>NC_086451.1:482810088-484287153 GCF_028390025.1 Pseudophryne corroboree
ATGTTGGGCTCAGGATGCAGTATGGAGAAAGGATATGTTGGGTTCAGGATGCAGTATGGAGAAAGGATATGTGGGGCACAGGATGCAGTATGGAGAAAGGATATGTTGGGCTCAGGATGCAGTATGGAGAAAGGATATTTTGGACTCAGGATGCAGTATGGAGAAAGGATATGTTGGGCTCAGGATGCAGTATGGAGTAAGGATATGTTGGGTTCAGGATGCAGTATGGAGAAAGGATATTTTGGACTCAGGATGCACTATGGAGAAAGGATATGTTGGGCTCAGGATGCAGTATGGAGAAAGGATATGTTGGGCTCAGGATGCAGTATGGAGAAAGGATATGTTGGGCTCAGGAAACAGTGTGGAGAAAGGATATGTTGGGCTCAGAATGCAGTATGGAGTAAGTATATGTTGGGCTCAGAATGAAGTATGGAGTAAGGATATGTTGGGCTCAGGATTCAGTATGGAGTAATGATATGTGGGGTCAGGATGTAGTATGGAGTAAGGATATGTTGGGCTCAGGATGCAGTATGGAGAAAGGATATGTGGGGTCAGGATGCAGTATGGTGTAAGGATATGTTGGGCTCAGGATGCAGTATGGAGAAAGGATATGTGGGGTCAGGATGCAGTATGGAGTAAGGATATGTGGGGTCAGGATGCAGTATGGAGTAAGGATATGTTGGGCTCAGGATGCAGTATGGAGTAAGGATATGTTGGGCTCAGGATGCAGTATGGAGAAAGGATATGTTGGGCTCAGGATGCAGTATGGAGAAAGGATATGTTGGGCTCAGGATGCAGTATGGAGAAAGTATATGTGGGGCCCAGGATGCATTATGGAGAAAGGATATGTTGGGCTCAGGATGCAGTAGGGAATAAGGATATGTTGGGCTCCGGATGCAGTATGGAGTAAGGATATGGTGGGCTCAGTATACAGTATGGTGTAAGGATATGTTGGGCTCAGGAAGCAGTATGGAGATAGGATATGTGGGGCTCAGGATGCAGTATGGAAAGAGGATATGTTGGGCTCAGGATGCAGTATGGAGAGAGGATATGTTGGGCTCAGGATGCAGTATGGGGAAAGGATATGTTGGGATCAGGAAGCAGTATGGGGAAAGGATATGTTGGGCTCAGGATGCAGTATTGAGAAAGAATATGTGGGGCTCAGGATGCAGTATGGAGTAAGGATATGTGGGGCTTAGGATGCAGTATGGAGAAAGGATATGTTGGGCTCAGGGTACAGTGTGGAGAAAGGATATGTTGGGCTCAGGATGCAGTATGGAGTAAGGATATGTTGGGCTCAGGATGCAGTATGGAGTAAGGATATGTTGGGCTCAGGATGCAGTTTGGAGTAAGGATATATGGGCTCAGGATGCAGTATGGAGAAAGGATATTTTGGACTCAGGATGCAGTATGGAGAAAGGATATGTTGGGCTCAGGATGCAGTATGGAGTAAGGATATGTTGGGTTCAGGATGCAGTATGGAGAAAGGATATTTTGGACTCAGGATGCACTATGGAGAAAGGATATGTTGGGCTCAGGATGCAGTATGGAGAAAGGATATGTTGGGCTCAGGATGCAGTATGGAGAAAGGATATGTTGGGCTCAGGGTACAGTGTGGAGAAAGGATATGTTGGGCTCAGGATGCAGTATGGAGTAAGGATATGTTGGGCTCAGGATGCAGTATGGAGTAAGGATATGTTGGGCTCAGGATGCAGTTTGGAGTAAGGATATATGGGCTCAGGATGCAGTATGGAGAAAGGATATTTTGGACTCAGGATGCAGTATGGAGAAAGGATATGTTGGGCTCAGGATGCAGTATGGAGTAAGGATATGTTGGGTTCAGGATGCAGTATGGAGAAAGGATATTTTGGACTCAGGATGCACTATGGAGAAAGGATATGTTGGGCTCAGGATGCAGTATGAAGAAAGGATATGTTGGGCTCATGATGCAGTATGGAGAAAGGATATGTTGGGTTCAGGATGCAGTATGGAGAAAGGATATGTGGGGCACAGGATGCAGTATGGAGAAAGGATATGTTGGGCTCAGGATGCAGTATGGAGAAAGGATATGTTGGGCTCAGGATACAGTATGGAGTAAGGATATGTTGGGCTCAGGATGCAGTATGGAGAAAGGATATGTTGGGCTCAGGATGCAGTATGGAGAAAGGATATGTTGGGTTCAGGATGCAGTATGGAGAAAGGATATTTTGGACTCAGGATGCAGTATGGAGAAAGGATATGTTGGGCTCGGGATGCAGTATGGAGAAAGGATATGTTGGGGTCAGGATGCAGTATGGAGAAAGGATATGTTGGGCTCAGGATGCAGTATGGAGAAAGGATATGTTGGGCTCCGGATGCAGTATGGAGTAAGGATATGGTGGGCTCAGTATACAGTATGGTGTAAGGATATGTTGGGCTCAGGATGCAGTATGGAGAAAGGATATGTTGGGCTCAGGAAGCAGTATGGAGATAGGATATGTGGGGCTCAGGATGCAGTATGGAGAGAGGATATGTTGGGCTCAGGATGCAGTATGGAGAGAGGATATGTTGGGCTCAGGATGCAGTATGGGGAAAGGATATGTTGGGATCAGGAAGCAGTATGGGGAAAGGATATGTTGGGCTCAGGATGCAGTATTGAGAAAGAATATGTGGGGCTCAGGATGCAGTATGGAGTAAGGATATGTGGGGCTTAGGATGCAGTATGGAGAAAGGATATGTTGGGCTCAGGGTACAGTGTGGAGAAAGGATATGTTGGGCTCAGGATGCAGTATGGAGTAAGGATATGTTGGGCTCAGGATGCAGTATGGAGTAAGGATATGTTGGCTCAGGATGCAGTTTGGAGTAAGGATATATGGGCTCAGGATGCAGTATGGAGAAAGGATATTTTGGACTCAGGATGCAGTATGGAGAAAGGATATGTTGGGCTCAGGATGCAGTATGGAGTAAGGATATGTTGGGTTCAGGATGCAGTATGGAGAAAGGATATTTTGGACTCAGGATGCACTATGGAGAAAGGATATGTTGGGCTCAGGATGCAGTATGGAGGAAGGATATGTTGGGCTCAGGATGCAGTATGGAGAAAGGATATGTTGGGCTCAGGGTACAGTGTGGAGAAAGGATATGTTGGGCTCAGGATGCAGTATGGAGTAAGGATATGTTGGGCTCAGGATGCAGTATGGAGTAAGGATATGTTGGGCTCAGGATGCAGTTTGGAGTAAGGATATATGGGTTCAGGATGCAGTATGGAGAAAGGATATTTTGGACTCAGGATGCAGTATGGAGAAAGGATATGTTGGGCTCAGGATGCAGTATGGAGTAAGGATATGTTGGGTTCAGGATGCAGTATGGAGAAAGGATATTTTGGACTCAGGATGCACTATGGAGAAAGGATATGTTGGGCTCAGGATGCAGTATGAAGAAAGGATATGTTGGGCTCAGGATGCAGTATGGAGAAAGGATATGTTGGGTTCAGGATGCAGTATGGAGAAAGGATATGTGGGGCACAGGATGCAGTATGGAGAAAGGATATGTTGGGCTCAGGATGCAGTATGGAGAAAGGATATTTTGGACTCAGGATGCAGTATGGAGAAAGGATATGTTGGGCTCAGGATGCAGTATGGAGTAAGGATATGTTGGGTTCAGGATGCAGTATGGAGAAAGGATATTTTGGACTCAGGATGCACTATGGAGAAAGGATATGTTGGGCTCAGGATGCAGTATGGAGAAAGGATATGTTGGGCTCAGGATGCAGTATGGAGAAAGGATATGTTGGGCTCAGGGTACAGTGTGGAGAAAGGATATGTTGGGCTCCGGATGCAGTATGGAGTAAGGATATGGTGGGCTCAGTATACAGTATGGTGTAAGGATATGTTGGGCTCAGGATGCAGTATGGAGAAAGGATATGTTGGGCTCAGGAAGCAGTATGGAGATAGGATATGTGGGGCTCAGGATGCAGTATGGAGAGAGGATATGTTGGGCTCAGGATGCAGTATGGAGAGAGGATATGTTGGGCTCAGGATGCAGTATGGGGAAAGGATATGTTGGGATCAGGAAGCAGTATGGGGAAAGGATATGTTGGGCTCAGGGTACAGTGTGGAGAAAGGATATGTTGGGCTCCGGATGCAGTATGGAGTAAGGATATGGTGGGCTCAGTATACAGTATGGTGTAAGGATATGTTGGGCTCAGGATGCAGTATGGAGAAAGGATATGTTGGGCTCAGGAAGCAGTATGGAGATAGGATATGTGGGGCTCAGGATGCAGTATGGAGAGAGGATATGTTGGGCTCAGGATGCAGTATGGAGAGAGGATATGTTGGGCTCAGGATGCAGTATGGGGAAAGGATATGTTGGGATCAGGAAGCAGTATGGGGAAAGGATATGTTGGGCTCAGGATGCAGTATTGAGAAAGAATATGTGGGGCTCAGGATGCAGTATGGAGTAAGGATATGTGGGGCTTAGGATGCAGTATGGAGAAAGGATATGTTGGGCTCAGGGTACAGTGTGAAGAAAGGATATGTTGGGCTCAGGATGCAGTATGGAGTAAGGATATGTTGGGCTCAGGATGCAGTATGGAGTAAGGATATGTTGGGCTCAGGATGCAGTTTGGAGTAAGGATATATGGGCTCAGGATGCAGTATGGAGAAAGGATATTTTGGACTCAGGATGCAGTATGGAGAAAGGATATGTTGGGCTCAGGATGCAGTATGGAGTAAGGATATGTTGGGTTCAGGATGCAGTATGGAGAAAGGATATTTTGGACTCAGGATGCACTATGGAGAAAGGATATGTTGGGCTCAGGATGCAGTATGGAGAAAGGATATGTTGGGCTCAGGATGCAGTATGGAGAAAGGATATGTTGGACTCAGGGTACAGTGTGGAGAAAGGATATGTTGGGCTCAGGATGCAGTATGGAGTAAGGATATGTTGGGCTCAGGATGCAGTATGGAGTAAGGATATGTTGGGCTCAGGATGCAGTATGGAGTAAGGATATGTTGGGTTCAGGATGCAGTATGGAGAAAGGATATTTTGGACTCAGGATGCACTATGGAGAAAGGATATGTTGGGCTCAGGATGCAGTATGAAGAAAGGATATGTTGGGCTCATGATGCAGTATGGAGAAAGGATATGTTGGGTTCAGGATGCAGTATGGAGAAAGGATATGTGGGGCTCAGGATGCAGTATGGAGAAAGGATATGTTGGGCTCAGGATGCAGTATGGAGAAAGGATATGTTGGACTCAGGGTACAGTGTGGAGAAAGGATATGTTGGGCTCAGGATGCAGTATGGAGAAAGGATATTTTGGACTCAGGATGCAGTATGGAGAAAGGATATGTTGGGCTCAGGATGCAGTATGGAGTAAGGATATGTTGGGTTCAGGATGCAGTATGGAGAAAGGATATTTTGGACTCAGGATGCACTATGGAGAAAGGATATGTTGGGCTCAGGATGCAGTATGAAGAAAGGATATGTTGGGCTCATGATGCAGTATGGAGAAAGGATATGTTGGGTTCAGGATGCAGTATGGAGAAAGGATATGTGGGGCTCAGGATGCAGTATGGAGAAAGGATATGTTGGGCTCAGGATGCAGTATGGAGTAAGGATATGTTGGGCTCAGGATGCAGTATGGAGAAAGGATATGTTGGGCTCAGGATGCAGTATGGAGAAAGGATATGTTGGGTTCAGGATGCAGTATGGAGAAAGGATATTTTGGACTCAGGATGCAGTATGGAGAAAGGATATGTTGGGCTCGGGATGCAGTATGGAGAAAGGATATGTTGGGGTCAGGATGCAGTATGGAGAAAGGATATGTTGGGCTCAGGATGCAGTATGGAGAAAGGATATGTTGGGCTCCGGATGCAGTATGGAGTAAGGATATGGTGGGCTCAGTATACAGTATGGTGTAAGGATATGTTGGGCTCAGGATGCAGTATGGAGAAAGGATATGTTGGGCTCAGGAAGCAGTATTTAGATAGGATATGTGGGGCTCAGGATGCAGTATGGAGAGAGGATATGTTGGGCTCAGGATGCAGTATGGAGAGAGGATATGTTGGGCTCAGGATGCAGTATGGGGAAAGGATATGTTGGGATCAGGAAGCAGTATGGGGAAAGGATATGTTGGGCTCAGGATGCAGTATTGAGAAAGAATATGTGGGGCTCAGGATGCAGTATGGAGTAAGGATATGTGGGGCTTAGGATGCAGTATGGAGAAAGGATATGTTGGGCTCAGGATGCAGTATGGAGAAAGGATATGTTGGGTTCAGGATGCAGTATGGAGAAAGGATATGTGGGGCACAGGATGCAGTATGGAGAAAGGATATGTTGGGCTCAGGATGCAGTATGGAGAAAGGATATGTTGGGCTCAGGATACAGTATGGAGTAAGGATATGTTGGGCTCAGGATGCAGTATGGAGAAAGGATATGTTGGGCTCAGGATGCAGTATGGAGAAAGGATATGTTGGGTTCAGGATGCAGTATGGAGAAAGGATATTTTGGACTCAGGATGCAGTATGGAGAAAGGATATGTTGGGCTCGGGATGCAGTATGGAGAAAGGATATGTTGTGGTCAGGATGCAGTATGGAGAAAGGATATGTGGGCTCAGTATGCAGTATGGAGAAAGGATATGTGGGCTCAGGATGCAGTATGGAGAAAGGATATGTTGGGCTCAGGGTGCAGTATGGAGAAAGGATATGTTGGGCTCAGGATGCAGTATGGAGTAAGGATATGTTGGGCTCAGGATGCAGTTTGGAGTAAGGATATATGGGCTCAGGATGCAGTATGGAGAAAGGATATTTTGGACTCAGGATGCAGTATGGAGAAAGGATATGTTGGGCTCAGGATGCAGTATGGAGTAAGGATATGTTGGGTTCAGGATGCAGTATGGAGAAAGGATATTATGGACTCAGGATGCACTATGGAGAAAGGATATGTTGGGCTCAGGATGCAGTATGAAGAAAGGATATGTTGGGCTCAGGATGCAGTATGGAGAAAGGATATGTTGGGTTCAGGATGCAGTATGGAGAAAGGATATGTGGGGCACAGGATGCAGTATGGAGAAAGGATATGTTGGGCTCAGGATGCAGTATGGAGAAAGGATATGTTGGGCTCAGGATACAGTATGGAGTAAGGATATTTTGGGCTCAGGATGCAGTATGGAGAAAGGATATGTTGGGCTCAGGATGCAGTATGGAGAAAGGATATGTTGGGTTCAGGATGCAGTATGGAGAAAGGATATTTTGGACTCAGGATGCAGTATGGAGAAAGGATATGTTGGGCTCGGGATGCAGTATGGAGAAAGGATATGTTGTGGTCAGGATGCAGTATGGAGAAAGGATATGTGGGCTCAGTATGCAGTATGGAGAAAGGATATGTGGGCTCAGGATGCAGTATGGAGAAAGGATATGTTGGGCTCAGGATGCAGTATGGAGAGAGGATATGTGGGCTCAGGATGCAGTATGGAGTAAGGATATGTTGGGCCCAGGATGCAGTATGGAGTAAGGATATGTGGGGCTCAGGATGCAGTATGGAGAAAGGATATGTTGGACTCAGGATGCAGTATGGAGTAAGGATATGTTGGGCTCGGGATGCAGTATGGAGTAAGGATATGTTGGGCTCAGGATGCAGTATGGAGTAAGGATATGTTGGGCTCAGGATGCAGTATGGAGAAAGGATATGTTGGGCTCAGGATGCAGTATGGAGAAAGGATATGTTGGGCTCAGGATGCAGTATGGAGTAAGGATATGTTGAGCTCAGGATGCAGTATGGTGTAAGGATATGTTGGGCTCAGGATGCAGTATGGAGTAAGGATATGTTGGGCTCAGGATGCAGTATGGATTAAGGATATGTGGGGCTCAGGATGCAGTATGGAGAAAGGATATGTTGGGCACAGGATGCAGTATGGTGTAAGGATATGTTGGGCTCAGGATGCAGTATGGAGAAAGGATATGTTGGGCACAGGATGCAGTATGGAGAAGGGATATGTGGGGTCAGGATGCAGTATGGAGTAAGGATATGTTGGGCTCCGGATGCAGTATGGAGTAAGGATATGGTGGGCTCAGTATACAGTATGGTGTAAGGATATGTTGGGCTTAGGATGCAGTATGGAGAAAGGATATGTTGGGCTCAGGAAGCAGTATGGGAATAGGATATGTGGGGCTCAGGATGCAGTATGGAGAGAGGATATGTTGGGCTCAGGATGCAGTATGGAGAGAGGATATGTTGGGCTCAGGATGCAGTATGGGGAAAGGATATGTTGGGCTCAGGAAGCAGTATGGGGAAAGGATATGTGGGGCTCAGAATGCAGTATTGAGTAAGGATATGTTGGGCTCAGGAAGCAGTATGGGGATAGGATATGTGGGGCTCAGGATGCAGTATGGAGAGAGGATATGTTGGGCTCAGGATGCAGTATGGAGAGAGGATATGTTGGGCTCAGGATGCAGTATGGAGAAAGGATATGTTGGGCTCAGGATGCAGTATGGTGTAAGGATATGTTGGGCTCAGGATGCAGTATGGAGTAAGGATATGTTGAGCTCAGGATGCAGTATGGTGTAAGGATATGTTGGGCTCAGGATGCAGTATGGAGTAAGGATATGTTGGGCTCAGGATGCAGTATGGATTAAGGATATGTGGGGCTCAGGATGCAGTATGGAGAAAGGATATGTTGGGCTCAGTATACAGTATGGTGTAAGGATATGTTGGGCTCAGGATGCAGTATGGAGTAAGGATATGTGGGGCTTAGGATGCAGTATGGAGAAAGGATATGTTGGGCTCAGGGTACAGTGTGGAGAAAGGATATGTTGGGCTCAGGATGCAGTATGGAGTAAGGATATGTTGGGCTCAGGATGCAGTATGGAGTAAGGATATGTTGGGCTCAGGGTACAGTGTGGAGAAAGGATATGTTGGGCTCAGGATGCAGTATGGAGTAAGGATATGTTGGGCTCAGGATGCAGTATGGAGTAAGGCTATGTTGGGCTCAGGATGCAGTATGGAGTAAGGATATGTGGACTCAGGATGCAGTATGGAGAAAGGATATGTTGGGCTCAGGATGCAGTATGGAGTAAGGATATGTTGGGTTCAGGATGCAGTATGGAGAAAGGATATTTTGGACTCAGGATGCACTATGGAGAAAGGATATGTTGGGCTCAGGATGCAGTATGGAGAAAGGATATGTTGGGCTCAGGATGCAGTATGGAGAAAGGATATGTTGGGTTCAGGATGCAGTATGGAGAAAGGATATGTTGGGCACAGGATGCAGTATGGAGTAAGGATATGTGGGGCTCAGGATGCAGTATGGAGAAAGGATACGTTGGGCTCAGGATACAGTATGGAGTAAGGATATGTTGGGCTCAGGATGCAGTATGGAGAAAGGATATGTGGGGCTCAGGATGCAGTATGGAGAAAGGATATGTTAGACTCAGGATGCAGTATGGAGTAACGATATGTTGGGCTCGGGATGCAGTATGGAGTAAGGATAAGTTGGGCTCAGGATGCAGTATGGAGTAAGGATATGTTAGGCTCAGGATGCAGTATGGAGAAAGGATATGTTGGGCTCAGGATGCAGTATGGAGAAAGGATATGTTGGGCTCAGGATGCAGTATGGTGTAAGGATATGTTGGGCTCAGGATGCAGTATGGAGTAAGGATATGTTGGGCTCAGGATGCAGTATGGTGACAGGATATGTTGGTCTCAGGATGCAGTATGGAGTAAGGATATGTTGGGCTCAGGATGCAGTATGGATTAAGGATATGTGGGGCTCAGGATGCAGTATGGAGAAAGGATATGTTGGGCACAGGATGCAGGATGGTGTAAGGATATGTTGGGCTCAGGATGCAGTATGGTGTAAGGATATGTTGGGCTCAGGATGCAGTATGGAGAAAGGATATGTTGGGCACAGGATGCAGTATGAGAAAGGATATGTTGGGCTCAGGATGCAGTATGGAGAAAGGATATGTTGGGCTCAGGATGCAGTATGGAGAAAGGATATGTTGGGCTCAGGATGCAGTATGGAGAAAGGATATTTTGGACTCAGGATGCAGTATGGAGTAAGGATATGTGGGGCTCAGGATGCAGTATGGAGTAAGGATATGTGGGGCTCAGGATGCAGTATGGAGAAAGGATATGTGGGCTCAGGATGCAGTATGGAGTAAGGATATGTGGGGCTCAGGATGCAGTATGGAGTAAGGATATGTGGGGCTCAGGATGCAGTATGGAGAAAGGATATTTGGACTCAGGATGCAGTATGGAGTAAGGATATGTTGGGCTCAGGATGCAGTATGGAGTAAGGATATGTTGGTCACAGGATGTAGTATGGAGTAAGGATATGTGGGGCTCAGGATGCAGTATGGAGAAAGGATATGTTGGGCTCAGGATGCAGTATGGATTAAGAATATGTTGGGCTCAGGATGCAGTATGGAGTAAGGATATGTGGGCTCAGGATGCAGTATGGAGTAAGGATATGTGGGGCTCAGGATGCAGTATGGAGAAAGGATATGAGTGGCTCAGGATGTAGTATGGAGAAAGGATATGTTGGGCTCAGGATGCAGTATGGAGTACGGATATGTGGGGCTTAGGATGCAGTATGGAGAAAGGATATGTTGGGCTCAGGGTACAGTGTGGAGAAAGGATATGTTGGGCTCAGGATGCAGTATGGAGTAAGGATATGTTGGTCACAGGATGTAGTATGGAGTAAGGATATGTGGGGCTCAGGATGCAGTATGGAGAAAGGATATGTTGGGCTCAGGATGCAGTATGGATTAAGAATATGTTGGGCTCAGGATGTAGTATGGAGAAAGGATATGTTGGGCTCAGGATGCAGTATGGAGTAAGGATATGTGGGGCTTAGGATGCAGTATGGAGAAAGGATATGTTGGGCTCAGGGTACAGTGTGGAGAAAGGATATGTTGGACTCAGGATGCAGTATGGAGTAAGGATATGTTGGGCTCGGGATGCAGTATGGAGTAAGGATATGTTGGGCTCAGGATGCAGTATGGAGTAAGGATATGTTGGGCTCAGGATGCAGTATGGAGAAAGGATATGTTGGGCTCAGGATGCAGTATGGAGAAAGGATATGTTGGGCTCAGGATGCAGTATGGAGTAAGGATATGTTGAGCTCAGGATGCAGTATGGTGTAAGGATATGTTGGGCTCAGGATGCAGTATGGAGTAAGGATATGTTGGGCTCAGGATGCAGTATGGATTAAGGATATGTGGGGCTCAGGATGCAGTATGGAGAAAGGATATGTTGGGCACAGGATGCAGTATGGTGTAAGGATATGTTGGGCTCAGGATGCAGTATGGAGAAAGGATATGTTGGGCACAGGATGCAGTATGGAGAAAGGATATGTTGGGTCAGGATGCAGTATGGAGTAAGGATATGTTGGGCTCCGGATGCAGTATGGAGTAAGGATATGGTGGGCTCAGTATACAGTATGGTGTAAGGATATGTTGGGCTCAGGATGCAGTATGGAGAAAGGATATGTTGGGCTCAGGAAGCAGTATGGGGATAGGATATGTGGGGCTCAGGATGCAGTATGGAGAGAGGATATGTTGGGCTCAGGATGCAGTATGGAGAGAGGATATGTTGGGCTCAGGATGCAGTATGGGGAAAGGATATGTTGGGCTCAGGAAGCAGTATGGGGAAAGGATAAGTTGGGCTCAGGATGCAGTATTGAGAAAGAATATGTGGGGCTCAGGATGCAGTATTGAGTAAGGATATGTGGGGCTTAGGATGCAGTATGGAGAAAGGATATGTTGGGCTCAGGGTACAGTGTGGAGAAAGGATATGTTGGGCTCAGGATGCAGTATGGAGTAAGGATATGTTGGGCTCAGGATGCAGTATGGAGTAAGGATATGTTGGGCTCAGGATGCAGTTTGGAGTAAGGATATGTATGCTCAGGATGCAGTATGGAGAAAGGATATTTTGGACTCAGGATGCAGTATGGAGAAAGGATATGTTGGGCTCAGGATGCAGTATGGAGTAAGGATATGTTGGGTTCAGGATGCAGTATGGAGAAAGGATATGTGGGGCACAGGATGCAGTATGGAGAAAGGATATGTTGGGCTCAGGATGCAGTATGGAGAAAGGATATGTGGGGCACAGGATGCAGTATGGAGAAAGGATATGTTGGGCTCAGGATGCAGTATGGAGTAAGGATATGTGGGGCTCAGGACTCAGTATGGAGAAAGGATATGTTGGGCTCAGGATACAGTATGGAGTAAGGATATGTTTGGCTCAGGATGCAGTATGGAGAAAGGATATGTGGGGCTCAGGATGCAGTATGGAGAAAGGATATGTTGGACTCAGGATGCAGTATGGAGTAAGGATATGTTGGGCTCGGGATGCAGTATGGAGTAAGGATAAGTTGGGCTCAGGATGCAGTATGGAGTAAGGATATGTTGGGCTCAGGATGCAGTATGGAGAAAGGATATGTTGGGCTCAGGATGCAGTATGGAGAAAGGATATGTTGGGCTCAGGATGCAGTATGGTGTAAGGATATGTTGGGCTCAGGATGCAGTATGGAGTAAGGATATGTTGGGCTCAGGATGCAGTATGGTTTAAGGATATGTTGGGCTCAGGATGCAGTATGGAGTAAGGATATGTTGGGCTCAGGATGCAGTATGGATTAAGGATATGTGGGGCTCAGGATGCAGTATGGAGAAAGGATATGTTGGGCACAGGATGCAGGATGGTGTAAGGATATGTTGGGCTCAGGATGCAGTGTTGGGCTCAGGATGCAGTATGGAGAAAGGATATGTTGGGCACAGGATGCAGTATGGAGAAAGGATATGTTGGGCTCAGGATGCAGTATGGAGAAAGGATATGTTGGGCTCAGGATGCAGTATGGAGAAAGGATATGTTGGGCTCAGGATGCAGTATGGAGAAAGGATATTTTGGACTCAGGATGCAGTATGGAGTAAGGATATGTGGGGCTCAGGATGCAGTATGGAGTAAGGATATGTGGGGCTCAGGATGCAGTATGGAGAAAGGATATGTGGGCTCAGGATGCAGTATGGAGTAAGGATATGTGGGGCTCAGGATGCAGTATGGAGTAAGGATATGTGGGGCTCAGGATGCAGTATGGAGAAAGGATATTTGGACTCAGGATGCAGTATGGAGTAAGGATTGTTGGGCTCAGGATGCAGTATGGAGTAAGGATATGTTGGTCACAGGATGTAGTATGGAGTAAGGATATGTGGGGCTCAGGATGCAGTATGGAGAAAGGATATGTTGGGCTCAGGATGCAGTATGGATTAAGAATATGTTGGGTTTAGGATGCAGTATGGAGTAAGGATATGTGGGCTCAGGATGCAGTATGGAGTAAGGATATGTGGGGCTCAGGATGCAGTATGGAGAAAGGATATGTTGGGCTCAGGATGTAGTATGGAGAAAGGATATGTTGGGCTCAGGATGCAGTATGGAGTAAGGATATGTTGGACTCAGGATGCAGTATGGAGTAAGGATATGTGGGGTCAGGATGCAGTATGGAGAAAGGATATGTTGGGCTCAGGATGCAGTATGGAGAAAGGATATGTGGGCTCAGGATGCAGTATGGAGAAAGGATATGTTGGACTCAGGATGCAGTATGGAGTAAGGATATGTGGGGTCAGGATGCAGTATGGAGAAAGGATATGTTGGGCTCAGGATGCAGTATGGAGAAAGGATATGTGGGCTCAGGATGCAGTATGGAGTAAGGATATGTTGGGCTCAGGATGCAGTATGGAGAAAGGATATGTTGGGCTCAGGATGCAGTATGGAGAAAGGATATGTTGGGCTCAGGATACAGTATGGAGTAAGGATATGTGGGGCTCAGGATGCAGTATGGAGTAAGGATATGTGAGGCTCAGGATGCAGTATGAAGAAAGGATATGTTGGGCTCAGGATGCAGTATAGAGAAAGGATATGTTGGGCTCAGGATGCAGTATGGAGTAAGGATATGTTGGACTCAGGATGCAGTATGGAGTAAGGATATGTGGGGCTCAGGATGCAGTATGGAGTCAGGATATGTGGGGCACTGGATGCAGTATGGAGAAAGGATATGTTGGGCTCAGGATGCAGTATGGAGTAAGGATATGTTGGGCTCAGGATGCAGTATGGAGTAAGGATATGTTGGGCTCAGGATGCAGTATGGAGTAAGGATATGTTGGGCTCAGGATGCAGTATGGTTTAAGGATATGTTGGGCTCAGGATGCAGTATGGAGTAAGGATATGTTGGGCTCAGGATGCAGTATGGATTAAGGATATGTGGGGCTCAGGATGCAGTATGGAGAAAGGATATGTTGGGCACAGGATGCAGGATGGTGTAAGGATATGTTGGGCTCAGGATGCAGTGTTGGGCTCAGGATGCAGTATGGAGAAAGGATATGTTGGGCACAGGATGCAGTATGGAGAAAGGATATGTTGGGCTCAGGATGCAGTATGGAGAAAGGATATGTTGGGCTCAGGATGCAGTATGGAGAAAGGATATGTTGGGCTCAGGATGCAGTATGGAGAAAGGATATTTTGGACTCAGGATGCAGTATGGAGTAAGGATATGTGGGGCTCAGGATGCAGTATGGAGTAAGGATATGTGGGGCTCAGGATGCAGTATGGAGAAAGGATATGTGGGCTCAGGATGCAGTATGGAGTAAGGATATGTGGGGCTCAGGATGCAGTATGGAGTAAGGATATGTGGGGCTCAGGATGCAGTATGGAGAAAGGATATTTGGACTCAGGATGCAGTATGGAGTAAGGATTGTTGGGCTCAGGATGCAGTATGGAGTAAGGATATGTTGGTCACAGGATGTAGTATGGAGTAAGGATATGTGGGGCTCAGGATGCAGTATGGAGAAAGGATATGTTGGGCTCAGGATGCAGTATGGATTAAGAATATGTTGGGTTTAGGATGCAGTATGGAGTAAGGATATGTGGGCTCAGGATGCAGTATGGAGTAAGGATATGTGGGGCTCAGGATGCAGTATGGAGAAAGGATATGTTGGGCTCAGGATGTAGTATGGAGAAAGGATATGTTGGGCTCAGGATGCAGTATGGAGTAAGGATATGTTGGACTCAGGATGCAGTATGGAGTAAGGATATGTGGGGTCAGGATGCAGTATGGAGAAAGGATATGTTGGGCTCAGGATGCAGTATGGAGAAAGGATATGTGGGCTCAGGATGCAGTATGGAGAAAGGATATGTTGGACTCAGGATGCAGTATGGAGTAAGGATATGTGGGGTCAGGATGCAGTATGGAGAAAGGATATGTTGGGCTCAGGATGCAGTATGGAGAAAGGATATGTGGGCTCAGGATGCAGTATGGAGTAAGGATATGTTGGGCTCAGGATGCAGTATGGAGAAAGGATATGTTGGGCTCAGGATGCAGTATGGAGAAAGGATATGTTGGGCTCAGGATACAGTATGGAGTAAGGATATGTGGGGCTCAGGATGCAGTATGGAGTAAGGATATGTGAGGCTCAGGATGCAGTATGAAGAAAGGATATGTTGGGCTCAGGATGCAGTATAGAGAAAGGATATGTTGGGCTCAGGATGCAGTATGGAGTAAGGATATGTTGGACTCAGGATGCAGTATGGAGTAAGGATATGTGGGGCTCAGGATGCAGTATGGAGTCAGGATATGTGGGGCACTGGATGCAGTATGGAGAAAGGATATGTGGGCTCAGGATACAGTATGGAGTAAGGATATGTTGTTCTCAGGATGCAGTATGGAGAGAGGATTGTTGGGCTCAGGATGCAGTATGGAGTAAGGATATGTGGGGCTCAGGATGCAGCTTGGTGTAAGGATATGTTGGACTCAGGATGCAGTATGGAGTAATGATATGTGGGGTCAGGATGCAGTATGGAGTAAGGATATGTTGGGCTCAGGATGCAGTATGGAGAAAGGATATGTGGGGTCAGGATGCAGTATGGTGTAAGGATATGTTGGGCTCAGGATGCAGTATGGAGAAAGGATATGTGGGGTCAGGATGCAGTATGGAGTAAGGATATGTGGGGTCAGGATGCAGTATGGAGTAAGGATATGTTGGGCTCAGGATGCAGTATGGAGAAAGGATATGTTGGGCTCAGGATGCAGTATGGAGAAAGGATATGTTGGGCTCAGGATGCAGTATGGAGAAAGGATATGTTGGGCTCAGGATGCAGTATGGAGAAAGGATATTTTGGACTCAGGATGCAGTATGGAGTAAGGATATGTGGGGCTCAGGATGCAGTATGGAGTAAGGATATGTGGGGCTCAGGATGCAGTATGGAGAAAGGATATGTGGGCTCAGGATGCAGTATGGAGTAAGGATATGTGGGGCTCAGGATGCAGTATGGAGTAAGGATATGTGGGGCTCAGGATGCAGTATGGAGAAAGGATATTTGGACTCAGGATGCAGTATGGAGTAAGGATTGTTGGGCTCAGGATGCAGTATGGAGTAAGGATATGTTGGTCACAGGATGTAGTATGGAGTAAGGATATGTGGGGCTCAGGATGCAGTATGGAGAAAGGATATGTTGGGCTCAGGATGCAGTATGGATTAAGAATATGTTGGGTTTAGGATGCAGTATGGAGTAAGGATATGTGGGCTCAGGATGCAGTATGGAGTAAGGATATGTGGGGCTCAGGATGCAGTATGGAGAAAGGATATGTTGGGCTCAGGATGTAGTATGGAGAAAGGATATGTTGGGCTCAGGATGCAGTATGGAGTAAGGATATGTTGGACTCAGGATGCAGTATGGAGTAAGGATATGTGGGGTCAGGATGCAGTATGGAGAAAGGATATGTTGGGCTCAGGATGCAGTATGGAGAAAGGATATGTGGGCTCAGGATGCAGTATGGAGAAAGGATATGTTGGACTCAGGATGCAGTATGGAGTAAGGATATGTGGGGTCAGGATGCAGTATGGAGAAAGGATATGTTGGGCTCAGGATGCAGTATGGAGAAAGGATATGTGGGCTCAGGATGCAGTATGGAGTAAGGATATGTTGGGCTCAGGATGCAGTATGGAGAAAGGATATGTTGGGCTCAGGATGCAGTATGGAGAAAGGATATGTTGGGCTCAGGATACAGTATGGAGTAAGGATATGTGGGGCTCAGGATGCAGTATGGAGTAAGGATATGTGAGGCTCAGGATGCAGTATGAAGAAAGGATATGTTGGGCTCAGGATGCAGTATAGAGAAAGGATATGTTGGGCTCAGGATGCAGTATGGAGTAAGGATATGTTGGACTCAGGATGCAGTATGGAGAAAGGATATGTGGGGCTCAGGATGCAGTATGGAGTCAGGATATGTGGGGCACTGGATGCAGTATGGAGAAAGGATATGTGGGCTCAGGATACAGTATGGAGTAAGGATATGTTGTTCTCAGGATGCAGTATGGAGAGAGGATTGTTGGGCTCAGGATGCAGTATGGAGTAAGGATATGTGGGGCTCAGGATGCAGCTTGGTGTAAGGATATGTTGGACTCAGGATGCAGTATGGAGTAATGATATGTGGGGCTCAGGATGCAGTATGGAGAGAGGATATGTTGGGCTCAGGATGCAGTATGGAGAGAGGATATGTTGGGCTCAGGATGCAGTATGGAGAGAGGATATGTTGGGCTCAGGATGCAGTATGGGGAAAGGATATGTTGGGATCAGGAAGCAGTATGGGGAAAGGATATGTTGGGCTCAGGATGCAGTATTGAGAAAGAATATGTGGGGCTCAGGATGCAGTATGGAGTAAGGATATGTGGGGCTTAGGATGCAGTATGGAGAAAGGATATGTTGGGCTCAGGGTACAGTGTGGAGAAAGTATATGTGGGGCTCAGGATGCAGTATGGAGTAAGGATATGTTGGGCTCAGGATGCAGTATGGAGTAAGGATATGTTGGGCTCAGGATGCAGTTTGGAGTAAGGATATATGGGCTCAGGATGCAGTATGGAGAAAGGATATTTTGGACTCAGGATGCAGTATGGAGAAAGGATATGTTGGGCTCAGGATGGAGTAAGGATATGTTGGGTTCAGGATGCAGTATGGAGAAAGGATATTTTGGACTCAGGATGCACTATGGAGAAAGGATATGTTGGGCTCAGGATGCAGTATGGAGAAAGGATATGTTTGGCTCAGGATGCAGTATGGAGAAAGGATATGTTGGGCTCAGGGTACAGTGTGGAGAAAGGATATGTTGGGCTCAGGATGCAGTATGGAGTAAGGATATGTTGGGCTCAGGATGCAGTATGGAGTAAGGATATGTTGGGCTCAGGATGCAGTTTGGAGTAAGGATATATGGGCTCAGGATGCAGTATGGAGAAAGGATATTTTGGACTCAGGATGCAGTATGGAGAAAGGATATGTTGGGCTCAGGATGCAGTATGGAGTAAGGATATGTTGGGTTCTGGATGCAGTATGGAGAAAGGATATTTTGGACTCAGGATGCACTATCGAGAAAGGATATGTTGGGCTCAGGATGCAGTATGAAGAAAGGATATGTTGGGCTCAGGATGCAGTATGGAGAAAGGATATGTTGGGTTCAGGATGCAGTATGGAGAAAGGATATGTGGGGCACAGGATGCAGTATGGAGAAAGGATATGTTGGGCTCAGGATGCAGTATGGAGAAAGGATATTTTGGACTCAGGATGCAGTATGGAGAAAGGATATGTTGGGCTCAGGATGCAGTATGGAGTAAGGATATGTTGGGTTCAGGATGCAGTATGGAGAAAGGATATTTTGGACTCAGGATGCACTATGGAGAAAGGATATGTTGGGCTCAGGATGCAGTATGGAGAAAGGATATGTTGGGCTCAGGATGCAGTATGGAGAAAGGATATGTTGGGCTCAGGGTACAGTGTGGAGAAAGGATATGTTGGGCTCCGGATGCAGTATGGAGTAAGGATATGGTGGGCTCAGTATACAGTATGGTGTAAGGATATGTTGGGCTCAGGATGCAGTATGGAGAAAGGATATGTTGGGCTCAGGAAGCAGTATGGAGATAGGATATGTGGGGCTCAGGATGCAGTATGGAGAGAGGATATGTTGGGCTCAGGATGCAGTATGGAGAGAGGATATGTTGGGCTCAGGATGCAGTATGGGGAAAGGATATGTTGGGATCAGGAAGCAGTATGGGGAAAGGATATGTTGGGCTCAGG
Source organism: Pseudophryne corroboree (assembly GCF_028390025.1). Taxonomy (NCBI): domain Eukaryota; kingdom Metazoa; phylum Chordata; class Amphibia; order Anura; family Myobatrachidae; genus Pseudophryne; species Pseudophryne corroboree. The sequence continues at coordinate 482,829,184 of NC_086451.1, forward strand.
GTACAGTGTGGAGAAAGGATATGTTGGGCTCCGGATGCAGTATGGAGTAAGGATATGGTGGGCTCAGTATACAGTATGGTGTAAGGATATGTTGGGCTCAGGATGCAGTATGGAGAAAGGATATGTTGGGCTCAGGAAGCAGTATGGAGATAGGATATGTGGGGCTCAGGATGCAGTATGGAGAGAGGATATGTTGGGCTCAGGATGCAGTATGGAGAGAGGATATGTTGGGCTCAGGATGCAGTATGGGGAAAGGATATGTTGGGATCAGGAAGCAGTATGGGGAAAGGATATGTTGGGCTCAGGATGCAGTATTGAGAAAGAATATGTGGGGCTCAGGATGCAGTATGGAGTAAGGATATGTGGGGCTTAGGATGCAGTATGGAGAAAGGATATGTTGGGCTCAGGGTACAGTGTGAAGAAAGGATATGTTGGGCTCAGGATGCAGTATGGAGTAAGGATATGTTGGGCTCAGGATGCAGTATGGAGTAAGGATATGTTGGGCTCAGGATGCAGTTTGGAGTAAGGATATATGGGCTCAGGATGCAGTATGGAGAAAGGATATTTTGGACTCAGGATGCAGTATGGAGAAAGGATATGTTGGGCTCAGGATGCAGTATGGAGTAAGGATATGTTGGGTTCAGGATGCAGTATGGAGAAAGGATATTTTGGACTCAGGATGCACTATGGAGAAAGGATATGTTGGGCTCAGGATGCAGTATGGAGAAAGGATATGTTGGGCTCAGGATGCAGTATGGAGAAAGGATATGTTGGACTCAGGGTACAGTGTGGAGAAAGGATATGTTGGGCTCAGGATGCAGTATGGAGTAAGGATATGTTGGGCTCAGGATGCAGTATGGAGTAAGGATATGTTGGGCTCAGGATGCAGTTTGGAGTAAGGATTTATGGGCTCAGGATGCAGTATGGAGAAAGGATATTTTGGACTCAGGATGCAGTATGGAGAAAGGATATGTTGGGCTCAGGATGCAGTATGGAGTAAGGATATGTTGGGTTCAGGATGCAGTATGGAGAAAGGATATTTTGGACTCAGGATGCACTATGGAGAAAGGATATGTTGGGCTCAGGATGCAGTATGAAGAAAGGATATGTTGGGCTCATGATGCAGTATGGAGAAAGGATATGTTGGGTTCAGGATGCAGTATGGAGAAAGGATATGTGGGGCACAGGATGCAGTATGGAGAAAGGATATGTTGGGCTCAGGATGCAGTATGGAGAAAGAATATGTTGGGCTCAGGATGCAGTATGGAGTAAGGATATGTTGGGCTCAGGATGCAGTATGGAGAAAGGATATGTTGGGCTCAGGATGCAGTATGGAGAAAGGATATGTTGGGTTCAGGATGCAGTATGGAGAAAGGATATTTTGGACTCAGGATGCAGTATGGAGAAAGGATATGTTGGGCTCGGGATGCAGTATGGAGAAAGGATATGTTGGGGTCAGGATGCAGTATGGAGAAAGGATATGTTGGGCTCAGGATGCAGTATGGAGAAAGGATATGTTGGGCTCCGGATGCAGTATGGAGTAAGGATATGGTGGGCTCAGTATACAGTATGGTGTAAGGATATGTTGGGCTCAGGATGCAGTATGGAGAAAGGATATGTTGGGCTCAGGAAGCAGTATGGAGATAGGATATGTGGGGCTCAGGATGCAGTATGGAGAGAGGATATGTTGGGCTCAGGATGCAGTATGGAGAGAGGATATGTTGGGCTCAGGATGCAGTATGGGGAAAGGATATGTTGGGATCAGGAAGCAGTATGGGGAAAGGATATGTTGGGCTCAGGATGCAGTATTGAGAAAGAATATGTGGGGCTCAGGATGCAGTATGGAGTAAGGATATGTGGGGCTTAGGATGCAGTATGGAGAAAGGATATGTTGGGCTCAGGGTACAGTGTGGAGAAAGGATATGTTGGGCTCAGGATGCAGTATGGAGTAAGGATATGTTGGGCTCAGGATGCAGTATGGAGTAAGGATATGTTGGGCTCAGGATGCCGTTTGGAGTAAGGATATATGGGCTCAGGATGCAGTATGGAGAAAGGATATTTTGGACTCAGAATGCAGTATGGAGAAAGGATATGTTGGGCTCAGGATGCAGTATGGAGTAAGGATATGTTGGGTTCAGGATGCAGTATGGAGAAAGGATATGTTGGGCTAAGGGTACAGTGTGGAGAAAGGATATGTTGGGCTCAGGATGCAGTATGGAGAAAGGATATGTTGGGCTAAGGGTACAGTGTGGAGAAAGGATATGTTGGGCTCAGGATGCAGTATGGAGTAAGGATATGTTGGGCTCAGGATGCAGTATGGAGTAAGGATATGTTGGGCTCAGGATGCAGTTTGGAGTAAGGATATATGGGCTCAGGATGCAGTATGGAGAAAGGATATTTTGGACTCAGGATGCAGTATGGAGAAAGGATATGTTGGGCTCAGGATGCAGTATGGAGTAAGGATATGTTTGGTTCAGGATGCAGTATGGAGAAAGGATATTTTGGACTCAGGATGCACTATGGAGAAAGGATATGTTGGGCTCAGGATGCAGTATGAAGAAAGGATATGTTGGGCTCAGGATGCAGTATGGAGAAAGGATATGTTGGGTTCAGGATGCAGTATGGAGAAAGGATATGTGGGGCACAGGATGCAGTATGGAGAAAGGATATGTTGGGCTCAGGATGCAGTATGGAGAAAGGATATGTTGGGCTCAGGATACAGTATGGAGTAAGGATATGTTGGGCTCAGGATGCAGTATGGAGAAAGGATATGTTGGGCTCAGGATGCAGTATGGAGAAAGGATATGTTGGGTTCAGGATGCAGTATGGAGAAAGGATATTTTGGACTCAGGATGCAGTATGGAGAAAGGATATGTTGGGCTCGGGATGCAGTATGGAGAAAGGATATGTTGTGGTCAGGATGCAGTATGGAGAAATGATATGTGGGCTCAGTATGCAGTATGGAGAAAGGATATGTGGGCTCAGGATGCAGTATGGAGAAAGGATATGTTGGGCACAGGATGCAGTATGGAGTAAGGATATGTGGGGCTCAGGATGCAGTATGGAGAAAGGATATGTGGGCTCAGGATGCAGTATGGAGTAAGGATATGTGGGGCTCAGGATGCAGTATGGAGTAAGGATATGTGGGGCTCAGGATGCAGTATGGAGAAAGGATATTTGGACTCAGGATGCAGTATGGAGTAAGGATTGTTGGGCTCAGGATGCAGTATGGAGTAAGGATATGTTGGTCACAGGATGTAGTATGGAGTAAGGATATGTGGGGCTCAGGATGCAGTATGGAGAAAGGATATGTTGGGCTCAGGATGCAGTATGGATTAAGAATATGTTGGGTTTAGGATGCAGTATGGAGTAAGGATATGTGGGCTCAGGATGCAGTATGGAGTAAGGATATGTGGGGCTCAGGATGCAGTATGGAGAAAGGATATGTTGGGCTCAGGATGTAGTATGGAGAAAGGATATGTTGGGCTCAGGATGCAGTATGGAGTAAGGATATGTTGGACTCAGGATGCAGTATGGAGTAAGGATATGTGGGGTCAGGATGCAGTATGGAGAAAGGATATGTTGGGCTCAGGATGCAGTTTGGAGAAAGGATATGTGGGCTCAGGATGCAGTATGGAGAAAGGATATGTTGGACTCAGGATGCAGTATGGAGTAAGGATATGTGGGGTCAGGATGCAGTATGGAGAAAGGATATGTTGGGCTCAGGATGCAGTATGGAGAAAGGATATGTGGGCTCAGGATGCAGTATGGAGTAAGGATATGTTGGGCTCAGGATGCAGTATGGAGAAAGGATATGTTGGGCTCAGGATGCAGTATGGAGAAAGGATATGTTGGGCTCAGGATACAGTATGGAGTAAGGATATGTGGGGCTCAGGATGCAGTATGGAGTAAGGATATGTGAGGCTCAGGATGCAGTATGAAGAAAGGATATGTTGGGCTCAGGATGCAGTATAGAGAAAGGATATGTTGGGCTCAGGATGCAGTATGGAGTAAGGATATGTTGGACTCAGGATGCAGTATGGAGAAAGGATATGTGGGGCTCAGGATGCAGTATGGAGTCAGGATATGTGGGGCACTGGATGCAGTATGGAGAAAGGATATGTGGGCTCAGGATACAGTATGGAGTAAGGATATGTTGTTCTCAGGATGCAGTATGGAGAGAGGATTGTTGGGCTCAGGATGCAGTATGGAGTAAGGATATGTGGGGCTCAGGATGCAGCTTGGTGTAAGGATATGTTGGACTCAGGATGCAGTATGGAGTAATGATATGTGGGGCTCAGGATGCAGTATGGAGAGAGGATATGTTGGGCTCAGGATGCAGTATGGAGAGAGGATATGTTGGGCTCAGTATGCAGTATGGAGAGAGGATATGTTGGGCTCAGGATGCAGTATGGGGAAAGGATATGTTGGGATCAGGAAGCAGTATGGGGAAAGGATATGTTGGGCTCAGGATGCAGTATTGAGAAAGAATATGTGGGGCTCAGGATGCAGTATGGAGTAAGGATATGTGGGGCTTAGGATGCAGTATGGAGAAAGGATATGTTGGGCTCAGGGTACAGTGTGGAGAAAGTATATGTGGGGCTCAGGATGCAGTATGGAGTAAGGATATGTTGGGCTCAGGATGCAGTATGGAGTAAGGATATGTTGGGCTCAGGATGCAGTTTGGAGTAAGGATATATGGGCTCAGGATGCAGTATGGAGAAAGGATATTTTGGACTCAGGATGCAGTATGGAGAAAGGATATGTTGGGCTCAGGATGGAGTAAGGATATGTTGGGTTCAGGATGCAGTATGGAGAAAGGATATTTTGGACTCAGGATGCACTATGGAGAAAGGATATGTTGGGCTCAGGATGCAGTATGGAGAAAGGATATGTTTGGCTCAGGATGCAGTATGGAGAAAGGATATGTTGGGCTCAGGGTACAGTGTGGAGAAAGGATATGTTGGGCTCAGGATGCAGTATGGAGTAAGGATATGTTGGGCTCAGGATGCAGTATGGAGTAAGGATATGTTGGGCTCAGGATGCAGTTTGGAGTAAGGATATATGGGCTCAGGATGCAGTATGGAGAAAGGATATTTTGGACTCAGGATGCAGTATGGAGAAAGGATATGTTGGGCTCAGGATGCAGTATGGAGTAAGGATATGTTGGGTTCTGGATGCAGTATGGAGAAAGGATATTTTGGACTCAGGATGCACTATCGAGAAAGGATATGTTGGGCTCAGGATGCAGTATGAAGAAAGGATATGTTGGGCTCAGGATGCAGTATGGAGAAAGGATATGTTGGGTTCAGGATGCAGTATGGAGAAAGGATATGTGGGGCACAGGATGCAGTATGGAGAAAGGATATGTTGGGCTCAGGATGCAGTATGGAGAAAGGATATTTTGGACTCAGGATGCAGTATGGAGAAAGGATATGTTGGGCTCAGGATGCAGTATGGAGTAAGGATATGTTGGGTTCAGGATGCAGTATGGAGAAAGGATATTTTGGACTCAGGATGCACTATGGAGAAAGGATATGTTGGGCTCAGGATGCAGTATGGAGAAAGGATATGTTGGGCTCAGGATGCAGTATGGAGAAAGGATATGTTGGGCTCAGGGTACAGTGTGGAGAAAGGATATGTTGGGCTCCGGATGCAGTATGGAGTAAGGATATGGTGGGCTCAGTATACAGTATGGTGTAAGGATATGTTGGGCTCAGGATGCAGTATGGAGAAAGGATATGTTGGGCTCAGGAAGCAGTATGGAGATAGGATATGTGGGGCTCAGGATGCAGTATGGAGAGAGGATATGTTGGGCTCAGGATGCAGTATGGAGAGAGGATATGTTGGGCTCAGGATGCAGTATGGGGAAAGGATATGTTGGGATCAGGAAGCAGTATGGGGAAAGGATATGTTGGGCTCAGGGTACAGTGTGGAGAAAGGATATGTTGGGCTCCGGATGCAGTATGGAGTAAGGATATGGTGGGCTCAGTATACAGTATGGTGTAAGGATATGTTGGGCTCAGGATGCAGTATGGAGAAAGGATATGTTGGGCTCAGGAAGCAGTATGGAGATAGGATATGTGGGGCTCAGGATGCAGTATGGAGAGAGGATATGTTGGGCTCAGGATGCAGTATGGAGAGAGGATATGTTGGGCTCAGGATGCAGTATGGGGAAAGGATATGTTGGGATCAGGAAGCAGTATGGGGAAAGGATATGTTGGGCTCAGGATGCAGTATTGAGAAAGAATATGTGGGGCTCAGGATGCAGTATGGAGTAAGGATATGTGGGGCTTAGGATGCAGTATGGAGAAAGGATATGTTGGGCTCAGGGTACAGTGTGAAGAAAGGATATGTTGGGCTCAGGATGCAGTATGGAGTAAGGATATGTTGGGCTCAGGATGCAGTATGGAGTAAGGATATGTTGGGCTCAGGATGCAGTTTGGAGTAAGGATATATGGGCTCAGGATGCAGTATGGAGAAAGGATATTTTGGACTCAGGATGCAGTATGGAGAAAGGATATGTTGGGCTCAGGATGCAGTATGGAGTAAGGATATGTTGGGTTCAGGATGCAGTATGGAGAAAGGATATTTTGGACTCAGGATGCACTATGGAGAAAGGATATGTTGGGCTCAGGATGCAGTATGGAGAAAGGATATGTTGGGCTCAGGATGCAGTATGGAGAAAGGATATGTTGGACTCAGGGTACAGTGTGGAGAAAGGATATGTTGGGCTCAGGATGCAGTATGGAGTAAGGATATGTTGGGCTCAGGATGCAGTATGGAGTAAGGATATGTTGGGCTCAGGATGCAGTTTGGAGTAAGGATTTATGGGCTCAGGATGCAGTATGGAGAAAGGATATTTTGGACTCAGGATGCAGTATGGAGAAAGGATATGTTGGGCTCAGGATGCAGTATGGAGTAAGGATATGTTGGGTTCAGGATGCAGTATGGAGAAAGGATATTTTGGACTCAGGATGCACTATGGAGAAAGGATATGTTGGGCTCAGGATGCAGTATGAAGAAAGGATATGTTGGGCTCATGATGCAGTATGGAGAAAGGATATGTTGGGTTCAGGATGCAGTATGGAGAAAGGATATGTGGGGCACAGGATGCAGTATGGAGAAAGGATATGTTGGGCTCAGGATGCAGTATGGAGAAAGAATATGTTGGGCTCAGGATGCAGTATGGAGTAAGGATATGTTGGGCTCAGGATGCAGTATGGAGAAAGGATATGTTGGGCTCAGGATGCAGTATGGAGAAAGGATATGTTGGGTTCAGGATGCAGTATGGAGAAAGGATATTTTGGACTCAGGATGCAGTATGGAGAAAGGATATGTTGGGCTCGGGATGCAGTATGGAGAAAGGATATGTTGGGGTCAGGATGCAGTATGGAGAAAGGATATGTTGGGCTCAGGATGCAGTATGGAGAAAGGATATGTTGGGCTCCGGATGCAGTATGGAGTAAGGATATGGTGGGCTCAGTATACAGTATGGTGTAAGGATATGTTGGGCTCAGGATGCAGTATGGAGAAAGGATATGTTGGGCTCAGGAAGCAGTATGGAGATAGGATATGTGGGGCTCAGGATGCAGTATGGAGAGAGGATATGTTGGGCTCAGGATGCAGTATGGAGAGAGGATATGTTGGGCTCAGGATGCAGTATGGGGAAAGGATATGTTGGGATCAGGAAGCAGTATGGGGAAAGGATATGTTGGGCTCAGGATGCAGTATTGAGAAAGAATATGTGGGGCTCAGGATGCAGTATGGAGTAAGGATATGTGGGGCTTAGGATGCAGTATGGAGAAAGGATATGTTGGGCTCAGGGTACAGTGTGGAGAAAGGATATGTTGGGCTCAGGATGCAGTATGGAGTAAGGATATGTTGGGCTCAGGATGCAGTATGGAGTAAGGATATGTTGGGCTCAGGATGCCGTTTGGAGTAAGGATATATGGGCTCAGGATGCAGTATGGAGAAAGGATATTTTGGACTCAGAATGCAGTATGGAGAAAGGATATGTTGGGCTCAGGATGCAGTATGGAGTAAGGATATGTTGGGTTCAGGATGCAGTATGGAGAAAGGATATTTTGGACTCAGGATGCACTATGGAGAAAGGATATGTTGGGCTCAGGATGCAGTATGGAGAAAGGATATGTTGGGCTCAGGATGCAGTATGGAGAAAGGATATGTTGGGCTAAGGGTACAGTGTGGAGAAAGGATATGTTGGGCTCAGGATGCAGTATGGAGTAAGGATATGTTGGGCTCAGGATGCAGTATGGAGTAAGGATATGTTGGGCTCAGGATGCAGTTTGGAGTAAGGATATATGGGCTCAGGATGCAGTATGGAGAAAGGATATTTTGGACTCAGGATGCAGTATGGAGAAAGGATATGTTGGGCTCAGGATGCAGTATGGAGTAAGGATATGTTTGGTTCAGGATGCAGTATGGAGAAAGGATATTTTGGACTCAGGATGCACTATGGAGAAAGGATATGTTGGGCTCAGGATGCAGTATGAAGAAAGGATATGTTGGGCTCAGGATGCAGTATGGAGAAAGGATATGTTGGGTTCAGGATGCAGTATGGAGAAAGGATATGTGGGGCACAGGATGCAGTATGGAGAAAGGATATGTTGGGCTCAGGATGCAGTATGGAGAAAGGATATGTTGGGCTCAGGATACAGTATGGAGTAAGGATATGTTGGGCTCAGGATGCAGTATGGAGAAAGGATATGTTGGGCTCAGGATGCAGTATGGAGAAAGGATATGTTGGGTTCAGGATGCAGTATGGAGAAAGGATATTTTGGACTCAGGATGCAGTATGGAGAAAGGATATGTTGGGCTCGGGATGCAGTATGGAGAAAGGATATGTTGTGGTCAGGATGCAGTATGGAGAAAGGATATGTGGGCTCAGTATGCAGTATGGAGAAAGGATATGTGGGCTCAGGATGCAGTATGGAGAAAGGATATGTTGGGCTCAGGGTGCAGTATGGAGAAAGGATATGTTGGGCTCAGGATGCAGTATGGAGTAAGGATATGTTGGGCTCAGGATGCAGTTTGGAGTAAGGATATATGGGCTCAGGATGCAGTATGGAGAAAGGATATTTTGGACTCAGGATGCAGTATGGAGAAAGGATATGTTGGGCTCAGGATGCAGTATGGAGTAAGGATATGTTGGGTTCAGGATGCAGTATGGAGAAAGGATATTATGGACTCAGGATGCACTATGGAGAAAGGATATGTTGGGCTCAGGATGCAGTATGAAGAAAGGATATGTTGGGCTCAGGATGCAGTATGGAGAAAGGATATGTTGGGTTCAGGATGCAGTATGGAGAAAGGATATGTGGGGCACAGGATGCAGTATGGAGAAAGGATATGTTGGGCTCAGGATGCAGTATGGAGAAAGGATATGTTGGGCTCAGGATACAGTATGGAGTAAGGATCTTTTGGGCTCAGGATGCAGTATGGAGAAAGGATATGTTGGGCTCAGGATGCAGTATGGAGAAAGGATATGTTGTGGTCAGGATGCAGTATGGAGAAAGGATATGTGGGCTCAGTATGCAGTATGGAGAAAGGATATGTGGGCTCAGGATGCAGTATGGAGAAAGGATATGTTGGGCTCAGGATGCAGTATGGAGAGAGGATATGTGGGCTCAGGATGCAGTATGGAGTAAGGATATGTTGGGCCCAGGATGCAGTATGGAGTAAGGATATGTGGGGCTCAGGATGCAGTATGGAGAAAGGATATGTTGGACTCAGGATGCAGTATGGAGTAAGGATATGTTGGGCTCGGGATGCAGTATGGAGTAAGGATATGTTGGGCTCAGGATGCAGTATGGAGTAAGGATATGTTGGGCTCAGGATGCAGTATGGAGAAAGGATATGTTGGGCTCAGGATGCAGTATGGAGAAAGGATATGTTGGGCTCAGGATGCAGTATGGAGTAAGGATATGTTGAGCTCAGGATGCAGTATGGTGTAAGGATATGTTGGGCTCAGGATGCAGTATGGAGTAAGGATATGTTGGGCTCAGGATGCAGTATGGATTAAGGATATGTGGGGCTCAGGATGCAGTATGGAGAAAGGATATGTTGGGCACAGGATGCAGTATGGTGTAAGGATATGTTGGGCTCAGGATGCAGTATGGAGAAAGGATATGTTGGGCACAGGATGCAGTATGGAGAAGGGATATGTGGGGTCAGGATGCAGTATGGAGTAAGGATATGTTGGGCTCCGGATGCAGTATGGAGTAAGGATATGGTGGGCTCAGTATACAGTATGGTGTAAGGATATGTTGGGCTTAGGATGCAGTATGGAGAAAGGATATGTTGGGCTCAGGAAGCAGTATGGGAATAGGATATGTGGGGCTCAGGATGCAGTATGGAGAGAGGATATGTTGGGCTCAGGATGCAGTATGGAGAGAGGATATGTTGGGCTCAGGATGCAGTATGGGGAAAGGATATGTTGGGCTCAGGAAGCAGTATGGGGAAAGGATATGTGGGGCTCAGAATGCAGTATTGAGTAAGGATATGTTGGGCTCAGGAAGCAGTATGGGGATAGGATATGTGGGGCTCAGGATGCAGTATGGAGAGAGGATATGTTGGGCTCAGGATGCAGTATGGAGAGAGGATATGTTGGGCTCAGGATGCAGTATGGAGAAAGGATATGTTGGGCTCAGGATGCAGTATGGTGTAAGGATATGTTGGGCTCAGGATGCAGTATGGAGTAAGGATATGTTGAGCTCAGGATGCAGTATGGTGTAAGGATATGTTGGGCTCAGGATGCAGTATGGAGTAAGGATATGTTGGGCTCAGGATGCAGTATGGATTAAGGATATGTGGGGCTCAGGATGCAGTATGGAGAAAGGATATGTTGGGCTCAGTATACAGTATGGTGTAAGGATATGTTGGGCTCAGGATGCAGTATGGAGTAAGGATATGTGGGGCTTAGGATGCAGTATGGAGAAAGGATATGTTGGGCTCAGGGTACAGTGTGGAGAAAGGATATGTGGGGCTCAGGATGCAGTATGGAGTAAGGATATGTTGGGCTCAGGATGCAGTATGGAGTAAGGATATGTTGGGCTCAGGGTACAGTGTGGAGAAAGGATATGTTGGGCTCAGGATGCAGTATGGAGTAAGGATATGTTGGGCTCAGGATGCAGTATGGAGTAAGGATATGTTGGGCTCAGGATGCAGTATGGAGTAAGGATATGTGGACTCAGGATGCAGTATGGAGAAAGGATATGTTGGGCTCAGGATGCAGTATGGAGTAAGGATATGTTGGGTTCAGGATGCAGTATGGAGAAAGGATATTTTGGACTCAGGATGCACTATGGAGAAAGGATATGTTGGGCTCAGGATGCAGTATGGAGAAAGGATATGTTGGGCTCAGGATGCAGTATGGAGAAAGGATATGTTGGGTTCAGGATGCAGTATGGAGAAAGGATATGTTGGGCACAGGATGCAGTATGGAGTAAGGATATGTGGGGCTCAGGATGCAGTATGGAGAAAGGATACGTTGGGCTCAGGATACAGTATGGAGTAAGGATATGTTGGGCTCAGGATGCAGTATGGAGAAAGGATATGTGGGGCTCAGGATGCAGTATGGAGAAAGGATATGTTAGACTCAGGATGCAGTATGGAGTAACGATATGTTGGGCTCGGGATGCAGTATGGAGTAAGGATAAGTTGGGCTCAGGATGCAGTATGGAGTAAGGATATGTTGGGCTCAGGATGCAGTATGGAGAAAGGATATGTTGGGCTCAGGATGCAGTATGGAGAAAGGATATGTTGGGCTCAGGATGCAGTATGGTGTAAGGATATGTTGGGCTCAGGATGCAGTATGGAGTAAGGATATGTTGGGCTCAGGATGCAGTATGGTGACAGGATATGTTGGTCTCAGGATGCAGTATGGAGTAAGGATATGTTGGGCTCAGGATGCAGTATGGATTAAGGATATGTGGGGCTCAGGATGCAGTATGGAGAAAGGATATGTTGGGCACAGGATGCAGGATGGTGTAAGGATATGTTGGGCTCAGGATGCAGTATGGTGTAAGGATATGTTGGGCTCAGGATGCAGTATGGAGAAAGGATATGTTGGGCACAGGATGCAGTATGGAGAAAGGATATGTTGGGCTCAGGATGCAGTATGGAGAAAGGATATGTTGGGCTCAGGATGCAGTATGGAGAAAGGATATGTTGGGCTCAGGATGCAGTATGGAGAAAGGATATTTTGGACTCAGGATGCAGTATGGAGTAAGGATATGTGGGGCTCAGGATGCAGTATGGAGTAAGGATATGTGGGGCTCAGGATGCAGTATGGAGAAAGGATATGTGGGCTCAGGATGCAGTATGGAGTAAGGATATGTGGGGCTCAGGATGCAGTATGGAGTAAGGATATGTGGGGCTCAGGATGCAGTATGGAGAAAGGATATTTGGACTCAGGATGCAGTATGGAGTAAGGATATGTTGGGCTCAGGATGCAGTATGGAGTAAGGATATGTTGGTCACAGGATGTAGTATGGAGTAAGGATATGTGGGGCTCAGGATGCAGTATGGAGAAAGGATATGTTGGGCTCAGGATGCAGTATGGATTAAGAATATGTTGGGCTCAGGATGCAGTATGGAGTAAGGATATGTGGGCTCAGGATGCAGTATGGAGTAAGGATATGTGGGGCTCAGGATGCAGTATGGAGAAAGGATATGTTGGGCTCAGGATGTAGTATGGAGTAAGGATATGTTGGGCTCAGGATGCAGTATGGAGTACGGATATGTGGGGCTTAGGATGCAGTATGGAGAAAGGATATGTTGGGCTCAGGGTACAGTGTGGAGAAAGGATATGTTGGGCTCAGGATGCAGTATGGAGTAAGGATATGTTGGTCACAGGATGTAGTATGGAGTAAGGATATGTGGGGCTCAGGATGCAGTATGGAGAAAGGATATGTTGGGCTCAGGATGCAGTATGGATTAAGAATATGTTGGGCTCAGGATGTAGTATGGAGAAAGGATATGTTGGGCTCAGGATGCAGTATGGAGTAAGGATATGTGGGGCTTAGGATGCAGTATGGAGAAAGGATATGTTGGGCTCAGGGTACAGTGTGGAGAAAGGATATGTTGGACTCAGGATGCAGTATGGAGTAAGGATATGTTGGGCTCGGGATGCAGTATGGAGTAAGGATATGTTGGGCTCAGGATGCAGTATGGAGTAAGGATATGTTGGGCTCAGGATGCAGTATGGAGAAAGGATATGTTGGGCTCAGGATGCAGTATGGAGAAAGGATATGTTGGGCTCAGGATGCAGTATGGAGTAAGGATATGTTGAGCTCAGGATGCAGTATGGTGTAAGGATATGTTGGGCTCAGGATGCAGTATGGAGTAAGGATATGTTGGGCTCAGGATGCAGTATGGATTAAGGATATGTGGGGCTCAGGATGCAGTATGGAGAAAGGATATGTTGGGCACAGGATGCAGTATGGTGTAAGGATATGTTGGGCTCAGGATGCAGTATGGAGAAAGGATATGTTGGGCACAGGATGCAGTATGGAGAAAGGATATGTTGGGTCAGGATGCAGTATGGAGTAAGGATATGTTGGGCTCCGGATGCAGTATGGAGTAAGGATATGGTGGGCTCAGTATACAGTATGGTGTAAGGATATGTTGGGCTCAGGATGCAGTATGGAGAAAGGATATGTTGGGCTCAGGAAGCAGTATGGGGATAGGATATGTGGGGCTCAGGATGCAGTATGGAGAGAGGATATGTTGGGCTCAGGATGCAGTATGGAGAGAGGATATGTTGGGCTCAGGATGCAGTATGGGGAAAGGATATATTGGGCTCAGGAAGCAGTATGGGGAAAGGATAAGTTGGGCTCAGGATGCAGTATTGAGAAAGAATATGTGGGGCTCAGGATGCAGTATTGAGTAAGGATATGTGGGGCTTAGGATGCAGTATGGAGAAAGGATATGTTGGGCTCAGGGTACAGTGTGGAGAAAGGATATGTTGGGCTCAGGATGCAGTATGGAGTAAGGATATGTTGGGCTCAGGATGCAGTATGGAGTAAGGATATGTTGGGCTCAGGATGCAGTTTGGAGTAAGGATATGTATGCTCAGGATGCAGTATGGAGAAAGGATATTTTGGACTCAGGATGCAGTATGGAGAAAGGATATGTTGGGCTCAGGATGCAGTATGGAGTAAGGATATGTTGGGTTCAGGATGCAGTATGGAGAAAGGATATGTGGGGCACAGGATGCAGTATGGAGAAAGGATATGTTGGGCTCAGGATGCAGTATGGAGAAAGGATATGTGGGGCACAGGATGCAGTATGGAGAAAGGATATGTTGGGCTCAGGATGCAGTGTGGAGTAAGGATATGTGGGGCTCAGGATGCAGTGTGGAGAAAGGATATGTTGGGCTCAGGATACAGTATGGAGTAAGGATATGTTTGGCTCAGGATGCAGTATGGAGAAAGGATATGTGGGGCTCAGGATGCAGTATGGAGAAAGGATATGTTGGACTCAGGATGCAGTATGGAGTAAGGATATGTTGGGCTCGGGATGCAGTATGGAGTAAGGATAAGTTGGGCTCAGGATGCAGTATGGAGTAAGGATATGTTGGGCTCAGGATGCAGTATGGAGAAAGGATATGTTGGGCTCAGGATGCAGTATGGAGAAAGGATATGTTGGGCTCAGGATGCAGTATGGTGTAAGGATATGTTGGGCTCAGGATGCAGTATGGAGTAAGGATATGTTGGGCTCAGGATGCAGTATGGTTTAAGGATATGTTGGGCTCAGGATGCAGTATGGAGTAAGGATATGTTGGGCTCAGGATGCAGTATGGATTAAGGATATGTGGGGCTCAGGATGCAGTATGGAGAAAGGATATGTTGGGCACAGGATGCAGGATGGTGTAAGGATATGTTGGGCTCAGGATGCAGTGTTGGGCTCAGGATGCAGTATGGAGAAAGGATATGTTGGGCACAGGATGCAGTATGGAGAAAGGATATGTTGGGCTCAGGATGCAGTATGGAGAAAGGATACGTTGGGCTCAGGATGCAGTATGGAGAAAGGATATGTTGGGCTCAGGATGCAGTATGGAGAAAGGATATTTTGGACTCAGGATGCAGTATGGAGTAAGGATATGTGGGGCTCAGGATGCAGTATGGAGTAAGGATATGTGGGGCTCAGGATGCAGTATGGAGAAAGGATATGTGGGCTCAGGATGCAGTATGGAGTAAGGATATGTGGGGCTCAGGATGCAGTATGGAGTAAGGATATGTGGGGCTCAGGATGCAGTATGGAGAAAGGATATTTGGACTCAGGATGCAGTATGGAGTAAGGATTGTTGGGCTCAGGATGCAGTATGGAGTAAGGATATGTTGGTCACAGGATGTAGTATGGAGTAAGGATATGTGGGGCTCAGGATGCAGTATGGAGAAAGGATATGTTGGGCTCAGGATGCAGTATGGATTAAGAATATGTTGGGTTTAGGATGCAGTATGGAGTAAGGATATGTGGGCTCAGGATGCAGTATGGAGTAAGGATATGTGGGGCTCAGGATGCAGTATGGAGAAAGGATATGTTGGGCTCAGGATGTAGTATGGAGAAAGGATATGTTGGGCTCAGGATGCAGTATGGAGTAAGGATATGTTGGACTCAGGATGCAGTATGGAGTAAGGATATGTGGGGTCAGGATGCAGTATGGAGAAAGGATATGTTGGGCTCAGGATGCAGTATGGAGAAAGGATATGTGGGCTCAGGATGCAGTATGGAGAAAGGATATGTTGGACTCAGGATGCAGTATGGAGTAAGGATATGTGGGGTCAGGATGCAGTATGGAGAAAGGATATGTTGGGCTCAGGATGCAGTATGGAGAAAGGATATGTGGGCTCAGGATGCAGTATGGAGTAAGGATATGTTGGGCTCAGGATGCAGTATGGAGAAAGGATATGTTGGGCTCAGGATGCAGTATGGAGAAAGGATATGTTGGGCTCAGGATACAGTATGGAGTAAGGATATGTGGGGCTCAGGATGCAGTATGGAGTAAGGATATGTGAGGCTCAGGATGCAGTATGAAGAAAGGATATGTTGGGCTCAGGATGCAGTATAGAGAAAGGATATGTTGGGCTCAGGATGCAGTATGGAGTAAGGATATGTTGGACTCAGGATGCAGTATGGAGTAAGGATATGTGGGGCTCAGGATGCAGTATGGAGTCAGGATATGTGGGGCACTGGATGCAGTATGGAGAAAGGATATGTGGGGTCAGGATGCAGTATGGTGTAAGGATATGTTGGGCTCAGGATGCAGTATGGAGAAAGGATATGTGGGGTCAGGATGCAGTATGGAGTAAGGATATGTGGGGTCAGGATGCAGTATGGAGTAAGGATATGTTGGGCTCAGGATGCAGTATGGAGAAAGGATATGTTGGGCTCAGGATGCAGTATGGAGAAAGGATATGTTGGGCTCAGGATGCAGTATGGAGAAAGTATATGTGGGGCCCAGGATGCATTATGGAGAAAGGATATGTTGGGCTCAGGATGCAGTATGGTGTAAGGATATGTTGGGCTCCGGATGCAGTATGGAGTAAGGATATGGTGGGCTCAGTATACAGTATGGTGTAAGGATATGTTGGGCTCAGGATGCAGTATGGAGAAAGGATATGTTGGGCTCAGGATGCAGTATGGAGAAAGGATATGTTGGGCTCCGGATGCAGTATGGAGTAAGGATATGGTGGGCTCAGTATACAGTATGGTGTAAGGATATGTTGGGCTCAGGATGCAGTATGGAGAAAGGATATGTTGGGCTCAGGAAGCAGTATGGGGATAGGATATGTGGGCCTCAGGATGCTGTATGGAGAGAGGATATGTTGGGCTCAGGATGCGGTATGGAGAGAGGATAGGTTGGGCTCAGGATGCAGTATGGGGAAAGGATATGTTGGGCTCAGGAAGCAGTATGGGGAAAGACTATGTTGGGCTCAGGATGCAGTATTGAGAAAGAATATGTGGGGCTCAGGATGCAGTATGGAGTAAGGATATGTGGGCCTTAGGATGCAGTATGGAGAAAGGATATGTTGGGCTCAGGATGCAGTATGGAGAAAGGATATGTTGGGCTCAGGAAGCAGTATGGGGATAGGATATGTGGGGCTCAGGATGCAGTATGGAGAGAGGATATGTTGGGCTCAGGATGCAGTATGGAGAGAGGATATGTTGGGCTCAGGATGCAGTATGGGGAAAGGATATGTTGGGCTCAGGAAGCAGTATGGGGAAAGGATATGTTGGGCTCAGGATGCAGTATTGAGAAAGAATATGTGGGGCTCAGGATGCAGTATGGAGTAAGGATATGTGGGGCCCAGGATGCAGTATGGAGTAAGGATATGTGGGGTCAGGATGCAGTATGTAGTAAGGATATGTTGGGCTCAGGATGCAGTATGGAGAAAGGATATGTTGGGCTCAGGAAGCAGTATGGGGATAGGATATGTGGGGCTCAGGATGCAGTATGGTGTAAGGATATGTTGGGCTCAGGATGCAGTATGGAGTAAGGATATGTGGAGTCAGGATGCAGTATGGTGTAAGGATATGTTGGGCTCAGGAAGCAGTATGGAGAGAGGATATGTGGGGTCAGGATGTAGTATGGAGTAAGGATATGTTGGGCTCAGGATGCAGTATGGAGAAAGGATATGTGGGGTCTGGATGCAGTATGGTGTAAGGATATGTTGGGCTCAGGATGCAGTATGGAGTAAGGATATGTTGGGCTCAGGATGCAGTATGGAGAAAGGATATGTGGGGTCAGGATGCAGTATGGTGTAAGGATATGTTGGGCTCAGGATGCAGTATGGAGAAAGGATATGTGGGGTCAGGATGCAGTATGGAGTAAGGATATTTGGGGTCAGGATGCAGTATGGAGTAAGGCTATGTTGGTCTCAGGATGCAGTATGGAGAAAGGATATGTTGGGCTCAGGATGCAGTATGGAGAAAGGATATGTTGGGTTCAGGATGCAGTATGGAGAAAGGATATGTTGGTCTCAGGATGCTGTATGGAGTAAGGATATGTGGGGTCTGGATGCAGTATGGTGTAAGGATATGTTGGGCCCAGGATGCTGTATGGAGAAAGGTTATGTGGGGTCAGGATGCAGTATGTAATAAGGATATGTTGTGCTCAGGATGCAGTATGGAGAAAGTATATGTTGGGCTCAGGATGCAGTATGGATTAAGGATATGTTGGGCTCAGGATGCAGTATAGAGATGGATATGTTGGGCTCAGGATGCAGTATGGAGTAAGGATATGTTGGGCTTAGGATGCAGTATGGAGTAAGGATATGTTGGGCTCAGGATGCAGTATGGAGTAAGGATATGTTGGGCTCAGGATGCAGTATGGAGTAAGGATATGTTGGGCTCAGGATGCAGTATGGAGTAAGGATATGTGGGCTCAGTATGCAGTATGGAGAAAGGATATGTGGGCTCAGGATGCAGTATGGAGAAAGGATATGTTGGGCTCAGGATGCAGTGTGGAGAAAGTATATGTTGGGCTCAGGATGCAGTATGGAGAAAGGATATGTTGGGCTCAGGATGCAGTATGGAGAAAGTATATGTGGGGCCCAGGATGCATTATGGAGAAAGGATATGTTGGGCTCAGAATGCAGTAGGGAGTAAGGATATGTTGGGCTCCGGATGCAGTATGGAGTAAGGATATGTGGGGCTCAGGATGCAGTATGGAGTAAGTATATGTGGGGCTCAGGATGCAGTATGGAGAAAGAAATATGTTGGGCTCAGGATGCAGTATGGAGTAAGGATATGTGGGGCTCAGGATGCAGTATGGAGAAAGGATATGTTGGGCTCAGGATGCAGTATGGAGAAAGGATATGTTGGGCTCAGGATGCAGTATGGAGTACGGATATGTTGGACTCAGGATGCAGTATGGAGTAAGGATATGTGGGGCTCAGGATGCAGTATGGAGTAAGGATATGTGGGGCTCAGGATGCAGTATGGAGTAAGGATATGTGGGGCTCAGGATGCAGTATGGAGAAAGGATATGTTGGGCTCAGGATGCAGTATGGAGAAAGGATATGTGGGGCTCAGGATGCAGTATGGATTAAGGATACGTGGGGCTCAGGATGCAGTATGGAGAAAGGATATGTTGGGCACAGGATGCAGGATGGTGTAAGGATATGTTGGGCTCAGGATGCAGTATGGTGTAAGGATATGTTGGGCTCAGGATGCAGTATGGAGAAAGGATATGTTGGGCACAGGATGCAGTATGGAGAAAGGATATGTTGGGCTCAGGATGCAGTATGGAGAAAGGATATGTTGGGTTCAGGATGCAGTATGGAGAAAGGATATGTTGGGCTCAGGATGCAGTATGGAGAAAGGATATGTTGGGTTCAGGATGCAGTATGGAGAAAGGATATGTTGGGCACAGGATGCAGTATGGAGAAAGGATATGTTGGGCTCAAGATGCAGTATGGAGTAAGGATATGTGGGGCTCAGGATGCAGTATGGAGAAAGGATACGTTGGGCTCAGGATACAGTATGGAGTAAGGATATGTTGGGCTCAGGATGCAGTATGGAGAAAGGATATGTGGGGCTCAGGATGCAGTATGGAGAAAGGATATGTTGGACTCAGGATGCAGTATGGAGTAACGATATGTTGGGCTCGGGATGCAGTATGGAGTAAGGATAAGTTGGGCTCAGGATGCAGTATGGAGTAAGGATATGTTGGGCTCAGGATGCAGTATGGAGAAAGGATATGTTGGGCTCAGGATGCAGTATGGAGAAAGGATATGTTGGGCTCAGGATGCAGTATGGTGTAAGGATATGTTGGGCTCAGGATGCAGTATGGAGTAAGGATATGTTGGGCTCAGGATGCAGTATGGTGACAGGATATGTTGGTCTCAGGATGCAGTATGGAGTAAGGATATGTTGTGCTCAGGATGCAGTATGGATTAAGGATATGTGGGGCTCAGGATGCAGTATGGAGAAAGGATATGTTGGGCACAGGATGCAGGATGGTGTAAGGATATGTTGGGCTCAGGATGCAGTATGGTGTAAGGATATGTTGGGCTCAGGATGCAGTATGGAGAAAGGATATGTTGGGCACAGGATGCAGTATGGAGAAAGGATATGTTGGGCTCAGGATGCAGTATGGAGAAAGGATATGTTGGGCTCAGGATGCAGTATGGAGAAAGGATATGTTGGGCTCAGGATGCAGTATGGAGAAAGGATATTTTGGACTCAGGATGCAGTATGGAGTAAGGATATGTGGGGCTCAGGATGCAGTATGGAGTAAGGATATGTGGGGCTCAGGATGCAGTATGGAGAAAGGATATGTGGGCTCAGGATGCAGTATGGAGTAAGGATATGTGGGGCTCAGGATGCAGTATGGAGTAAGGATATGTGGGGCTCAGGATGCAGTATGGAGAAGGGATATTTGGACTCAGGATGCAGTATGGAGTAAGGATATGTTGGGCTCAGGATGCAGTATGGAGTAAGGATATGTTGGTCACAGGATGTAGTATGGAGTAAGGATATGTGGGGCTCAGGATGCAGTATGGAGAAAGGATATGTTGGGCTCAGGATGCAGTATGGATTAAGAATATGTTGGGCTCAGGATGCAGTATGGAGTAAGGATATGTGGGCTCAGGATGCAGTATGGAGTAAGGATATGTGGGGCTCAGGATGCAGTATGGAGAAAGGATATGTTGGGCTCAGGATGTAGTATGGAGAAAGGATATGTTGGGCTCAGGATGCAGTATGGAGTACGGATATGTGGGGCTTAGGATGCAGTATGGAGTAAGGCTATGTTGGGCTCAGGATGCAGTATGGAGTAAGGATATGTTGGGCTCAGGATGCAGTATGGAGAAAGGATATGTTGGGCTCAGGATGCAGTATGGAGAAATGATATGTTGGGCTCAGGATGCAGTATGGTGTAAGGATATGTTGGGCTCAGGATGCAGTATGGAGTAAGGATATGTTGAGCTCAGGATGCAGTATGGTGTAAGGATATGTTGGGCTCAGGATGCAGTATGGAGTAAGGATATGTTGGGCTCAGGATGCAGTATGGATTAAGGATATGTGGGGCTCAGGATGCAGTATGGAGAAAGGATATGTTGGGCACAGGATGCAGTATGGTGTAAGGATATGTTGGGCTCAGGATGCAGTGTGGAGAAAGGATATGTTGGGCACAGGATGCAGTATGGAGAAAGGATATGTTGGGTCAGGATGCAGTATGGAGTAAGGATATGTTGGGCTCCGGATGCAGTATGGAGTAAGGATATGGTGGGCTCAGTATACAGTATGGTGTAAGGATATGTTGGGCTCAGGATGCAGTATGGAGAAAGGATATGTTGGGCTCAGGAAGCAGTATGGGGATAGGATATGTGGGGCTCAGGATGCAGTATGGAGAGAGGATATGTTGGGCTCAGGATGCAGTATGGAGAGAGGATATGTTGGGCTCAGGATGCAGTATGGGGAAAGGATATGTTGGGCTCAGGAAGCAGTATGGGGAAAGGATAAGTTGGGCTCAGGATGCAGTATTGAGAAAGAATATGTGGGGCTCAGGATGCAGTATTGAGTAAGGATATGTGGGGCTTAGGATGCAGTATGGAGAAAGGATATGTTGGGCTCAGGGTACAGTGTGGAGAAAGGATATGTTGGGCTCAGGATGCAGTATGGAGTAAGGATATGTTGGGCTCAGGATGCAGTATGGAGTAAGGATATGTTGGGCTCAGGATGCAGTTTGGAGTAAGGATATGTATGCTCAGGATGCAGTATGGAGAAAGGATATTTTGGACTCAGGATGCAGTATGGAGAAAGGATATGTTGGGCTCAGGATGCAGTATGGAGTAAGGATATGTTGGGTTCAGGATGCAGTATGGAGAAAGGATATGTGGGGCACAGGATGCAGTATGGAGAAAGGATATGTTGGGCTCAGGATGCAGTATGGAGAAAGGATATGTGGGGCACAGGATGCAGTATGGAGAAAGGATATGTTGGGCTCAGGATGCAGTATGGAGTAAGGATATGTGGGGCTCAGGATGCAGTATGGAGAAAGGATATGTTGGGCTCAGGATACAGTATGGAGTAAGGATATGTTTGGCTCAGGATGCAGTATGGAGAAAGGATATGTGGGGCTCAGGATGCAGTATGGAGAAAGGATATGTTGGACTCAGGATGCAGTATGGAGTAAGGATATGTTGGGCTCGGGATGCAGTATGGAGTAAGGATAAGTTGGGCTCAGGATGCAGTATGGAGTAAGGATATGTTGGGCTCAGGATGCAGTATGGAGAAAGGATATGTTGGGCTCAGGATGCAGTATGGAGAAAGGATATGTTGGGCTCAGGATGCAGTATGGTGTAAGGATATGTTGGGCTCAGGATGCAGTATGGAGTAAGGATATGTTGGGCTCAGGATGCAGTATGGTTTAAGGATATGTTGGTCTCAGGATGCAGTATGGAGTAAGGATATGTTGGGCTCAGGATGCAGTATGGATTAAGGATATGTGGGGCTCAGGATGCAGTATGGAGAAAGGATATGTTGGGCACAGGATGCAGGATGGTGTAAGGATATGTTGGGCTCAGGATGCAGTATGGTGTAAGGATATGTTGGGCTCAGGATGCAGTATGGAGAAAGGATATGTTGGGCACAGGATGCAGTATGGAGAAAGGATATGTTGGGCTCAGGATGCAGTATGGAGAAAGGATATGTTGGGCTCAGGATGCAGTATGGAGAAAGGATATGTTGGGCTCAGGATGCAGTATGGAGAAAGGATATTTTGGACTCAGGATGCAGTATGGAGTAAGGATATGTGGGGCTCAGGATGCAGTATGGAGAAAGGATATGTGGGCTCAGGATGCAGTATGGAGTAAGGATATGTGGGGCTCAGGATGCAGTATGGAGTAAGGATATGTGGGGCTCAGGATGCAGTATGGAGAAAGGATATTTGGACTCAGGATGCAGTATGGAGTAAGGATTGTTGGGCTCAGGATGCAGTATGGAGTAAGGATATGTTGGTCACAGGATGTAGTATGGAGTAAGGATATGTGGGGCTCAGGATGCAGTATGGAGAAAGGATATGTTGGGCTCAGGATGCAGTATGGATTAAGAATATGTTGGGTTTAGGATGCAGTATGGAGTAAGGATATGTGGGCTCAGGATGCAGTATGGAGTAAGGATATGTGGGGCTCAGGATGCAGTATGGAGAAAGGATATGTTGGGCTCAGGATGCAGTATGGAGAAAGGATATGTGGGCTCAGGATGCAGTATGGAGTAAGGATATGTTGGGCTCAGGATGCAGTATGGAGAAAGGATATGTTGGGCTCAGGATGCAGTATGGAGAAAGGATATGTTGGGCTCAGGATACAGTATGGAGTAAGGATATGTGGGACTCAGGATGCAGTATGGAGTAAGGATATGTGAGGCTCAGGATGCAGTATGAAGAAAGGATATGTTGGGCTCAGGATGCAGTATAGAGAAAGGATATGTTGGGCTCAGGATGCAGTATGGAGTAAGGATATGTTGGACTCAGGATGCAGTATGGAGTAAGGATATGTGGGGCTCAGGATGCAGT
Source organism: Pseudophryne corroboree (assembly GCF_028390025.1). Lineage (NCBI taxonomy): Eukaryota > Metazoa > Chordata > Amphibia > Anura > Myobatrachidae > Pseudophryne > Pseudophryne corroboree. Next base: position 482,852,732 of record NC_086451.1, read on the forward strand.
ATGGAGTCAGGATATGTGGGGCACTGGATGCAGTATGGAGAAAGGATATGTGGGCTCAGGATACAGTATGGAGTAAGGATATGTTGGGCTCAGGATGCAGTATGGAGAGAGGATTGTTGGGCTCAGGATGCAGTATGGAGTAAGGATATGTGGGGCTCAGGATGCAGCTTGGTGTAAGGATATGTTGGACTCAGGATGCAGTATGGAGTAATGATATGTGGGGTCAGGATGCAGTATGGAGTAAGGATATGTTGGGCTCAGGATGCAGTATGGAGAAAGGATATGTGGGGTCAGGATGCAGTATGGTGTAAGGATATGTTGGGCTCAGGATGCAGTATGGAGAAAGGATATGTGGGGTCAGGATGCAGTATGGAGTAAGGATATGTGGGGTCAGGATGCAGTATGGAGTAAGGATATGTTGGGCTCAGGATGCAGTATGGAGAAAGGATATGTTGGGCTCAGGATGCAGTATGGAGAAAGGATATGTTGGGCTCAGGATGCAGTATGGAGAAAGTATATGTGGGGCCCAGGATGCATTATGGAGAAAGGATATGTTGGGCTCAGGATGCAGTATGGTGTAAGGATATGTTGGGCTCCGGATGCAGTATGGAGTAAGGATATGGTGGGCTCAGTATACAGTATGGTGTAAGGATATGTTGGGCTCAGGATGCAGTATGGAGAAAGGATATGTTGGGCTCAGGATGCAGTATGGAGAAAGGATATGTTGGGCTCCGGATGCAGTATGGAGTAAGGATATGGTGGGCTCAGTATACAGTATGGTGTAAGGATATGTTGGGCTCAGGATGCAGTATGGAGAAAGGATATGTTGGGCTCAGGAAGCAGTATGGGGATAGGATATGTGGGCCTCAGGATGCTGTATGGAGAGAGGATATGTTGGGCTCAGGATGCAGTATGGAGAGAGGATAGGTTGGGCTCAGGATGCAGTATGGGGAAAGGATATGTTGGGCTCAGGAAGCAGTATGGGGAAAGAATATGTTGGGCTCAGGATGCAGTATTGAGAAAGAATATGTGGGGCTCAGGATGCAGTATGGAGTAAGGATATGTGGGCCTTAGGATGCAGTATGGAGAAAGGATATGTTGGGCTCAGGATGCAGTATGGAGAAAGGATATGTTGGGCTCAGGAAGCAGTATGGGGATAGGATATGTGGGGCTCAGGATGCAGTATGGAGAGAGGATATGTTGGGCTCAGGATGCAGTATGGAGAGAGGATATGTTGGGCTCAGGATGCAGTATGGGGAAAGGATATGTTGGGCTCAGGAAGCAGTATGGGGAAAGGATATGTTGGGCTCAGGATGCAGTATTGAGAAAGAATATGTGGGGCTCAGGATGCAGTATGGAGTAAGGATATGTGGGGCCCAGGATGCAGTATGGAGTAAGGATATGTGGGGTCAGGATGCAGTATGTAGTAAGGATATGTTGGGCTCAGGATGCAGTATGGAGAAAGGATATGTTGGGCTCAGGAAGCAGTATGGGGATAGGATATGTGGGGCTCAGGATGCAGTATGGTGTAAGGATATGTTGGGCTCAGGATGCAGTATGGAGTAAGGATATGTGGAGTCAGGATGCAGTATGGTGTAAGGATATGTTGGGCTCAGGAAGCAGTATGGAGAGAGGATATGTGGGGTCAGGATGTAGTATGGAGTAAGGATATGTGGGGCTCAGGATGCAGTATGGAGTAAGGTTATGTTGGGCTCAGGATGCAGTATGGAGAAAGGATATGTGGGGTCTGGATGCAGTATGGTGTAAGGATATGTTGGGCTCAGGATGCAGTATGGAGTAAGGATATGTTGGGCTCAGGATGCAGTATGGAGAAAGGATATGTGGGGTCAGGATGCAGTATGGTGTAAGGATATGTTGGGCTCAGGATGCAGTATGGAGAAAGGATATGTGGGGTCAGGATGCAGTATGGAGTAAGGATATTTGGGGTCAGGATGCAGTATGGAGTAAGGCTATGTTGGTCTCAGGATGCAGTATGGAGAAAGGATATGTTGGGCTCAGGATGCAGTATGGAGAAAGGATATGTTGGGTTCAGGATGCAGTATGGAGAAAGGATATGTTGGTCTCAGGATGCTGTATGGAGTAAGGATATGTGGGGTCTGGATGCAGTATGGTGTAAGGATATGTTGGGCCCAGGATGCTGTATGGAGAAAGGATATGTGGGGTCAGGATGCAGTATGTAGTAAGGATATGTTGTGCTCAGGATGCAGTATGGAGAAAGTATATGTTGGGCTCAGGATACAGTATGGATTAAGGATATGTTGGGCTCAGGATGCAGTATGGAGATGGATATGTTGGCCTCAGGATGCAGTATGGAGTAAGGATATGTTGGGCTTAGGATGCAGTATGGAGTAAGGATATGTTGGGCTCAGGATGCAGTATGGAGTAAGGATATGTGGGGCCCAGGATGCAGTGTGGAGAAAGTATATGTTGGGCTCAGGATGCAGTATGGAGAAAGTATATGTTGGGCTCAGGATGCAGTATGGAGTAAGGATATGTTGGGCTCAGGATGCAGTATGGAGTAAGGATATGTTCGGCTCAGGATGCAGTATGGAGTAAGGATATGTTGGGCTCAGGATGCAGTATGGAGTAAGGATATGTGGGCTCAGTATGCAGTATGGAGAAAGGATATGTGGGCTCAGGATGCAGTATGGAGAAAGGATATGTTGGGCTCAGGATGCAGTGTGGAGAAAGTATATGTTGGGCTCAGGATGCAGTATGGAGAAAGGATATGTTGGGCTCAGGATGCAGTATGGAGAAAGTATATGTGGGGCCCAGGATGCATTATGGAGAAAGGATATGTTGGGCTCAGAATGCAGTAGGGAGTAAGGATATGTTGGGCTCCGGATGCAGTATGGAGTAAGGATATGTGGGGCTCAGGATGCAGTATGGAGTAAGTATATGTGGGGCTCAGGATGCAGTATGGAGAAAGAATATGTTGGGCTCAGGATGCAGTATGGAGTAAGGATATGTGGGGCTCAGGATGCAGTATGGAGAAAGGATATGTTGGGCTCAGGATGCAGTATGGAGAAAGGAAATGTTGGGCTCAGGATGCAGTATGGAGTACGGATATGTTGGACTCAGGATGCAGTATGGAGTAAGGATATGTGGGGCTCAGGATGCAGTATGGAGTAAGGATATGTGGGGCTCAGGATGCAGTATGGAGTAAGGATATGTGGGGCTCAGGATGCAGTATGGAGAAAGGATATGTTGGGCTCAGGATGCAGTATGGAGAAAGGATATGTGGGGCTCAGGATGCAGTATGGATTAAGGATATGTGGGGCTCAGGATGCAGTATGGTGTAAGGATATGTTGGGCTCAGGATGCAGTATGGAGAAAGGATATGTTGGGCTCAGGATGCAGTATGGAGTAAGGATATGTTGGACTCAGGATGCAGTAAGGAGTAAGGATATGCTGGGCTCAGGATGCAGTATGGAGAAAGGATATGTTGGTCACAGGATGCAGTATGGAGTAAGGATATGTGGGGCTCAGGATGCAGTATGGAGAAAGGATATGTGGGGCTCAGGATGCAGTATGGAGAAAGGATATTTGGACTCAGGATGCAGTATGGAGTAAGGATTGTTGGGCTCAGGATGCAGTATGGAGTAAGGATATGTTGGTCACAGGATGTAGTATGGAGTAAGGATATGTGGGGCTCAGGATGCAGTATGGAGAAAGGATATGTTGGGCTCAGGATGCAGTATGGATTAAGAATATGTTGGGTTTAGGATGCAGTTAGGAGTAAGGATATGTGGGCTCAGGATGCAGTATGGAGTAAGGATATGTGGGGCTCAGGATGCAGTATGGAGAAAGGATATGTTGGGCTCAGGATGTAGTATGGAGAAAGGATATGTTGGGCTCAGGATGCAGTATGGAGAAAGGATATGTTGGGCTCAGGATGCAGTATGGTGTAAGGATATGTTGGGCTCAGGATGCAGTATGGAGTAAGGATATGTTGGGCTCAGGATGCAGTATGGTTTAAGGATATGTTGGTCTCAGGATGCAGTATGGAGTAAGGATATGTTGGGCTCAGGATGCAGTATGGATTAAGGATATGTGGGGCTCAGGATGCAGTATGGAGAAAGGATATGTTGGGCACAGGATGCAGGATGGTGTAAGGATATGTTGGGCTCAGGATGCAGTATGGTGTAAGGATATGTTGGGCTCAGGATGCAGTATGGAGAAAGGATATGTTGGGCACAGGATGCAGTATGGAGAAAGGATATGTTGGGCTCAGGATGCAGTATGGAGAAAGGATATGTTGGGCTCAGGATGCAGTATGGAGAAAGGATATGTTGGGCTCAGGATGCAGTATGGAGAAAGGATATTTTGGACTCAGGATGCAGTATGGAGTAAGGATATGTGGGGCTCAGGATGCAGTATGGAGAAAGGATATGTGGGCTCAGGATGCAGTATGGAGTAAGGATATGTGGGGCTCAGGATGCAGTATGGAGTAAGGATATGTGGGGCTCAGGATGCAGTATGGAGAAAGGATATTTGGACTCAGGATGCAGTATGGAGTAAGGATTGTTGGGCTCAGGATGCAGTATGGAGTAATGATATGTTGGTCACAGGATGTAGTATGGAGTAAGGATATGTGGGGCTCAGGATGCAGTATGCAGAAAGGATATGTTGGGCTCAGGATGCAGTATGGATTAAGAATATGTTGGGTTTAGGATGCAGTATGGAGTAAGGATATGTGGGCTCAGGATGCAGTATGGAGTAAGGATATGTGGGGCTCAGGATGCAGTATGGAGAAAGGATATGTTGGGCTCAGGATGTAGTATGGAGAAAGGATATGTTGGGCTCAGGATGCAGTATGGAGTAAGGATATGTTGGACTCAGGATGCAGTATGGAGTAAGGATATGTGGGGTCAGGATGCAGTATGGAGAAAGGATATGTTGGGCTCAGGATGCAGTATGGAGAAAGGATATGTTGGCTCAGGATGCAGTATGGAGAAAGGATATGTTGGACTCAGGATGCAGTATGGAGTAAGGATATGTGGGGTCAGGATGCAGTATGGAGAAAGGATATGTTGGGCTCAGGATGCAGTATGGAGAAAGGATATGTGGGCTCAATATGCAGTATGGAGTAAGGATATGTGGGGCTCAGGATGCAGTATGGAGAAAGGATATGTTGGGCTCAGGATGCAGTATGGAGAAAGGATATGTTGGGCTCAGGATACAGTATGGAGTAAGGATATGTGGGGCTCAGGATGCAGTATGGAGTAAGGATATGTGAGGCTCAGGATGCAGTATGAAGAAAGGATATGTTGGGCTCAGGATGCAGTATAGAGAAAGGATATGTTGGGCTCAGGATGCAGTATGGAGTAAGGATATGTTGGACTCAGGATGCAGTATGGAGTAAGGATATGTGGGGCTCAGGATGCAGTATGGAGTCAGGATATGTGGGGCACTGGATGCAGTATGGAGAAAGGATATGTGGGCTCAGGATACAGTATGGAGTAAGGATATGTTGGGCTCAGGATGCAGTATGGAGAGAGGAATGTTGGGCTCAGGATGCAGTATGGAGTAAGGATATGTGGGGCTCAGGATGCAGCTTGGTGTAAGGATATGTTGGACTCAGGATGCAGTATGGAGTAATGATATGTGGGGTCAGGATGCAGTATGGAGTAAGGATATGTTGGGCTCAGGATGCAGTATGGAGAAAGGATATGTGGGGTCAGGATGCAGTATGGTGTAAGGATATGTTGGGCTCAGGATGCAGTATGGAGAAAGGATATGTGGGGTCAGGATGCAGTATGGAGTAAGGATATGTGGGGTCAGGATGCAGTATGGAGTAAGGATATGTTGGGCTCAGGATGCAGTATGGAGAAAGGATATGTTGGGCTCAGGATGCAGTATGGAGAAAGGATATGTTGGGCTCAGGATGCAGTATGGAGAAAGTATATGTGGGGCCCAGGATGCATTATGGAGAAAGGATATGTTGGGCTCAGGATGCAGTATGGTGTAAGGATATGTTGGGCTCCGGATGCAGTATGGAGTAAGGATATGGTGGGCTCAGTATACAGTATGGTGTAAGGATATGTTGGGCTCAGGATGCAGTATGGAGAAAGGATATGTTGGGCTCAGGATGCAGTATGGAGAAAGGATATGTTGGGCTCCGGATGCAGTATGGAGTAAGGATATGGTGGGCTCAGTATACAGTATGGTGTAAGGATATGTTGGGCTCAGGATGCAGTATGGAGAAAGGATATGTTGGGCTCAGGAAGCAGTATGGGGATAGGATATGTGGGCCTCAGGATGCTGTATGGAGAGAGGATATGTTGGGCTCAGGATGCAGTATGGAGAGAGGATAGGTTGGGCTCAGGATGCAGTATGGGGAAAGGATATGTTGGGCTCAGGAAGCAGTATGGGGAAAGAATATGTTGGGCTCAGGATGCAGTATTGAGAAAGAATATGTGGGGCTCAGGATGCAGTATGGAGTAAGGATATGTGGGCCTTAGGATGCAGTATGGAGAAAGGATATGTTGGGCTCAGGATGCAGTATGGAGAAAGGATATGTTGGGCTCAGGAAGCAGTATGGGGATAGGATATGTGGGGCTCAGGATGCAGTATGGAGAGAGGATATGTTGGGCTCAGGATGCAGTATGGAGAGAGGATATGTTGGGCTCAGGATGCAGTATGGGGAAAGGATATGTTGGGCTCAGGAAGCAGTATGGGGAAAGGATATGTTGGGCTCAGGATGCAGTATTGAGAAAGAATATGTGGGGCTCAGGATGCAGTATGGAGTAAGGATATGTGGGGCCCAGGATGCAGTATGGAGTAAGGATATGTGGGGTCAGGATGCAGTATGTAGTAAGGATATGTTGGGCTCAGGATGCAGTATGGAGAAAGGATATGTTGGGCTCAGGAAGCAGTATGGGGATAGGATATGTGGGGCTCAGGATGCAGTATTGTGTAAGGATATGTTGGGCTCAGGATGCAGTATGGAGTAAGGATATGTGGAGTCAGGATGCAGTATGGTGTAAGGATATGTTGGGCTCAGGAAGCAGTATGGAGAGAGGATATGTGGGGTCAGGATGTAGTATGGAGTAAGGATATGTGGGGCTCAGGATGCAGTATGGAGTAAGGTTATGTTGGGCTCAGGATGCAGTATGGAGAAAGGATATGTGGGGTCTGGATGCAGTATGGTGTAAGGATATGTTGGGCTCAGGATGCAGTATGGAGTAAGGATATGTTGGGCTCAGGATGCAGTATGGAGAAAGGATATGTGGGGTCAGGATGCAGTATGGTGTAAGGATATGTTGGGCTCAGGATGCAGTATGGAGAAAGGATATGTGGGGTCAGGATGCAGTATGGAGTAAGGATATTTGGGGTCAGGATGCAGTATGGAGTAAGGCTATGTTGGTCTCAGGATGCAGTATGGAGAAAGGATATGTTGGGCTCAGGATGCAGTATGGAGAAAGGATATGTTGGGTTCAGGATGCAGTATGGAGAAAGGATTTGTTGGTCTCAGGATGCTGTATGGAGTAAGGATATGTGGGGTCTGGATGCAGTATGGTGTAAGGATATGTTGGGCCCAGGATGCTGTATGGAGAAAGGATATGTGGGGTCAGGATGCAGTATGTAGTAAGGATATGTTGTGCTCAGGATGCAGTATGAAGAAAGTATATGTTGGGCTCAGGATACAGTATGGATTAAGGATATGTTGGGCTCAGGATGCAGTATGGAGATGGATATGTTGGGCTCAGGATGCAGTATGGAGTAAGGATATGTTGGGCTTAGGATGCAGTATGGAGTAAGGATATGTTGGGCTCAGGATGCAGTATGGAGTAAGGATATGTGGGGCCCAGGATGCAGTGTGGAGAAAGTATATGTTGGGCTCAGGATGCAGTATGGAGAAAGTATATGTTGGGCTCAGGATGCAGTATGGAGTAAGGATATGTTGGGCTCAGGATGCAGTATGGAGTAAGGATATGTTGGGCTCAGGATGCAGTATGGAGTAAGGATATGTTGGGCTCAGGATGCAGTATGGAGTAAGGATATGTGGGCTCAGTATGCAGTATGGAGAAAGGATATGTGGGCTCAGGATGCAGTATGGAGAAAGGATATGTTGGGCTCAGGATGCAGTGTGGAGAAAGTATATGTTGGGCTCAGGATGCAGTATGGAGAAAGGATATGTTGGGCTCAGGATGCAGTATGGAGAAAGTATATGTGGGGCCCAGGATGCATTATGGAGAAAGGATATGTTGGGCTCAGAATGCAGTAGGGAGTAAGGATATGTTGGGCTCCGGATGCAGTATGGAGTAAGGATATGTGGGGCTCAGGATGCAGTATGGAGTAAGTATATGTGGGGCTCAGGATGCAGTATGGAGAAAGAATATGTTGGGCTCAGGATGCAGTATGGAGTAAGGATATGTGGGGCTCAGGATGCAGTATGGAGAAAGGATATGTTGGGCTCAGGATGCAGTATGGAGAAAGGAAATGTTGGGCTCAGGATGCAGTATGGAGTACGGATATGTTGGACTCAGGATGCAGTATGGAGTAAGGATATGTGGGGCTCAGGATGCAGTATGGAGTAAGGATATGTGGGGCTCAGGATGCAGTATGGAGTAAGGATATGTGGGGCTCAGGATGCAGTATGGAGAAAGGATATGTTGGGCTCAGGATGCAGTATGGAGAAAGGATATGTGGGGCTCAGGATGCAGTATGGATTAAGGATATGTGGGGCTCAGGATGCAGTATGGTGTAAGGATATGTTGGGCTCAGGATGCAGTATGGAGAAAGGATATGTTGGGCTCAGGATGCAGTATGGAGTAAGGATATGTTGGACTCAGGATGCAGTAAGGAGTAAGGATATGCTGGGCTCAGGATGCAGTATGGAGAAAGGATATGTTGGTCACAGGATGCAGTATGGAGTAAGGATATGTGGGGCTCAGGATGCAGTATGGAGAAAGGATATGTGGGGCTCAGGATGCAGTATGGAGAAAGGATATGTGGGGCCCAGGATGCATTATGGAGAAAGGATATGTTGGGCTCAGAATGCAGTAGGGAGTAAGGATATGTTGGGCTCCGGATGCAGTATGGAGTAAGGATATGTGGGGCTCAGGATGCAGTATGGAGTAAGTATATGTGGGGCTCAGGATGCAGTATGGAGAAAGAATATGTTGGGCTCAGGATGCAGTATGGAGTAAGGATATGTTGGGCTCAGGATGCAGTATGGAGAAAGGATATGTTGGGCTCAGGATGCAGTATGGAGAAAGGATATGTTGGGCTCAGGATGCAGTATGGAGTACGGATATGTTGGACTCAGGATGCAGTATGGAGTAAGGATATGTGGGGCTCAGGATGCAGTATGGAGTAAGGATATGTGGGGCTCAGGATGCAGTATGGAGTAAGGATATGTGGGGCTCAGGATGCAGTATGGAGAAAGGATATGTTGGGCTCAGGATGCAGTATGGAGAAAGGATATGTGGGGCTCAGGATGCAGTATGGATTAAGGATATGTGGGGCTCAGGATGCAGTATGGTGTAGGGATATGTTGGGCTCAGGATGCAGTATGGAGAAAGGATATGTTGGGCTCAGGATGCAGTATGGAGTAAGGATATGTTGGACTCAGGATGCAGTAAGGAGTAAGGATATGCTGGGCTCAGGATGCAGTATGGAGTAAGGATATGTTGGTCACAGGATGCAGTATGGAGTAAGGATATGTGGGGCTCAGGATGCAGTATGGAGAAAGGATATGTGGGGCTCAGGATGCAGTATGGAGAAAGGATATATGGGGCTCAGGATGCAGTATGGAGTAAGAATATGTTGGGCTCAGAATGCACTATGGAGAAAGGATATGTTGGTCTCAGGATGCAGTATGGAGAAAGGATATGTGGGGCTCAGGATGCAGTATGGAGTAAGGATATGTTGGGCTCAGGATGCAGTATGGAGTAAGGATATGTGGGCTCAGGATGCAGTATGGAGTAAGGATATGTGGGGCTCAGGATGCAGTATGGAGAAAGGATATGTTGGGCTCAGGATGCAGTATGGAGAAAGGATATGTTGGGCTCAGGATGCAGTATGGAGTAAGGATATGTTGGACTCAGGATGCAGTATGGAGTAAGGATATGTGGGGCTCAGGATGCAGTATGGAGTAAGGATATGTGGGGCTCAGGATGCTGTATGGAGAAAGGATATGTGGGCTCAGGATGCAGTATGGAGTAAGTATATGTGGGGCTCAGGATGCAGTATGGAGAAAGAATATGTTGGGCTCAGGATGCAGTATGGAGTAAGGATATGTGGGGCTCAGGATGCAGTATGGAGTAAGTATATGTGGGGCTCAGGATGCAGTATGGAGAAAGAATATGTTGGGCTCAGGATGCAGTATGGAGTAAGGATATGTGGGGCTCAGGATGCAGTATGGAGAAAGGATATGTGGGGCTCAGGATGCAGTATGGAGAAAGGATATGTTGGGCTCAGGATGCAGTATGGATTAAGGATATGTGGGGCTCAGGATGCAGTATGGTGTAAGGATATGTTGGGCTCAGGATGCAGTATGGAGAAAGGATATGTTGGGCTCAGGATGCAGTATGGAGTAAGGATATGTGGGGCTCAGGATGCAGTATGGAGAAAGAATATGTTGGGCTCAGGATGCAGTATGGAGTAAGGATATGTGGGGCTCAGGATGCAGTATGGAGAAAGGATATGTGGGGCTCAGGATGCAGTATGGAGAAAGGATATGTTGGGCTCAGGATGCAGTATGGATTAAGGATATGTGGGGCTCAGGATGCAGTATGGTGTAAGGATATGTTGGGCTCAGGATGCAGTATGGAGAAAGGATATGTTGGGCTCAGGATGCAGTATGGAGTAAGGATATGTGGGGCTCAGGATGCAGTATGGAGTAAGGATATGTGGGGCTCAGGATGCAGTATGGAGAAAGGATATGTGGGGTCTGGATGCAGTATGGTGTAAGGATATGTTAGGCTCAGGATGCAGTATGGAGAAAGAATATGTTGGGCTCAGGATGCAGTATGGAGTAAGGATATGTGGGGCTCAGGATGCAGTATGGAGAAAGGATATGTGGGGCTCAGGATGCAGTATGGAGAAAGGATATGTTGGGCTCAGGATGCAGTATGGATTAAGGATATGTGGGGCTCAGGATGCAGTATGGTGTAAGGATATGTTGGACTCAGGATGCAGTATGGAGAAAGGATATGTTGGGCTCAGGATGCAGTATGGAGTAAGGATATGTTGGACTCAGGATGCAGTATGGAGTGAGGATATGTTGGGCTCAGGATGCAGTATGGAGTAAGGATATGTTGGGCTCAGGATGCAGTATGAAGTAAGGATATGAGGGGCTCAGGATGCAGTATGGAGAAAGGATATGTGGGGCTCAGGATGCAGTATGGAGAAAGGATATGTTGGGCTCAGGATGCAGTATGGAGTAAGAATATGTTGGGCTCAGGATGCAGTATGGAGAAAGTATATGTTGGGCTCAGGATGCAGTATGGAGTAAGGATATGTTGGGCTCAGGATGCAGTATGGAGAAAGGATATGTTGGGCTCAGGATGCAGTATGGAGTAAGAATATGTTGGGCTCAGGATGCAGTATGGAGTAAGGATATGTTGGGCTCAGGATGCAGTATGGAGAGAGGATTGTTGGGCTCAGGATGCAGTATGGAGTAAGGATATGTGGGGCTCAGGATGCAGTTTGGTGTAAGGATATGTTGGACTCAGGATGCAGTATGGAGTAAGGATATGTTGGTCACAGGATGCAGTATGGAGTAAGGATATGTTGGGGTCAGGATGCAGTATGGAGTAAGCTTATGTGGGGCTCAGGATGCAGTATGGAGTAAGGATATGTGGGGCTCAGGATGCAGTATGGAGTAAGGATATGTGGGGCTCAGGATGCAGTATGGAGAAAGGATATGTTGGGCTCAGGATGCAGTATGGAGTAAGGATATGTTGGGCTCAGGATGCAGTATGGAGTAAGGATATGTTGGGCTCAGGATGCAGTATGGAGAAAGGATATGTTGGGCTCAGGATGCAGTATAGAGAAAGGATATGTTGGGCTCAGGATGCAGTATGGAGTAAGGATATGTTGGACTCAGGATGCAGTATGGAGTAAGGATATGTGGGGCTCAGGATGCAGTATGGAGTAAGGATATGTGGGGCACAGGATGCAGTATGGAGAAAGGATATGTGGGCTCAGGATACAGTATGGAGTTAGGATATGTTGGGCTCAGGATGCAGTATGGAGAAAGGATATGTTGGGCTCAGGATGCAGTATGGAGTAAGGATATGTGGGGCTCAGGATGCAGTATGGAGAAAGGATATGTGGGGCTCAGGATGCAGTATGGAGAAAGGATATGTTGGGCTCAGGATGCAGTATGGATTAAGGATATGTGGGGCTCAGGATGCAGTATGGTGTAAGGATATGTTGGACTCAGGATGCAGTATGGAGAAAGGATATGTTGGGCTCAGGATGCAGTATGGAGTAAGGATATGTTGGACTCAGGATGCAGTATGGAGTGAGGATATGTTGGGCTCAGGATGCAGTATGGAGTAAGGATATGTTGGGCTCAGGATGCAGTATGAAGTAAGGATATGTGGGGCTCAGGATGCAGTATGGAGTGAGGATATGTTGGGCTCAGGATGCAGTATGGAGAAAGGATATGTTGGGCTCAGGATGCAGTATGGAGTAAGGATATGTTGGTCTCAGGATGCAGTATGGATTGAGGATATGTTGGGCTCAGGATGCAGTATGGAGTAAGGATATGTTGGGCTCAGGATGCAGTATGAAGTAAGGATATGTGGGGCTCAGGATGCAGTATGGAGAAAGGATATGTGGGGCTCAGGATGCAGTATGGAGAAAGGATATGTTGGGCTCAGGATGCAGTATGGAGTAAGAATATGTTGGGCTCAGGATGCAGTATGGAGAAAGTATATGTTGGGCTCAGGATGCAGTATGGAGTAAGGATATGTTGGGCTCAGGATGCAGTATGGAGAAAGGATATGTTGGGCTCAGGATGCAGTATGGAGTAAGAATATGTTGGGCTCAGGATGCAGTATGGAGTAAGGATATGTTGGGCTCAGGATGCAGTATGGAGAGAGGATTGTTGGGCTCAGGATGCAGTATGGAGTAAGGATATGTGGGGCTCAGGATGCAGTTTGGTGTAAGGATATGTTGGACTCAGGATGCAGTATGGAGTAAGGATATGTTGGTCACAGGATGCAGTATGGAGTAAGGATATGTTGGGGTCAGGATGCAGTATGGAGTAAGCTTATGTGGGGCTCAGGATGCAGTATGGAGTAAGGATATGTGGGGCTCAGGATGCAGTATGGAGTAAGGATATGTGGGGCTCAGGATGCAGTATGGAGAAAGGATATGTTGGGCTCAGGATGCAGTATGGAGTAAGGATATGTTGGGCTCAGGATGCAGTATGGAGTAAGGATATGTTGGGCTCAGGATGCAGTATGGAGAAAGGATATGTTGGGCTCAGGATGCAGTATAGAGAAAGGATATGTTGGGCTCAGGATGCAGTATGGAGTAAGGATATGTTGGACTCAGGATGCAGTATGGAGTAAGGATATGTGGGGCTCAGGATGCAGTATGGAGTAAGGATATGTGGGGCACAGGATGCAGTATGGAGAAAGGATATGTGTGCTCAGGATACAGTATGGAGTAAGGATATGTTGGGCTCAGGATGCAGTATGGAGAGAGGATTGTTGGGCTCAGGATGCAGTATGGAGTAAGGATATGTTGGGCTCAGGATGCAGTTTGGTGTAAGGATATGTTGGACTCAGGATGCAGTATGGAGTAAGGATATGTTGGTCACAGGATGCAGTATGGAGTAAGGATATGTTGGGGTCAGGATGCAGTATGGAGTATGCTTATGTGGGGCTCAGGATGCAGTATGGAGTAAGGATATGTGGGGCTCAGGATGCAGTATGGAGTAAGGATATGTGGGGCTCAGGATGCAGTATGGAGAAAGGATATGTTGGGCTCAGGATGCAGTATGGAGTAAGGATATGTTGGGCTCAGGATGCAGTATGGAGTAAGGATATGTTGGGCTCAGGATGCAGTATGGAGAAAGGATATGTTGGGCTCAGGATGCAGTATGGAGAAAGGATATGTTGGGCTCAGGATGCAGTATGGAGAAAGGATATGTTGGACTCAGGATACAGTATGGAGTAAGGATATGGTGGACTCAGGATGCAGTATGGAGAAAGGATATGTTGGGCTCAGGATGCAGTATGGAGAAAGGATATGTTGGGCTCAGGTTGCAGTATGGAGAGAGGAAATGTGTTGTCAGGATGCAGTATGGAGAAAGGATATGTTGGACTCAGGATGCAGTATGTAGAAAGGATATGTTGGGCTCAGGATGCAGTATGGTATAAGGATATGTTGGGCTCAGGATGCAGTATGGAGGTTGGATATGTTGGGCTCAGGATGCAGTATGGAGTAAGGATATGTTGGACTCAGGATGCAGTATGGAGCAAGGATATGTTGGACTCAGGATGCAGTATGGAGTAAGGATATGTTGGACTCAGGATGCAGTATGGAGAAAGGATATGTTGGGCTCAGGATGCAGTATGGAGAAAGGATATGTTGGGCTCAGGATGCAGTATGGAGAATGGATATGTTGGGCTCAGGATGCAGTATGGAGAAAGGATATGTGTGGTCAGGATGCAGTATGGAGAGAGGATATGTTGGGCTCAGGATGCAGTATGGAGAGAGGATATGTTGGGCTCAGGATGCAGTATGGGGAAAGGATATGTTGGGCTCAGGAAGCAGTATGGGGAAAGGATATGTTGGGCTCAGGATGCAGTATTGAGAAAGAATATGTGGGGCTCAGGATGCAGTATGGAGTAAGGATATGTTGGGCTTAGGATGCAGTATGGAGAAAGGATATGTTGGGCTCAGGGTACAGTGTGGAGAAAGGATATGTTGGGCTCAGGATGCAGTATGGAGTAAGGATATGTTGGGCTCAGGATGCAGTATGGAGTAAGGATATGTTGGGCTCAGGATGCAGTGTGGAGTAAGGATATGTGGGCTCAGGATGCAGTATGGAGAAAGGATATTTTGGACTCAGGATGCAGTATGGAGAAAGGATATGTTGGGCTCAGGATGCAGTATGGAGTAAGGATATGTTGGGTTCAGGATGCAGTATGGAGAAAGGATATTTTGGACTCAGGATGCAGTATGGAGAAAGGATATTTTGGACTCAGGATGCAGTACGGAGAAAGGATATGTTGGGCTCAGGATGCAGTATGGAGAAAGGATATGTTGGGCTCAGGATGCAGTATGGAGAAAGGATATGTTGGGTTCAGGATGCAGTATGGAGAAAGGATATATGGGGCTCAGGATGCAGTATGGAGAAAGGATATCTTGGGCTCAGGATGCAGTATGAAGAAAGGATATGTTGGGCTCAGGATACAGTATGGAGTAAGGATATGTTGGGCTCAGGATGCAGTATGGAGAAAGGATATGTTGGGCTCAGGATGCAGTATGGAGAAAGGATATGTTGGGCTCAGGATGCAGTATGGTGTAAGGATATGTTGGGCTCAGGATGCAGTATGGAGCAAGGATATGTTGGGCTCAGGATGCAGTATGGTGTAAGGATATGTTGGGCTCAGGATGCAGTATGGAGTAAGGATATGTTGGGCTCAGGATGCAGTATGGATTAAGGATATGTGGGGCTCAGGATGCAGTATGGAGTAAGAATATGTTGGGCTCAGAATGCAGTATGGAGAAAGGATATGTTGGTCTCAGGATGCAGTATGGAGAAAGGATATGTCGGGCTCAGGATGCAGTATGGAGTAAGGATATGTTGGGCTCAGGATGCAGTATGGAGTAAGGATATGTGGGGATCAGGATGCAGTATGGAGTAAGGATATGTGGGGCTCAGGATGCAGTATGGAGAAAGGATATGTGGGCTCAGGATGCAGTATGGAGTAAGTATATGTGGGGCTCAGGATGCAGTATGGAGTAAGGATATGTGGGGCTCAGGATGCAGTATGGAGAAAGGATATGTGGGGCTCAGGATGCAGTATGGAGAAAGTATATGTTGGACTCAGGATGCAGTATGGAGCAAGGATATGTTGGGCTCAGGATGCAGTATGGAGAAAGGATATGTTGGGCTCAGGATGCAGTATGGAGTAAGGATATGTGGGGCTCAGGATGCAGTATGGAGTAAGGATATGTGGGGCTCAGGATGCAGTATGGAGAAAGGATATGTGGGGTCTGGATGCAGTATGGTGTAAGGATATGTTAGGCTCAGGATGCAGTATGGAGAAAGAATATGTTGGGCTCAGGATGCAGTATGGAGAAAGGATATGTTGGGCTCAGGATGCAGTATGGAGTAAGGATATGTGGGGCTCAGGATGCAGTATGGAGAAAGGATATGTGGGGCTCAGGATGCAGTATGGAGAAAGGATATGTTGGGCTCAGGATGCAGTATGGAGTAAGGATATGTGGGGCTCAGGATGCAGTATGGAGTAAGGATATGTGGGGCTCAGGATGCAGTATGGAGAAAGGATATGTGGGCTCAGGATGCAGTATGGAGTAAGTATATGTGGGGCTCAGGATGCAGTATGGAGTAAGGATATGTGGGGCTCAGGATGCAGTATGGAGAAAGGATATGTGGGGCTCAGGATGCAGTATGGAGAAAGTATATGTTGGACTCAGGATGCAGTATGGAGCAAGGATATGTTGGGCTCAGGATGCAGTATGGAGAAAGGATATGTTGGGCTCAGGATGCAGTATGGAGTAAGGATATGTGGGGCTCAGGATGCAGTATGGAGTAAGGATATGTGGGGCTCAGGATGCAGAATGGAGAAAGGATATGTGGGGTCTGGATGCAGTATGGTGTAAGGATATGTTAGGCTCAGGATGCAGTATGGAGAAAGAATATGTTGGGCTCAGGATGCAGTATGGAGAAAGGATATGTTGGGCTCAGGATGCAGTATGGAGTAAGGATATGTGGGGCTCAGGATGCAGTATGGAGAAAGGATATGTGGGGCTCAGGATGCAGTATGGAGAAAGGATATGTTGGGCTCAGGATGCAGTATGGATTAAGGATATGTGGGGCTCAGGATGCAGTATGGTGTAAGGATATGTTGGGCTCAGGATGCAGTATGGAGAAAGGATATGTTGGGCTCAGGATGCAGTATGGAGTAAGGATATGTTGGACTCAGGATGCAGTATGGAGTGAGGATATGTTGGGCTCAGGATGCAGTATGGAGTAAGGATATGTTGGGCTCAGGATGCAGTATGAAGTAAGGATATGTGGGGCTCAGGATGCAGTATGGAGTGAGGATATGTTGGGCTCAGGATGCAGTATGGAGAAAGGATATGTTGGGCTCAGGATGCAGTATGGAGTAAGGATATGTTGGACTCAGGATGCAGTATGGAGTGAGGATATGTTGGGCTCAGGATGCAGTATGGAGTAAGGATATGTTGGGCTCAGGATGCAGTATGAAGTAAGGATATGTGGGGCTCAGGATGCAGTATGGAGAAAGGATATGTGGGGCTCTGGATGCAGTATGGAGAAAGGATATGTTGGGCTCAGGATGCAGTATGGAGTAAGAATATGTTGGGCTCAGGATGCAGTATGGAGAAAGTATATGTTGGGCTCAGGATGCAGTATGGAGTAAGGATATGTTGGGCTCAGGATGCAGTATGGAGAAAGGATATGTTGGGCTCAGGATGCAGTATGGAGTAAGAATATGTTGGGCTCAGGATGCAGTATGGAGTAAGGATATGTTGGGCTCAGGATGCAGTATGGAGTAAGGATATGTGGGGCTCAGGATGCAGTATGGAGAAAGGATATGTTGGGCTCAGGATGCAGTATGGAGTAAGGATATGTGGGGCTCAGGATGCAGTATGGAGTAAGGATATGTGGGGCTCAGGATGCAGTATGGAAAAAGGATATGTTGGGCTCAGGATGCAGTATAGAGAAAGGATATGTTGGGCTCAGGATGCAGTATGGAGTAAGGATATGTTGGACTCAGGATGCAGTATGGAGTAAGGATATGTGGGGCTCAGGATGCAGTATGGACTAAGGATATGTGGGGCACAGGATGCAGTATAGAGAAAGGATATGTGGGCTCAGGATACAGTATGGAGTAAGGATATGTTGGGCTCATGATGCAGTATGGAGAGAGGATTGTTGGGCTCAGGATGCAGTATGGAGTAAGGATATGTGGGGCTCAGGATGCAGTTTGGTGTAAGGATATGTTGGACTCAGGATGCAGTATGGAGTAAGGATATGTTGGTCACAGGATGCAGTATGGAGTAAGGATATGTTGGGGTCAGGATGCAGTATGGAGTAAGCTTATGTGGGGCTCAGGATGCAGTATGGAGTAAGGATATGTGGGGCTCAGGATGCAGTATGGAGTAAGGATATGTGGGGCTCAGGATGCAGTATGGAGAAAGGATATGTTGGGCTCAGGATGCAGTATGGAGTAAGGATATGTTGGGCTCAGGATGCAGTATGGAGTAAGGATATGTTGGGATCAGGATGCAGTATGGAGAAAGGATATGTTGGGCTCAGGATGCAGTATGGAGAAAGGATATGTTGGGCTCAGGATGCAGTATGGAGAAAGGATATGTTGGACTCAGGATACAGTATGGAGTAAGGATATGGTGGACTCAGGATGCAGTATGGAGAAAGGATATGTTGGGCTCAGGATGCAGTATGGAGAAAGGATATGTTGGACTCAGGATACAGTATGGAGTAAGGATATGGTGGACTCAGGATGCAGTATGGAGAAAGGATATGTTGGGCTCAGGATGCAGTATGGAGAAAGGATATGTTGGGCTCAGGTTGCAGTATGGAGAGAGGAAATGTGGGGTCAGGATGCAGTATGGAGAAAGGATATGTTGGACTCAGGATGCAGTATGTAGAAAGGATATGTTGGGCTCAGGATGCAGTATGGTATAAGGATATGTTGGGCTCAGGATGCAGTATGGAGGTTGGATATGTTGGGCTCAGGATGCAGTATGGAGTAAGGATATGTTGGACTCAGGATGCAGTATGGAGCAAGGATATGTTGGACTCAGGATGCAGTATGGAGTAAGGATATGTTGGACTCAGGATGCAGTATGGAGAAAGGATATGTTGGGCTCAGGATGCAGTATGGAGAAAGGATATGTTGGGCTCAGGATGCAGTATGGAGAATGGATATGTTGGGCTCAGGATGCAGTATGGAGAAAGGATATGTGTGGTCAGGATGCAGTATGGAGAGAGGATATGTTGGGCTCAGGATGCAGTATGGAGAGAGGATATGTTGGGCTCAGGATGCAGTATGGGGAAAGGATATGTTGGGCTCAGGAAGCAGTATGGGGAAAGGATATGTTGGGCTCAGGATGCAGTATTGAGAAAGAATATGTGGGGCTCAGGATGCAGTATGGAGTAAGGATATGTGGGGCTTAGGATGCAGTATGGAGAAAGGATATGTTGGGCTCAGGGTACAGTGTGGAGAAAGGATATGTTGGGCTCAGGATGCAGTATGGAGTAAGGATATGTTGGGCTCAGGATGCAGTATGGAGTAAGGATATGTTGGGCTCAGGATGCAGTGTGGAGTAAGGATATGTGGGCTCAGGATGCAGTATGGAGAAAGGATATTTTGGACTCAGGATGCAGTATGGAGAAAGGATATGTTGGGCTCAGGATGCAGTATGGAGTAAGGATATGTTGGGTTCAGGATGCAGTATGGAGAAAGGATATTTTGGACTCAGGATGCAGTATGGAGAAAGGATATTTTGGACTCAGGATGCAGTACGGAGAAAGGATATGTTGGGCTCAGGATGCAGTATGGAGAAAGGATATGTTGGGCTCAGGATGCAGTATGGAGAAAGGATATGTTGGGTTCAGGATGCAGTATGGAGAAAGGATATATGGGGCTCAGGATGCAGTATGGAGAAAGGATATGTTGGGCTCAGGATGCAGTATGAAGAAAGGATATGTTGGGCTCAGGATACAGTATGGAGTAAGGATATGTTGGGCTCAGGATGCAGTATGGAGAAAGGATATGTTGGGCTCAGGATGCAGTATGGAGAAAGGATATGTTGGGCTCAGGATGCAGTATGGTGTAAGGATATGTTGGGCTCAGGATGCAGTATGGAGTAAGGATATGTTGGGCTCAGGATGCAGTATGGTGTAAGGATATGTTGGGCTCAGGATACAGTATGGAGTAAGGATATGTTGGGCTCAGGATGCAGTATGGATTAAGGATATGTGGGGCTCAGGATGCAGTATGGAGAAAGGATATGTTGGGCACAGGATGCAGTATGGTGTAAGGATATGTTGGGCTCAGGATGCAGTATGGAGTAAGGATATGTTGGACTCAGGATGCAGTATGGAGTGAGGATATGTTGGGCTCAGGATGCAGTATGGAGTAAGGATATGTTGGGCTCAGGATGCAGTATGAAGTAAGGATATGTGGGGCTCAGGATGCAGTATGGAGAAAGGATATGTGGGGCTCAGGATGCAGTATGGAGAAAGGATATGTTGGGCTCAGGATGCAGTATGGAGTAAGAATATGTTGGGCTCAGGATGCAGTATGGAGAAAGTATATGTTGGGCTCAGGATGCAGTATGGAGTAAGGATATGTTGGGCTCAGGATGCAGTATGGAGAAAGGATATGTTGGGCTCAGGATGCAGTATGGAGTAAGAATATGTTGGGCTCAGGATGCAGTATGGAGTAAGGATATGTTGGGCTCAGGATGCAGTATGGAGTAAGGATATGTGGGGCTCAGGATGCAGTATGGAGAAAGGATATGTTGGGCTCAGGATGCAGTATGGAGTAAGGATATGTGGGGCTCAGGATGCAGTATGGAGTAAGGATATGTGGGGCTCAGGATGCAGTATGGAAAAAGGATATGTTGGGCTCAGGATGCAGTATAGAGAAAGGATATGTTGGGCTCAGGATGCAGTATGGAGTAAGGATATGTTGGACTCAGGATGCAGTATGGAGTAAGGATATGTGGGGCTCAGGATGCAGTATGGAGTAAGGATATGTGGGGCACAGGATGCAGTATAGAGAAAGGATATGTGGGCTCAGGATACAGTATGGAGTAAGGATATGTTGGGCTCATGATGCAGTATGGAGAGAGGATTGTTGGGCTCAGGATGCAGTATGGAGTAAGGATATGTGGGGCTCAGGATGCAGTTTGGTGTAAGGATATGTTGGACTCAGGATGCAGTATGGAGTAAGGATATGTTGGTCACAGGATGCAGTATGGAGTAAGGATATGTTGGGGTCAGGATGCAGTATGGAGTAAGCTTATGTGGGGCTCAGGATGCAGTATGGAGTAAGGATATGTGGGGCTCAGGATGCAGTATGGAGTAAGGATATGTGGGGCTCAGGATGCAGTATGGAGAAAGGATATGTTGGGCTCAGGATGCAGTATGGAGTAAGGATATGTTGGGCTCAGGATGCAGTATGGAGTAAGGATATGTTGGGATCAGGATGCAGTATGGAGAAAGGATATGTTGGGCTCAGGATGCAGTATGGAGAAAGGATATGTTGGGCTCAGGATGCAGTATGGAGAAAGGATATGTTGGACTCAGGATACAGTATGGAGTAAGGATATGGTGGACTCAGGATGCAGTATGGAGAAAGGATATGTTGGGCTCAGGATGCAGTATGGAGAAAGGATATGTTGGGCTCAGGTTGCAGTATGGAGAGAGGAAATATGGGGTCAGGATGCAGTATGGAGAAAGGATATGTTGGACTCAGGATGCAGTATGTAGAAAGGATATGTTGGGCTCAGGATGCAGTATGGTATAAGGATATGTTGGGCTCAGGATGCAGTATGGAGGTTGGATATGTTGGGCTCAGGATGCAGTATGGAGTAAGGATATGTTGGACTCAGGATGCAGTATGGAGCAAGGATATGTTGGACTCAGGATGCAGTATGGAGTAAGGATATGTTGGACTCAGGATGCAGTATGGAGAAAGGATATGTTGGGCTCAGGATGCAGTATGGAGAAAGGATATGTTGGGCTCAGGATGCAGTATGGAGAATGGATATGTTGGGCTCAGGATGCAGTATGGAGAAAGGATATGTGTGGTCAGGATGCAGTATGGAGAGAGGATATGTTGGGCTCAGGATGCAGTATGGAGAGAGGATATGTTGGGCTCAGGATGCAGTATGGGGAAAGGATATGTTGGGCTCAGGAAGCAGTATGGGGAAAGGATATGTTGGGCTCAGGATGCAGTATTGAGAAAGAATATGTGGGGCTCAGGATGCAGTATGGAGTAAGGATATGTGGGGCTTAGGATGCAGTATGGAGAAAGGATATGTTGGGCTCAGGGTACAGTGTGGAGAAAGGATATGTTGGGCTCAGGATGCAGTATGGAGTAAGGATATGTTGGGCTCAGGATGCAGTATGGAGTAAGGATATGTTGGGCTCAGGATGCAGTGTGGAGTAAGGATATGTGGGCTCAGGATGCAGTATGGAGAAAGGATATTTTGGACTCAGGATGCAGTATGGAGAAAGGATATGTTGGGCTCAGGATGCAGTATGGAGTAAGGATATGTTGGGTTCAGGATGCAGTATGGAGAAAGGATATTTTGGACTCAGGATGCAGTATGGAGAAAGGATATTTTGGACTCAGGATGCAGTACGGAGAAAGGATATGTTGGGCTCAGGATGCAGTATGGAGAAAGGATATGTTGGGCTCAGGATGCAGTATGGAGAAAGGATATGTTGGGTTCAGGATGCAGTATGGAGAAAGGATATATGGGGCTCAGGATGCAGTATGGAGAAAGGATATGTTGGGCTCAGGATGCAGTATGAAGAAAGGATATGTTGGGCTCAGGATACAGTATGGAGTAAGGATATGTTGGGCTCAGGATGCAGTATGGAGAAAGGATATGTTGGGCTCAGGATGCAGTATGGAGAAAGGATATGTTGGGCTCAGGATGCAGTATGGTGTAAGGATATGTTGGGCTCAGGATGCAGTATGGAGTAAGGATATGTTGGGCTCAGGATGCAGTATGGTGTAAGGATATGTTGGGCTCAGGATACAGTATGGAGTAAGGATATGTTGGGCTCAGGATGCAGTATGGATTAAGGATATGTGGGGCTCAGGATGCAGTATGGAGAAAGGATATGTTGGGCACAGGATGCAGTATGGTGTAAGGATATGTTGGGCTCAGGATGCAGTATGGAGAAAGGATATGTTGGGCACAGGATGCAGTATAGTGTAAGGATATGTAGGGTCAGGATGCAGTATGGAGAAAGAATATGTTGGGCACAGGATGCAGTATGGAGAAAGGATATGTTGGGCACAGGATGCATTATGGAGAAAGGATATGTTGGGCTCAGGATGCAGTATGGAGAAAGGATATGTTGGGCTCAGGATGCAGTATGGAGAAAGGATATGTGGGGCTCAGGATTCAGTATGAAGAAAGGATATGTGGGGCTCAGGATGCAGTATGGAGTAAGAATATGTTGGGCTCAGAATGCAGTATGGAGAAAGGATATGTCGGTCTCAGGATGCAGTATGGAGAAAGGATATGTCGGGCTCAGGATGCAGTATGGAGTATGGATATGTTGGGCTCAGGATGCAGTATGGAGTAAGGATATGTGGGGCTCAGGATGCAGTATGGAGTAAGGATATGTGGGGCTCAGGATGCAGTATGGAGAAAGGATATGTGGGCTCAGGATGCAGTATGGAGTAAGGATATGTGGGGCTCAGGATGCAGTATGGAGAAAGGATATGTGGGGCTCAGGATGCAGTATGGAGAAAGGATATGTTGGACTCAGGATGCAGTATGGAGTAAGGATATGTGGGGCTCAGGATGCAGTGTGGAGTAAGGATATGTGGGGCTCAGGATGCAGTATGGAGTAAGGATATGTTGGACTCAGGATGCAGTATGGAGTAAGGATATGTGGGCTCAGGATGCAGTATGGAGTAAGGATATGTGGGGCTCAGGATGCAGTATGGAGAAAGGATATGTGGGCTCAGGATGCAGTATGGAGTAAGTATATGTGGGGCTCAGGATGCAGTATGGAGTAAGGATATGTGGGGCTCAGGATGCAGTATGGAGAAAGGATATGTGGGGCTCAGGATGCAGTATGGAGTAAGGATATGTTGGGCTCAGGATGCAGTATGGAGAAAGGATATGTGGGCTCAGGATGCAGTATGGAGAAAGGATATGTGGGGCTCAGGATGCAGTATGGTGTAAGGATATGTTGGGCTCAGGATGCAGTATGGAGAAAGGATATGTTGGGCTCAGGATGCAGTATGGAGTAAGGATATGTTGGACTCAGGATGCAGTATGGAGTGAGGATATGTTGGGCTCAGGATGCAGTATGGAGTAAGGATATGTTGGGCTCAGGATGCAGTATGAAGTAAGGATATGTGGGGCTCAGGATGCAGTATGGAGAAAGGATATGTGGGGCTCAGGATGCAGCATGGAGAAAGGATATGTTGGGCTCAGGATGCAGTATGGAGTAAGAATATGTTGGGCTCAGGATGCAGTATGGAGTAAGGATATGTTGGGCTCAGGATGCAGTATGGAGAAAGGATATGTTGGGCTCAGGATGCAGTATGGAGTAAGAATATGTTGGGCTCAGGATGCAGTATGGAGTAAGGATATGTTGGGCTCAGGATGCAGTATGGAGTAAGGATATGTGGGGCTCAGGATGCAGTATGGAGAAAGGATATGTTGAGCTCAGGATGCAGTATGGAGAAAGGATATGTTGGGCTCAGGATGCAGTATGGAGTAAGGATATGTGGGGCTCAGGATGCAGTATGGAGTAAGGATATGTGGGGCTCAGGATGCAGTATGGAGAAAGGATATGTTGGGCTCAGGATGCAGTATAGAGAAAGGATATGTTGGGCTCAGGATGCAGTATGGAGTAAGGATATGTTGGACTCAGGATGCAGTATGGAGTAAGGATATGTGGGGCTTAGGATGCAGTATGGAGAAAGGATATGTGGGGCACAGGATGCAGTATGGAGAAAGGATATGTGGGCTCAGGATACAGTATGGAGTAAGGATATGTTGGGCTCATGATGCAGTATGGAGAAAGGATATGTGGGGCTTAGGATGCAGTATTGAGTAAGGATATGTGGGGCTCAGGATGCAGTTTGGTGTAAGGATATGTTGGACTCAGGATGCAGTATGGAGTAAGGATATGTGGGGCTCAGGATGCAGTTTGGTGTAAGGATATGTTGGACTCAGGATGCAGTATGGAGTAAGGATATGTTGGTCACAGGATGCAGTATGGAGTAAGGATATGTTGGGGTCAGGATGCAGTATGGAGTAAGCTTATGTGGGGCTCAGGATGCAGTATGGAGTAAGGATATGTGGGGCTCAGGATGCAGTATGGAGTAAGGATATGTGGGGCTCAGGATGCAGTATGGAGAAAGGATATGTTGGGCTCAGGATGCAGTATGGAGTAAGGATATGTTGGGCTCCGGATGCAGTATGGAGAAAGGATATGTTGGGCTCAGGATGCAGTATGGAGTAAGGATATGTTGGACTCAGGATGCAGTATGGAGAAAGGATATGTTGGGCTCAGGATGCAGTATGGAGAAAGGATATGTTGGACTCAGGATGCAGTATGGAGTAAGGATATGTTGGACTCAGGATGCAGTATGGAGAAAGGATATGTTGGGCTCAGGATGCAGTATGGAGAAAGGATATGTTGGGCTAAGGTTGCAGTATGGAGAGAGGATATGTGGGGTCAGGATGCAGTATGGAGAAAGGATATGTTGGACTCAGGATGCAGTATGGAGAAAGGATATGTTGGGCTCAGGATGCAGTATGGTGTAAGGATATGTTGGGCTCAGGATGCAGTATGGAGGTTGGATATGTTGGGCTCAGGATGCAGTATGGAGTAAGGATATGTTGGACTCAGGATGCAGTATGGAGTAAGGATATGTTGGACTCAGGATGCAGTATGGAGTAAGGATATGTTGGACTCAGGATGCAGTATGGAGAAAGGATATGTTGGGCTCAGGATGCAGTATGGAGAAAGGATATGTTGGGCTCAGGATGCAGTATAGAGAATGGATATGTTGGGCTCAGGATGCAGTATGGAGAAAGGATATGTGTGGTCAGGATGCAGTATGGAGAAAGGATATGTGTGCTCAGGATGAAGTATGGAGTAAGGATATGTGGGCTCAGGATGCAGTATGGAGAAAGGATATGTGGGGTCAGGATGCAGTATGGAGGAAGGATATGTTGGGCTCAGGATGCAGTATGGATAAAGGATATGTGGGGCTCAGGATGCAGTATGGAGAAAGGATATGTGTGGTCAGGATGCAGTATGGAGAAAGGATATGTTGGGCTCCGGATGCAGTATGGAGTAAGGATATGTGGGGCTCAGGATGCAGTATGGAGTAAGGATATGTGGGGCTCAGGATGCAGTATGGAGAAAGGATATGTTGGGCTCAGGATGCAGTATAGAGAAAGGATATGTTGGGCTCAGGATGCAGTATGGAGTAAGGATATGTTGGACTCAGGATGCAGTATGGAGTAAGGATATGTGGGGCTTAGGATGCAGTATTGAGTAAGGATATGTGGGGCACAGGATGCAGTATGGAGAAAGGATATGTGGGCTCAGGATACAGTATGGAGAGAGGATTGTTGGGCTCAGGATGCAGTATGGAGAGAGGATTGTTGGACTCAGGATGCAGTATGGAGTAAGGATATGTGGGGCTCAGGATGCAGTTTGGTGTAAGGATATGTTGGACTCAGGATGCAGTATGGAGTAAGGATATGTTGGTCATTGGATGCAGTATGGAGTAAGGATATGTTGGGGTCAGGATGCAGTATGGAGTAAGCTTATGTGGGGCTCAGGATGCAGTATGGAGTAAGGATATGTGGGGCTCAGGATGCAGTATGGAGTAAGGATATGTGGGGCTCAGGATGCAGTATGGAGAAAGGATATGTTGGGCTCAGGATGCAGTATGGAGTAAGGATATGTTGGGCTCAGGATGCAGTATGGAGTAAGGATATGTTGGGCTCAGGATGCAGTATGGAGAAAGGATATGTTGGGCTCCGGATGCAGTATGGAGAAAGGATATGTTGGGCTCAGGATGCAGTATGGAGTAAGGATATGTTGGACTCAGGATGCAGTATGGAGAAAGGATATGTTGGGCTCAGGATGCAGTATGGAGAAAGGATATGTTGGGCTAAGGTTGCAGTATGGAGAGAGGATATGTGGGGTCAGGATGCAGTATGGAGAAAGGATATGTTGGACTCAGGATGCAGTATGGAGAAAGGATATGTTGGGCTCAGGATGCAGTATGGTGTAAGGATATGTTGGGCTCAGGATGCAGTATGGTGTAAGGATATGTTGGGCTCAGGATGCAGTATGGAGAAAGGATATGCAGTATGGAGAGAGGATTGTTGGACTCAGGATGCAGTATGGAGTAAGGATATGTGGGGCTCAGGATGCAGTTTGGTGTAAGAAGAGGATTGTTGGACTCAGGATGCAGTATGGAGTAAGGATATGTGGGGCTCAGGATGCAGTTTGGTGTAAGGATATGTTGGACTCAGGATGCAGTATGGAGTAAGGATATGTTGGTCATAGGATGCAGTATGGAGTAAGGATATGTTGGGGTCAGGATGCAGTATGGAGTAAGCTTATGT
Organism: Pseudophryne corroboree; assembly: GCF_028390025.1. Lineage (NCBI taxonomy): Eukaryota > Metazoa > Chordata > Amphibia > Anura > Myobatrachidae > Pseudophryne > Pseudophryne corroboree. Next base: position 482,880,326 of record NC_086451.1, read on the forward strand.
GGGGCTCAGGATGCAGTATGGAGTAAGGATATGTGGGGCTCAGGATGCAGTATGGAGTAAGGATATGTGGGGCTCAGGATGCAGTATGGAGAAAGGATATGTTGGGCTCAGGATGCAGTATGGAGTAAGGATATGTTGGGCTCAGGATGCAGTATGGAGTAAGGATATGTTGGGCTCAGGATGCAGTATGGAGAAAGGATATGTTGGGCTCCGGATGCAGTATGGAGAAAGGATATGTTGGACTCAGGATGCAGTATGGAGTAAGGATATGTTGGACTCAGGATGCAGTATGGAGAAAGGATATGTTGGGCTCAGGATGCAGTATGGAGAAAGGATATGTTGGGCTAAGGTTGCAGTATGGAGAGAGGATATGTGGGGTCAGGATGCAGTATGGAGAAAGGATATGTTGGACTCAGGATGCAGTATGGAGTAAGTATATGTGGGGCTCAGGATGCAGTATGGAGTAAGGATATGTGGGGCTCAGGATGCAGTATGGAGAAAGGATATGTGGGGCTCAGGATGCAGTATGGAGAAAGGATATGTTGGGCTCAGGATGCAGTATGGAGAAAGGATATGTGGGCTCAGGATGCAGTATGGAGAAAGGATATGTGGGGCTCAGGATGCAGTATGGTGTAAGGATATGTTGGGCTCAGGATGCAGTATGGAGAAAGGATATGTTGGGCTCAGGATGCAGTATGGAGTAAGGATATGTTGGACTCAGGATGCAGTATGGAGTGAGGATATGTTGGGCTCAGGATGCAGTATGGAGTAAGGATATGTTGGGCTCAGGATGCAGTATGAAGTAAGGATATGTGGGGCTCAGGATGCAGTATGGAGAAAGGATATGTGGGGCTCAGGATGCAGCATGGAGAAAGGATATGTTGGGCTCAGGATGCAGTATGGAGTAAGAATATGTTGGGCTCAGGATGCAGTATGGAGAAAGGATATGTTGGGCTCAGGATGCAGTATGGAGAAAGGATATGTGGGGCTCAGGATGCAGTATGGAGTAAGGATATGTTGGGCTCAGGATGCAGTATGGAGAAAGGATATGTTGGGCTCAGGATGCAGTATGGAGTAAGAATATGTTGGGCTCAGGATGCAGTATGGAGTAAGGATATGTTGGGCTCAGGATGCAGTATGGAGTAAGGATATGTGGGGCTCAGGATGCAGTATGGAGAAAGGATATGTTGAGCTCAGGATGCAGTATGGAGAAAGGATATGTTGGGCTCAGGATGCAGTATGGAGTAAGGATATGTGGGGCTCAGGATGCAGTATGGAGTAAGGATATGTGGGGCTCAGGATGCAGTATGGAGAAAGGATATGTTGGACTCAGGATGCAGTATAGAGAAAGGATATGTTGGGCTCAGGATGCAGTATGGAGTAAGGATATGTTGGACTCAGGATGCAGTATGGAGTAAGGATATGTGGGGCTTAGGATGCAGTATGGAGAAAGGATATGTGGGGCACAGGATGCAGTATGGAGAAAGGATATGTGGGCTCAGGATACAGTATGGAGTAAGGATATGTTGGGCTCATGATGCAGTATGGAGAAAGGATATGTGGGGCTTAGGATGCAGTATTGAGTAAGGATATGTGGGGCACAGGATGCAGTTTGGTGTAAGGATATGTTGGACTCAGGATGCAGTATGGAGTAAGGATATGTGGGGCTCAGGATGCAGTTTGGTGTAAGGATATGTTGGACTCAGGATGCAGTATGGAGTAAGGATATGTTGGTCACAGGATGCAGTATGGAGTAAGGATATGTTGGGGTCAGGATGCAGTATGGAGTAAGCTTATGTGGGGCTCAGGATGCAGTATGGAGTAAGGATATGTGGGGCTCAGGATGCAGTATGGAGTAAGGATATGTGGGGCTCAGGATGCAGTATGGAGAAAGGATATGTTGGGCTCAGGATGCAGTATGGAGTAAGGATATGTTGGGCTCAGGATGCAGTATGGAGTAAGGATATGTTGGGCTCAGGATGCAGTATGGAGAAAGGATATGTTGGGCTCCGGATGCAGTATGGAGAAAGGATATGTTGGGCTCAGGATGCAGTATGGAGAAAGGATATGTTGGACTCAGGATGCAGTATGGAGTAAGGATATGTTGGACTCAGGATGCAGTATGGAGAAAGGATATGTTGGGCTCAGGATGCAGTATGGAGAAAGGATATGTTGGGCTAAGGTTGCAGTATGGAGAGAGGATATGTGGGGTCAGGATGCAGTATGGAGAAAGGATATGTTGGACTCAGGATGCAGTATGGAGAAAGGATATGTTGGGCTCAGGATGCAGTATGGTGTAAGGATATGTTGGGCTCAGGATGCAGTATGGAGGTTGGATATGTTGGGCTCAGGATGCAGTATGGAGTAAGGATATGTTGGACTCAGGATGCAGTATGGAGTAAGGATATGTTGGACTCAGGATGCAGTATGGAGTAAGGATATGTTGGACTCAGGATGCAGTATGGAGAAAGGATATGTTGGGCTCAGGATGCAGTATGGAGAAAGGATATGTTGGGCTCAGGATGCAGTATAGAGAATGGATATGTTGGGCTCAGGATGCAGTATAGAGAAAGGATATGTGGGCTCAGGATGCAGTATGGAGAAAGGATATGTGGGGTCAGGATGCAGTATGGAGGAAGGATATGTTGGGCTCAGGATGCAGTATGGATAAAGGATATGTGGGGCTCAGGATGCAGTATGGAGAAAGGATATGTGTGGTCAGGATGCAGTATGGAGAAAGGATATGTTGGGCTCCGGATGCAGTATGGAGTAAGGATATGTGGGGCTCAGGATGCAGTATGGAGTAAGGATATGTGGGGCTCAGGATGCAGTATGGAGAAAGGATATGTTGGGCTCAGGATGCAGTATAGAGAAAGGATATGTTGGGCTCAGGATGCAGTATGGAGTAAGGATATGTTGGACTCAGGATGCAGTATGGAGTAAGGATATGTGGGGCTTAGGATGCAGTATTGAGTAAGGATATGTGGGGCACAGGATGCAGTATGGAGAAAGGATATGTGGGCTCAGGATGCAGTATGGAGAGAGGATTGTTGGACTCAGGATGCAGTATGGAGTAAGGATATGTTGGTCATTGGATGCAGTATGGAGTAAGGATATGTGGGGCTCAGGATGCAGTTTGGTGTAAGGATATGTTGGACTCAGGATGCAGTATGGAGTAAGGATATGTTGGTCATTGGATGCAGTATGGAGTAAGGATATGTTGGGGTCAGGATGCAGTATGGAGTAAGCTTATGTGGGGCTCAGGATGCAGTATGGAGTAAGGATATGTGGGGCTCAGGATGCAGTATGGAGTAAGGATATGTGGGGCTCAGGATGCAGTATGGAGAAAGGATATGTTGGGCTCAGGATGCAGTATGGAGTAAGGATATGTTGGGCTCAGGATGCAGTATGGAGTAAGGATATGTTGGGCTCAGGATGCAGTATGGAGAAAGGATATGTTGGGCTCCGGATGCAGTATGGAGAAAGGATATGTTGGGCTCAGGATGCAGTATGGAGTAAGGATATGTTGGACTCAGGATGCAGTATGGAGAAAGGATATGTTGGGCTCAGGATGCAGTATGGAGAAAGGATATGTTGGGCTAAGGTTGCAGTATGGAGAGAGGATATGTGGGGTCAGGATGCAGTATGGAGAAAGGATATGTTGGACTCAGGATGCAGTATGGAGAAAGGATATGTTGGGCTCAGGATGCAGTATGGTGTAAGGATATGTTGGGCTCAGGATGCAGTATGGTGTAAGGATATGTTGGGCTCAGGATGCAGTATGGAGAAAGGATATGCAGTATGTAGAGAGGATTGTTGGACTCAGGATGCAGTATGGAGTAAGGATATGTGGGGCTCAGGATGCAGTTTGGTGTAAGGAGAGGATTGTTGGACTCAGGATGCAGTATGGAGTAAGGATATGTGGGGCTCAGGATGCAGTTTGGTGTAAGGATATGTTGGACTCAGGATGCAGTATGGAGTAAGGATATGTTGGTCATAGGATGCAGTATGGAGTAAGGATATGTTGGGGGTCAGGATGCAGTATGGAGTAAGCTTATGTGGGGCTCAGGATGCAGTATGGAGTAAGGATATGTGGGGCTCAGGATGCAGTATGGAGTAAGGATATGTGGGGCTCAGGATGCAGTATGGAGAAAGGATATGTTGGGCTCAGGATGCAGTATGGAGTAAGGATATGTTGGGCTCAGGATGCAGTATGGAGTAAGGATATGTTGGGCTCAGGATGCAGTATGGAGAAAGGATATGTTGGGCTCCGGATGCAGTATGGAGAAAGGATATGTTGGACTCAGGATGCAGTATGGAGTAAGGATATGTTGGACTCAGGATGCAGTATGGAGAAAGGATATGTTGGGCTCAGGATGCAGTATGGAGAAAGGATATGTTGGGCTAAGGTTGCAGTATGGAGAGAGGATATGTGGGGTCAGGATGCAGTTTGGAGTAAGGATATGTGGGGCTCAGGATGCAGTATGGAGTAAGGATATGTGGGGCTCAGGATGCAGTATGGAGAAAGGATATGTTGGGCTCAGGATGCAGTATGGAGTAAGGATATGTTGGGCTCAGGATGCAGTATGGAGTAAGGATATGTTGGGCTCAGGATGCAGTATGGAGAAAGGATATGTTGGGCTCCGGATGCAGTATGGAGAAAGGATATGTTGGGCTCAGGATGCAGTATGGAGAAAGGATATGTTGGACTCAGGATGCAGTATGGAGTAAGGATATGTTGGACTCAGGATGCAGTATGGAGAAAGGATATGTTGGGCTCAGGATGCAGTATGGAGAAAGGATATGTTGGGCTAAGGTTGCAGTATGGAGAGAGGATATGTGGGGTCAGGATGCAGTATGGAGAAAGGATATGTTGGACTCAGGATGCAGTATGGAGAAAGGATATGTTGGGCTCAGGATGCAGTATGGTGTAAGGATATGTTGGGCTCAGGATGCAGTATGGAGGTTGGATATGTTGGGCTCAGGATGCAGTATGGAGTAAGGATATGTTGGACTCAGGATGCAGTATGGAGTAAGGATATGTTGGACTCAGGATGCAGTATGGAGTAAGGATATGTTGGACTCAGGATGCAGTATGGAGAAAGGATATGTTGGGCTCAGGATGCAGTATGGAGAAAGGATATGTTGGGCTCAGGATGCAGTATAGAGAATGGATATGTTGGGCTCAGGATGCAGTATGGAGAAAGGATATGTGTGGTCAGGATGCAGTATGGAGAAAGGATATGTGTGCTCAGGATGAAGTATGGAGTAAGGATATGTGGGCTCAGGATGCAGTATGGAGAAAGGATATGTGGGGTCAGGATGCAGTATGGAGGAAGGATATGTTGGGCTCAGGATGCAGTATGGATAAAGGATATGTGGGGCTCAGGATGCAGTATGGAGAAAGGATATGTGTGGTCAGGATGCAGTATGGAGAAAGGATATGTTGGGCTCCGGATGCAGTATGGAGTAAGGATATGTGGGGCTCAGGATGCAGTATGGAGTAAGGATATGTGGGGCTCAGGATGCAGTATGGAGAAAGGATATGTTGGGCTCAGGATGCAGTATAGAGAAAGGATATGTTGGGCTCAGGATGCAGTATGGAGTAAGGATATGTTGGACTCAGGATGCAGTATGGAGTAAGGATATGTGGGGCTTAGGATGCAGTATTGAGTAAGGAAATGTGGGGCACAGGATGCAGTATGGAGAAAGGATATGTGGGCTCAGGATACAGTATGGAGAGAGGATTGTTGGGCTCAGGATGCAGTATGGAGAGAGGATTGTTGGACTCAGGATGCAGTATGGAGTAAGGATATGTGGGGCTCAGGATGCAGTTTGGTGTAAGTATATGTTGGACTCAGGATGCAGTATGGAGTAAGGATATGTTGGTCATAGGATGCAGTATGGAGTAAGGATATGTTGGGGTCAGGATGCAGTATGGAGTAAGCTTATGTGGGGCTCAGGATGCAGTATGGAGTAAGGATATGTGGGGCTCAGGATGCAGTATGGAGTAAGGATATGTGGGGCTCAGGATGCAGTATGGAGAAAGGATATGTTGGGCTCAGGATGCAGTATGGAGTAAGGATATGTTGGGCTCAGGATGCAGTATGGAGTAAGGATATGTTGGGCTCAGGATGCAGTATGGAGAAAGGATATGTTGGGCTCCGGATGCAGTATGGAGAAAGGATATGTTGGGCTCAGGATGCAGTATGGAGTAAGGATATGTTGGACTCAGGATGCAGTATGGAGAAAGGATATGTTGGGCTCAGGATGCAGTATGGAGAAAGGATATGTTGGGCTAAGGTTGCAGTATGGAGAGAGGATATGTGGGGTCAGGATGCAGTATGGAGAAAGGATATGTTGGACTCAGGATGCAGTATGGAGAAAGGATATGTTGGGCTCAGGATGCAGTATGGTGTAAGGATATGTTGGGCTCAGGATGCAGTATGGTGTAAGGATATGTTGGGCTCAGGATGCAGTATGGAGAAAGGATATGCAGTATGGAGAGAGGATTGTTGGACTCAGGATGCAGTATGGAGTAAGGATATGTGGGGCTCAGGATGCAGTTTGGTGTAAGGAGAGGATTGTTGGACTCAGGATGCAGTATGGAGTAAGGATATGTGGGGCTAAGGATGCTGTTTGGTGTAAGGATATGTTGGACTCAGGATGCAGTATGGAGTAAGGATTTGTTGGTCATAGGATGCAGTATGGAGTAAGGATATGTTGGGGTCAGGATGCAGTATGGAGTAAGCTTATGTGGGGCTCAGGATGCAGTATGGAGTAAGGATATGTGGGGCTCAGGATGCAGTATGGAGTAAGGATATGTGGGGCTCAGGATGCAGTATGGAGAAAGGATATGTTGGGCTCAGGATGCAGTATGGAGTAAGGATATGTTGGGCTCAGGATGCAGTATGGAGTAAGGATATGTTGGGCTCAGGATGCAGTATGGAGAAAGGATATGTTGGGCTCCGGATGCAGTATGGAGAAAGGATATGTTGGACTCAGGATGCAGTATGGAGTAAGGATATGTTGGACTCAGGATGCAGTATGGAGAAAGGATATGTTGGGCTCAGGATGCAGTATGGAGAAAGGATATGTTGGGCTAAGGTTGCAGTATGGAGAGAGGATATGTGTGGTCAGGATGCAGTATGGAGAAAGGATATGTTGGACTCAGGATGCAGTATGGAGAAAGGATATGTTGGGCTCAGGATGCAGTATGGTGTAAGGATATGTTGGGCTCAGGATGCAGTATGGTGTAAGGATATGTTGGGCTCAGGATGCAGTATGGAGAAAGGATATGTTGGACTCAGGATGCAGTATGGAGTAAGGATATGTTGGACTCAGGATGCAGTATGGATAAAGGATATGTTGGGCTCAGGATGCAGTATGGAGAAAGGATATGTTGGGCTAAGGTTGCAGTATGGAGAGAGGATATGTGGGCTCAGGATGCAGTATGGTGTAAGGATATGTTGGGCTCAGGATGCAGTATGGAGAAAGGATATGTGGGGTCAGGATGCAGTATGGAGAAAGGATATGTTGGGCTCAGGATGCAGTATGGAGGTTGGATATGTTGGGCTCAGGATGCAGTATGGAGTAAGGATATGTTGGACTCAGGATGCAGTATGGAGTAAGGATATGTTGGACTCAGGATGCAGTATGGAGAAAGGATATGTTGGGCTCAGGATGCAGTATGGAGAAAGGATATGTTGGGCTAAGGTTGCAGTATGGAGAGAGGATATGTGGGGTCAGGATGCAGTATGGAGAAAGGATATGTTGGGCTCAGGATGCAGTATGGAGAGAGGATATGTTGGACTCAGGATGCAGTATGGTGTAAGGATATGTTGGACTCAGGATGCAGTATGGAGAAAGGATATGTTGGGCTCAGGATGCAGTATGGAGAAAGGATATGTTGGGCTCAGGATGCAGTATGGAGTAAGGATATGTGGGGCTCAGGATGCAGTATGGAGTAAGGATATGTGGGGCTCAGGATGCAGTATGGAAAAAGGATATGTTGGGCTCAGGATGCAGTATAGAGAAAGGATATGTTGGGCTCAGGATGCAGTATGGAGTAAGGATATGTTGGACTCAGGATGCAGTATGGAGTAAGGATATGTGGGGCACAGGATGCAGTATGGAGAAAGGATATGTGGGCTCAGGATACAGTATGGAGTAAGGATATGTTGGGCTCATGATGCAGTATGGAGAGAGGATTGTTGGGCTCAGGATGCAGTATGGAGTAAGGATATGTGGGGCTCAGGATGCAGTTTGGTGTAAGGATATGTTGGACTCAGGATGCAGTATGGAGTAAGGATATGTTGGTCACAGGATGCAGTATGGAGTAAGGATATGTTGGGGTCAGGATGCAGTTTGGAGTAAGCTTATGTGGGGCTCAGGATGCAGTATGGAGTAAGGATATGTGGGGCTCAGGATGCAGTATGGAGTAAGGATATGTGGGGCTCAGGATGCAGTATGGAGAAAGGATATGTTGGGCTCAGGATGCAGTATGGAGTAAGGATATGTTGGGCTCAGGATGCAGTATGGAGTAAGGATATGTTGGGCTCAGGATGCAGTATGGAGAAAGGATATGTTGGGCTCAGGATGCAGTATGGAGAAAGGATATGTTGGGCTCAGGATGCAGTATGGAGAAAGGATATGTTGGACTCAGGATACAGTATGGAGTAAGGATATGGTGGACTCAGGATGCAGTATGGAGAAAGGATATGTTGGGCTCAGGATGCAGTATGGAGAAAGGATATGTTGGGCTCAGGTTGCAGTATGGAGAGAGGAAATGTGGGGTCAGGATGCAGTATGGAGAAAGGATATGTTGGACTCAGGATGCAGTATGTAGAAAGGATATGTTGGGCTCAGGATGCAGTATGGTATAAGGATATGTTGGGCTCAGGATGCAGTATGGAGGTTGGATATGTTGGGCTCAGGATGCAGTATGGAGTAAGGATATGTTGGACTCAGGATGCAGTATGGAGCAAGGATATGTTGGACTCAGGATGCAGTATGGAGTAAGGATATGTTGGACTCAGGATGCAGTATGGAGAAAGGATATGTTGGGCTCAGGATGCAGTATGGAGAAAGGATATGTTGGGCTCAGGATGCAGTATGGAGAATGGATATGTTGGGCTCAGGATGCAGTATGGAGAAAGGATATGTGTGGTCAGGATGCAGTATGGAGAGAGGATATGTTGGGCTCAGGATGCAGTATGGAGAGAGGATATGTTGGGCTCAGGATGCAGTATGGGGAAAGGATATGTTGGGCTCAGGAAGCAGTATGGGGAAAGGATATGTTGGGCTCAGGATGCAGTATTGAGAAAGAATATGTGGGGCTCAGGATGCAGTATGGAGTAAGGATATGTGGGGCTTAGGATGCAGTATGGAGAAAGGATATGTTGGGCTCAGGGTACAGTGTGGAGAAAGGATATGTTGGGCTCAGGATGCAGTATGGAGTAAGGATATGTTGGGCTCAGGATGCAGTATGGAGTAAGGATATGTTGGGCTCAGGATGCAGTGTGGAGTAAGGATATGTGGGCTCAGGATGCAGTATGGAGAAAGGATATTTTGGACTCAGGATGCAGTATGGAGAAAGGATATGTTGGGCTCAGGATGCAGTATGGAGTAAGGATATGTTGGGTTCAGGATGCAGTATGGAGAAAGGATATTTTGGACTCAGGATGCAGTATGGAGAAAGGATATTTTGGACTCAGGATGCAGTACGGAGAAAGGATATGTTGGGCTCAGGATGCAGTATGGAGAAAGGATATGTTGGGCTCAGGATGCAGTATGGAGAAAGGATATGTTGGGTTCAGGATGCAGTATGGAGAAAGGATATATGGGGCTCAGGATGCAGTATGGAGAAAGGATATGATGGGCTCAGGATGCAGTATGAAGAAAGGATATGTTGGGCTCAGGATACAGTATGGAGTAAGGATATGTTGGGCTCAGGATGCAGTATGGAGAAAGGATATGTTGGGCTCAGGATGCAGTATGGAGAAAGGATATGTTGGGCTCAGGATGCAGTATGGTGTAAGGATATGTTGGGCTCAGGATGCAGTATGGAGAAAGGATATCTTGGGCTCAGGATGCAGTATGGTGTAAGGATATGTTGGGCTCAGGATACAGTATGGAGTAAGGATATGTTGGGCTCAGGATGCAGTATGGATTAAGGATATGTGGGGCTCAGGATGCAGTATGGAGAAAGGATATGTTGGGCACAGGATGCAGTATGGTGTAAGGATATGTTGGGCTCAGGATGCAGTATGGAGAAAGGATATGTTGGGCACAGGATGCAGTATGGTGTAAGGATATGTAGGGTCAGGATGCAGTATGGAGAAAGAATATGTTGGGCACAGGATGCAGTATGGAGAAAGGATATGTTGGGCACAGGATGCAGTATGGAGAAAGGATATGTTGGGCTCAGGATGCAGTATGGAGAAAGGATATGTTGGGCTCAGGATGCAGTATGGAGAAAGGATATGTGGGGCTCAGGATGCAGTATGGAGAAAGGATATGTGGGGCTCAGGATGCAGTATGGAGTAAGAATATGTTGGGCTCAGAATGCAGTATGGAGAAAGGATATGTTGGTCTCAGGATGCAGTATGGAGAAAGGATATGTCGGGCTCAGGATGCAGTATGGAGTAAGGATATGTTGGGCTCAGGATGCAGTATGGAGTATGGATATGTGGGGCTCAGGATGCAGTATGGAGTAAGGATATGTGGGGCTCAGGATGCAGTATGGAGAAAGGATATGTTGGCTCAGGATGCAGTATGGAGTAAGTATATGTGGGGCTCAGGATGCAGTATGGAGTAAGGATATGTGGGGCTCAGGATGCAGTATGGAGAAAGGATATGTGGGGCTCAGGATGCAGTATGGAGAAAGGATATGTTGGACTCAGCATGCAGTATGGAGTAAGGATATGTGGGGCTCAGGATGCAGTGTGGAGTAAGGATATGTGGGGCTCAGGATGCAGTATGGAGTAAGGATATGTTGGACTCAGGATGCAGTATGGAGTAAGGATATGTGGGGCTCAGGATGCAGTATGGAGTAAGGATATGTGGGGCTCAGGATGCAGTATGGAGAAAGGATATGTGGGCTCAGGATGCAGTATGGAGTAAGTATATGTGGGGCTCCGGATGCAGTATGGAGTAAGGATATGTGGGGCTCAGGATGCAGTATGGAGAAAGGATATGTGGGGCTCAGGATGCAGTATGGAGAAAGGATATGTTGGGCTCAGGATGCAGTATGGAGAAAGGATATGTGGGCTCAGGATGCAGTATGGAGAAAGGATATGTGGGGCTCAGGATGCAGTATGGTGTAAGGATATGTTGGGCTCAGGATGCAGTATGGAGAAAGGATATGTTGGGCTCAGGATGCAGTATGGAGTAAGGATATGTTGGACTCAGGATGCAGTATGGAGTGAGGATATGTTGGGCTCAGGGTGCAGTATGGAGTAAGGATATGTTGGGCTCAGGATGCAGTATGAAGTAAGGATATGTGGGGCTCAGGATGCAGTATGGAGAAAGGATATGTGGGGCTCAGGATGCAGCATGGAGAAAGGATATGTTGGGCTCAGGATGCAGTATGGAGTAAGAATATGTTGGGCTCAGGATGCAGTATGGAGAAAGGATATGTTGGGCTCAGGATGCAGTATGGAGAAAGGATATGTGGGGCTCAGGATGCAGTATGGAGTAAGGATATGTTGGGCTCAGGATGCAGTATGGAGAAAGGATATGTTGGGCTCAGGATGCAGTATGGAGTAAGAATATGTTGGGCTCAGGATGCAGTATGGAGTAAGGATATGTTGGGCTCTGGATGCAGTATGGAGTAAGGATATGTGGGGCTCAGGATGCAGTATGGAGAAAGGATATGTTGAGCTCAGGATGCAGTATGGAGAAAGGATATGTTGGGCTCAGGATGCAGTATGGAGTTAGGATATGTGGGGCTCAGGATGCAGTATGGAGTAAGGATATGTGGGGCTCAGGATGTAGTATGGAGAAAGGATATGTTGGGCTCAGGATGCAGTATAGAGAAAGGATATGTTGGGCTCAGGATGCAGTATGGAGTAAGGATATGTTGGACTCAGGATGCAGTATGGAGTAAGGATATGTGGGGCTTAGGATGCAGTATGGAGTAAGGATATGTGGGGCACAGGATGCAGTATGGAGAAAGGATATGTGGGCTCAGGATACAGTATGGAATAAGGATATGTTGGGCTCATGATGCAGTATGGAGAAAGGATATGTGGGGCTTAGGATGCAGTATTGAGTAAGGATATGTGGGGCACAGGATGCAGTTTGGTGTAAGGATATGTTGGACTCAGGATGCAGTATGGAGTAAGGATATGTGGGGCTCAGGATGCAGTTTGGTGTAAGGATATGTTGGACTCAGGATGCAGTATGGAGTAAGGATATGTTGGTCACAGGATGCAGTATGGAGTAAGGATATGTTGGGGTCAGGATGCAGTATGGAGTAAGCTTATGTGTGGCCCAGGATGCAGTATGGAGTAAGGATATGTGGGGCTCAGGATGCAGTATGGAGTAAGGATATGTGGGGCTCAGGATGCAGTATGGAGAAAGGATATGTTGGGCTCAGGATGCAGTATGGAGTAAGGATATGTTGGGCTCAGGATGCAGTATGGAGTAAGGATATGTTGGGCTCAGGATGCAGTATGGAGAAAGGATATGTTGGGCTCCGGATGCAGTATGGAGAAAGGATATGTTGGGCTCAGGATGCAGTATGGAGAAAGGATATGTTGGACTCAGGATGCAGTATGGAGTAAGGATATGTTGGACTCAGGATGCAGTATGGAGAAAGGATATGTTGGGCTCAGGATGCAGTATGGAGAAAGGATATGTTGGGCTAAGGTTGCAGTATGGAGAGAGGATATGTGGGGTCAGGATGCAGTATGGAGAAAGGATATGTTGGACTCATGATGCAGTATGGAGAAAGGATATGTTGGGCTCAGGATGCAGTATGGTGTAAGGATATGTTGGGCTCAGGATGCAGTATGGAGGTTGGATATGTTGGGCTCAGGATGCAGTATGGAGTAAGGATATGTTGGACTCAGGATGCAGTATGGAGTAAGGATATGTTGGACTCAGGATGCAGTATGGAGTAAGGATATGTTGGACTCAGGATGCAGCATGGAGAAAGGATATGTTGGGCTCAGGATGCAGTATGGAGAAAGGATATGTTGGGCTCAGGATGCAGTATAGATAAAGGATATGTTGGGCTCAGGATGCAGTATGGAGAAAGGATATGTGTGGTCAGGATGCAGTATGGAGAAAGGATATGTGTGCTCAGGATGAAGTATGGAGTAAGGATATGTGGGCTCAGGATGCAGTATGGAGAAAGGATATGTGGGGTCAGGATGCAGTATGGAGGAAGGATATGTTGGGCTCAGGATGCAGTATGGATAAAGGATATGTGGGGCTCAGGATGCAGTATGGAGAAAGGATATGTGTGGTCAGGATGCAGTATGGAGAAAGGATATGTTGGGCTCCGGATGCAGTATGGAGTAAGGATATGTGGGGCTCAGGATGCAGTATGGAGTAAGGATATGTGGGGCTCAGGATGCAGTATGGAGAAAGGATATGTTGGGCTCAGGATGCAGTATAGAGAAAGGATATGTTGGGCTCAGGATGCAGTATGGAGTAAGGATATGTTGGACTCAGGATGCAGTATGGAGTAAGGATATGTGGGGCTTAGGATGCAGTATTGAGTAAGGATATGTGGGGCACAGGATGCAGTATGGAGAAAGGATATGTGGGCTCAGGATACAGTATGGAGAGAGGATTGTTGGGCTCAGGATGCAGTATGGAGAGAGGATTGTTGGACTCAGGATGCAGTATGGAGTAAGTATATGTGGGGCTCAGGATGCAGTTTGGTGTAAGGATATGTTGGACTCAGGATGCAGTATGGAGTAAGGATATGTTGGTCATAGGATGCAGTATGGAGTAAGGATATGTTGGGGTCAGGATGCAGTATGGAGTAAGCTTATGTGGGGCTCAGGATGCAGTATGGAGTAAGGATATGTGGGGCTCAGGATGCAGTATGGAGTAAGGATATGTGGGGCTCAGGATGCAGTATGGAGAAAGGATATGTTGGGCTCAGGATGCAGTATGGAGTAAGGATATGTTGGGCTCAGGATGCAGTTTGGTGTAAGGATATGTTGGACTCAGGATGCAGTATGGAGTAAGGATATGTTGGTCATAGGATGCAGTATGGAGTAAGGATATGTTGGGGTCAGGATGCAGTATGGAGTAAGCTTATGTGGGGCTCAGGATGCAGTATGGAGTAAGGATATGTGGGGCTCAGGATGCAGTATGGAGTAAGGATATGTGGGGCTCAGGATGCAGTATGGAGAAAGGATATGTTGGGCTCAGGATGCAGTATGGAGTAAGGATATGTTGGGCTCAGGATGCAGTATGGAGTAAGGATATGTTGGGCTCAGGATGCAGTATGGAGAAAGGATATGTTGGGCTCCGGATGCAGTATGGAGAAAGGATATGTTGGGCTCAGGATGCAGTATGGAGTAAGGATATGTTGGACTCAGGATGCAGTATGGAGAAAGGATATGTTGGGCTCAGGATGCAGTATGGAGAAAGGATATGTTGGGCTAAGGTTGCAGTATGGAGAGAGGATATGTGGGGTCAGGATGCAGTATGGAGAAAGGATATGTTGGACTCAGGATGCAGTATGGAGAAAGGATATGTTGGGCTCAGGATGCAGTATGGTGTAAGGATATGTTGGGCTCAGGATGCAGTATGGTGTAAGGATATGTTGGGCTCAGGATGCAGTATGGAGAAATGATATGCAGTATGGAGAGAGGATTGTTGGACTCAGGATGCAGTATGGAGTAAGGATATGTGGGGCTCAGGATGCAGTTTGGTGTAAGGAGAGGATTGTTGGACTCAGGATGCAGTATGGAGTGAGGATATGTGGGGCTCAGGATGCAGTTTGGTGTAAGGATATGTTGGACTCAGGATGCAGTATGGAGTAAGGATATGTTGGTCATAGGATGCAGTATGGAGTAAGGATATGTTGGGGTCAGGATGCAGTATGGAGTAAGCTTATGTGGGGCTCAGGATGCAGTATGGAGTAAGGATATGTGGGGCTCAGGATGCAGTATGGAGTAAGGATATGTGGGGCTCAGGATGCAGTATGGAGAAAGGATATGTTGGGCTCAGGATGCAGTATGGAGTAAGGATATGTTGGGCTCAGGATGCAGTATGGAGTAAGGATATGTTGGGCTCAGGATGCAGTATGGAGAAAGGATATGTTGGGCTCCGGATGCAGTATGGAGAAAGGATATGTTGGACTCAGGATGCAGTATGGAGTAAGGATATGTTGGACTCAGGATGCAGTATGGAGAAAGGATATGTTGGGCTCAGGATGCAGTATGGAGAAAGGATATGTTGGGCTCAGGATGCAGTATGGTGTAAGGATATGTTGGGCTCAGGATGCAGTATGGTGTAAGGATATGTTGGGCTCAGGATGCAGTATGGAGAAAGGATATGTTGGACTCAGGATGCAGTATGGAGTAAGGATATGTTGGACTCAGGATGCAGTATGGATAAAGGATATGTTGGGCTCAGGATGCAGTATGGAGAAAGGATATGTTGGGCTAAGGTTGCAGTATGGAGAGAGGATATGTGGGCTCAGGATGCAGTATGGTGTAAGGATATGTTGGGCTCAGGATGCAGTATGGAGAAAGGATATGTGGGGTCAGGATGCAGTATGGAGAAAGGATATGTTGGACTCAGGATGCAGTATGGAGAAAGGATATGTTGGGCTCAGGATGCAGTATGGTGTAAGGATATGTTGGGCTCAGGATGCAGTATGGAGGTTGGATATGTTGGGCTCAGGATGCAGTATGGAGTAAGGATATGTTGGACTCAGGATGCAGTATGGAGTAAGGATATGTTGGACTCAGGATGCAGTATGGAGAAAGGATATGTTGGGCTCAGGATGCAGTATGGAGAAAGGATATGTTGGGCTAAGGTTGCAGTATGGAGAGAGGATATGTGGGGTCAGGATGCAGTATGGAGAAAGGATATGTTGGGCTCAGGATGCAGTATGGAGAGAGGATATGTGGGGCTCAGGATGCAGTATGGAGAAAGGATATGTTGGACTCAGGATGCAGTATGGAGTAAGGATATGTGGGGCTTAGGATGCAGTGTGGAGTAAGGATATGTGGGGCTCAGGATGCAGTATGGAGTAAGGATATGTGGGGCTCAGGATGCAGTATGCAGTAAGGATATGTGGGGCTCAGGATGCAGTATGGAGAAAGGATATGTGGGCTCAGGATGCAGTATGGAGTAAGTATATGTGGGGCTCAGGATGCAGTATGGAGTAAGGATATGTGGGGCTCAGGATGCAGTATGGAGAAAGGATATGTGGGGCTCAGGATGCAGTATGGAGAAAGGATATGTTGGGCTCAGGATGCAGTATGGAGAAAGGATATGTGGGCTCAGGATGCAGTATGGAGAAAGGATATGTGGGGCTCAGGATGCAGTATGGTGTAAGGATATGTTGGGCTCAGGATGCAGTATGGAGAAAGGATATGTTGGGCTCAGGATGCAGTATGGAGTAAGGATATGTTGGACTCAGGATGCAGTATGGAGTGAGGATATGTTGGGCTCAGGATGCAGTATGGAGTAAGGATATGTTGGGCTCAGGATGCAGTATGAAGTAAGGATATGTGGGGCTCAGGATGCAGTATGGAGAAAGGATATGTGGGGCTCAGGATGCAGCATGGAGAAAGGATATGTTGGGCTCAGGATGCAGTATGGAGTAAGAATATGTTGGGCTCAGGATGCAGTATGGAGAAAGGATATGTTGGGCTCAGGATGCAGTATGGAGAAAGGATATGTGGGGCTCAGGATGCAGTATGGTGTAAGGATATGTTGGGCTCAGGATGCAGTATGGTGTAAGGATATGTTGGGCTCAGGATGCAGTATGGAGAAAGGATATGTTGGACTCAGGATGCAGTATGGAGTAAGGATATGTTGGACTCAGGATGCAGTATGGATAAAGGATATGTTGGGCTCAGGATGCAGTATGGAGAAAGGATATGTTGGGCTAAGGTTGCAGTATGGAGAGAGGATATGTGGGCTCAGGATGCAGTATGGTGTAAGGATATGTTGGGCTCAGGATGCAGTATGGAGAAAGGATATGTGGGGTCAGGATGCAGTATGGAGAAAGGATATGTTGGACTCAGGATGCAGTATGGAGAAAGGATATGTTGGGCTCAGGATGCAGTATGGTGTAAGGATATGTTGGGCTCAGGATGCAGTATGGAGGTTGGATATGTTGGGCTCAGGATGCAGTATGGAGTAAGGATATGTTGGACTCAGGATGCAGTATGGAGTAAGGATATGTTGGACTCAGGATGCAGTATGGAGAAAGGATATGTTGGGCTCAGGATGCAGTATGGAGAAAGGATATGTTGGGCTAAGGTTGCAGTATGGAGAGAGGATATGTGGGGTCAGGATGCAGTATGGAGAAAGGATATGTTGGGCTCAGGATGCAGTATGGAGAGAGGATATGTGGGGCTCAGGATGCAGTATGGAGAAAGGATATGTTGGACTCAGGATGCAGTATGGAGTAAGGTTATGTGGGGCTTAGGATGCAGTGTGGAGTAAGGATATGTGGGGCTCAGGATGCAGTATGGAGTAAGGATATGTTGGACTCAGGATGCAGTATGGAGTAAGGATATGTGGGGCTCAGGATGCAGTATGGAGTAAGGATATGTGGGGCTCAGGATGCAGTATGCAGTAAGGATATGTGGGGCTCAGGATGCAGTATGGAGAAAGGATATGTGGGCTCAGGATGCAGTATGGAGTAAGTATATGTGGGGCTCAGGATGCAGTATGGAGTAAGGATATGTGGGGCTCAGGATGCAGTATGGAGAAAGGATATGTGGGGCTCAGGATGCAGTATGGAGAAAGGATATGTTGGGCTCAGGATGCAGTATGGAGAAAGGATATGTGGGCTCAGGATGCAGTATGGAGAAAGGATATGTGGGGCTCAGGATGCAGTATGGTGTAAGGATATGTTGGGCTCAGGATGCAGTATGGAGAAAGGATATGTTGGGCTCAGGATGCAGTATGGAGTAAGGATATGTTGGACTCAGGATGCAGTATGGAGTGAGGATATGTTGGGCTCAGGATGCAGTATGGAGTAAGGATATGTTGGGCTCAGGATGCAGTATGAAGTAAGGATATGTGGGGCTCAGGATGCAGTATGGAGAAAGGATATGTGGGGCTCAGGATGCAGCATGGAGAAAGGATATGTTGGGCTCAGGATGCAGTATGGAGTAAAAATATGTTGGGCTCAGGATGCAGTATGGAGAAAGGATATGTTGGGCTCAGGATGCAGTATGGAGAAAGGATATGTGGGGCTCAGGATGCAGTATGGAGTAAGGATATGTTGGGCTCAGGATGCAGTATGGAGAAAGGATATGTTGGGCTCAGGATGCAGTATGGAGTAAGAATATGTTGGGCTCAGGATGCAGTATGGAGTAAGGATATGTTGGGCTCAGGATGCAGTATGGAGTAAGGATATGTGGGGCTCAGGATGCAGTATGGAGAAAGGATATGTTGAGCTCAGGATGCAGTATGGAGAAAGGATATGTTGGGCTCAGGATGCAGTATGGAGTAAGGATATGTGGGGCTCAGGATGCAGTATGGAGTAAGGATATGTGGGGCTCAGGATGCAGTATGGAGAAAGGATATGTTGGGCTCAGGATGCAGTATAGAGAAAGGATATGTTGGGCTCAGGATGCAGTATGGAGTAAGGATATGTTGGACTCAGGATGCAGTATGGAGTAAGGATATGTGGGGCTTAGGATGCAGTATGGAGAAAGGATATGTGGGGCACAGGATGCAGTATGGAGAAAGGATATGTGGGCTCAGGATACAGTATGGAGTAAGGATATGTTGGGCTCATGATGCAGTATGGAGAAAGGATATGTGGGGCTTAGGATGCAGTATTGAGTAAGGATATGTGGGGCACAGGATGCAGTTTGGTGTAAGGATATGTTGGACTCAGGATGCAGTATGGAGTAAGGATATGTGGGGCTCAGGATGCAGTTTGGTGTAAGGATATGTTGGACTCAGGATGCAGTATGGAGTAAGGATATGTTGGTCACAGGATGCAGTATGGAGTAAGGATATGTTGGGGTCAGGATGCAGTATGGAGTAAGCTTATGTGGGGCTCAGGATGCAGTATGGAGTAAGGATATGTGGGGCTCAGGATGCAGTATGGAGTAAGGATATGTGGGGCTCAGGATGCAGTATGGAGAAAGGATATGTTGGGCTCAGGATGCAGTATGGAGTAAGGATATGTTGGGCTCAGGATGCAGTATGGAGTAAGGATATGTTGGGCTCAGGATGCAGTATGGAGAAAGGATATGTTGGGCTCCGGATGCAGTATGGGGAAAGGATATGTTGGGCTCAGGATGCAGTATGGAGAAAGGATATGTTGGACTCAGGATGCAGTATGGAGTAAGGATATGTTGGACTCAGGATGCAGTATGGAGAAAGGATATGTTGGGCTCAGGATGCAGTATGGAGAAAGGATATGTTGGGCTAAGGTTGCAGTATGGAGAGAGGATATGTGGGGTCAGGATGCAGTATGGAGAAAGGATATGTTGGACTCAGGATGCAGTATGGAGAAAGGATATGTTGGGCTCAGGATGCAGTATGGTGTAAGGATATGTTGGGCTCAGGATGCAGTATGGAGGTTGGATATGTTGGGCTCAGGATGCAGTATGGAGTAAGGATATGTTGGACTCAGGATGCAGTATGGAGTAAGGATATGTTGGACTCAGGATGCAGTATGGAGTAAGGATATGTTGGACTCAGGATGCAGTATGGAGAAAGGATATGTTGGACTCAGGATGCAGTATGGAGTGAGGATATGTTGGGCTCAGGGTGCAGTATGGAGTAAGGATATGTTGGGCTCAGGATGCAGTATGAAGTAAGGATATGTGGGGCTCAGGATGCAGTATGGAGAAAGGATATGTGGGGCTCAGGATGCAGCATGGAGAAAGGATATGTTGGGCTCAGGATGCAGTATGGAGTAAGAATATGTTGGGCTCAGGATGCAGTATGGAGAAAGGATATGTTGGGCTCAGGATGCAGTATGGAGAAAGGATATGTGGGGCTCAGGATGCAGTATGGAGTAAGGATATGTTGGGCTCAGGATGCAGTATGGAGAAAGGATATGTTGGGCTCAGGATGCAGTATGGAGTAAGAATATGTTGGGCTCAGGATGCAGTATGGAGTAAGGATATGTTGGGCTCTGGATGCAGTATGGAGTAAGGATATGTGGGGCTCAGGATGCAGTATGGAGAAAGGATATGTTGAGCTCAGGATGCAGTATGGAGAAAGGATATGTTGGGCTCAGGATGCAGTATGGAGTTAGGATATGTGGGGCTCAGGATGCAGTATGGAGTAAGGATATGTGGGGCTCAGGATGTAGTATGGAGAAAGGATATGTTGGGCTCAGGATGCAGTATAGAGAAAGGATATGTTGGGCTCAGGATGCAGTATGGAGTAAGGATATGTTGGACTCAGGATGCAGTATGGAGTAAGGATATGTGGGGCTTAGGATGCAGTATGGAGTAAGGATATGTGGGGCACAGGATGCAGTATGGAGAAAGGATATGTGGGCTCAGGATACAGTATGGAATAAGGATATGTTGGGCTCATGATGCAGTATGGAGAAAGGATATGTGGGGCTTAGGATGCAGTATTGAGTAAGGATATGTGGGGCACAGGATGCAGTTTGGTGTAAGGATATGTTGGACTCAGGATGCAGTATGGAGTAAGGATATGTGGGGCTCAGGATGCAGTTTGGTGTAAGGATATGTTGGACTCAGGATGCAGTATGGAGTAAGGATATGTTGGTCACAGGATGCAGTATGGAGTAAGGATATGTTGGGGTCAGGATGCAGTATGGAGTAAGCTTATGTGTGGCCCAGGATGCAGTATGGAGTAAGGATATGTGGGGCTCAGGATGCAGTATGGAGTAAGGATATGTGGGGCTCAGGATGCAGTATGGAGAAAGGATATGTTGGGCTCAGGATGCAGTATGGAGTAAGGATATGTTGGGCTCAGGATGCAGTATGGAGTAAGGATATGTTGGGCTCAGGATGCAGTATGGAGAAAGGATATGTTGGGCTCCGGATGCAGTATGGAGAAAGGATATGTTGGGCTCAGGATGCAGTATGGAGAAAGGATATGTTGGACTCAGGATGCAGTATGGAGTAAGGATATGTTGGACTCAGGATGCAGTATGGAGAAAGGATATGTTGGGCTCAGGATGCAGTATGGAGAAAGGATATGTTGGGCTAAGGTTGCAGTATGGAGAGAGGATATGTGGGGTCAGGATGCAGTATGGAGAAAGGATATGTTGGACTCATGATGCAGTATGGAGAAAGGATATGTTGGGCTCAGGATGCAGTATGGTGTAAGGATATGTTGGGCTCAGGATGCAGTATGGAGGTTGGATATGTTGGGCTCAGGATGCAGTATGGAGTAAGGATATGTTGGACTCAGGATGCAGTATGGAGTAAGGATATGTTGGACTCAGGATGCAGTATGGAGTAAGGATATGTTGGACTCAGGATGCAGCATGGAGAAAGGATATGTTGGGCTCAGGATGCAGTATGGAGAAAGGATATGTTGGGCTCAGGATGCAGTATAGATAAAGGATATGTTGGGCTCAGGATGCAGTATGGAGAAAGGATATGTGTGGTCAGGATGCAGTATGGAGAAAGGATATGTGTGCTCAGGATGAAGTATGGAGTAAGGATATGTGGGCTCAGGATGCAGTATGGAGAAAGGATATGTGGGGTCAGGATGCAGTATGGAGGAAGGATATGTTGGGCTCAGGATGCAGTATGGATAAAGGATATGTGGGGCTCAGGATGCAGTATGGAGAAAGGATATGTGTGGTCAGGATGCAGTATGGAGAAAGGATATGTTGGGCTCCGGATGCAGTATGGAGTAAGGATATGTGGGGCTCAGGATGCAGTATGGAGTAAGGATATGTGGGGCTCAGGATGCAGTATGGAGAAAGGATATGTTGGGCTCAGGATGCAGTATAGAGAAAGGATATGTTGGGCTCAGGATGCAGTATGGAGTAAGGATATGTTGGACTCAGGATGCAGTATGGAGTAAGGATATGTGGGGCTTAGGATGCAGTATTGAGTAAGGATATGTGGGGCACAGGATGCAGTATGGAGAAAGGATATGTGGGCTCAGGATACAGTATGGAGAGAGGATTGTTGGGCTCAGGATGCAGTATGGAGAGAGGATTGTTGGACTCAGGATGCAGTATGGAGTAAGTATATGTGGGGCTCAGGATGCAGTTTGGTGTAAGGATATGTTGGACTCAGGATGCAGTATGGAGTAAGGATATGTTGGTCATAGGATGCAGTATGGAGTAAGGATATGTTGGGGTCAGGATGCAGTATGGAGTAAGCTTATGTGGGGCTCAGGATGCAGTATGGAGTAAGGATATGTGGGGCTCAGGATGCAGTATGGAGTAAGGATATGTGGGGCTCAGGATGCAGTATGGAGAAAGGATATGTTGGGCTCAGGATGCAGTATGGAGTAAGGATATGTTGGGCTCAGGATGCAGTTTGGTGTAAGGATATGTTGGACTCAGGATGCAGTATGGAGTAAGGATATGTTGGTCATAGGATGCAGTATGGAGTAAGGATATGTTGGGGTCAGGATGCAGTATGGAGTAAGCTTATGTGGGGCTCAGGATGCAGTATGGAGTAAGGATATGTGGGGCTCAGGATGCAGTATGGAGTAAGGATATGTGGGGCTCAGGATGCAGTATGGAGAAAGGATATGTTGGGCTCAGGATGCAGTATGGAGTAAGGATATGTTGGGCTCAGGATGCAGTATGGAGTAAGGATATGTTGGGCTCAGGATGCAGTATGGAGAAAGGATATGTTGGGCTCCGGATGCAGTATGGAGAAAGGATATGTTGGGCTCAGGATGCAGTATGGAGTAAGGATATGTTGGACTCAGGATGCAGTATGGAGAAAGGATATGTTGGGCTCAGGATGCAGTATGGAGAAAGGATATGTTGGGCTAAGGTTGCAGTATGGAGAGAGGATATGTGGGGTCAGGATGCAGTATGGAGAAAGGATATGTTGGACTCAGGATGCAGTATGGAGAAAGGATATGTTGGGCTCAGGATGCAGTATGGTGTAAGGATATGTTGGGCTCAGGATGCAGTATGGTGTAAGGATATGTTGGGCTCAGGATGCAGTATGGAGAAATGATATGCAGTATGGAGAGAGGATTGTTGGACTCAGGATGCAGTATGGAGTAAGGATATGTGGGGCTCAGGATGCAGTTTGGTGTAAGGAGAGGATTGTTGGACTCAGGATGCAGTATGGAGTGAGGATATGTGGGGCTCAGGATGCAGTTTGGTGTAAGGATATGTTGGACTCAGGATGCAGTATGGAGTAAGGATATGTTGGTCATAGGATGCAGTATGGAGTAAGGATATGTTGGGGTCAGGATGCAGTATGGAGTAAGCTTATGTGGGGCTCAGGATGCAGTATGGAGTAAGGATATGTGGGGCTCAGGATGCAGTATGGAGTAAGGATATGTGGGGCTCAGGATGCAGTATGGAGAAAGGATATGTTGGGCTCAGGATGCAGTATGGAGTAAGGATATGTTGGGCTCAGGATGCAGTATGGAGTAAGGATATGTTGGGCTCAGGATGCAGTATGGAGAAAGGATATGTTGGGCTCCGGATGCAGTATGGAGAAAGGATATGTTGGACTCAGGATGCAGTATGGAGTAAGGATATGTTGGACTCAGGATGCAGTATGGAGAAAGGATATGTTGGGCTCAGGATGCAGTATGGAGAAAGGATATGTTGGGCTCAGGATGCAGTATGGTGTAAGGATATGTTGGGCTCAGGATGCAGTATGGTGTAAGGATATGTTGGGCTCAGGATGCAGTATGGAGAAAGGATATGTTGGACTCAGGATGCAGTATGGAGTAAGGATATGTTGGACTCAGGATGCAGTATGGATAAAGGATATGTTGGGCTCAGGATGCAGTATGGAGAAAGGATATGTTGGGCTAAGGTTGCAGTATGGAGAGAGGATATGTGGGCTCAGGATGCAGTATGGTGTAAGGATATGTTGGGCTCAGGATGCAGTATGGAGAAAGGATATGTGGGGTCAGGATGCAGTATGGAGAAAGGATATGTTGGACTCAGGATGCAGTATGGAGAAAGGATATGTTGGGCTCAGGATGCAGTATGGTGTAAGGATATGTTGGGCTCAGGATGCAGTATGGAGGTTGGATATGTTGGGCTCAGGATGCAGTATGGAGTAAGGATATGTTGGACTCAGGATGCAGTATGGAGTAAGGATATGTTGGACTCAGGATGCAGTATGGAGAAAGGATATGTTGGGCTCAGGATGCAGTATGGAGAAAGGATATGTTGGGCTAAGGTTGCAGTATGGAGAGAGGATATGTGGGGTCAGGATGCAGTATGGAGAAAGGATATGTTGGGCTCAGGATGCAGTATGGAGAGAGGATATGTGGGGCTCAGGATGCAGTATGGAGAAAGGATATGTTGGACTCAGGATGCAGTATGGAGTAAGGATATGTGGGGCTTAGGATGCAGTGTGGAGTAAGGATATGTGGGGCTCAGGATGCAGTATGGAGTAAGGATATGTGGGGCTCAGGATGCAGTATGCAGTAAGGATATGTGGGGCTCAGGATGCAGTATGGAGAAAGGATATGTGGGCTCAGGATGCAGTATGGAGTAAGTATATGTGGGGCTCAGGATGCAGTATGGAGTAAGGATATGTGGGGCTCAGGATGCAGTATGGAGAAAGGATATGTGGGGCTCAGGATGCAGTATGGAGAAAGGATATGTTGGGCTCAGGATGCAGTATGGAGAAAGGATATGTGGGCTCAGGATGCAGTATGGAGAAAGGATATGTGGGGCTCAGGATGCAGTATGGTGTAAGGATATGTTGGGCTCAGGATGCAGTATGGAGAAAGGATATGTTGGGCTCAGGATGCAGTATGGAGTAAGGATATGTTGGACTCAGGATGCAGTATGGAGTGAGGATATGTTGGGCTCAGGATGCAGTATGGAGTAAGGATATGTTGGGCTCAGGATGCAGTATGAAGTAAGGATATGTGGGGCTCAGGATGCAGTATGGAGAAAGGATATGTGGGGCTCAGGATGCAGCATGGAGAAAGGATATGTTGGGCTCAGGATGCAGTATGGAGTAAGAATATGTTGGGCTCAGGATGCAGTATGGAGAAAGGATATGTTGGGCTCAGGATGCAGTATGGAGAAAGGATATGTGGGGCTCAGGATGCAGTATGGTGTAAGGATATGTTGGGCTCAGGATGCAGTATGGTGTAAGGATATGTTGGGCTCAGGATGCAGTATGGAGAAAGGATATGTTGGACTCAGGATGCAGTATGGAGTAAGGATATGTTGGACTCAGGATGCAGTATGGATAAAGGATATGTTGGGCTCAGGATGCAGTATGGAGAAAGGATATGTTGGGCTAAGGTTGCAGTATGGAGAGAGGATATGTGGGCTCAGGATGCAGTATGGTGTAAGGATATGTTGGGCTCAGGATGCAGTATGGAGAAAGGATATGTGGGGTCAGGATGCAGTATGGAGAAAGGATATGTTGGACTCAGGATGCAGTATGGAGAAAGGATATGTTGGGCTCAGGATGCAGTATGGTGTAAGGATATGTTGGGCTCAGGATGCAGTATGGAGGTTGGATATGTTGGGCTCAGGATGCAGTATGGAGTAAGGATATGTTGGACTCAGGATGCAGTATGGAGTAAGGATATGTTGGACTCAGGATGCAGTATGGAGAAAGGATATGTTGGGCTCAGGATGCAGTATGGAGAAAGGATATGTTGGGCTAAGGTTGCAGTATGGAGAGAGGATATGTGGGGTCAGGATGCAGTATGGAGAAAGGATATGTTGGGCTCAGGATGCAGTATGGAGAGAGGATATGTGGGGCTCAGGATGCAGTATGGAGAAAGGATATGTTGGACTCAGGATGCAGTATGGAGTAAGGTTATGTGGGGCTTAGGATGCAGTGTGGAGTAAGGATATGTGGGGCTCAGGATGCAGTATGGAGTAAGGATATGTTGGACTCAGGATGCAGTATGGAGTATGGATATGTGGGGCTCAGGATGCAGTATGGAGTAAGGATATGTGGGGCTCAGGATGCAGTATGCAGTAAGGATATGTGGGGCTCAGGATGCAGTATGGAGAAAGGATATGTGGGCTCAGGATGCAGTATGGAGTAAGTATATGTGGGGCTCAGGATGCAGTATGGAGTAAGGATATGTGGGGCTCAGGATGCAGTATGGAGAAAGGATATGTGGGGCTCAGGATGCAGTATGGAGAAAGGATATGTTGGGCTCAGGATGCAGTATGGAGAAAGGATATGTGGGCTCAGGATGCAGTATGGAGAAAGGATATGTGGGGCTCAGGATGCAGTATGGTGTAAGGATATGTTGGGCTCAGGATGCAGTATGGAGAAAGGATATGTTGGGCTCAGGATGCAGTATGGAGTAAGGATATGTTGGACTCAGGATGCAGTATGGAGTGAGGATATGTTGGGCTCAGGATGCAGTATGGAGTAAGGATATGTTGGGCTCAGGATGCAGTATGAAGTAAGGATATGTGGGGCTCAGGATGCAGTATGGAGAAAGGATATGTGGGGCTCAGGATGCAGCATGGAGAAAGGATATGTTGGGCTCAGGATGCAGTATGGAGTAAAAATATGTTGGGCTCAGGATGCAGTATGGAGAAAGGATATGTTGGGCTCAGGATGCAGTATGGAGAAAGGA
This sequence comes from Pseudophryne corroboree, assembly GCF_028390025.1. NCBI lineage: Eukaryota > Metazoa > Chordata > Amphibia > Anura > Myobatrachidae > Pseudophryne > Pseudophryne corroboree. The sequence goes on from NC_086451.1 coordinate 482,907,230, forward strand.
TATGTGGGGCTCAGGATGCAGTATGGAGTAAGGATATGTTGGGCTCAGGATGCAGTATGGAGAAAGGATATGTTGGGCTCAGGATGCAGTATGGAGTAAGAATATGTTGGGCTCAGGATGCAGTATGGAGTAAGGATATGTTGGGCTCAGGATGCAGTATGGAGTAAGGATATGTGGGGCTCAGGATGCAGTATGGAGAAAGGATATGTTGAGCTCAGGATGCAGTATGGAGAAAGGATATGTTGGGCTCAGGATGCAGTATGGAGTAAGGATATGTGGGGCTCAGGATGCAGTATGGAGTAAGGATATGTGGGGCTCAGGATGCAGTATGGAGAAAGGATATGTTGGGCTCAGGATGCAGTATAGAGAAAGGATATGTTGGGCTCAGGATGCAGTATGGAGTAAGGATATGTTGGACTCAGGATGCAGTATGGAGTAAGGATATGTGGGGCTTAGGATGCAGTATGGAGAAAGGATATGTGGGGCACAGGATGCAGTATGGAGAAAGGATATGTGGGCTCAGGATACAGTATGGAGTAAGGATATGTTGGGCTCATGATGCAGTATGGAGAAAGGATATGTGGGGCTTAGGATGCAGTATTGAGTAAGGATATGTGGGGCACAGGATGCAGTTTGGTGTAAGGATATGTTGGACTCAGGATGCAGTATGGAGTAAGGATATGTGGGGCTCAGGATGCAGTTTGGTGTAAGGATATGTTGGACTCAGGATGCAGTATGGAGTAAGGATATGTTGGTCACAGGATGCAGTATGGAGTAAGGATATGTTGGGGTCAGGATGCAGTATGGAGTAAGCTTATGTGGGGCTCAGGATGCAGTATGGAGTAAGGATATGTGGGGCTCAGGATGCAGTATGGAGTAAGGATATGTGGGGCTCAGGATGCAGTATGGAGAAAGGATATGTTGGGCTCAGGATGCAGTATGGAGTAAGGATATGTTGGGCTCAGGATGCAGTATGGAGTAAGGATATGTTGGGCTCAGGATGCAGTATGGAGAAAGGATATGTTGGGCTCCGGATGCAGTATGGGGAAAGGATATGTTGGGCTCAGGATGCAGTATGGAGAAAGGATATGTTGGACTCAGGATGCAGTATGGAGTAAGGATATGTTGGACTCAGGATGCAGTATGGAGAAAGGATATGTTGGGCTCAGGATGCAGTATGGAGAAAGGATATGTTGGGCTAAGGTTGCAGTATGGAGAGAGGATATGTGGGGTCAGGATGCAGTATGGAGAAAGGATATGTTGGACTCAGGATGCAGTATGGAGAAAGGATATGTTGGGCTCAGGATGCAGTATGGTGTAAGGATATGTTGGGCTCAGGATGCAGTATGGAGGTTGGATATGTTGGGCTCAGGATGCAGTATGGAGTAAGGATATGTTGGACTCAGGATGCAGTATGGAGTAAGGATATGTTGGACTCAGGATGCAGTATGGAGTAAGGATATGTTGGACTCAGGATGCAGTATGGAGAAAGGATATGTTGGGCTCAGGATGCAGTATGGAGAAAGGATATGTTGGGCTCAGGATGCAGTATAGAGAATGGATATGTTGGGCTCAGGATGCAGTATGGAGAAAGGATATGTGTGGTCAGGATGCAGTATGGAGAAAGGATATGTGTGCTCAGGATGAAGTATGGAGTAAGGATATGTGGGCTCAGGATGCAGTATGGAGAAAGGATATGTGGGGTCAGGATGCAGTATGGAGGAAGGATATGTTGGGCTCAGGATGCAGTATGGATAAAGGATATGTGGGGCTCAGGATGCAGTATGGAGAAAGGATATGTGTGGTCAGGATGCAGTATGGAGAAAGGATATGTTGGGCTCCGGATGCAGTATGGAGTAAGGATATGTGGGGCTCAGGATGCAGTATGGAGTAAGGATATGTGGGGCTCAGGATGCAGTATGGAGAAAGGATATGTTGGGCTCAGGATGCAGTATAGAGAAAGGATATGTTGGGCTCAGGATGCAGTATGGAGTAAGGATATGTTGGACTCAGGATGCAGTATGGAGTAAGGATATGTGGGGCTTAGGATGCAGTATTGAGTAAGGATATGTGGGGCACAGGATGCAGTATGGAGAAAGGATATGTGGGCTCAGGATACAGTATGGAGAGAGGATTGTTGGGCTCAGGATGCAGTATGGAGAGAGGATTGTTGGACTCAGGATGCAGTATGGAGTAAGGATATGTGGGGCTCAGGATGCAGTTTGGTGTAAGGATATGTTGGACTCAGGATGCAGTATGGAGTAAGGATATGTTGGTCATAGGATGTAGTATGGAGTAAGGATATGTTGGGGTCAGGATGCAGTATGGAGTAAGCTTATGTGGGGCTCAGGATGCAGTATGGAGTAAGGATATGTGGGGCTCAGGATGCAGTATGGAGTAAGGATATGTGGGGCTCAGGATTCAGTATGGAGAAAGGATATGTTGGGCTCAGGATGCAGTATGGAGTAAGCATATGTTGGGCTCAGGATGCAGTATGGAGTAAGGATATGTTGGGCTCAGGATGCAGTATGGAGAAAGGATATGTTGGGCTCCAGATGCAGTATGGAGAAAGGATATGTTGGGCTCAGGATGCAGTATGGAGTAAGGATATGTTGGACTCAGGATGCAGTATGGAGAAAGGATATGTTGGGCTCAGGATGCAGTATGGAGAAAGGATATGTTGGGCTAAGGTTGCAGTATGGAGAGAGGATATGTGGGGTCAGGATGCAGTATGGAGAAAGGATATGTTGGACTCAGGATGCAGTATGGAGAAAGGATATGTTGGGCTCAGGATGCAGTATGGTGTAAGGATATGTTGGGCTCAGGATGCAGTATGGTGTAAGGATATGTTGGGCTCAGAATGCAGTATGGAGAAAGGATATGCAGTATGGAGAGAGGATTGTTGGACTCAGGATGCAGTATGGAGTAAGGATATGTGGGGCTCAGGATGCAGTTTGGTGTAAGGAGAGGATTGTTGGACTCAGGATGCAGTATGGAGTAAGGATATGTGGGTCTCAGGATGCAGTTTGGTGTAAGGATATGTTGGACTCAGGATGCAGTATGGAGTAAGGATATGTTGGTCATAGGATGCAGTATGGAGTAAGGATATGTTGGGGTCAGGATGCAGTATGGAGTAAGCTTATGTGGGGCTCAGGATGCAGTATGGAGTAAGGATATGTGGGGCTCAGGATGCAGTATGGAGTAAGGATATGTGGGGCTCAGGATGCAGTATGGAGAAAGGATATGTTGGGCTCAGGATGCAGTATGGAGTAAGGATATGTTGGGCTCAGGATGCAGTATGGAGTAAGGATATGTTGGGCTCAGGATGCAGTATGGAGAAAGGATATGTTGGGCTCCGGATGCAGTATGGAGAAAGGATATGTTGGACTCAGGATGCAGTATGGAGTAAGGATATGTTGGACTCAGGATGCAGTATGGAGAAAGGATATGTTGGGCTCAGGATGCAGTATGGAGAAAGGATATGTTGGGCTAAGGTTGCAGTATGGAGAGAGGATATGTGGGGTCAGGATGCAGTATGGAGAAAGGATATGTTGGACTCAGGATGCAGTATGGAGAAAGGATATGTTGGGCTCAGGATGCAGTATGGTGTAAGGATATGTTGGGCTCAGGATGCAGTATGGTGTAAGGATATGTTGGGCTCAGGATGCAGTATGGAGAAAGGATATGTTGGACTCAGGATGCAGTATGGAGTAAGGATATGTTGGACTCAGGATGCAGTATGGATAAAGGATATGTTGGGCTCAGGATGCAGTATGGAGAAAGGATATGTTGGGCTAAGGTTGCAGTATGGAGAGAGGATATGTGGGCTCAGGATGCAGTATGGTGTAAGGATATGTTGGGCTCAGGATGCAGTATGGAGAAAGGATATGTGGGGTCAGGATGCAGTATGGAGAAAGGATATGTTGGACTCAGGATGCAGTATGGAGAAAGGATATGTTGGGCTCAGGATGCAGTATGGAGGTTGGATATGTTGGGCTCAGGATGCAGTATGGAGTAAGGATATGTTGGACTCAGGATGCAGTATGGAGTAAGGATATGTTGGACTCAGGATGCAGTATGGAGAAAGGATATGTTGGGCTCAGGATGCAGTATGGAGAAAGGATATGTTGGGCTAAGGTTGCAGTATGGAGAGAGGATATGTGGGGTCAGGATGCAGTATGGAGAAAGGATATGTTGGGCTCAGGATGCAGTATGGAGAGAGGATATGTTGGACTCAGGATGCAGTATGGTGTAAGGATATGTTGGACTCAGGATGCAGTATGGAGAAAGGATATGTTGGGCTCAGGATGCAGTATGGAGAAAGGATATGTTGGGCTCAGGATGCAGTATGGAGTAAGGATATGTGGGGCTCAGGATGCAGTATGGAGTAAGGATATGTGGGGCTCAGGATGCAGTATGGAAAAAGGATATGTTGGGCTCAGGATGCAGTATAGAGAAAGGATATGTTGGGCTCAGGATGCAGTATGGAGTAAGGATATGTTGGACTCAGGATGCAGTATGGAGTAAGGATATGTGGGGCACAGGATGCAGTATGGAGAAAGGATATGTGGGCTCAGGATACAGTATGGAGTAAGGATATGTTGGGCTCATGATGCAGTATGGAGAGAGGATTGTTGGGCTCAGGATGCAGTATGGAGTAAGGATATGTGGGGCTCAGGATGCAGTTTGGTGTAAGGATATGTTGGACTCAGGATGCAGTATGGAGTAAGGATATGTTGGTCACAGGATGCAGTATGGAGTAAGGATATGTTGGGGTCAGGATGCAGTATGGAGTAAGCTTATGTGGGGCTCAGGATGCAGTATGGAGTAAGGATATGTGGGGCTCAGGATGCAGTATGGAGTAAGGATATGTGGGGCTCAGGATGCAGTATGGAGAAAGGATATGTTGGGCTCAGGATGCAGTATGGAGTAAGGATATGTTGGGCTCAGGATGCAGTATGGAGTAAGGATATGTTGGGCTCAGGATGCAGTATGGAGAAAGGATATGTTGGGCTCAGGATGCAGTATGGAGAAAGGATATGTTGGGCTCAGGATGCAGTATGGAGAAAGGATATGTTGGACTCAGGATACAGTATGGAGTAAGGATATGGTGGACTCAGGATGCAGTATGGAGAAAGGATATGTTGGGCTCAGGATGCAGTATGGAGAAAGGATATGTTGGGCTCAGGTTGCAGTATGGAGAGAGGAAATGTGGGGTCAGGATGCAGTATGGAGAAAGGATATGTTGGACTCAGGATGCAGTATGTAGAAAGGATATGTTGGGCTCAGGATGCAGTATGGTATAAGGATATGTTGGGCTCAGGATGCAGTATGGAGTTTGGATATGTTGGGCTCAGGATGCAGTATGGAGTAAGGATATGTTGGACTCAGGATGCAGTATGGAGCAAGGATATGTTGGACTCAGGATGCAGTATGGAGTAAGGATATGTTGGACTCAGGATGCAGTATGGAGAAAGGATATGTTGGGCTCAGGATGCAGTATGGAGAAAGGATATGTTGGGCTCAGGATGCAGTATGGAGAATGGATATGTTGGGCTCAGGATGCAGTATGGAGAAAGGATATGTGTGGTCAGGATGCAGTATGGAGAGAGGATATGTTGGGCTCAGGATGCAGTATGGAGAGAGGATATGTTGGGCTCAGGATGCAGTATGGGGAAAGGATATGTTGGGCTCAGGAAGCAGTATGGGGAAAGGATATGTTGGGCTCAGGATGCAGTATTGAGAAAGAATATGTGGGGCTCAGGATGCAGTATGGAGTAAGGATATGTGGGGCTTAGGATGCAGTATGGAGAAAGGATATGTTGGGCTCAGGGTACAGTGTGGAGAAAGGATATGTTGGGCTCAGGATGCAGTAAGGAGTAAGGATATGTTGGGCTCAGGATGCAGTATGGAGTAAGGATATGTTGGGCTCAGGATGCAGTGTGGAGTAAGGATATGTGGGCTCAGGATGCAGTATGGAGAAAGGATATTTTGGACTCAGGATGCAGTATGGAGAAAGGATATGTTGGGCTCAGGATGCAGTATGGAGTAAGGATATGTTGGGTTCAGGATGCAGTATGGAGAAAGGATATTTTGGACTCAGGATGCAGTATGGAGAAAGGATATTTTGGACTCAGGATGCAGTACGGAGAAAGGATATGTTGGGCTCAGGATGCAGTATGGAGAAAGGATATGTTGGGCTCAGGATGCAGTATGGAGAAAGGATATGTTGGGTTCAGGATGCAGTATGGAGAAAGGATATATGGGGCTCAGGATGCAGTATGGAGAAAGGATATGTTGGGCTCAGGATGCAGTATGAAGAAAGGATATGTTGGGCTCAGGATACAGTATGGAGTAAGGATATGTTGGGCTCAGGATGCAGTATGGAGAAAGGATATGTTGGGCTCAGGATGCAGTATGGAGAAAGGATATGTTGGGCTCAGGATGCAGTATGGTGTAAGGATATGTTGGGCTCAGGATGCAGTATAGAGTAAGGATATGTTGGGCTCAGGATGCAGTATGGTGTAAGGATATGTTGGGCTCAGGATACAGTATGGAGTAAGGATATGTTGGGCTCAGGATGCAGTATGGATTAAGGATATGTGGGGCTCAGGATGCAGTATGGAGAAAGGATATGTTGGGCACAGGATGCAGTATGGTGTAAGGATATGTTGGGCTCAGGATGCAGTATGGAGAAAGGATATGTTGGGCACAGGATGCAGTATGGTGTAAGGATATGTAGGGTCAGGATGCAGTATGGAGAAAGAATATGTTGGGCACAGGATGCAGTATGGAGAAAGGATATGTTGGGCACAGGATGCAGTATGGAGAAAGGATATGTTGGGCTCAGGATGCAGTATGGAGAAAGGATATGTTGGGCTCAGGATGCAGTATGGAGAAAGGATATGTGGGGCTCAGGATGCAGTATGGAGAAAGGATATGTGGGGCTCAGGATGCAGTATGGAGTAAGAATATGTTGGGCTCAGAATGCAGTATGGAGAAAGGATATGTTGGTCTCAGGATGCAGTATGGAGAAAGGATATGTCGGGCTCAGGATGCAGTATGGAGTAAGGATATGTTGGGCTCAGGATGCAGTATGGAGTAAGGATATGTGGGGCTCAGGATGCAGTATGGAGTAAGGATATGTGGGGCTCAGGATGCAGTATGGAGAAAGGATATGTGGGCTCAGGATGCAGTATGGAGTAAGTATATGTGGGGCTCAGGATGCAGTATGGAGTAAGGATATGTGGGGCTCAGGATGCAGTATGGAGAAAGGATATGTGGGGCTCAGGATGCAGTATGGAGAAAGGATATGTTGGACTCAGGATGCAGTATGGAGTAAGGATATGTGGGGCTCAGGATGCAGTGTGGAGTAAGGATATGTGGGGCTCAGGATGCAGTATGGAGTAAGGATATGTTGGACTCAGGATGCAGTATGGAGTAAGGATATGTGGGGCTCAGGATGCAGTATGGAGTAAGGATATGTGGGGCTCAGGATGCAGTATGGAGAAAGGATATGTGGGCTCAGGATGCAGTATGGAGTAAGTATATGTGGGGCTCAGGATGCAGTATGGAGTAAGGATATGTGGGGCTCAGGATGCAGTATGGAGAAAGGATATGTGGGGCTCAGGATGCAGTATGGAGAAAGGATATGTTGGGCTCAGGATGCAGTATGGAGAAAGGATTTGTGGGCTCAGGATGCACTATGGAGAAAGGATATGTGGGGCTCAGGATGCAGTATGGTGTAAGGATATGTTGGGCTCAGGATGCAGTATGGAGAAAGGATATGTTGGGCTCAGGATGCAGTATGGAGTAAGGATATGTTGGACTCAGGATGCAGTATGGAGTGAGGATATGTTGGGCTCAGGATGCAGTATGGAGTAAGGATATGTTGGGCTCAGGATGCAGTATGAAGTAAGGATATGTGGGGCTCAGGATGCAGTATGGAGAAAGGATATGTGGGGCTCAGGATGCAGCATGGAGAAAGGATATGTTGGGCTCAGGATGCAGTATGGAGTAAGAATATGTTGGGCTCAGGATGCAGTATGGAGAAAGGATATGTTGGGCTCAGGATGCAGTATGGAGAAAGGATATGTGGGGCTCAGGATGCAGTATGGAGTAAGGATATGTTGGGCTCAGGATGCAGTATGGAGAAAGGATATGTTGGGCTCAGGATGCAGTATGGAGTAAGAATATGTTGGGCTCAGGATGCAGTATGGAGTAAGGATATGTTGGGCTCAGGATGCAGTATGGAGTAAGGATATGTGGGGCTCAGGATGCAGTATGGAGTAAGGATATGTTGGGCTCAGGATGCAGTATGAAGTAAGGATATGTGGGGCTCAGGATGCAGTATGGAGAAAGGATATGTGGGGCTCAGGATGCAGCATGGAGAAAGGATATGTTGGGCTCAGGATGCAGTATGGAGTAAGAATATGTTGGGCTCAGGATGCAGTATGGAGAAAGGATATGTTGGGCTCAGGATGCAGTATGGAGAAAGGATATGTGGGGCTCAGGATGCAGTATGGAGTAAGGATATGTTGGGCTCAGGATGCAGTATGGAGAAAGGATATGTTGGGCTCAGGATGCAGTATGGAGTAAGAATATGTTGGGCTCAGGATGCAGTATGGAGTAAGGATATGTTGGGCTCAGGATGCAGTATGGAGTAAGGATATGTGGGGCTCAGGATGCAGTATGGAGAAAGGATATGTTGAGCTCAGGATGCAGTATGGAGAAAGGATATGTTGGGCTCAGGATGCAGTATGGAGTAAGGATATGTGGGGCCCAGGATGCAGTATGGAGTAAGGATATGTGGGGCTCAGGATGTAGTATGGAGAAAGGATATGTTGGGCTCAGGATGCAGTATAGAGAAAGGATATGTTGGGCTCAGGATGCAGTATGGAGTAAGGATATGTTGGACTCAGGATGCAGTATGGAGTAAGGATATGTGGGGCTTAGGATGCAGTATGGAGTAAGGATATGTGGGGCACAGGATGCAGTATGGAGAAAGGAATTGTGGGCTCAGGATACAGTATGGAGTAAGGATATGTTGGGCTCATGATGCAGTATGGAGAAAGGATATGTGGGGCTTAGGATGCAGTATTGAGTAAGGATATGTGGGGCACAGGATGCAGTTTGGTGTAAGGATATGTTGGACTCAGGATGCAGTATGGAGTAAGGATATGTGGGGCTCAGGATGCAGTTTGGTGTAAGGATATGTTGGACTCAGGATGCAGTATGGAGTAAGGATATGTTGGTCACAGGATGCAGTATGGAGTAAGGATATGTTGGGGTCAGGATGCAGTATGGAGTAAGCTTATGTGGGGCTCAGGATGCAGTATGGAGTAAGGATATGTGGGGCTCAGGATGCAGTATGGAGTAAGGATATGTGGGGCTCAGGATGCAGTATGGAGAAAGGATATGTTGGGCTCAGGATGCAGTATGGAGTAAGGATATGTTGGGCTCAGGATGCAGTATGGAGTAAGGATATGTTGGGCTCAGGATGCAGTATGGAGAAAGGATATGTTGGGCTCCGGATGCAGTATGGAGAAAGGATATGTTGGGCTCAGGATGCAGTATGGAGAAAGGATATGTTGGACTCAGGATGCAGTATGGAGTAAGGATATGTTGGACTCAGGATGCAATATGGAGAAAGGATATGTTGGGCTCAGGATGCAGTATGGAGAAAGGATATGTTGGGCTAAGGTTGCAGTATGGAGAGAGGATATGTGGGGTCAGGATGCAGTATGGAGAAAGGATATGTTGGACTCAGGATGCAGTATGGAGAAAGGATATGTTGGGCTCAGGATGCAGTATGGTGTAAGGATATGTTGGGCTCAGGATGCAGTATGGAGGTTGGATATGTTGGGCTCAGGATGCAGTATGGAGTAAGGATATGTAGGACTCAGGATGCAGTATGGAGTAAGGATATGTTGGACTCAGGATGCAGTATGGAGTAAGGATATGTTGGACTCAGGATGCAGTATGGAGAAAGGATATGTTGGGCTCAGGATGCAGTATGGAGAAAGGATATGTTGGGCTCAGGATGCAGTATAGATAAAGGATATGTTGGGCTCAGGATGCAGTATGGAGAAAGGATATGTGTGGTCAGGATGCAGTATGGAGAAAGGATATGTGTGCTCAGGATGAAGTATGGAGTAAGGATATGTGGGCTCAGGATGCAGTATGGAGAAAGGATATGTGGGGTCAGGATGCAGTATGGAGGAAGGATATGTTGGGCTCAGGATGCAGTATGGATAAAGGATATGTGGGGCTCAGGATGCAGTATGGAGAAAGGATATGTGTGGTCAGGATGCAGTATGGAGAAAGGATATGTTGGGCTCCGGATGCAGTATGGAGTAAGGATATGTGGGGCTCAGGATGCAGTATGGAGTAAGGATATGTGGGGCTCAGGATGCAGTATGGAGAAAGGATATGTTGGGCTCAGGATGCAGTATAGAGAAAGGATATGTTGAGCTCAGGATGCAGTATGGAGTAAGGATATGTTGGACTCAGGATGCAGTATGGAGTAAGGATATGTGGGGCTTAGGATGCAGTATTGAGTAAGGATATGTGGCGCACAGGATGCAGTATGGAGAAAGGATATGTGGGCTCAGGATACAGTATGGAGAGAGGATTGTTGGGCTCAGGATGCAGTATGGAGAGAGGATTGTTGGACTCAGGATGCAGTATGGAGTAAGGATATGTGGGGCTCAGGATGCAGTTTGGTGTAAGGATATGTTGGACTCAGGATGCAGTATGGAGTAAGGATATGTTGGTCATAGGATGCAGTATGGAGTAAGGATATGTTGGGGTCAGGATGCAGTATGGAGTAAGCTTATGTGGGGCTCAGGATGCAGTATGGAGTAAGGATATGTGGGGCTCAGGATGCAGTATGGAGTAAGGATATGTGGGGCTCAGGATGCAGTATGGAGAAAGGATATGTTGGGCTCAGGATGCAGTATGGAGTAAGGATATGTTGGGCTCAGGATGCAGTTTGGTGTAAGGATATGTTGGACTCAGGATGCAGTATGGAGTAAGGATATGTTGGTCATAGGATGCAGTATGGAGTAAGGATATGTTGGGGTCAGGATGCAGTATGGAGTAAGCTTATGTGGGGCTCAGGATGCAGTATGGAGTAAGTATATGTGGGGCTCAGGATGCAGTATGGAGTAAGGATATGTGGGGCTCAGGAGGCAGTATGGAGAAAGGATATGTTGGGCTCAGGATGCAGTATGGAGTAAGGATATGTTGGGCTCAGGATGCAGTATGGAGTAAGGATATGTTGGGCTCAGGATGCAGTATGGAGAAAGGATATGTTGGGCTCCGGATGCAGTATGGAGTAAGGATATGTTGGGCTCAGGATGCAGTTTGGTGTAAGGATATGTTGGACTCAGGATGCAGTATGGAGTAAGGATATGTTGGTCATAGGATGCAGTATGGAGTAAGGATATGTTGGGGTCAGGATGCAGTATGGAGTAAGCTTATGTGGGGCTCAGGATGCAGTATGGAATAAGGATATGTGGGGCTCAGGATGCAGTATGGAGTAAGGATATGTGGGGCTCAGGATGCAGTATGGAGAAAGGATATGTTGGGCTCAGGATGCAGTATGGAGTAAGGATATGTTGGGCTCAGGATGCAGTATGGAGTAAGGATATGTTGGGCTCAGGATGCAGTATGGAGAAAGGATATGTTGGGCTCCGGATGCAGTATGGAGAAAGGATATGTTGGGCTCAGGATGCAGTATGGAGTAAGGATATGTTGGACTCAGGATGCAGTATGGAGAAAGGATATGTTGGGCTCAGGATGCAGTATGGAGAAAGGATATGTTGGGCTAAGGTTGCAGTATGGAGAGAGGATATGTGGGGTCAGGATGCAGTATGGAGAAAGGATATGTTGGACTCAGGATGCAGTATGGAGAAAGGATATGTTGGGCTCAGGATGCAGTATGGTGTAAGGATATGTTGGGCTCAGGATGCAGTATGGTGTAAGGATATGTTGGGCTCAGGATGCAGTATGGAGAAAGGATATGCAGTATGGAGAGAGGATTGTTGGACTCAGGATGCAGTATGGAGTAAGGATATGTGGGGCTCAGGATGCAGTTTGGTGTAAGGAGAGGATTGTTGGACTCAGGATGCAGTATGGAGTAAGGATATGTGGGGCTCAGGATGCAGTTTGGTGTAAGGATATGTTGGACTCAGGATGCAGTATGGAGTAAGGATATGTTGGTCATAGGATGCAGTATGGAGTAAGGATATGTTGGGGTCAGGATGCAGTATGGAGTAAGCTTATGTGGGGCTCAGGATGCAGTATGGAGTAAGGATATGTGGGGCTCAGGATGCAGTATGGAGTAAGGATATGTGGGGCTCAGGATGCAGTATGGAGAAAGGATATGTTGGGCTCAGGATGCAGTATGGAGTAAGGATATGTTGGGCTCAGGATGCAGTATGGAGTAAGGATATGTTGGTCTCAGGATGCAGTATGGAGAAAGGATATGTTGGGCTCCGGATGCAGTATGGAGAAAGGATATGTTGGACTCAGGATGCAGTATGGAGTAAGGATATGTTGGACTCAGGATGCAGTATGGAGAAAGGATATGTTGGGCTCAGGATGCAGTATGGAGAAAGGATATGTTGGGCTCAGGATGCAGTATGGTGTAAGGATATGTTGGGATCAGGATGCAGTATGGTGTAAGGATATGTTGGGCTCAGGATGCAGTATGGAGAAAGGATATGTTGGACTCAGGATGCAGTATGGAGTAAGGATATGTTGGACTCAGGATGCAGTATGGATAAAGGATATGTTGGGCTCAGGATGCAGTATGGAGAAAGGATATGTTGGGCTAAGGTTGCAGTATGGAGAGAGGATATGTGGGCTCAGGATGCAGTATGGTGTAAGGATATGTTGGGCTCAGGATGCAGTATGGAGAAAGGATATGTGGGGTCAGGATGCAGTATGGAGAAAGGATATGTTGGACTCAGGATGCAGTATGGAGAAAGGATATGTTGGGCTCAGGATGCAGTATGGTGTAAGGATATGTTGGGCTCAGGATGCAGTATGGAGGTTGGATATGTTGGGCTCAGGATGCAGTATGGAGTAAGGATATGTTGGACTCAGGATGCAGTATGGAGTAAGGATATGTTGGACTCAGGATGCAGTATGGAGAAAGGATATGTTGGGCTCAGGATGCAGTATGGAGAAAGGATATGTTGGGCTAAGGTTGCAGTATGGAGAGAGGATATGTGGGGTCAGGATGCAGTATGGAGAAAGGATATGTTGGGCTCAGGATGCAGTATGGAGAGAGGATATGTTGGACTCAGGATGCAGTATGGTGTAAGGATATGTTGGACTCAGGATGCAGTATGGAGAAAGGATATGTGGGGCTCAGGATGCAGTATGGAGTAAGGATATGTTGGGCTCAGGATGCAGTATGGAGGTTGGATATGTGGGGATCAGGATGCAGTATGGTGTAAGGGTATGGGCTCAGGATGCAGTATGGAGGTTGGATATGTGGGGTCAGGATGCAGTATGGAGAAAGGATATATTGGGCTCAGGATGCAGTATGGAGAAGTATATGTGGGGCTCAGGATGCAGTATGGAGAAAGGATATGTTGGGCTCAGGATGCAGTATGGAGTAAGGATATGTTGGACTCAGGATGCAGTATGGAGAAAGGATATGTTGGACTCAGGATGCAGTATGGAGAAAGGATATGTTGGACTCAGGATGCAGTATGGAGAGAGGATATGTTGGGCTCAGGATGCAGTATGGAGGAAGGATATGTTGGGCTCAGGATGCAGTATGGAGGAAGGATATGTTGGGCTCAGGATGCAGTATGGAGAGAGGATATGTTGGGCTCAGGATGCAGTATGGAGGAAGGATATGTGGGGTCAGGATGCAGTATGGAGGAAGGATATGTTGGGCTCAGGATGCAGTATGGAGAGAGGATATGCGGTGCTCAGGATGCAGTATGGAGTAAGGATATGTGGGGCTCAGGATGCAGTATGGAGAGAGGATATGTTGGGCTCAGGATGCAGTATGGAGGAAGGATATGTTGGGCTCAGGATGCAGTATGGAGGAAGGATATGTTGGGCTCAGGATGCAGTATGGAGAGAGGATATGTGGGGCTCAGGATGCAATATGGAGGAAGGATATGTGGGGTCAGGATGCAGTATGGAGGAAGGATATGTTGGGCTCAGGATGCAGTATGGAGAGAGGATATGTGGTGCTCAGGATGCAGTATGGAGTAAGGATATGTGGGGCTCAGGATGCAGTATGGAGAAAGGATATGTTGGGCTCAGGATGCAGTATGGAGAAAGGATATGTGGGCTCAGGATGCAGTATGGAGAAAAGATATGTGGGCTCAGGATGCAGTATGGAGTAAGGATATGTGGGGTCAGGATGCAGTATGGAGAAAGGATATGTTGGGCTCAGGATGCAGTATGGAGAAAGGATATGTTGGGCTCAGGATGCAGTATGGAGAAAGGATATGTTGGGCTCAGGATGCAATATGGAGAAAGGATATGTTGGGATCAGGATGCAGTATGGAGTAAGGATATGTTGGGCTCAGAATGCAGTATGGAGTAAGGATATGTTGGGCTCAGGATGCAGTATGGAGTAAGGATATGTGGGGTCAGGATGCAGTATGGAGGAAGGATATGGTGGGCTCAGGATGCAGTATGGAGAGAGGATATGTGGTGCTCAGGATGCAGTATGGAGTAAGGATATGTGGGGCTCAGGATGCAGTATGGAGAAAGGATATGTTGGGCTCAGGATGCAGTATGGAGAAAGGATATGTGGGCTCAGGATGCAGTATGGAGTAAGGATATGTGGGGCTCAGGATGCAGTATGGAGTAAGGATATGTTGGGCTCAGGATGCAGTATGGAGTAAGGGTATGTTGGGCTCAGGATGCAGTATGGAGAAAGGATATGTTGGACTCAGGATGCAGTATGGAGAAAGGATATGTTGGACTCAGGATGCAGTATGGAGAAAGGATATGTAAGCTCAGGATGCAGTATGGAGTAAGGATATGTTGGACTCAGGATGCAGTATGGAGAATGGATATGTGGGGTCAGGATGCAGTATGGAGTAAGGATATGTGGGGTCAGGATGCAGTATGGAGAAAGGATATGTGGGGTCAGGATGCAGTATGGTGTAAGGATATGTTGGGCTCAGGATGCAGTATGGAGAAAGGATATGTTGGACTCAGGATGCGGTGTAGTTTGGGATACTTAGTGTTGGGTGTTAGATTGTGTTGTGGGCTAGAATAATTACTAATATAATTAGTATGAATGATTAGGCCTCTGTTACAATCTGACGGACTCTGTGCACAGTACTGGTCACGCTAGCGTACAGTATTCCCTACATGCTACTTACAGTACATACCCTCCCCACAATAGAGGACATGTCTCTGCCATATACTGTCGCTGTGTGACAATCAGGAGGTGGATGAGGCGTGCACATACAGTACCTCCTGGTATAAGAGTACGGCTGCCGTCCTCCCGCAGTACAGGATTTGTGGCTATATTCAGTTCTAACCTTAATAGATTCTCTGTATAAACTGAAAGGCTAAAATGATATTTGGGCCAGGGGGCACCCGTCGCGCTAATCCTCATCAGGCTCCGGCCAGGACGCCCATCCGGCAGAGCTTTGTCTCTGGGGCTCAGATGAAGCTCTTATCTTTTATCTGCTATTCAGATGCACAACAAATTCAGCCGTTACAGCCCGGGATGAAAGAGGCCGGGGACCTGGCAGGCGACAGTAATAAGATTCGTGTTCGGCAGCAGAACCCAATAAATCCAGCAGCTTCCATGGTTACAGCCGGAAAGGGTCCCCGCCGTAACAGGAGCACGTATGGATTGCCTCGCCTGGATTTCGCCGATTAATCTTGACTGAGGAAACATGTCACGCGCGGCATTTGGTCGGCAGCAGAAAATGTTTGCCTAAAGGATAGATATGCTGAAATATAAAAGGGGAGTGCTGGAATTTTACACATATTGTATGAGATAAATCCTGTGCTCATCGCAGCGCCTAAATCCTGTCAGTGGCGCACATGCGACAGAAAGGCCCTGCAGGCATTATAATCCCTACGTATGTACATGCCTCCCCCTGACCGCAGGGGGGCTGTGATTAATTCCACACAGGGGGTCAGGACAGAGCTACCGGGGGTGCCCGCTCCTTCCACTCCTTGTTTCAGGCACATTTACTAAATCCTGGCTCATACTCAGCGCTGTGCAAAACATTTCTGCTCATGTTTATGGAAAAGTTTCATTACCTGGAGCGATCTGTCACCTGCTATTTACAGAGACATGCGGCCGCTCAATGTGTGAGAACGATGTATCAGGAGCAGTTCCAATGTGAAAGACCAGCGCAAAGTCTGTGTTTCCGGGAAACCTGTAACTGCAGCAAGTACAGTATATGATCCTAAGAGCAGGGGTGTCCCTATAGCAAGGCAGGAAAAAATAGGGGCATTGGGGGGTTATTCCGACCCGGTTGGGTCGGAACTGCACATGCGCCGACGCAGCAGTGAGGCAGAGGTGGTCGCTGGGCGGGAGGGGGCTGGACAGCGGTGTTAAGCGGTCCGGCCAAGGTAGGCGTGGCCGGACCATTGAGGGGACGTCACACACAGCCGCTGCGGGCCGTGGAGCGACAAATAGCTCCCGGCCAGCACGCTAAAGCTGCGCTGGTCGGGAGCTACTCTTGAAGTGCAAAAGTATCGCCGCTGTGCTACGATCAACTCGGAATGACCCCCATTGTGCAGCATACAGTGTGACCCAGGGGCATTGTGCGGCATACAGTGTGACCTGGGGGCATTGTGCGATATACAGTGTGACCCAGGGGCATTGTGCGAAATACAGTGTGACCCAGGGGCATTGTGCGGCATACAGTGTGACCCAGGGGCATTGTGCGATATACAGTGTGACCTGGGGGCATTGTGCGGCATACAGTGTGACCTGGGGGCATTGTGCGATATACACTGTGGCCTGGGGGCATTGTGCGGCATACAGTGTGACCTGGGGGCATTGTGCGATATACAGTGTGGCCTGGGTGCATTGTGCGGCATACAGTGTGATCTAGGGGCATTGTGCGGCATACAGTGTGATCAAGGGTCATTGTGCAGCATACAGTGTGACCTAGTGGCATTGTGCGGCAAACAGTGTAGCCTAGGGGCATTGTGCGGCATACAGTGTAGCCTAGGGGCATTGTGCGGCATACAGTGTAGCCTAGGGGCATTGTGCGGCATACAGTGTCGCCTAGGGGCATTGTGCAGCATACAGTGTGTTCTGGGGGCATTGTGCAGCATACAGTGTGATCTAGGGGCATTGTGTGGCATACAGTGTAGCCTAGGGGCATTGTGCGGCATACAGTGTGGCCTAGGGGCATTGTGCGGCATACAGTGTGGCCTAGGAGCATTGTGAGGCATACAGTGTAGACTAGGGGCATTGTGCAGCATACAGTGTGGCTTAGGGGCATTGTGCGGCATACAGTGTGGCCTAGGGGCATTATGCGGCATGCGGTGTGGATTATGGGCATTGTGCGGTATACAGTGTGGCCTAGGGGCATTGTGCGGCATATAGTGTGGATTAGGGGCATTGTGCGGTATACAGTGTGGCATAGGGGCATTGTGCAGCATACAGTGTGGATTAGGGGCATTGTGCGGCATACAGTGTAGCCTAGGGGCATTGTGCGACATACAGTGTGGCCTAGGGGCATTGTGCGACATACAGTGTGGCCTAGGGGCATTGTGCAGCATACAGTGTGTTCTGGGGGCATTGTGCAGCATACAGTGTGATCTAGGGGCATGCATTGTGTGGCATACAGTGTAGCCTAGGGGCATTGTGCGGCATACAGTGTGGCCTAGGGGCATTGTGCGGCATACAGTGTGGCCTAGGAGCATTGTGCGGCATACAGTGTAGCCTAGGGGCATTGTGCGGCATACAGTGTGGCCTAGGGGCATTGTGCAGCATACAGTGTGGCTTAGGGGCATTGTGCGGCATACAGTGTGGCCTAGGGGCATTGTGCGGCATGCGGTGTGGATTAGGGGCATTGTGCGGTATACAGTGTGGCCTAGGGACATTGTGCGGCATATAGTGTGGATTAGGGGCATTGTGCGGTATACAGTGTGGCATAGGGGCATTGTGCAGCATACAGTGTGGATTAGGGGCATTGTGCGGCATACAGTGTAGCCTAGGGGCATTGTGCGGCATACTGTATAGCCTAGGGGCATTGTGCGACATACAATGTGGCCTAGGGGCATTGTGCGGCATACAGTGTAGCCTAGGGGCTTTGTGCAGCATGCAGTGTGGCCTAGGGGCATTGTGCGGCATACAGTGTGGCCTAGGGGGATTGTGCTGCATACAGTGTAGCCTAGGGGCATTGTGCAGCATACAGTATGGTTTAGGGGCATTGTGCGGCATACAGTGTAGCCTAGGGGCATTGTGCGGCATACTGTGTAGCCTAGGGGCATTGTGCGACATACAGTGTGGCCTAGGGGCATTTTGCGGCATACAGTGTAGCCTAGGGGCATTGTGCAGCATACAGTGTGGCCTAGGGGCATTGTGCGTCATGCAGTGTGGCATAGGGGCATTGTGCGGTATACAGTGTGGCCTAAGGGCATTGTGCGGCATACAGTGTGGCCTAGGGGCATTGTGCGGCATACAGTGTGGCCTAGGGGCATTGTGCGGCATACAGTGTCGCCTAGGGGCATTGTGCGGCATGCAGTGTGGCCTAGGGGCATTGTGCGGCATACAGTGTGGCCTAGGGGCATTGCGCGGCATACAGTGTCGCCTAGGGGCATTGTGCGGCATACAGTGTGGCCTAGGGGCATTGTGCGGCATACAGTGTGACCTAGGGGCATTGTGCGGCATACAGTGTGGCCTAGGGGCATTGTGCAGCATACAGTGTGTTCTGGGGGCATTGTGCGGCATACAGTGTGACCTAGGGGCATTGTGCGGCATACAGTGTGACCTAGGGGCATTGTGCGGCATACAGTGTGGCCTAGGTGCATTGTGCAGCATACAGTGTGTTCTGGGGGCATTGTGCGGCATACAGTGTGATCTAGGGGCATTGTGTGGCATATAGTGTGGAATAGGGGCATTGTGCGGTATACAGTGTGGCATAGGGGCATTGTGCAGCATACAGTGTGGATTAGGGGCATTGTGCGGCATACAGTGTAGCCTAGGGGCATTGTGCGGCATACTGTGTAGCCTAGGGGCATTGTGCGACATACAGTGTGGCCTAGGGGCATTGTGCAGCATACAGTGTGTTCTGGGGGCATTGTGCAGCATACAGTGTGATCTAGGGGCATTGTGTGGCATACAGTGTAGCCTAGGGGCATTGTGCGGCATACAGTGTGGCCTATGGGCATTGTGCGGCATACAGTGTGGCCTAGGAGCATTGTGCGGCATACAGTGTAGCCTAGGGGCATTGTGCGGCATACAGTGTGGCCTAGGGGCATTGTGCAGCATACAGTGTGGCTTAGGGGCATTGTGCGGCATACAGTGTGGCCTAGGGGCATTGTGCGGCATACAGTGTGGCCTAGGGGCATTGTGCGGCATGCAGTGTGGCCTAGGGGCATTGTGCGGCATACAGTGTGGCCTAGGGGCATTGTGCAGCATACAGTGTGACCTAGGGGCATTGTGCGGCATACAGTGTGACCTAGGGGCATTGTGCGGCATACAGTGTGGCCTAGGGACATTGTGAAGCATACAGTGTGGATTAGGGGCATTGTGCTGCATACAGTGTGGCCTAGGGGCATTGTGCAGCATACAGTGTGACCTAGGGGCATTGTGCGGCATACAGTGTGGCCTAGGGGCATTGTGCGGCATAGAGTGTGGATTAGGGGCATTGTGCGGCATAGAGTGTGGCCTAGGGGCATTGTGCAGCATACAGTGTGGATTAGGGGCATTGTGCAGCATACAGTGTGGCCTAGGGGCATTGTGCAGCATACAGTGTGGATTAGGGGCATTGTGCGGCATACAGTGTGGATTAGGGGCATTGTGCGACATACAGTGTGGATCAGGGGCATTGTGCGGCATACAATGTGGATTAGGGGCATTGTGCGGCATACAGTGTCACCTAGGGGCATTGTGCGGCATACAGTGTGGCCTAGGGGCATTGTGCGGCATACAGTGTGGCCTAGGGGCATTGTGCGGCATACAGTGTGGCCTAGGGGCATTGTGCGGTATACAGTGTGGCCTAGGGGCATTGTGCGGCATACAGTGTAGCCTAGGGGCATTGTTCAGCATACAGTGTGGTTTAGGGGCATTGTGCGGCATACAGTGTGGCCTAGGGGCATTGTGCGGTATACAGTGTGGCCTAGGGGCATTGTGCGGCATACAGTGTGGCCTAGGGGCATTGTGCGGCATACAGTGTGGCCTAGGGGCATTGTACGGTATACAGTGTGGCCTAGGGGCATTGTGCGGCATACAGTGAGTCCTGGGGGCATTGTGCAGCATACAGTGTGGATTAGGGGCATTGTGCGACATACAGTGTGGCCTTGGGGCATTGTGCGGTATACAGTGTGGCCTAGGGGCATTGTGCGGCATACAGTGTAGCCTAGGGGCATTGTGCAGCATACAGTGTGGTTTAGGGGCATTGTGCGCCATACAGTGTGGATTAGGGGCATTGTGCGGCATACAGTGTGGCCTAGGGGCATTGTGCGGTATACAGTGTGGCCTAGGGGCATTGTGCGGCATACAGTGTGGCCTAGGGGCATTGTGCGGCATACAGTGTGGCCTAGGGGCATTGTACGGTATACAGTGTGGCCTAGGGGCATTGTACGGTATACAGTGTGGCCTAGGGGGCATTGTGCGGCATACAGTGTGGCCTAGGGGCATTGTGCAGCATACAGTGTGTTCTGGGAGCATTGTGCGGCATACAGTGGGTTCTGGGGGCATTGTGCAGCATACAGTGTGGCCTAGGGGCATTGTGCGGCATACAGTGTGACCTAGGTGCATTGTGCGGCATACAGTGTGGCCTAGGGGCATTGTGCGGCATACAGTGTGGCCTAGGGGCATTGTACGGTATACAGTGTGGCCTAGGGGCATTGTGCGGCATACAGTGAGTCCTGGGGGCATTGTGCGGCATACAGTGTGGCCTAGGGGCATTGTGCGGTATACAGTGTAGCCTGGGGGCATTGTGCGGCATACAGTGTGACCTAGGGGCATTGTGCGGCATACAGTGTCGCCTAGGGGCATTGTGCGGCGTACAGTGTGGCCTAGGGGCATTGTGCGGCATACAGTGAGTCCTGGGGGCATTGTGCGGCATACAGTGTGGCCTAGGGGCATTGTGCGGTATACAGTGTAGCCTGGGGGCTTTGTGCGGCATACAGTGTGACCTAGGGGCATTGTGCGGCATACAGTGTCGCCTAGGGGCATTGTGCGGCGTACAGTGTGGCCTAGGGGCATTGTGCGGCATATAGTGTGGATTAGGGGCATTGTGCGGTATACAGTGTGGCATAGGGGCATTGTGCAGCATACAGTGTGAATTAGGGGCATTGTGCAGCATACAGTGTGACCTAGGGGCATTGTGCGGCATACAGTGTGGCCTAGGGGCATTGTGCGGCATAGAGTGTGGATTAGGGGCATTGTGCGGCATAGAGTGTGGCCTAGGGGCATTGTGCAGCATACAGTGTGGATTAGGGGCATTGTGCAGCATACAGTGTGGCCTAGGGGCATTGTGCAGCATACAGTGTGGATTAGGGGCATTGTGCGGCATACAGTGTGGATTAGGGGCATTGTGCGACATACAGTGTGGATCAGGGGCATTGTGCAGCATACAATGTGGATTAGGGGCATTGTGCGGCATACAGTGTCACCTAGGGGCATTGTGCGGCATACAGTGTGGCCTAGGGGCATTGTGCGGCATACAGTGTGGCCTAGGGGCATTGTGCGGCATACAGTGTGGCCTAAGGGCATTGTGCGGTATACAGTGTGGCCTAGGGGCATTGTGCGGCATACAGTGTAGCCCAGTGGCATTGTTCAGCATACAGTGTGGTTTAGGGGCATTGTGCGGCATACAGTGTGGCCTAGGGGCATTGTGCGGTTTACAGTGTGGCCTAGGGGCATTGTTCGGCATACAGTGTGGCCTAGGGGCATTGTGCGGCATACAGTGTGGCCTAGGGGCATTGTACGGTATACAGTGTGGCCTAGGGGCATTGTGCGGCATACAGTGAGTCCTGGGGGCATTGTGCAGCATACAGTGTGGATTAGGGGCATTGTGCGACATACAGTGTGGCCTAGGGGCATTGTGCGGTATACAGTGTGGCCTAGGGGCATTGTGCGGCATACAGTGTGGCCTAGGGGCATGGTGCGGCATACAGTGTGGCCTAGGGGCATTGTACGGTATACAGTGTGGCCTAGGGGCATTGTGCGGCATACAGTGAGTCCTGGGGGCATTGTGCGGCATACAGTGTGGCCTAGGGGCATTGTGCGGTATACAGTGTAGCCTGGGGGCATTGTGCGGCATACAGTGTGACCTAGGGGCATTGTGCGGCATACAGTGTCGCCTAGGGGCATTGTGCGGCGTACAGTGTGGCCTAGGGGCATTGTGCGGCATATTGTGTGGATTAGGGGCATTGTGCGGTATACAGTGTGGCATAGGGGCATTGTGCAGCATACAGTGTGGATTAGGGGCATTGTGTGGCATACAGTGTCGCCTAGGGGCATTGTGCGGCATACAGTGTGGCCTAGGGGCATTGTGCAGCATACAGTGTGGATTAGGGGCATTGTGCGGCATACAGTGTGGATTAGGGGCATTGTGCGACATACAATGTGGATTAGGGGCATTGTGCGGTATACAGTGTGGCCTAGGGGCATTGTGCGGCATACAGTGTAGCCTAGGGGCATTGTGCAGCATACAGTGTGGTTTAGGGGCATTGTGCGCCATACAGTGTGGATCAGGGGCATTGTGCGGCATACAATGTGGATTAGGGGCATTGTGCGGTATACAGTGTGGCCTAGGGGCATTGTGCGGCATACAGTGTAGCCTAGGGGCATTGTGCAGCATACAGTGTGGTTTAGGGGCATTGTGCGCCATACAGTGTGGATTAGGGGCATTGTGCGGCATACAGTGTGGCCTAGGGGCATTGTGCGGTATACAGTGTGGCCTAGGGGCATTGTGCGGCATACAGTGTGGCCTAGGGGCATTGTGCGGCATACAGTGTGGCCTAGGGGCATTGTACGGTATACAGTGTGGCCTAGGGGCATTGTGCGGCATACAGTGAGTCCTGGGGGCATTGGGCGGGATACAGTGTGGCCTAGGGGCATTGTGCAGCATACAGTGTGTTCTGGGAGCATTGTGCAGCATACAGTGGGTTCTGGGGGCATTGTGCAGCATACAGTGTGGCCTAGGGGCATTGTGCGGCATACAGTGTGACCTAGGTGCATTGTGCGGCATACAGTGTGGCCTAGGGGCATTGTGCGGCATACAGTGTGGCCTAGGGGCATTGTACGGTATACAGTGTGGCCTAGGGGCATTGTGCGGCATACAGTGAGTCCTGGGGGCATTGTGCGGCATACAGTGTAGCCTGGGGGCATTGTGCGGCATACAGTGTGACCTAGGGGCATTGTGCGGCATACAGTGTCGCCTAGGGGCATTGTGCGGCGTACAGTGTGGCCTAGGGGCATTGTGCGGCATATAGTGTGGATTAGGGGCATTGTGCGGTATACAGTGTGGCATAGGGGCATTGTGCAGCATACAGTGTGAATTAGGGGCATTGTGCAGCATACAGTGTGACCTAGGGGCATTGTGCGGCATACAGTGTGGCCTAGGGGCATTGTGCGGTATAGAGTGTGGATTAGGGGCATTGTGCGGCATAGAGTGTGGCCTAGGGGCATTGTGCAGCATACAGTGTGGATTAGGGGCATTGTGCAGCATACAGTGTGGCCTAGGGGCATTGTGCA
The DNA here is from genome assembly GCF_028390025.1 of Pseudophryne corroboree. NCBI lineage: Eukaryota > Metazoa > Chordata > Amphibia > Anura > Myobatrachidae > Pseudophryne > Pseudophryne corroboree. The sequence goes on from NC_086451.1 coordinate 482,931,129, forward strand.
GCATACAGTGTGGATTAGGGGCATTGTGCGGCATACAGTGTGGATTAGGGGCATTGTGCGACATACAGTGTGGATCAGGGGCATTGTGCGGCATACAATGTGGATTAGGGGCATTGTGCGGCATACAGTGTCACCTAGGGGCATTGTGCGGCATACAGTGTGGCCTAGGGGCATTGTGCGGCATACAGTGTGGCCTAGGGGCATTGTGCGGCATACAGTGTGGCCTAAGGGCATTGTGCGGTATACAGTGTGGCCTAGGGGCATTATGCGGCATACAGTGTAGCCCAGGGGCATTGTTCAGCATACAGTGTGGTTTAGGGGCATTGTGCGGCATACAGTGTGGCCTAGGGGCATTGTGCGGTATACAGTGTGGCCTAGGGGCATTGTGCGGCATACAGTGTGGCCTAGGGGCATTGTGCGGCATACAGTGTGGCCTAGGGGCATTGTACGGTATACAGTGTGGCCTAGGGGCATTGTGCGGCATACAGTGAGTCCTGGGGGCATTGTGCAGCATACAGTGTGGATTAGGGGCATTGTGCGACATACAGTGTGGCCTAGAGGCATTGTGCGGTATACAGTGTGGCCTAGGGGCATTGTGCGGCATACAGTGTGGCCTAGGGGCATGGTGCGGCATACAGTGTGGCCTAGGGGCATTGTACGGTATACAGTGTGGCCTAGGGGCATTGTGCGGCATACAGTGAGTCCTGGGGGCATTGTGCGGCATACAGTGTGGCCTAGGGGCATTGTGCGGTATACAGTGTAGCCTGGGGGCATTGTGCGGCATACAGTGTGACCTAGGGGCATTGTGCGGCATACAGTGTCGCCTAGGGGCATTGTGCGGCGTACAGTGTGGCCTAGGGGCATTGTGCGGCATATTGTGTGGATTAGGGGCATTGTGCGGTATACAGTGTGGCATAGGGGCATTGTGCAGCATACAGTGTGGATTAGGGGCATTGTGTGGCATACAGTGTCGCCTAGGGGCATTGTGCGGCATACAGTGTGGCCTAGGGGCATTGTGCAGCATACAGTGTGGATTAGGGGCATTGTGCGGCATACAGTGTGGATTAGGGGCATTGTGCGACATACAATGTGGATTAGGGGCATTGTGCGGTATACAGTGTGGCCTAGGGGCATTGTGCGGCATACAGTGTAGCCTAGGGGCATTGTGCAGCATACAGTGTGGTTTAGGGGCATTGTGCGCCATACAGTGTGGATCAGGGGCATTGTGCGGCATACAATGTGGATTAGGGGCATTGTGCGGTATACAGTGTGGCCTAGGGGCATTGTGCGGCATACAGTGTAGCCTAGGGGCATTGTGCAGCATACAGTGTGGTTTAGGGGCATTGTGCGCCATACAGTGTGGATTAGGGGCATTGTGCGGCATACAGTGTGGCCTAGGGGCATTGTGCGGTATACAGTGTGGCCTAGGGGCATTGTGCGGCATACAGTGTGGCCTAGGGGCATTGTGCGGCATACAGTGTGGCCTAGGGGCATTGTACGGTATACAGTGTGGCCTAGGGGCATTGTGCGGCATACAGTGAGTCCTGGGGGCATTGTGCGGCATACAGTGTGGCCTAGGGGCATTGTGCAGCATACAGTGTGTTCTGGGAGCATTGTGCGGCATACAGTGGGTTCTGGGGGCATTGTGCAGCATACAGTGTGGCCTAGGGGCATTGTGCGGCATACAGTGTGACCTAGGTGCATTGTGCGGCATACAGTGTGGCCTAGGGGCATTGTGCGGCATACAGTGTGGCCTAGGGGCATTGTACGGTATACAGTGTGGCCTAGGGGCATTGTGCGGCATACAGTGAGTCCTGGGGGCATTGTGCGGCATACAGTGTGGTCTAGGGGCATTGTGCGGTATACAGTGTAGCCTGGGGGCATTGTGCGGCATACAGTGTGACCTAGGGGCATTGTGCGGCATACAGTGTCGCCTAGGGGCATTGTGCGGCGTACAGTGTGGCCTAGGGGCATTGTGCGGCATATAGTGTGGATTAGGGGCATTGTGCGGTATACAGTGTGGCATAGGGGCATTGTGCGGCATACAGTGTGGCCTAGGGGCATTGTGCAGCATACAGTGTGGATTAGGGGCATTTTGCGGCATACAGTGTGGACTAGGGGCATTGTGCGACATACAGTGTGGATCAGGGGCATTGTGCGGCATACAATGTGGATTAGGGGCATTGTGCGGTTTACAGTGTGGCCTAGGGGCATTGTGCGGCATACAGTGTAGCCTAGGGGCATTGTGCAGCATACAGTGTGGTTTAGGGGCATTGTGCGCCATACAGTGTGGATTAGGGGCATTGTGCGGCATACAGTGTGGCCTAGGGGCATTGTGCGGTATACAGTGTGGCCTAGGGGCATTGTGCGGCATACAGTGTGGCCTAGGGGCATTGTGCGGCATACAGTGTGGCCTAGGGGCATTGTACGGTATACAGTGTGGCCTAGGGGCATTGTGCGGCATACAGTGAGTCCTGGGGGCATTGTGCGGCATACAGTGTGGCCTAGGGGCATTGTGCAGCATACAGTGTGTTCTGGGAGCATTGTGCGGCATACAGTGGGTTCTGGGGGCATTGTGCAGCATACAGTGTGGCTTAGGGGCATTGTGCGGCATACAGTGTGACCTAGGTGCATTGTGCGGCATACAGTGTGGCCTAGGGGCATTGTGCAGCATACAGTGTGTTCTGGGAGCATTGTGCGGCATACAGTGTGATCTAGGGTCATTGTGCAGCATACAGTGTGTTCTGGGAGCATTGTGCGGCATACAGTGGGTTCTGGGGGCATTGTGCAGCATACAGTGTGGCCTAGGGGCATTGTGCGGCATACAGTGTGACCTAGGGGCATTGGCCCTCATTCCGAGTTGATCGCTAAGAGTCTTCGCAACGCAAATGTACGAAATGTAAGTATCTGCGCATGCGCAAATGCGTGATTACGCATGCGCGAGTACATACGTACGACAACTGGGCAAAATTACTCAGAAAAAAAAAAGCCGTAACTGGCAAACGAAAACGAGGAGTGGCGTGGGCGTGGCGGAGGCGAGACTTCGCAATGCTCCGACATGGGCGTGAAAGTGGGCGTACAGTGTGGGAGTATGCAACTCGCAATGGGCGTGTTTTTCGCAAATAAACATTGTCGCTGTTAAAACTAACATAGGAAACCGTAGCAACATTCACGCAGCAGCCGAGTAGGTCTGCAGTTACTCTACATTTGCGAAGTACTGGTACAAGTGTGTATGCAGTAATTAGCAGTTAATTGGATATCACATTCATCTGATGTCCAATTACTTGTTAATTAATGAGCAGATGAAAGTTACCAACCAGCAATTGTCTGAACACACATCACATGTTTATTCTACTCACATATAAATCTCACACACTGCCAAATAAGGGTGTGATTTTTGTTGAATTTGTTGTGTAAGCATTTGTAAAACTAGTTTTAATGTGTGTAAGACTCCCAAATACAAGCAAGTGAAAATATTTGTGAAAGTGTTTGAAATCTGCAACATTTTTTACAAATAAACCAACACCCACATAATGCAGCATACACTTTAATGTAGTCTTAAAAGTCACAATAATATTTGATTATAATATCTGACAATGTTTGAAATTATGTCCTGTTGACCATAGATATTTATAAAAAGCGTCGTGTCTGTTTACTTAATATGGACATTAAAGTGTGGTGCAAAGCATACCTTTTTTTTGTTTTTATTTTCAATTTTTAAGGAGAATTAGCAGATTGGTCTACAAGTGTCTATATGCTGACCTAATCTTTCTTGAACTGCATTACCTTGAAGAAACTGCTCAAATTTTTAAAATATATTTTTTATTACTATAATAATATTTCACAACATTTAAACATGACTCCACGTGAGTCGCACAGGCAGAGATGGACCAAGCAGCAAGCAGATGGCACTGACAATCATTAGATAGCAGAACTCAGTACTCTGCAAAATTCTGCTTCTGACAAAAGTATATTTTTAAAGCATAAATAAAACATGACACACCCTGCCACACACAAATTTTAAACCAAATGAGAAAGAATTAGGATCCACCACACAAACACAACAATACATAGCACACTAGTAAGAGGAAGATGGCTCTGGTGTTTATACACAGAAACTCACAGGCTACAATACATCCAAACAGAAAGAATACATTTCACTAAGAGGGAGTTATCCATTCTGGTCACACAAGCCAACTCCAAAAATACATAGAGGCAACATCAAAAACATGGGTGCTGTCCATCTGGAGAGACATCATTTTCTTCTTTTTCTACCCGCCTGAGGCTGTTCTTCTTTGGAAGGTCTGCGGAGCGACCTTCGTTGGGCCTGCCCAGTGGGCTGTTCTTCCTGGGCAGGGGCAGGGGAGGGAGCCGATGTGGGTGGCTCTCTGCCACTGTGGGCAAGGGAGACAGCGATGGCCTGGAGCCCTTGCAAGATGTTATTTGCAAGGGTTTGGAATGAGGAGGCAAGTTGTTCTTGGCCCTGCCTGATCTCTGCCAGACCTTGGCAGAGTTGAGCAACACCTTGCTCAACACAGGTTCGGTGCTCAGTGAGCCGGACAGCTATCTGGCTTACCTCCCGGATGACCCCGTCTTGAAACCGATTTAAGCTCTCACCATACCTAGCGATTTCAAGCAGGATCTCCGGGATAGCAGAGGGTTGGGTGGGGGGGCCAGTAGGAACCTGCAGAGGTGGGATTTGTTGTCCCACACTGCCAGACTCACTAGGTCCCTCCACCTCAGCCTCAACCACATAACCGTCCTGTGACTCAAACGGATCACCCCCCTGTGCTGTGTTTTGTGGCAAGCAAATAGAAGAATGTGTGGGGAAAAAGTAGGATACAAAATTAGTTTATTATTATAAATACTGTCAAAATTACAGACAACTAAATGTGTAAACTTACCTTCCAAGTCATGTCCCGTCAGGATCTCAGGCAGGTCCGTGTCCATATGAGACACCCCTTGGCCCTCCTCATAACTGACACAGGGCATCGCCATCTCCTCCAAGTCAGTATACTCCACAGCGACAGGTGCTCCTCCACCTGTAGCCCTTGAGGCATTCCACTCCGCAGCCCTCTTTGCCTTCAGGCGGGATTTGAAGTCGGCCCACCTACATATGTATTGTGAAAGAGGGACAAAGTAGAGTCTTATTATTTGTCTAAGCTAATATATAGGACACGTGTTCTGCTTGTGTTTGCTAGACATAACATCACATGTAACTACATTTTTTAGTCAACTTAGCACAGAAAAATGACTGTCAAGATGCACTTACCGTCGTCTCACTTCCTGTGATGTTCTGACGACAGAGCCAACTTCATTCACAGATTTTGTGATGTCTCTCCAGATTCGTTCTTTTGAAGCAGCCCCCATGTTTTTTGGCCCTCTATGGATTTTGGACATGGCCTGCGTGACCAAGACACGTAACTCCCTCTTAGTGAATGCAGGCTGTCTTTTCTTCCGTCTGGAGGTAGCCTGTGAGGTTTCTTCTTGTTGGTCATCACCATCTTCCTCCTCACTAGCAGCTTCTGTCTGTTGTGTTTGTGTGGCTAAAGCCAATTCTCCCTCAGTTTGGTCACTTTGTGTGTGTGGCAGGGTATCCCCAGTCAATTGTTGTGGTTCAGAAGCAGACATTTGCAGAGTACTAGGTCCTGCCTCTTCTACATCCGCAGAGGCGGATTCCAACATGCGCCTCTGGCAATCTAGGCGTCTTTTCCGCAATGCCATCTCCTGCTCTGCAATGCGGTCCATCTCTGCTGCGATTTGCTCACGAGAAGCCATGTTTGTGATGACGTGTGTACGCCGAGGTGTGTGCTTATATACCTACGTGCGTATCGTTAATTCACACAGGTGTACACTGTTAATCTGATTAATGATTGCACTGCTTATTTAAGGGCCTACTTTGCACGCTGTGAGTGTAGGTAGTTTGGAGTTTCACTTGAGTTTGTTGGCTTGTGCGTGAAGGTGCTATAGGAATTTTCAGAGTGAGTAATTGTCAAGCATACATTTGTCCTTTCGTTTGCGTTTAGAATATAGTCAGTGTAGCATTTTGTCTGCGAATTTTCGTTTGTGAGTATTCTGGAATTCGTCTTGTTGTTCATTTTTTGATTTCAAAGTGTTTATTTTATGTTGATTGTTTCTTATTCTTTTTTTCACATATATATTTAGCTAGTCCATTTTTGCAAATAAACCTGTGCTTCATTGCTTTTACTGACATTTTTGTTCTCTTGTAGGAGTTTTTTTTTTGGGTGACGTAACCCTAGTTGATTTTGTATCTTTGGTGTGCTGTATAACACAAAGAGTTCCTTTCTTTATTTTGGATCAGGTAAGTTCCCTGGGCCTGTGTTGGTGCCTGTTTTGTTTATTGGTCTGTATGTTGTTTTTGACTGTCATATTTGCTCTCTTGTAGGAGTTTTTTTTTTGGGTGACGTAACCCTAGTTGATTTTGTATCTTTGGTGTGCTGTATAACACAAAGAGTTCCTTTCTTTATTTTGGATCAGGTAAGTTCCCTGGGCCTGTGTTGGTGCCTGTTTGTGTTTGTTCAAAGTGTTTTGATTATGTTTGTTTTCCATCTTGATAATAAATGTTATGTTTTGTACCGGGATTGATCAGCAAAGTAGTGTTGTTCTTGGCTGGACTAGCTACTAAAGGGCTAACTTTTTATTTTTGTAATTTAAATTTTTTTAACCAATTATTCTTAATTTTGTAGTAGTTGTTTGTGATGTGTTTGATGTTCTGTTTTTTTAAATAATAGTATTTTTAACAATTACAATTTAACATATGTAGCTTTCATTATAATAATGTTTTTTTTTTTTGTTTTTTTTTATAATATTCTTTTTGGTCCTGAATTGAACCCAGAAAAAATGTCTTACGCTCCTGCAGTAAGTTGACACACCCTTTTTGTAATAATTTTTTGTTTGCATATTTTTTGGACTTTGTTTTTGTCTTATTCATTTTTTTTATTTTGTTTTTATAAAAGTGTGTGATGTCTATATTTATCGCAGCAGAAGCCCTACCTCCCCAACCCACGCCAGCACTCCCACCCCAACCGCCAGCCCCACAACCACAACCGGCTCCTCATCAACCAAGGCAACGGAGGCGTGCTAGGCCACCAATTTTCCGACCCCGTGTCCTACTTTTTGGGATGCCAGATGATGTGGTTGTACGTAGATACAGGCTGCCACCACATCTAATCCTAGACACTCTCTCCATAATAGAGAGTGATCTGGAGTCTGAAATTCGGTATCCTACAGCAATACCACCATTGACACAATTCCTTGCTGTGTTACATTTTTTGGCAACAGGGTCTTACCAGCATGTGGTTGGAGACCTGGTTGGCATGTCGCAGGGCCAGTTCAGTAAGGTCCTGCGGCGTGTCTGCCAGGCTTTCCTCAAGCGTGTGAAGCAATTTATTGCTATGCCTTTGGATGTTGGTGCCCTAGATGTGGTGAAGCGGCAATTTGCGGAAGGTGGTAGTCGCTTCCCACATGTTATTGGGGTTGTGGATGGCACACATGTAGCTATTCAGCCACCAAAACATAATGAAGAAATTTTTAGAAACAGGAAACTGTTTCATTCTCTGAATGTAATGGTTGTTTGTGGGCCATCCCTCCAGATCCTTTCCCTGAACGCTAAGTTTACTGGAAGTTCCCATGATGCGTATGTCATTAGACAATCAGGGATATGGCACAGATTAAGATCAAGTCAACGAGCAGACATGTGGTTATTGGGTGAGTTGTAGCACATATTTTGTCCAAAATTTTGTATATTTTTCCAAATTGACTATTTCTAATTATTTTTTTGCCTCAAACAGGAGACCGTGGATATCCTTGCACCCCCTGGCTCATGACTCCTTACCGTAATCCCAGGCCAGGACCACAGACGGCATTTAACTCCGCGCTTACTGCCACTAGGCAGCTGGTGGAGCGCACAATTGGGGTCCTTAAAGGGCGGTTTCGTGTGCTCCACCGCACTGGTGGCGACATCATGTATTCGCCGGAGATGGCAAGTAAAATAGTGGTCCTGTGCGCTATACTCCACAATATCGCGGTAAGGAGTAGCGTAGAGCTTCCTCAGACAGAGGAATTGCCTGATGAGGAGCCAGGGGTTGTCCGACACTTCGGTGGGGGGAGTGTTACAAGGAGGGGGAGCCAAGTCAGGGCAAGCATTGTTGCTGAATTTTTCAGGTATAGTGTTTTTTTTTACTCTATTGTTACCAAAATAAAAGCACAGTATGCATCATTTTGTATTTAAATGTAGAAATTGTGTTTGCTATTGTAAGGTCATTGTGTAATGCTTTTTGTGTGTTTGAATCTGTTTTTTTTTTTATCTTCAAAAAACAATAACACGTTAAGCTGACAATTTAATTTTGTGTCAAACAATACTGTGATGTTGCTAAATAGTGTCCTTATTTTTTTACTATTCTAACATCATGATTATTTAAACAAAAACACAAACAAATGAAACTGAATGTTGCCCACTTTGTGAATGTCCAGCTGAAAGACCACACAAACTGAGGTGAGTACTCAGATATGTTTATAAATTGATCTAAAACTGTGTGTGTGTCTGTGTTTTTTTGTTTTTAAAATTATGGTTGTGTTTTGCTTAAAATTTGCTTATGCGAATGCGTAGATCCGCTCGTGCGAAATAACACTCTGCTCTTCACAGCATTGCAAAGATCAATAAAGTTATTATAAATGACATATGACAGCATAGATTGTGGACCAATCACATGCTAACAGACATTATAAATATATGCCCAAATAAGGAAAACGCCATTGCCATGATGCGTGCGGCACCTTTCACCAGGCGGGAGCTCCGCGTCCTGGTTGCGGTGATGGACCGCCGCGTAGGCCGCGTTGGGCGATTCATCCCCAATCGTGTTAAGCGCGAGGCCTACGCGGAGGTCCGTCGCCTGCTGCGGTCTCGCGTCCGCAGCAGGCGGACCATCATCCAGTTAGAGCGGAGATGGAGTGATCTCCGAAGGAGGACTCCAGAGCTGTTGGCGGAGATCCGCCAGCAAATCCGCACTATGCATGCACGCAGTAAGTAACATTACATAAGATTATTAGCATAAATAGTGCAAATTTTCACTAAGTGGTAGGCTAATTGCAACACTGAGTGAACATTTTGAAAAAATAGGACAGTGTGTGTGGTTAGGGCAAACATTACTGACTGTAGCAAAGTGTCCCTAAACAAGTGCATGTTTTACATAATTAGTAACCAGGCAGGAAACTGTACCAAAACACTTGATCAGTGCTGTCTATATAATAAGGTAGCTTGAATAGTGATCTGGTGATGTTGGCTAGACAAATCAATATGTCTCAATGGAATAGATACAGGAATGACCGACAAAATTTTTAAATTTCATAATTTTGTTTGCAGTGGGCAACATGAAGAGGTTTGAATAATTATTTTGTAAAAATTCTTACAAAAACTTTCTTTTACATGGAACCGAACAGTGAAAATTACAATTGATTAGTATGTAATTTAACATGCAAATTGAAATATATTTTACCAATCATTCTAGGACGACCACAACGACAAGCACCACATGATGCACCAGCTCAGCACCCTTCCCCTTCTCACTCCCCCTCCACTTCCCAGTCCCCCTCCCCTTCTCACTCCCCCTCCCCTTCTCACTCCCCCTCCCCTTCTCACTCCCCCTCAGCTTCCCAATCCCCCTCAGCTTCCCAATCACCCTCAGCTTCACAATCCACCTCAGCTTCCCAGTCACCCTCAGCTTCCCAGGCCCCCTCAGCTTCCCAGGCCCACTCCACTTTCCACTCCCCTTCTCAGCCAACCTCTCCTTCTCTTTCTGTGACCCCTTCTCCTCCTTCCCATACCCCTTCTCCTTCTCCTTCCAACTCACCTTCTCAGCCCCCCTCACCCTCTATTGGCCTAACATTTTCACCGCCCCCCTCGCCCTCTCAATCAGACCCACCCTCTGAAATTACATCCCCAATCCAACCTCCTTCCCCCATCCAGCCTCCTTCCCCCATCCAGCCTCCTTCCCCCATCCAGCCTCCTTCCCCAATCCCTCCTCCTTCCCCCATCCAGCCGCCTTCCCCCATCCAGCCGCCATCCCCACCCAGTGAATGGGCAGAGGAAGCCCCTGAAGACAGTTCAGGGAGTCTTCATGTTGCCGAGGAAAGTAAGTGTTTTAACATTTTGTTAAAAATGATTACCTACTTACACTTACAATGACAAAACATGCAGTGTTGTACTGTTGGAATTCTTGTACCAAGGAAAATTAATTGTGTTTTTCTTCATGGTGTACATGTTGCATTTACATTTATTTGAGTGTCATTATATGTCCAGTGTTTATGTGTGCCATGTTTTGTGTGTCCACTCTAGGTCGACACTCATTAGGTCAACAGGGTTGGCAGGACAACAGGGTTTATATGTGTTAGGTTTTCTGGGAAACAGTTAGACCTGAGTGGAGTTTAGTATGTTGTTGTTCTTTTACACTTGTGCCTGTGTATTCTTAATATTTACACTTACAAATCACATGCTTCACTTTGTTAGGCAGCCTAACGACCCAATGATTTGTGGTGTGAAAGTTACACTCACAAAATGATTATTGGATAAAGTCAAACCTGTTTGACCTTATTTAGTAAGGGCAGCTTTCATGGAGTGTGGGCATGCTAGGATATGTTGTCCTTCTGAAGATGTTGATATGCAGTGTGATGATGCAGGACCAACACCCTTAAAAAAAAAAAACCAATAAAAAAAAAACCAAATGGGAATGAATGCCAACATGGTGTAACATTGACGAAGATGGTAGTTATCTTTAACATGGGATGTCGGCCATAGCAACCAATAAGATTATACTTAAAAAATTGGGAACCACTTCTACAATATAATATTCATATTTTTGCTTGTTTGCTATGGGCAACGTTCCATCTTAAATATAACTCACATAGTAGTAAATGTAACCCATGGTCTGGAACACTTTAAAATCTTAAAAAAAGGCTGAGCAGGCTTGTGTGTTGTTCTGCTAATGATTGTACCATAAAACAGGCAGGATGTAGTAACTTTGCCATTAAAGCAGGCCTGTCCAAACTGCGGCCCTACAACTGTTGAGAAACTACACATCCCAGCATGCCCTGACACAGCTTTGGCATTCCCTGACCACAAAACTGTGTCAAGGCATGCTGGTATATGTAGTTTCACAACAGCTGGAGTCCAGCAGTTTGGACATGCCTGCATTTAAGTGTGCTTTGCGCCTTGCTTGGATAATAAGTAATGTAATTAAGTTATTAATGTTTGTGTTGCATCTTAATTTCAGATGTTGCAGTTGGAGATCCCACAAGTTTTGGAGGCATTCTTTACACCATGCGCCAACACCTGCAAGGATTAATGCATTGTGTTGACAATTTGCAAAAATATGCATGATATTGTTTATTTACAGAAAAAAAAAACTGATTTATTTTAAAAACAAAAATAAAAAAAGTTGATTAAAGTTAACCGGGTGTTGTGTTTATTAATGCAAAAAAGGATCAGCTGATTGGCAGGCAGAAATTGTTTGCAAAAAACATTACACACATCTTACGTTAGATTATTAACCAAAAAAACAGGAGATTATTGTGTTAAGAAACATGTAAACACCTTCATTCACAAACAACACCTTTAAAAACAAACAAAGGGGGAAAAAAAAAAACACTTTTACATGTTGATGGGCAATTATGGCAACAAAGTGTTAATCTGGTTTGTTTTGCAGACTTAATTGTTTAGGAACATTATCAATCATTACACTAATTGGATTCGTTATTGAAAAGGGCTTGTTGACTTTAAAAGGAATGGTGTAATTTCACTTAATAGCTTTAAAAAAACATTTTTGAGCGTTTTTCCTTAAAAGTGTGCACTTTTACGGTAAAATGTGTAAATCTACTAAAACTTAGTATTTTTACGATTAAGTATGTGTTATTGCGATGGATTCGCAATGCTGCGATGGTTTCGCATTACTGCGATGTCATTTGGCGTACGCCCACTTTGTGTAATACTGCGTACGAATGTGCAAAAATACGTTGGGGGTGGAGGTTGGCATATTTACTACATTAACGCAACTTTGCGAATATGTTGTGCGACCGAAAAACTTAGCGATCAACTCGGAATGAGGGCCATTGTGCGGCATACAGTGTGGCCTAGGGGCATTGTGCAGCATACAGTGTGACCTAGGGGCATTGTGCGGCATACAGTGTGGATTAGGGGCATTGTGCGGCATACAGTGTGGCCTAGGGGCATTGTGCAGCATACAGTGTGACCTAGGGGCATTGTGCAGCATACAGTGTAATCTAGGGGCATTGTGCGGCATACAGTGTGATCTAGGGTCATTGTGCAGCATACAGTGTGTTCTGGGAGCATTGTGCGACATACAGTGGGTTCTGGGGGCATTGTGCGGCATACAGTGTGGCCTAGGGGCATTGTGCGGCATACAGTGTGACCTAGGGGCATTGTGCGGCATACAGTGTGGCCTAGGGGCATTGTGCAGCATACAGTGTGACCTAGGGGCATTGTGCGGCATACAGTGTGGATTAGGGGTATTGTTCAGCATACAGTGTGGCCTAGGGGCATTGTGCAGCATACAGTGTGACCTAGGGGCATTGTGCGGCAAACAGTGTGGCCTAGGGGCATTGTGAAGCATACAGTGTGGATTAGGGGCATTGTGCGGCATACAGTGTGGCCTAGGGGCATTGTACAGCATACAGTGTGGATTAGGGGCATTGTGCAGCATACAGTGTGGCCTAGGGGCATTGTGCAGCATACAGTGTGGATTAGGGGCATTGTGCGGCATACAGTGTGGATTAGGGGCATTGTGCGACATACAGTGTGGATCAGGGGCATTGTGCGGCATACAATGTGGATTAGGGGCATTGTGCGGCATACAGTGTCACCTAGGGGCATTGTGCGGCATACAGTGTGGCCTAGGGGCATTGTGCATCATACAGTGTGGCCCAGGGGCATTGTGCGGCATACAGTGTGGCCTAGGGGCATTGTGCGGTATACAGTGTGGCCTAGGGGCATTGTGCGGCATACAGTGTAGCCTAGGGGCATTGTGCAGCATACAGTGTGGTTTAGGGGCATTGTGCGGCATACAGTGTGGCCTAGGGGCATTGTGCGGTATACAGTGTGGCCTAGGGGCATTGTGCGGCATACAGTGTGGCCTAGGGGCATTGTGCGGCATACAGTGTGGCCTAGGGGCATTGTACGGTATACAGTGTGGCCTAGGGGCATTGTGCGGCATACAGTGAGTCCTGGGGGCATTGTGCAGCATACAGTGTGGATTAGGGGCATTGTGCGGCATACAGTGTGGCCTAGGGGCATTGTGCGGTATACAGTGTGGCCTAGGGGCATTGTGCGGCATACAGTGTGGCCTAGGGGCATTGTGCGGCATACAGTTTGGCCTAGGGGCCTTGTGCGGCATATAGTGTGGATTAGGGGCATTGTGCGGCATACAGTGTGGCATAGGGGTATTGTGTGGCATAGTGTGACCTAGGGGCATTGTGTGGCATACAGTGTGACCTAGGGGCATTGTGTGGCATACAATGTGATCTAGGGGCATTGTGCGGCATACAGTGTGGCATAGGGGCATTGTGGGACATACAGTGTGGCATAGGGGCACTGTGCTGCATACAGTGTGACCTAGGGGCACTGTGAGGCATACAGTGTGGCCTAGGGGCATTGTGCGGTATACAGTGTGGCCTAGGGGCATTGTGCGGCATACAGTGTAGCCTAGGGGCATTGTGCAGCATACAGTGTGGTTTAGGGGCATTGTGCGGCATACAGTGTGGCCTAGGGGCATTGTGCGGTATACAGTGTGGCCTAGGGGCATTGTGCGGCATACAGTGTGGCCTAGGGGCATTGTGCGGCATACAGTGTGGCCTAGGGGCATTGTACGGTATACAGTGTGGCCTAGGGGCATTGTGCGGCATACAGTGAGTCCTGGGGGCATTGTGCAGCAAACAGTGTGGATTAGGGGCATTGTGCGGCATACAGTGTGGCCTAGGGGCATTGTGCGGTATACAGTGTGGCCTAGGGGCATTGTGCGGCATACAGTGTGGCCTAGGGGCATTGTGCGGCATACAGTGTGGCCTAGGGGCATTGTACGGTATACAGTGTGGCCTAGGGGCATTGTGCGGCATACAGTGAGTCCTGGGGGCATTGTGCGGCATACAGTGTGGCCTTGGGCATTGTGCGGTATACAGTGTAGCCTGGGGGCATTGTGCGGCATACAGTGTGACCTAGGGGCATTGTGCGGCATACAGTGTCGCCTAGGGGCATTGTGCGGCGTACAGTGTGGCCTAGGGGCATTGTGCGGCATATAGTGTGGATTAGGGGCATTGTGCGGTATACAGTGTGGCATAGGGGCATTGTGCAGCATACAGTGTGGATTAGGGGCATTGTGTGGCATACAGTGTCGCCTAGGGGCATTGTGCGGCATACAGTGTGGCCTAGGGGCATTGTGCAGCATACAGTGTGGATTAAGGGCATTGTGCTGCATACAGTGTGGATTAGGGGCATTGTGCGACATACAGTGTGGATCAGGGGCATTGTGCGGCATACAATGTGGATTAGGGGCATTGTGCGGTATACAGTGTGGCCTAGGGGCATTGTGCAGCATACAGTGTAGCCTAGGGGCATTGTGCAGCATACAGTGTGGTTTAGGGGCATTGTGCGCCATACTGTGTGGATTTGGGGCATTGTGCGGCATACAGTGTGGCCTAGGGGCATTTTGCGGTATACAGTGTGGCCTAGGGGCATTGTGCGGCATACAGTGTGGCCTAGGGGCATTGTGCGGCATACAGTGTGGCCTAGGGGCATTGTACGGTATACAGTGTGGCCTAGGGGCATTGTGCAGCATACAGTGAGTCCTGGGGGCATTGTGCGGCATACAGTGTGGCCTAGGGGCATTGTGCGGTATACAGTGTAGCCTGGGGGCATTCTGCGGCATACAGTGTGACCTAGGGGCATTGTGCGGCATACAGTGTCGCCTAGGGGCATTGTGCGGCGTACAGTGTGGCCTAGGGGCATTGTGCGGCATATAGTGTGGATTAGGGGCATTGTGCGGTATACAGTGTGGCATAGGGGCATTGTGCAGCATACAGTGTGGATTAGGGGCATTGTGTGGCATACAGTGTCGCCTAGGGGCATTGTGCGGCATACAGTGTGGCCTAGGGGCATTGTGCAGCATACAGTGTGGATTAGGGGCATTGTGCAGCATACAGTGTGGCCTAGGGGCATTGTGCGGCATACAATGTGGCCTAGGGGCATTGTGCGGTACACAGTGTCGCCTAGGGGCATTGTGCGGCATACAGGGTGGCCTAGGGGCATTGTGCGGCAAACAGTGTAGCCTAGGGGCATTGTGCGGCATACAGTGTAGCCTAGGGGCATTGTGCGGCATACAGTGTAGCCTAGGAGAATTGTGCGGCATACAGTGTCGCCTAGGGGCATTGTGTGGCATACAGTGTGGCCTAAGGACATTTTGCGGCATACAGTGTGACCTAGTGGCATTGTGCGGCATACAGTGTGGCCTAGGGGCATTGTGCAGCATACAGTGTGTTCTGGGGGCATTGTGCAGCATACAGTGTGATCTAGGGGCATTGTGTGGCATACAGTGTAGCCTAGGGGCATTGTGCGGCATACAGTGTGGCCTAGGGGCATTGTGCGGCATACAGTGTGGCCTAGGAGCATTGTGCGGCATACAGTGTAGCCTAGGGGCATTGTGCGGCATACAGTGTGGCCTTGGGGCATTGTGCATCATACAGTGTGGCTTAGGGGCATTGTGCGGCATACAGTGTGGCCTAGGGGCATTGTGCGGCATGCGGTGTGGATTAGGGGCATTGTGCGGTATACAGTGTGGCCTAGGGGCATTGTGCGGCATATAGTGCGGATTATGGGCATTGTGCGGTATACAGTGTGGCATAGGGGCATTGTGCAGCATACAGTGTGGATTAGGGGCATTGTGCGGCATACAGTGTAGCCTAGGGGCATTGTGCGACATACAGTGTGGCCTAGGGGCATTGTGCGGCATACAGTGTAGCCTAGGGGCATTGTGCAGCATACAGTGTCGCCTAGGGGCATTGTGCGGCATGCAGTGTGGCCTAGGGGCATTGTGCGGCATACAGTGTAGCCTAGGGGCATTGTGCAGCATACAGTGTGGCCTAGGGGCATTGTGCGGCATGCAGTGTGGCCTAGGGGCATTGTGCGGCATACAGTGTGGCCTAGGGGCATTGTGCGGCATACAGTGTAGCCTAGGGGCATTGTGCAGCATACATTGTGTTCTGGGTGCATTATGCAGCATACAGTGTGGCCTAGGGGCATTGTGCAGCATACAGTGTGGCCTAGGGGCATTGTGCGGCATACACTGTCTCCTGGGGTCATTGTGCGTTATACAGTGTGGCCTAGGGGCATTGTGCGGCAATCAGTGTAGCCTAGGGGCATTGTGCGGCATACAGTGTAGCCTAGGGGCATTGTGCGGCATACAGTGTAGCCTAGCGGCATTGTGCGGCATACAGTGTCGCCTAGGGGCATTGTGCGGCATACAGTGTGACCTAGGGGCATTGTGCGGCATACAGTGTGGCCTAGGGGCATTGTGCAGCATACAGTGTGGCTTAGGGGCATTGTGCGGCATACAGTGTGGCCTAGGGGCATTGTGCGGCATGCGGTGTGGATTAGGGGCATTGTGCGGTATACAGTGTGGCATAGGGGAATTGTCCGGCATATAGTGTGGATTAGGGGCATTGTGCGGTGTACAGTGTGGCATAGGGGCATTGTGCAGCATACAGTGTGGATTGGGGGCATTGTGCGGCATACAGTGTAGCCTAGGGGCATTGTGCAGCATACCGTGTGTTCTGGGGGCATTGTGCAGCATACAGTGTGATCTAGGGGCATTGTGTGGCATACAGTGTAGCCTAGGGGCATTGTGCGGCATACAGTGTGGCCTAGGAGCATTGTGCGGCATACAGTGTAGTCTAGGGGCATTGTGCGGCATACAGTGTGGCCTAGGGGCATTGTGCAGCATACAGTGTGGCCTAGGGGCATTGTGCGGCATACAATGTGGCATAGGAGCATTGTGGGTCATACAGTGTGGCATAGGGGCATTGTGGGACATACAGTGTGACTTAGGGGCATTGTGCGGCATACAGTGTGGCATAGGGGCATTGTGCAGCATACAGTGTGGATTAGGGGCATTGTGGGACATACAGTGTGGCATAGGTGCACTGTGCGGCATACAGTGTGACCTAGGGACATTGTGTAACATACAGTGTGGCATAGGGGTATTGTGCGGCATACCGTGTGGCCTGGGGGCATTGTTGGACATACAGTGTGGCATAGGGGCACTGTGCGGCATACAGTGTGACCTAGGGGCATTGTTGGACATACAGTGTGGCATAGGGGCATTGTGCGGCATACAGTGTGGATTAGGGGCATTATGCAGCATACAGTGTGGCATAGGGGCACTGTGCGGCATACAGTGTGGCATAGGGGCATTGTGGGACATACAGTGTGACCTGGGGCATTGTGCAGCATACAGTGTGGCATAGGGGCATTGTGCGGCATACAGTGTAGCATAGGGGCATTGAGCGGCATACAGTGTGGCATAGGGGCATTGTGCAGCATACAGTTTGGATTAGGGGCATTCTGCGGCATACAGTGTGGCATAGGGGCATTGTAGGACATACAGTGTGGATTAGGGGCATTGTGGGACATACAGTGTGGCATAGGGGCACCGTGCGGCATACAATGTGGCATAGGAGCATTGTGGGTCATACAGTGTGGCATAGGGGCACTGTGCGGAATACAGTGTGGCATAGGGACATTGTGGGACATACAGTGTGACCTAGGGGCATTGTGCGGCATACAGTGTGGCATAGGGGCATTGTGCAGCATACAGTGTGGATTAGGAGCATTGTGGAACATACAGTGTGGATTAGGGGCATTGTGCGGCATACATTGTGACCTAGGGGCATTGTGTAACATACAGTGTGGCATAGGGGTATTGTGCGGCATACCGTGTGGCCTGGGGGCATTGTTGGACATACAGTGTGGCATAGGGGCACTGTGCGGCATACAGTGTGACTTAGGGGCATTGTGGGACATACAGTGTGGAATAGGGGCATTGTGCGGCATACAGTGTGGATTAGGGGCATTATGCAGCATACAGTGTGGCATACGGGCATTGTGCGGCATACAGTGTGGCATAGGGGCATTGTGGGACATACAGTGTGACCTGGGGCATTGTGCAGCATACAGTGTGGCATAGGGGCATTGTGCGGCATACAGTGTAGCAAAGGGGCATTGAGCGGCATACAGTGTGGCATAGGGGCATTGTAGGACATACAGTGTGGATTAGGGGCATTGTGGGACATACAGTGTGGCATAGGGGCATTGTGGGACATACAGTGTGGCATATGGGCATTGTGCGGCATACAGTGTGGATTAGGGGCATTGTGCGACATACAGTGTGGCATAGGGGCATTGTGCGGCATACAGTGCGACCTAGGGGCATTGTGGGACATACAGTGTAAAATAGGGGCATTGTGCGTCATACAGTGTGGATTAGGGGCATTGTGGGACATACAGTGTGGAATAGGGGCATTGTGCGGCATACAGTGTGACCTAGGGGCATTGTGCGGCATATAGTGTGGCGTCGGGGCATTGTGCGGCATACAGTGTGGCATAGGGGCATTGTGCGGTATACAGTGTGGATTAGGGGCAGTATGCGGCATACAGTGTGGCATAGGGGCACTGTGCAGCATACAGTGTGGCATGGGGCAGTGTGGGACATACAGTGTGGATTAGGGGCATTGTGGGATATACAGTGTGGCATAGGGGCATTGTGGGACA
Organism: Pseudophryne corroboree; assembly: GCF_028390025.1. Lineage (NCBI taxonomy): Eukaryota > Metazoa > Chordata > Amphibia > Anura > Myobatrachidae > Pseudophryne > Pseudophryne corroboree. Next base: position 482,949,976 of record NC_086451.1, read on the forward strand.
TACAGTGTTGCATAGGGGCATTGTTTGGCATACAATGTAGATTAGGGGCATTGTGGGACATACAGTGTGGCATAGGGGCACTGTGCGGCATACAGTGTGACCTAGGGGCAGTGTTTGGCATACAGTGTGGCATAGGGGCACTGTGCGGCATACAGTGTGGCATAGGGGCATTGTGGGACATACAGTGTGACCTATGGGCATTGTGCGGCATACAGTTTGGCATAGGGGCATTGTGCAGCATACAGTGTGGATTAGGGGCATTGTGCGGCACACAGTGTGGAATAGGGGTATTGTGTGGCATAGTGTGACCTAGGGGCATTGTGTGGCATACAGTGTGACCTAGGGGCATTGTGTGGCATACAGTGTGATCTAGGGGCATTGTGCGGCATACAGTGTGACCTAGGGGCATTGTGGGACATACAGTGTGGCATAGGGGCATTGTGGGACATACAGTGTGGCATAGGGGCACTGTGCTGCATACAGTGTGACCTAGGGGCACTGTGAGGCATACAGTGTGACCTAGGGGCATTGTGTGGCATATAGTGTGGCATAGGGGCATTGTGCGGCATACAGTGTGACCTAGGAGCATTGTGCGGCATACAGTGTGGCCTAGGGGCACTGCGGCATACAGTGTGGCATAGGGGCATTGTGCGACATACAGTGTGATCTAGGGGCATTGTGCGGCATACAGTGTGGCATAGGGGCATTGTGTGGCATGCAGAGTGATATAGGGGCATTGTGTGATACACAGCTGGAAAAACTGTGTTGCGTAGAATATTATAATTTTGCTATGTCATGGAGGAGACTGTTAGAATTTACAATGCAATCTTATATAACTCGCAGACAGTCTCTTAATGACTCGTTACTGTAATTAGGTCATGCATGGAGACCAGAAATGAGGGTGCTAGGAGAAGTAGGAAGGTTAATGATAACCTGCCAGTTATCCCCATAAGAATTACATAAATGTCATTTGTGGAGTAGAAAACAACATAAGTACAACTCTGACTGTTTCTACATATAGTGTAACCCCATTATACATATAGAAGGGTACAGCTTGATCTGCCGGTATACCGACAGCGGAATCCCATCTATTAGAATCCCGACAGCCCCCAAGTAAGCCCCCTAACCCTCACCCGTTCCCTACCCTAACCCTACCCGCTAGGTGCAGTGTCTAACACTAACCCAACCGGCGCTGCAGCCTAACTCTAACCCTCCCCGCTGCCTAAACCTAACCCTCCAGCTGCCTAACCCTCCCCGCTGCCTAAACCTAACCCTCCAGCTGCCTAACCCTCCCCGCTTGGTGCCTAACCCTAACCGCTAGGTGCAGTGCCTAACCCTAATTCTCCCTCCCCGGTTCCCAACCTTCCTGTCGCTGCAGCCTAACTCTAGCCCTCCCCGCTTGGTGCCTAACCCTAACCGCTAGGTGCTGTGCCTAACCCTAATCCCCCCCCCCCCCCTCCCCCGGTCCCTAACCCTCCCTGCGCTGCAGCCTATCTCTAACCCTCCCAGCTGCCTAAACCTAACCCTCCCCGCTAGGTGCAGTGCCTAACCCTAATTCTCTGTCCCCGGTTCCTAACCCTCCCGGCTGACTAACCCTAACCCTACCCGCTAGGTGCAGTGCGTAACCCTAATTCTCCCTCTCTGGTCCCTAACCCGGTGCTGCAGCCTAACTCTAACCCTCCCCACTACCTAATCCTAACCCTCCCCGCTTGGTGCCTAACCCTAACCTCCCCTGCTAAGTGCCTATAGCTAACCCTCCCTCCCCGGTCCCTAACCCTCCCAGCGCTGCAAGCCTAACTCTAACCCTCCCCCCCTGCCTAAACCTAACCCTTCCCGCTTGGTGCCTAACACTAATCTCCCCTGCTAAGTGCCTAACGCTAACCCTCCCTCCCCGGTACCTAACCTTCCCGTTCCTTTACCCTAACCCCCCTTCAAATGGCTACACCTAACCCCCTGCTGAAAGAAGGATTAGGATTCCGGCGTCGGTATTTAGATGCTGGGGTCCCGAGTCCTGTCGGGCTTTAGAGGCCGGTGTTCCTGCGGCAGATGGGATTACGGTGTCTGTATTTCAAGCGCCGGGATCCCTTCTGTCAGGAATCCTGCTGCTTCCCATATGGAATAACCATATAAACTACCTATTGTATCAATATCCTTTAACCTTATATATACTGTAACCAAACCATGACTTACTAAAATAAAGACACATACAAGTATTTGGCGTCAATCCTTTATTAGAACCCACCAAGAAGAAACAAAACTAGTGAACCCAACAGATATGGTGGCAGCCAGGGAGAAAGAAGGGCAAATGTCCAGTGGCCAGCAACCGAGCCATCTAGATCTCCCAATACGCAGAAACTTGTAGGGTCAATTGCCCTTTACACGGCAAGCTTCCTTTATCAGGCACCAACTCCCCAGACAATGCGGACCAGAGCACAGCCAGAGAGCCAATGCCGCTGACCCTGGATGGGTTGTATTTAACCAGATCCATGCATTGCTTGAATGCACACCCAAATGAACATTACCTTCAATTAACCACTGGACTGCCGTTTTTTCCTGCCACAATTGGTATTAAATCAAAAACCTGCCACCATGCCTCAAACCAGACCATCCAAAGCCTGAAAACTATCCTCCAGGAGCAAAATCATACCCTAATCTGACATGAGCACACCAGCTGTGCGAAACAAATGAGAATCTTGTAACATAATACGAGGATGATCCACAACGCAACCACCCAAAGCAGTGACCCTCTTAAACACCAACGAACTGACCTCCATCCTAGTTTTATCCATCACAACCCCCAACAAATCACCTCTCCACTGTTGCCTGGGAGCGATACAGGACCAAACCAGTTTACTCCAAGGCCACCAGCCCAAAATAGCCTCCAAGTCATGCACCATATCAAAGCGAAAAGACAATGATGGCCTGGACCCAGGTCGTTCCCTCCAAGATGAACCACCATGACTGCCGAAGACCCAAATTTCGCAACAGCAGACTGTAACAACGGCAACAGTGAGTTCCACCTCAACCCCCTATGGCCCATCCAACGCAACAAAGACCCTGCCCTGAAAGCCTCCTCATCATCAGCCAACAGCGAACACATAGACATAAGAATGGCCCACAAACCAAATCGGGTAGCAATCTAAGTTCACCCCTGTAAACAAAAGTAAAAAAAGATGTTAACCATTGCAAACCAAGACATGGGCTTGGGGGAGAGGAAAGAAAGGGAAGGGAATCAGCTTGACCTGGTGTAAGTAAACCAATTAAAACCTGCCTGGAGCGCAAGGCCAATCAGCCTCCAGAATAAGGGGGAACAAAATGGCTAATCCCTCAGGACCCTGACCGCCAACAGTGACGAGTGGCAAAAGCTCACAAGCTACAAAATAACAAACCAAAACAATACACTGCAACTCTGAACCAATCCAACAACCAATCAACGAATGTAGCACTTACAAGCCCCGATTTTGCTGCGACTGAGTGTCTGTATCTCAGAAGCCGACAAACCCTGAGCCGCAGCGGTAGTGGCTGCCCCATAACGAAAGGAATGAGTCAAGGGATAAGCCCAAACTTACTCGGCATCTTCTTTGGCACCACGCCGGCCGAAGACAGAACCAGATCGGGTAAGAGTGGTGACAAAAAGGTAACCATGCGGTCAAATTGAACCTCCTTCATTACCTTGTCCTTCACCACCGTTGGCATGTCAATCGCAGAAAGCAAGTTCCTAGGACAGCCCACAGCAACAGCGCCACAAACAGGGAGCCTAAAACCGTCGACAAAGCTGTCCAACAAAAACTCATCATCCTCACGCAGGGGATATCTAGACAACAAAGAGCCCATGGCATCCACACGGACAGGAGACGGCGCCTTACTGAGGTGCAGCCCCATCACTGGGTTTAGCAGATACGGAGGATCTCATGGGCTTCGGACATGCCTTGGCTGGGTGGGGAGCACCGGAGCACAGGCACAGGTGTTGAAAGCGACAATTAGATCTGGAGGAGCAGTTGCCATTGTTAAAGGAGTAACACTGACCCCTGTTCCTGGATGCCCCCACAGCATGAAAGGATGACAGCCTGCTGAAACCACTGCCCATTGGGCGCGACAGCCGTAGCCGGGTTAGGTTGAGTGACCTCCAACCACACCTCAATGTCCCACCCTCTGAGAGGTAGACTATCCGGAGTAAGGGCCTGTGACCTCCTATGACCAGTGGGCAATTGCATATATGAAGGGTTTACAGTGACAGATTTAGGGGGTAATTCAGAGTTGATCACAGCAGCAAATTTGTTAGCAGTTGGGCAAAACCATGTGCACTGCAGGGGGGGCATAGGTAACATGTGCAGAGAGAGTTAGATTTGGGTGGGTTATTTTGTTTCTGTGCAGGGTAAATACTGGCTGCTTTATGTTTACACTGCAATTTAGATTTCAGTTTGAACACACCCCACCCAGATCTAACTCTCTCTGCACATGTTACATCTGCCCCACCTGCACTGCACATGGGCCCTCATTCCGAGTCGTTCGCTCGGTAAATTTCTTCGCATCGCAGTGAATTTCCGCTTAGTGCGCATGCGCAATATCCGCACTGCGACTGCGCCAAGTAAATTTGCTATGAAGATAGTATTTTTACTCACGGCTTTTTCTTCGCTCCGGCGATCGTAGTGTGATTGACAGGAAATGGATGTTACTGGGCGGAAACAGGCCGTTTTAAGGGCGTGTGGGAAAAAACGCTACCGTTTCCGGAAAAAACGCGGGAGTGGCTGGAGAAACGGAGGAGTGCCTGGGTGAACGCTGGGTGTGTTTGTGACGTCAAACCAGGAACGACAAGCACTGAACTGATCGCAGATGCCAAGTAAGTCTGATGCTACTCTGAAACTGCTAAGAAGTTTGTAATCGCAATATTGCGAATCTTTCGTTCGCAATTTTAAGAAGCTAAGATTCACTCCCAGTAGGCGGCGGCTTAGCGTGTGCAATACTGCTAAAATCGCCTTGCGAGCGAACAACTCGGAATGAGGGCCATGGTTTTGCCCATCTGCTAACAAATTTGCTGCTGCGATCAACTCTGAATTACCCCCTTAGTTTTACCAAGTTTGCTGAGAATCCCCGTATCGGGAGGGAATATGTTCCCGTAGATATCTTATTGCTGTTATAGAACTGATTTTCCTGGTTTGGTTGGAATGTGATAAATACAAAGCACCTGGTATAACACAGCATCACTTCATTAGAGGACAAGACTCTCACCAGCGAATCGGAGCATCGCACCACTCAGGGACATATTCAATTGTGAAATCTTTTTTAAAAAGCCGCGGCGCAGGGTTTTCCCGCAGCTGATGGGTTTTTCCTATTTAGATGAAGGTGAGAAATGATTTCTATAGAAATCGCTGCATCTTTTTTCTCGCATCCGCAGAGCAAGTCTTATTTTTCTGTTACTTTTAGGAAAATCATTGGGACTTGCTCTGGAACCCCTGCGGCAATCCTCATAATGACTAACTAAACAATCGGAAGTTTCCAATAAACTTATTTAGTCCTTAATTACTCTGAGTGGCGTCTTCTTCCCCCAGCCTGTCGGGATCCTGTCATGTGTGTAAGTATGTGTGAGTGCGTGTGAGCCCCTGTGTATGTGTGTGACCCCCTCCCTGTGTGTGTCCGGAGGCAGCGGCAGGGAGGACTACAACTCCCAGCAGCCCACTGCTCTCCCAGCAGCCACCTCCCCTCCCAGCATCCTCCCCAGCAGTGGAGGGGAGCCGCGGAAACCACCAGAGCGGCCAAAATAGAGGTATCTTTTTTTTTCTCGCACCGCAGAGTTTTGGTAATCCAAAATTGTCTGTCTTGGAGCGGATCGCCGGCCTGCCCACTGACATTCCTTCCAGAGCTGCAGCCTTGTAAGGTAGAGCTGTCTGAAAAACAAATCCCATCTCCATCCGCACGCCTCAAACAAGCATGGAGGTCTGCCTGCTCCGCCATGACACTCCCATGACGCTCTCTGCGATGGAACAGTTCCGTGTGTCTGCTTAGTAACCCCCTGTTGCCATCCAAAAATGCCCAAGGGGTCTTTTCATGAAGCAGTGAAGTGTGGAGAAGTGAGCCAGTGGAGAAGTTGCCCATGGCAACCAATCAGCATTGAAGTAACTTTTATAAGGTGCATTCTATAAAATTATACGTAGCAGCTGATTGGTTGCCATGGGCAACTTCTCCACTGGCTCACTTCTCCACACTTCACTGCTTCATGAATAGACCCCCCCCCCCACAATTCACAAATTTAGGGAAGCAGCCACACGGCGCCATGTGGACCGTCTGCTATCGTAGACTCCGCCAAGGTGTGCGCGCATGGTGCGGCGGATGCGCAGCCTGCGACTGCTTTCTTTGGCGGATGCGGATTTTGCTGTAATCGCAGACGCTGTGCATGTATGTATAATTCACTGTACACGTCGCTAAGGAAACTTTGACCGCTTCAGACAACTGTACATTTTAAATGAAAAAACATTGTAAAAAATAAATAAAAATGATGAATAGATTTTGAGTAATGAACCGTATAAAATGACAGTACTCATGACTGAATCACTGAGAGTACCTCTACAGCAACAACGCTTATTATACTCTGGTCACCACTTAATCATCTGCCGGGGGGGCACCAAGGGGTCTATTCATGAAGCAGTGAAAAGACTGGAGAAATAAGCCAGTGGAGAAGTTGTCCATGGCAACCAATCAGCTGCTCCGTACAATTGTATAGTATGCAAATTATAAATGTTACTGCAATGCTTATTGGTTGCCATGAGCAACGTCTCCCCTGGCTCACTTCTCCACACTTTTCACTGCTTCATGAATAGACCCCCAAGTGCTCTATACACTGTCCACTGATCCCCGGATGGAAGATACAGTACATTACAGTCTCACGTATGGACTATCTATGAACGGATTCAAATCCCTGCACCTCTGTTTAGCTTTGACACAGATCACTAATGAGTGTGACGTTGGTGCATACCAAGCCCAAGCTGGGCCATTGTGACATCTCTCTGTAAAATGTCACCTTACCTCCAACGTGTTGTAGAGGAGAGAGAAATACCAGCGCGCCATACAGAAGTGTATTACGTGTGTGTGTGTGTGCGTGAGCCTCGCAGCTGGCTAGGAAATGCAGCGGGGCGGTTTCTGATGGAAGCTAGTATGTAAATGGAACAGATGTTTGACATTTCAGCATTGTTAGATGGAGAAAATGTCACTGTTCTTACCAGCATCATAAACGCTGAGAATTTGCCCATATAAAGGATGGAAGAATTAATGACACAGCGGGGACAGTGCCAGGCCGACCGTGATTCCATAAAAATATCATCTATGAATGTAGATGCACTTATGGCTGCAAGAACAACTAACCGCCACTCCGTAACCACAACCCGTCCTACAAATAATATAGTTTAGGATTCAAAATCCCAAAAATGCAAATGACGGTGCATTTGCGATGCAAATAGCGATTTGCGGGCCTGTTCTGTATGCCGGGGTTACAGCCTTTTATAGAAAGATTCAAGTATAACTTCAGACAGGACAGTGTGAGGAATCTTCACCTGCGGTCTTCACGGTGACCACGCCGGTCCAGAAGGTACCGGGGATTTTGTATCCAGCTTGTCTGGAAGAAATGGTTTTGTGGATTGTGCCGCAATTGGACGTCATTGGGAAGAAGCCAAGAACTTCACCTACCGGTCGGCAATTTCTTAGGGTGGTATTTGAGGAAGAGGCAAAGAGAAGATTCTTATAATCACACGTCACGGACAGTCTGGGTGACACCGAATATACGATTCCATTGGCATTCCATTGTGGAAGAAGATGTGATGTTGCCGCTGTACGACGTAATCGACGCCAGACCGCAGTATAAAAGTTTCCCCGGAATATCTCGGTGGAGCAATCTGCTACTGAACATTGGAGGATAATATTATTTGTGGCACAGAACGGACTCGTCTCACTTCCCACCATGTGACTGTTGGCGCTCTACCTGGTCGCAGAGGCACGATCATATTTTGTATCCCTTTTCACTGCCAGATCCTCCCTTCTATGAGTAACTTCTCCACGGCTTGATACATCACCCCTTTTATTATTTATGATTTAAATTAATATTAATAATTTTATTTATATAGCGCTCTTTCTACAAATAGGGCTCACTGCGCTTTACAGGTTGTAAGAACATGGGCCCTCATTCCGAGTTGTTCGCTCGCAAGCTGCTTTTAGAAGCATTGCACACGCTAAGCCGCCGCCTACTGGGAGTGAATCTTAGCTTATCAAAATTGCGAACGAAAGATTCTCAAAATTGCGAATAGAAATTTCTTTGCAGTTTCTGAGTAGCTCGGGACTTACTCTGCCACTGCGATCAGTTCAGTCAGTTTCGTTCCTGGTTTGACGTCACAAACACACCCAGCGTTCGCCCAGACACTCCCCCGTTTCTCTAGCCACTCCCGCGTTTTTCCCAGAAACGGCAGCGTTTTTTCACACACTCCCATAAAACGGTCAGTTTCCGCCCAGAAACACCCACTTCCTATCAATCACACCCCGATCACCAGAACGAAGAAAAAACCTCGTAATGCCGTGAGTAAAATACCAATCTTCATAGCAAATTTACTTGGCGCAGTCGCAGTGCGAACATTGCGCATGCGCAATTAGCGGAAAATCGCTGCGATGCGAAGAAAATTACCGAGCGAACAACTCGGAATGACCACCATGATACAGTGAAAAAAGAGAAAAAAAAGAGAAAAAATAGAGAGCGCAAACAGACTTAATTAATAGTATTTATTATACTGATCTATAGAAACCCATAACCACTGGGTATTAAATCAATAAAATCACAAATTATATTGCATATGTGTACATACATTAAAATACATTTAATAAATGGGATCCTCTAACCTACAATTCACAAAAAAATGACTGGACACAAAGTTCTCCTTTTGATATGGCAATAAAATGTATCCGATAGTATAAATAAATATAACCGTTTTTTTCCTTTAGCTCCGTAATTCACAGAATAGTACAAATAGCTAGTGCAAGACTTCACTCTTTGATATATAGTTGCAATTCATTGGAGTGAAAAGTTTTCAAGTCTCTAATAGCAAGTGCACTGCTGTTTGTACGGCTTCCAAGAAGTTCATCTAAATGCAGCGGCTCCGTCACACACACTCTCTACAGATGGCAATGAGAGAGATGTTTGGAGTGGTTACGGCTTACCGCTTCCAGGGTGATTCGGACCGGCGGCGCTGGGAGTCTCCTCGCGCTGGCTGGTTACACCGATCACTTGTGGATAAAATGGTTGTTAGCCACGGTCCCCGTTTGCAGGAGGATCACTGCTGGTGGCTCCAAAATTGAAGAGAGCGGTGCAATGCAATGCAGAGCCGTAAATGTATGTGTCCGTGGAAAAGGCAGGAGTCCCACAGCCTATACTCTGACGCGTTTCTCGACCAAAGGCACCGGTCGGTTCTTCAGAGGGGAAAAGAATCTGAGAACATGATACAGAACTTCACATTTTCAAAGCAGTACGGAAACTTTATTTCACAATGTTGTTTTTTTCACAATTTGGCCGATTTATCGGAAGACTGCGCGTCAGAGCCACATTGTGTTTGCGGTGCGTTTGCAATAAGCAATCGCATATTGATTGACAGGAAGTGAGCGTTTGGGGGTGGTGACATGGCATGCGGATGTGTGGAAGCTCTGACTTGGCACAGATTGAATTTACCCCTTCAGTATTCCCCGTTTTGCATATGGATTGCGATGCATAAGCACCTGCGTTTACATGGCAAGCACTGCAGGGGGCGTCTTCTTCCAGTTCTGGGCGGCAGCTACCTGTGAGATTCCTGGCAACTGAGTTGGCAGTTTTAATAGCAATAGTGATCCGTGCTGAATGAGGCCCCAGGAACATACCAGAGAGGTTTGCATGAAAAGCAGAAGAGACCATGGTGGTCATTCCGAGTTGATCACTAGCTGCATTAATTCGCTGTGCAGCGATGAGGCAAAAAAAACCTGCACTTCTGCGCATGCGTATGCGGCGCAATGCGCACACGCAACGTACTATTACAACGGCCAATGTAGTTTCACACAGGGTCTAGCGAAGCTTTTCAGTCGCACTGCTGGCCGCAGAGTGATTGACATGAAGTGGGCGTTTCTGGGTGTCAACTGACCGTTTTCAGGGAGTGTTCGAAAAAACACAGGCGTGACAGGAAAAACACAGGCGTGACAGGAAAAACGCAGGCGTGCCAGGAAAAACACAGGTGTGTCTGGGCAAACGCAGGGCGTGTTTGTGACATCAAAACAGGAACTGAATAGTCTGAAGTGATCGCAAACGCTGAGTAGGTATTGAGCTACTCTAAAACTGCACAAAAAAACTTTGCCGCCGCTCTGCGATCCTTTCGTTCACACTTCTGCTAAGCTAAAATACACTCCCAGTAGGCGGCGGCATAGTGTTTGCACAGCTGCTAAAAACTGCTAGCGAGCGATCACCTTGGAATGACCACCCATGGGCATAATACAAAGGTGTGGCAGCCATTTTGGGTCATCCCTTGTAGGATCACTCATCCTACCCACAAAGGATCCATTTTAGTCGCACTCTATAGGATCACGCTGGGCAGAACTGGTGATGCCTGGAATTGATGATGTCACATAATGGGAGAGATCAGAATACGAAGAGATCCTTCCCTGTAACCACGCAGTCCTCATTCTACACAGAGCGCCAGGCGCGGCAGCCATGTTGCAACGTGTGAACAAAGGGGGTGATTCATACCTGATCGCTACTGTGCGTTTTCACACAGCGGGCATTCAGGTAGTAACTGCGCATCTGTATGCACCGCAATGCACACGTGCGTCGGACAACAACAACGGCCATCGCCAGTCAGCGACGGAATGAAACAAAAATCCGATCGCACAGGACGTTCGCAACGTGATTGACAGGAAGAGGGCGTTTGCGGGTGGTAACTGACCGTTTATTGGGAGTGTCCGAAAATCGCAGGCGTGCCCAAGCATTTTCAGGGCGGGTGGGTGTGTGACGTCAGCTCCGGCCCCGATCAGCCTCTTCTCATCGCACGGTAGGACTAAGTCCTGGGCTGCGCACACACTGCACAAAGTGGCTTTTAGCAGCTCGGCGTAGACATGCGATCACACAGTTGCACAGCGAAAATATACTTCCCCTGAGGACGGCGACTATCTTATCGCAGGACAGCATAATACAAAACCACATTAAACTATGTGTCACTTTGTCACTATCTAATACTCAATTAAGTGGTCCCAAAAATATTGAAAAAATATCGATGAGCCATAAATATTTCCAGTCTTTATTATTGGGGGCCAATAATGTTTAAAAAGAACAGTTAAATTGAGGCATACAAATCCAATTAGAAAGTTGTGGCACTACAAGTGTCAGCATGGATGTACTTTTATCTTGAATTAATGAATATTGCCTCAGTTAAGGTGAATAAATGATCGAATTCATAATTTCAAATGTTCTTTTCTCTTACGTCCTAGAGGATGCTGGGGACTCCGTAAGGACCATGGGGATAGACGGGCTCCGCAGGAGACATGGGCACTTTAAGAAAGACTTTAGGTATGGGTGTACACTGGCTCCTCCCTCTATACCCCTCCTCCAGACCTCAGTTTGATACTGTGCCCAGAGGAGATGGGTGCATTACAGGGAGCTCTCCTGAGTTTCCTATCAGAAAGTATATTTGTTAGGTTTTTTATTTTCAGGGAGCTCTGCTGGCAACAGACTCCCTGCATCGTGGGACTGAGGAGAGAGAAGCAGACCTACTTCTGTGAGTTTCAAGGCTCTGCTTCTTAGGCTACTGAACACCATTAGCTCCAGAGGGATTGGTACGCAGGTCTCACCCTCGCCGTCCGTCCCAGAGCCGCGCCGCCGTCCTCCTCGCAGAGCTGGAAGATAGAAGCCGGGAGAGTATGAGAAGAAAAGAAGACTTCAGAGGCAGCAGAAGACATCTTGATCTTCACTGAGGTAACGCACAGCAGTAAAGCTGTGCGCCATTGCTCCCATACACCTCACACACGGCAGTCACTGTAAGGGTGCAGGGCGCAGGGGGGGCGCCCTGGGCAGCATGAAAACCTCTCTTTGGCAAAAAATACATATATATATATATTACAAAACAAAAGGTAACCCTTTTTTTGCGCTGTACCACTTGTCTCTAACCAACAAGAAATACCCACTGTCAGATAAGGTATCTATAATAGGTATGGGATAGGAAAAGGATCTTGTGGGAGCCAATCAGCCTTCAGAATAACAATATTATAAAAAATAATTTTTTATTTATACACAAACAAAAGGTGTTTATAACCTAAAAGTTTGTCCTAGGTACAAATATATAAAAATCCAATAAAACAATTAAACAATCTTATACATAGATAATTTTAGTTGGTGTGAGGAATTTACAGTCAGGTGATCAGTCAGAACTTGTAGGAGACGTGCATCCAACCAGGTGCTTGTATTATAGCTTTGTTAGCTCAATAGTGTAAACCCAACGCGTTTCGTCCGTTAGGACTTCATCAGGGGTTGATAATCTAAATAGTTACAGAGGGAAATAAGTCACAATCTTCATGGCCAACTTTTTAAACAAAAAACTCAAATAGTCATAACGAGTATTCTATTGAAATCAAGTATGGATGAACATACATACCAGCTTTCATGATAAAATGATTTACCACTGATTAAGACAGATTTAAATTCTTAATGTTACATCCAATCACAAGTTCTTTTCGAAAGATTTGGTATCTGAAACATTACCGTTATAATAATTAATATACATTATATCCATATAAACATATACATATATATATATATATATATACACACACATATATACATACATACACATATACATATCCCATAGGGAGGGAAAAAGAGTCAGAAATGATGAACTTTATAACTGATCTCAAATTTGTATGTAATATGTAAAGTAAATCATCAATACTATTACTCCAATTCAATTAGAAGGAATAATACATAAATGGAGGTCTTAAGAGGAAAAGGCAATCAGACGTTATTGGGAAACTTATTATGACAGCACCAAACAAAAGATCCAAAAAAAAACATATAAATGGTATAATTTAGCAATACATACCTAAATAAACTTCATCAAAACAGAAAATGTACAATTAGGTTGAAGTCAGAAGTAGTATTTATCCCTAAAAAGGATAAGGATGAAACTGTATTTCTTATATAGCTCATAAATAATATAGCTCATAAATAATATATGTATATTATACATCATTGTGGCTTTTTTATATAGGCCGTTTAAACAGAGAAAAAGAAGCCAACAACATCATTCAGAAGAAATTTATAGATCTAAGGGTACAACTTAATCACTTTAAACATAGGAGACCATGCTGATATCAATTCATTAAACTCCTCAATATTAATGATTCTATAAGGAATCCTTTAAACAATTTACTATATAACTAGTTAAACTATAATGTTATCAATAGGAGGGAATTAAATTGGTGTAGGGCCGTATCCAATTATGGGTCTAATTTACAACCGTTATTCTATCCTGTCACTACTTTTAACAGATAAATGGACCGAGCTTATAATATTATTAACATGTGACTCTCTAATAAGAGCCTAATTAATCTAGTTCTTACCTAATCAAGGAGAATAGAATCCTACAATCCAACTCTGCTCCAAAAAATCACCACAATGGGAGTCTTTAGAAATTTCCAATCCTGAACCGCACTATTCCCTACAATTAAGGAATCAGTGATTGGGGATTATATATTGGTAAACATTTAATAGCCCGTATAAGTAATTAAGTTGTCAATTTCCTTAATTAGCTAGGAGATCATAAGAACTTCCATAGCTAAATTACAACTAGTAATAAATCTAATTTTTAAGAAGAACTTACTTTTTCACTGGAACAGGCACAACCTCACAGGATCACAACTATAAATGAGGGACAGTCCAAGGCATCTTTTATACCTCCCCTAACCTTACATCACTTCCTGTCAATTAATTAGGAACAACTAACCTTACAAAAACGGATAGCTATTTTGATCTCATATCACATTGCTAATTTTATCTCATACATATGTTAATATTAGTTTGAACAACACCACCTTTGTAGGAATGGCAAAAAAACCCTGGAACGCGCTTTGCGTTCCATTTGCGGCACCGCGTGCGTGTCACGGCCACTAACTTCCGGTTCCGGCGGAAGTACGTCAATATGCGTGTCACCGCCTCAACTGCGTGTCACGGACCCGCACTTCCGGTTCCGGCTATAAGCCGTGAACCGCTAATCTGTCCTAAGTTATTATACTATGAAAATGACTAATTTAACATCAGAATTTCACATTAATATATATTAGTTGCAAATACTAATCTAATTTAGTTTAAGTGAAAAAACATTAAGATAAATTAAATTAAAATGTGATGGTGTATAACAATGAAATTAGCTTATCACTAATTATTATTTTTAATTTATATATATTAAATTTTAAAGACTAACTCAATTACACGTATACTTACACAAAGAAGGGAGTGATAATTTTTATTCTTAATATTATTATTATTATTGAGTGAACATATTAATTCATATTATCAAATATTAGTGTATGGGTGGTTTTATGAGCCCAAAACACGAAAAAGGAAGATAGACGGCTCATAATCAATAATTAATATTAATTGTGTCATTACACATGTTATTTATAAATGAATTATTTGAATTCTATTAATAAAGAAATTCAATACCTATATATTTGTTGTGATTAGTTTTGTTAAGTGTCATATACATAGTTCATAATGCATTTTAGAAATTTCATAGTGGACTGAATGACGGCATAAATTACGCCGTCTATCTGATACACTTGACAATAGTTAGAAAAATATATAATTGGGATTCTTCTCACTAATTTTCAAAAAAACGCGAGCTATAGCCCACAAAAATATATTTAAACTAACATCAACATGGTTTCCCATTTACAATTTACTCCATATGGTTGCCCCATCTTATCCTGCATAAAGGTAGTATATCATCATGCTTAATTTATATGGATAATACTAAACCATCCATTTATACAATATAAGGCTCCCAAACCCTCTGTAACTATTTAGATTATCAACCCCTGATGAAGTCCTAACGGACGAAACGCGTTGGGTTTACACTATTGAGCTAACAAAGCTATAATACAAGCACCTGGTTGGATGCACGTCTCCTACAAGTTCTGACTGATCACCTGACTGTAAATTCCTCACACCAACTAAAATTATCTATGTATAAGATTGTTTAATTGTTTTATTGGATTTTTATATATTTGTACCTAGGACAAACTTTTAGGTTATAAACACCTTTTGTTTGTGTATAAATAAAAAATTATTTTTTATAATATTGTTATTCTGAAGGCTGATTGGCTCCCACAAGATCCTTTTCCTATCCCATACCTATTATAGATACCTTATCTGACAGTGGGTATTTCTTGTTGGTTAGAGACAAGTGGTACAGCGCAAAAAAAGGGTTACCTTTTGTTTTGTAATCTATTGTTTCTGTCAGTAAACCCTTAGATTGCAACTTTTACCAAAAATGCCGATTTTCAATGATAGATCAAAAAGATCATTAAAAGCTAAAAATATTTTCGAAGAGGATGAGCAGGTGTTCCAAGCAGACGAGGATGATTATTATGGCTACCTCAATTTAGTAGAAAAACTAGCAGTAAAGGAATTAAATAATTGGTATGATATAGTTACATTGGAGAAATATCTTGAAGTGGGAAGGATCCCAAGAGGGTTAAGGTTGCATAAGACTCCTACTATAGGAGGAGGGAATGAAAGTTTTATTACTAATTGGAACACGATCTTAGATGATTGTTCCAATAAACTTATTGGTTTGATTATTTCTGAAAGGAAGAGGGAATTAGGTCATATTGAGGAAGAGATAAAGAAAATTGAAACACAAGCCATCAAATTTGATGAGAGTGAGGAATTTAAACGCGATGTTGTGGATCTGCACCATAAATTAGACAATACTGAAGAAGAGATTATATCGCGTAAACAAAAGAAATTCTTACGTGATAGAAATGATTATATATCGGGTCAGATACACCATTTACCTATTAATGAAGGGAGGATGGATGAAAGAAATCAGGCACCCTTGATGAATTCACGACGGGAAAGGAAATATCAGGGAGACTTTAGACAGTACCAAGGGAACTATGGAGGCCAACAATCCTTCAATAGACCCAGAAGAATGTACCAATCCCCCCATCACAATCGGAGGGATGAATGGAGGGGTTATAGAAATAGGTACCCCTCGCACCAAGGTGGTCAAAGAAATCGATATATTTCATTCCGTGATAGATTTGACCAGGGTAATTTTACCTATAGGAGTAGATACAATACTGATAGATCCCCCACTCCAATTAGGCAGTCGAGAGGTCATTTTTTAGAAGAAAGACGGGGACTCAGATTTCCCCGCATACAACAGCAAAAAGAGGAACTCCATACCAGATTGGACTCCCCGCAAGGAGTAAAGAGAGGACACAATGGAGGAAACGAGGAAGTAGAGGGGGCAGAGAGAAGCCCGAAAAAACGAAAAGCATTATTCTATCAAGAGAAGCCCCATCTGGGGTTGTCAATGTCGCAAAGAGACAGTTATCAGCAGCGGAAAGCTCCCTATTAGAAAAGGGTTTGAAATTTGCGCCTGATATACATGTAAATAAATTCAATTTATTTATAGATCTTAACAAATATGTCCGAAAATTAACTATCCATCGACATTTCCTCAAAAATCCCCCAATTGAGAGTTCTGTTAAGAAGAAGTCTCCATTGGTAAGATTACCATCTAAGTATTACCCTGTAGAATCCAAAGGTAGCGGTTTGGATATGTTTTATGAGTCTGTCAAAGAGGATTTTAGAAAAATGAAACCAAAAAGTTCTAAATATGGGAACAACCTAAACCCTCAAGAAAAAGGAGCCATAAAGTCCCTTAAGAAAGATAAAAGCATAGTAATTAAGGGGGCTGATAAAGGAGGAGCCTTGGTCCTTCAAACAAGAGAAGCCTATCTGAATGAAGCTTCTAAGATATTATTGGAAGGACAGACATACATGGAATTATCATCTAATCCGACGAAAACATATCAAGAAGAACTGACCAATTTGTTGAGGAGAGCACTAAGGGATGAATTAATCTGTAAAGACGAGTTCGATTATTTAGATGTGAAACATCCTATAGTGCCCAATTTCTACCATATACCTAAGATACACAAAAGTAAAACAAGTCCGCCAGGAAGACCTATAGTAGCAGGAGTAAACTCTTTGACTTCGAATTTGTCGCATTATATTGATATTCGACTTCAACCTTATGTGACCAAAATGGATTCATACCTTAAGGATTCTACAAGTGTGCTTCAGGAATTGGATTCATTTATGTGGACTATGGATTATCAATGGCTCACTCTGGATGTCCAAGCGCTTTATTCCTCTATCCCTCACTCTAAGGGGATAAATTCCATTCGAGCAGTTTTATCAAAGGATCCAGAACTATCCCAGAAGGATGTACTGTTCTTGCTGGATAGCATAACGTTTATTCTGAACCATAATTTTTTTGAATTCAACCACAAGTTTTATTTACAAAAACAAGGTACGGCGATGGGGACAAAATTTGCCCCATCGTACGCCAACCTTTTCATGAAGGAATGGGAAGACACCTTTGTTTATGGTTCAGAGTTTCGTGAGAACATTATTTTCTATCGAAGATACATCGACGATCTCCTGTTCATATGGAGAGGAGATAGAGCTAGTATCGATGAATTCATGGCTTTCATCCAGACCAATGATTTAAACTTGAAATTCACCTATCAAACCGATCTAATAAAAATTGACTATCTTGATCTTACCTTAATGGGAACAGTAGGAGAGAAAATCAAGACAGTAACATTTTTCAAAGGAGTGGATGCCAATAGCTACATCCCGCAAACAAGTTGTCATCTCCCAGCATGGAAAAATAATGTTCCGTACGCTCAATTTCTCCGTATAAGACGGAATTGTACTAAAATCGATGACTATTGGAAACAGGCAGAAGTTATCCAAAAGAGATTTGAGGAAAGGGGTTATGCCCCGGACATGATCTCTGAAGCCAAAATAAAAGCATCCTTGCAGGAAAGAGAAAAGATGCTAATCCCTAAGAAAAAGATTGAACCAGTACAACAACGATTAAGACCTTTCATTACACAATTCAATCGTGAGAACTATTCCATCAGGAAAATTATAGAGCGCCATTGGGGTTTACTTTTGAAAGACCCCATTTTGGGTCCCACTCTCCCAAAAAAAACGAATTTGGTTTTTCAGAGATCCACCAATCTGAAAAGTATGATAGCACCAAGCAGATTGCCTGATCAGGTTCAACATAAAAGTGGCCCGGATTCCATCATACCCACAAAGGGTTGCTATCCATGTTCAAGGTGCATTTGTTGTAAATTTATGGAACGGAAATCCATTAACATTAAAATGGATACAGGAAAATGGTACAAATTGGGACATCTAGTGAATTGCAACACAGATTACGTCATTTATAGAATCACTTGCTGCTGTGGCCTATCATATATAGGCAAGACTAAGAGAATGATAAAAATCAGAATACAGGAGCATATGAGGAATGTGAAAAACAAATTGACTTCTCATAGCCTCCCCAGACACTTTACAGAAAAACATAATTCAGCTGTAACTAAGGATAATTTTTCTTTTACTATTCTAGAACATATACCACTGGATCCTAGAGGGAAAAGTAGAGATCTAACCCTATCTAAGCAGGAGACTTTTTGGATCTATTCTTTGAACACCTTGACTCCTGGTGGCCTCAATGAGGAAATTGATATTGTGTCTTTTTTGTAGTAGTTCAAGTTCAAACGGATAAGACCTGATTGATACTCCTTTTTCCGCAAGGATAATTTCTCTTAAAATAGTTTAAGAAATAAAGAGGGCCCAGCTATACTTATAGTTAGTCCTACTCAACTAGGGATCTCATTTTGTTACACTAAGTCAATAAAAGAAACGTAACTTTGAGATGATTTGAGCATTATGTGGAAAGAAAGTTTGGGAGCCTTATATTGTATAAATGGATGGTTTAGTATTATCCATATAAATTAAGCATGATGATATACTACCTTTATGCAGGATAAGATGGGGCAACCATATGGAGTAAATTGTAAATGGGAAACCATGTTGATGTTAGTTTAAATATATTTTTGTGGGCTATAGCTCGCGTTTTTTTGAAAATTAGTGAGAAGAATCCCAATTATATATTTTTCTAACTATTGTCAAGTGTATCAGATAGACGGCGTAATTTATGCCGTCATTCAGTCCACTATGAAATTTCTAAAATGCATTATGAACTATGTATATGACACTTAACAAAACTAATCACAACAAATATATAGGTATTGAATTTCTTTATTAATAGAATTCAAATAATTAATTTATAAATAACATGTGTAATGACACAATTAATATTAATTATTGATTATGAGCCGTCTATCTTCCTTTTTCGTGTTTTGGGCTCATAAAACCACCCATACACTAATATTTGATAATATGAATTAATATGTTCACTCAATAATAATAATAATATTAAGAATAAAAATTATCACTCCCTTCTTTGTGTAAGTATACGTGTAATTGAGTTAGTCTTTAAAATTTAATATATATAAATTAAAAATAATAATTAGTGATAAGCTAATTTCATTGTTATACACCATCACATTTTAATTTAATTTATCTTAATGTTTTTTCACTTAAACTAAATTAGATTAGTATTTGCAACTAATATATATTAATGTGAAATTCTGATGTTAAATTAGTCATTTTCATAGTATAATAACTTAGGACAGATTAGCGGTTCACGGCTTATAGCCGGAACCGGAAGTGCGGGTCCGTGACACGCAGTTGAGGCGGTGACACGCATATTGACGTACTTCCGCCGGAACCGGAAGTTAGTGGCCGTGACACGCACGCGGTGCCGCAAATGGAACGCAAAGCGCGTTCCAGGGGTTTTTTGCCATTCCTACAAAGGTGGTGTTGTTCAAACTAATATTAACATATGTATGAGATAAAATTAGCAATGTGATATGAGATCAAAATAGCTATCCGTTTTTGTAAGGTTAGTTGTTCCTAATTAATTGACAGGAAGTGATGTAAGGTTAGGGGAGGTATAAAAGATGCCTTGGACTGTCCCTCATTTATAGTTGTGATCCTGTGAGGTTGTGCCTGTTCCAGTGAAAAAGTAAGTTCTTCTTAAAAATTAGATTTATTACTAGTTGTAATTTAGCTATGGAAGTTCTTATGATCTCCTAGCTAATTAAGGAAATTGACAACTTAATTACTTATACGGGCTATTAAATGTTTACCAATATATAATCCCCAATCACTGATTCCTTAATTGTAGGGAATAGTGCGGTTCAGGATTGGAAATTTCTAAAGACTCCCATTGTGGTGATTTTTTGGAGCAGAGTTGGATTGTAGGATTCTATTCTCCTTGATTAGGTAAGAACTAGATTAATTAGGCTCTTATTAGAGAGTCACATGTTAATAATATTATAAGCTCGGTCCATTTATCTGTTAAAAGTAGTGACAGGATAGAATAACGGTTGTAAATTAGACCCATAATTGGATACGGCCCTACACCAATTTAATTCCCTCCTATTGATAACATTATAGTTTAACTAGTTATATAGTAAATTGTTTAAAGGATTCCTTATAGAATCATTAATATTGAGGAGTTTAATGAATTGATATCAGCATGGTCTCCTATGTTTAAAGTGATTAAGTTGTACCCTTAGATCTATAAATTTCTTCTGAATGATGTTGTTGGCTTCTTTTTCTCTGTTTAAACGGCCTATATAAAAAAGCCACAATGATGTATAATATACATATATTATTTATGAGCTATATTATTTATGAGCTATATAAGAAATACAGTTTCATCCTTATCCTTTTTAGGGATAAATACTACTTCTGACTTCAACCTAATTGTACATTTTCTGTTTTGATGAAGTTTATTTAGGTATGTATTGCTAAATTATACCATTTATATGTTTTTTTTTGGATCTTTTGTTTGGTGCTGTCATAATAAGTTTCCCAATAACGTCTGATTGCCTTTTCCTCTTAAGACCTCCATTTATGTATTATTCCTTCTAATTGAATTGGAGTAATAGTATTGATGATTTACTTTACATATTACATACAAATTTGAGATCAGTTATAAAGTTCATCATTTCTGACTCTTTTTCCCTCCCTATGGGATATGTATATGTGTATGTATGTATATATGTGTGTGTATATATATATATATATATATATATATATGTATATGTTTATATGGATATAATGTATATTAATTATTATAACGGTAATGTTTCAGATACCAAATCTTTCGAAAAGAACTTGTGATTGGATGTAACATTAAGAATTTAAATCTGTCTTAATCAGTGGTAAATCATTTTATCATGAAAGCTGGTATGTATGTTCATCCATACTTGATTTCAATAGAATACTCGTTATGACTATTTGAGTTTTTTGTTTAAAAAGTTGGCCATGAAGATTGTGACTTATTTCCCTCTGTAACTATTTAGATTATCAACCCCTGATGAAGTCCTAACGGACGAAACGCGTTGGGTTTACACTATTGAGCTAACAAAGCTATAATACAAGCACCTGGTTGGATGCACGTCTCCTACAAGTTCTGACTGATCACCTGACTGTAAATTCCTCACACCAACTAAAATTATCTATGTATAAGATTGTTTAATTGTTTTATTGGATTTTTATATATTTGTACCTAGGACAAACTTTTAGGTTATAAACACCTTTTGTTTGTGTATAAATAAAAAATTATTTTTTATAATATTGTTATTCTGAAGGCTGATTGGCTCCCACAAGATCCTTTTCCTATCCCATATATATATATATATGCAGCTGGGCACTGTATATATATATATATATATATATATATATATATATATATAAAGAGCCCCCGCAAGTTTTTCAATATATTTGAGCGGGACAGAAGCCCGCCGCCGAGGGGGTGGGGCTTCTCCCTCAGCACTCACCAGCGCCATTTTCTCCACAGCACAGCGCTGAGAGGAAGCTCCCCGGACTCTCCCCCTGCTTATTCACGGTGAAAGAGGGTTTTAAAGGAGGGGGGGGGGGCACATAATTGGCGCATATACATATATATAAAGGCGCTACTGGGTAAACATTTTGTGTTTTTTCCTGGTTCATATAGCGCTGGGGTGTGTGCTGGCATTCTCTCTCTCTGTCTCTCCAAGGGGCCTTGTGGGGGAACTGTCTCCAGATAAGAGGTTCCCTGAGTGTGTGGTGTGTCGGTACGCGTGTGTCGACATGTCTGAGGTAGAAGGCTCGCCTAGGGACGAGGGGGAGCATATGAATGTGAGGTCTCCGTCGGCAGCACCAACACCTGACTTGATGGATATGAGCATACCTCCCAACTGTCCCGATTTTCGCGGGACAGTCCCGTTTTTTGGGGACTGTCCCGCTGTCCCACCCGCGGGCCGCAGTGTTCCGCGGTGGGGGGGGGTCAGTTGGGAGGCTCTGTCAATCGCTGCTCTGCTTAGCAGAGCAGCGGTGAATAGACGCTGTGCGCATGCGCACAGCGTCTATTCAGTGGAGTCAGAGGGAGAGGGAGCATGCCAGCGGCTCACAGAGCGCTGGGCATGCCCCCTCAGTGACGAAAATGGGGCGTGGCTCGCGATCGTGGGTCCTCCCACGAAACCACGCCCCCTTTTCATAGGTCACACCCCTTTTTCGGGAGCGTGCGCGGCGAAGCCGCGCGAGTGTCCCGCTCCACAGAACAGTAAAGTTGGGAGGTATGATATGTGGAATGTTTTAAGTGCTAATGTAAATTTATTGCACAAATGATTAGACAAAGCTGAAGCTAGGGAACAGTCAGGGAGTCAACCCATGTCTGTTCCTATGTCGCAGGGGCCGTCGGGGTCTCAAAAGCGCCCACTATCCCAAATAGGAGACACAGATACCGACACGGATTCTGACTCCAGTGTCTACTACGATGATGCAAAGTTACAGCCAAAAGTGGCAAAATGTATTAGATATTAGTGATGAGCGGGTTCGGTTTCTCGGAAACCGAACCCCCCCGAACTTCACGCTTTTTACACGGGTCCGAGGCAGACTCGGATCTTCCCGCCTTGCTCGGTTAACCCGAGCGCGCCCGAACGTCATCATCCCGCTGTCGGATTCTCGCGAGGCTCGGATTCTATCGCGAGACTCGGATTCTATATAAGGAGCCGCGCGTCGCCGCCATTTTCACACGTGCATTGAGATTGATAGGGAGAGGACGTGGCTGGCGTCCTCTCCATTTAGAGTAGACTAGAGAGTAGTAGAGACACTTGATTTACTAATTTTGGGGAGCATATTAGGAGTACTACTTGCTGATAGTGTGACCAGTGACCACCAGTTTAATTAATCCGTTCTCTGCCTGAAAAAAAACGATACACAGTGTGACACAGTCACATACCATATCTGTGCTCAGCCTCAGTGTGCTGCATCATCTATGTAATACTGTATATCTGACTGTGCTGAGTGCTCACTGCTCACACAGCTTAATTGTGGGGGAGACTGGGGAGCAGTTATAGCAGGAGTACATATTTTAACAGTGCACACTTTTGCTGCCAGAGTGCCACTGCCAGTGTGACTGACCAGTGACCACTGACCACCAGTATATTGTGATTGTCTGCCTGAAAAAGTTAAACACTCGTCGTGTGGTGTTTTTATTCTATAAACGCATTCTGCTGACAGTGTCCAGCAGGTCCGTCATTATATAATATATACCTGTCCGGCTGCAGTAGTGATATATATATATTTTTTATATCATTATCATCCAGTCTATATTAGCACTGCAGCAGACGCAGTACGGTAGTCCACGGCTGTAGCTACCTCTGTGTCGGCAGTCGCTCGTCCATCCATAATTGTATACCACCTACCCGTGGTGTTTTTTTTTTTTCTATCTTCTTGATACTAGTAGCTTACTTTAGGAGTCTGCAGTGCTGAGCTGACAGTGTCCAGCAGGTCCGTCATTATATAATATATACCTGTCCGGCTGCAGTAGTGATATATATATATTTTTTATATCATTATCATCCAGTCTATATTAGCAGCAGACGCAGTACGGTAGTCCACGGCTGTAGCTACCTCTGTGTCGGCAGTCGCTCGTCCATCCATAATTGTATACCACCTACCCGTGGTGTTTTTTTTTATTTCTATCTTCTTGATACTAGTAGCTTACTTTAGGAGTCTGCAGTGCTGAGCTGACAGTGTCCAGCAGATCCGTCATTATATAATATATACCTGTCCGGCTGCAGTAGTGATATATATATATTTTATATCTCATTATCATCCAGTCTATATTAGCAGCAGACGCAGTATGGTAGTCCACGGCTGTAGCTACCTCTGTGTCGGCAGTCGCTCGTCCATCCATAATTGTATACCACCTACCCGTGGTGGTTTTTTTTTTTCTATCTTCTTGATACTAGTAGCTTACTTTAGGAGTCTGCAGTGCTGAGCTGACAGTGTCCAGCAGGTCCGTCATTATATAATATATACGTGTCCGGCTGCAGTAGTGATATATATATATTTTTTATATCATTATCATCCAGTCTATATTAGCAGCAGACGCAGTACGGTAGTCCACGGCTGTAGCTACCTCTGTGTCGGCAGTCGCTCGTCCATCCATAATTGTATACCACCTACCTGTGGTGTTTTTTTTTTTTTCTATCTTCTTGATACTACTAGTAGCTTACTTTAGGAGTCTGCAGTGCTGAGCTGACAGTGTCCAGCAGGTCCGTCATTATATAATATATACCTGTCCGGCTGCAGTAGTGATATATATATATTTTATATCTCATTATCATCCAGTCTATATTAGCAGCAGACGCAGTATGGTAGTCCACGGCTGTAGCTACCTCTGTGTCGGCAGTCGCTCGTCCATCCATAATTGTATACCACCTACCCGTGGTGTTTTTTTTTTTTTTCTATCTTCTTGATACTAGTAGCTTACTTTAGGAGTCTGCAGTGCTGAGCTGACAGTGTCCAGCAGGTCCGTCATTATATAATATATACCTGTCCGGCTGCAGTAGTGATATATATATATTTTTTATATCATTATCATCCAGTCTATATTAGCAGCAGACGCAGTACGGTAGTCCACGGCTGTAGCTACCTCTGTGTCGGCAGTCGCTCGTCCATCCATAATTGTATACCACCTACCTGTGGTGTTTTTTTTTTTTTTTTCTATCTTCTTGATACTACTAGTAGCTTACTTTAGGAGTCTGCAGTGCTGCTGACAGTGTCCAGCAGGTCCGTCATTATATAATATATACCTGTCCGGCTGCAGTAGTGATATATATATATATTTTATATCATTATCATCCAGTCTATATTAGCAGCAGACGCAGTACGGTAGTCCACGGCGGTAGCTACCTCTGTGTCGGCAGTCGCTCGTCCATCCATAAGTATACTAGTATCCATCCATCTCCATTGTTTACCTGAGGTGCCTTTTAGTTGTGCCTATTAAAATATGGAGAACAAAAATGTTGAGGTTCCAAAAATAGGGAAAGATCAAGATCGACTTCCACCTCGTGCTGAAGCTGCTGCCACTAGTCATGGCCGAGACGATGAAATGCCAGCAACGTCGTCTGCCAAGGCCGATGCCCAATGTCATAGTACAGAGCATGTCAAATCCAAAACACCAAATATCAGTAAAAAAAGGACTCAAAAATCTAAAATAAAATTGTCAGAGGAGAAGCGTAAACTTGCCAATATGCCATTTACCACACGGAGTGGCAAGGAACGGCTGAGGCCCTGGCCTATGTTCATGGCTAGTGGTTCAGCTTCACATGAGGATGGAAGCACTCAGCCTCTCGCTAGAAAAATGAAAAGACTCAAGCTGGCAAAAGCACAGCAAAGAACTGTGCGTTCTTCGAAATCACAAATCCACAAGGAGAGTCCAATTGTGTCGTTTGCGATGCCTGACCTTCCCAACACTGGACGTGAAGAGCATGCGCCTTCCACCATTTGTACGCCCCCTGCAAGTGCTGGAAGGAGCACCCGCAGTCCAGTTCCTGATAGTCAGATTGAAGATGTCAGTGTTGAAGTACACCAGGATGAGGAGGATATGGGTGTTGCTGGCGCTGGGGAGGAAATTGACCAGGAGGATTCTGATGGTGAGGTGATTTGTTTAAGTCAGGCACCCGGGGAGACACCTGTTGTCCGTGGGAGGAATAGGGCCATTGACATGCCTGGTGAAAATACCAAAAAAATCAGCTCTTCGGTGTGGAGGTATTTCAACAGAAATGCGGACAACATTTGTCAAGCCGTGTGTTGCCTTTGTCAAGCTGTAATAAGTAGGGGTAAGGACGTTAACCACCTCGGAACATCCTCCCTTATACGTCACCTGCAGCGCATTCATCATAAGTCAGTGACAAGTTCAAAAACTTTGGGCGACAGCGGAAGCAGTCCACTGACCAGTAAATCCCTTCCTCTTGTAACCAAGCTCACGCAAACCACCCCACCAACTTCCTCAGTGTCAATTTCCTCCTTCCCCAGGAATGCCAATAGTCCTGCAGGCCATGTCACTGGCAATTCTGACGAGTCCTCTCCTGCCTGGGATTCCTCCGATGCATCCTTGAGTGTAACGCCTACTGCTGCTGGCGCTGCTGTTGTTGCTGCTGGGAGTTGATGGTCATCCCAGAGGGGAAGTCGTACTCGTAAGACCACTTTTACTACTTCCACCAAGCAATTGACTGTCCAACAGTCCTTTGCGAGGAAGATGAAATATCACAGCAGTCATCCTGCTGCAAAGCGGATAACTGAGGCCTTGGCATCCTGGGCAGTGAGAAACGTGGTTCCGGTATCGATCATTACTGCAGAGGCAACTAGAGACTTGTTGGAGGTACTGTGTCCCCGGTACCAAATACCATCTAGGTTCCATTTCTCTAGGCAGGCGATACCGAAAATGTACACAGACCTCAGAAAAAGACTCACCAGTGTCCTAAAAAATGCAGTTGTACCCAATGTCCACTTAACCACGGACATGTGGACAAGTGGAGCAGGGCAGGCTCAGGACTATATGACTGTGACAGCCCACTGGGTAGATGTATGGACTCCCGCCGCAAGAACAGCAGCGGCGGCACCAGTAGCAGCATCTCGCAAACGCCAGCTCTTTCCTAGGCAGGCTACGCTTTGTATCACCGCTTTCCAGAATACGCACACAGCTAAAAACCTCTTACGGCAACTGAGGAAGATCATCGCAGAATGGCTTACCCCAATTGGACTCTCCTGTGGATTTGTGGCATCGGACAACGCCAGCAATATTGTGTGTGCATTAAATATGGGCAAATTCCAGCACGTCCCATGTTTTGCACATACCTTGAATTTGGTGGTGCAGAATTATTTAAAAAACGAGAGGGGCGTGCAAGAGATGCTGTCGGTGGCCAGAAGAATTGCGGGACACTTTCGGCGTACAGGCACCACGTACAGAAGACTGGAGCACCACCAAAAACGCCTGAACCTGCCCTGCCATCATCTGAAGCAAGAAGTGGTAACGAGGTGGAATTCAACCCTCTATATGCTTCAGAGGTTGGAGGAGCAGCAAAAGGCCATTCAAGCCTATACAACTGAGCACGATATAGGAGGTGGAATGCACCTGTCTCAAGCGCAGTGGAGAATGATTTCAACGTTGTGCAAGGTTCTGCAACCTTTTGAACTTGCCACACGTGAAGTCAGTTCAGACACTGCCAGCCTGAGTCAGGTCATTCCCCTCATCAGGCTTTTGCAGAAGAAGCTGGAGACATTGAAGGAGGAGCTAACACAGAGCGATTCCGCTAGGCATGTGGGACTTGTGGATGGAGCCCTTAATTCGCTTAACAAGGATTCACGGGTGGTCAATCTGTTTAAATCAGAGCACTACATTTTGGCCACTGTGCTCGATCCTAGATTTAAAACCTACCTTGGATCTCTCTTTCCGGCAGACACAAGTCTGCTGGGGTTCAAAGAACTGCTGGTGACAAAATTGTCAAGTCAAGCGGAACGCGACCTGTCAACATCTCCTCCTTCACATTCTCCCGCAACTGGGGGTGCGAGGAAAAGGCTCAGAATTCCGAGCCCACCCGCTGGCGGTGATGCAGGGCAGTCTGGAGCGACTGCTGATGCTGACATCTGGTCCGGACTGAAGGACCTGACAACGATTACGGACATGTCGTCTACTGTCACTGCATATGATTCTCTCCCCATTGAAAGAATGGTGGAGGATTATATGAGTGACCGCATCCAAGTAGGCACGTCAGACAGTCCGTACTTATACTGGCAGGAAAAAGAGGCAATTTGGAGGCCCTTGCACAAACTGGCTTTATTCTACCTAAGTTGCCCTCCCACAAGTGTGTACTCCGAAAGAGTGTTTAGTGCCGCCGCTCACCTTGTCAGCAATCGGCGTACGAGGTTAAATCCTGAAAATGTGGAGAAGATGATGTTCATTAAAATGAATTATAATCAATTCCTCCGTGGAGACATTGACCAGCAGCAATTGCCTCCACAAAGTACACAGGGAGCTGAGATGGTGGATTCCAGTGGGAACGAATTGATAATCTGTGAGGAGGGGGATGTACACGGTGATATATCGGAGGATAATGATGAGGTGGACATCTTGCCTCTGTAGAGCCAGTTTGTGCAAGGAGAGATTAATTGCTTCTTTTTTGGTGGGGGTCCAAACCAACCCGTCATTTCAGTCACAGTCGTGTGGCAGACCCTGTCACTGAAATGATGGGTTGGTTAAAGTGTGCATGTCCTGTTTATACAACATAAGGGTGGGTGGGAGGGCCCAAGGACAATTAAATCTTGCACCTCTTTTTTCTTTCATTTTTCTTTGCGTCATGTGCTGTTTGGGGGGTGTTTTTTGGAAGGGCCATCCTGCGTGACACTGCAGTGCCACTCCTAGATGGGCCAGGTGTTTGTGTCGGCCACTAGGGTCGCTTAGCTTACTCACACAGCTACCTCATTGCGCCTCTTTTTTTCTTTGCGTCATGTGCTGTTTGGGGAGTGTTTTTTGGAAGGGCCATCCTGCGTGACACTGCAGTGCCACTCCTAGATGGGCCAGGTGTTTGTGTCGGCCACTAGGGTCGCTTAGCTTACTCACACAGCTACCTCATTGCGCCTCTTTTTTTCTTTGCGTCATGTGCTGTTTGGGGAGTGTTTTTTGGAAGGGCCATCCTGCGTGACACTGCAGTGCCACTCCTAGATGGGCCAGGTGTTTGTGTCGGCCACTAGGGTCGCTTAGCTTACTCACACAGCTACCTCATTGCGCCTCTTTTTTTCTTTGCGTCATGTGCTGTTTGGGGAGTGTTTTTTGGAAGGGCCATCCTGCGTGACACTGCAGTGCCACTCCTAGATGGGCCAGGTGTTTGTGTCGGCCACTAGGGTCGCTTAGCTTACTCACACAGCTACCTCATTGCGCCTCTTTTTTTCTTTGCGTCATGTGCTGTTTGGGGAGTGTTTTTTGGAAGGGCCATCCTGCGTGACACTGCAGTGCCACTCCTAGATGGGCCAGGTGTTTGTGTCGGCCACTAGGGTCGCTTAGCTTACTCACACAGCTACCTCATTGCGCCTCTTTTTTATTCTTTGCGTCATGTGCTGTTTGGGGAGTGTTTTTTGGAAGGGCCATCCTGCGTGACACTGCAGTGCCACTCCTAGATGGGCCAGGTGTTTGTGTCGGCCACTAGGGTCGCTTAGCTTACTCACACAGCTACCTCATTGCACCTCTTTTTTTCTTTGCGTCATGTGCTGTTTGGGGAGTGTTTTTTGGAAGGGCCATCCTGCGTGACACTGCAGTGCCCCTTCTGGATGGGCCAGGTGTTTGTGTCGGCCACTAGGGTCGCTTAGCTTACTCACACAGCTACCTCATTGCGCCTCTTTTTTTCTTTGCGTCATGTGCTGTTTGGGGAGTGTTTTTTGGAAGGGCCATCCTGCGTGACACTGCAGTGCCACTCCTAGATGGGCCAGGTGTTTGTGTCGGCCACTTGGGTCGCTGAGCTTAGCCATCCAGCGACCTCGGTGCAAATTGTAGGACTAAAAATAATATTGTGAGGTGTGAGGTGTTCAGAATAGACTGAAAATGAGTGGAAATTATGGTTATTGAGGTTAATAATACTTTGGGATCAAAATGACCCCCAAATTCTATGATTTAAGCTGTTTTTTAGGGTTTTTTGAAAAAAACACCCGAATCCAAAACACACCCGAATCCGACAAAAAAAATTCGGTGAGGTTTTGCCAAAACGCGTTCGAACCCAAAACACGGCCGCGGAACCGAACCCAAAACCAAAACACAAAACCCGAAAAATATCCGGTGCTCATCACTATAATAGATATATGATTATTGCAATTAAGGATATTTTGCATATCAAAGAGGATCCCCCTGTCCCTGACACGAGGGTACACATGTATAAGGGAAAGAAACCTGAGGTAACCTTTCCCTCCTCACATGAGTTGAACGAATTATGTGATAAAGCTTGGGAATCTCCAGACAAGAAACTGCAGATTCACAAAAGGATTCTTATGGCGTATCCTTTCCCGCCAACGGACAAGATACAGTGGAAATCCTCCCCTAGGGTGGACAAAGCATTGAGACGCTTATCAAAAAACATAGCGCTGCCATCCCAAGATACGGCTACCCTCAAGGATCCTGCTGACAGCAAGCAGGAGGTTACCTTGAAGTCCATTTACACACATTCTGGTACATTGCTCAGACCGGCAATTGCGTCGGCCTGGGCTTGTAGCGCTGTAGCAGCATGAACAGATTCCTTATCAGCGGAAATTGAGACCCTAGATAAGGATACCATTTTATTGACCCTTAGGGCATATAAAAGATTCTGTCTTATATATGAGAGATGCTCAAAGAGACATTAGTCTACTGGGTTCCAGAATAAACGCTATGTCAATTTCTGCCAGACGAGTCCTATGGACCCGGCAGTGGACAGGCGATGCCGACTCAAAGAGGCATATGGAGGTTTTGCCTTACAAGGGTGAGGAAATGTTTGGGGAAGGTCTCTCAGACCTCGTCTCCACAGCTACGGCAGGTAAATCGAATTTTTTGCCTTATGTTCCCTCGCAGCCTAAGAAAGCGCCACATTATCAAATGCAGTCCTTTCGTTCAAATAAAAGCAAAAGAGTACGAGGATCGTCCTTTCTTGCCAGAGGTAAGGGCAGAGAAAAAAAGCTGCACAACACAGCTAGTTCCCAGGAGCAGAAGTCTTCCCCGGCCTCTACAAAATCCACCGCATAACGCTGGGGCTCCGCTGAGGGAGTCCGCCCCAGTTGGGGCACGTCTTCGACTTTTCAGCCACATCTGGGTTCACTCATAGGTGGATCCCTGGTCAATGAAAATTGTTTCTCAGGGATACAAGCTGGAATTCGAAGAGGTGCCTCCTCGTCGGTTTTTCAAATCGGCTCTGCCAGCCTCTCCCTCAGAAAGGGAGATAGTGTTAAATGCAATTCATAAATTGTGTCTTCAACAGGTGGTGGTCGAGGTTCCCTTGCTTCAACGAGGGAAGGGATATTACTCAACCCTGTTTGTAGTCCCGAAACCGGACGGTTCGGTCAGACCCATTTTACATTTAAAATCCCTGAACCTATACTTAAAACGGTTCAAATTCAAGATGGAATCGCTGAGAGCGGTCATCGCCAGTCTGGAAGGGGGGGATTTTATGGTATCCCATTTATCCACCTCACCAGGCGTACCTGAGATTTGCGGTACAGGATTGTCATTACCAATTTCAGACGTTGCCGTTTAAGCTTTCCACGGCCCCGAGGATTTTCACCAAGGTAATGGCGGAAATGATGGTGCTCCTGCGCAAGCAAGGTGTCACAGTTATCCCATACTTGGACGATCTCCTCATAAAAGCGAGATCGAGAGAGCAGTTGCTGAACAGCGTCTCACTGGCACTAAAGGTGTTACAGCAACACGGCTGGATTCTCAATATCCCGAAGTCACAGTTGGTTCCTACGACTCGTCTGACCTTCTTGGGCATGATTCTGGATACAGACCAGAAAAGGGTTTTTCTTCCGATAGAAAAAGCTCAGGAACTCATGACTCTAGTCAAGAACCTATTGAAGCCAAAACAAGTGTCAGTACATCATTGCACTCAAGTCCTGGGAAAGATGGTGGCAGCATACAAAGCCATTCCCTTTGGCAGGTTCCATGCAAGGATTTTCCAATGGGACCTACTGGACAAGTGGTCCGGGTCACATCTACAAATTCATCAGTTGATCACCCTGTCCCCCAGAGCCAGGGTATCTCTCCTGTGGTGGCTGCAGAGTGCTCACCTTCTAGAGGGCCGCAGGTTCGGCATTCAGGACTGGATCCTGGTGACCACGGACGCGAGCCTCCGAGGGTGGGGAGCAGTCACACAGAGAAGAAATTTTCAAGGTCAGTGGGCAAGTCAAGAGACTTGTCTTCACATCAACATCCTGGAACTGAGGGCCATATAGAACGCCCTACGTCAAGCGGAGATCTTACTTCGCAACCAACCAGTTCTGATCCAGTCAGACAACATCACCGCAGTGGCTCATGTAAACCTCCAAGGTGGCACGAGGAGCAGAGGAGCAATGGCGGAAGCCACCAGGATTCTTCGCTGGGCGGAAAATCATGTAAGCGCACTGTCAGCGGTGTTCATTCCGGGAGTGGACAACTGGGAAGCAGACTTCCTCAGCAGACACGACCTGCATCCAGGAGAGTGGGGACTTCATCAGGAAGTCTTCGCACAGATTGCAAGTCGATGGGGATTGCCCCAGATAGACATGATGGCGTCCCGCCTCAACAAAAAGCTACAGAGGTATTGCGCCAGATCAAAAGACCCTCAGGCGGTAGCTGTAGACGCCTTAGTGACACCATGGGTGTTCCAGTCGGTCTATGTGTTTCCTCCTCTTCCTCTCATACCCAAGGTATTGAGAATAATAAGAAAAAGAGGAGTGAGAACAATTCTCATTGTTCCAGATTGGCCACGAAGGACCTGGTATCCGGATCTGCTGAAAATGCTCACAGAAGATCCGTGGCCTCTTCCTCTACGACAGGACCTGTTGCAACAGGGGCCCTGTCTGTTCCAAGACTTACCGTGGCTGCGTTTGACGGCGTAGCGGTTGAACGCAGGATCCTAGCGGAAAAAGGCATTCCGGATTAGGTCATTCCTACGCTGATAAAGGCTAGGAAGGACGTGACAGCTAAACATCACCGTATATGGCGAAAATATGTTTCTTGGTGTGAGGCCAGGAATGCTCCTACGGAAGAATTCCATTTGGGCCGTTTCCTTCACTTCCTACAGACTGGAGTTAATTTGGGCCTAAAATTAGGCTCCATTAAGGTTCAGATTTCGGCCTTATCCATTTTCTTTCAAAAAGAATGGGCTTCTCTCCCAGAAGTACAGACTTTTGTGAAGGGAGTGCTGCATATTCAGCCTCCTTTTATACCTCCGGTGGCGCCTTGGGACCTTAACGTGGTGTTGAGTTTCCTTAAGTCACACTGGTTTGAACCACTTCAAACGGTGGAGTTGAAATATCTCACTTGGAAGGTGGTCATGTTATTAGCCTTGGCTTCGGCTAGGCGAGTGTCGGAATTGGCGGCTTTGTCTCATAAAAGCCCCTATCTGGTTTTCCATATGGATAGAGCGGAATTGCGGACCCGTCCTCAATTCTTGCCTAAGGTGGTGTCATCTTTTCATATGAACCAACCTATTATGGTGCTTGTGGCTACGCGAGACTTGGAGGATTCCGAGTCCCTTGATGTAGTCAGGGCTTTGAAAATTTACGTGGCCAGAACGGCTAGAGTCAGAAAAACAGAAGCACTGTTTGTCCTATATGCAGCCAACAAGGTTGGCGCCCCTGCTTCAAAGCAGACTATTGCTTTCTGGATCTGTAACACGATTCAGCAGGCGCATTCTACGGCTGGACTGCCGTTACCAAAATCGGTCAAGGCCCATTCCACTAGGAAGGTGGGCTCGTCTTGGGCAGCTGCCCGAGGGGTCTCGGCACTACAACTATGCCGAGCTGCTACTTGGTCAGGTTCAAACACCTTTGCAAAGTTCTATAAGTTTGATACCCTGGCTGAGGAGGACCTCCTGTTTGCACAATCGGTGCTGCAGAGTCATCCGCACTCTCCCGCCCGTTTGGGAGCTTTGGTATAATCCCCATGGTCCTTACGGAGTCCCCAGCATCCTCTAGGACGTAAGAGAAAATAAGATTTTAAACCTACCGGTAAATCTTTTTCTCCTAGTCCGTAGAGGATGCTGGGCGCCCGTCCCAAGTGCGGACTACTTCTGCAAGACTTGAATATAGTTTTGCTTACATAAGGGTTATGTTATAGTTTTCATCGGTTTTGGACTGATGCTACGTTGTTTTCATACTGTTAACTGGTTAGTATATACACAAGTTATACGGTGTGATTGGTGTGGCTGGTATGAATCTTGCCCTTGGATTAACAAAAATCCTTTCCTCGTACTGTCCGTCTCCTCTGGGCACAGTTTCTCTAACTGAGGTCTGGAGGAGGGGCATAGAGGGAGGAGCCAGTGCACACCCATACCTAAAGTCTTTCTTAAAGTGCCCATGTCTCCTGCAGAGCCCGTCTATCCCCATGGTCCTTATGGAGTCCCCAGCATCCTCTACGGACTAGGAGAAAAAGATTTACCGGTAGGTTTAAAATCTTATTTTCAACATTATTGCCTCAGTAATAAATGAATTAAATAATTATGGCCCATAAAGAGATTTATTATTTTTGGGGCCCATTCATTGAATGTTACATTGTGGCAAAGTAATAGATATGTTTAATGCGGCTCCGCGTTATGCCCTGCCCGGGCAGACAGCGTAGGATGCGCACAGTTCCTGCAATGTCACCGGACAGATTTTCTGCCCATTCTGCGGTGAGTTTACAAGTTGCAGGCTCTTACACCGGACGACTAGTATATTTGACATTGCAGAATTCGATACGGCGATTTGTACCCAGTGGAGAGCAGAGGTATAGCTAGGTGCCATGGTGCCTGGAGCAAGAGGATGTTTCAACGCCCCCTCTCTTGTACTTGAATGGGGGCATTTTACATTTGAAAAATAAATTGAAATTAAAAATCCTAAATTGGTGACAGGGCCGGATCTAAACATTGTGGATCTCAGGGAGAAAAGTTTCCTTTGGGCACCCCATGTTTAAAATAGTGGAAGTACGCACCAAAAGCACGTTACAAAAATATAGGGGCGTGGCTTCATGGGGATGAGACATGGCCACAGAATAGTATCAATTAAGATTACACCGCACAGTATTGTAATATTCACATTACACCATACAGTATTGCCCGTTATTCACATTACACCACAGTAGTGTCCGTTATTCACATTATACCACACAGTAGTGTCCTTTATTCACATTACACAGCACAGTAGTGTCCGTTATTCACATTACACTGCACAGTAGTGTCCGTTATTCACATTACACCATACAGTATTGCCCGTTATTCACATTACACCACAGTAGTGTCCGTTATTGACATTACACCACACAGTAGTGTCCGTTATTCACATTACACCACACAGTAGTGTCCATCAGTCACATTACACCACACAGTAGTGTCCATTATTCACATTACACCAGAGTAGTGTCCGTTATTCACATTGCACTGCACAGTAGTGTCCGTTATTCACCTTACACCACACAGTAGTGTCCATTACTCACATTACACCGCACAGTAGTGTCCGTCAGTCACATTACATCACACAGTAGTGTCCGTTATTCACATTACACCACAGTAGTGTCCGTTATTCACATTACACCACACAGTAGTGTCCGTTATTTACATTACACTGCACAGTAGTGTCCATTATTCACATTCACCACACAGTATTGCCCATTATTCACATTACACCACACAGTAGTGTCCGTTATTCACATTCACCACACAGTAGTGTCCGTTATTCACATTCACCACACAGTAGTGTCCGTTATTCACATTACACCGCACAGTAGTGTCCGTCAGTCACATTACATCACACAGTAGTGTCCGTTATTCACATTACACCACAGTAGTGTCCGTTACTCACATTACACCACACAGTATTGTCCGTTATTCACATTCAACACACAGTATTGCCCATTATTCACATTACACATCACAGTAGTGTCCGTTATTCACATTCACCACACAGTATTGCCCATTATTCACATTACACCACACAGTAGTGTCCGTTATTCACATTCACTACACAGTAGTGTCCGTTATTCACATTCACCACAGTAGTGTCCATTATTCACATTACACCACACAGTAGTGTCCGTTATTCACATTACACCACACAGTAGTGTCCGTTATTCACATTACACCGCACAGTAGTATCCGTTATTCACATTACACCACACAGTAGTGTCCGTTATTCACATTACACCGCACAGTAGTATCCGTTATTCACATTACACCACACAGTAGTGTCCGTTATTCACATTACACTGCACAGTAGTGTCCGTTATTCACATTACACCACACAGTAGTGTCCGTTATTCATATTACACCTCACAGTAGTGTCCATTATTCACATTACACCGCACAGTAGTGCCCGTCATTCACATTACACCGCACAGTAGTGTCCGTCAGTCACATTACACCATAGTAGTATCCGTTATTCACATTACACCGCACAGTAGTGTCCATCAGTCATATTACACAGCACAGTAGTGTCCGTTATTCACATTCACCACACAGTATTGCCCATTATTCACATTACACCACAGTAGTGTCCATTATTCACATTACACTGCACAGTAGTGTCCGTTATTCACATTACACCACACAGTAGTGTCCGTTATTCACATTACACCGCACAGTAGTGTCCGTTATTCACATTACACCACAGTAGTGTCCGTTAGTCACATTACACCACACAGTAGTGTCCGTTATTCACATTACACCACACAGTAGTGTCCATTATTCACATTACACCACACAGTAGTGTCCGTTATTCACATTACACCGCACAGTAGTGTCCGTTATTCACATTCACCACACAGTAGTGTCTATTATTCACATTACACTGCACAGTAGTGTCCGTTATTAACATTACACCAGAGTAGTGTCCGTTAGTCACATTACACCACACAGTATAGTTACTTATACACATTACACCACAGTAGAGCCGCGTATACGTGTTACTCTGCAGCTTATAATGCAGAGAGAGGTGCTGCAGCAGCAGCTGCGGCAGAGAGATGTGCTGCATCATCAATTTAGAGATGGGTGCTGCAACAGCTGGATCAGAGAGAGGTGCTGCAGCAGCTGAGGCAGTAAGATGTGCTGCAGCTGGGACAGAGAGAGGTGCTGCAGCAGCCGAGGCAGAAAGAGGTACTGCAGCAGCTGGGGCCAAGAGTGGTGTAACAGAACAGAAGTAACCCTGCTGCACAGATACAAGCAGACAGTGAGACATATAAAGAGGGCGGCAGAGCTCCGGCATGTGCCGGCTGTCAGTGTCTCCTGCTGTCACCTCTGGCCTGCCCTGTTTCCTACCTGGTCTCTGAGTCAGTGTGCGCCTTCTCTGATTCTCCTGCTCTGCGGCTGCCTGTACAGTGGGCCGCGCTGTAGCTGGTGGAGGAAGAGGGCAGGAGGTGGCGCGCCCACTAACTTTTCTGGCACCCGGAGCTTGCGCTCCACTGGAGCCAAGCTTGCTACACCCCCGGTGGAGAATGATTTTGGCGCCATTCTATTACATATGGCGATTTGAAACTTGTCTGAGACTTGCCAAAAAAAACTCCTGTTTTTAAAAATCATTGGTTACTCCCCCTGTCGTGTGAATCTGTCCCATGCAGCGCTACCCCACCTGCCATGTCAGGGTAACAGATAAACGTGGTGCTTGTATTACACAGCTCTGTGTCGCTGGTTGTGGTGTTACTGCGCACGCCTGGCGTTTAACCCCATTACTCGCAGTTCTGATGCAATCCCTTCTCTCCACGCCGCAGTTATTTCTGTCTTTTTCCCCCACCAACCTGCCAAAGCATCAATCCATTTTCAGCGAGCAATGTGTGGGCAGGAGCCGCAGTCCTGACCCTGCACTGGACTCTGCCGCTCGGGTCCCCCGACGCCCTGAAGGAACAAAGCAGCCCCCCTCCCCTTCCATTATGACACCCCTCTCCCTTTAAGCAAGTGGGAGCAGATGCCCTCATCACAACCGGTGACCTCTCTCTCTGAGGCAGCTGCACGGCCACTTTAAACAGTCGCAGAAATTCCCAGGCAGCCATGAATATTCAACGCACAAACCCCACAAGGTCTGAACCTTTTATTTTATGCCAAGTATTGACATTGCTACAAATCTCGATAAAAGAAAAATATCTCTTCAGAAGCATCTATGAATATTCTTCACAAATCCCCAAAAAATAAAATAGCAAAATACGGGCGTCTGTTGGATTCTCTCTATTTTTTTTTTTTGTGCAACTTTGTAGAAATAGAATAAATGTTTTATTTGCTGTAACACAGCCGGCTGCCAGCTCTCTCTCCTGCAGGGATCACGTATTGCAGGGATGCAGCGACCAGCTTCCCCCCTCTAGTGGTGACCGGTGTTCCAGGATCTGCCGCCTCTTCCTTCTGGGACTGACAACTGACGTGACCCTCTGCCATTGAGGAGATCCCAAACAAATGGCGGAGCTGCTGCTTTGTAAACAAACAAGTCCCCGGTGTCGGGAAAGTGCGAACGAATTTCATATCAGCAAAAACAAACTGGAGATTTTCACAGCAGCGCCGTTCAGAGATCGCTGGGAGAAAATAGCGCAGCCTCTATTCCTCCGAAAGATTTATTGTCAATGCAAAGTATGTATATATATATATATATATAATGCACAGACAGGTTTATAGGTATACATACCATACAGTCTATTTACTAGAGAGAGAGAACAGCCCTAAAGTCCAAACAATCAGCTCCCAACTGTCATTTTTCAAACCCAACTTGTAACATGGCTGTTAAGAGCTGATTGGCTGGCACTTTTGTCACTATGCTATTTATCACTCTCCAAGGCTTGATACATGAGCCCATATGTATACAAGGCCATCTTAACTTATAGGCATACTGGGCAGGTGCCCAGGGGACCCACGATTCTAGGGGCCTTCAAGCAGGGGTGGGTTGGGCCAGAGGTCATCTGTATCCCGGGCTGGTAGAGAATGCGGCCTGAGCACTCAAAATTGTGAATTACGTCCAATCAGAGCGGCCAGGCAACATACTCTACCGGCCTCCCAGGCTGCAGCAAGACAGTGAATGGCTGTCAGCTTTCTGATTGGTGGATGGCTAGAGCTAACCACCAGTCAGAGTGCAGCATTCTCTACCAGCCTACAGCAAGGACTATCTTTACAGCAATGTAGGCCCCTGGGCAAAGCAATGCACAGGGGCCCCTACCGGTCCTCCAGCTGTTGAAAGGGGGGGAGGGGGTGGTAACAGTGGCGCTGTGATGTGCTGACAATATCGGCAGCGGCTGCTGGGGAAAATGGGTAGTTGCTATCAGAGGTAGCCGCCATGTCCAGGGGAGGGGGTTGCTACTGGCGGCTGTGATGTCGGGGGTGAGGGGATGAACGTGGGGGGAGGGGTTGCTCTTGGCTGCTGTGAGAAGGGGGTGCTATCGGCAGCTGTGATGTCCAGGGTATGGTACCATCAGCAGCTGCAATGTCTGAGGGGGAGGGTTGGGGTGCTATTGGCGGCTGTCCAGCGTCGGAGGGTGCTATCGGCAGTGGCGGCTGTCCAGCTGGTGGGGGGTTATGGTCAATGGACTTTAGAATCTTGAAGCCCTTGGGCAGCTGCCCATTATGCCCAATGGAAGAGACGGCCCTGCCT
Organism: Pseudophryne corroboree; assembly: GCF_028390025.1. NCBI lineage: Eukaryota > Metazoa > Chordata > Amphibia > Anura > Myobatrachidae > Pseudophryne > Pseudophryne corroboree. The sequence continues at coordinate 482,989,823 of NC_086451.1, forward strand.
CCAGCCAGACAGTGAATGGATGTCAGCTTACTGATTGGTGGATTGTTGGAGCTGTCTAGCAATTGGTGCTGACAGCCAGTCACTGTATGGAAGCATGCGGAGGAATGGTGCGGGACTGTAGGAGGGGTAAGGTCTGATTTTTTTTCCATTTATTCCTGTGAATGGGTGGGTAGGGGCCACAGTGCATTGCCCAGGGTCTTCAATGCTGTTAAGAAGGCCCTGTATAAATAACGATATATATATATTTATATATAGGCAGGTGCATCAGCCGTGTATGCAGTAGTGGGGGGGATGGTGCAGTGAAACATGTCAGGGTCACCGGCACAGAGTAATAATCTCACAGTCTGCTTCGTTATTGGTTACAGGTATATATATGGTGTTCCAGCTATTTATAGATCGCTGTAGGAAATGCAACCAACAATAGGTCAGTTAGTAGCTTCCGCGGCTGTCATGGCTGCACGTTATGATGACTGGGTGGTCTGGGCAGATACTGGGCTGTGTATGGTGGGTACTGTGGGGCATTATTTTGGGCACGGGCATATGACATGTTTGGAGCGTTTGTGATCTCATCTGATCAGGACGCCAGCGGTGAGAACTACCAGCCTCACCATCCTCCTGCAATCGCTCCATATACAGAGGATACAGGGACACTGTGCAAGATAATGGGATCTATCCATATATACAGTATGTTGGTGGAATAATGTATATACCAGTAAGTATACAGCTGCCTACCATACACCATCCAGAGTGGGTCAGTGCTGCTTTTCAGGGACTGTCCCACCGTCCGATCCGCGGGACGCAATGCCCTGCAGTGGGATAGGGAGATCACTGTCACCACTGCTCCGCAGGGCACATTAGCATAGGGAATAGATGCTGTGCCACGCGCATGGCAGCTATACAGTAAGGGGAAGAGCCTGGCATGCCCGCAGAGTGCTGGAAACGGGGGCGCCGTGTCACACGGCCACACCCAACTCCCTTGAGGCCACTCCCCTGTGTTAGGTGCATGTTGCGGGAGCACCCACCAGTGTTTTCTGACTCCCAGATGTTGGGCGTGGTGTGGCAAAGTCAATAATGTGGCTAAACCTCCAAAAATGCAGTTTTCTGAAGTATGACCACTTTTCTCATATGCAGCATGCTCCGGAAACATTACAGAGCTTGGAGCTGGTTGGCAACGCCATCTGTAGATGGCATTGCCTAATAGAACCCTAATGGACTTCTCACCGCGGACTTCCTGAGAGGGATCCTACTGGATCTTACTGGGATAGCTGGCCTTTGTTATCCAAGCGTACAGTATTGCTAAACGCCACTATACTTGTGAGGACTGGTGATGCGTCCCGCTGCAGAACCGCATGCGGTGTCCGGGTCACAGTTACTGGCTTTTCACTCTACGCTGAACTCAGGGTCAGGCTGCGGGGGGTTAGGGTCAGATTGCAGGGGGGGCAAGGGTTGGGGTTAGGCTGCAGGTAGGGAGCGTTAGGTGGGTTAGGGTTAGACCACTTACCTAGTTGGTGTAGGGGTCCAGCACATCGGGATGCAGCTGTCAGTATTCTAATTGCCGGTATCCAAGCGCCAGGGGCCCCCAATACAATCCCTGCAGAAGGAAACACTCCAACTTACATATTAAAGTCGCCTGATGGTGGCACAAGGTGACTTGTAGGTCAAACTAGGGATGTCATGACAAACTGGATACAACTGTAGAAACAAAGGACGCGGGTACACACATGGCAGCCATGATCACTGGCATCACATAGAGAGTTGGGCTGAAGTTGTTTCAAAAAGTTTTTTAAAAAGTTCGGTGATCGCAGTCATAAAACAATAACAGCTCAGAAAACATTGCGCCCCCCCCACTGGTAATATATTCCAATAACCGTTTCCCTGTGAGAATCCGCATTTACAGTATCTGTGAAATCAAAAGAACAGAGGCGTAACTACTGCCCCCGCAGCCCCCGCGGTGGCTTGGGTGCGCCACTGATTTAGCGCAGATCGTCCGCATGTCAATCTGCGGTCACCTCTCCCTGCGGTCTCCTCCATCCCTCCGCTGCTGTAAGGAGGGACACGGAGAGCACAGCGCGCGCCTCTCCTGTGTCCCTCCTGGGTCTCCGGCGGGTCTAATAAATGAAGTGCCGTTCGTGAGCTCTGATTGGCTCACGAACCGGCACTTCCTTTAACAGACCCACCGGAGACCCAGGAGGGACACAGGAGAGGCGCGCGCTGTGCCCTCCGTGTCCCTCCAACACAAAACAGCGGGGGGGAGGGGGGCTTATGTGGCACTGGGGGCATATGTGGCACAGGGGGAGGGGGGTTTATGTGGCACTGAGGGGGCATATGTGGCACTGGGGGGGTATATGTGTACCTGGCACATGGGGGGGGCTATATTTGGCACTGGGGGCATGTGAGTACCTGGCACTTGTGGGGAATATCTGGCACTGGGGGGTATATGTGTACTTGGCACATGGGGGGGAAGGGGGCTGTATTTGGCACTGGGGGCATGTGAGTACCTGGCACTGTGGGGGAATATCTGGCACTGGGGGCATATGTGGCACTGGGGGGGGTATATGTGTACCTGGCACATGGGGGTGGGGGCTATATTTGGCACTGGGGGCATGTGAGTACCTGGCACTGTGGGGGAATATCTGGCACTGGGGGCATATGTGGCACTGGGAGAGCACAGCCCTAGCAACAAGCACTACCCCCTAGCAACGAGCATGACACCCAGTGCATGAAACCCCTGGCAACGAGCATGACACCCAGTGCATGAAACCCCTGGCAACGAGCATGACACCCTGAGCATGAAAACCCCTGGCACCGTGCATTGAACCAAGAGCATGAAACCCCTGGCAACGAGCAGGTAATTTAAAAGTAATTAGAAGCCTTACTGTAGGACTTAATGTGTAATGGGCATTACGGTGTGTGGCATAATGTATCATGGACATTGCGGTGTGTGTCATAATGTGTCACAGGCATTACGGTGTGTGGCATAATATATCACGGGCATTGTGGTATGTGGTATAATGTCTCAGGGGCATTGCAGTGTGGCATAATGTATAACGGGCATTGCGGTATGTGTCACAGGCATTACGGTGTATGGTATACTATATCACGGGCTTTGTGATATGTGGTATAATGTCTCAGGGTCATTGCAGTGTGTGGCATAATGTATCACGGACATTGCGGTGTGTGTAATAATGTGTCAGGCATTACGGTGTATGGTATACTATATCACGGGCATTGTGGTATGTGGTATAATGTATCAGGAGCATTGCAGTGTGTAGCATAATGTATAACGGGCATTGCGATTCCTGTCATAATGTGTCACAGGCATTACGGTGTGTGGCATAATGTGCCGGGGGCATTACGGTGTGTGCATTATTGTGTGTGCCATAATGTCTAAGGGCCATTGCAGTTTGTGGCATAATGTATACTGGGCATTACTATGAGGAGGAAAAATGACAAATAATGTAAGGGGCATGAATCAGGATAATTTTTTCTTTCCTGTGGTGGCTAACGTCTGGGCGTGCAGGTTGCAAAACTGGGGTATAAGGTAGTCTTTTCCTGCAATGCCACGCCCCTTTATGCGAAGCCACGTCCATTTCAACGTAGCCACACCCCTTTTTGCAACGTTTGTCCCTTTACTAGTGCCAATTATGGGGAATGGGAGATGGGGATGGGGGATTTGGGGGCGCCGAATAATTTTTTGGCTTGGGGGAGAAAAATTTCTAGTTACGCCACTGCAAAAGAATTATTATATATATATATATATATATATATAAAATTATAACTATATATATATATATAAAATAAATTAAATGTAATATTATTATTGCGGTTTCGGCAGATTACCTCTATATGAAGTCACGCGGCTGCCACATTAATATTCTGGGATTATTTACAGCGACACTTTCTCTAACGCGTTTCATGCACAGTGTGATAACTCGGGAGTTTTCTTTTCCTCTTAGATCCTGTTACTGGTACGTCTGTCACTTATTACTGGAGGAGGTTTCTCTGCAGTGATTATATAATATAATCTACCTGTTCTTCCAATGCACCGTCTTATCTGGCGATACGCAGAAGCCCCAGCTCTCTGAACGTCTAATACTATTTTTACTGGGGAAGCGTTTGTTGTGCAATGTGCAGGCGTGATACTAATATAGTTGCATTATTTCAGCGACTGATGGGAGAAGTGAAAGCTAGCGAATATTTCATTTTCATTTCATGGGTTCTCAAAGGGACATGCAAATGCAGAGGATATAATCGGGGCGATTATACGTGGAAAGTGTTCTGGCAATTATTACAGTTACGGTATGGTAAATTGTAGCACTTCTGCCAACAAGACAGCAGCGGCTATTTACAAATTTAAATAATTGTTTTAGTGAAAGAAAGCAAATTATCTTTATCGCAAATTGATTCCAGTGATTCCTTTTGTAGTTATTATAGAGCCTCAGTCTTTTATAGACTTCTTCTGAATTTAAATAGTAGCGATGAGACGATCGCCTATTGTCGCAAAACAATGATACTTTGTACAATGCAAATCTCCTTTGTCTAGTTACTCCTGGTTGCTGGAATGAAACAAGTGAGGTGGTGCGGCAGGGGGCACACAAGGCGTCCAGTCTCCGAGCGCTTAGACACTGAATGTGGATATTTACCACTAATTAGCGCAACCAAATAACATCATCCACGCGGCTGGGAAAACTCACCAACATGTGTCCGAATCTCCAACATCTGCTTTTTGTATGGTATTTACAGTAGTCATTTTCCAGTCGTTATTACTCTCGTTACATCTACTCCAGTATTAGGATATCAACATATCTCCTGTCTATCAACATAATATGATATATATATATATATATATATATTTTTTTTTTTATTTTTTTTTTTGCTCCATCTATTTATTAAAGTCTGTCAAAAATAACACTGGGCATAAACAAAGAGTTTATTGTTCATAAGCTTACAATCTACAGCATGGGATCTCAAACTCGGTCCTCAGGACCCCACACAGGACATGTTTTCCAGGTCTCCTCACAGAATCACAAGTGAAATAATGATCTCCGCTGTGGATATTTTAGAATGTATCAGTGGGTAATGGATACACCTGTGCACCTGCTGGGTCTACAGGGGAGGGGTCCTGGGGTGCACACCGGTAATGAGAGGGTCGGCCCTGCGGAGACCTTTCAGTACTGCGTACAAAGACAAGGCTGCAGGTGCACAAATCAAACACTACCCATTTATTAATAATAATCATTGCAATTACATTTTGCATTTTGAGCGAGGTTCTTTGCATAGTTATGGCCATAATTAATGGCTTGCCCACCGCGTCCAGGTGACCTCAATAATCGGACAAGTCCCTAACATACTGGGGTGTACAAGTCTATAGCGTGGGACATTCCCAGCCCCAGCAGCTGAGTGACCCCAGGGCAACACTAGAGTGAAAAAATGTATAAGGAAAAAGGTGAAGATAGTTTAGTGAGAGAGGCTGAGGAAAGCAGGGGTAAAACAGTGAGAGGTAATGTGGTGAGAGGTAAAGTAGTGAGAGGTAATGTGGTGAGAGGTAAAGTAGTGAGAGGTAAAGTAGTGAGAGGTAATGTGGTAAGAGGTAAAGTAGTGAGAGGTAATGTGGGGAGAGGTAAAGTAGTGAGAGGTAATGTGGTGAGAGGTAAAGTAGTGAGAGGTAATGTGGGGAGAGGTAAAGTAGTGAGAGGTAATGTGGGGAGAGGTAAAGTAGTGAGAGGTAATGTGGTGAGAGGTAAAGTAGTGAGAGGTAATGTGGGGAGAGGTAAAGTAGTGAGAGGTAATGTGGGGAGAGGTAAAGTAGTGAGAGGTAATGTGGGGAGAGGTAAAGTAGTGAGAAGTGAAGGTGGGAAATGAATTACATTGAAACAAAACACACAATAGGGATGAAGGGAACCCACACCCCAGAAATCCACCCCCAGCCACAGCAGTCCAGGGGGACCCACGCCCCAGAAATCCACCCCCAGCCACAGCAGTCCAGGGGGACCCACGCCCCAGAAATCCACCCCAGCCACAGCAGTCCAGGGGGACCCAACCCCAGAAATCCACCCCCAGCCACAGCAGTCCAGGGGGACCCACACCCCAGAAATCCACCCCCAGCCACAGCAGTCCAGGGGGACCCACGCCCCAGAAATCCACCCCCAGCCACAGCAGTCCAGGGGGACCCACGCCCCAGAAATCCACCCCCAGCCACAGCAGTCCAGGGGGACCCACGCCCCAAAAATCCACCCCCAGCCACAGCAGTCCAGGGGTACCCTCACCCCAGAAATCCACCCCCAGACACAGCAGTCCAGGGGGACCCACACCCCAGAAATCCACCCCCAGCCACAGCAGTCCAGGAGGACCCACGCCCCAAAAATCCACCCCCAGCCACAGCAGTCCAGGGGTCACCCTCACCCCAGAAATCCACCCCCAGCCACAGCAGTCCAGGGGGACCCACACCCCAGAAATCTACCCCCCAGCCACAGCAGTCCAGGGGGACCCACACCCCAGAAATCCACCCCCAGCCACAGCAGTCCAGGGGTCACCCTCACCCCAGAAATCCACCCCCAGCCACAGCAGTCCAGGGGGACCCACACCCCAGAAATCCACCCCCAGCCACAGCAGTCCAGGGGGACCCACACCCCAGAAATCCACCCCCAGCCACAGCAGTCCAGGGGGACCCACACCCCAGAAATCCACCCCCAGCCACAGCAGTCCAGGGGTCACCCTCACCCCAGAAATCCACCCCCAGCCACAGCAGTCCAGGGGGACCCACACCCCGGAAATCCACCCCCAGCCACAGCAGTCCAGGGGGACCCACACCCCAGAAATCCACCCCCAGCCACAGCAGTCCAGGGGGACCCACACCCAAGAAATCCAGCCACAGCAGTCCAGGGGGACCCACACCCCAGAAATCTACCCCCAGCCACAGCAGTCCAGGGGGACCCACACCCCAGAAATCCACCCCCAGCCACAGCAGTCCAGGGGGACCCACGCCCCAGAAATCCACCCCCAGCCACAGCAGTCCAGGGGTCACCCTCACCCCAGAAATCCACCCCCAGCCACAGCAGTCCAGGGGGACCCACGACCCAGAAATCCACCCCCAGCCACAGCAGTCCAGGGGGACCCACACCCCAGAAATCTACCCCCAGCCACAGCAGTCCAGGGGGACCCACACCCCAGAAATCCACCCCCAGCCACAGCAGTCCAGGGGGACCCACACCCCAGAAATCCACCCCCAGCCACAGCATTCCAGGGGACCCACGCCCCAGAAATCCACCCCCAGCCACAGCAGTCCAGGGGGACCCACACCCCAGAAATCCACCCCCAGCCACAGCAGTCCAGGGGGACCCACACCCCAGAAATCCACCCCCAGCCACAGCAGTCCAGGGGGACCCACCCCCCGGAAATCTACCTCCAGCCACAGCAGTCCAGGGGGACCCACACCCCAGAAATCCACCCCCAGCCACAGCAGTCCAGGGGGACCCACGCCCCAGAAATCCACCCCCAGCCACAGCAGTCCAGGGGGACCCTCACCCCAGAAATCCACCCCCAGCCACAGCAGTCCAGGGGGACCCACGCCCCAGAAATCCACCCCCAGCCACAGCAGTCCAGGGGGACCCTCACCCCAGAAATCTACCCCCAGCCACAGCAGTCCAGGGGGACCTTCACCCCAGAAATCCACCCCCAGCCACAGCAGTCCAGGGGGACCCACGCCCCAGAAATCCACCCCCAGCCACAGCAGTCCAGGGGGACCCACGCCCCAGAAATCCACCCCCAGCCACAGCAGTCCAGGGGGACCCTCACCCCAGAAATCCACCCCCAGCCACAGCAGCCCAGGGGGACCCACACCCCAGAAATCTACCCCCAGCCACAGCAGTCCAGGGGGACCCACACCCCAGAAATCCACCCCCAGCCACAGCAGTCCAGGGGGACCCACACCCCAGAAATCCACCCCCAGCCACAGCAGCCCAGGGGGACCCACACCCCAGAAATCTACCCCCAGCCACAGCAGTCCAGGGGGACCCACACCCCAGAAATCCACCCCCAGCCACAGCAGTCCAGGGGGACCCACACCCCAGAAATCCACCCCCAGCGACAGCAGTCCAGGGGGACCCACACCTTTAGAAATCTACCCCCAGCCACAGCAGTCCAGGGGGACCCACACCCCAGAAATCCACCCCCAGCCACAGCAGTCCAGGGGGACCCACACCCCAGAAATCTACCCCCAGCCACAGCAGTCCAGAGGGACCAACGCCCCAGAAATCCACCCCCAGCGATAGCAGTCCAGGGGGACCCACACCCCAGAAATCTACCCCCAGCCACAGCAGTCCAGGGGGACCCACACCCCAGAAATCCACCCCCAGCCACAGCAGTCCAGGGGGACCCACGCCCCAGAAATCCACCCCCAGCCACAGCAGTCCAGGGGGACCCACGCCCCAGAAATCCACCCCCAGCCACAGCAGTCCAGGGGGACCCACACCCCAGAAATCCACCCCTAGCCACAGCAGTCCAGGGGGACCCACGCCCCAGAAATCCACCCCCAGCCACAGCAGTCCAGGGGGACCCACGCCCCAGAAATCCACCCCCAGCCACAGCAGTCCAGGGGGACCCACACCCCAGAAATCTACCCCCAGCCACAGCAGTCCAGGGGGACCCACGCCCCAGAAATCCACCCCCAGCCGCAGCAGTCCAGGGGGACCCACACCCCAGAAATCCACCCCCAGCCACAGCAGTCCAGGGGGACCCACGCCCTAGAAATCCACCCCCAGCCACAGCAGTCCAGGGGGACCCACGCCCCAGAAATCCACCCCCAGCCACAGCAGTCCAGGGGGACCCACGCCCCAGAAATCCACCCCCAGCCACAGCAGTCCAGGGGGACCCACGCCCCAGAAATCCACCCCCAGCCACAGCAGTCCAGGGGGACCCACGCCCCAGAAATCCACACCAGGCACAGGGGAGCTCCGGCCTTCTGTTGCGTATGTAAATAAACAGCATTAGGTATACAGGGGATGGATCCTGGGGTCATTGCGCCAAAGACTTGTACCCCCCAATATGTTTGGGACTTGCCCGACTAATGAGGTCATCTGGACGCTGTGGGTAAGCCATTATTTACAACCATAACTATGCGAAGAACCTCGCTCAAAATGCTACATTTCATTGCAATGATTATTATTAATAAATGGGTAGTGTTTGTATTGTGCACCTGCAGGCTTGTCTCTGTACGCCGCTACTAGGTCCCCTGGGTAACTGAGCTGTGCGGGGTCCTGAGGACCGAGTTTGAGGTGTACGATACATGAGGTATATGGGCGAGATGTATCACGCGTTGCATAGCGCATGTTATACATCTCGCCACTTATCGGATATCAGTATTTCATTACGTTATATGCATGAATGATTGTGAATGTAAACGCAAAGGACAGCTCTTCCGATAACCGCTGCATTGCGAGGACGCCTGGATTTATGACATGGGAGTCCTGCGCACGTGTGGCCATCGGCCTGTGCATCTGTCGTGGGTTGTCGGGGTAATTCTGCGTAAAGAAGCCCATGCGTTTCCATAGGCACTGCCATCTATAGATGACGTTGAAAAGCTCTGGAAAGCTTCACTTTCTGGAGCTTGATACATATGGGGAACACAGAAAACCTCAGAAAATGGCAGCTTTCGCCGTTCTGACCACATTTTACCCTTATGACATCCCGCCCATAGTGCATATGTGTGTGACCATGTAGAAAGTGTAAAGGCGCTTAGGGCGTGTCTATGATCCAGTCACACAGCAATGTATGGCCATAAGTGCCAAAATTTCATGCGATGCTGATAGGGCCGGATAAGACACAGGGGAAACATGCCACGTGTGGTAAGTCCTGAGAGGGTATGGCACCAAGGTGTGTCTGCATGTGCGCTGTATAGAGGGAGGGCACCGTGGGCAGCTTGGGAGGGCACGGTAAGGGGACATTTTATTGGAGGGGGTCCCTACAACTTAGTTGCCCCAGGCCCCTGTACATTGGCATTCGCAAGCAGGGAACGAAGCAGCTGAAGACATGAAATTGACTGCGGCCTGCATTGTCCTGTGCTGCGCTCTGCGGCTTGCCTGCCCCGGGACATCAGACTCTCACCCCCGCTCCAGCTCTTGCACTGCTGCTACCTAATAGTTCTCATATTGGGGAAGTTCACACGTCCGTGATTTATCTTCACCGCTGATATTTTCCCGCGTCTCTGTCCAGCTCAGGGCAAGGTTGACGTTTACATTGAGATTTGATTTAGAAAATGTGAATTGGATCAATTTTTGTCTGAGAGCTTTGCAATGGCAAGTAAAATCCAATAATCGCAGTCATATCCAATGCACGATGGATGAAAATAATTGTATTTCCCTGAAACTAGCTGCGGACGTTGCTCGGCTGTAATAAATGAACCAGCGTCCTGCGTGTAATTGTGTGATCTTATGACAAAGCAGAACAGAGTCACAAATGGAAAGATGGGCGAAGACTGACATCAACCCGTGGGCATAGCTACAGTGGGTGCAAGGGGTGGCATTGCTATGGGGCCCAGAGGCTTACGGGGCCCAGGACACAGGTTATATACTGTACTTGCATAGCAATTTCCCAGATTTGCCTGCAAAAACCCCACACTTACCAGTCCCAGCAGCCGGGGATGGTCCTCCATGTGCTGCGCTGAGACCCCTGTGCAGTAAAGTGATGCTGCAAAGCAGCATCTCACTTTACAGCACCGGAGGTCACAGCATAGAATCAGGATCCGGCGGCCGGCAGCTCCAGGGACTGGTAAGTAAAAATCCGGGGGGGCTCTGTTGCAGCGCAGGGGTAGTCGCAACGGGGGGGGGGAGGGGGATCCTGGCAGTAGCGACAGCGGTGGTGCATACGCAGCAGGACATTGGGGTATTTTTTTTTACAAAAAATACCCTGATGATGCTGCGGAGAGGCATCACAGTGACACAGCTTGTCCCTGCATATAATAACTGATACATCCGTGTGATACACTCAATTATCGCAGTGCGAGTTTGGCCGATTTTATCACCTGTCATCCGCATCATCAGATACGGATGGTGATAAATCGGCTCCTAAACTACTGCGTTACACACCTAAGTGTAACAGAGGGTGCAGATTTATGTCGTTTCCCAATGATACATCGATCTAACCATTAAGACCAGGATTATGGAATCCTGCATATTACTGACGGACCTCAGGGGTCTGGCACTGTGGCACGCTGGCCTGTATTATCTGTGTATTACAGTCATTTCCCGATACACTGTAACTAAGTTATTGAGGTGAGCATCTGATAAATAAGCCCGTATGGGGGTATCTCCTATGTAAGTAACCTTATAAAAGGATTTAGAACGTCTTTGCCGTGCGTCTCAGGGCTACGCCAGGAGACCGGCCTAAATCTGCATACAGTATGTCCAAAGCGACATTCTGCCTTTTACAGCACATTAAATATTTGTGGCATTTACTGAGTGACTGCCAGGAGTTGCCACGCAGGAATTCAGGGCTGCATTTGATGTCTACCTTCTGGCTGCGCTGATCCTTACCGACCTTATTGCAGGCCAGAAGTGACCTTTCGCTTGGCACGCTGGGGTTTACAGAAAGATATTAAAATTCAGCATGTGTGTTTCCACATGAGCGAAGCAGACGCTGGAGGACTAACAGATTACAGTGCAGCGGATTCCTGAGGATTCCAGCAGCAGAGAGGGGAGCCAGAGCCTGGGTTACTTCCCATGCAGCTGTGCAGTACAATGACTTACTGCACATATACTGTGATCATAGAGGGAAGACACAGCTATGGCTCTGTAATAGGTATCATTGTGCTCTACTTAGGGGATGTGCTGTAACCTGACTTACTCCTCTCCCATCAACTGGAAACACACCCATGTACAAAGCAGTGTCATTATTACCTTTTACTATAGGCAGTAGTGGATTTCCCACTAGGCACATGAGGCACGTGCCTAGGGGCGGCACTTGCTGGGGGCGACACACCTCGCTGATAAGGGCCAGTTGATTTTTTTCTCTCTTCATTACATTTTATATATATATATATATATAGTCCGTTCGAGTCTGTCTGACTATATCAAGTCTGTCTGACTTCATCAAGGGGTCACCGAAGATGAAACGCATTGGAGTACCCCTTGTGACCCTCCATACTAAGATAAGCGTTTTATCTGTCTGACTTCATCAAGGGGTCACCGAAGACTAAACGCGTTGGGTGTACCCCTTTTGACTCTCTATACTAAGATAAGCGTTTCATCTGTCTGACTTCATCAAGGGGTCACCAAAGACTAAACGCGTTGGGTGTACCCCTTGTGACTCTCCATACTAAGATAAGCGTTTCATCTGCCTGACTTCATCAAGGGGTCACCAAAGACTAAATGCGTTGGGTGTACCCATTGTGACTCTCCATACTAAGATAAGCGTTTCATCTGTCTGACTTCATCAAGGGGTCACCGAAGACGAAACGCGTTGGGTGTACCCCTTGTGACTCTCCATACTAAGATAAGCAGGAATTCTTCATCTTTATACTTCTTTTTTATTTCTGTTTTAAATCTATGGTTTTAGCCTATTCTAAATATTTAGTGTTTTGCTATTCCCTTTATTTTAGTCCATCCCCTTTTTAATGGTATCTTTTTTTTTAACTGTATCCTTTTACTCTACTATATTTTGGCAATAAATTTATTGTTAACATTTTTTATCCCATCACTACGTATTTTGCCAGTTCTTCATATATATTTAGATTTATTCAGACACTGTCGGTCGCTGATACCCCTATCCCCCCATTCCTATCTATTGTAAAAGGCATCTTACCCATGCCAAATGCTTAGGGGCTAGCTGACACCCTATATCAATAAGGGAGTATCCGTTGTGTGTTAATAATGACCATTTAACTTAATCTAATCATACTTACCTGTGGCGCCGTACTTCTTTTGCTTTATATATATATATATATATATATATATATACACACATTTTATTTAGCAAATGATGGGGGTAAGACAATGGGCAGCAAATTGTGGTCCAAGAGTTGGTAGTAGGGTGAGGTTGGGGCTGTTTTGGTGGTCTCAACGCATCCAGACTGGCACCCGGAATGAATGGGGCAATGACATGATGAAGGGGAGAAGTCAAGCCAATAATATGCCTAGGGGCGGCCTGACCCCTAAATTCGGTCCTGTTTATAGGGTGTCACAAGGGCTCCATAGTGCTGCATGACGGATGGAACATACAGGAGAATTACATGTTACACGAGAGTTACAGACAAGTTCACAACTTTACAAATATACTGTATATATAATTAGAATCTGTAGGTTACGTAGAGAACACTGAGGGCGAGAAGACAATGAACACAAGAGCTTACATTCTATTGGTGATTTAGGTGATAGAGGGCTGGGACTGGTAATGCGTATTTCTGGAACCAGGCTGCGACCGGTAAATGTAATACTAGAGCTGAGTTTGAAGCACTGTCGTAAACTGTCCATAGTACTGATAGCTTGGCAGGAACTGAATTTACTAAACGGACTGGAAGTGGAGATACTGAAGACCGGACTGGAACTGGTGGACCTGCTGACCGGACTGGAACTAGTGGACCCGCTGACCGGATTGGAACTGGTGGACCTGCTGACCGGACTGGAACTGGTGGACCTGCTGACCGGACTGGAACTGGTGGACCCGCTGACCGAATTGGAACTGGTGGACCTGCTGACCGGATTGGAACTGGTGGACCTGCTGACCGGACTGGAACTAGTGGACCCGCTGACCAAATTGGAACTGGTGGACCTGCTGCCCGAACTGGAACTGGTGGACCTGCTGACCGGACTGGAACTGGTGGACCTGCTGACCGGACTGGAACTGGTGGACCTGCTGACCAGACTGGAACTGGTGGACCTGCTGACCGGTCTGGAAGTGGTGGACCTGCTGACCGGACTGGAACTGGAGGTGCTAATGACCCAACTAGGACTGCTATACTTATTAACTATATTTTAACTGGTGATGCTGATGACCAGACTGGGATCGGTGTACCGCACTGGAACTGGTGACATTGGTGACTGCAATGGAGACAGTGGAATGAGATGAAGGTGCAGTGTTAGTGTCAGCGTCCGAAGTCTTACCGGTACGCTGGGGCCACGGGGCTGGCTTCTCCGGCGGTGTGCGGGCAGTGGCGGAGGTGGGCTGCTGCGTCAGTTCCGTGGGCAGCAGTGGCGGCGGTGAGGGGGTCCGCTCGTGGCGGCGGGACGCCGCTACAGTGGGTCGCTCTTGCTGAGCCGTTGCTAGGAGACCAGAGGCAGTGAGCAATGTGGCTTTGCAGAAAGGTCTGCATTACTAGGCGCCGCCATGTTGGAGACCAAGTTTTAAGCACAGTTCCTGTTTCCGGTTTCTTCCAGCCAATCCAGGGGAAGCTCTCCCTATAAAAGGGGGCTGGTTTTGGACAGGGACGCCAGTGCTTCAAGGTACAACCCTGTTGTAGGTGCTTTAGCCTGTGCTCCCAGGATCCTTGTCGTATTCTGGTTACTCCTGATCCTGCTTGGTCGGTTCTCTGTTGCTGCTGCAGCCCTGCCGTTCCTAACCTGCTACTGCCTGTGGAAACGCTCCTGGAAAACCCGGTCCAGTAAGATTCTTTGGGCACAGTCGGCCCCGGGTCTTCTGTCTTGTCTTTCAAGCCACACTCCACAGATCTACGTCACCAGCCACGTCTTTGTACCACAGACCACAACCTGCAGATTGTTATCTTCAGCTTCATCCTCCCAACCACAGTCCACAGTCCTTGTCTCCAGCCACGTCTTCAAATACCATCCACAGTTCCACAGTTCATCATCTACAGTCTCGTCTTTCAAATCACAGTCCACAGTTCTTTGCCTCCAGCCACGTCTTTTAACCACTATCCATAGTTCCGCAGTTCATTATTCACAACCTCGTCTTTCAAGCCACAACCTGCAGTTCTTTATCCGCAATTACGTTCTTTAACCATCGTGCTCCAGCCACAGTTCTCTACTTCAGCCCTGTACATAATAAATACTATTCATAAACTCTCAACCCCGCCTACGTTCTTCATTGCTCCGTGTCCCATGCGAAGGAACTATATCCAACCCCCTCATCTTGTTCACCCACAGCCACCAACCTCCTCAGGCAAGTCTCAGCTGCCGGATCCTAAAACTTTGCTAGACGTGACAGAACACTGTGGAGTGAAGTCTTGAGGCACACGCTGCTGGCAGGGAGCAAAGTTATACAGGCAGCCCTGCAGGAAGTCCTTTTATAGGAGCTGCTGGTTGCTGATTGGAGGCCTGAGTCAGCTGCTCTGAAGTGGTACTGCCATTGGTGGTGCAGTGATCAGATGACATTTTCCAATATGGCAGCGCACGGGACACGGAGCTGTGAGCAGCTGCACCAGAGAGAGTGCCAGGACACCATGCAGCTCGGCTGCACAGCAAGCTGTGGTCAGGAGACTGAAGACAATGGCTGGGAGGCAATAGACTACAGGTTCCAGGAGAGCCCCACTGGACCAGCAACAGAACCCTGAGCAGTATGTATCGGGGTCCAGGAGACAGAGGTTGTGACACGGTGTGCTTTAGAGTTGGCTATCAACCATCAATAATTTGCCACTGATAGTCGATGGTTTTGCAATAGGTCCGATGGTTCTTCGCCAACGATGGCAGAGATGAAACAATGGGGTATTTATGGTGTAGCGGGCATGGTGCTTAGCTTCACCCCTGGCGTGGCCCTCTTAGCTCTGATCCCTTCCCTGACTGGCTTCTTTATTGCACCTCTCAGCTGTGCCCCTTTCACAGATTATCTCGATATGTTACACAGCAGCGATGCCCATCGATAGTTTAAGCAATCAATGTTTTTTCTCATTGATGGTTTCTGGCCAATGGGGGTAATTCAGACTGCATCGCAGGGAGTCACTTGTCAGGTACAAAAGAATTGCCGCCGTGCGATGCTTTTGTACCTGTGCGGGGGATAGGGCCTGACATGCGGGGCCAACTAGCCCTGTGCTGAGCGTCCCCCCACATGTCAGAGTAAATGATCGTAAATGTGGTAAATTTATCTACGATCAGGTCTGAATTACCCCCAATGATGTAAAGCGTCGATGGGACCATCGATGTAGACCATTGATACTGAACCCTTCAATGGCCATCCCTAGTGTACTTCTTTACTGGAGAACAGGTATAACAGCAATGCAACTTTCCGAACGGCAAACACCATCACCCTCCCATCACAGATCGCTGCTCAACATAATGAGATAAAGTTCAGACCATGTGAAGCCTTCTGTACTCCGTCTTGGTAGCGTTGTTGGGGCTAAAATGACCCAAGGAAAACCGGTCAACGGGTCTGCATGAAAGGGGCGGGGCTAAAATGACCCAATTTGGGGCAATAAGAAAGACCACATGGAGGTTTATCAAACCTTGGAATTGACCAGCTGCCAGTGACCAATAAGCCAAGGACGGGGCGCTTATATCCTGAGCTCACATTTTGCAGACCACTGAGCAGGGCCTAGGACTATCAGCAATGGTCACATTGTAAAGATCCACAGGTGACCTGGAGAATTTGAGGACAGAGGGGCAGATTCTGTTGGGCATGATGTGAGTGAGGACGCTCATAATGCAGAGTTACAGTATATAGACACTCACCAGGGTATGACTTAGCACAGTTACAGTACTTAATCAGTGGTGTTGGTTTACTGAAGTATGGGGGTCATTCTGAGTTGATCACAGCAGGAACTTTGTTAGCAGTTGGGTAAAACCATGTGTACTGCAGGGGAGGCAGATATAACATGTGCAGAGAGAGTTAGATTTGGGTGTGGTGTGTTCAATCTGCAATCTAATTTTCAGTGTAAAAATAAAGCAGCCAGTATTTACCCTGCACAGAAACAAAATAACCCACCCAAATCTAACTCTCTCTGCACATGTTATATCTGCCTCCCCTGCAGTGCACATGGTTTTGCCCAACTGCTAACAAAATTCCTGCTGCGAACAACTCAGAATTACCCCCTATAACAAGTACTGCCGTACTCACTGTTACACACTGGTTATGGAGCAAAGCTTTGAGCAAAGAAAGTAGGGCTCTGAGGCATATAAAAAAAATAAAAAATATGTTGAGCGCTAAGGCATCTAAAGGGGCACAAGGTGAGATAAAAGACTGAAAACTGACAAATAAAATGGTGGTTACTCTGCTGTAGTTTGGCCCCTGGCAACTCCCAGTGGTCTTTTCCCCTGTCCAGAAATGTGAAAATGAAAGGTGATATCCCTAGTTACTGTGGGTGGGAGTGCCAAAGACACCTAGGGGTAAATTTACTAAGATTCGTATTTTCCCGTTTCATGTCAAAGTTCAATCACGAATGACATCGAAAGTGTAAAACTGCAACTTTTTGAATTGATTACGACTAATTTACTAAGCTGTCGTATTCGGGTTTTTCTTTTGTTCCGATGTCGATGTCATTCGTGGTTTTTTTTTCTATTTTTACGGCAGTGATTAGCAAAACACTGCCGACTTTTTTTACAATCAATCTCGGCCGGATCTGTGTGATCCGTGCTGGGGTTTATTTTTTTTTTTTTTTTAAATTAAACACTGTAAAATAATAAAAAAAAATGCGTGGGGTCCCCCCTCCTAAGCATAACCAGCCTCGGGCTCTTTGAGCCGATCCTGGTTGCAGAAATATGGGTAAAAAAATGACAGGGGTTCCCCCATATTTAAGCAACCAGCATCGGGCTCTGCGCCTGGTCCTGGTCCCAAAAATACGGGGGACAAAAAGAGTAGGGGTCCCCCGTATTTTTAAAACCAGCACCGGGCTCCACTAGCTGGACAGATAATGCCACAGCCGGGGGTCACTTTTATATAGTGCCCTGCGGCCGTGGCATCAAAAATCCAACTAGTCACCCCTGGCCGGGGTACCCTGGGGGAGTGGGGACCCCTTCAATCAAGGGGTCCCCCCCCCAGCCACCCAAGGGCCAGGGGTGAAGCCCGAGGCTGTCCCCCCCCATCCAATGGGCTGCGGATGGGGGGGCTGATAGCCTTTGTTGTAAAAGAAAAGATATTGTTTTTAGTAGCAGTACTACAAGTCCCAGCAAGCCTCCCCCGCATGCTGGTACTTGGAGAACCACAAGTACCAGCATGCGGCGGAAAAACTGGCCCGCTGGTACCTGTAGTACTACTACTAAAAAAATACCCAAAAAAAGACAAGACACACACACCGTGAAAGTATAATTTTATTACATACATACACACATACATACATACTTACCTTAAGTTCCCACGCAGGTCGGTCCTCTTCTCCAGTAGAATCCAAGGGGTACCTGTTGAAGAAATTATACTCACGAGATCCAGGGGTCCAGGCTCCTCGGGAAATCCAGGGGTAATCCACGTACTTGAAAAAAAAAAAAAAACGGTGTCCCGACCACGAACTGAAAGGGGACCCATGTTTGCACATGGGTCACCTTTCCACGAATGCCAGAAACCCACTCTGACTTCTGTCTAAGTGGGTTTCTTCAGCCAATCAGGGAGCGCCACGTTGTAGCACTCTCCTGATCAGCTGTGTGGTCCTGTCCTCACTGACAGGCAGCACACGGCAGTGTTACAATGTAGCGCCTATGCGCTACATTGTAACCAATGATGGGAACTTTCTGCTCAGCGGTGACGTCACTTTAGGTCAACCGCAGGGCAGAAAGTTCCCATCATTGGTTACAATGTAGCGCATAGGCGCTACATTGTAACACTGCCGTGTGCTGCCTGTCAGTGAGGACAGGACCACACAGCTGATCAGGAGAGTGCTACAACGTGGCGCTCCCTGATTGGCTGAAGAAACCCACTTAGACAGAAGTCAGAGTGGGTTTCTGGCATTCGTGGAAAGGTGACCCATGTGCAAACATGGGTCCCCTTTCAGTTCGTGGTCGGGACACCGTTTTTTTTTTTTTTTTCAAGTACGTGGATTACCCCTGGATTTCCCGAGGAGCCTGGACCCCTGGATCTCGTGAGTATAATTTCTTCAACAGGTACCCCTTGGATTCTACTGGAGAAGAGGACCGACCTGCGTGGGAACTTAAGGTAAGTATGTATGTATGTGTGTATGTATGTAATAAAATTATACTTTCACGGTGTGTGTGTCTTGTCTTTTTTTGGGTATTTTTTTAGTAGTAGTACTACAGGTACCAGCGGGCCAGTTTTTCCGCCGCATGCTGGTACTTGTGGTTCTCCAAGTACCAGCATGCGGGGGAGGCTTGCTGGGACTTGTAGTACTGCTACTAAAAACAATATCTTTTCTTTTACAACAAAGGCTATCAGCCCCCCCATCCGCAGCCCATTGGATGGGGGGGACAGCCTCGGGCTTCACCCCTGGCCCTTGGGTGGCTGGGGGGGGGGGACCCCTTGATTGAAGGGGTCCCCACTCCCCCAGGGTACCCCGGCCAGGGGTGACTAGTTGGATTTTTGATGCCACGGCCGCAGGGCACTATATAAAAGTGACCCCCGGCTGTGGCATTATCTGTCCAGCTAGTGGAGCCCGGTGCTGGTTTTAAAAATACGGGGGACCCCTACTCTTTTTGTCACCCGTATTTTTGGGACCAGGACCAGGCGCAGAGCCCGATGCTGGTTGCTTAAATATGGGGGAACCCCTGTCATTTTTTTTCCCATATTTCTGCAACCAGGATCGGCTCAAAGAGCCCGAGGCTGGTTATGCTTAGGAGGGGGGACCCCACGCAATTTTTTTTGAAAAAATAAGCACTTTCCCACCCCTTCCCACTGATATACATGCACGGATCTCATGGATCCGTGCATGCCTATCCAATCACGAATAAAAAAAAAAGGTCTGTTTTTTTTTAGCACTTTTTTACGAGTTGTAATTTTTCACGGCAGTGTTTGTTTGTTTTTTGCTTTGCACTTCTTAGTAAATGACCGAGATTCATACTTAAACAGCCGCGTTTTGACCGATGGTGTATTCATTCGTAATTTTTTACTTGGACTTGCAAAAAATTACGAATGCCCTCATCTCTGCCGTGATTAGTGTTTAGTAAATTACCGAGATGACACTTTGATGAAAAAACGGCATCTCGGTCAAAATCGGGAGCTTAGTAAATTTCCCCCCTAGAATGAATGCAAGAGGAACATTTCTCTGGGTGGAATCTGTTTGCACTATTTCTGCCTGGCGCAGGTTTTGGGGCTGATTCTGACGCAAGGCAGCCGTGGAAGCTCGCCATTTGCCTCTATAGATATATATCTCTTATATATTTATCCAGATCTGTGACTCTATGACTCATTTGATAACGCTGGGCGTGGCTAGGAGCTCTGAGTCATAGAGTCACAGATCCGGATAGGAGAGAGGTGGGCGTGGCTAGGAGGTCTGAGTCATAGAGTCACAGATCCGGATAGGAGAGAGGTGGGCGTGGCTAGGAGGTCTGAGTCATAGAGTCACAGATTCGGATAGGAGAGAGGTGGGCGTGGCTAGAAGGTCTGAGTCATAGAGTCACAGATCTGGATAGGAGAGACCAGGCTGGGCGTGGCTAGGAGCTCTGAGTTATAGAGTCACAGATCTGGATAGGAGAGAAGTAGGCGTGGCTAGGAGCTCTGAGTCATAGAGTCACAGATCTGGATAGGAGGTGGGAGTGGCTAGAAGCCCTGAGTCATAGAGTCACAGATCTGGATAGCAGAGAGGTGGGCGTGGCTAGAAGCTCTGAGTCATAGAGTCACAGATCTGGATAGCAGAGAGGTGGGCGTGGCTAGAAGCTCTGAGTCATAGAGTCACAGATCTGGATAGGAGAGACTAGGTAAAACACACACGCTGACTAATAGTAAGAGCTGCACTTAGCAGCAGGCAGTGCCCTGATGACAGCCCCACCCACCCAGGGGTAATGGGGCAATTAGCAGTGACCCCGGGACAATACACTGTATCAATGAGCTATGCCACTGCCCAGGTGGGCGCCATGCTGCTGCGGCTGCGGAGGAACTTCTGTCAGTCCGGGATCGGGCAGGAAGAGGAGGAGGGAGGGGGGGGGGGGGTGATCTCACCTGTCGGGCGGACGGCTGGACACCCACCCTGGGCTCCCTGTCAGCTGTCAGGCCGTGTACCACTGCTGGAGGCGGGAAGGGGGGGTGATGACGGACGCCCTCTGTGCGCACCCCTCTGTGATCCTCCCGGCGTCTCTCCAACGCTCACATCCCAGCCTCAGCCGCCGCTGACGACTGCCTCCCGGTCGCCATGTTAGCACTCAGCAGCCGACGCGCAGCTTTCAGTCAGCTGAGAGGCCGCAGGGACTCTGGGAGTTGTAGTTCCTGACACCGCCAGCTGCTCACCGGGGAGCGTGAGGGAGTGCGGTGGCCGCGGACTACATCTCCCAGGGAGCACCGAGGGGGGACGCGGTGTGCAGTGTGCGGGGACAATGATGCTGGTGAGAGGGTAATAGCATATACTGTTATGAATTACCCCCTATATCACACAAAGTTATTCTTACACATGCCCATTATTCCTGTGACATCTGATAGGTCATTAAGCTGAGGAACTGAATGCAGGCATTTAAGCGACAGGCATTTCCCCACAAAGAATCCACATTGCCCGTACGAGGCAAAGCTGCCAAGCTGTCAGTCATTCACAGAAGCCCCTCCTCCTATAGTGGTCGCCAGCTGTAGATGGGCGAGAGGGAGAACCACGGACATATTTAGTATAAACACGTCAGTTCCTTCTTATATATTCAGTGCACTGGGTTTCCTATATACAGTCAGCGGCTGCTCCTATGAGAGGCTGATACTGTATGTGGCTTTATGGTACTTTTATATCAGATGATATTGCAGATCTGCACTGAAGATCCCAGCAGATCATTTGTAGCAACGTCTGTTTATTTTATTACCAGATTACTCGCTGACGTTTCCTTCTAGCACATATCTGAGACACAACCAGACACATAATGGGACATAAATATAATATATAAAAAATATTATAATACTATAAAAAATATTATAATTATATAAAAAAAAATATAGCAGGATATCCCCGGAAACCTAATGACTGTCGACCTAAGTTGTGTCGACCTAACGACTGTATCCCTGCGCAGCAGCGAGGCAGGGACCCTCACCTGCAAGTAAGGTGATCACATTAGCAATCACTTTACCTGTAACACATCCCTCCACGATGAATAATAATACATGCCTGCGATACTATTGCTGCGATAAGCGCCGATAGGAAATGATAATTATTGGGTCTAGTTCCAATGATAAATATGCCCCGATAGGAGACAACTGTCTGTTTGCCCAATGTGGAGATCTGAGAGTTTGCACAATGAGCAGCAATAAAGAAACACCAACAAACTATTAACGTTGTTTGAGCAGAGGAGTTTCACCAGAGTAAGCAGACGCAGCCGCGGTGGCGATTCCCCAGCGAGCGCTCGGTAAGTAATTGGAATGGACCAGTGAATGTCAGCATCATCTTGTTTATTGTCATTATTTTATCATTTTAAAAAGCCTCTAGGTGATGAGACATGCAGTATAGAACATAATTACCATTATTAGCATACTAATTGGACACAAAAATAGGCCAAGTACAAGGTAAGCCAGCTGAATAATCTCACATTAATCACACAGCGTCGTGAATACGCCTATTGTTACATCGACAGCGCCCACAATCGCTCATGTTCTGCGCTAAAGTATCGGACTCTTCTGGGTTCTCCTCCCCCGGCGTCAAACATTACCAGGCGCACGTTTAACGCTGCCATCGCGTCAAGTTCATCAAGAGGCATCTGCATACATTACCATGTCATTGTGGATCAATAATGCACTGGCCCCAAGAGCTGCCGCTTTAATTGCTTTCTTCCTTAATCTGGTTTATAAACCAGATGCCGTTACTGATGGTATCACTGTCACTCTCACACAGGGGGTCATTCCGAGTTGATCGCTAGCTGCCGTTGTTCGCTGCGCTGCGATCAGGCTAAAAATCGGCACTTCTGCGCATGCGTATGCGGCGCAATGCGCACGTGCGATGTACTTCCACAACAGCCGATGTAGTTTCACACAAGGTCTAGCGACGCTTTTCTGTCGCACTGCTGGCCGCAGAGTGATTGACAGGAAGTGGGTGTTTCTGGGAGGTAACTGACCGTTTTCAGGGAGTGTGTGTATAAATGCAGGCGTGACAGATACAAACGCAGGCGTGCCTGAGGAAACGCGGGCGTGGCTGGCCGAACGCAGGGCGTGTCTGTGACGTCAAAACAGGAACTAAATAGTCTGAAGTGATCGCAATGTAGGAGTAGGACTGGAGCTGCTCAGAAACTGCACAATCTTTTCTTGTAGCCGCACTGCGATCCTTTCGGTCGCACTTCTGCTAAGCTAAGATACACTCCCAGAGGGCGGCGGCCTAGCGTTTGCACGGCTGCTAAAAGCAGCTAGCGAGCGAACAACTCGGAATGAGGGCCATAGAGGCGTAAGGATACAACTTATCCATAGCCGCCACCTGCAGCGTTATATAGTATCTCTGTTCAGCACCGGCCGCGCCACAGTCACAGCCGACTCTACGCCAACACAAGTGGCGCTATGAGTTACTACAGCGTCATGTAGCAGCATCTGCCCATAGTGAGAACGCTGCGTTGCTGGGTCTACGACACTGGTCCTACAAGAGCTCCTTGGTGCACATTTTACCTGTGTCTCATTATTTAGTACTTTAATCATATAAATATCTGTATATAGGGCCTGATTCGGATGAATGCAAATGGTGAGCTTCCAAGGCTTCCGTCAACTACAGACTCAGAATCAGCCCCAAAACCTGCACCAGACGGGAATAGTACAAACAAATCCCACCCAGAGAATTGCTCCTCTTGCATTCGTTCTAGATGTCTGTGGCACTCCCACCCGCAGTAACTAGGGATACCATCTTTCATTTTCACATTTGTGGACAGGAGACAAGGCCAGTGGGAGTTGCCAGAGGCCAAACTACAGCAGAGTAACAACCATTTTATTTGTCAGTTTTCAGTCTTTATCTAAACACTCTAATAAAGAGCCTCCTCGTTCCCCTTTATGTGACTCAGAACCCATTCAAGTTTCTTTAGATGCCACAGAGCCTCCTCATATGTATCATAGCCCCCTCCTGCCTCTTTATATGTCTCAGAGCCCATTCATACAGTATGTCTCAGAGCCCCCTCATGCCTCTTGAAATGCTTCATAGCCTCCCATGCCTCTTTATATGCCTCAGAGCCCCTCATATGCTTCATAGTCCCATCATGCCTCTTTGTATGCCTCAGAACCTCCTCATGTCACTTTATATGCCTCAGACCTCCTCATATGCCTCAGAGCCTCATGCCCCTTTATATGCCTCAGAGCCCCCTCATGCCCCTTTATATGCCTCAGAGCCTCTCATATGCCTCAGAGCCCCCTCATGTCTCTGTATATGCCTCAAAGCCCCCTCATGCCTATCTATACCTAATAGTATCTTTATATGCCTCATAGCCCCATCATGCCCTTTTATATGCCTTAGAGCTCCTCATATGCCTCAGAGCCCCCTCATGCCCCTTTATGTGCCTCAGAGACCCTTCATGCCCCCCTGTATATGCCTCAGAGCCCCCTCATGCCCCTTTATGTGCCTCAGAGCCCCCTCATGCCCCCCCCTGTATATGCCTCAGAGCCCCTTATATGCCTCAGAGCCCCTTCATGTCTCTTTATATGCCTCAAAGCCCCCTCATGCCTATTTATTTGCCTATTTAAAATTGCAAATGACGAAGTTGTGCGATATATCCAGCGATGCAGCAGTGAGGAAGAGTTTACATTGAGATGTCACTGCATTGGGCGAGTTGGAAAAGTCTTCTGATCTCCGTACACATCCGTACGGGATAATTTTACAGACACGTGCGCTGAGCAATGGGGGAAAATGTTGGTCCATTAATATTGTGCGACTCATTTCTTCCAACAGACCATGAAACCGTTTGCTTTTCAGTCAGATATATATCACCATCATCTCCCAAGCATAATAAGCGTCCCCCCCTCTAGAGCTATACCCCTGCGAAGCTGACATTCCCCGCGTGGTGAGTGAGGCGGGAGCGATAGAGAGTGGGCAGCTGCCCATTTATGGAAATTCTCCCAAAACATTTTAGTAACTTTTCAACCCGCCGCTCTAGAGAGAGCTGACATCTTGGGGCCGGAGTCTGCATAAACCGCCATGGGAGCAGGGAGCGTAGGGAACAGCTAAATGCCTGTTATCTGAGCTAATGACGGACCAAGATGACTAACTGAGCAAACATATAAACATTTATATTGGAAGGAGGAAGTATTCGTAAAGGTATTTTGTTTTTTAAGTAAAAAATCTATGAAATTTGGCTTTTTCACAGCAGTTTGGGGCCTACAGGAGGCAGCGAAACGTCTATCCTTACAGGGCACATATGCTGTGTTCCTTGGACAGGCTTCCGCGTCCCCAGCAGGAAACCAATCTGCCCATTTACATATCAAAGCCATGGAATAATCCATTCCCAGTGGGCTTCAAAGAGGGAAATGAATGCACTATATATAGGATTCCGCCGCTGAGATCCTCCTTTCCTCTGCGTTCTGTACCTCTCCAACAAGGGAAAAATCTCTGTTGTTTTAACCTTACTCATCTGATGAAGAAAGACGGAGTGTAGGATTTTCACCGGTTACATCAACATGTCAGTCTGAAGTGCCGCAACGGGGAGCAGCGTTATAGAGCCATGCATAAGCAGCAGTGAGTGACAGCAACATGAGGCGTCTATCACTATATCTATACAGCTCACAGCCGTCAGGCGCTGGACAGTATGTGTGTGTATATATATATATATATTAGTGTATACAGTGTAATCTGTAACAATAATGTATGAATTGTATATCTTATGTTGCAGCTACCCCATGATGTTATATTGTATAATCCTATAAAATAATAGGATAGGGCTGCTCCTCACCTCTGTTATGTACTTCTACAGCCACTAGAGGGCGCCTGATGGACCAAATGACTCATTTGTGTGCTACAAGCTGTCACAGGTGAAAGTGATACTGCAGGGAGATGTTACAGCCTCCTGACCTGCTGATAATATTAATAATACTGATCTAACTGTTGCATACGGAAAGAGAGAGTGGGAGTGGGGCAGATTAGGACTTGGAGGGTGGCGAGTGGAGATGGGGCAGATAGGGGCTGGTGGAGAAAGAGAGAGGGTGGGAGGGTTGGGGTATATAGGTACTGGGGAGAGAGAGATGCAGATATTTTCAACTCTGTTCCTCACCTCTATGGGGGGAATTCAAGTGTGTTGCGCGCCGGCGGACACTAGATGGCTTCCGACTGAGTATTTCTAGTGTTGCTTCATTTTGGCGAGCACAGCTGCCGGCGTCGACATTTCTACTTGCAGCCTCTCAAGCTGCTGAGCAGAAATGACCAAAAAGTGACCCGTTGAGCGCTCACACAGGACTTTCTGCGGACGCGACAATGTTCCAGTATGGGCAGGATGTAATGAAGTCCGAGTTCAGTGGCCCTGTGGGATACTGTTTTTTTTTTTTAAAGGAGCACTCGCGTACAAGGCTAAACCATGAAATGTAAATGATTGCACCTTTTAAGAAAACGTCCGAGTTCGGCCTGCTTCCCGCACGGCCGCCGCACTCGGGCTCCATTAATTTCCGCACTGTATGTTCAACTTGTTTAATTTATGTTCTTCACAACCGGCAAATTCTTAATCCATTATAAATACAGTGTCCATTCTCTCCTTTACTCCAAGTAGCGGCTCCTGTGCTTGTTCTGTAAGTTCTGGAATGTCACAAACAAAAGAGGCATAACACCCGCCCGCTGTACCGGTTTACCCGTTGTTCTATGGTCTGTACCGGAAAACAGGGGCTTCGTTCCAGATTTCTATAGATTTCTATAGCGCCGCTGCGGAGACACACCCATTTACTCATGGCCACGCCCCCTTTCCTTCTCTCTTCCGATTTTTAACTCAGAGATGTTGGAGGGTATGTAACTCCGCTGTAATAATGAGGAGACTAGGGGGCAATGTAAAAGCTTCCGATTTAAAAACAAACCAAAACCTGGCATGTCGATTTACCTTTTGACCAATCAGATTGCTTCAATTCATTCCTACAGCAATTACGGCAAGTGACCTGCCATTGGGACGTGATCCTCTTTCCGGGTAGTAGCGAACCCTTCCCGATGGATCTGAAGTACGTAATAAAGATGTTAACAAAGGATGGATGGGAGCATAGGCATGCGCAGCACATGTTGGGGGTGCACTGTCGGAGAGGCGTGTCTAGCACCACCTACTGGGCGTGTCTAGCACTGCCTATTTGCATTCCTTTCCATTCCAAATGCACCTTAGCTATATGGTGGTTTCTCACAACGGGGAACCTCTGAAGAAATGTCCTCCCTGGGATACAGCGTCTTCAGTCGGATGTTCACTATTCTTGTAGGATATCACATGGTCCGGAAGATACCGGTTCATGTAGGAATATAACCAATGTCATCATCATACAACAGAGGTTCAACCAGACTCATGTCACGTCCTGCCCTCTGCGTCTTCCAGCCACACCATCATCCTCTCCCTGCATCTCTCAGCCACACCATCATCTCCCGCTCTGCGTCTCTCACCATCCCTCTCACTTTGTGTCTCTCAGCCTCCCACCCCTCACTCTGTGTCTCTCAGCCTTCCCCCTTCACTCTGTGCCTCTCAGCCTCCCACCCCTCACTCTGTGTCTCTCAGCCTTCCCCCTTCACTTTGTGCCTCTCAGCCTCCCACCCCTCACTCTGTGTCTCTCAGCCTTCCGCCTTCACTCTGTGCCTCTCAGCCTCCCACCCCTCACTCTGTGTCTCTCAGCCTTCCCCCTTCACTCTATGCCTCTCAGCCTCCCACCCCTCACTCTGTGACTCTCAGCCTCCCACCCCTCACTCTGTGTCTCTCAGCCTGCTCCCCTTCACTCTGTCTCTCAGCCTTCCCCCTTCACTCTGTGTCTCTCAGCCTTCCCCCTTCACTCTGTGACTCTCAGCCTTTCAACCTTCAGTGTCTCTCAGCCTCCTCCCCCTACACTATGTGCCTTTCAGCTTAACACCCTTCACTCTTCAACCTGCTCCCCCTTCAATTTGTGCCTCTCAGCCAGCCCCCCCCCTTCAGTCTGTGCCTCTCAGCCTCCCACCTCTGTGTCTCTCTTGCTGCACCCCTTTCACTCTGTCTCTCAGCCTTCTCCCTTCACTCTGTGTCTCTCAGCCTCCCACCCCTCACTCTGTGTCTTTCAGCCTGCTCCCCTTCACTCTGTGCCTCTCAGCCTCCCAACCTTCACTCTGTGTCTCTCAGCCTTCTCCCTTCACTCTGTGTCTCTCAGCCTCCCACCCCTCACTCTGTGTCTCCCAGCCTGCTCCCCTTCACTCTGTGTCTCTCAGCCTCCCACCCCTCACTCTGTGTC
The DNA here is from genome assembly GCF_028390025.1 of Pseudophryne corroboree. Lineage (NCBI taxonomy): Eukaryota > Metazoa > Chordata > Amphibia > Anura > Myobatrachidae > Pseudophryne > Pseudophryne corroboree. The sequence continues at coordinate 483,018,149 of NC_086451.1, forward strand.
TCTAAGCCTCCTCCCCCTACACTGTGTGCCTCTCAGCTTAACACCCTTCACTCTTCAACCTGCTCCCCCTTCAATTTGTGCCTCTCAGCCAGCCCCCCCCCCCTTCACTCTGTGCCTCTCAGCCTCCCACCTCTGTGTCTCTCTTGCTGCCCCCCTTTCACTCTGTGTCTCTCAGCCTCCCACCCCTCACTCTGTGTCTCTCAGCCTTCTCCCTTCACTCTGTGTCTCTCAGCCTCCCACCCCTCACACTGTGTCTCTCAGCCTGCTCCCCTTCACTCTGTGTCCCTCAGCCTCCCACCCCTCACTCTGTGTCTCTCAGCCTGCTCCCCTTCACTCTGTGCCTCTCAGCCTCCCAACCTTCAGTGTCTCTAAGCCTCCTCCCCCTTCACTCTGTGCCTCTCAGCCTCCCACCCCTCACTCTGTGTCTCTCAGCCTGCTCCCCTTCACTCTGTGCCTCTCAGCCTCCCACCCCTCACTCTGTGCCTCTCAGCCTCCCAACCTTCAGTGTCTCTAAGCCTCCTCCCCCTTCACTCTGTGCCTCTCAGCCTCCCACCCCTCACTCTGTGTCTCTCAGCCTTCCCCCTTCACTCTGTGACTCTCAGCTTTTCAACCTTCAGTGTCTCTAAGCCTCCTCCCCCTACACTCTGTGCCTCTCAGCTTAACACCCTTCACTCTTCAACCTGCTCCCTGTCACGATCCGGGTATCTGGACGCCATTACTTACCCTTCAGATGCCTCCTAAGGCTGGCTCAGCATTCCAGGACCGGATCCCGCTGTTTCTGAGTTTCCACATGCAGAATGTCAGAGTGGTGATTTCATCAGCCGCGGCCTCCGCTGTGCCCGCGTGGTTAAATGTGCGCTTGTCAGTCTGGCGTCTCCTGTCTCCTGTGGCCGGCGTCGCCATTACTGTTTCAATTCTCACATGGATTACAAACCAAACTTCCCTCCAAGTGTCTGCATGGGCGCAGTCATCTTGGTTTTTGTCATCTGATCATTTCCACCAATCTGCTGTCTGTATTGTTGATTTGCATAATTGCCTAGCCAACCCCTTCCTTGCTGCAGGTATAAGTAAGCTGTGCCTGAACAAGGAAGGCGTCAGTGCTTTGGTTGTCTAACCTAGTTCCAGTTTGTCTCTCTCCTGTGGTTGTCTTCCAGGTTCCAGCTCCTGTCTCCAGACTTCTGCTATAGAGACCCGCACCAGCATTCCATCTGCGGTGTAGCCTGACTCTCCGATCCATTCTGGACTCACCTGTTTCCAGCTACAGCAATCACCTGCTTCCAGCCGAGCTTCCAGCAGTGTACAACTTCTCTTAAAGGGCCGGTGTCCTTTCTGCAGTTTACCACTCTCCACCGGTATTATTATTTCATCGCTCTCAAGTCAATCACCTGCTTCCAGCCCAGCTTCCAGCAGTGTACAGCTTCCCTTAAAGGGCCGGTGTCCTTTCTGCAGTTTACCACTCTCCACCGGTATTATTATTTCATCGCTCTCAAGTTCGTTTATTATTTAACTGGTTCCAGCCAGTATCCACTCCGTACCAACAACAGTCTGGTTCCAGCCAGTATCCACAGCAGCCGTTTTTCCTTCAGCAGCCCAGCCTTTCCTGGAACATCAGCTGGTACGATCCTGGGTTCTCTCCATTGCTACAGTCAGGCCTGGTAAGGACTTTCCAACTAGAAGATTATTAGAACTGTCTCACACTACCAGTGCCTGTGGCCCTTGCCACCCTGTAGTACCCAGGAACTGTATTATTGCCCTGCTGACTTTTATGTTTTCTTATTTTCTGCTGTGTTACGGAGTTTGTCATAATAAACATCATTGACTTTTATCCTGGTTGTCGTGGTCACGCCTTCGGGCAGTTATTCTACATGTTACATCTCAGCCCCTACAACTGAGGTTGCCTCCCGTCAACTCAGGCCCTCAGTTGTGACAGTAAGCACTGAACTAATGAATCCAGCCGGAGACCAGGATCAAGCGGCCAGGCCGATGCAAGAACTGGCAGCCCGACTTGAACATCAGGAGGCTGCACAGGGCCACATCATCCGCTGTCTCCAGGATCTCTCCACACGGCTGGATGGGATTCAAACGACCCTCCGTGGACCTGGCACGTCCGGTGCGTCCACTACAGTGACACCAGCTGTAACCCCACCCACCTTACCCATTTCCAGTCCACATCTTCATCTTCCAACGCCAGCAAAATTTGATGGATCTCCAAGGTTCTGCAGGGGATTTCTCAATCAATGTGAAATCCACTTTGAGCTTCTACCTGGCAATTTCTTCAGTGACCGTACCAAAATTGCCTATATCATCTCCCTTCTCAGTGGCTCAGCCCTTGACTGGGCATCACCTTTATGGGAGAAGTCTGATCCCCTGCTATCCTCCTATACTGACTTTGTAGCTACATTCAGGCGCATCTTCGACGAGCCAGGCCGGATAACATCTGCTTCATCTGAGATTCTTCGTTTACGCCAGGGAACACGTACCGTGGGACAGTATCTTATACAGTTTAAAATCCTGGCATCCGAACTGGCATGGAACGACGAGGCCCTGTATGCTGCATTCTGGCATGGCTTATCAGAACGCATCAAGGATGAGTTAGCTACCAGAGACTTGCCCTCTAAGTTGGATGAGCTAATTTCTCTTTGCACGAAGGTTGATCTACGTTTTAGAGAGAGAGCAACCGAGCGAGGAAGATCATCTACTCCTAAATCTTCTGCTCCTCCTTCTCGTCAACCATCTCCATCCAAGGATGAGCCTATGCAAATTAGTCGTTCCCGTCTATCTCCTGCTGAGCGCCGAAAACGTCTCTCTGAGTCTCTCTGTCTCTACTGTGCAGCTCCGTCGCACACTATCAATGCCTGTCCCAAACGTCCGGGACTCCAGATCCTAGTTCGCCAAGGAGAGGGCCGGCTAGGAGTGATGATCTCCTCTCCATCTCCTCATGACTGTAACCTCCCAGTGTCGCTCCAAATTGCTCAACGTTACAGGAACGTCATTGCCCTCCTTGATTCCGGAGCAGCTGGGAATTTCATAACCGAAGCTTATGTTAAACGGTGGTCCCTACCCACCGAGAGACTGTCCTCGTCCATCTCTTTGACTGCCGTGGATGGCAGCAAGATTTTTGACGCAGTCATTTCCTTAAGGACTCTTCCAGTTCGTCTGAGAGTGGGAGTTCTTCATTCTGAGTATATTTCTTTTTTAGTGATTCCAAGAGCCACACATCCAGTGGTTTTAGGCCTTCCATGGCTCCGTCTCCACAACCCATCAATTGACTGGACGACTACGCAAATACTGGCATGGGGTCCCTCCTGTGCTGAGACTTGTTTAGCCAAAGTTCTTCCTGTTTGTTCTTCCTTCCCCAGGTCAACTGATGTTCCGCCTCCTCCATATCAAGACTTCACGGATGTGTTCAGTAAAGCCTCTGCTGATATCCTTCCTCCTCATAGAGAATGGGACTGCCCAATCGACCTCATTCCAGGGAAGGTTCCACCGCGAGGCCGAACTTATCCGTTGTCTCTGCCCGAGACACACTCCATGGAAGAGTACATCAAAGAGAACCTGGCGAAGGGTTTCATCCGACCATCTTCTTCTCCAGCCGGCGCAGGCTTCTTCTTCGTTAAGAAGAAAGACGGTGGTCTGCGTCCGTGCATCGACTACAGGGGTCTGAACGACATTACCGTCAAGAACCGATACCCTTTACCCCTGATTACTGAGCTCTTTGATAGAGTTAGTGGTGCAACCATTTTCACAAAGCTGGACTTGAGGGGTGCCTACAATCTCATCCGAATCCGTGAGGGTGACGAGTGGAAGATCGCCTTTAACACCCGTGACGGACATTATGAGTACCTCGTCATGCCCTTCGGATTGAGCAACGCTCCAGCAGTCTTCCAGCACTTCGTGAATGAGATCTTCAGGGACATCTTGTACCGCCATGTCGTGGTTTATCTAGACGACATCCTCATCTTTGCTAATAATCTCGAAGATCATCGTTTCTGGGTAAAAGAGGTTCTTTCCCGTCTCCGTGTCAATCACCTCTATTGTAAATTGGAGAAGTGTGTGTTTGAAGTTAAAACCATTCCGTTTCTAGGTTACATTGTGTCCGGTTCCGGACTAGAGATGGATCCTGAGAAACTCCAAGCAATCCAGAATTGGCCTATACCCTTAAGCCTCAAAGGGGTCCAGAGGTTCTTAGGGTTCGCCAATTATTATAGAAAATTTATACGAGACTTTTCCACCATTGTGGCGCCTATCACTGCATTAACCAAGAAAGGTGCTAATCCGTCCAAGTGGTCCGAGGAAGCTACACAGGCCTTTCACCTTCTGAAGCAACGGTTCATCTCTGCACCAGTTCTGAAACAGCCTGACACCGACTCTCCTTTTATCTTAGAGGTAGATGCCTCCTCCGTTGGAGTAGGAGCAGTGTTATCCCAGAGGGCCAAAGATGGACATCTACATCCTTGCAGTTTCTTCTCCCGGAAGTTCTCCCCAGCTGAGCGCAACTATGCCATTGGCGATCAGGAGTTGCTAGCCATCAAGCTCGCTCTGGAGGAGTGGAGATACCTGTTGGAGGGAGCTTCCCACTCAATCACCATACTTACCGACCACAAAAATCTTTTATATCTCAAAGGCGCACAATGTCTCAACCCTCGTCAGGCCAGATGGGCACTTTTCTTTTCCAGATTTGACTTTAAACTCCAGTTCTGTCCGGGTTCTCAGAATCGTAAGGCCGATGCCCTTTCCCGCTCATGGGAGCAAGAAAATGAGTCCGAGTCTGCAGACAAGCATCCTATTATTAATCCGTTGGCATTCTCCACGGTAGGGATGGACTCTACGCCTCCACCAGGGAAAAGTTTTGTTAAGCCAGTTCTAAGGAAGAAGCTCATGCATTGGGCCCATGCTTCCCGTTTTGCTGGACATACAGGCATTCAGAAAACCCTTGAATTTATTTCTAGGTCCTACTGGTGGCCAACTCTGAAAAAGGACGTTATGGAATTTATTGCCTCCTGCCCAAAGTGTGCCCAACACAAAGTCTCCCGCCAGTCGCCTGCGGGGCAACTGGTTCCATTATCTGTTCCCCGTCGACCATGGACCCATTTGTCGATGGACTTTGTTTCCGATCTACCTATCTGCAACAAGTTTAATACCATCTGGGTGGTAGTTGACCGGTTCACCAAGATGGCACATTTCATCCCTCTCACCGGTCTTCCGTCAGCTTCCAAGTTGGCTCAAGTGTTTATACAAGAGATCTTCCGACTTCACGGTCTTCCTGAAGAGATCATCTCGGATCGTGGAGTACAATTTGTAGCCAAATTTTGGCGAAGTTTGTGTCAAGCCCTCCAAGTCAAGTTAAAGTTTTCCACGACTTACCATCCTCAGACCAATGGTCAAACCGAGAGGGTGAATCAGGACTTGGAGGCCTTCCTCCGTATATATGTGTCTTCCTCTCAAGATGACTGGGTTCAACTCCTTCCTTGGGCCGAGTTCAGCCACAACAATCAATACCATTCCTCATCTTCTTCTACACCATTCTTCATTAATTATGGATTCCACCCTAAAGTCCCAGAATTCCAACCGCTTCCCGCAACTTCTGTGCCAGCAGTGGATGTCACCTTGCGTCAGTTTTCAAATAACTGGAAGAACGTCCGCGCAGCCCTGCTTAAAGCCTCATTCAGGTATAAAAAGTTTGCCGATAGGAAGCGTAGAGCGGTTCCTGCTCTTAAGGTGGGTGATCGTGTGTGGTTGTCCACGAAGAATTTGAGGTTGAGAGTTCCCAGCATGAAATTTGCACCTCGCTACATCGGACCCTTCAAGATTGAACAAGTCATCAATCCTGTTGCCTACAGGTTACAGTTACCATCCTTCTTGAAAATACCCAGGACATTTCATGTTTCTTTGTTGAAACCGCTGATCCTGAATCGGTTTCATTCCGCACTTCCTCCAGCTCCTAAAGTTCAGACTCAACGGGGAGTCGAGTACGAGGTGGCCAAGATTTTGGACTCACGTTTCCGTTACGGTCAGTTACAATACCTCATTGACTGGAAGGGCTATGGTCCTGAAGAACGCTCTTGGACCAATGCCTCAGACGTCCATGCTCCTGCCTTGGTCCGAAATTTCCACGCAAAGTTTCCTTTAAAGCCTAAGAAGTGTCCTGGGGCCACTCCTAAAGGGGGGGGTGCTGTCACGATCCGGGTATCTGGACGCCATTACTTACCCTTCAGATGCCTCCTAAGGCTGGCTCAGCATTCCAGGACCGGATCCCGCTGTTTCTGAGTTTCCACATGCAGAATGTCAGAGTGGTGATTTCATCAGCCGCGGCCTCCGCTGTGCCCGCGTGGTTAAATGTGCGCTTGTCAGTCTGGCGTCTCCTGTCTCCTGTGGCCGGCGTCGCCATTACTGTTTCAATTCTCACATGGATTACAAACCAAACTTCCCTCCAAGTGTCTGCATGGGCGCAGTCATCTTGGTTTTTGTCATCTGATCATTTCCACCAATCTGCTGTCTGTATTGTTGATTTGCATAATTGCCTAGCCAACCCCTTCCTTGCTGCAGGTATAAGTAAGCTGTGCCTGAACAAGGAAGGCGTCAGTGCTTTGGTTGTCTAACCTAGTTCCAGTTTGTCTCTCTCCTGTGGTTGTCTTCCAGGTTCCAGCTCCTGTCTCCAGACTTCTGCTATAGAGACCCGCACCAGCATTCCATCTGCGGTGTAGCCTGACTCTCCGATCCATTCTGGACTCACCTGTTTCCAGCTACAGCAATCACCTGCTTCCAGCCGAGCTTCCAGCAGTGTACAACTTCTCTTAAAGGGCCGGTGTCCTTTCTGCAGTTTACCACTCTCCACCGGTATTATTATTTCATCGCTCTCAAGTCAATCACCTGCTTCCAGCCCAGCTTCCAGCAGTGTACAGCTTCCCTTAAAGGGCCGGTGTCCTTTCTGCAGTTTACCACTCTCCACCGGTATTATTATTTCATCGCTCTCAAGTTCGTTTATTATTTAACTGGTTCCAGCCAGTATCCACTCCGTACCAACAACAGTCTGGTTCCAGCCAGTATCCACAGCAGCCGTTTTTCCTTCAGCAGCCCAGCCTTTCCTGGAACATCAGCTGGTACGATCCTGGGTTCTCTCCATTGCTACAGTCAGGCCTGGTAAGGACTTTCCAACTAGAAGATTATTAGAACTGTCTCACACTACCAGTGCCTGTGGCCCTTGCCACCCTGTAGTACCCAGGAACTGTATTATTGCCCTGCTGACTTTTATGTTTTCTTATTTTCTGCTGTGTTACGGAGTTTGTCATAATAAACATCATTGACTTTTATCCTGGTTGTCGTGGTCACGCCTTCGGGCAGTTATTCTACATGTTACATCTCAGCCCCTACAACTGAGGTTGCCTCCCGTCAACTCAGGCCCTCAGTTGTGACACTCCCCCTTCAATTTGTGCCTCTCAGCCAGCCCCCCCTTCACTCTGTGCCTCTCAGCCTCCCACCTCTGTGTCTCTCTTGCTGCCCCCCTTTCACTCTGTGTCTCTCAGCCTCCCACCCCTCACTCTGTGTCTCTCAGCCTTCTCCCTTCACTCTGTGTCTCTCAGCCTCCCACCCCTCACTCTGTGTCTCTCAGCCTTCCCCCTTCACTCTGTGTCTCTCAGCCTCCCACCCCTCACTCTGTGTCTCTCAGCCTGCTCCCCTTCACTCTGTGCCTCTCAGCCTCCCACCCCTCACTCTGTGCCTCTCAGCCTCCCACCTCTGTGTCTCTCTTGCTGCCCCCCTTTCACTTTGTGTCTCTCAGCCTCCCACCCCTCACTCTGTGTCTCTCAGCCTGCTCCCTTTCACTCTGTGTCTCTCAGCCTCCCACCCCTCACTCTGTGTCTCTCAGCCTCCCACCCCTCACACTGTGTCTCTCAGCCTGCTCCCCTTCACTCTGTGTCTCTCAGCCTCCCACCCCTCACACTGTGTCTCTCAGCCTGCTCCCCTTCACTCTGTGTCTCTCAGCCTCCCACCCCTCACTCTGTGTCTCTCAGCCTGCTCCCCTTCACTCTGTGCCTCTCAGCCTCCCAACCTTCAGTGTCTCTAAGCCTCCTCCCCCTTCACTCTGTGCCTCTCAGCCTCCCACCCCTCACTCTGTGTCTCTCAGCCTGCTCCCCTTCACTCTGTGCCTCTCAGCCTCCCACCCCTCACTCTGTGCCTCTCAGCCTCCCAACCTTCAGTGTCTCTAAGCCTCCTCCCCCTTCACTCTGTGCCTCTCAGCCTCCCACCTCTCACTCTGTGTCTCTCAGCCTTCCCCCTTCACTCTGTGACTCTCAGCCTTTCAACCTTCAGTGTCTCTAAGCCTCCTCCCCCTACACTCTGTGCCTCTCAGCTTAACACCCTTCACTCTTCAACCTGCTCCCCCTTCAATTTGTGCCTCTCAGCCAGCCCCCCCTTCACTCTGTGCCTCTCAGCCTCCCACCTCTGTGTCTCTCTTGCTGCCCCCCTTTCACTCTGTGTCTCTCAGCCTCCCACCCCTCACTCTGTGTCTCTCAGCCTTCTCCCTTCACTCTGTGTCTCTCAGCCTCCCACCCCTCACTCTGTGTCTCTCAGCCTTCCCCCTTTACTCTGTGTCTCTCAGCCTCCCACCCCTCACTCTGTGTCTCTCAGCCTGCTCCCCTTCACTCTGTGCCTCTCAGCCTCCCACCCCTCACTCTGTGCCTCTCAGCCTCCCACCTCTGTGTCTCTCTTGCTGCCCCCCTTTCACTTTGTGTCTCTCAGCCTCCCACCCCTCACTCTGTGTCTCTCAGCCTGCTCCCTTTCACTCTGTGTCTCTCAGCCTCCCACCCCTCACTCTGTGTCTCTCAGCCTCCCACCCCTCACACTGTGTCTCTCAGCCTGCTCCCCTTCACTCTGTGTCTCTCAGCCTCCCACCCCCACTCTGTTTCTCTCAGCCTGCTCCCCTTCACTCTGTGCCTCTCAGCCTCCCAACCTTCAGTGTCTCTAAGCCTCCTCCCCCTTCACTCTGTGCCTCTCAGCCTCCCACCCCTCACTCTGTGTCTCTCAGCCTGCTCCCCTTCACTCTGTGCCTCTCAGCCTCCCACCCCTCACTCTGTGCCTCTCAGCCTCCCACCCCTCACTCTGTGCCTCTCAGCCTCCCAACCTTCAGTGTCTCTAAGCCTCCTCCCCCTTCACTCTGTGCCTCTCAGCCTCCCACCCCTCACTCTGTGTCTCTCAGCCTTCCCCCTTCACTCTGTGACTCTCAGCCTTTCAACCTTCAGTGTCTCTAAGCCTCCTCCCCCTAAACTCTGTGCCTCTCAGCTTAACACCCTTCACTCTTCAACCTGCCCCCCCTTCAATTTGTGCCTCTCAGCCAGCCCCCCCATTCACTCTGTGCCTCTCAGCCTCCCACCTCTGTGTCTCTCTTGCTGCCCCCTTTCACTCTGTGTCTCTCAGCCTCCCACCCCTCACTCTGTGCCTCTCAGCCTCCCACCCCTCACTCTGTCTCTCAGCCTCCCACCCTTAACTCTGTGCCTCTCAGCCTCCCATCTATGTGTCTCACTACCTCTGTTTCCTAAACCCCACTGTAATCACTATGTACTATTGGGATCGGTATGGGTTCCTGGTGTACAGGACGCCGCTGTCACTATACCAGGGTCACCACCTCATCCCTTTCATTCTGGACACATATTAATTACACAGGTTCTGTGGCTGATTAAAACCAGGTGAAATGGAGTGTTGAAGTCCGCCAGCCCCAGAACCTTTGTATATAATATGTGTCCAGAATGAAAGGGATGAGGTGGTAACCCTACACTATACTGACAGCGGCATCCCATCCGCCAGAATGCCGGCAGTGGGGCAAGCGCGGGCTCGCTGCGCTCACCACACTGTGGGTACGGTGGCTCGCTTTGCTTGCCACAGATTCTGTTCTCTCTCTATGGGTGTCGTGGACACCCCAGAGGGAGAATTACCTACCTCGCCGGTATTCCGGCAGCGGCATTGTACCTCTGTCGGAAATTTTGGCATCAGTATTGCGACCGTCAGGATCCCGACGGTCGGTGTTAAACGCATACCTTGCTGTTTCCTTACTCTGTTGCTTTTCTTTCTCTTTATCTCTTCCTGTCACTTTCATTAGGAGAGAGAATTGACTGCATAGGAAAGGAAAGAGTTAAACATCTGGTGAGGGGTGGACCTAGCTGTGAGGAAAGTACAGCCTTTTTGAAGGGGAGGGTTTGATATATATAGGGAAGGTGAGGCCATCTTAGATCTCTTTTGTGGTGATTTGCTTTCCCACCCTCCCGCCCCGGTGGTCAGAAATTCTGGCACGTGGTGCCTTGGCGTTAAGTTGTTGGCTGGTTTTATCGTTGGCTATTTATTGGCGGAAAACAACGGCAGTTTTGTATTTGTATGGTAAACTGTAGTGTTTTACAGTTTGGTGTGGTTTAGGTGCACTCACCTCCATCGACTTATTGGCCGCTTGACCACCCGTCCGGGAAGGCAGCGGCAGGGCACCCAGGAGCGGTGGGTAGTCACTGTGGGGGTTGAGTTGTCACCTATTACCGGTTTGTGATAGCTTTAGTAAATTTAGGATCGGTTCGAATGTTTAGTAATTTAAGGTTAAGTTAGGTTAATTGAGCCGTTCTTTTTGCTGCCACCATATGCCGGCTGGATCGGCATCTTAATTAATTCTCTATTACAGGTTTGCTATTGGATAGGGACAAATAAATAGCTAGCAATTTTTCTGCCAAAATTCAAGTCTCCGTGTCTTTATTTCTGGTTTCAAGGTAATGAATGCTTTACTTTAAAAGAAGGGGGTCCACCAAATATCACTAGGATGTTTATGACAGGTTTCTCTCTTTTTCCTGTAGTAGTGAGGGAGCGGAGATCCGGCAGGTCTGTCTGTGGAGGAGCTGCTTGGCATGGCTGTGAGGAAATGCCTCAGTACAGAGGTCGTATGGACCCCTTCTGGACCACCATGGATTGCGTCTTTGAGGTCTCAGGGAAAACCTATCCAACTACTCAAACCCCCCCCAGTATGCGCACTTGACAAGGCTGCCGCTGACGGCATTTCAAATGTGGCGTCTGAGCTCACGGTCCGGCAGCCAATCAGAAGCAGCCTCTCCTGATTGGCTGCCGGTCCGTGAGCTCTAATTGGCTCACGGCCAATCATGCCACATTTCAAACGTGGCTAGTTCTCTCTCCGTGGCTGCCGGGCGGCTAAGTGTAGTAGTACTCCTGACCGAGCACAGCAGAGTGGGGGAACACAGGAATTGGCACGCTCCGCTCGGCGATTATTGCACAAGCAGGCGTGTGAGGGGGGTGCCGGACATTAGTGGGAGCCTGTCCGCACCAGGCACCCCCCCGTGCGCACCCCTATGATGGGGAGCGACTTTCTTAATATACTTTGTGCATGGCGTGTGTGCTTTGTCTCTCTTGTCTTTTTTTTTTTTTTTTTACAGGTGCACTACAGGTGTAAGTGGGTTAGCTGGGATCTGTAGTGCGCCTGTACTGTAAAAAAAGAATATCAATTTTCTGCTGCGGGGTACACTGGGCTCCACAAGGAATGGACAATGGGGTGTAGAGTAGGATCTTGATCCGAGGCACCAACAGGCTCAAAGCTTTGACTGTTCCCAGAATGCACAGCGCCGCCTCCTATATCACCCCGCCTAGTCCCTGCACAGGATCTCAGTTTTGTAGTTGGTGCTGCAGTAGCAGGCACATAACAGAGGGGCTTCTCCAGGCAGCCCTAAGAAGAGCTTTTTTTCTGAGGAAAAAAGTGAAGACTTCAAGGGCAGCAGCGGTGTTACATGTCAGTGGACATTCACGGCTGCAGCTCCGGCTCTCCCCAGCGGCGCTGTACACTCCCGAGCCCTGGTAGCCGGGTAACTACAGTAGGAGGCTCCGGTTTTCTTCTTGTCAGGCACACACGACGGGGGCTCTCCGGGATCGCGTGGCCGCGCTTCGGGAGGTGGTAAGTGGGTCCCACTTGCGGGACCCGGTCTTTATCGCAATCCAGCGCGGTCCGTGGGAGGCGGGCCGCTCGCGCTGGCGGTGGACACTGTGGCAGTACAGGCGATCCCACTAGATCACCAGGGCATGGGACAGGTCAGGTTTTCTCTATAAACCGTTTTATTAGAGCCCGCAGTACCCGGTGGTTTTGCCAGCAGGGGGATAGAGCTTGGACCTGAAGCCCCTCCCCCATCCCCAGGGCGCCATTTTCTGCAAATGTTCCCGCCCTGGAGCTGCATATCTGTCTTTCCTCACTCCCTGTCAGTGTCTGCGGCGCCATTAATCCTCAACTCACTGTTCCTGGGACTGCTTGGGCAAATCCTCCTATGTAAAGCCGCCTGGTTGTCAGTGCTGTGACTTTACATGACACTTAAGTATTCTACCTGCCTTTTTAGCCAGTGTTAGTAAGAAAGAGTGCACTTAGTCAGGGGTTTATAGTACAATTACCCTGTGATATACATCCAGTTCTTACTGTGTACTGTTATATCTATTGTTATATAGCTGTGTAAGCTAGTCCAGTGCAGTATTATTGTCAGTAATAACCTCTGCATTGTACAGACTGTGACTATCTGTGTGTGCATTGATAGCTGAGTGGTTTCCATTTCGTGTCTTTCACTCAACCTGCTATCCCTATATTCTATAACCTGAGGGGGCTTGGTGCGTCAGGTGTTATCTAATATAGGATTTTCACAAAGATATACTGTATTACGTATTTTTCTCTGTGATTTAGTCACCATATCTCTCCTTTATCACTGCTGGTGCTGACTACACTGCGCAGGGGTTTGGGCTAGAGGTATTGTGCTGCTGCCAATTGTACTGTGTTACCTCATACTGCAAGTTATATCATGTCTGCTTCTGAGGGTAACGGTCAGTAGCGGATCTTGCCACGGGCAAGCAGGACTTTTGCCCGGGGCGCCGCCTTCCGGAGGGCGCCGGCGCCATCCGGAGGGCGCCGCACCATGGCAATATCCGCTGCTGCTGTGGTGCCCCCCGCTGCCGCTGCCCGCTGTCCTGCTGTCCTGCTGTCCGCTGTGAAGGGAAACTAGACGCTACGCGTCTAGTTTTCCTACGTGGGCTGCCCGCTGTGAAGGGAAAATAGACGCTACGCGTCTAGTTTCCCTTCCTGGAGAGGACCTTAACTGTAATGATGTGCGGTGCGCGTTGACGTCATCGCGCACCGCACAGCAAAAGTCCTCTCCACGAAGGGAAACTAGACGCTACGCGTCTAGTTCCCTTCGTGGAGAGAACCTTTGCTGTGCGGTGCGCGATGACGTCATCGCGCACCGCACATCCTACTACAGTACAGGGGGCGTAACTGACCACACCCCCTGTATGAAGCCACGCCCCCTAATGCCGCCCGGGGCGCACGAAGCCCCGGAACCGGCCCTGGTAACGGTTCTGGGGCTGAACACACTATTTGTGTTGCTGAAGCTGCAGATACCTATGAGGAGAATATAGCAGCTTTGGGCTCTGGTTCTGGGGGCTCCTTGCCCCCCAGTGGGATGGTGGCAACGGGGGCAAATAATGACCCACCGTGGGGCGCTTTTTCCACGCTTCTGCATACGCTAGTTCATAAACTAACACCCCCTATGGGACCCCCAATGCCGGTACAACCGTTTGTGGTCCCTGCAGCTAACCCGCCGTGGCTCAATTAAAGAAGTTGAACCAGTTCCTGACTACTAAAAAGTCTGACCGTCACTCGCCTACGTCCAAGGGGTCCTCTAAGCGAGCGCTTGTCTCCTCACAATCCACTGCTGTCACTGACACCTCTTCGGATGAAGACGGCACTTACACTGACCCCACAGGTTCTGACTCAGATACGGCTGATGGGGAGGGTGGTTCACGTGTGGATGTTCCTGATCTTTTGGAGACTATTAAATTAATTTTACAGATTACGGATGATCCTGAGCCATCTGTTCCTCCTAAGAAACCAGATAGGTTCAAGCGTCAGAAGGTGATTAAACAAGTTTTACCTCACTCTGACCACCTAATTGATATACGTCAGGAACCGTGGGAAAACCTGGGTACGAAGTTTGTGCCTCAAAAGAAGATGCTGGCTCGCTATCCCCTCGCGCCGGAGCTGTCTAAGAATTGGGAAACACCTCCTCCAGTGGACTCACATGTGGCTAGGATGGTGGTTTCCTCAGCTCTACCGGTCACTACCGTCACGTCTCTAAAAGAGCCTACGGATAAACGTGTGGAGGGTTGTCTCAAAGCGATTTACACCCTCACGGGTGCTGTACAAAGGCCCACTATTGCAGCTACTTGGGCTGCAGAGGCCATTGAAGCATGGGCCTTGGAGTTAGATGCTGAAATCTCTTCTGACCATGCTAGACAATGCTTGTCTTATATTGTCACAGCTTCTCGTTATATTAAAGAGGCGGCTTCTGATGCCGGTGTCCTGGCAGCCAAGGCCTCTACTACGTCATTCCTGGCTCGCCGGATATTGTGGCTGAGATCCTGGTCTGTGGATATGGACTCTAGAAAAACCCTGGAGGTACTTCCTTTTAAGGGAGATATTCTGTTTGGGGAGGATGTAAATAAGATTGTGGCTGAACTTTAAATAAGATTGTGCCAAAACTGCCTGTCTGCCAAGTACTCGCTCCTTCTGTGTCGAAGGCATAAGGTACTTCCTTTCGCCCCTTTGTCCTTCAGGTAAAGTAAAAGGTCAGGCGTACAACAAGCAGGCCCGCACTTCCAAACCTGGTAAGCCTAAGCCCAAAAGAGCCTGGGCGGCCCGTCAGCCAGCTTCCAAGACAGATAAGCCAGCCGCATGACGGGGCGGGCCACCCTCTGGGGGATCCCAGGGTGGGAGGCCGGCTTCTAGAGTATACCCAGGAATGGTTGAAGACCACTTCAGATGCCTGGGTACGGGAAGTCATCACTCGAGGTTACGCCATAGCCTTCAAAAACCGACCCCCTCATCGATTTTGCCAGACAGATGTCCCGTTGGACAAGACAAAGGCAAACACTCTACATTCAGTGGTACAGACCCTCCTGGATACCGGAGTCGTAGTACAGGTGCCCCTTGCTCAGATGGGCCGGGGGTACTATTCTCCGCTGTTTCTAGTCCCGAAAACGAATGGGTCCTCCCGGCCCATTCTCAACCTCAAGGCATTGAACAGGTTTGTGAAGGTTTCCAAGTTCCGGATGGAAACCCTTCGCTCTATAGTTCTGGCCTTGGAACCTGGGGACTTCATGGTCTCCCTGGATATACAGGATGCTTACCTGCATATTCCTATAGCAGTGTCTCATCAGCAATACCTGAGATTTGCGATTGGCAGCTGCCATTACCAGTTTCGGGGCGTTACCTTTTGGTTTAACAATGGCTCCGCGAGTCTTTACAAAAGTCATGGCGGTGATGACGGTGGTACTCCGCCGTCAAGGGGTCAGGATACTGCCGTATTTGGACAACTTGTTAATCCTGGCAAATTCCCCAGAACTTCTCCCGCGTCATCTAGATGTGACGGTCCGGTTTCTGCAAGCCCACGGGTGGCTCATCAACTGGAAGAAGTCATCCCTGATCCCTGCTCAGAGCATGGTGCATCTGGGAGCACTATTAGACACTCACAACCAGCGGTTGTTCCTGTCTCAGGAGAAAGTCCTGAAACTTCAGGACAGGATTCGTTGCTTCCTATCTCGTCCGCAAGTGTCGATACATTCGGCGATGCAGGTGCTGGGCCTCATGGTGTCAGCATTCGACATGGTGGAATACGCTCAATTTCACTCTCGCCCTCTTCAGAGGCTGATTCTAGCCAAATGGGACGGCCTGCCTCACCGGATCAGGTCTCAAATGATCTAATTGACTCCGGAGGTCCGTCTGTCGCTGCTCTGGTGGCTCCGGGACCAACAACTGTGCAGGAGCCGCCCGTTCGGGATATCCAACTGGGTCCTGTTGGCGACAGATGCCAATCTAAGAGGTTGGGGCGCGGTGCTGGAGCAACACTCCCTTCAGGGGCGGTGGACCAAGGAGGAGTCCCTCCTCTCGATCAATATTCTGGAGTTGCGGGCGGTCTTCAATGCATTGAACCTAGCCCAGCATTTAATTCCGAACCGTCCTGTTCAAGTACAGTTGGACAACGCCACCACGGTGGCTTACATAAATCATCAAGGCAGCACTCGAAGCCGCCTAGCAATGAAGGAAGTCTCACGGATTCTACAGTGGGCAGAACGCAATCTACCGGCCATATTGGCAATGTTTATTCCGGGAGTCCTGAATTGGGAAGTGGACTTTCTCAGTCGTCAGGACGTACATGCCGGTGAGTGGGGCCTCCATCCAGAAGTGTTTGAACTCCTAGTGGAAAGGTGGGGTCTTCCAAACGTAGATCTGATGGCGTCTCGACACAATCACAAGGTTCCGGTCTTCGGAGCAAGGACAAGGGATCCTCAAGCAGCATTCGTGGATGCGCTGGCGGTACCGTGGAGGTTTCGGCTGCCGTACGTGTTCCCTCCGGTGTCACTCCTGCCCAGGGTAATTCGGAAGTTCAAGCAAGAAAAAGGAATTCTGCTTCTCATAGCTCCAGCGTGGCCCAGACGGCACTGGTTCTCAGACCTGCAAGGCCTATCGTCAGAGCGTCCAATTCTACTTCCACAACGCCCAGACCTCTTCGTTCAGGGCCCCTGTGTCTACCAGGACCTAGCCCGGCTGTCTTTGACGGCGTGGCTCTTGAAGCTTCCGTCTTGAGGGCTAAAGGGTTTTCTGAGGCTGTCATTCAAACAATGTTGCGGGCCCGGAAACCGGCTTCGGCTCGGATTTACTATAGGGTCTGGCATTCTTACTTTGTTTGGTGCGCATCTAACGATTATGACGCTTCCAAATTTAGTATAGCCAAGTTGCTGGCCTTTCTTCAACAGGGCCTGGAATTAGGCCTGCGTCTGGCCTCCCTCAAGGTTCAAATATCTGCCTTGTCGGTGTGGTTTCAGAGAAAAATTGCGACCTTACCTGATCTGCATACCTTTACTCAGGGTGTGTTACGTATCCAACCTCCCTATGTCCCGCCTGTGGCTCCTTGGGACTTGTCGTGGTTTTGGAGGCGTTGCAAGAGTCTACGTTTGAACCTCTTGGTTCAGCTGACCTTAAGTGGCTTTCCCTTAAGGTGGTGTTTCTGCTGGCTATTGCTTCAGCTAGACGTGTGTCGGATTTGGGTGCTTTGTCCTGTAGCTCCCCATATCTGATTTTTCACCATGACCGGGCGGTTCTTAGAACTCGTCCCGGCTATCTACCTAAGGTGGTTTCTTCGTTCCACCTTAACCAGGAGATTGTAGTTCCGGCACTTATTTCTCCTGATCTGTCTCCCAAAGAGCGGTCTTTGGATGTGGTACGTGCTCTCCGTATCTATGTGAAGAGAACTGCTCCTATTAGGAAATCTGATTCTCTCTTTGTGCTGTTTGGATTTCACAAACGTGGCTGGCCTGCTCACAGGCAAACTCTGGCCAGATGGATTAGAATGGTGATTGCACATGCTTATGTGAAGGCTGGTCTCTCTGCTCCTGATCACATTAAGGCCCATTCTTCTCGTTCTGTTGGACCTTCTTGGGCGGCACAACGTGGTGTGACCCTTGAACAATTGTGCAAGGCAGCTACGTGGTCCTCTGGGAACACGTTCATAAGGTTCTATGCCTTCGATACTGCCGCTTCCCAGGATGCTTCCTCTGGACGCAGGGTTCTTGTGCCCACTACAGTGCGTCCCCTCCCATAAGGAACTGCTTTAGGACATCCCCATTGTCCATTCCTTGTGGAGCCCAGTGTACCCCGCAGCAGAAAATGAGTGGATGCTGGGAACTCCGTAAGGACCATGGGGAATAGACGGGCTCCGCAGGAGACTGGGCACTCTAAAAGAAAGATTAGGTACTATCTGGTGTGCACTGGCTCCTCCCTCTATGCCCCTCCTCCAGACCTCAGTTAGAATCTGTGCCCGGCCAGAGCTGGATGCACCTAGTGGGCTCTCCTGAGCTTGCTAGAAATAAAGTATTTGTTAGGTTTTTTATTTTCAGTGAGATCTGCTGGCAACAAACTCACTGCTACGTGGGACTGAGGGGAGAGAAGCAAACCTACCTGCGTGCAGCTAGCTTGTGCTTCTTAGGCTACTGGACACCATTAGCTCCAGAGGGTTCGAACACAGGGTCTGACCTCGATTGTCCGTTCCCGGAGGCGCGCCGCCGTCCCCCTTGCAGAGCCAGAAGAAGGAGATAAAATCGGCGGCAGAAGACTCCGGTCTTCATTAAGGTAGCGCACAGCACTGCAGCTGTGCGCCATTGCTCCCACTGCACACCACACACTCCGGTCACTGTAGGGTGCAGGGCGCTGGGGGGGGGGGGGCACCCTGGGCAGCAATAAGTATACCTTTTGGCAATATATACACATAATACAGTCTGGAAAACTGTATATGTGTAAAACCCCTGCCATTTTTAGTCAGAAACAGGACAGAAGCCCGCCGCTGAGGGGGCCGGGCCTTCTTCCTCAGCACACCAGCGCCATTTTCTCTTCACAGCTCCGCTGGAAGGAAGCTCCCCAGGCTCTCCCCGGCAGTATCCTGGTACACAAAGGGTGAAAAGAGAGGGGGGGGGGCACATAAATTTAAGCGCAAAAATTTGTATATACAGCAGCTACTGGGTAAACACTGAGTTGTAGTGTAATCCCTGGGTTATATAGCGCTGGGGTGTGTGCTGGCATACTCTCTCTCTGTCTCTCCAAAGGGCCTTGTGGGGGAACTGTCCTCAAATAGAGCATCCCCTGTGTGTGTGGTGTGTCGGTACGCGTGTGTCGACATGTCTGAGGTAAAAGGCTCCTCTAAGGAGGTGATAGAGCGGATATGTGTGTGAGAGGGTGTCTCCGTCGACAACGCCGACACCTGTTTGGATATGTGTAAGTGCTAAGGTGAATTTATTGCACAAAAGGTTAGGGAACAGACAGGAAATCTACCCATGTCTGTCCCTATGTCACAGAGACCTTCAGAGTCTCTCAATGCTCACTATCCATAATAACAAACACTGGTATCGACATGGAGTTTAACTCCACTGTCGACTACGATAATGCAAAGTTACAGCCAAGATGGCTAGAAGGTATTCAATATATGATTATTGAAATAATAGATGATTTGCATATCACTGATGACTCATCTGTCCCTGACACGAGAGTACACATGTTAAGGGGAAGAATGCTGAGGTAAATTTCCCTCCTCTCATGAGGAAAAAGAGCGGGAATCTCCAGACAAGAGACGGCAGCTTCCCACAAGAGAATTCTCAGGCTGTATCCTTTCCCCACTAGGGACAGGATATGTTGAGAATCTTCCCCTGGGGTGTCCTGTTTGCACAGATGGTAGCACTTGCTATTCTCAGGGATCCTGCAGATAGCGTGCACATTCTAGTATACTACCTAGACCGGCGATTGTGTCGGTATGGGTTTATAGCGCTGTGGCAGCGTGGACAGGTACCTTATCAGCAGAGATGAGACCCTAGTATGCAATATAAATATATTAAAGATGCTGTCTTAAGTGATAGATATATAGTTATAAAGCATGCCCAAAGAGACATGAGTATACTGGGTCCTAGAGTCAAAGCTATGTCGATCTCTGCTTGACGTGTACTGTAGAATATGCATTGGACAGATGATGCCGACTTAAGAGGCATATGGAAGGCTGGGGATTGTGTGGAGAAGGGTTCTCGGGCCTGGTCTCCACAGCTATAGCTGATAATTCTGCTAGTTTGCCTTATATTCCTGCACAGCCTAAGAAAGCACGACATTATTAAATGCAGCCTTTCGTATAAAGAAACAAAAAAGTCTGAGGGGCGTCCTTTCTTGTCAGAGCCGGGCAGCTAGTTCCCAGGAACAGAAGTCCTCCCCGGCCCCTACAAAAATCCACCAATGTCGCTGGGGCTCCACAGGCGGAGCTAGGCCCGGTGGGGACACGCCTTCGTAAGTTCAGCCACAAGTGGGTTCACTCCCTGTTCGATCCCTGGGCAATAGATATTGTGTCTCAGGGATACAAGCTGCACTGTGAGAAGATGCCCCCTCACCGACGGCCCTGCGGGCTTCCCCCCAAGAGAGGGAGCCAGTGTTATCTGCAATTCACAAATTGTATCTTTAACAGGTGGTGGTCAAGGGTCCCCTCCTTCAACAAGAGGGTGTTATTATTAGACCATGTTGTAATCCCGAAACCAGACGGTTCGGTCAGACCCATATTGAATTAAAAATCCCTGAACATATACCTGAGAAGGTTCAAGTTCAAGATGGAATCGCTAAGAGCGGTCAGTGCAAGCCTAAAAAGGGGGAGACTTTATTGTGAATCGGGACATAAGGGATGCATACCTTCAGGTCCCCATTTATCCACCTCATTAGGCGTACCTCAGAATTGCGGTACGGGATTGTCATTACCAATTTCAGATGTTGCCGTTTGGTCTCTCCACGGCCCCGAGAATATGCACCATGGTAATGGCGGATATGATTGTGCTCCTGCGGAAGCAAGGTGTCACTATTATCACGTACTTGGACGATCTCCTCATAAAAGCGAGATCAAGAGAGCAGTTGCTGAACAGCGTATCACTTTCTCTGGAAGTGTAACGGCAACACGGCTGGATTCTATATATTCCAAAGTCGCAGTTGTTCCTACAGCTCATCTGCCTCTCCTAGGCACGATCCTAGACACAGACCAGAAAAGGGTTATCTCCCGATAGAGAGAGCTCAGGAGCTCATGACACTGGTCAGGAATCTATTAAAACCAAAACAGGTGTCAGTGCATCACTGCACTCGAGTCCTGGGAAGGATGGTGGCATCATACGAGGCCATCCCCTTAGGCAGGTTCCATGCGAGGACCTTCCAATGGGACTTACTGGACAAGTGGTCCGGATCACCTCTTCAGAGGCATCGGTTAATCACCCTATCCCCCAGGGCCAGGGTGTCTCTCCTGTGGTGGCTGCAGAGTGCTCACCTTCTCGAGGGCCGCAGATTCGGCATTCAGGACTGGATCCTGGTGACCACGGATGCAAGCCTCCGAGGGTGGGGGGCAGTTACACAGGGAAGAAATTTCCAAGGTCTGTGGTCAAGTCAACTGACTTGCCTTCACATCAATATCCTGGAACTAAGGGCCATATACAACGCCCTAAGTCAAGCGGAGATCCTGTTTCGCGACCAACCGATTCTGATCCAGTCAGACCGCAGGGGTTCATGTAAACCGCCAAGGCGGCACAAGGAGCAGGGTGGCGAGGGTAGAAGCCACCAGAATTCTTCGCTGGGCGGAGAATCAAGTAAGCGCACTGTCAGCAGTGTTCGTTCCGGGAGTGGACATCTGGGAAGCAGACTTCCTCAGCAGGCACGACCTCCACCCGGGAAAGTGGGGACTTCATCAGGAAGTCTTCACGCAGTTTGCAAATTGATGGGAACTGCCTAAGGTGGACTAGATGGCGTCCCACCTCAATAAAAAGCTAAAAAAGGTTTTACGCCGGGTCAAGGGACCCTCAGGTGATAGCTGTGGTCGCACTAGTAACACCGTAGGTGTTCCAGTCGGTCTCTGTATACCCTCCTCTTCCTCTCATACCCAAGGGCTGAGAATTGTAATAAAAGGAGGAGTGAAAACAATATTCTTTGCTCCGAATTGGCCAAGAAGGACTCGATACCCGGAGCTGCAGGAAATGCTCTCAGAGGACTCAGGGCTTCTGCCTCTGAGACAGGACATGTTGCAACAGGGGCCATGTCTGTTCCAAAATTTACCGCGGCTGCATTTGACGGCATGGCGGTTGAACGCCGGATCCTAGCGGAAAAGGGCATTCAGGATGCAGTTATTCCTACGCTGATAAAGGCTAGGAAAGACGTGACAGCAAGACTTTTTCACTGTATATGGCGAAAATAGGTTGCTTGATGTGAGGCCGGGAAGGCCCTACAGAGGAATTCCAGCGGGGTCGATTCCTGCACTTCCTACAGTCAGGAGTGACTATGGGCCTAAAATTAGGATCCATAAAGGTCAAGATTTCGGCCCTATCCATTTTCTCTAAAAATTAACTGGCTTCACTGCCTGAAGTTCAGACGTTGTTCCGGGGGTGCTGCATATTCAGCCTCCTTTTGTGCCACCGGTGGCACCTTGGGATCTTAACGTTGTGTTGGATTTCCTGAAATCCCACTGGTTTGAGCCACTTAAGACCATGGAGCTAAAATATCTCACGTGGAAAGTGGTCATGCTATTGGCCTTAGCTTCGGCTAGGCGTGTGTCAGTATTGGCGGTTTTGTCATGTAAAAACCCTTATCTGATCTTCCATATGGACAGGGCAGAATTGAGGACTCGTCCCCAATTTCTTCCTAGGATGGTATCATTGTTTCATTTGAACCAGCCTATTGTGGTGCCTGCGTCTACTAGGGACTTGGAGGATTCCAAGTTGCTGGACGTAGTCCGGGCTTTGAAAATTTATGTTTCCAGAAAGGCGGGAGTCAGAAAGTCTGACTCGCTGTTTATTCTGTATGCAGCCAACACGGTTGGTGCTCCTGCTTTGAAGCAGACTATTGTTCGCTGGATCTATAGCATGATTCAGCTGGTTCACTCTGCGGCTGGATTGCCGCATCCAAAATGGTGAAAGCCCATTCCACAAGGAAGGTGGGCTCTTCTTGGGCGGCTGCCCGAGGGGTCTCGGCTTTACAGCTTTGCCGAGCTGCTACTTGGTCGGGGTCAAACAAGTTTGCTAAGTTCTACAAGTTTGATACCCTGGCTGAGGAGGACCTTGAGTTTGCTCATGCGGTGCTGCAGAGTCATCCGCACTCTCCTGCCCGTTTGGGAGCTTTGGTATAATCCCTATGGTCCTTACGGAGTTCCCAGCATCCACTAGGACGTCAGAGAAAATAAGAATTTACTCACCGGTAATTCTATTTCTCGTAGTCCCTAGTGGATGCTGGGCGCCCGTCCCAAGTGCGGACTCTCTGCAATACATGTATATAGTTACTGCTTAACTAAAGGGTTATTGTTATGAGCCATCTGTTACTGAGGCTCAGTTGTTGTTCATACTGTTAACTGGGTATAGTTATCACGAGTTGTACGGTGTGATTGGTGTGGCTGGTATGAGTCTTACCCTGGATTCCAAATCCTTTCCTTGTTGTGTCAGCTCTTCCGGGCACAGTTTCCTTAACTGAGGTCTGGAGGAGGGGCATAGAGGGAGGAGCCAGTGCACACCAGATAGTACCTAATCTTTCTTTTAGAGTGCCCAGTCTCCTGCGGAGCCCGTCTATTCCCCATGGTCCTTACGGAGTTCCCAGCATCCACTACGGACTACGAGAAATAGAATTACCGGTGAGTAAATTCTTATTTTCTGCGAGGTACGCTGGGCTCCACAAGGCGCCCACCCTGGCGCACTTAGCTTCTTTGGGTTGGTATGGCATCAGTCGCTGACACGTCTCCTGCCGTGAGAATGCGGTGTTGTGGCTACTAACCGTTGTCGTCTCTTTTCCTACTACTGCATTGGGCTGGTTAACTAAAAACTGAGCTCCTGTGCAGGGAGGCGGGGTGATATAGGAGGCGGCGCTGTGCATTCTGGGAACAGTCAAAGCTTTGAGCCTGTTGGTGCCTCGGATCAAGATCCTACTCTACACCGCATTGTCCATTCCTTGTGGAGCCCAGTGTACCTCGCAGAAACAGTTTTAACAAAGGTAAGTTCTTACCATAAAACTCGTTATTTCCTGTAAACGTATTTATTAACCCCACACCCGCCAAACAGTAGGTGATTGGAATAGCTCTAGTGCTATATTTATTTTTGCTGACCCCACTTCTGTAGGGGTGCCAGCCCTGAGCTCATTGGCCCAGAGCTGGTTGGCACTATAACGGGGGTACCCCACTCCAAGGGTCTGCCCTGCTATAGTGCCAGCAGTCCTAGCTAACATTACCTAGTGCTGGTGTGACGGCCTCTCACTTTTCCTTACATTTACTTACGGGGCTGTCCTTCACTGTACAGTATTATTTATTAACAGTTTCTTATATAACCCAGCAAATTCCGTTGCACTTTACAGTTGGACACAATGATAAAACAAAACTGGGTAATAACAGTCAGACATAGAGGTAGGAGGGCCCTGCTCACAAGCTTACAATATATAGGGAAGTAGCAGAGCCGGCCTTAGCTATAGGCAGGCTAGGCATTTACCTAGGGCAGGCATTCCCAACCACAGTCCTCAAGGCACACCAACAGTGAAGGTTTTAGTGATATCCAGGCTGCAGCACAGATGGTTAAATCAAAATAGCTCAGCTACTAATTATGTCACCTGTGCTGAAGGCTGGATATCACTAAAACCTGCACTGTTAGTGTGCCTTGAGGGCCGTGGTTGGGAATGCCTGGCCTAGGGCAACCAAGCATGTCCCTGCAGTATGTCATGCTGGGAGGGACAGTCTGCAAACTATCTGTTACTTTCTAATTGTATTCAACCAGTACTTGTATACACTGCTGTTTACATTTGTCAAATAGAATGCACACTGTCCCTTGAACTCCCCCTGACATGCTTGAATGCCCCTGACTTGTGAGACCTTAGACAGCAGAAACCCAGTAACTGCAATTCCTGGACCTGTGACATTTTCACTGACTATATAAGGTTATTACTGGATCGCTCCTTATGATACCACATGTGTATTGTGGAAGACTGCTCCACATAAATCTGACATCACCTATACTGCTTATGCACATGGGGGAGGGGGACCTGCTATCCTGTGTCCCTTATCCCTGTGCAAACCCCAGGTGTCTGCAGGGATATAACATGGGCAGTGTTCTCCCCACACTTTATTTCTCAGACAGTCCATACAGTAAAATTCCCCTGTCATCCCGCACTGTAACGTGGTCAGTAAGATGCGTTGCGCTATTTCTATATGAAACATCAGTGCAGCGTGACTTTAGGACACGTCAGACTGGAGGGCAGAGCATATCGCTCCCGCAGTATAAAATAAAGGGCATGCAGTTGCCGGGAGTAACAGACACCAGCAAACACACTGGACAGTGAAGAGAATGGAAAGTTGCTACATGTTTGATACTGGTCATAGTGTATAACCAGCAAGTGTGGCAGTATCTGAAGATTGCTGCCATCTGTGTCCAATCAGCAAGCTAAAATAAAGGATGAGGCTGCAAAGGACGGCATACCCTGTGAGGTCACTTTCCTTGTTCGGGTGCAAGCACAAGCACTCACCCATCCTGTCAACCCCATCTCACAAAACGCAGTCATGGATCTAGGGAGCTGCATGGGCGCACACACTGACTGCAAGCACGCCAGCAAGCAAAAGTAAGTTTTATGAAAAAATCTACTAGCATTACTAATGTGGGGCATATGTGTAAGGTGCATGACTGTGTGGCATTATGTGTATTATGGGCATTACTAATGTGGGGCATATGTGTCAGGTGCATTACTGTGTGGCATTATGTGTATTATGGGCATTACTAATGTGGGGCATATGTGTAAGGTGCATTACTGTGTGGCATTATGTGTATTATGGGCATTACTAATGTGGGGCATATGTGTAAGGTGCATTACTGTGTGGCATTATGTGTATTATGGGCATTACTAATGTGGGGCATATGTGTAAGGTGCATTACTGTGTGGCATTATGTGTATTATAGGCATTACTAATGTACGGCATATGTGTAAGGTGCATTACTGTGTGGCATTATGTGTATTATGGGCATTACTAATGTGGGGCATATATGTAAGGTGCATTACTGTGTGGCATTATGTGTATTATAGGCATTACTAATGTGCGGCATATGTGTAAGGTGCATTACTGTGTGGCATTATGTGTATTATGGGCATTACTAATGTGGGGCATATGTGTAAGGTGCATTACTGTGTGGCATTATGTGTATTATGGGCATTAGTAATGTGGGGCATTTATGTAAGGTGCATTACTGTCTGGCATTATGTGTATTATGGGCATTACTAATGTGGGGCATATGTGTAAGGTGCATTACTGTGTGGCATTATGTGTATTATGGGCATTAGTAATGTGCGGCATATGTGTAAGGTGCATTACTGTGTGGCATTATGTGTATTATGGGCATTACTAATGTGGGGCATATGTGTAAGGTGCATTACTGTGTGGCATTATGTGTATTATGGGCATTACTAATGTGGGGCATATATGTAAGGTGCATTACTGTCTGGCATTATGTGTATTATGGGCATTACTAATGTGGGGCATATGTGTAAGGTGCATTACTGTGTGGCATTATGTGTATTATGGGCATTAGTAATGTGCGGCATATGTGTAAGGTGCATTACTGTGTGGCATTATGTGTATTATGGGCAATACTAATGTGGGGCATATGTGTAAGGTGCATTACTGTGTGGCATTATGTGTATTATGGGCATTACTAATGTGCGGCATATGTGTAAGGTGCATTACTGTGTGGCATTATGTGTATTATGGGCATTACTAATGTGCGGCATATGTGTAAAGTGCATTACTGTGTGGCATTATGTGTATTATGGGCATTACTAATGTGGGGCATATGTGTCAGGTGCATTACTGTGTGGCATTATGTGTATTATGGGCATTAGTAATGTGGGGCATATGTGTAAGGGGCATTACTGTGTGGCATTATGTGTATTATGGGCATTACTAATGTGGGGCATATGTGTAAGGTGCATTACTGTGTGGCATTATGTGTATTATGGGCATTACTAATGTAGGGCATATGTGTAATGTGCATTACTGTGTGGCATTATGTGTATTATGGGCATTACTAATGTGCGGCATATGTGTAAGGTGCATTACTGTGTGGCATTATGTGTATTATGGGCATTACTAATGTGGGGCATATGTGTAAGGTGCATTACTGTGTGGCATTATGTGTATTATGGGCATTACTAATGTAGGGCATATGTGTAAGGTGCATTACTGTGTGGCATTGTGTGTATTATGGGCATTACTAATGTGGGGCATATGTGTAAGGTGCATAACTGTGTGGCATTATGTGTATTATGGGCATTACTAATGTGCGGCATATGTGTAAGGTGGGCCCCACTGCCTGAGTGTTGATGGGTTAGATGCAGAACTAGCGGCGGTGCTAGGGGGCACCAGCCAAAATTTTGCCCAGGGCATCAAATTGGCTAGGGCCGGCTCTGGGAAATAGGCATTGATACACAAGGATAGATGATATTTATTGCATAGTTATCCACCAGATTGGAAAGATTCTAGGTGGGTTGCATGATATCACATTACAGCAGTGATGAACCAGGGTCAGGAGGAAGGGAAAGTGAAGAAAGAGAAGATATGTGTGGACTGTACAGTGGGGATATAATCGGATAGGAAAGCTTATGAAGGTTGAGTGAGCGGTTCTGGAAAGTGATAATAAGCTGTCTGAATAGGTGAGTTTTCAGGGAACGTTTGGAGACTAGAGGAGAGTCTTATTGTACGTGGTAGGGCATTCCACAGAGTGGGTGCAGCCTGAAGAAAGTCCTGTAATCGTGCATGACAGCGAGTAATGAGTGTGGATGAGAGACGCAGATCTTGTGCAGAGCGGAGAGGTCGGGTTGGGGGATATTTTGAGATAAGAGAAGAGATGTACATTGGTACACACAGTACTCGATGTGAAATAAAGTACATTTCTTCTAAGTTCCAGCCTATCACACAGGCAGGTGGTCTCTACAACCCTAACCAGCAATTGACTCAATAAATGAAAACATAAATTTGGTATTTTTATTTTATAGGAAATTACACGTCTCTGCAGGGTTTGGCTTTCACACACTACTCTCCAGGTAACAGTTTTCTTTATGGTAAGTAATTAGAATTCACAGCTCCAGTATCAACTAATAACATAAAGTCAGCTGAGCGTTGGTTCCCTGTTACACTTTTCCACCAAATATCAGATAAAGTTAGTATCCAGTTTTAGTAGTCAATTATGTTAATTTCGCTCGTACATTGGGGGTCATTCCGAGTTGTTCGCTCGCAAGCTGCTTTTAGCAGCTTTGCACACGCTAAGCCGCCGCCTACTGGGAGTGAATCTTAGCTTCTTAAAATTGCGAACGAAAGATTCGCAATATTGCGAAAAGACATCTCTGTGCAGTTTCTGAGTAACTCGAGACTTACTCGGCATCTGCGATCAGTTCAGTGCTTGTCGTTCCTGGTTTGACGTCACAAACACACCCAGCGTTCGCCCAGACACTCCTCCGTTTCTCAAGCCACTCCCGCGTTTTTCCCAGAAACGGTAGCGTTTTTTCACACACACCCATAAAACGGCCAGTTTCCGCCCAGAAACACCCACTTCCTGTCAATCACATTACGAACACCAGAACGAAGAAAAAACCGTGAGTAAAATTCCTAACTGCATAGCAAATTTACTTGGCGCAGTCGCAGTGCGGACATTGCGCATGCGCACTAAGCGGAAAATCGCTGCGATGCGAAGAAATTTACCGAGCTAACAACTCGGAATGACCCCCATTAATGGGTAAAAGCATACTTGCCTACCCTCCTGGACTGGCTGGGAGGCTTCCGAAAATTGTGTGGTGCTCCCGGCCACCCGGAAAGGTTGGAAGTCTCCTGGATCTGGCCTCACCCCCCCCCAGCCCCCCAGCTGTCCTTCATAGTGGGCGGGAGGCTGATGATGATATTCACCAGAATATTCAATACCAGTAATCAGGGCATTGAATAGTGGGGGGCGGGGTCACAATGAAGCGATCGCGCATCCATGCCCACATGCCGCCCACCTGCGATGAGGCCACGCCCCCTGTAATACCGACTTGGCTGCCCCCTTCTGCATGGGGCAACTGGAAAGATGATAAGCCTGGATAAAAGGATTGACAGGTCTTTCAGCTTGTTGCTATTATCTAATGAGAACTTTCTTCCCATGGGTATATTGATCCATTGAAAGCCGGTAATTAGGGTCTGACTAGGCTGGGCTACAGGGCCCAATGTACTCTCCTCCGTATTAGCTAGCCATGCCTGTTACACGCATGTACCTATTTGCTGGTACTTTGGCTGCAAGTAGCTTTAGCAGCTGTGCGCTGTACACACAGAGGAACTGTTATATTCTGTCCATTAAAATCCCAGTGCGAAATCAATCCTACTCTCGATATATGTACAGGGCAGTCTGAAAGGTTCTTTAAGAGCAGCAGGCTAGGTTGAATGCATTATGCAATGTCCTTACTTTGGGGGTAATTTAGACCTGATCGCGCCGACAGGGGTAGTGTATAATCACTAGTGATGAGCGGGTTCGGTTCCTCGGAAAACGAACCCCCCCGAACTTCACCCATTTTACACGGGTCCGAGGCATACTCGGATTCTCCCGTATGGCTCGGTTAACCCGAACGCGCCCGAACGTCATCATCCCGCTGTCGGATTCTCGCGAGATTCGGATTCTATATAAGCAGCCGCGCGTCGCCGCCATTTTCACTCGTGCATTGGAAATGTTAGGGAGAGGACGTGGCTGGTGTCCTCTCCGTTTTTATTCATTGTTGATGCAAATATTTGTGCTTGCTTTGTATTATTAATATAGGAGGAGTACAGTGCAGAGTTTTGCTGATCAGTGACCACCAGTTTTATCCGTTCTCTGCCTGAAAAAAACGCTTCTTATCCGTTATCTGTGCTCAGTGTGCTGCATATATCTGTGCTCCCACTGCTTAATTGTGGGGACTGGGGAGCAGCTGTATTATATAGGAGGAGTACAGTGCAGAGTTTTGCTGACAGTGACCACCAGTATACGTTGTCTGCCTGAAAAACGCTCCATATCTGTGCTCAGTGTGCTGCATATTTCTGTGCTCACACTGCTTAATTGTGGGGACTGGGGAGCAGCTGTATTATATAGGAGTACAGTGCAGAGTTTTGCTGACAGTGACCACCAGTATACGTTGTCTGCCTGAAAAACACTCCATATCTGTGCTGCATTGTAGTATATAGTAGGAGTACAGTGCATAATTTTGCTGACCACCAGTATATAATATATAGCAGTACGGTACAGAAGGCCACTGCTCTACCTACCTCTGTGTCGTCAAGTATACTATCCATCCATACCTGTGGTGCATTTCAGTTTTGCACAGTTTGCTGACCACCAGTATATAATATATAGGAGTACGGTACAGAAGTCCACTGCTCTACCTACCTCTGTGTCGTCAAGTATACTATTTATCCATACCTGTGGTGCATTTCAGTTTTGCACAGTTTGCTGACCACCAGTATATAAAATATAGCATTACGGTACAGTAGGCCACTGCTCTACCTACCTCTGTGTCGTCAAGTATACTATCCATCCATACCTTTGGTGCATTTCAGTTTTTCAAGGTTTGCTGACCACCAGTATATAATATATAGCATTACGGTACAGTAGGCCACTGCTGTACCTACCTCTGTGTCGTCAAGTATACTATCCATCCATACCTGTGGTGCATTTCAGTTTTGCACAGTTTTCAGACCACCAGTATATAATATATAGCATTACGGTACAGTAGGCCACTGCTGTACCTACCTCTGTGTCGTCAAGTATACTATCCATCCATACCTGTGGTGCATTTCAGTTTTGCACAGTTTGCTGACCACCAGTATATAATATATAGCATTACGGTACAGTAGGCCACTGCTGTACCTACCTCTGTGTCGTCAAGTATACTATCCATCCATACCTGTGGTGCATTTCAGTTTTGCACAGTTTGCTGACCACCAGTATATAATATATAGCATTACGGTACAGTAGGCCACTGCTGTACCTACCTGTGTCGTCAAGTATACTATCCATCCATACCTGTGGTGCATTTCAGTTGTGCGCAGTATATAAAGTAGTAGGCCATTGCTATTGATACTGGCATATAATTCCACACATTAAAAAATGGAGAACAAATATGTGGAGGTTAAAATAGGGAAAGATCAAGATCCACTTCCACCTCGTGCTGAAGCTGCTGCCACTAGTCATGGCCGAGACGATGAAATGCCATCAACGTCGTCTGCCAAGGCTGATGCCCAATGTCATAGTAGAGAGCATGTAAAATCCAAAAAACAAAAGTTCAGTAAAGTGACCCAAAAATCAAAATTGAAAGCGTCTGATGAGAAGCGTAAACTTGCCAATATGCCATTTACGACACGGAGTGGCAAGTAACGGCTGAGGCCCTGGCCTATGTTCATGGCTAGTGGTTCAGATTCACATGAGGATGGAAGCACTCATCCTCTTGCTAGAAAACTGCAGTGCCACTCCTAGATGGGCCAGGTGTTTGTGTCGGCCACTTGTGTCGCTTAGCTTAGTCACACAGCGACCTTGGTGCGCCTCTTTTTTTCTTTGCATCATGTGCTTTTTAAGGACAATTTTTTTGAAGTGCCATCCTGCCTGACACTGCAGTGCCACTCCTAGATGGGACTAAAAAGGAAAAAATAAATGAAGCGCCTGTGTCTATGACTGACCAATGAAATAAACTATAAAGTATCCATCAGAACCACGCTCGCTGTACTCAAGGGGCTGTATGGACCCCTAGATTGTGCAAAGATAACGAAAAAAAGGGAGAGAGAAGCGCTCATGTGTTCAGAATGGATACTCAATTAATCTATACAGAGCCGGTATCCCTTTTTTTCCACTCCTAGATGGGCCAGGTGTTTGTGTCGGCCACTTGGGTCGCTTAGCTTAGTCACACAGCGACCTTGGTGCGCCTCTTTTTTTCTTTGCATCATGTGCTGTTTGGGGACAATTTTTTTGAAGTGCCATCCTGCCTGACACTGCAGTGCCACTCCTAGATGGGCCAGGTGTTTGTGTCGGCCACTTGTGTCGCTTAGCTTAGTCACACAGCGACCTTGGTGCGCCTCTTTTTTTCTTTGCATCATGTGCTGTTTGGGGACAATTTTTTTGAAGTGCCATCCTGCCTGACACTGCAGTGCCACTCCTATATGGGCCAAGTGTTTGTGTCGGCCACTTGTGTCGCTTAGCTTAGTCACACAGCGACCTTGGTGCGCCTCTTTTTTCTTTGCATCATGTGCTGTTTGGGGACAATTTTTTTGAAGTGCCATCCCGCCTGACACTGCAGTGCCACTCCTAGATGGGCCAGGTGTTTGTGTCGGCCACTTGGGTCGCTTAGCTTAGTCACACAGCGACCTTGGTGCGCCTCTTTTTTTCTTTGCATCATGTGCTGTTTGGGGACAATTTTTTTGACGTGCCATCCTGCCTGACACTGCAGTGCCACTCCTAGATGGGCCAGGTGTTTGTGTCGGCCACTTGGGTTGCTTAGCTTAGTCACACAGCGACCTTGGTGCGCCTCTTTTTTTCTTTGCATCATGTGCTGTTTGGGGACTATTTTTTTGAAGTGCTATCCTGCCTGACACTGCAGTGCCACTCCTAGATGGGCAAGGTGTTTGTGTCGGCCACTTGTGTCGCTTAGCTTAGTCACACAGCGACCTTGGTGCGCCTCTTTTTTTCTTTGCATCATGTGCTGTTTGGGGACAATTTTTTTGAAGTGCCATCCTGCCTGACACTGCAGTGCCACTCCTAGATGGGCCAGGTGTTTGTGTCGGCCACTTGTGTCGCTTAGCTTAGTCACACAGCGACCTTGGTGCGCCTCTTTTTTTCTTTGCATCATGTGCTGTTTGGGGACAATTTTTTTGAAGTGCCATCCAGCCTGACACTGCACTGCCACTCCTAGATGGGCCAGGTGTTTGTGTCGGCCACTTGGGTCGCTTAGCTTAGCCATCCAGCGACCTCGGTGCAAATTTTAAGACTAAAAATAATATTGTGAGGTGTCAGGTGTTCAGAATAGACTGAAAATGAGTGGAAATTATGGTTATTGAGGTTAATAATACTATGGGATAAAAATGACCCCCAAATTCTATGATTTAATCTGTTTTTGAGGGTTTTTTGTAAAAAAACACCCGAATCCAAAACACACCCGAATCCGACAAAAAAATTTCAGGGAGGTTTTGCCAAAACGCGTCCGAATCCAAAACACGGCCGCGGAACCGAATCCAAAACCAAAACACAAAACCCGAAAAATGTCCGGTGCACATCACTAATAATCACTGTGCAAGTGTGCGATCGCTTGTGTTGCAGAGCTGCACAAAAATCAGTTTGTGCAGTCTCTGCGCTGCCCAGGACTTACTTATCCAGTGCGATGAGATGAGGCTGATCGGGGCTGGAGCTGACGTCAGACACCCTCCCTGAAAACGCCTGAGCCTGTGTTTTTCCGGACACTCCCTGAAAACGCTCAGTTGCCACCCACAAACGGCCTCTTCCTGTCAATCACCGTACGAACGCCCGTGCTTTCGGATTTTTCACACCATCCCGTTGCTAGGCGTCGATGCCTGTTGCCGTTGTGCGATGCGCCTGCTGTGCGAAAGCTGAATCCACCGGCATTTTGTGGAAATGAACCGAACCAAAACCAGGACTGAAACTCCTAAGGTATTTTTATAAAATGTAATCAATGATTATCTATCTTTTAATTGATTTTTCATTTTAACCAACCCAAAAACCAAATCTGAACCAGAACACTTGAGGGTGGTTTTACCAAAACATGAATTAGAACCAAGACCACAATACGGGGGTCCGCGCACATCTCTGCTCTCAGTGTTCCTGGGTTGACTTTGTGTTCACATCTAGGGCAGGGAAGCTGAATAGGCTTCGTCTCAGACCACAGGGCGGTTCTCTTTCAGGAGGTTCTAGGCAATGGTTTTCCTCCTGGCCCGGGCTCCTGGAAGTTTAACTGTGCTTTGCTGGAATCTTCTTTAAGCCGAGCAGGACCCTTCGCCTGTCGCCCGGCAGAGTTATTTGTATGCTGTGGGATCTCATGGGCTCAGAGCCCCTAGAGCTGTATGAGGAGATGGTCTTGGAAGCAGAATGCCTATGCTGATGAGGGAGGTGACTTTAAAAAGTGGGGTCCCATCTCTCTCCTGAATGTGGACTACAAGATCCTCAAAAGGTACCAGCTGATTGGTTAAAGACTATCTTCAAACATATTGTTCATCTGGACCAGACCTGGGGCATCGCTGACCACAGTTCTGGGGATACACAGTCCATCACATCAACAATCATTGCACGCATGTGGTCCTGATTAATGACCATCAGGAGAAGGCCTTTGATTGTGCCTCATAGTAGATTATGAGTGGGACACAGAAGAGATCTGGGATGGTGAAATGTTTTGTTTGTATGAGGCTAACCTGATGTACGATGACATTTATAGCTTTGTGCTGGTGATTGGCTGGGGGACTAGCCCTTCCCAGTTGTGCCTGGGGGTCAGACAAGGCTCTCACCTCTTCTTTTTGTTGTTGAACACATCTATTCATTGTGTGCATCAGACAGGACCCAGACAACAGAGGGACCATTGCACCGGGTCCAAACCAACAAGAAAATAACATGGACTGTGGATTTTGTTCTGATGGACTGTGGAGCCTCAGAGTCCTTATTCTCAAGGGAATGTGCTGGTTCTACGCAACCACATTCTTCCCGTTGTGCATGGTTTATGCATGGCCCCATCTGGGTGTGGTCTATGGCTCCATCACCAGGGCAGGGTCTCACATATTCTGAGGAGTTGCGAACATCGCTAATGGTGCATGCTCAGTGAGGACACGACTATGGGACTGTCACTAAGCACAGGCGTTGCTGGACACCCTAAAACATGAAATCAAAGACAGACCGGGTATCATACCTTCTAAAGAGCCAATCAGCTTCCAGCTATCATTTTATAGAATGTGCTTGGTATATGATAGCTAGAATCTCATTGGTTGCTAGGGGCAACTTCTCGACTTGTCCGCTGTAAAAGGTTTGATGCATCTCCTGCAGTATCTTTATTATAATCTACAGCTGGCATAACGGTATAATATATACATATTTAATAGTGCACATGTCCAGTATAACAGTAAGTGAGATGCATGACTCTGACTCTGCTGTAAGTGAATGTAATGGCGGTCCAGTTTAGTGCGAATGTTAGTGGCAGAGTGCGCCTCGGGTAAGGTTACCAGTTGCTGCAGTGTAAGATCTTCTCACCCCTCCTACCTCTTGCTGGTGGGTGATGGCGTGGGGCCACTTAGTGGACTGGTGACCTGTACTTCCGTGTTCCTATTGCCATGTGTGTGGTCCCTTTCACACACTTGCGTGGTATGCGGTGACCTCCCGTGTTGCCGGGCACTTCCACAGATGGCCGTCTGTGCACAATGTGTAGCCACCGCTGTCCTGGTAACTGGGTATATTGTTTCTGAATCTCTCCAACACGTAGCGGCCAGGGGCGGATTTAGAGACCAGGCTGCCCCTGGGCACATTATTGGCTGCCCCTCCTCCCCCCATTGCCCCCTTCATTTTGGGTGCCAGTCCGCATGCCTCGAGACCCCCGAAGCAGCCCCAGCCTGACCTTCTGGACCTACTATCAACTCCTGGACCACAATTTGCTTCCCATTGTCTCACCCCCGTCATTCGCTAAATAAAATATTAAAAAAATAAGTCGTAATGACCATGGCCCTTATCAGCCTGGTGTGCTGCCCCTCCAGCAAGTGCCGCCTCTAGGCATGTGCCTCACGTGCCTAGTGGGAAATCTGCCACTGGTAAGCCTTCTTCGGGGATATGTATAATACTGCACCGGATGCTATTCTAGCTGTAAATTATAATAAAGACATTACCATTACCAACATATAGGGGGGGAATTCAAATGTTTGAAAAGTCGGTTGGGTGTCTGTTTTTTCCTGTCTATTAGATACGAAAAAGCAAACACCCAACTGACTTTTCAAACATTTGAATTCCCCCCATAGTGTGTTCTTTAATCAACCATTGTAGTAGAGAGGCAGCATGGCGGGAGAGCGCTGCATCTCAGTGACTTTCTGCAGCGCTTCTAGTGCGGCGGCGTTGGCGCTTAAGGGGAGGGGAGTCTCCATGGCGTAAGTGCTTCAGTAGGGGGGACGTTGTAGTTTTCCACTATGGGACTTTACATTAGAGATGAGCGGGTTCGGTTTCTCTGAATCCGAACCCGCCAGAACTTCATGTTTTTTTTCACGGGTCCGAGCGACTCGGATCTTCCCGCCTTGCTCGGTTAACCCGAGCGCGCCCGAACGTCATCATGACGCTGTCGGATTCTCGCGAGGCTCGGATTCTATCGCGAGACTCGGATTCTATATAAGGAGCCGCGCGTCGCCGCCATTTTCTCACACGTGCATTGAGATTGATAGGGAGAGGACGTGGCTGGCGTCCTCTCCGTTTAGACACTTGATTTACTAATTTTGGGGAGCATTAGGAGTACTCAGTAGTGTACAGTGCAGAGTTTTGCTGATAGTGACCAGTGACCACCACTTTTATTTATAATCCGTTCTCTGCCTGAAAAAAGCGATACACAGCACACAGTGACTCAGTCACATACCATATCTGTGTGCACTGCTCAGGCTCAGGCCAGTGTGCTGCATCATCTATTATCTATATATAATATTATATATCTGTCTGACTGCTCAGCTCACACAGCTTATAATTGTGGGGGAGACTGGGGAGCACTACTGCAGTGCCAGTTATAGGTTATAGCAGGAGCCAGGAGTACATAATATATTATATAGTGAGTGACCACCAGACACACAGTGCAGTTTATTTAATATATCCGTTCTCTGCCTGAAAAAAGCGATACACACAGTGACTCAGTCAGTCACATACCATATCTGTGTGCACTGCTCAGGCTCAGGCCAGTGTGCTGCATCATCTATATATATTATATATCTGTCTGACTGCTCAGCTCACACAGCTTATAATTGTGGGGGAGACTGGGGAGCACTACTGCAGTGTCAGTTATAGGTTATAGCAGGAGCCAGGAGTACATAATATTATATTAAAATTAAACAGTGCACACTTTTGCTGCAGGAGTGCCACTGCCAGTGTGACTAGTGACCAGTGACCTGACCACCAGTATATAATATTAGTAGTATACTATCTCTTTATCAACCAGTCTATATTAGCAGCAGACACAGTACAGTGCGGTAGTTCACGGCTGTGGCTACCTCTGTGTCGGCACTCGGCAGCCCGTCCATAATTGTATATACCACCTAACCGTGGTTTTTTTTTCTTTCTTTATACATACATACTAGTTACGACTACGAGTATACTATCTCTTTATCAACCAGTCTATATATTAGCAGCAGACACAGTACAGTGCGGTAGTTCACGGCTGTGGCTACCTCTGTGTTGGCACTCGGCAGCCCGTCCATAATTGTATATACCACCTAACCGTGGTTTTTTTTTCTTTCTTTATACATACATACTAGTTACGAGTATACTATCTCTTTATCAACCAGTCTATATATTAGCAGCAGACACAGTACAGTGCGGTAGTTCACGGCTGTGGCTACCTCTGTGTCGGCACTCGGCAGCCCGTCCATAATTGTATACTAGTATCCAATCCATCCATCTCCATTGTTTACCTGAGGTGCCTTTTAGTTGTGCCTATTAAAATATGGAGAACAAAAATGTTGAGGTTCCAAAATTAGGGAAAGATCAAGATCCACTTCCACCTCGTGCTGAAGCTGCTGCCACTAGTCATGGCCGAGACGATGAAATGCCAGCAACGTCGTCTGCCAAGGCCGATGCCCAATGTCATAGTACAGAGCATGTCAAATCCAAAACACCAAATATCAGTAAAAAGCCTCTTTTTTTCTTTGCGTCATGTGCTGTTTGGGGAGGGTTTTTTGGAAGGGACATCCTGCGTGACACTGCAGTGCCACTCCTAGATGGGCCCGGTGTTTGTGTCGGCCACTAGGGTCGCTTATCTTACTCACACAGCGACCTCGGTGCAAATTTTAGGACTAAAAATAATATTGTGAGGTGTGAGGTATTCAGAATAGACTGAAAATGAGTGTAAATTATGGTTTTTGAGGTTAATAATACTTTGGGATCAAAATGACCCCCAAATTCTATGATTTAAGCTGTTTTTTAGTGTTTTTTGAAAAAAACACCCGAATCCAAAACACACCCGAATCCGACAAAAAAAATTCGGTGAGGTTTTGCCAAAACGCGTTCGAACCCAAAACACGGCCGCGGAACCGAACCCAAAACCAAAACACAAAACCCGAAAAATTTCAGGCGCTCATCTCTACTTTACATCAGGTAATGCTAGAACCTTTTCCTCTGAGGTTAATTATAATTTAATAAAAAGCTGTGACCTTTTAGCTAAGCTGTGTTTGTGTCCGTGTCGTTATTTCAGTTATATAAGTCAACGTTCATTTGTTTTAAGTTATTAGAAGGTTTTAAAGTGTTAATTAGGAATAAACCAATGTCGCTCTTATGCTGCCAATAGTTACTGAGTTATGCAGAGGGGGGAAGAGCAGGGGCCTGAATATACACATGTAATACAAGAGACAAGGCTCCTCAATGTGTGTTTCAGCAGGGATCTTTAAGTATAGTCTGTTGAGAGGGTATCTGACTGATACTGCAAATTACATGAGTACAGATTTAGAAAATAGGTCGTATGGGTCAAATATATTTAATGAACAGGTGACCTGATTTTATCATCTATTACTTGCTCATCCATATAGTGTGACAAGATCACTGGAAGGCAGGTATATTTGCCCCAGGCAGGGGTGGAAGGCAGGTATATTTGCCCCTGGTTTCCTACCTATGTGTTTTAAAATCCCAGGAATATTGTGTTGGTTCTGCTGAGAGCTTTTGGTAAGAACCGGATAAGGGTCCTGGGGTTGGATGCGAGCAGAGAGGGCGGGTTCTCCATCCATTTAGGCCCAGTTCAGGTCTTTGGGTTATCAGCCGCACAGAAGGCTAATTAGGGCTTTCAGCTGTATGGGTGTGTTAAAAAGCCTGATCGTTGCTCTCTCACACTGCCTGGGGAAAAGGAGAGATTATGGAGTCTCTGTGAGAGAAACCTGCTCTGTCTTGAGTGACCTGTGTCTGGTAAAAACTTATTGCATTGTTTTTTTAGTGAGTTAGGGTTATCCTGTGTATAGTTAGCACCGGACGGCAAGGTGTTTATTTTGATGTTTGTTTGTTTTTCTGCACAATACAATTGGTTGAGGCCGTTTAAACCAAACCAACGGACTTATGTGATCTCTCAGCTGCTGCATCCTGCAGAAATTGCGCCTTTTATGTTAACCTTCCATGTCCTGTATGTAAAACCTAGAAACAAGATGTGTCACTGCCGCCGGCCTGCAAGCAGTTTGGGGCTGTAATCTGCCGTTGCGCACCTTGGTTAAAGCTCTGCGTCACGTTCCCGGGACTTTTCCCAATTATGACCTTGAGTGGTTGGAAATGTAAGTTAATAAGGCTGCGACAAATGACGCTCTCTTTGGTCGATTTGCCTAGTGAACTGTTAATTGTAAAACAGAAAGACATTATGTTCAGCTTTCTCTATCACATCTTGTGTTTTAACAGTGACACTTCATTGAGTGCAATTAACAAAGCCTAAGAGATTTATTAAGACACTTCTCCATGGCCAATGATCCATCCCACTTAAGACATAACACTGTAAAATGCACATTATCTCCTCTTGGCACTTACAATAATGCTTCATGAACTAGGAAGGCATATGTTAAAGCAGATAAAATAGCATTATTAGCTGACAAATCTTACAATTTATTAGACAGTTAATTTATCAGCTTAAAAGACACTTAAAACAGCTGTGCATTTAATGCCTTTTTAATGTATCCAGTAAAACTTGCATAATTGCCTGTGGTGCAATTTATTTTTTAGCTATGTTGCAGAATGTCTACATTTACTGTTTACATTCTCTTTCATGTCTCCCACAAGGTTTATCATGTCTGTGGACGGCGTTCGCCGACGGCTGGTTGCGGGGACACAAACGAGACCAGGTAGTTGTTGGTGGCAGCTCGTAATCAGACTTTAGGGAAAGATCTGTCTGGAAATGTTGACGGAGA
Organism: Pseudophryne corroboree; assembly: GCF_028390025.1. NCBI lineage: Eukaryota > Metazoa > Chordata > Amphibia > Anura > Myobatrachidae > Pseudophryne > Pseudophryne corroboree. Next base: position 483,057,859 of record NC_086451.1, read on the forward strand.
TGAAAGTGATAGAACCTGTTCTGCATCTGAGCAGACTTAAGCGCTGTAGATGGCTGAATGTGTCTATGTCGCCTGTATTACCCTCACTGCAGGGAAAGAAGCGCTGTAGATGGCTGAATGTGTCTATGTCGCCTGTAGTGTATTGCCCTCACTGCAGGGAAAGAAGCGCTGTAGATGGCTGAATGTGTATGAGTCGCCTGTATTGCCCTCACTGCAGGGAAAGAAGCGCTGTAGATGGCTGAATGTGTATGAGTCGCCTGTATTGCCCTCACTGCAGGGAAAGAAGCGCTGTAGATGGCTGAATGTGTATGAGTCGCCTGTATTGCCCTCACTGCAGGGAAAGAAGCGCTGTAGATGGCTGAATGTGTGTGTGTCACTGGTATTACCCTCACTGCAGGGAAAGAAGCGCTGTGAATGGCTGAATGTGTATGTGTCGCCTGTATTGCCCTCACTGCAGGGAAATAAGCGCTGTGGATGGCTGAATGTGTATGTGTTGCCTGTATTGCGCTCACTGCAGGGAAAGAAGCGCTGTGGATGGCTGAATGTGTCTATGTCGCCTGTATTGCCCTCACTGCAGGGAAAGAAGCGCTGTAGATGGCTGAATGTGTATGAGTCGCCTGTATTGCCCTCACTGCAGGGAAAGAAGCGCTGTAGATGACTGAATGTGTATGAGTCGCCTGTATTGCCCTCACTGCAGGGAAAGAAGCGCTGTAGATGGCTGAATGTGTGTGTGTCACTGGTATTACCCTCACTGCAGGGAAAGAAGCGCTGTAGATGGCTGAATGTGTGTGTGTCACTGGTATTACCCTCACTGCAGGGAAAGAAGCGCTGTGAATGGCTGAATGTGTATGTGTCGCCTGTATTGCCCTCACTGCAGGGAAAGAAGCGCTGTGGATGGCTGAATGTGTATGTGTTACCTGTATTGCGCTCACTGCAGGGAAAGAAGCGCTGTGGATGGCTGAATGTGTCTATGTCGCCTGTATTGCCCTCACTGCAGGGAAAGAAGCGCTGTAGATGGCTGAATGTGTATGTGTCGCCTGTATTGCCCTCACTGCAGGGAAAGAAGCGCTGTGGATGGCTGAATGTGTGTGTGTCACTGGTGTTACCCTCACTGCAGGGAAAGAAGCGCTGTAGGTGGCTGAATGTAAATGTGTCGCCTGTATTGCCCTCAGTGCAGGGAAAGAAGCGCTGTAGGTGGCTGAATGTAAATGTGTCGCCTGTATTGCCCTCAGTGCAGGGAAAGAAGCGCTGAATGTGTATGTGTCGCCTGTATTGCCCTCACTGCAGGGGAAGAAGCACTGTAGATGGCTGAATGTGTATGTATCACCTGTATTGCTCTCACTGCAGGGAAAGAAGCGCTGTATATGGCTGAATGTGTATGTGTCGCCTGTATTGCACTCACTGCAGGGAAAGAAGCGCTGTAGATGGCTGAATGTGTATGTGTCGCCTGTATTGCTCTCACTGCAGGGAAAGAAGCACTGTAGATGGCTGATTGTGTATGTGTCACCTGTATTGCACACACTGCAGGGAAAGAAGCGCTGTCGATGGCTGAATGTGTATGTGTCGCCTGTATTGCTCTCACTGCAGGGAAAGAAGCGCTGTAGATGGCTGAATGTGTATGTGTCGCCTGTATTGCTCTCACTGCAGGGAAAGAAGCACTGTAGATGGCTGAATGTGTATGTGTCACCTGTATTGCACACACTGCAGGGAAAGAAGCGCTGTAGGTGGCTGAATGTGTATGTGTCTCCTGTATTGCTCTCACTGCAGGGAAAGAAGCGCTGTGGATGGCTGAATGTGTCTATGTCGCCTGTATTGCTCTCACTGCAGGGAAAGAAGCGCTGTAGGTGGCTGAATGTGTATGTGTCTCCTGTATTGCTCTCACTACAGGGAAAGAAGCGCTGTGGATGGCTGAATGTGTCTATGTCGCCTGTATTGCCCTCACTGCAGGGAAAGAAGCGCTGTGGATGGCTGAATGTGTATGTGTCGCCTGTATTGCCCTCACTGCAGGGAAAGAAGCGCTGTGGATGGCTGAATGTGTGTGTGTCACTGGTGTTACCCTCACTGCAGGGAAAGAAGAGATGTAGGTGGCTGAATGTGGATGTGTCGCCTGTATTGCCCTCACTGCAGGGAAAGAAGCGCTGAATGTGTATGAGTCGCCTGTATTGCACACACTGCAGGGAAAGAAGCGCTGTGGATAGCTGAATGTGTATGTGTCGCCTGTATTGCTCTCACTGCAGGGGAAGAAGCGCTGTATATGGCTGAATGTGTATGTGTCGCCTGTATTGCACACACTGCAGGGAAAGAAGCGCTGTGGATGGCTGAATGTGTATATGTCACCTGTATTGCTCTCACTGCAGGGAAAGAAGCGCTGTAGATGGCTGAATGTGTATGTGTCTCCTGTATTGCTCTCACTGCAGGGAAAGAAGCGCTGTGGATGGCTGAATGTGTATGTGTCGCCTGTATTGCCCTCACTGCAGGGGAAGAAGCGCTGTATATGGCTGAATGTGTATGTGTCGCCTGTATAGCACACACTGCATGGAAAGAAGCGCTGTGGATGGCTGAATGTGTATATGTCACCTGTATTGCTCTCACTGCAGGGAAAGAAGCGCTGTAGATGGCTGAATGTGTATGTGTCTCCTGTATTGCTCTCACTGCAGGGAAAGAAGCGCTGTGGATGGCTGAATGTGTATGTGTCGTCTGTATTGCACAGACTGCAGGGAAAGAAGTGCTGTGGATGGCTGAATGTGTATGTGTCGCCTGTATTGCCCTCACTGCAGGGAAAGAAGCGCTGTGGATGGCTGAATGTGTATGTGTCGCCTGTATTGCCCTCACTGCAGGGAAAGAAGCACTGTAGATAGCTGAATGTGTCTATGTCGCCTGTATTGCCCTCACTGCAGGGAAAGAAGCGCTGTGGATGGCTGAATGTGTGTGTGTCACTGGTGTTACCCTCACTGCAGGGAAAGAAGCGCTGTAGGTGGCTGAATGTGGATGTGTCGCCTGTATTGCCCTCACTGCAGGGAAAGAAGCGCTGAATGTGTATGTGTCCCCTGTATTGCCCTCACTGCAGGGAAAGAAGCACTGTAGATGGCTGAATGTGTATGTGTCACCTGTATTGCTCTCACTGCAGGGAATGAAGCGCTGCAGATGGCTGAATGTGTCTATGTCGCCTGTATTGCCCTCACTGCAGGGAAAGAAGCGCTGTAGATAGCTGAATGTGTATGTGTCACCTGTATTGCCCTCACTGCAGGGAATGAAGCGCTGCAGATGGCTGAATGTGTCTATGTCACCTGTATTGCCCTCACTGCAGGGGAAGAAGCACTGTAGATGGCTGAATGTGTGTGTGTCACCTGTATTGCCCTCACTGCAGGGAATGAAGCGCTGCAGATGGCTGAATGTGTCTATGTCGCCTGTATTGCACTCACTGCAGGGAAAGAAGCACTGTAGATAGCTGAATGTGTATGTGTCGCCTGTATTGCCCTCACTGCAGGGGAAGAAGCACTGTAGATGGCTGAATGTGTATGTGTCACCTGTATTGCCCTCACTGCAGGGAAAGAAGCGCTGTAGATGGCTGAATGTGTCTATGTCGCCTGTATTGCCCTCACTGCAGGGGAAGAAGCGCTGAAGATGGCTGAATGTGTATGTATCACCTGTATTGCCCTCACTGCAGGGAAAGAAGCGCTGCAGATGGCTGAATGTGTCTATGTCGCCTGTATTGCACTCACTGCAGGGAAAGAAGCACTGTAGATAGCTGAATGTGTATGTGTCGCCTGTATTGCCCTCACTGCAGGGAAAGAAGCACTGTAGATGGCTGAATGTGTATGTGTCACCTGTATTGCCCTCACTGCAGGGAAAGAAGCGCTGTAGATGGCTGAATGTGTCTATGTCGCCTGTATTGCCCTCACTGCAGGGGAAGAAGCGCTGTAGATGGCTGAATGTGTATGTGTCTCCTGTATTGCCCTCACTGCAGGGAAAGAAGCGCTGTAGATGTCTGAATGTGGATGTGTCGCCTGTATTGCCCTCACTGCAGGGAAAGAAGCACTGTAGATGTCTGAATGTGGATGTGTCGCCTGTATTGCCCTCACTGCAGGGAAAGAAGCGCTGTAGATGTCTGAATGTGGATGTGTCGCCTGTATTGCTCTCACTGCAGGGAAAGAAGCGCTGTAGATGGCTGAATGTGTCTCCTGTATTGTCCTCACTGCAGGGAAAGAAGCACTGTAGATGTCTGAATGTGTATATGTCGCCTGTAATGCCCTCACTGCAGGGAAAGAAGCGCTGTAGATGTCTGAATGTGTCTATGTCGCCTGTATTGCCCTCACTGCAGGGGAAGAAGCGCTGTAGATGGCTGAATGTGTATGTATCACCTGTATTGCCCTCAATGCAGGGAAAGAAGTGCTGTATATGGCTGAATGTGTATGTGTCGCCTGTATTGCACACACTGCAGGGAAAGAAGCACTGTAGGTGGCTGAATGTGGATGTGTCGCCTGTATTGCTCTCACTGCAGGGAAAGAAGCGCTGTGGATGGCTGAATGTGTATGTGTCGCCTGTATTGCCCTCACTGCAGGGAAAGAAGCGCTGTGGATGGCTGAATGTGTATGTGTCGCCTGTATTGCCCTCACTGCAGGGAAAGAAGCGCTGAATGTGGATGTGTCGCATGTATTGCCCTCACTGCAGGGAATGAAGCGCTGTAGATGGCTGAATGTGTATGTGTCACCTGTATTGCTCTCACTGCAGGGAAAGAAGCGATGTAGATGGCTGAATGTGTATGTATCACCTGTATTGTCCTCAATGCAGGGAAAGAAGCGCTGTGGATGGCTGAATGTGTATGTGTCGCCTGTATTGCTCTCACTGCAGGGAAAGAAGCACTGTGGATGGCTGAATGTGTATGTGTCGCCTGTATTGCCCTCACTGCAGGGAAAGAAGCGCTGTGGATGGCTGAATGTGTATGTGTCACTGGTGTTACCCTCACTGCAGGGAAAGAAGCGCTGTAGATGTCTGAATGTGTATGTGTCGCCTGTATTGCCCTCACTGCAGGCAAAGAAGCACTGTAGATGTCTGAATGTGTATGTGTCGCCTGTATTGCCCTCACTGCAGGGAAAGAAGCGCTGTAGATGGCTGAATGTGTATGTGTCGCCTGTATTGCTCTCACTGCAGGGAAAGAAGCGCTGTAGATGGCTGAATGTGTATGTGTCGGCTGTATTGCCCTCACTGCAGGGAAAGAAGCACTGTAGATGGCTGAATGTGTATGTGTCGCCTGTATTGCTCTTACTGCAGGGAAAGAAGCGCTGTAGATGGCTGAATGTGTATGTGTCTCCTGTATTGCCCTCACTGCAGGGAAAGAAGCGCTGTAGATGTCTGAACGTGGATGTGTCGCCTGTATTGCCCTCACTGCAGGGAAAGAAGCACTGTAGATGTCTGAATGTGGATGTGTCGCCTGTATTGCCCTCACTGCAGGGAAAGAAGCGCTGTAGATGTCTGAATTAGAGATGAGCGCCGGAAATTTTTCGGGTTTTGTGTTTTGGTTTTGGGTTCGGTTCCGCGGCCATGTTTTGGGTTCGACCGCGTTTTGGCAAAACCTCACCGAATTTTTTTTGTCGGATTCGGGTGTGTTTTGGATTCGGGTGTTTTTTTCAAAAAACCCTAAAAAACAGCTTAAATCATAGAATTTGGGGGTAATTTTGATCCCAAAGTATTATTAACCTCAAAAAACATAATTTACACTCATTTTCAGCCTATTCTGAACACATCACACCTCACAATATTATTTTTAGTCCTAAAATTTGCACCGAGGTCGCTGTGTGAGTAAGATAAGCGACCCTAGTGGCCGACACAAACACCGGGCCCATCTAGGAGTGGCACTGCAGTGTCACGCAGGATGTCCCTTCCAAAAAACCCTCCCCAAACAGCACATGACGCAAAGAAAAAAAGAGGCGCAATGAGGTAGCTGTGTGAGTAAGATTAGCGACCCTAGTGGCCGACACAAACACCGGGCCCATCTAGGAGTGGCACTGCAGTGTCACGCAGGATGTCCCTTCCAAAAAACCCTCCCCAAACAGCACATGACGCAAAGAAAAAAAGAGGCGCAATGAGGTAGCTGACTGTGTGAGAAAGATAAGCGACCCTAGTGGCCGACACAAACACCGGGCCCATCTAGGAGTGGCACTGCAGTGTCACGCAGGATGTCCCTTCCAAAAAACCCTCCCCAAACAGCACATGACGCAAAGAAAAAAAGAGGCGCAATGAGGTAGCTGACTGTGTGAGAAAGATAAGCGACCCTAGTGGCCGACACAAACACCGGGCCCATCTAGGAGTGGCACTGCAGTGTCACGCAGGATGTCCCTTCCAAAAAACCCTCCCCAAACAGCACATGACGCAAAGAAAAAAAGAGGCGCAATGAGGTAGCTGACTGTGTGAGAAAGATAAGCGACCCTAGTGGCCGACACAAACACCGGGCCCATCTAGGAGTGGCACTGCAGTGTCACGCAGGATGTCCCTTCCAAAAAACCCTCCCCAAACAGCACATGACGCAAAGAAAAAAAGAGGCGCAATGAGGTAGCTGTGTGAGAAAGATAAGCGACCCTAGTGGCCGACACAAACACCGGGCCCATCTAGGAGTGGCACTGCAGTGTCACGCAGGATGTCCCTTCCAAAAAACCCTCCCCAAACAGCACATGACGCAAAGAAAAAAAGAGGCGCAATGAGGTAGCTGTGTGAGTAAGATTAGCGACCCTAGTGGCCGACACAAACACCGGGCCCATCTAGGAGTGGCACTGCAGTGTCACGCAGGATGGCCCTTCCAAAAAACCCTCCCCAAACAGCACATGACGCAAAGAAAAAAAGAGGCGCAATGAGGTAGCTGACTGTGTGAGTAAGATTAGCGACCCTAGTGGCCGACACAAACACCGGGCACATCTAGGAGTGGCACTGCAGTGTCACGCAGGATGTCCCTTCCAAAAAACCCTCCCCAAACAGCACATGACGCAAAGAAAAAAAGAGGCGCAATGAGGTAGCTGTGTGAGTAAGATTAGCGACCCTAGTGGCCGACACAAACACCGGGCCCATCTAGGAGTGGCACTGCAGTGTCACGCAGGATGTCCCTTCCAAAAAACCCTCCCCAATCAGCACATGATGCAAAGAAAAAGAAAAGAAAAAAGAGGTGCAAGATGGAATTATCCTTGGGCCCTCCCACCCACCCTTATGTTGTATAAACAAAACAGGACATGCACACTTTAACCAACCCATCATTTCAGTGACAGGGTCTGCCACACGACTGTGACTGATATGACGGGTTGGTTTGGACCCCCCCCAAAAAAGAAGCAATTAATCTCTCCTTGCACAAACTGGCTCTACAGAGGCAAGATGTCCACCTCATCTTCACCCTCCGATATATCACCGTGTACATCCCCCTCCTCACAGATTATCAATTCGTCCCCACTGGAATCCACCATCTCAGCTCCCTGTGTACTTTGTGGAGGCAATTGCTGCTGGTCAATGTCTCCGCGGAGGAATTGATTATAATTCATTTTAATGAACATCATCTTCTCCACATTTTCTGGATGTAACCTCGTACGCCGATTGCTGACAAGGTGAGCGGCGGCACTAAACACTCTTTCGGAGTACACACTTGTGGGAGGGCAACTTAGGTAGAATAAAGCCAGTTTGTGCAAGGGCCTCCAAATTGCCTCTTTTTCCTGCCAGTATAAGTACGGACTGTGTGACGTGCCTACTTGGATGCGGTCACTCATATAATCCTCCACCATTCTATCAATGTTGAGAGAATCATATGCAGTGACAGTAGACGACATGTCCGTAATCGTTGTCAGGTCCTTCAGTCCGGACCAGATGTCAGCATCAGCAGTCGCTCCAGACAGCCCTGCATCACCGCCAGCGGGTGGGCTCGGAATTCTGAGCCTTTTCCTCGCACCCCCAGTTGCGGGAGAATGTGAAGGAGGAGATGTTGACAGGTCGCGTTCCGCTTGACTTGACAATTTTGTCACCAGCAGGTCTTTCAACCCCAGCAGACCTGTGTCTGCCGGAAAGAGAGATCCAAGGTAGGCTTTAAATCTAGGATCGAGCACGGTGGCCAAAATGTAGTGCTCTGATTTCAACAGATTGACCACCCGTGAATCCTTGTTAAGCGAATTAAGGGCTGCATCCACAAGTCCCACATGCCTAGCGGAATCGCTCCGTGTTAGCTCCTTCTTCAATGCCTCCAGCTTCTTCTGCAAAAGCCTGATGAGGGGAATGACCTGACTCAGGCTGGCAGTGTCTGAACTGACTTCACGTGTGGCAAGTTCAAAGGGCATCAGAACCTTGCACAACGTTGAAATCATTCTCCACTGCACTTGAGACAGGTGCATTCCATCTCCTATATCGTGCTCAATTGTATAGGCTTGAATGGCCTTTTGCTGCTCCTCCAACCTCTGAAGCATATAGAGGGTTGAATTCCACCTCGTTACCACTTCTTGCTTCAGATGATGGCAGGGCAGGTTCAGTAGTTTTTGGTGGTGCTCCAGTCTTCTGTACGTGGTGCCTGTACGTCGAAAGTGTCCCGCAATTTTTCTGGCCACCGACAGCATCTCTTGCACGCCCCTGTCGTTTTTTAAAAAATTCTGCACCACCAAATTCAAGGTATGTGCAAAACATGGGACGTGCTGGAATTTGCCCATATTTAATGCACACACAATATTGCTGGCGTTGTCCGATGCCACAAATCCACAGGAGAGTCCAATTGGGGTAAGCCATTCCGCGATGATCTTCCTCAGTTGCCGTAAGAGGTTTTCAGCTGTGTGCGTATTCTGGAAAGCGGTGATACAAAGCGTAGCCTGCCTAGGAAAGAGTTGGCGTTTGCGAGATGCTGCTACTGGTGCCGCCGCTGCTGTTCTTGCGGCGGGAGTCCATACATCTACCCAGTGGGCTGTCACAGTCATATAGTCCTGACCCTGCCCTGCTCCACTTGTCCACATGTCCGTGGTTAAGTGGACATTGGGTACAACTGCATTTTTTAGGACACTGGTGAGTCTTTTTCTGACGTCCGTGTACATTCTCGGTATCGCCTGCCTAGAGAAGTGGAACCTAGATGGTATTTGGTAACGGGGGCACACTGCCTCAATAAATTGTCTAGTTCCCTGTGAACTAACGGCGGATACCGGACGCACGTCTAACACCAACATAGTTGTCAAGGACTCAGTTATCCGCTTTGCAGTAGGATGACTGCTGTGATATTTCATCTTCCTCGCAAAGGACTGTTGAACAGTCAATTGCTTACTGGAAGTAGTACAAGTGGGCTTACGACTTCCCCTCTGGGATGACCATCGACTCCCAGCGGCAACAACAGCAGCGCCAGCAGCAGTAGGCGTTACACGCAAGGATGCATCGGAGGAATCCCAGGCAGGAGAGGACTCGTCAGACTTGCCAGTGACATGGCCTGCAGGACTATTGGCATTCCTGGGGAAGGAGGAAATTGACACTGAGGGAGTTGGTGGGGTGGTTTGCGTGAGCTTGGTTACAAGAGGAAGGGATTTACTGGTCAGTGGACTGCTTCCGCTGTCACCCAAAGTTTTTGAACTTGTCACTGACTTATTATGAATGCGCTGCAGGTGACGTATAAGGGAGGATGTTCCGAGGTGGTTAACGTCCTTACCCCTACTTATTACAGCTTGACAAAGGGAACACACGGCTTGACACCTGTTGTCCGCATTTCTGGTGAAATACCTCCACACCGAAGAGCTGATTTTTTGGGTATTTTCACCTGGCATGTCAACGGCCATATTCCTCCCACGGACAACAGGTGTCTCCCCGGGTGCCTGACTTAAACAAACCACCTCACCATCAGAATCCTCCTGGTCAATTTCCTCCCCAGCGCCAGCAACACCCATATCCTCCTCATCCTGGTGTACTTCAACACTGACATCTTCAATCTGACTATCAGGAACTGGACTGCGGGTGCTCCTTCCAGCACTTGCAGGGGGCATGCAAATAGTGGAAGGCGCATGCTCTTCACGTCCAGTGTTGGGAAGGTCAGGCATCGCAAACGACACAATTGGACTCTCCTTGTGGATTTGGGATTTCAAAGAACGCACAGTTCTTTGCGGTGCTTTTGCCAGCTTGAGTCTTTTCAGTTTTCTAGCGAGAGGCTGAGTGCTTCCATCCTCATGTGAAGCTGAACCACTAGCCATGAACATAGGCCAGGGCCTCAGCCGTTCCTTGCCACTCCGTGTGGTAAATGGCATATTGGCAAGTTTACGCTTCTCCTCCGACAATTTTATTTTAGGTTTTGGAGTCCTTTTTTTTCTGATATTTGGTGTTTTGGATTTGACATGCTCTGTACTATGACATTGGGCATCGGCCTTGGCAGACGACGTTGCTGGCATTTCATCGTCTCGGCCATGACTAGTGGCAGCAGCTTCAGCACGAGGTGGAAGTGGATCTTGATCTTTCCCTAATTTTGGAACCTCAACTTTTTTGTTCTCCATATTTTATAGGCAGAACTAAAAGGCACCTCAGGTAAACAATGGAGATGGATGGATTGGATACTAGTATACAATTATGGACGGACTGCCACGGTTAGGTGGTATAAAAAAACCACGGTTAGGTGGTATATATTATAATAATAATACAATTATGGATGGACGGACTGCCTGCCGACTGCCGACACAGAGGTAGCCACAGCCGTGAACTACCGCACTGTACACTGGTTGATAAAGAGATAGTAGTATACTCGTAACAACTAGTATGACACTATGACGACGGTATAAAGAATGAAAAAAAAACCACGGTTAGGTGGTATATATTATAATAATAATACAATTATGGATGGACGGACTGCCTGCCGACTGCCGACACAGAGGTAGCCACAGCCGTGAACTACCGCACTGTACACTGGTTGATAAAGAGATAGTAGTATACTCGTAACAACTAGTATGACACTATGACGACGGTATAAAGAATGAAAAAAAAACCACGGTTAGGTGGTATATATTATAATAATAATACAATTATGGATGGACGGACTGCCTGCCGACTGCCGACACAGAGGTAGCCACAGCCGTGAACTACCGCACTGTACACTGGTTGATAAAGAGATAGTAGTATACTCGTAACAACTAGTATGACACTATGACGACGGTATAAAGAATGAAAAAAAAACCACGGTTAGGTGGTATATATTATAATAATAATACAATTATGGATGGACGGACTGCCTGCCGACTGCCGACACAGAGGTAGCCACAGCCGTGAACTACCGCACTGTACACTGGTTGATAAAGAGATAGTAGTATACTCGTAACAACTAGTATGACACTATGACGACGGTATAAAGAAAGAAAAAAAAATACCACAGTTAGGTGGTATATATTATAATAATAATACAATTATGGATGGACGGACTGCCTGCCGACTGCCGACACAGAGGTAGCCACAGCCGTGAACTACCGCACTGTACACTGGTTGATAAAGAGATAGTAGTATACTCGTAACAACTAGTATGACACTATGACGACGGTATAAAGAATGAAAAAAAAACCACGGTTAGGTGGTATATATTATAATAATAATACAATTATGGATGGACGGACTGCCTGCCGACTGCCGACACAGAGGTAGCCACAGCCGTGAACTACCGCACTGTACACTGGTTGATAAAGAGATAGTAGTATACTCGTAACAACTAGTATGACACTATGACGACGGTATAAAGAATGAAAAAAAACCCACGGTTAGGTGGTATATATTATAATAATAATACAATTATGGATGGACGGACTGCCTGCCGACTGCCGACACAGAGGTAGCCACAGCCGTGAACTACCGCACTGTACACTGGTTGATAAAGAGATAGTAGTATACTCGTAACAACTAGTATGACACTATGACGACGGTATAAAGAATGAAAAAAAAACCACGGTTAGGTGGTATATATTATAATAATAATACAATTATGGATGGACGGACTGCCTGCCGACTGCCGACACAGAGGTAGCCACAGCCGTGAACTACCGCACTGTACACTGGTTGATAAAGAGATAGTAGTATACTCGTAACAACTAGTATGACACTATGACGGTATAAAGAATGAAAAAAAAACCACGGTTAGGTGGTATATATTATAATAATAATACAATTATGGATGGACGGACTGCCTGCCGACTGCCGACACAGAGGTAGCCACAGCCGTGAACTACCGCACTGTACACTGGTTGATAAAGAGATAGTAGTATACTCGTAACAACTAGTATGACACTATGACGACGGTATAAAGAAAGAAAAAAAAATACCACGGTTAGGTGGTATATATTGTAATACAATTATGGATGGACGGACTGCCTGCCGAGTTCCGACTGCCGACACAGAGGTAGCCACAGCCGTGAACTACCGCACTGTACTGTGTCTGCTGCTAATATAGACTGGTTGATAAAGAGATAGTATACAATACATACAACAGTATACTACTATACTGGTGGTCAGGCACTGGTCACCACTAGTCACACTGGCAGTGGCACTCCTGCAGCAAAAGTGTGCACTGTTTAATTTTAAATTAATATAATATTATGTACTCCTGGGGGCTCCTGCTATAACAACCTGCAGTGCTCCCCAGTCTCCCCCACAATTATTATAAGCTTTGCCTTTTATACATTGATGTGCAGCACACTGGGCTGAGCTGAGTGCACACAGACTGAGTCACACTGTGTGACTGGCTGCTGCTGTGTATCGTTTTTTTTCAGGCAGAGAACGGATATAGCAGAGAACGGATATATTATATTAAAATAAATAAAAGTTAACTAACAACAACTGCACTGGTCACTGTGGTAAACTCTGTCTGACTCTGCACAATCTCTCTCTCTCTTCTAATCTAATTTCTAATGGAGAGGACGCCAGCCACGTCCTCTCCCTATCAATCTCAATGCACGTGTGAAAATGGCGGCGACGCGCGGCTCCTTATATAGAATCCGAGTCTCGCGAGAATCCGACAGCGTCATGATGACGTTCGGGCGCGCTCGGGTTAACCGAGCAAGGCGGGAGGATCCGAGTCTGCTCGGACCCGTGAAAAAAACATGAAGTTCGTGCGGGTTCGGTTTCAGAGAAACCGAACCCGCTCATCTCTAGTCTGAATGTGGATGTGTCGCCTGTATTGCTCTCACTGCAGGGAAAGAAGTGCTGTAGATGGCTGAATGTGTCTCCTGTATTGTCCTCACTGCAGGGAAAGAAGCACTGTAGATGTCTGAATGTGTATATGTCGCCTGTAATGCCCTCACTGCAGGGAAAGAAGCGCTGTAGATGTCTGAATGAATATGTGTCGTCTGTATTGCCCTCACTGCAGGGAAAGATGCGCTGTGGATGGCTGAATGTGTGTGTGTCGCTTGTATTGCCCTCACTGCAGGGAAAGAAGCGCTGTAGATGTCTGAATGTGTATGTGTCGCTTGTATTGCCCTCACTGCAGGGAAAGAAGCGCTGTAGATGTCTGAATGTGTATGTGTCGCTTGTATTGCCCTCACTGCAGGGAAAGAAGCGCTGTAGATGTCTGAATGTGTATGTGTCGCCTGTATTGCCCTCACTGCAGGGAAAGAAGCGCTGTAGATGGCTGAATGTGTATGCGTCACCTGTATTGCCCTCACTGCAGGGAAAGAAGCGCTGTAGATGGCTGAATGTGTATGTGCCGCCTGTATTGCTCTCACTGCAGGGAAAGAAGAGCTGTCGATGTCTGAATGTGTATGTGTCGCCTGTATTGCCCTCACTGCAGGGAAAGAAGCACTGTAGATGTCTGAATGTGTATGTGTCGCCTGTATTGCCCTCACTGCAGGGAAAGAAGCGCTGTAGATGGCTGAATGTGTATGTGTCGCCTATATTGCTCTCACTGCAGGGAAAGAAGCGCTGTAGATGGCTGAATGTGTATGTGTCGGCTGTATTGCCCTCACTGCAGGGACAGAAGCACTGTAGATCGCTGAATGTGTATGTGTCGCCTGTATTGCTCTCACTGCAGGGAAAGAAGCGCTGTAGATGGCTGAATGTGTATGTGTCTCCTGTATTGCCCTCACTGCAGGGAAAGAAGCGCTGTAGACGGCTGAATGTGTATATGTCACCTGTATTGCCCTCACTGCAGAGAAAGAAGCGCTGTAGATGGCTGAATTAGATACCACTAGATAGATACCAGATACCACTGTGACTGGAATGATAATGACCTATGCACAATGACAGGACACTACCACAGCACCCTACAGCAGCAAGATGCAGCACAAGACACTGGACTTTTAGCTAGAGATGAGCGCCTGAAATTTTTCGGGTTTTGTGTTTTGGTTTTGGGTTCGGTTCCGCGGCCGTGTTTTGGGTTCGAACGCGTTTTGGCAAAACCTCACCGAATTTTTTTTGTCGGATTCGGGTGTGTTTTGGATTCGGGTGTTTTTTTCAAAAAACACTAAAAAACAGCTTAAATCATAGAATTTGGGGGTCATTTTGATCCCAAAGTATTATTAACCTCAAAAACCATAATTTACACTCATTTTCAGTCTATTCTGAATACCTCACACCTCACAATATTATTTTTAGTCCTAAAATTTGCACCGAGGTCGCTGTGTGAGTAAGATAAGCGACCCTAGTGGCCGACACAAACACCGGGCCCATCTAGGAGTGGCACTGCAGTGTCACGCAGGATGTCCCTTCCAAAAAACCCTCCCCAAACAGCACATGACGCAAAGAAAAAAAGAGGCGCAATGAGGTAGCTGTGTGAGTAAGATTAGCGACCCTAGTGGCCGACACAAACACCGGGCCCATCTAGGAGTGGCACTGCAGTGTCACGCAGGATGTCCCTTCCAAAAAACCCTCCCCAAACAGCACATGACGCAAAGAAAAAAAGAGGCGCAATGAGGTAGCTGTGTGAGTAAGATTAGCGACCCTAGTGGCCGACACAAACACCGGGCCCATCTAGGAGTGGCACTGCAGTGTCACGCAGGATGTCCCTTCCAAAAAACCCTCCCCAAACAGCACATGACGCAAAGAAAAAAAGAGGCGCAATGAGGTAGCTGTGTGAGTAAGATTAGCGACCCTAGTGGCCGACACAAACACCGGGCCCATCTAGGAGTGGCACTGCAGTGTCACGCAGGATGTCCCTTCCAAAAAACCCTCCCCAATCAGCACATGATGCAAAGAAAAAGAAAAGAAAAAAGAGGTGCAAGATGGAATTGTCCTTGGGCCCTCCCACCCACCCTTATGTTGTATAAACAAAACAGGACATGCACACTTTAACCAACCCATCATTTCAGTGACAGGGTCTGCCACACGACTGTGACTGATATGACGGGTTGGTTTGGACCCCCCCCAAAAAAGAAGCAATTAATCTCTCCTTGCACAAACTGGCTCTACAGAGGCAAGATGTCCACCTCATCTTCACCCTCCGATATATCACCGTGTACATCCCCCTCCTCACAGATTATCAATTCGTCCCCACTGGAATCCACCATCTCAGCTCCCTGTGTACTTTGTGGAGGCAATTGCTGCTGGTCAATGTCTCCGCGGAGGAATTGATTATAATTCATTTTAATGAACATCATCTTCTCCACATTTTCTGGATGTAACCTCGTACGCCGATTGCTGACAAGGTGAGCGGCGGCACTAAACACTCTTTCGGAGTACACACTTGTGGGAGGGCAACTTAGGTAGAATAAAGCCAGTTTGTGCAAGGGCCTCCAAATTGCCTCTTTTTCCTGCCAGTATAAGTACGGACTGTGTGACGTGCCTACTTGGATGCGGTCACTCATATAATCCTCCACCATTCTATCAATGTTGAGAGAATCATATGCAGTGACAGTAGACGACATGTCCGTAATCGTTGTCAGGTCCTTCAGTCCGGACCAGATGTCAGCATCAGCAGTCGCTCCAGACTGCCCTGCATCACCGCCAGCGGGTGGGCTCGGAATTCTGAGCCTTTTCCTCGCACCCCCAGTTGCGGGAGAATGTGAAGGAGGAGATGTTGACAGGTCGCGTTCCGCTTGACTTGACAATTTTGTCACCAGCAGGTCTTTCAACCCCAGCAGACCTGTGTCTGCCGGAAAGAGAGATCCAAGGTAGGCTTTAAATCTAGGATCGAGCACGGTGGCCAAAATGTAGTGCTCTGATTTCAACAGATTGACCACCCGTGAATCCTTGTTAAGCGAATTAAGGGCTGCATCCACAAGTCCCACATGCCTAGCGGAATCGCTCCCTTTTAGCTCCTTCTTCAATGCCTCCAGCTTCTTCTGCAAAAGCCTGATGAGGGGAATGACCTGACTCAGGCTGGCAGTGTCTGAACTGACTTCACGTGTGGCAAGTTCAAAGGGCATCAGAACCTTGCACAACGTTGAAATCATTCTCCACTGCACTTGAGACAGGTGCATTCCACCTCCTATATCGTGCTCAATTGTATAGGCTTGAATGGCCTTTTGCTGCTCCTCCAACCTCTGAAGCATATAGAGGGTTGAATTCCACCTCGTTACCACTTCTTGCTTCAGATGATGGCAGGGCAGGTTCAGTAGTTTTTGGTGGTGCTCCAGTCTTCTGTACGTGGTGCCTGTACGCCGAAAGTGTCCCGCAATTTTTCTGGCCACCGACAGCATCTCTTGCACGCCCCTGTCGTTTTTTAAAAAATTCTGCACCACCAAATTCAAGGTATGTGCAAAACATGGGACGTGCTGGAATTTGCCCATATTTAATGCACACACAATATTGCTGGCGTTGTCCGATGCCACAAATCCACAGGAGAGTCCAATTGGGGTAAGCCATTCCGCGATGATCTTCCTCAGTTGCCGTAAGAGGTTTTCAGCTGTGTGCGTATTCTGGAAAGCGGTGATACAAAGCGTAGCCTGCCTAGGAAAGAGTTGGCGTTTGCGAGATGCTGCTACTGGTGCCGCCACTGCTGTTCTTGCGGCGGGAGTCCATACATCTACCCAGTGGGCTGTCACAGTCATATAGTCCTGACCCTGCCCTGCTCCACTTGTCCACATGTCCGTGGTTAAGTGGACATTGGGTACAACTGCATTTTTTAGGACACTGGTGAGTCTTTTTCTGACGTCCGTGTACATTCTCGGTATCGCCTGCCTAGAGAAGTGGAACCTAGATGGTATTTGGTAACGGGGGCACACTGCCTCAATAAATTGTCTAGTTCCCTGTGAACTAACGGCGGATACCGGACGCACGTCTAACACCAACATAGTTGTCAAGGACTCAGTTATCCGCTTTGCAGTAGGATGACTGCTGTGATATTTCATCTTCCTCGCAAAGGACTGTTGAACAGTCAATTGCTTACTGGAAGTAGTACAAGTGGGCTTACGACTTCCCCTCTGGGATGACCATCGACTCCCAGCGGCAACAACAGCAGCGCCAGCAGCAGTAGGCGTTACACGCAAGGATGCATCGGAGGAATCCCAGGCAGGAGAGGACTCGTCAGAATTGCCAGTGACATGGCCTGCAGGACTATTGGCATTCCTGGGGAAGGAGGAAATTGACACTGAGGGAGTTGGTGGGGTGGTTTGCGTGAGCTTGGTTACAAGAGGAAGGGATTTACTGGTCAGTGGACTGCTTCCGCTGTCACCCAAAGTTTTTGAACTTGTCACTGACTTATTATGAATGCGCTGCAGGTGACGTATAAGGGAGGATGTTCCGAGGTGGTTAACGTCCTTACCCCTACTTATTACAGCTTGACAAAGGGAACACACGGCTTGACACCTGTTGTCCGCATTTCTGGTGAAATACCTCCACACCGAAGAGCTGATTTTTTTGGTATTTTCACCTGGCATGTCAACGGCCATATTCCTCCCACGGACAACAGGTGTCTCCCCGGGTGCCTGACTTAAACAAACCACCTCACCATCAGAATCCTCCTGGTCAATTTCCTCCCCAGCGCCAGCAACACCCATATCCTCCTCATCCTGGTGTACTTCAACACTGACATCTTCAATCTGACTATCAGGAACTGGACTGCGGGTGCTCCTTCCAGCACTTGCAGGGGGCGTGCAAATGGTGGAAGGCGCATGCTCTTCACGTCCAGTGTTGGGAAGGTCAGGCATCGCAACCGACACAATTGGACTCTCCTTGTGGATTTGGGATTTCGAAGAATGCACAGTTCTTTGCTGTGCTGCTTTTGCCAGCTTGAGTCTTTTCATTTTTCTAGCGAGAGGCTGAGTGCTTCCATCCTCATGTGAAGCTGAACCACTAGCCATGAACATAGGCCAGGGCCTCAGCCGTTCCTTGCCACTCCGTGTGGTAAATGGCATATTGGCAAGTTTACGCTTCTCCTCCGACAATTTTATTTTAGGTTTTGGAGTCCTTTTTTTACTGATATTTGGTGTTTTGGATTTGACATGCTCTGTACTATGACATTGGGCATCGGCCTTGGCAGACGACGTTGCTGGCATTTCATCGTCTCGGCCATGACTAGTGGCAGCAGCTTCAGCACGAGGTGGAAGTGGATCTTGATCTTTCCCTAATTTTGGAACCTCAACATTTTTGTTCTCCATATTTTAATAGGCACAACTAAAAGGCACCTCAGGTAAACAATGGAGATGGATGGATTGGATACTAGTATACAATTATGGACGGGCTGCCGAGTGCCGACACAGAGGTAGCCACAGCCGTGAACTACCGCACTGTACTGTGTCTGCTGCTAATATATAGACTGGTTGATAAAGAGATAGTATACTCGTAACTAGTATGTATGTATAAAGAAAGAAAAAAAAACCACGGTTAGGTGGTATATACAATTATGGACGGGCTGCCGAGTGCCGACACAGAGGTAGCCACAGCCGTGAACTACCGCACTGTACTGTGTCTGCTGCTAATATATAGACTGGTTGATAAAGAGATAGTATACTCGTAACTAGTATGTATGTATAAAGAAAGAAAAAAAAACCACGGTTAGGTGGTATATACAATTATGGACGGGCTGCCGAGTGCCGACACAGAGGTAGCCACAGCCGTGAACTACCGCACTGTACTGTGTCTGCTGCTAATATATAGACTGGTTGATAAAGAGATAGTATACTCGTAACTAGTATGTATGTATAAAGAAAGAAAAAAAAACCACGGTTAGGTGGTATATACAATTATGGACGGGCTGCCGAGTGCCGACACAGAGGTAGCCACAGCCGTGAACTACCGCACTGTACTGTGTCTGCTGCTAATATATAGACTGGTTGATAAAGAGATAGTATACTCGTAACTAGTATGTATGTATAAAGAAAGAAAAAAAAACCACGGTTAGGTGGTATATACAATTATGGACGGGCTGCCGAGTGCCGACACAGAGGTAGCCACAGCCGTGAACTACCGCACTGTACTGTGTCTGCTGCTAATATAGACTGGTTGATAAAGAGATAGTATACTCGTAACTAGTATGTATGTATAAAGAAAGAAAAAAAAACCACGGTTAGGTGGTATATACAATTATGGACGGGCTGCCGAGTGCCGACACAGAGGTAGCCACAGCCGTGAACTACCGCACTGTACTGTGTCTGCTGCTAATATATAGACTGGTTGATAAAGAGATAGTATACTCGTAACTAGTATGTATGTATAAAGAAAGAAAAAAAAACCACGGTTAGGTGGTATATACAATTATGGACGGGCTGCCGAGTGCCGACACAGAGGTAGCCACAGCCGTGAACTACCGCACTGTACTGTGTCTGCTGCTAATATAGACTGGTTGATAAAGAGATAGTATACTCGTAACTAGTATGTATGTATAAAGAAAGAAAAAAAAAACACGGTTAGGTGGTATATACAATTATGGACGGGCTGCCGAGTGCCGACACAGAGGTAGCCACAGCCGTGAACTACCGCACTGTACTGTGTCTGCTGCTAATATAGACTGGTTGATAAAGAGATAGTATACTCGTAACTAGTATGTATGTATAAAAAAAGAAAAAAAAACCACGGTTAGGTGGTATATACAATTATGGACGGGCTGCCGAGTGCCGACACAGAGGTAGCCACAGCCGTGAACTACCGCACTGTACTGTGTCTGCTGCTAATATATAGACTGGTTGATAAAGAGATAGTATACTCGTAACTAGTATGTATGTATAAAGAAAGAAAAAAAAACCACGGTTAGGTGGTATATACAATTATGGACGGGCTGCCGAGTGCCGACACAGAGGTAGCCACAGCCGTGAACTACCGCACTGTACTGTGTCTGCTGCTAATATAGACTGGTTGATAAAGAGATAGTATACTCGTAACTAGTATGTATGTATAAAGAAAGAAAAAAAAACCACGGTTAGGTGGTATATACAATTATGGACGGGCTGCCGAGTGCCGACACAGAGGTAGCCACAGCCGTGAACTACCGCACTGTACTGTGTCTGCTGCTAATATAGACTGGTTGATAAAGAGATAGTATACTACTAATATTATATATACTGGTGGTCAGGTCACTGGTCACTAGTCACACTGGCAGTGGCACTCCTGCAGCAAAAGTGTGCACTGTTTAATTTTAATATAATATTATGTACTCCTGGCTCCTGCTATAACCTATAACTGGCACTGCAGTAGTGCTCCCCAGTCTCCCCCACAATTATAAGCTGTGTGAGCTGAGCAGTCAGACAGATATATAATATATATAGATGATGCAGCACACTGGCCTGAGCCTGAGCAGTGCACACAGATATGGTATGTGACTGAGTCACTGTGTGCTGTGTATCGCTTTTTTCAGGCAGAGAACGGATTATAAAGTAAACTGCACTGTCCTCACTAGTAAACTCTCTCCACTCAGTCTCTACACTTCTACAGTAACAGTACTCCTCCTAGTCAGCTCCAGTAAATCTCTCTCAGTCTCTTATAATCTAAATGGAGAGGACGCCAGCCACGTCCTCTCCCTATCAATCTCAATGCACGTGTGAAAATGGCGGCGACGCGCGGCTCCTTATATAGAATCCGAGTCTCGCGATAGAATCCGAGCCTCGCGAGAATCCGACAGCGTCATGATGACGTTCGGGCGCGCTCGGGTTAGCCGAGCAAGGCGGGAAGATCCGAGTCGCTCGGACCCGTGAAAAAAAACATGAAGTTCTGGCGGGTTCGGATTCAGAGAAACCGAACCCGCTCATCTCTACTTTTAGTCACCACAATGCAGCACAAGACAATGGGCCTAATTCTGAGTTGATGGCAGCTGAAAATTTGTGGGGCAGATATAACATGTGCAGAGAGAGTTAGATTTGGGTGGGGTGTATTCAAACTGAAATCTAAATTGCAGTGTAAAAATAAAGCAGCCAGTATTTACCCTGCACAGAAACAAAATAACCCACCCAAATCTAACTTCCTCTGTAAATGTTATATCTGCCCCCCCTGCAGTGCACATGGTTTTGCCCAATTGCCAACAAACTTGCTGCTGCGATCAACTCAGAATTACCCCCATTGAGTAGTGATACTGAGCACTGTTCAGGATACTAGAACTGACACTGGGCAGCGAGAACAGCACTGGACTACTGTACTGTACTACTATATACTGGTCACCACAATGCAGCACTGATACTGAGCACTGATATTGAGCACTGTTGAGGATACTAGAACTGACACGGAGCAGCAAGATGCAGCAATGGGCTACTGCAGAGGTTCCCAAACTGTGTGCCGTGGCTCCCTGGGGTGCCACGGAACACTTGCAGAGGTGCCCTGGGTGGGTGGTCCAGGACCAATTCAAATTATTCATGGTCAATATAATAGGCAAAACCAGTGCTGGTGGCTGCCAGTCATAAAATATGTGGCCAAACAGAAGCAAATCTTGTCCCTCACCACACAACTGACCCTAAGGATGACATATAAACGCCATCTACTTATTGTAATATTTATTTCTAAATTTCTCAATAAGAAATTTTTGGCTTAGGGGTGCCGTGAAAAAAATTCTGATATTCTAGGGCGCCGTGATTCAAAAAAGTTTGGAAACCACTGGGCTACTGTATTGTAGTACTATATACTGGTCACCACAATGCAGCACTGATACTGAGCACAGATATTGAGCACTGTTCAGGATACTAGAACTGACATGGAGCAGCAAGATGCAGCAATGGGCTACTGCAGAGGTACAGCACTGGACTACTGTACTGTACTACTATATACTGGTCACCACAATGCAGCACTGATACGGAGCACAGATATTGAGCACTGTTCAGGATACTAGAACTGACATGGAGCAGCAAGATGCAGCAATGGGCTACTGCAGAGGTACAGCACTGGACTACTGTACTGTACTACTATATACTGGTCACCACAATGCAGCACTGATACGGAGCACAGATATTGAGCACTGTTCAGGATACTAGAACTGACACGGAGCAGCAAGATACAGCAATGGACTACTGTACTGTACTACTATATACTGGTCAGTGTGGTCACAATTCAGCACTGATACTGAGCACAGATATTAAGCACTGTTCAGGATACTAGAACTGACACGGAGCAGCAAGATACAGCACTGGACTACTGTACTGTACTACTATATACTGGTCACCACAATGCAGCACTGATACTGAGCACAGATATTGAACACTGTTCAGGATACTAGAACTGACACGGAGCAGCAAGATACAGCAATGGACTTCTGTACTGTACTACTATATACTGGTCACCACAATGCAGCACTGATACTGAGCACAGATATTGAGCTGATATTAAGCTGATATTGGGCTATTCAGGCAGAGAACGTAGCCACGTCCTCTCCGCTCAATCTACAATGCACGAGTGAAAATGACGTTGACGCGCAGCTCTTTATATGGAATCCGAATCTCACGAGAATCCGATAGCGGGATTAAGATGTTTTGCCCCGTTCGGGTTTTGCGAGTAAGGCATGTAAACCACGTGAAGTTCGGGGGGGTTCGGATCTCGACGAACCGAACCCGCTCATCTCTAGTTCTTAGGTATTCAATTGATTAGGGGAAGTTGGAGATGTAGAAACACTGAAAAGAAACTTGCACAAAGCGAAATGAGGTGGATTTTTTATTTAAATACTCTCCAACCGGAAGGTCATAATTCAGATTTTGAGTTGAAATGGTTTTTAGAGTGAGTGCACATTTTACATGTTTATATATATATATATATATATATATATATACACAGAGTAAAAACCACAGCACTCACCGCACCAGAAGCGGGGCTCAGCTATGCACTTACCACTCACAGGGTGGGGTGCATGTAACACTGCACTCTCCACCACAGAAGCGGGGTACACAGCTGTACTTACCACTCACAGGGCGGGGTGCATGTAGCCCATGACCACATCGCTCTAATAAATACAAACAGAGAACCCAGCACTCACCAAAGTAAACTCACTTATCCTCAACAATTCAATAAATAAATGATGGGGGTTTAGTTGGTGGATTGGCCAATGCACGGAAGCCTGTATACCGATTCAAGGTACCCCACCTTCATACAGGTCCTACACTATCACAGAGTCTTAAAACCTGACTACCACACTGCTGCATCATCTGCCTGCTAGATGTAATGTGTACCTGCCACAGACTTTATGGCTTTTAAAGGCACACTAGTCACCTATTGCACTGGCTCAAAGATGATTGCTAAAAAACAGCTGAGACAGGTTCAGGATAATAAAGTCCACACAGGGGTGCATGAGAAAGCTAGTGGCCACGGTTAATAAGAGCCAACCATAGATTAACCCCTTCGTATACACACAGAGTAAAAACCACAGCACTCACCGCACCAGAAGCGGGGCTCAGCTATGCACTTACCACTCACAGGGTGGGGTGCATGTAACACTGCACTCTCCACCACAGAAGCGGGGTACACAGCTGTACTTACCACTCACAGGGCGGGGTGCATGTAGCCCATGACCACATCGCTCTAATAAATACAAACAGAGAACCCAGCACTCACCAAAGTAAACTCACTTATCCTCAACAATTCAATAAATAAATGATGGGGGTTTAGTTGGTGGATTGGCCAATGCACGGAAGCCTGTATACCGATTCAAGGTACCCCACCTTCATACAGGTCCTACACTATCACAGAGTCTTAAAACCTGACTACCACACTGCTGCATCATCTGCCTGCTAGATGTAATGTGTACCTGCCACAGACTTTATGGCTTTTAAAGGCACACTAGTCACCTATTGCACTGGCTCAAAGATGATTGCTAAAAAACAGCTGAGACAGGTTCAGGATAATAAAGTCCACACAGGGGTGCATGAGAAAGCTAGTGGCCACGGTTAATAAGAGCCAACCATAGATTAACCCCTTCGTATACACACAGAGTAAAAACCACAGCACTCACCGCACCAGAAGCGGGGCTCAGCTATGCACTTACCACTCACAGGGTGGGGTGCATGTAACACTGCACTCTCCACCACAGAAGCGGGGTACACAGCTGTACTTACCACTCACAGGGCGGGGTGCATGTAGCCCATGACCACATCGCTCTAATAAATACAAACAGAGAACCCAGCACTCACCAAAGTAAACTCACTTATCCTCAACAATTCAATAAATAAATGATGGGGGTTTAGTTGGTGGATTGGCCAATGCACGGAAGCCTGTATACCGATTCAAGGTACCCCACCTTCATACAGGTCCTACACTATCACAGAGTCTTAAAACCTGACTACCACACTGCTGCATCATCTGCCTGCTAGATGTAATGTGTACCTGCCACAGACTTTATGGCTTTTAAAGGCACACTAGTCACCTATTGCACTGGCTCAAAGATGATTGCTAAAAAACAGCTGAGACAGGTTCAGGATAATAAAGTCCACACAGGGGTGCATGAGAAAGCTAGTGGCCACGGTTAATAAGAGCCAACCATAGATAAACTCACTTATCCTCAACAATTCAATAAATAAATTTTTTTAGCAATCATCTTTGAGCCAGTGCAATAGGTGACTAGTGTGCCTTTAAAAGCCATAAAGTCTGTGGCAGGTGGTCATGGGCTACATGCACCCCGCCCTGTGAGTGGTAAGTACAGCTGTGTACCCCGCTTCTGTGGTGGAGAGTGCAGTGTTACATGCACCCCACCCTGTGAGTGGTAAGTGCATAGCTGAGCCCCGCTTCTGGTGCGGTGAGTGCTGTGGTTTTTACTCTGTGTGTATACGAAGGGGTTAATCTATGGTTGGCTCTTATTAACCGTGGCCACTAGCTTTCTCATGCACCCCTGTGTGGACTTTATTATCCTGAACCTGTCTCAGCTGTTTTTTAGCAATCATCTTTGAGCCAGTGCAATAGGTGACTAGTGTGCCTTTAAAAGCCATAAAGTCTGTGGCAGGTACACATTACATCTAGCAGGCAGATGATGCAGCAGTGTGGTAGTCAGGTTTTAAGACTCTGTGATAGTGTAGGACCTGTATGAAGGTGGGGTACCTTGAATCGGTATACAGGCTTCCGTGCATTGGCCAATCCACCAACTAAACCCCCATCATTTATTTATTGAATTGTTGAGGATAAGTGAGTTTACTTTGGTGAGTGCTGGGTTCTCTGTTTGTATTTATTAGAGCGATGTGGTCATGGGCTACATGCACCCCGCCCTGTGAGTGGTAAGTACAGCTGTGTACCCCGCTTCTGTGGTGGAGAGTGCAGTGTTACATGCACCCCACCCTGTGAGTGGTAAGTGCATAGCTGAGCCCCGCTTCTGGTGCGGTGAGTGCTGTGGTTTTTACTCTGTGTGTATACGAAGGGGTTAATCTATGGTTGGCTCTTATTAACCGTGGCCACTAGCTTTCTCATGCACCCCTGTGTGGACTTTATTATCCTGAACCTGTCTCAGCTGTTTTTTAGCAATCATCTTTGAGCCAGTGCAATAGGTGACTAGTGTGCCTTTAAAAGCCATAAAGTCTGTGGCAGGTACACATTACATCTAGCAGGCAGATGATGCAGCAGTGTGGTAGTCAGGTTTTAAGACTCTGTGATAGTGTAGGACCTGTATGAAGGTGGGGTACCTTGAATCGGTATACAGGCTTCCGTGCATTGGCCAATCCACCAACTAAACCCCCATCATTTATTTATTGAATTGTTGAGGATAAGTGAGTTTACTTTGGTGAGTGCTGGGTTCTCTGTTTGTATATATATATATATATATATATATTAGTGATGAGCACCGGAAATTTTTCGGGTTTTGTGTTTTGGTTTTGGGTTCGGTTCCGCGGCCGTGTTTTGGGTTCGAACGCGTTTTGGCAAAACCTCACCGAATTTTTTTTGTCGGATTCGGGTGTGTTTTGGATTCGGGTGTTTTTTTCAAAAAACCCTAAAAAACAGCTTAAATCATAGAATTTGGGGGTCATTTTGATCCCAAAGTATTATTAACCTCAATAAACATAATTTCCACTCATTTTCAGTCTATTCTGAACACCTCACACCTCACAATATTATTTTTAGTCCTAAAATTTGCACCGAGGTCGCTGGATGACTAAGCTCAGCGACCCAAGTGGCCGACACAAACACCTGGCCCATCTAGGAGTGGCACTGCAGTGTCACGCAGGATGGCCCTTCCAAAAAACACCCCCCAAACAGCACATGACGCAAAGAAAAAAAGAGGCGCAATGAGGTAGCTGTGTGACTAAGATAAGCGACCCAAGTGGCCGACACAAACACCTGGCCCATCTAGGAGTGGCACTGCAGTGTCACGCAGGATGGCCCTTCCAAAAAACACCCCCCAAACAGCACATGACGCAAAGAAAAAAAGAGGCGCAATGAGGTAGCTGTGTGACTAAGATAAGCGACCCAAGTGGCCAACACAAACACCTGGCCCATCTAGGAGTGGCACTGCAGTGTCACGCAGGATGGCCCTTCCAAAAAACACCCCCCAAACAGCACATGACGCAAAGAAAAAAAGAGGCGCAATGAGGTAGCTGTGTGACTAAGATAAGCGACCCAAGTGGCCGACACAAACACCTGGCCCATCTAGGAGTGGCACTGCAGTGTCACGCAGGATGGCCCTTCCAAAAAACCCCCCCCAAACAGCACATGACGCAAAGAAAAAAAGAGGCGCAATGAGGTAGCTGTGTGACTAAGATAAGCGACCCAAGTGGCCGACACAAACACCTGGCCCATCTAGGAGTGGCACTGCAGTGTCACGCAGGATGGCCCTTCCAAAAACTACTCCCCAAACAGCACATGACGCAAAGAAAAATGAAAGAAAAAAGAGGTGCAAGATGGAATTGTCCTTGGGCCCTCCCACCCACCCTTATGTTGTATAAACAGGACATGCACACTTTAACCAACCCATCATTTCAGTGACAGGGTCTGCCACACGACTGTGACTGAAATGACGGGTTGGTTTGGACCCCCACCAAAAAAGAAGCAATTAATCTCTCCTTGCACAAACTGGCTCTACAGAGGCAAGATGTCCACCTCATCATCATCCTCCAATATATCACCGTGTACATCCCCCTCCTCACAGATTATCAATTCGTCCCTACTGGAATCCACCATCTCAGCTCCCTGTGTATTTTGTGGAGGCAATTGCTGCTGGTCAATGTCTCCACGGAGGAATTGATTATAATTCATTTTAATGAACATCATCTTCTCCACATTTTCTGGATGTAACCTCATACGCCGATTGCTGACAAGGTGAGCGGCGGCACTAAACACTCTTTCGGAGTACACACTTGTGGGAGGGCAACTTAGGTAGAATAAAGCCAGTTTGTGCAAGGGCCTCCAAATTGCCTCTTTTTCCTGCCAGTATAAGTACGGACTGTCTGACGTGCCTACTTGGATGCGGTCACTCATATAATCCTCCACCATTCTTTCAATGGGGAGAGAATCATATGCAGTGACAGTAGACGACATGTCCGTAATCGTTGTCAGGTCCTTCAGTCCGGACCAGATGTCAGCATCAGCAGTCGCTCCAGACAGCCCTGCATCACCGCCAGCGGGTGGGCTCGGAATTCTGAGCCTTTTCCTCGCACCCCCAGTTGCGGGAGAATGTGAAGGAGGAGATGTTGACAGGTCGCGTTCCGCTTGACTTGACAATTTTGTCACCAGCAGTTCTTTGAACTAGAGATGAGCGGGTTCGGTTTCTCTGAATCCGAACCCGCACGAACTTCATGTTTTTTTCACGGGTCCGAGCAGACTCGGATCCTCCCGCCTTGCTCGGTTAACCCGAGCGCGCCCGAACGTCATCATGACGCTGTCGGATTCTCGCGAGACTTGGATTCTATATAAGGAGCCGCGCGTCGCCGCCATTTTCACACGTGCATTGAGATTGATAGGGAGAGGACGTGGCTGGCGTCCTCTCCATTTAGATTAGGGTTGAGAGAGAGAGAGAGAGATTGACCTGAGGCTGTGATACTGTAGAAGAGAGTGCAGAGTTTAGTGACTGACGACCACAGTGACCACCAGACAGTGCAGTTGTTTGTTTTATTTAATATATCCGTTCTCTGCCTGAAAAAAACGATACACACAGTGACTCAGTCACATACCATATCTGTGTGCACTGCTCAGCCCAGTGTGCTGCATCAATGTATATATATATCTGACTGTGCTCAGCTCACACAGCTTATAATTGTGGGGGAGACTGGGGAGCACTGCAGTGCCAGTTATAGGTTATAGCAGGAGCCAGGAGTACATAATATTATATTAAAATTAAACAGTGCACACTTTTGCTGCAGGAGTGCCACTGCCAGTGTGACTAGTGACCAGTGACCTGACCACCAGTATATATAATATTAGTAGTATACTATCTCTTTATCAACCAGTCTATATTAGCAGCAGACACAGTACAGTGCGGTAGTTCACGGCTGTGGCTACCTCTGTGTCGGCACTCGGCAGCCCGTCCATAATTGTATATACCACCTAACCGTGGTTTTTTTTTCTTTCTTTATAGTCATACTAGTTACGAGTATACTATCTCTTTATCAACCAGTCTATATTAGCAGCAGACACAGTACAGTGCGGTAGTTCACGGCTGTGGCTACCTCTGTGTCGGCACTCGGCAGCCCGTCCATAATTGTATATACCACCTAACCGTGGTTTTTTTTTCTTTCTTTATACATACATACTAGTTACGAGTATACTATCTCTTTATCAACCAGTCTATATATTAGCAGCAGACACAGTACAGTGCGGTAGTTCACGGCTGTGGCTACCTCTGTGTCGGCACTCGGCAGCCCGTCCATAATTGTATATACCACCTAACCGTGGTTTTTTTTTCTTTCTTTATACATACATACTAGTTACGAGTATACTATCTCTTTATCAACCAGTCTATATATTAGCAGCAGACACAGTACAGTGCGGTAGTTCACGGCTGTGGCTACCTCTGTGTCGGCACTCGGCAGCCCGTCCATAATTGTATATACCACCTAACCGTGGTTTTTTTTTCTTTCTTTATACATAAATACTAGTTACGAGTATACTATCTCTTTATCAACCAGTCTATATTAGCAGCAGACACAGTACAGTGCGGTAGTTCACGGCTGTGGCTACCTCTGTGTCGGCACTCGGCAGCCCGTCCATAATTGTATATACCACCTAACCGTGGTTTTTTTTTCTTTCTTTATACATACATACTAGTTACGAGTATACTATCTCTTTATCAACCAGTCTATATATTAGCAGCAGACACAGTACAGTGCGGTAGTTCACGGCTGTGGCTACCTCTGTGTCGGCACTCGGCAGCCCGTCCATAATTGTATATACCACCTAACCGTGGTTTTTTTTTCTTTCTTTATAGTCATACTAGTTACGAGTATACTATCTCTTTATCAACCAGTCTATATTAGCAGCAGACACAGTACAGTGCGGTAGTTCACGGCTGTGGCTACCTCTGTGTCGGCACTCGGCAGCCCGTCCATAATTGTATATACCACCTAACCGTGGTTTTTTTTTCTTTCTTTATACATACATACTAGTTACGAGTATACTATCTCTTTATCAACCAGTCTATATTAGCAGCAGACACAGTACAGTGCGGTAGTTCACGGCTGTGGCTACCTCTGTGTCGGCACTCGGCAGCCCGTCCATAATTGTATATACCACCTAACCGTGGTTTTTTTTTCTTTCTTTAAAGTCATACTAGTTACGAGTATACTATCTCTTTATCAACCAGTCTATATTAGCAGCAGACACAGTACAGTGCGGTAGTTCACGGCTGTGGCTACCTCTGTGTCGGCACTCGGCAGCCCGTCCATAATTGTATATACCACCTAACCGTGGTTTTTTTTTCTTTCTTTATACATACATACTAGTTACGAGTATACTATCTCTTTATCAACCAGTCTATATTAGCAGCAGACACAGTACAGTGCGGTAGTTCACGGCTGTGGCTACCTCTGTGTCGGCACTCGGCAGCCCGTCCATAATTGTATATACCACCTAACCGTGGTTTTTTTTTCTTTCTTTATACATACATACTAGTTACGAGTATACTATCTCTTTATCAACCAGTCTATATATTAGCAGCAGACACAGTACAGTGCGGTAGTTCACGGCTGTGGCTACCTCTGTGTCGGCACTCGGCAGCCCGTCCATAATTGTATATACCACCTAACAGTGGTTTTTTTTTCTTTCTTTATACATACATACTAGTTACGAGTATACTATCTCTTTATCAACCAGTCTATATATTAGCAGCAGACACAGTACAGTGCGGTAGTTCACGGCTGTGGCTACCTCTGTGTCGGCACTCGGCAGCCCGTCCATAATTGTATACTAGTATCCAATCCATCCATCTCCATTGTTTACCTGAGGTGCCTTTTAGTTGTGCCTATTAAAATATGGAGAACAAAAATGTTGAGGTTCCAAAATTAGGGAAAGATCAAGATCCACTTCCACCTCGTGCTGAAGCTGCTGCCACTAGTCATGGCCGAGACGATGAAATGCCAGCAACGTCGTCTGCCAAGGCCGATGCCCAATGTCATAGTACAGAGCATGTCAAATCCAAAACACCAAATATCAGTAAAAAAAGGACTCCAAAACCTAAAATAAAATTGTCGGAGGAGAAGCGTAAACTTGCCAATATGCCATTTACCACACGGAGTGGCAAGGAACGGCTGAGGCCCTGGCCTATGTTCATGGCTAGTGGTTCAGCTTCACATGAGGATGGAAGCACTCAGCCTCTCGCTAGAAAAATGAAAAGACTCAAGCTGGCAAAAGCAGTAGCACCGCAAAGAACTGTGCGTTCTTCGAAATCCCAAATCCACAAGGAGAGTCCGACTCCAATTGTGTCGGTTGCGATGCCTGACCTTCCCAACACTCGACGTGAAGAGCATGCGCCTTCCACCATTTGCACGCCCCCTGCAAGTGATGGAAGGAGCACCCGCAGTCCAGTTCCTGATAGTCAGATTGAAGATGTCAGTGTTGAAGTACACCAGGATGAGGAGGATATGGGTGTTGCTGGCGCTGGGGAGGAAATTGACCAGGAGGATTCTGATGGTGAGGTGGTTTGTTTAAGTCAGGCACCCGGGGAGACACCTGTTGTCCGTGGTAGGAATATGGCCGTTGACATGCCTTGTGAAAATACCAAAAAAATCAGCTCTTCGGTGTGGAAGTATTTCACCAGAAATGCGGACAACAGGTGTCAAGCCGTGTGTTCCCTTTGTCAAGCTGTAATAAGTAGGGGTAAGGACGTTAACCACCTCGGAACATCCTCCCTTATACGTCACCTGCAGCGCATTCATAATAAGTCAGTGACAAGTTCAAAAACTTGGGCCGACAGCGGAAGCAGTCCACTGACCAGTAAATCCCTTCCTCTTGTAACCAAGCTCACGCAAACCACTCCACCAACTCCCTCAGTGTCAATTTCCTCCTTCCCCAGGAATGCCAATAGTCCTGCAGGCCATGTCACTGGCAATTCTGACGAGTCCTCTCCTGCCTGGGATTCCCCTGATGCATCCTTGCGTGTAACGCCTACTGCTGCTGGCGCTGCTGTTGTTGCTGCTGGGAGTCGATGGTCATCCCAGAGGGGAAGTCGTAAGACCACTTTTACTACTTCCACCAAGCAATTGACTGTCCAACAGTCCTTTGCGAGGAAGATGAAATATCACAGCAGTCATCCTACTGCAAAGCGGATAACTGAGGCCTTGACATCCTGGGTGGTGAGAAACGTGGTTCCGGTATCCATCATTACTGCAGAGCCAACTAGAGACTTGTTGGAGGTACTGTGTCCCCGGTACCAAATACCATCTAGGTTCCATTTCTCTAGGCAGGCGATACCGAAAATGTACACAGACCTCAGAAAAAGAGTCACCAGTGTCCTAAAAAATGCAGCTGTACCCAATGTCCATTTAACCACGGACATGTGGACAAGTGGAGCAGGGCAGGGTCAGGACTATATGACTGTGACAGCCCACTGGGTAGATGTATGGACTCCCGCCGCAAGAACAGCAGCGGCGGCACCAGTAGCAGCATCTCGCAAACGCCAACTCTTTCCTAGGCAGGCTACGCTTTGTATCACCGGTTTCCAGAATACGCACACAGCTGAAAACCTCTTACGGCAACTGAGGAAGATCATCGCGGAATGGCTTACCCCAATTGGACTCTCCTGTGGATTTGTGGCATCGGACAACGCCAGCAATATTGTGTGTGCATTAAATATGGGCAAATTCCAGCACGTCCCATGTTTTGCACATACCTTGAATTTGGTGGTGCAGAATTTTTAAAAAAACGACAGGGGCGTGCAAGAGATGCTGTCGGTGGCCAGAAGAATTGCGGGACACTTTCGGCGTACAGGCACCACGTACAGAAGACTGGAGCACCACCAAAAACTACTGAACCTGCCCTGCCATCATCTGAAGCAAGAAGTGGTAACGAGGTGGAATTCAACCCTCTATATGCTTCAGAGGTTGGAGGAGCAGCAAAAGGCCATTCAAGCCTATACAATTGAGCACAATATAGTAGGTGGAATGCACCTGTCTCAGGCGCAGTGGAGAATGATTTCAACGTTGTGCAAGGTTCTGATGCCCTTTGAACTTGCCACACGTGAAGTCAGTTCAGACACTGCCAGCCTGAGTCAGGTCATTCCCCTCATCAGGCTTTTGCAGAAGAAGCTGGAGACATTGAAGGAGGAGCTAACACGGAGCGATTCCGCTAGGCATGTGGGACTTGTGGATGGAGCCCTTAATTCGCTTAACAAGGATTCACGGGTGGTCAATCTGTTGAAATCAGAGCACTACATTTTGGCCACCGTGCTCGATCCTAGATTTAAAGCCTACCTTGGATCTCTCTTTCCGGCAGACACAAGTCTGCTGGGGTTGAAAGACCTGCTGGTGAGAAAATTGTCAAGTCAAGCGGAACGCGACCTGTCAACATCTCCTCCTTCACATTCTCCCGCAACTGGGGGTGCGAGGAAAAGGCTCAGAATTCCGAGCCCACCCGCTGGCGGTGATGCAGGGCAGTCTGGAGCGACTGCTGATGCTGACATCTGGTCCGGACAGAAGGACCTGACAACGATTACGGACATGTCGTCTATAGAGATGAGCGGGTTCGGTTTCTCTGAATCCGAACCCGCCAGAACTTCATGTTTTTTTTCACGGGTCCGAGCGACTCGGATCTTCCCGCCTTGCTCGGTTAACCCGAGCGCGCCCGAACGTCATCATGACGCTGTCGGATTCTCGCGAGGCTCGGATTCTATCGCGAGACTCGGATTCTATATAAGGAGCCGCGCGTCGCCGCCATTTTCACACGTGCATTGAGATTGATAGGGAGAGGACGTGGCTGGCGTCCTCTCCGTTTAGAATAGATTAGAGAGACACTTGATTTACTAATTTTGGGGAGCATTAGGAGTACTCAGTACAGTGCAGAGTTTTGCTGATAGTGACCAGTGACCACCAGTTTTATTTATAATCCGTTCTCTGCCTGAAAAAAGCGATACACAGCACACAGTGACTCAGTCACATACCATATCTGTGTGCACTGCTCAGGCTCAGGCCCGTGTGCTGCATCATCTATTATCTATATATAAATAATATTATATATATCTGTCTGACTGCTCAGCTCACACAGCTTATAATTGTGGGGGAAACTGGGGAGCACTACTGCAGTGCCAGTTATAGGTTATAGCAGGAGCCAGGAGTACATAATATATTATATAGTGAGTGACCACCAGACACACAGTGCAGTTTATTTAATATATCCGTTCTCTGCCTGAAAAAAGCGATACACACAGTGACTCAGTCAGTCACATACCATATCTGTGTGCACTGCTCAGGCTCAGGCCAGTGTGCTGCATCATCTATATATATTATATATCTGTCTGACTGCTCAGCTCACACAGCTTATAATTGTGGGGGAGACTGGGGAGCACTACTGCAGTGCCAGTTATAGGTTATAGCAGGAGCCAGGAGTACATAATATTATATTAAAATTAAACAGTGCACACTTTTGCTGCAGGAGTGCCACTGCCAGTGTGACTAGTGACCAGTGACCTGACCACCAGTATATATAATATTAGTAGTATACTATCTCTTTATCAACCAGTCTATATTAGCAGCAGACACAGTACAGTGCGGTAGTTCACGGCTGTGGCTACCTCTGTGTCGGCACTCGGCAGCCCGTCCATAATTGTATATACCACCTAACCGTGGTTTTTTTTTCTTTCTTTATACATACATACTAGTTACGAGTATACTATCTCTTTATCAACCAGTCTATATATTAGCAGCAGACACAGTACAGTGCGGTAGTTCACGGCTGTGGCTACCTCTGTGTCGGCACTCGGCAGCCCGTCCATAATTGTATATACCACCTAACCGTGGTTTTTTTTTTCTTTCTTTATACATACATACTAGTTACGAGTATACTATCTCTTTATCAACCAGTCTATATATTGTCAAAGTCAGAAAAATATCCCCATACACACTGCCATATTTGCACCGCACACTGGTCCGCGCTGCGCATGCGTACGCTCTCCCGTGAAGGCGCATACCCGCAATAGCGTGCACCCGCGGGCGCACGGTATGCGTATTTACGGTAGAGTTTATGTAATCGTAGCGTGCGACTCATTCGTTACATATTTTCAGTATTAATGTAGTTTGTAGATCATGATCCCTTTGATAGTTTCTGAAAGTTTAGTTAATATAGAATGTCCCTGAGCTGAGGAATCCCTCTTTGTATTGTGGGAAGGGTCTAACAAGAGTCATGCAGCAGTGTTTGGTACCCATCGGAAGAGTATTTAATTAGCAATATTCCGGTGTTGGTTTGGAGCGTATTAATCGCTCGTGCGAATAGTTATGGACATAAGAAGTTTATGTCCATTTCTATTATTTACTCATACTCAGGTATGCGGCCGGAAACCTAGTTTCCCACCCACCTGAGCTGTTTGAAATCGTCACAGCCCACCTGTATGAATCAACCTATGACCTTTTGTTATGATACAGGGCCGAATTCCGACGTCCAATGGACAATGGGATTGTAGGGACTATGAGATTGCATTGTGTGTGGGGCATAAATAGGCAGGCCGACCACATCCAGCTCTCACTCTTCAACGGTTCTCATTGCTGAAAATCGGGTGCTGGATGTCCAGGCGCATGCGATCGTTTCCCCTTGTGCGTAAGTTTCTCTCCGTAATCATTGTCTTACTGTGAGCCAATTTCTCTCATCTCTCTCCATTTCTCTCTCTCTCTCTCTCCTTTCTCTTTTCTCTCACATCTCCCCTAGACTAGTATTGTATTGTATTAGATAGTATTGTATTTTGGTTAGGAAGTCTCTGTTATATTGTAGTGTATCATTTGTACTGTTATCCCCTTTTACAAGTATATTAGATATAATACAGTTAATAGGCTTTGGACCCTAAACCAGTATCTGTGTATTTTCTATAGTGTTAAGTGTTCACTTGAGCGTCGGTGACGCTCAAGCAGCTTTGTAGTTAGTCAGGTTACACAAGGTTGCACTTACACCCTGTACTCACATTAAGGTATTCTGTGCATTTCATTGGTATAAGGTTTAGACATAAAGGTATAGCGTTGTGAGCGTCTGCGCCGCTGGTGATCTCCTCGTGGTCTCGAGCGTCCGCTACGCCATAGCGAATCATTACTCTAATCATAGCCAATAACGGGTTGTCCTGTGATCACTGGGCCGTGAGCGAACGTGACGCTTGAGCGCCTCGCCTACGGCTGAGCGATCGTTACGCAAATAGCGTACCCTTACGGTACTTCTTAAGTAAGCAGCGTACAGTGTTCTTAGACTTCATAAAGGGTTGTTTATACGACAAAGGAATTTAGCATTGTCAATTGGGGACTCGTCCTGTCCTTCACATATCTGCACTAGGTAGATCAGCAGACATTATCCCTCAGCAAAGGGCGGGAGGTTGTCTCGTAGTGCTGACGGGATAAGCGTCTGCTTCGCTTAGATAACGAGTGCTGAAGGAATCCGGGAACCGGAGGTAAGAACAAAACGCTAGTGTCTTTTAAAACTGTTTATTTTTCTGTCTTGCGGACACGCACATATATATATCTGCATTTCTTTTTCATTTGTGTATTTTCGTATATCACTCTCCTGTCTGCCAGTTTTATAGTTAATAAACGTGCTGAGAGAGATTTGCCGCTATTTCAATAGTTTGAGTAAAAGTAATATAGTTAAAATATAGACAAACACACAGCTTGTCAGTGTGGTGCGCGGTAGATGATAAAGGATCCTCTACATTGATAAAAGTAGAAATTGTGTTACGGTGGATCTTTGTTTGCATACACGTGTCTCTAACAAAGACTAGCGTACGCAATCCAAAGGCAGACGCACGCAGCGTATATTACGCAAAGGAGCGTCTGTGTACGCCCACGTAACTCAAACCACAAGTTGATTTTCAACGCAAAGCGATAAGTAGCGCAACGCGGTAAATAATGCAAGGCGATAAATAGCACAAATTGATTTCAGCTTTCCAAAACTTAGTTTAAATACCTTACTTTACTGTAATACCTCTGGGGAGAGCTATCAGACTACGGGAAATGATTTTTTCTGATCAGAAAACTATAAGAATGATATTGGGTTGAAAACGGTATGAGTGTATTGAATCCCGCTTTGTGGACTTTGTGATCTATGTGATAATCCCGCTTTGTGAACTTTGTGATCTATGTGGAACGTGATGAGCACGATCTGAGTGAAAACGTGCAACAGAGTGTGATAAAGTTTTCGTTGTATTACGCTCTGGCTGTTTTGGAGCACAGTAGGGAGACTCCAATGATCCTACCATTTATGGGCAACAAGTGTCTATAAGTGGTACGATTGGACCGCACGGTTGTATGTGTGACCAATAACGCAACGTGATATGAGGTCGTATATCCATGCGTAAATCTTGCCCTCATACGTGTTGTAGGGAGCACATGCAAGCGTGATTTGTGTAAAGAAAAAGGAAGGGAATTTTCTCAGGAAAATCTCTAGAGATAGGGCCTGCAACGGCTACACGTGTCTGCTAGAAGGCGGAACGGAGATACCCGGAGCAGAAGAAGTTCAGTGGAAGAGCTTTAAGGATTTCCAACGAAGTTCTGTGTTTGGTGCATTTTAGGAAGTTTTCCTGTGTTAAAAAGGTCCACAATGGCAGCCAAGTGCACAATACAGAGACGGTCGGAGGTCAGGATTCAGACTCCAGAGGCTTGCAGACCCCAAGGGTCTGCTCGGTCAGTAATGTGGGGGAAATATGGTCCCCACACTGAGACCTTTTGTGATGAATGGACACGAATGACTGCGGGGGATAAGACACCATTTCCCGGGATAGGTAGTTTTGACTCAGAGGTGTTGCGTAATTTAAGGCGAAGGATATGTCTCATCAAATCAGCAAAGAGACGAATCAAGCATTATGATTGTTTACAGATATGGCAACAGGAGAGTGAAATGCAAAGAAATGTAACTTACTTACCTAACTTTCATCTTGAGAGGGGAGAGATGGCAATGGAGGGGATTGTGGTTGCGGAGAGAAGCACAAGGGTAAACAATAAAAATGCTCTTAGCAACAGTAGTACAGATAATAAGAATAAATGTGATAAATGTAACAATGCTAATTGTAATGCTGTTGAATGTACAACTATTAACCCATGCAAGTCGCACCCCATGTTAAACTTTCCTCAGGAACACCAACAAGAAAGTGAACCCAGAACGATGTCGGCACCTCCTCCAGAAGCCATCACACAAGACATCCAGGTGGACGCGACCCAATCGGTAAAAACTGTAATCAAACCCCCTAATGGAGGGTCAGGTGAGGTCGTGTCCACAGGTATGTATGGTATTATGCATCACGCACAAACAAATGTACCTTATATAATAGAATCAATTCAGAATGACATTACTGGACTTAATCCTGTTAGGGTAATTGCAGTACCAAATGGGGAAACTGACTCTTCAGGAATCACTCCTGTCAGGAACATCGCCATGTACTGCCCTTTTTCCCGAACAGAATTAAGAACAATTCTGTCTGAATTTCCTGATCCCAGGAAAGACTTAGTTGCTTGTCAAAGATACATTAGAGTGCTAGGACATACTGCAGAGCCGAATAACAAAGATTGGAGGACAGTTTTGAGGGCATGTTTACCCCCCGATGTTGATTCATTGAAATTTATCGCTGATTGTAAGCTAGATGAGGAAGTGCCACTAACAAACGAGTATAACCAAGATAATGTAAAAAGAATCAATCTACAGTTGAAAGAATATTTTCCTACAGTAGCAAAGTGGAATAAAATCTATACAATAAGACAAAAAGAAGGTGAATCCGCAGAAGAGTATTTTCACCGGGCTCTGCAGGATATGGCTAGGTACACTGGTATAGATGACATTGAAACTAATGTACACCACAGAGAGGTAGCTGTGTCCGTATTAGCGAGCAACTTGAAAGACACACTAAAAATTAGGGTACAAACCTCAATACCTCATTGGAGAGGTATCTCGGTTGCAGCATTAAGAGAGTCCGCTATCGAACATGACCGAAATATCAAAAGAACCAGGGAAGCGCAGGGAGAGCGGTTGATGACACTAAACATCCAAGCACTAGAGAATGCATCAAGTCGACCGGAACCCCAGGCCCCTAGCACATGGAGAAAGCCAAGGATTTGTTACAATTGTAGAAGAGAAGGGCATTATGCCAACAACTGTAATAACCCACATAAAGTTAGACCCCCTAGACCAAGAAATGAGCAAAATTATAACACACACAATTATAATTAGGGATCACATAGGCAGGAAAGGTGATCATTGGGACTGATGGTAAGCCTGAGGTAACGGTTAATAAATTGGGAGGTCATTCACTGAAGACACAGGAATGACCAGGT
This sequence comes from Pseudophryne corroboree, assembly GCF_028390025.1. Classification (NCBI taxonomy): domain Eukaryota; kingdom Metazoa; phylum Chordata; class Amphibia; order Anura; family Myobatrachidae; genus Pseudophryne; species Pseudophryne corroboree. The sequence goes on from NC_086451.1 coordinate 483,096,999, forward strand.
GAAACGTTGTAAATGTATTTGTGAAGAAAAATGTTTTTTTTCTCTCTCTCTCTATCCCCATCTCTGACGAGTATTGAAAGATCGCTGGTTAGGAAGGAATATTGCATCACCAGAATGTTCGTTTGGAAGACTGAGAGACAGCACCTTTGAGAGGACAGCAGAACAAGAAGAACAACAAGACGAGAGAACTTATTATCGTAACAAGTTCTCTCCCCCTCAAACTGTTTTCTTATGCCCCCTTTACAAATTTCTTCTTTTCTCCTCCTGTAAGATGGACTTGCCCCAAGAGACTGTGATATGGATTTTCCCGTTAACCATGATGTTGACCAGAGCAGTCTGTTTCGGTGAGAGTACCAGTGAGGTCGAGAAAGGATCCAGAAAGGTCCTGATGACTGAGACGGAGGTGTAAATTTCCAATAGCAACCCAATCACCAAGCAAAGGCGAGTACCGGGCACGATCTAACAACCATGTTATCTGTAAACATTTTCTTTGAAGGATTGTTAGTTCAAAAAAGAAAAACTGTATCTGTAGGCTCTGTGATAATCTGGTTGAAGATGGATGCATAAAGAACTGCCAATCCAGTTTTAATATCCATATGGACCGGCATCCATTGAGTGACTATCACTCTTTAGTGGGTAACGTGTTAAATAAAACAGATTGTTGGGTATGCTCTCAAGTACCTCAGGGTCATAGCAAATCAGGGCTAGTACCATTTCCTTTAACGTTAGGGGAGGTACTTGAGCTAAGGGGTGGGAGACCGGTGGACCGGAGGTTTAACATCTCCAGCCCTCCTAGTTTGAAGCTCCACCAATACCATGTGGATAGGTCCCTCTTATGTTTTAATATCTCCAATCCCCGTAAGCCGGGAAATTGGGAAGTGTCATGGAGCAACCTTACCATGACCTTTTCACACAGAGCAGATAGAATGCCTACAGATACAGAGCTTGTACGCCACATAGCCAGTAGAGGAAAATCTTTCCGGTATCGATATACCTTAGGAAATAGGATTACAAGAGTTGGAGAGGTATCACCAGGATACTGTGCACATATCGTACAAACTGATATGTGCATTAAGCAGATGGAAGAATTAGGGTCAGGAGATTTCACCTGGAAGGTTTGTAACATGGTAATGTCCTTCTCCGTCCCTTATGTTCTCCCCGATGATGCATATTTCATATGCGGGAGAAAGGCGTACAAGTGGCTTGCCCCAAACTCTGAAGGATTGTGTTATATTGGAAAAGTATTGCCTGAAGTGATGACTGTTACACATGACAAAATGAAAGACATACACCGTGGTGCCCAAGCTCCTTATACTCACACTCATTACGAGCACCGAGTTAAAAGACACCTGTCAGAAAGGTTAGAGCATCCGGCCTCTGATCTAATCCATGAATCCACCGGGATTCAGGTTCTGGTGGCGTTAGATTTCACTCGTACCGCTCGAGGAGTGATGAATTATAGATACATCTCTGCGCTTGCAAATTTGTTAGATAATATCACTGAAATGTATGATGACACGTTTAGATACACTGGAAGAGAACTTCAAGCTTATAAAACAGAACTAGTTCAGCATAGGATGGTTCTTAATTATCTTACAGCAGTAACAGGCGGATATTGTGTTACATTGGCAACACAGTACGGCATAAAGTGTTGCACGTATATCACAAATAGCACCGAGGATCCGGTAGAGGTCATAGACCAAAAGATGGACGACATTCTCCAATTGAAGTGGGAATTTCGCCGAAAACACAATCTCACCCTTGCTGCTGTAGGTAATGAGCTGACTGGTTGGGTGTCATGGTTGAACCCGCGAAATTGGTTCTCCGGTTTGGGAGACTGGGCTCAAGGAGTCATAATGGATGTTGGAAAGTTTCTACTATGTATCTTGGGTGTCGTTATATCGATTGGATTGATATTTAGATGCGGGCAGGCTTTAATGAGGTGCAAACAAAGTACAAAAGTGATGAGCTTGAGGAGTGAGGAAACCGTAATTAACCTGGATTTGATTTATGACCCAATGATAGAAACCAGAATGTGATGAAAATGCGATTATACGGTCCGTTTCTTTCACCTGTTTTTCTGCTTTTCTCCAAGATACAAAGACCCCCTTGGACGAGGAAGTTGACGAGACGCTATACAGACAACAGACAAGCACCAAAGATGAAGTTTTGACAACCTATGATATGGACACTTGATGAACTTTGCCATGGATCCCCAGTTTCCCTAGTATTTTTAAACTCACGCTAGCCCAACATTTTTTGTAAATCTGATGGCACTGACAAAGCTATTTGCTCATGCCCAAGGAGCAATACAGCGCAAAGAAGACGACTCTCAACAGATACCGAACACAACTTCAACGACAGATGTACATTTCCCTGACATAGAATATCATTGCATTTTCCATAAGTGTTCTTTATCTTCATCTCTACAACCCTCAGGTAATGACACACATAGACGATAGGGAATACAGGCACAGATATCAGCAATCACATATCCCCCCATTCATGTATCATCAACTAAAATGTGCTCCCCATTTTGTTCAAAATCCGAAAAGAGCTCGGTAAAGTTTGACAGCCCATCCACAGACCCGTACCACGGGATAAGAAGGAATTCAAATGTATACTTCGCAATACCTCGAAGCTTGATTTACCACACGTACGGCACGATGATACATGACCCTCCAAACATGGACTCATACACACATGCTTCTGCTATCTCACTAGGTCATACCCTCTTCACACCTTCTCCTCTCTCCTCCCTTACCCAACCATGGAAATGAATTAACCCCTGACATATATTTTTCTCCTTTTGAAATGTTTTCAGGAAGTGGCAGTTATTATTGACTGCCAAAGGGTGGACTGTCAAAGTCAGAAAAATATCCCCATACACACTGCCATATTTGCACCGCACACTGGTCCGCGCTGCGCATGCGTACGCTCTCCCGTGAAGGCGCATACCCGCAATAGCGTGCACCCGCGGGCGCACGGTATGCGTATTTACGGTAGAGTTTATGTAATCGTAGCGTGCGACTCATTCGTTACATATTTTCAGTATTAATGTAGTTTGTAGATCATGATCCCTTTGATAGTTTCTGAAAGTTTAGTTAATATAGAATGTCCCTGAGCTGAGGAATCCCTCTTTGTATTGTGGGAAGGGTCTAACAAGAGTCATGCAGCAGTGTTTGGTACCCATCGGAAGAGTATTTAATTAGCAATATTCCGGTGTTGGTTTGGAGCGTATTAATCGCTCGTGCGAATAGTTATGGACATAAGAAGTTTATGTCCATTTCTATTATTTACTCATACTCAGGTATGCGGCGGGAAACCTAGTTTCCCACCCACCTGAGCTGTTTGAAATCGTCACAGCCCACCTGTATGAATCAACCTATGACCTTTTGTTATGATACAGGGCCGAATTCCGACGTCCAATGGACAATGGGATTGTAGGGACTATGAGATTGCATTGTGTGTGGGGCATAAATAGGCAGGCCGACCACATCCAGCTCTCACTCTTCAACGGTTCTCATTGCTGAAAATCGGGTGCTGGATGTCCAGGCGCATGCGATCGTTTCCCCTTGTGCGTAAGTTTCTCTCCGTAATCATTGTCTTACTGTGAGCCAATTTCTCTCATCTCTCTCCATTTCTCTCTCTCTCTCTCTCCTTTCTCTTTTCTCTCACATCTCCCCTAGACTAGTATTGTATTGTATTAGATAGTATTGTATTTTGGTTAGGAAGTCTCTGTTATATTGTAGTGTATCATTTGTACTGTTATCCCCTTTTACAAGTATATTAGATATAATACAGTTAATAGGCTTTGGACCCTAAACCAGTATCTGTGTATTTTCTATAGTGTTAAGTGTTCACTTGAGCGTCGGTGACGCTCAAGCAGCTTTGTAGTTAGTCAGGTTACACAAGGTTGCACTTACACCCTGTACTCACATTAAGGTATTCTGTGCATTTCATTGGTATAAGGTTTAGACATAAAGGTATAGCGTTGTGAGCGTCTGCGCCGCTGGTGATCTCCTCGTGGTCTCGAGCGTCCGCTACGCCATAGCGAATCATTACTCTAATCATAGCCAATAACGGGTTGTCCTGTGATCACTGGGCCGTGAGCGAACGTGACGCTTGAGCGCCTCGCCTACGGCTGAGCGATCGTTACGCAAATAGCGTACCCTTACGGTACTTCTTAAGTAAGCAGCGTACAGTGTTCTTAGACTTCATAAAGGGTTGTTTATACGACAAAGGAATTTAGCATTGTCAATATTAGCAGCAGACACAGTACAGTGCGGTAGTTCACGGCTGTGGCTACCTCTGTGTCGGCACTCGGCAGCCCGTCCATAATTGTATATACCACCTAACCGTGGTTTTTTTTTCTTTCTTTATACATACATACTAGTTACGAGTATACTATCTCTTTATCAACCAGTCTATATATTAGCAGCAGACACAGTACAGTGCGGTAGTTCACGGCTGTGGCTACCTCTGTGTCGGCACTCGGCAGCCCGTCCATAATTGTATATACCACCTAACCGTGGTTTTTTTTTCTTTCTTTATACATACATACTAGTTACGAGTATACTATCTCTTTATCAACCAGTCTATATATTAGCAGCAGACACAGTACAGTGCGGTAGTTCACGGCTGTGGCTACCTCTGTGTCGGCACTCGGCAGCCCGTCCATAATTGTATATACCACCTAACCGTGGTTTTTTTTTCTTTCTTTATACATACATACTAGTTACGAGTATACTATCTCTTTATCAACCAGTCTATATATTAGCAGCAGACACAGTACAGTGCGGTAGTTCACGGCTGTGGCTACCTCTGTGTCGGCACTCGGCAGCCCGTCCATAATTGTATATACCACCTAACCGTGGTTTTTTTTTCTTTCTTTATACATACATACTAGTTACGAGTATACTATCTCTTTATCAACCAGTCTATATTAGCAGCAGACACAGTACAGTGCGGTAGTTCACGGCTGTGGCTACTTCTGTGTCGGCACTCGGCAGCCCGTCCATAATTGTATATACCACCTAACCGTGTTTTTTTTTTCTTTCTTTATACATACATACTAGTTACGAGTATACTATCTCTTTATCAACCAGTCTATATATTAGCAGCAGACACAGTACAGTGCGGTAGTTCACGGCTGTGGCTACCTCTGTGTCGGCACTCGGCAGCCCGTCCATAATTGTATATACCACCTAACCGTGGTTTTTTTTTCTTTCTTTATACATACATACTAGTTACGAGTATACTATCTCTTTATCAACCAGTCTATATATTAGCAGCAGACACAGTACAGTGCGGTAGTTCACGGCTGTGGCTACCTCTGTGTCGGCACTCGGCAGCCCGTCCATAATTGTATATACCACCTAACCGTGGTTTTTTTTTCTTTCTTTATACATACATACTAGTTACGAGTATACTATCTCTTTATCAACCAGTCTATATTAGCAGCAGACACAGTACAGTGCGGTAGTTCACGGCTGTGGCTACCTCTGTGTCGGCACTCGGCAGCCCGTCCATAATTGTATATACCACCTAACCGTGGTTTTTTTTTCTTTCTTTATACATACATACTAGTTACGAGTATACTATCTCTTTATCAACCAGTCTATATATTAGCAGCAGACACAGTACAGTGCGGTAGTTCACGGCTGTGGCTACCTCTGTGTCGGCACTCGGCAGCCCGTCCATAATTGTATATACCACCTAACCGTGGTTTTTTTTTCTTTCTTTATACATACATACTAGTTACGAGTATACTATCTCTTTATCAACCAGTCTATATTAGCAGCAGACACAGTACAGTGCGGTAGTTCACGGCTGTGGCTACCTCTGTGTCGGCACTCGGCAGCCCGTCCATAATTGTATATACCACCTAACCGTGGTTTTTTTTTCTTTCTTTATACATACATACTAGTTACGAGTATACTATCTCTTTATCAACCAGTCTATATTAGCAGCAGACACAGTACAGTGCGGTAGTTCACGGCTGTGGCTACCTCTGTGTCGGCACTCGGCAGCCCGTCCATAATTGTATATACCACCTAACCGTGTTTTTTTTTTCTTTCTTTATACATACATACTAGTTACGAGTATACTATCTCTTTATTAACCAGTCTATATATTAGCAGCAGACACAGTACAGTGCGGTAGTTCACGGCTGTGGCTACCTCTGTGTCGGCACTCGGCAGCCCGTCCATAATTGTATACTAGTATCCAATCCATCCATCTCCATTGTTTACCTGAGGTGCCTTTTAGTTGTGCCTATTAAAATATGGAGAACAAAAATGTTGAGGTTCCAAAATTAGGGAAAGATCAAGATCCACTTCCACCTCGTGCTGAAGCTGCTGCCACTAGTCATGGCCGAGACGATGAAATGCCAGCAACGTCGTCTGCCAAGGCCGATGCCCAATGTCATAGTACAGAGCATGTCAAATCCAAAACACCAAATATCAGTAAAAAAAGGACTCCAAAACCTAAAATAAAATTGTCGGAGGAGAAGCGTAAACTTGCCAATATGCCATTTACCACACGGAGTGGCAAGGAACGGCTGAGGCCCTGGCCTATGTTCATGGCTAGTGGTTCAGCTTCACATGAGGATGGAAGCACTCAGCCTCTCGCTAGAAAAATGAAAAGACTCAAGCTGGCAAAAGCAGCACAGCAAAGAACTGTGCATTCTTCGAAATCCCAAATCCACAAGGAGAGTCCAATTGTGTCGGTTGCGATGCCTGACCTTCCCAACACTGGACGTGAAGAGCATGCGCCTTCCACCATTTGCACGCCCCCTGCAAGTGCTGGAAGGAGCACCCGCAGTCCAGTTCCTGATAGTCAGATTGAAGATGTCAGTGTTGAAGTACACCAGGATGAGGAGGATATGGGTGTTGCTGGCGCTGGGGAGGAAATTGACCAGGAGGATTCTGATGGTGAGGTGGTTTGTTTAAGTCAGGCACCCGGGGAGACACCTGTTGTCCGTGGGAGGAATATGGCCGTTGACATGCCAGGTGAAAATACCAAAAAAATCAGCTCTTCGGTGTGGAGGTATTTCACCAGAAATGCGGACAACAGGTGTCAAGCCGTGTGTTCCCTTTGTCAAGCTGTAATAAGTAGGGGTAAGGACGTTAACCACCTCGGAACATCCTCCCTTATACGTCACCTGCAGCGCATTCATAATAAGTCAGTGACAAGTTCAAAAACTTTGGGTGACAGCGGAAGCAGTCCACTGACCAGTAAATCCCTTCCTCTTGTAACCAAGCTCACGCAAACCACCCCACCAACTCCCTCAGTGTCAATTTCCTCCTTCCCCAGGAATGCCAATAGTCCTGCAGGCCATGTCACTGGCAATTCTGACGAGTCCTCTCCTGCCTGGGATTCCTCCGATGCATCCTTGCGTGTAACGCCTACTGCTGCTGGCGCTGCTGTTGTTGCCGCTGGGAGTCGATGGTCATCCCAGAGGGGAAGTCGTAAGCCCACTTGTACTACTTCCAGTAAGCAATTGACTGTTCAACAGTCCTTTGCGAGGAAGATGAAATATCACAGCAGTCATCCTACTGCAAAGCGGATAACTGAGGCCTTGGCATCCTGGGTGGTGAGAAACGTGGTTCCGGTATCCATCATTACTGCAGAGCCAACTAGAGACTTGTTGGAGGTACTGTGTCCCCGGTACCAAATACCATCTAGGTTCCATTTCTCTAGGCAGGCGATACCGAAAATGTACACAGACCTCAGAAAAAGAGTCACCAGTGTCCTAAAAAATGCAGCTGTACCCAATGTCCACTTAACCACGGACATGTGGACAAGTGGAGCAGGGCAGGGTCAGGACTATATGACTGTGACAGCCCACTGGGTAGATGTATGGACTCCCGCCGCAAGAACAGCAGCGGCGGCACCAGTAGCAGCATCTCGCAAACGCCAACTCTTTCCTAGGCAGGCTACGCTTTGTATCACCGCTTTCCAGAATACGCACACAGCTGAAAACCTCTTACGGCAACTGAGGAAGATCATCGCGGAATGGCTTACCCCAATTGGACTCTCCTGTGGATTTGTGGCATCGGACAACGCCAGCAATATTGTGTGTGCATTAAATCTGGGCCAATTCCAGCACGTCCCATGTTTTGCACATACCTTGAATTTGGTGGTGCAGAATTTTTTAAAAAACGACAGGGGCGTGCAAGAGATGCTGTCGGTGGCCAGAAGAATTGCGGGACACTTTCGGCGTACAGGCACCACGTACAGAAAACTGGAGCACCACCAAAAACTACTGAACCTGCCCTGCCATCATCTGAAGCAAGAAGTGGTAACGAGGTGGAATTCAACCCTCTATATGCTTCAGAGGTTGGAGGAGCAGCAAAAGGCCATTCAAGCCTATACAATTGAGCACGATATAGTAGGTGGAATGCACCTGTCTCAAGTGCAGTGGAGAATGATTTCAACGTTGTGCAAGGTTCTGATGCCCTTTGAACTTGCCACACGTGAAGTCAGTTCAGACACTGCCAGCCTGAGTCAGGTCATTCCCCTCATCAGGCTTTTGCAGAAGAAGCTGGAGGCATTGAAGAAGGAGCTAAAAGGGAGCGATTCCGCTAGGCATGTGGGACTTGTGGATGCAGCCCTTAATTCGCTTAACAAGGATTCACGGGTGGTCAATCTGTTGAAATCAGAGCACTACATTTTGGCCACCGTGCTCGATCCTAGATTTAAAACCTACCTTGGATCTCTCTTTCCGGCAGACACAAGTCTGCTGGGGTGCAAAGACCTGCTGGTGACAAAATTGTCAAGTCAAGCGGAACGCGACCTGTCAACATCTCCTTCACATTCTCCCGCAACTGGGGGTGCGAGGAAAAGGCTCAGAATTCCGAGCCCACCCGCTGGCGGTGATGCAGGGCAGTCTGGAGCGACTGCTGATGCTGACATCTGGTCCGGACTGAAGGACCTGACAACGATTACGGACATGTCGTCTACTGTCACTGCATATGATTCTCTCAACATTGATAGAATGGTGGAGGATTATATGAGTGACCGCATCCAAGTAGGCACGTCACACAGTCCGTACTTATACTGGCAGGAAAAAGAGGCAATTTGGAGGCCCTTGCACAAACTGGCTTTATTCTACCTAAGTTGCCCTCCCACAAGTGTGTACTCCGAAAGAGTGTTTAGTGCCGCCGCTCACCTTGTCAGCAATCGGCGTACGAGGTTACATCCAGAAAATGTGGAGAAGATGATGTTCATTAAAATGAATTATAATCAATTCCTCCGCGGAGACATTGACCAGCAGCAATTGCCTCCACAAAGTACACAGGGAGCTGAGATGGTGGATTCCAGTGGGGACGAATTGATAATCTGTGAGGAGGGGGATGTACACGGTGATATATCGGAGGGTGAAGATGAGGTGGACATCTTGCCTCTGTAGAGCCAGTTTGTGCAAGGAGAGATTAATTGCTTCTTTTTTGGGGGGGGTCCAAACCAACCCGTCATATCAGTCACAGTCGTGTGGCAGACCCTGTCACTGAAATGATGGCTTGGTTAAAGTGTGCATGTCCTGTTTTGTTTATACAACATAAGGGTGGGTGGGAGGGCCCAAGGACAATTCCATCTTGCACCTCTTTTTTCTTTTCTTTTTCTTTGCATCATGTGCTGATTGGGCAGGGTTTTTTGGAAGGGACATCCTGCGTGACACTGCAGTGCCACTCCTAGATGGGCCCGGTGTTTGTGTCGGCCACTAGGGTCGCTAATCTTACTCACACAGTCAGCTACCTCATTGCGCCTCTTTTTTTCTTTGCGTCATGTGCTGTTTGGGGAGGGTTTTTTGGAAGGGACATCCTGCGTGACACTGCAGTGCCACTCCTAGATGGGCCCGGTGTTTGTGTCGGCCACTAGGGTCGCTAATCTTACTCACACAGCTACCTCATTGCGCCTCTTTTTTTCTTTGCGTCATGTGCTGTTTGGGGAGGGTTTTTTGGAAGGGACATCCTGCGTGACACTGCAGTGCCACTCCTAGATGGGCCCGGTGTTTGTGTCGGCCACTAGGGTCGCTAATCTTACTCACACAGCTACCTCATTGCGCCTCTTTTTTTCTTTGCGTCATGTGCTGTTTGGGGAGGGTTTTTTGGAAGGGCCATCCTGCGTGACACTGCAGTGCCACTCCTATATGGGCCCGGTGTTTGTGTCGGCCACTAGGGTCGCTAATCTTACTCACACAGCTACCTCATTGCGCCTCTTTTTTTCTTTGCGTCATGTGCTGTTTGGGGAGGGTTTTTTGGAAGGGACATCCTGCGTGACACTGCAGTGCCACTCCTAGATGGGCCCGGTGTTTGTGTCGGCCACTAGGGTCGCTTATCTTACTCACACAGCGACCTCGGTGCAAATTTTAGGACTAAAAATAATATTGTGAGGTGTGAGGTATTCAGAATAGACTGAAAATGAGTGTAAATTATGGTTTTTGAGGTTAATAATACTTTGGGATCAAAATGACCCCCAAATTCTATGATTTAAGCTGTTTTTTAGTGTTTTTTGAAAAAAACACCCGAATCCAAAACACACCCGAATCCGACAAAAAAAATTCGGTGAGGTTTTGCCAAAACGCGTTCGAACCCAAAACACGGCCGCGGAACCGAACCCAAAACCAAAACACAAAACCCGAAAAATTTCAGGCGCTCATCTCTAGTCGTCTACTGTCACTGCATATGATTCTCTCAACATTGATAGAATGGTGGAGGATTATATGAGTGACCGCATCCAAGTAGGCACGTCACACAGTCCGTACTTATACTGGCAGGAAAAAGAGGCAATTTGGAGGCCCTTGCACAAACTGGCTTTATTCTACCTAAGTTGCCCTCCCACAAGTGTGTACTCCGAAAGAGTGTTTAGTGCCGCCGCTCACCTTGTCAGCAATCGGCGTACGAGGTTACATCCAGAAAATGTGGAGAAGATGATGTTCATTAAAATGAATTATAATCAATTCCTCCGCGGAGACATTGACCAGCAGCAATTGCCTCCACAAAGTACACAGGGAGCTGAGATGGTGGATTCCAGTGGGGACGAATTGATAATCTGTGAGGAGGGGGATGTACACGGTGATATATCGGAGGGTGATGATGAGGTGGACATCTTGCCTCTGTAGAGCCAGTTTGTGCAAGGAGAGATTAATTGCTTCTTTTTTGGGGGGGGGGGGTCCAAACCAACCCGTCATATCAGTCACAGTCGTGTGGCAGACCCTGTCACTGAAATGATGGCTTGGTTAAAGTGTGCATGTCCTGTTTTGTTTATACAACATAAGGGTGGGTGGGAGGGCCCAAGGACAATTCCATCTTGCACCTCTTTTTTCTTTTCTTTTTCTTTGCATCATGTGCTGATTGGGGAGGGTTTTTTGGAAGGGACATCCTGCGTGACACTGCAGTGCCACTCCTAAATGGGCCCGGTGTTTGTGTCGGCCACTAGGGTCGCTAATCTTACTCACACAGTCAGCTACCTCATTGCGCCTCTTTTTTTCTTTGCGTCATGTGCTGTTTGGGGAGGGTTTTTTGGAAGGGACATCCTGCGTGACACTGCAGTGCCACTCCTAGATGGGCCCGGTGTTTGTGTCGGCCACTAGGGTCGCTAATCTTACTCACACAGCTACCTCATTGCGCCTCTTTTTTTCTTTGCGTCATGTGCTGTTTGGGGAGGGTTTTTTGGAAGGGACATCCTGCGTGACACTGCAGTGCCACTCCTAGATGGGCCCGGTGTTTGTGTCGGCCACTAGGGTCGCTAATCTTACTCACACAGCTACCTCATTGCGCCTCTTTTTTTCTTTGCGTCATGTGCTGTTTGGGGAGGGTTTTTTGGAAGGGACATCCTGCGTGACACTGCAGTGCCACTCCTAGATGGGCCCGGTGTTTGTGTCGGCCACTAGGGTCGCTAATCTTACTCACACAGCTACCTCATTGCGCCTCTTTTTTTCTTTGCGTCATGTGCTGTTTGGGGAGGGTTTTTTGGAAGGGCCATCCTGCGTGACACTGCAGTGCCACTCCTAGATGGGCCCGGTGTTTGTGTCGGCCACTAGGGTCGCTAATCTTACTCACACAGCTACCTCATTGCGCCTCTTTTTTTCTTTGCGTCATGTGCTGTTTGGGGTGGGTTTTTTGGAAGGGACATCCTGCGTGACACTGCAGTGCCACTCCTAGATGGGCCCGGTGTTTGTGTCGGCCACTAGGGTCGCTTATCTTACTCACACAGCGACCTCGGTGCAAATTTTAGGACTAAAAATAATATTGTGAGGTGTGAGGTATTCAGAATAGACTGAAAATGAGTGTAAATTATGATTTTTGAGGTTAATAATACTTTGGGATCAAAATGACCCCCAAATTCTATGATTTAAGCTGTTTTTTAGTGTTTTTTGAAAAAAACACCCGAATCCAAAACACACCCGAATCCGACAAAAAAAATTCGGTGAGGTTTTGCCAAAACGCGTTCGAACCCAAAACACGGCCGCGGAACCGAACCCAAAACCAAAACACAAAACCCGAAAAATTTCAGGCGCTCATCTCTACTTTGAACCCCAGCAGACTTGTGTCTGCCGGAAAGAGAGATCCAAGGTAGGTTTTAAATCTAGGATCGAGCACGGTGGCCAAAATGTAGTGCTCTGATTTCAACAGATTGACCACCCGTGAATCCTTGTTAAGCGAATTAAGGGCTCCATCCACAAGTCCCACATGCCTAGCGGAATCGCTCTGTGTTAGCTCCTCCTTCAATGTCTCCAGCTTCTTCTGCAAAAGCCTGATGAGGGGAATGACCTGACTCAGGCTGGCAGTGTCTGAACTGACTTCACGTGTGGCAAGTTCAAAAGGTTGCAGAACCTTGCACAACGTTGAAATCATTCTCCACTGCGCTTGAGACAGGTGCATTCCACCTCCTATATCGTGCTCAGTTGTATAGGCTTGAATGGCCTTTTGCTGCTCCTCCAACCTCTGAAGCATATAGAGGGTTGAATTCCACCTCGTTACCACTTCTTGCTTCAGATGATGGTAGGGCAGGTTCAGGCGTTTTTGGTGGTGCTCCAGTCTTCTGTACGTGGTGCCTGTACGCCGAAAGTGTCCCGCAATTCTTCTGGCCACCGACAGCATCTCTTGCACGCCCCTCTCGTTTTTTAAATAATTCTGCACCACCAAATTCAAGGTATGTGCAAAACATGGGACGTGCTGGAATTTGCCCAGATTTAATGCACACAAAATATTGCTGGCGTTGTCCGATGCCACAAATCCACAGGAGAGTCCAATTGGGGTAAGCCATTCTGCGATGATCTTCCTCAGTTGCCGTAAGAGGTTTTTAGCTGTGTGCATATTCTGGAAAGCGGTGATACAAAGCGTAGCCTGCCTAGGAAAGAGTTGGCGTTTGCGAGATGCTGCTACTGGTGCCGCCGCTGCTGTTCTTGCGGCGGGAGTCCATACATCTACCCAGTGGGCTGTCACAGTCATATAGTCCTGAGCCTGCCCTGCTCCACTTGTCCACATGTCCGTGGTTAAGTGGACATTGGGTACAACTGCATTTTTTAGGACACTGGTGAGTCTTTTTCTGAGGTCTGTGTACATTTTCGGTATCGCCTGCCTAGAGAAATGGAACCTAGATGGTATTTGGTACCGGGGACACAGTACCTCCAACAAGTCTCTAGTTGGCTCTGCAGTAATGATGGATACCGGAACCACGTTTCTCACCGCCCAGGATGCCAAGGCCTCAGTTATCCGCTTTGCAGCAGGATGACTGCTGTGATATTTCATCTTCCTCGCAAAGGACTGTTGGACAGTCAATTGCTTGGTGGAAGTAGTAAAAGTGGTCTTACGAGTACGACTAACCCTCTGGGATGACCATCGACTCCCAGCAGCAACAACAGCAGCGCCAGCAGCAGTAGGCGTTACACGCAAGGATGCATCGGAGGAATCCCAGGCAGGAGAGGACTCGTCAGAATTGCCAGTGACATGGCCTGCAGGACTATTGGCATTCCTGGGGAAGGAGGAAATTGACACTGAGGGAGTTGGTGGGGTGGTTTGCGTGAGCTTGGTTACAAGAGGAAGGGATTTACTGGTCAGTGGACTGCTTCCGCTGTCGCCCAAAGTTTTTGAACTTGTCACTGACTTATGATGAATGCGTTGCAGGTGATGTATAAGGGAGGATGTTCCGAGGTGGTTAACGTCCTTGCCCCTACTTATTACAGCTTGACAAAGGCAACACACGGCTTGACAAATGTTGTCCGCATTTCTGTTGAAATACTTCCACACCGAAGAGCTGATTTTTTTGGTATTTTCACCAGGCATGTCAATGGCCCTATTCCTCCCACGGACAACAGGTGTCTCCCCGGGTGCCTGACTTAAACAAACCACCTCACCATCAGAATCCTCCTGGTCAATTTCCTCCCCAGCGCCAGCAACACCCATATCCTCCTCATCCTGGTGTACTTCAACACTGACATCTTCAATCTGACTATCAGGAACTGGACTGCGGGTGCTCCTTCCAGCACTTGCAGGGGGCATGCAAATGGTGGAAGGCGCATGCTCTTCACGTCCAGTGTTGGGAAGGTCAGGCATCGCAAACGACACAATTGGACTCTCCTTGTGGATTTGTGATTTCGAAGAACGCACAGTTCTTTGCGGTGCTTTTGCCAGCTTGAGTCTTTTCATTTTTCTAGCGAGAGGCTGAGTGCTTCCATCCTCATGTGAAGCTGAACCACTAGCCATGAACATAGGCCAGGGCCTCAGCCGTTCCTTGCCACTCCGTGTGGTAAATGGCATATTGGCAAGTTTACGCTTCTCCTCCGACAATTTTATTTTAGATTTTTGAGTCCTTTTTTTACTGATATTTGGTGTTTTGGATTTGACATGCTCTGTACTATGACATTGGGCATCGGCCTTGGCAGACGACGTTGCTGGCATTTCATCGTCTCGGCCATGACTAGTGGCAGCAGCTTCAGCACGAGGTGGAAGTCGATCTTGATCTTTCCCTATTTTTGGAACCTCAACATTTTTGTTCTCCATATTTTAATAGGCACAACTAAAAGGCACCTCAGGTAAACAATGGAGATGGATGGATACTAGTATACTTATGGATGGACGAGCGACTGCCGACACAGAGGTAGCTACAGCCGTGGACTACCGTACTGCGTCTGCTGCTAATATAGACTGGATGATAATGATATAAAAAATATATATATATCACTACTGCAGCCGGACAGGTATATATTATATAATGACGGACCTGCTGGACACTGTCAGCACTGCAGACTCCTAAAGTAAGCTACTAGTATCAAGAAGATAGAAAAAAACAAAACACCACAGGTAGGTGGTATACAATTATGGATGGATGAGCAACTGCCGACACAGAGGTAGCTACAGCCATGGACTACCGTACTGCGTCTGCTGCTAATATAGACTGGATGATAATGATATAAAAAATATATATATATCACTACTGCAGCCGGACAGGTATATATTATATAATGATGGACCTGCTGGACACTGTCAGCACTGCAGACTCTTAAAGTAAGCTACTAGTATCAAGAAGATAGAAAAAAAAAACACAACAGGTAGGTGGTATACAATTATGGATGGACGAGCGACTGCCGACACAGAGGTAGCTACAGCCGTGGACTACCGTACTGCGTCTGCTGCTAATATAGACTGGATGATAATGATATAAAAAATATATATATATCACTACTGCAGCCGGACAGGTATATATTATATAATGACGGACCTGCTGGACACTGTCAGCACTGCAGACTCCTAAAGTAAGCTACTAGTATCAAGAAGATAGAAAAAAAAAAAACACAACAGGTAGGTGGTATACAATTATGGATGGACGAGCGACTGCCGACACAGAGGTAGCTACAGCCGTGGACTACCGTACTGCGTCTGCTGCTAATATAGACTGGATGATAATGATATAAAAAATATATATATATCACTACTGCAGCCTGACAGGTATATATTATATAATGACGGACCTGCTGGACACTGTCAGCACTGCAGACTCCTAAAGTAAGCTACTAGTATCAAGAAGATAGAAAAAAAAAAAAAACAGGTAGGTGGTATACAATTATGGATGGACGAGCGACTGCCGACACAGAGGTAGCTACAGCCGTGGACTACCGTACTGCGTCTGCTGCTAATATAGACTGGATGATAATGATATAAAAAATATATATATATCACTACTGCAGCCGGACAGGTATATATTATATAATGACGGACCTGCTGGACACTGTCAGCACTGCAGACTCCTAAAGTTAACTACTAGTATGAAGAAGATAGAAAAAAAAAAAAACCACCACAGGTAGGTATACAATTATGGACGAGCGACTGCCGACACAGAGGTAGCTACAGCCGTGGACTACCGTACTGCGTCTGCTGCTAGTATAGACTGGATGATAATGATATAAAAAATATATATATATCACTACTGCAGGACAGGTATATATTATATAATGACGGACCTGCTGGACACTGTCAGCAGAATGCGTTTATAGAATAAAAACACCACACGACGAGTGTTTAACTTTTTCAGGCAGACAATCACAATATACTGGTGGTCACTGGTCACTGGTCAGTCACACTGGCAGTGGCACTCTGGCAGCAAAAGTGTGCACTGTTAAATATATGTACTCCTGCTATAACTGCTCCCCAGTCTCCCCCACAATTAAGCTGTGTGAGCAGTGAGCACTCAGCACAGTCAGATATACATAGATGATGCAGCACACTGAGGCTGAGCACAGTTATGGTATACTGTGTCACTGTGTATCGTTTTTTTTCAGGCAGAGAACGGATTATATTAAATAATAATAAAACTGCACTGGTGGTCACTGGTCAGTCACTAGTAAACTCTGCACTCTCTGAGTACTCCTAAGCTCCAGTAAATCAAGTGTCTCACTCTCACTATCTATTTCTATTCTAAACGGAGAGGACGCCAGCCACGTCCTCTCCCTATCAATCTCAATGCACGTGTGAAAATGGCGGCGACGCGCGGCTCCTTATATAGAATCCGAGTCTCGCGATAGAATCCGAGCCTCGCGAGAATCCGACAGCGGGATGATGGCGTTCGGGCGTGCTCGGGTTAACCGACCAAGGCGGGAAGATCCGAGTCTGCCTCGGACCCGTGTAAAAAGCGTGAAGTTCGGGGGGGTTCGGTTTCCGAGAAACCGAACCCGCTCATCACTAATATATATATATATATATATATATATATATATATTTTATACTATATATTTATTGTATGGATTTGTATTGTGCACATTTGACGTTTATTAGAATTTTATTATCAATGAAATTGACTAATTACTGTTTTTAGTATCCCTTTGTTTTTATGATCGGAAAAACTGGGATGAGGATATACATTGAATGTGATGCCTATCTCCCGGTACTAGGGATGGACTGGCCCGGAATATAAAGTACGGCTAAGCCAGGTTGAGGAGAAAAGGCATCACACATGTTTCCTACAGTTACGTCATTCTCGTATGAAATAGAGTGGTGAATTGTGATTATTGAGGCTTCCAGATTTAAAAGTTGGAAGACATTCGTTTGAGCAAGATGGCCCCCGCACGAGACGCAGCGGTGGAACGTATGTGTCACTTCCTGGTTCATAGAATGGAAGTCTAAATCCACCTTACAAAATGGTCCCCGTATGGAACGCAGCGGAGGAACGCATTCGCCACTTCCGGCGATCGTAAACGAAAGAAGAAATCGTTTGTTTCTAAAGCACAATTGTGTATCAGGCTTAATACCTGCCCAATGCAATAGGGGAAGTGTCTGACTTTTGGGACGTTTATTAACAGTATATTGTGGATATAGAGTGCTTTGTCAGACGGAAAGCAACCGGAAGTGAATGGTGGCACGCACGCGTCACTTCCGGTAGACGATTCCGGAAGTTGAGGTAATTTGAGTAATTGACCTAATCAGAAGGGGTATAAATATCTGTTTGGCAGTGATCCATGTCATCCAAGCTTGAAAAAGGAGAGTTTTCTCCGAAACGCGTCATTTGGACGACATGGATATCTTCTTTTGAATGCACTTTTTGGATTCCCTACACAGCCTCCAGAGGAAAAGCTTTGTGCGGTGGTGCTTTGACAATTCCATCGGGACCAGATTGCTTTTGTTTAAAAGCTCTCGGCCCACCGCAAATCCTATAGTGGGTGAGAAATTATTGGGACTAGTGCAATATTGTTTTATATATGTTATTATATCACAATTGTGAATAATAAAATAGTGTGTTTTTATCTATAAACACTTCTGGTACTCATCTTTGTTATAAGGGCGCCTTTTCACATATCCATGTTTTTTGGTTGTACTAATTTTTAGGGACATGGTGTTCTCTTAGTGATACGTGACGGCTGCCCGGATTAATATTTATTGCGATTTAAATAAATATAAATCTTTTTTGGGAAACTGAGCGGATGAGACATGTCTGGTTTGGGCGGAGTTTAGCAAGGCTGATACTGCATGAGGTGTATGTATTGTCAGGTCATGTCCGACTCCTAACACTACGTCTTTGCTTTTACTTACCAACAAAGCTATGGCAGCAACACTTCGTAGGCAAGTGGGAAGAGACCATGCTACAGTGTCCAGTTGTGCACTGTAGTAGGCTACCGGTCTGCTGGCATCACCAAGTTTCCTGGTTAAGACTCCTGCTGCGCACCCAGCACTCTCGGTACCATACAACTCAAAAGGTTTCTCGTAATCTGGCATCCCCAATGCTGGTGCTTGTGACAAACACTTTTAGTCTCTCGAACGCCAGTTTGGACTCCTCTGTATGAGAGACCCGTTCTGTTTTTTTTGAAGAGACCTTTTCTTGCAGTGGTAGTGCCAGAATAGAGAACCCCGGAATCCAGTTCCGACAATACCCGCACATTCCTAGAAAGGTGCGAATTTGTTGCTGGGTTTGCGACAGAGTCATGTTGCGGATGGCCTGTATTCTGTCTGTGGCCAGGTGTCTGAGTCCTTGCATCAAACAGTGTCCCAAGTATTTAACCTTAGTCCGGCACAACTGCAACTTATCCTTAGAAACCTTGTGTCCTGTCTGAGAGAGATGAAACAGAAGCTGTTTAGTGTCTGCCAGGGACGACTCGAATGAGTCAGAGCATAACAACAAGTCATCAATATATTGTATCAGCACCGACCCATTGTCAGGTTGAAAAGATTGTAAACAGTCATGCAGGGCTTGGGAGAAAATACTTGGGCTGTCAATGAAACCTTGGAGGAGACGGGACCATGTGTATTGTACTCCCCTGTAAGAAAAGGTGAAAAGGTACTGACTGTCGGGGTGAAGAGGGACAGAAAAGAAAGCAGAACAGAGGTCGATGACAGTGAAGAACTTAGAGGTGGAGAGAATCTGCATGAGGATGACCGCTGGATTGGGCACTACGGGGAATTGGCTCTCAACTATCTTGTTTATCCCCCTTAGATCCTGCACTAGCCTGTAACCCCTCCCCCCCACTCTTTTTCACAGGGAAGATGGGACTGTTGGCTGTGCTGGACGTCCTGACTAGGATACCCTGCTGTAGCAGCCGTTCTATGACGGGGTACACTCCTAATTCCACCTCTGGTTTCAGAGGGTACTGGGGAATTTTTGTAGCTATCCTGCCACCTTTTATTTGTACTACTACTGGGGCTACATTCGCCATCAATCCAGTGTCCTGTCCATCTTTGGTCCAAAGGAAACCCGGTATTTGTGAAATCATTTCCTCTGCCTGTGATGGACATGTGTCTATAACGGTAGAGTGTAACATTAGCCTCTGAGGGGTGTCTAATATGTCTTGTACCTCCTGTGCATGGTTCTCAGGGATATCTAAGAACACACCCTCAGGGGTACAATATATGACACACCGCATTTTACACAACAAATCTCTGCCAAGTAGATTAGTTGGAGCCGATGCAGCCAACAGGAAAGAATGTTTGGTTTGCAAGGGCCCTATCGTAATCTCTGCCGGTCTACTCAAAGGGTATTGCTGCACCTTTCCCGTTACTCCCATTGCCGAAATCGTTTTACCCGTGATCATTACACCTGTTGTGGAGTTTAGCACTGATCTGGCCGCCCCTGTATCTACAAGAAATGGTTGTGGTGTTCAAGCTATGTTGACCATGACCTCAGGTTCATCTCCAAGGCCAGCAATCAATTTCACCGGCTGCAGACTACAGGTATGACCTGCCCTCTATTGTGGTTTTGGACCCTCCCGCAGAGCATTGGCAGCTACTATATGTGAGGGGGATAGCTGTGGATTTTCGGGGGTCTGCCAGTCCCTCCTTGGTGGATACCTCCTTGTTTCCCCTCTATGTGACTCGTAATCTCTCCTATATGTTCCCTGATCCCGTCTATGTGTTTGGTAACGTGGCTCGTATTCTGGTCTAGGGGGTCTATATTTATTATGTGTCCCGTTACTCCTACAATCCCTTGCAAACTGCCCTTCCTTCCTGCAAATAAAACATTATTGACCTCTTCCAGTCTTCAGGGGTCTGGGGTTTCGGTTGGTTGGACATCCCTTCAAGTGCCTGTATACTTACCAGCATCAACCTATCCCCTTGCGACTCCCTGTGTTTAAGGATATTACGGTCGTGTTCGATTGCGGATTCTCTCAGTGCAACTACCGTAATACCTCTCCAATTTGGCAAAGAGGTTTGCACTCTGGTCCTCAATGCCTCCTTTAGCCCATCCATTAGTGCAGAGATAGCTACCTCCCTGTGGTTCGCATTTTCCTTTATATCCTCTATCCCAGTGTATCTAGCCATTTCCTGTAAAGCTCTATGGAAATACTCGGATGCCATTTAACTTTCTTTCTGTCTTATGGAGAAAATTTTATTCCACTTGACAACAGTGGGGAAATACAATCCTAGTTGTATGTTAATTTGCCTAACATTCTCCTGACTGTATTCATCAGTGAGTGGCACTTCTGCATCTAGTTTGCAGTCTGTGAAAAATTTTGGGATGTCAATATCAGAGGGTAGACTCGCTCTTAACACTATCCGCCAATCTTTGTTTGTGGGCTCATGGGCATTGCCCAATTCTTTAATAAATTTCTGGCATCCGACTAGATCTTTTCTGGGATCGGGGAATTCTGACATAATTGACCTCAGTTCTGTTCGGGACCATGGACAATGCATTGCAATGTTCCTGATGGGGGTTACTCTCTGATTATCAGTTCTCCCATTGGGGACTGCAATCACCCTGACAGGGTTTAACTCAACCACTTAATTTCTGTTTGTCTCTATAATACGGGGGCTACTGTCTCTGCATAATGAACGGTCCCATACTTACCGGTGGACACGACCTCACTCGCCCCTCCACTGGGGGGCATCACCACTGCTCTTACTGGTTGAGCCGTGCCCACCTGAGTGTCCTGTATGGTAGCTGCTAGGGAGAGGGTTGAGATCATGCTGGGCTCGTCGTCTTCCTCAAAACCATAACCTTGGGGAGAATTTAAAACAGGGTACAACTTGCAGGGATTAGGGTTAGTACAATTGTTATGCATGTTCCTATTATTTACCGATGCACCATTGGTTGTAGCTGTCTTCTCTCCATCGACATATGGCGGTGGTGGTGCACTCGCATTCACATTCCTGTCTGGTTTGGAACTTGCTGTGCGATCAAGCTCCCTTTGCATGCCTCCCTCTTGTTGCCATATGTTCAAACAGTCGTTATGTCTGATCCTTTGTTTCTTAGATTTGATCAGACATATTCTATTCCTTACGTTCTGCAGCACCTCTGGTTCAAAACTACCAACCCTAGGAAATGATCTCCTATCATCAGCAGTCATTCTCACCCACTCATCACAAAAAGCCTCTCTGTGTGGACCATACTTCCCACACATTATCAACCGAGTGGACCCTCTTGGCCTCAGCTCTCCAGCCTGAACCCTGGCTGCCGAACGTCTCTCGCTTGTGCACTTGGCTCCCATCGTGGGCTTTTTATACACGATCCCCAAATGAACAATACGAGCAAACAGTGAAAGTCCTCAGAGTCCTCTCACCAACTCCTTCTCTGCTGGCCTTACCACGACTCACTCCAATAGTGACCACTGCGTACCTAATGAGGAGCCTACCAGCTTCTGTTTCTATACACTGGAATTTGTGTAGGATGAGAAACAACAAATCGATCACCCTTTCCAATGAATGTCCACCTAGGAAGATTTCCTGAGAGAGAGTCAGCGAAAAAAATCCTTTTATCTTACACAAATCACGTTTGAGTATGCTTTACACAGCGCGTATAATGATGCAATTTACTCAAAAGAACGCAAATGGAATCACGTTGCGCCGCGTATCACACACACAAACGCGCGGTCCAATCGCACAGCTTATAGATACTTGTTATCTATACGCCCTATGATCACTGAAGTTGAATTCACAAGCTGCGCTCCACAGCCGGAGCGTATCACTAAAACCTTACACAATCTATCACGCTCCTTTGCACGTTTTAAAACACACAATACGTGCCTCAATACTGATCAGTACGCAAGGTTGCGACCCTTACACGCCGCTGAGCCTCTGCAAACTCAGCGTCTCCACGGGATTCCTGGTTTCCGGGGTTCAATACGTCCACTCCTACTTTCAACTCACACTAATACACAATGTTTTCTGTACAGAAAAATATCACTCCCTTTGATAGCTTGTCCCAGAGGTAGTACACTTTAAACAAACTATTATAGTAATCTGCTTTTAAAATCGGATAGTTATTTGCTATTTTATAACTAAAAATCCTTTACCCTGCCTTAACTTGAACTGCTATTGTGTGGTTATAACGTGCGCTCGCTGCTTCACGTAACCGTGCGCAACCCACGCTACATGCGCGTTTCCGCACCCTTACCTCACGTACTTTCTCTACTGTGCCACGTGTACACTGTGCGTTCGCAACTCAATATACCACACTTATAACTATCAATGTAAGCAATAATCCTACTGCTTACTACACAATACACAGTTGTTCCTTACACCCACCGGAAGTCGCCCTCCTTTGAGTGCTTACCTAAATGTTTAGGCCGGTACTGCGTTTTGTGTTTTTATAATTACTCCATTAACAAAATATATATCAAATATATAACAAATAAACGTATCCGATTTTATACAGATCTATAATGACTATTACAACCTATGGCAACAATATGTGAGAATGTATGCAAACTATCAGTACGCTTTGTGCGCGCTTTCACGCCAAAAATTACACACAAAAGAAAGTAAATGGTTTTCCCTGTTTTCCCTCGGTTCGCACCAGCACCTCTAAGACTATACAGAACAGACGTGGTCTAACAACATTAGATAGTTTTAAACACAATACAAAATTACTTAAGACGCGTCTCCACCCTTTGTTGGTAGACCAAAGTCTGTTAGGCCCTGCAAGTCCGTGAGTAAGTGGTGAACCGGACGAGCGGCCAACTGTTAAGTCCGTTTAACTTACAGGGAAAATGCTATACCTTATAATACAATGGTTCGGACCGCTGCGGCCACTGAATGCTGACAATATCCCTACGACATGAATGCACACTATGCGCACTGTACAGCGACACGTGTGGCTTAATACACTGCTATACCCAAACAAGAATGGAATGCGACACCAGTTGTATATGTTATGTTGTGGTCCAACGCAGCAACAAATATTTACTATAAGGGGATACACACAGAAATACAACAATATTACAAGAGAAGAGCTACAACCAATAGTACATACGTTTGTTCGCCTGCGCTTCCCGGATCCGGTCCTCAGTCAGTCTAGCAAGATGACCTTCAGAGAATAGACTGAGGCCGGCCAGGAGGCCTTGTTTTCATACAATGGTCCAAAACATAATACAAAGGAAACTGTAAGCTCCTCTTCCATAGGTCATGGGGCTGGTCATTTACAGTACATGAGGGGTCATAGGTCGGTTTGAATAGGTGGGCGATGCTTGGTCCAGGTGTACTTGCAGATGTCCTCCACTGGGTTCCCGCCGAATATCACGAGTACAGTAACTACAGAAAGATATGAATATTGTATTCCTGTGCATATCTATGGGCAGGAGCATGCTATAATCTGCAAACTGCGATCGGAATGTAGCCCTTGAAATACTGTACATCTGGATACCAAACACTATGTCCTAACCTAGTTCTGTCCCCTCATATCCTGTAAAGTTGAATATCTCTATTGATCTATTTCTGAAGTAAATGTAACTTGCTGGTGTGGTGCGTGTAGACTATGTGTAAATGACGCACTATGTGGATAAAATATCAGATATGTCTTTGTGGCTTTTCTATGCGAATGCGTATGCTACCATATTTACTCATACTACGCGCTAATACGCAGGGCTTCGCGAGCCAATGTACGCAGCGTGTGGGTATGCGCACGCACGGCAGAACAAGCACACGGACGGAGGCCACTCTGTGTGGTGTTTGCATGTGTCGGATGTAGGTATAATATTTTTGACTTCGACACTATATACAGAGGGTGGGCAGACATCAGATTGCAGGCTAAGCCCCAGCTTGCTATGCTAGCACACAGGAAGATGCAGAGAATGGACCATAGTTGTCTACGCTCCCTCATTCTGCAGGAGGCTCCCTGAAATAGCAGCAATCTCCCTGACTCCCTGAATAGACCAGCAATCTCCCTGATTGCACCTCATCCCCATTACACAGCTGTTACATTCTTGGGGTAAAAGAGAAATCAGAGATATATACATTCACATGCGGTCATCGGCGCCACTTCCCTGCATTGGGTATAACAGGCACAATGATCCTATGGCTACATGCATTTTAAACATAGCTGCCTACCCTCCCTCATTCTCCAGGAGACTCCCTGAAATAGTAACAATCTCCCTGACTCCCTGAATAGACCAGCAATCTCCCTCATTGTACCTTACCCCCATTATATAGCTGTTACATTCTTGGGGGGGGGGGGAATTAATCAGAGATATATACATTCAAATGGGATCATCAGTGCCATTTCCCTGTATTCTTTATATGGCACAATGGCCCTTATTCCGAGTTGTTCGCTCGCTAGCTGATTTTAGCAGCATTGCACACGCTAGGCCACCGCCCTCTGGGAGTGTATCTTAGCTTAGCAGAATAGCGAACGAAAGATAAGCAGAATTGCTACTACATATTTCTTAGCAGTTTCTGAGTAGCTCGAGACCTACTCACAGATAGCGATCAGTTCAGTCTGTTTAGTTCCTGGTTTGACATCACAAACACGCCCTGCGTTCGGCCGGCCACTCCCCCGTTTCTCCAGACACTCCCGCGTTTTTCCCTGGCACGCCTGCGTTTTTCCGCAAACGCCGTGAAAACGCTGAGTTGCTGCCCAGAAATGCTTACTTCCTGTCAATCACACTCCGATCACTCCAGCGTTGAAAAAACTTCGGTCGAGCTTGTGTAAATCTACTAAGTTCTTAGTTAAATTACTAAGCGCATGCGCTCTGCGTACCATGCGCATTTTCCACCTATTTGCAGCATTGCGAAAATCGTCAACGAGCGAACAACTCGGAATGACCCCCCAATGATCCCTATGGCTACATGCATTTTAAATAAGGTTTTTCATGGCCACTTACAGTATATGCGTATACAGTATAATAACTTTAGGGATCATTTACGTTTGGATACAAGTAATATTCATGACACGCCTCTCAGATGTAGCAGCGCACGTCCGTGCTGATAGGTGTTACTTTCACACGCTCCCTGAAATGCTTATCCAAAAGTAGGCGAGTCTGATTTTAAATAAGGTTTCTTGCGGCGGATTACTTATTTCTTTGCGGTGGATGGGATGCCGGCTGTCAATATCCCTATATCGGCATCCCACCTGCCAGAATGCCGGCAGCGGGGCTTGCGCTATGAGTCCTCTTGCGGGCTCGCCAAGCTGCGGGCTCGGTAGCTCGCCGCGCTTGCCACAGGATCTGTTCCCACTCTATGGGTGTTGTGGATACCCACGAGTTGTAATAGCCCCGGTGCGCCAGGATTCCGGCAAAAAAAAATGCACAGCCATTCGTAAGCTGATTGACAGGAAGAGGCCGTTTGTGGGTGATAACTGGGTGTTTTCTGGCAGGGTGTGTGACGTCAGTCCGGACCCGATCAGCCTGTTCTCATCACACTGTAGGAGTAAATCCTGGGCTGCGCACACACTGCACACACTGGAAAAAACGTTAGTTGGTGAGTGAGTTGCGAATGGATTTGCACGGTGTACACATGCGATCGCACACTTGCACAGGGCAAATTGACACTCCCCTTGGGCGGCGACTATCTGAGCGCAGGACAACAAAATTATCAGCACAGTGATCAGGCCTGAATCGGGCCCTTTGCCTGTAAACAGTTTGACCCTTTTCATCTATCGGCTATCTCGCTGTAATCACGGCAATTTCTGCACATTGAGGGCTACTACATCTGACCCATAGGGTTCCTTTAAATATTAATAGCTATAAACAAACAAAAATCCCAAGTTCCTCTGTCAGACTCTTCATACATGGGATCACTTATTAGTCTTCCTCACTGTGATGTTTGCAGGGCTGATAAGGGAGCCTCGCTCTGTGACAAATCTCATTCCCTAATTCCAGTCTGCGATATCCGGGAGGGGGAGCCGGTTCTGGAGGGTTTGGTAACAGGAAATTTGCTGCATTCTTTCCTCGGTGATGAGACAGGTCCGTTACACAATGTATCACTGGCGGGAGCTGCATTGTTACAGTGATACAGTCGGAGCAGTTACTTCAGAAATGTGTCTCCCAGGGAAGGGTTACATCTCTGGGTCCCGCTGTCATATATGTATTCGCCCATGTCCTGACACCACATACGTGATATTACAGCAGAAAACTCTATGGGTTCCTGAGCACTCCTGGTGTCTGTGTTGTTGTCATATGGGATTTGTCCTTGAGCACCGACAATCATTATAAAAGTTGGTTCCAACATGTGTCCTCCTACAAAAACCCTCACTACGCCATGAGGAGCAAGATTCCCGCTGCAAGTGAGCTGCGCCACGCGGTGTAGTGTAGCAACTTTTTCTTTAGATTTGTCGGGCTGAGACATGAAGGGCCCAGAGGGAGAATGCAGAAGTAGGGGCCCATGCCTAAGGGTGTGGCCAGTCACCACAGAGGCTTGGCTAACCATTAGAGAGGGAGTGATCTGGACCCCTTGATAAATATACATACCAGTAAATACTGCTAGTGCATGCTTAATAATGTACCAGATGCACTGTAGAGAATACGTCATATTGCTGTGCAGTATAAGGTAACAAATGTATAATGTATAGTTCAAGTGCATAGTCTGGAAGCTGATCCCTAAATGGAAGTGCGTATCGTCATCTCCCCCCCTTCCCCAGCGCTGCGATCAGGTCAGAACTGCGCATGCGTATGCACCGCAATGCGCAGGCGTGTCGCACAGGTACAAAGAGGATCGCTGCTCAGCGATGGGTTTGTGAGAAGAGTCCATTTGCACGAGCGTTCGCAAGGAGATTGACAGGAAGAAGACGTTTGTGGGAGGCAACTGACCGTTTTCTTGGAGTGGTTGGAAAAACGCAGGCGTTTCCAAGCATTTGCAGGGACGGTATCTGACGTCAATTCCGGTCCCGGACAGGCTGATATGATCGCAGCGGCTGAGTAAGTTCTAGGCTGTGCAGAGACTGCACAAGATCTGTTACACATGTAAAGCAAAAATACACTCCCCTATGGGCGGCGGATATCTGTTCACACAGCGGTGCACAAAAAAACCTAGCGAGCGATCAGGTCTGAATTAGGCCCAATGATATCACCCCCGGGGTCACTGCACCTCAGCCATCTGCCTGTACGCTATATATACTGTAGTAGCATTGGTCTGATTTCCATGGAAGCCCCAGTGCTACAGTAGCACCATGTTTGGAGTTACACACTGAAACCTCCACCATGCTATCTGCAGAATCGCTCCGTGGATTAGCGACAGCGCGGCTCGCCACCCCTAATCCTCCGCACCCCTGAGCGTCCTCTATTGCATTGGCAGAAAGTCTGACACATCTCCATAATATCCACACCCTCATAGCACTAATATCTGGGTGAGTAGTTACTCGCGCTCCCTGTGCTGTTATTACACCTGTGATTACAGGTTGCAGCAATATATATTACCTGTAAATCACATTTAATGCATCTCGGTAACGAACGGAACAGGCTCCAGTAGTGTCGGAAAACACTTCATTTAGCTTTATCTTAATCCAGTTACTCCCCAAATCCCGCGTTTCCTGTCATCTTACTGGATATTGGGATTTCTCTGTTACCAAGGATAAAAAAGGGACAAGATTTATCTGAGAAGAATGACTCTCACTAACGATAAAGTTTCAGGAAACCTTCTCCAGCTAGCGAGGAATGCACGGCGGTGTGAGCATGTTCTGGCCGTGCGATACAATATATATAATAATCAGCATACAGTTATATATTAATATTCCGCACTGGCTCGCAGCTTTTAGGGTGTATGACGATATAGAGTTAGGAGTGCAGTCAGCGACTCAGACCCCCGGCAGCCGGCGATCTGGCTCTGCCGCCTGCTCCCATCGCTGTGTCACACGAAGTATTATTCAGCTTTATGCTCCATCGTTGTCATCAAATGTCAGCCAGGATATTATTGGTACAGACACGCGCAGACTGCGGATAATCGCTCCGGTGCGTGAACGGGATGCAATCATTTACTGGCTGTTGGGGGGGTCCCGGCAGTCAGGATACTGACGCCGGAATCCTCACAGCCAGAATCCCGGCGCACAGGGGCCCTCATTCCGAGTTGTTCGCTCGTTAGCTGCTTTTAGCAGCATTGCACACGCTAAGCCGCCGCCCTCTGGGAGTGTATCTTAGCTTAGCAGAATTGCGAATAGAAATTTCTTTGCAGTTTCTGAGTAGCTCGAGACTTACTCCTACACTGCTCCTTTTCGTTCCTGGTTTGACGTCACAAACACACCCAGCGTTCGCCCAGCCACTCCCCCGTTTCTTCAGACACTCCCACGTTTTTTCCTGAAACGCCTGTGTTTTTCCGCACTCTCCCATAAAACAGCCATAAAGTAAGAATAGAACCCACGGCAGCGCAGCGAGCTCGTACCGCTTGTCCCGCTGCTGGAATTCTGGTGGGCGGGATCACGCTGTCAGGATCTTGACAGCCAGCATCCTGCCTGCCTGTAAATAGTATGTATTTCTGAGTGAACATCGCCCATTGCGTACAAACATGACTCAGGCGCATAGGGGGTAATTCTGAGTTGATCGCAGCAGGAACTTTGTTAGCAGTTGGGCAAAACCATGTGCACTGCAGGTGGGGCAGATGTAACATGTGCAGAGAGAGTTAGATTTGGGTGGGGTGTGTTCAAACTGAAATCTATATTGCAGTGTAAAAATAAAGCAGCCAGTATTTACCCTGCACAGAAACAAAATAACCCACCCAAATCTAACTCTCTCTGCACATGTTACATCTGCCCCCCTGCAGTGCACATGGTTTTGCCCAACTGCTAACAAAGTTCCTGCTGCGATCAACTCAGAATTACCCCCATAGTGTGCTCGGTATTTAGTATTCAGGTTGTTTTTGCGGAAAGAAATTAGTATAATGTCGCACATAACGTATAACACCACCTGGCGCAAGTTGTGTCGGTCTATTGCATTCTTACCATAAATTTCCTCCATTGTGTTACGTTTTCCTCTGTTTCCTTTGTGTACCAGGCACTTAGTGTTATTGATTTTGCGCGGCTAAGTCTGTGACGCTCAAAACGGGGCATTGGGGTGCGATATGGGGGTAGGTGTCTCATATGTGGACACATACAGTATAAGTATATATGTATGTACAAGTGTGGAAAACCCATGAAACATCTAAATGATCCCGCTGTAAAACCCTGAGCTTCCCTACATTACATTGCTGATGGCTGCGGCCACCGTGTTTGTCACAGGAGGGTTGTTATAGTGAGAAGTGACCAGATTAGGTGCCAGTTACAGTAGCGACATTGGCGATTGTATAAAAATATCATCTAACTGATCTCTGGTTCTTATGGACAGGTAAAAATGTGACTACAATTTTTGCAATTGATTTTGCAAGCGTGATGACAGAGCGCCAGGCTCCCCCATACGGCAGGCGCACAGTAAGACATTACGGACAGACATATGGACCGTGGATACGCGAGTACAGTACTACAGTGAGACTGGCAATAGGGGACACTTCAGAGAGTCAACCCGGCCAAATCATTAACACCCCCCCTCTAACTAGTCATCCAGGGTCGGAGTTTCCTGGGGAAGTGGGGACCCCCCAATAAAGGCATCCTCCTCTCCAGTGTAGTCCTCTAGGCGGTGGGTACTGGGCTGACAGCTTTCAGTTAAAGTCAGATTTCAAGTAATACTGACTTTTACAGGGGGACTACAGGTCCCAGCAAGACTCCCTCACATGCCAGTACTTGGAGAACCACAAGTACTAGCATGCAGGGCATTAGGGGCCCGCTGGTATCTATAGTCCCCCTGTAAAAGAAATATTAAAAAGCACACAGTACATGGACACCAAATATGGTTACAGTTTATTACACACACTCCCCCCCCCCCCCCCCCCACACACACACACACGCAGTATACACACTTACCTTGTCGCTGGCACCGGTCGGTTGCCTCTCCAATAGAAGTCCAGGGCGCCAGCCGATCCTCTTGTCCAGTAGCACCCACTGATTGTTCAAAAATAAAATAATAAATTCCAACGGGTGAATAATACGGGTGAATATTATTATCGCCCTCTTATTGAGCTGGGAGACGACGTTCTTTGAAATTAGATTTGGAGAATTGCTTAGGGGCCTATTTATGAAAGAACTCGCACCCGTTTATGGGGGGAACCCACAAATAATCCCCTGACTATGCGTTATTGGCGGAGATATCTGCTGCGGTCCCCTGTTTTCAAACGCAAAAGCAGCCGCCACAGGTTTTAAAGGGGGCCGCTAACGTGAATTTATCTTCACATTGCGGATCTTGTCCCCGGTAGCTACGAATCACAGATTTAGGAAGGACAATCGCATAAAGGTATTGGCGGCGAGAGTATCGATCAGGGAATTAGCGCTAAAAATAGTTAAAACATATTTTTGTATAACAATACATAAAACATACATATGTAAATCTAGTGCTTTCCTCTATGCGGTGATTTACACCTACTGTAGTTCCAGTACATGGAATAGTTGTTGCGTCACAAAATAAGCCCCAGAGAAATAGATTTTATTTTTACTTCTTTAAGGTAAATAAATGGCAGCCAACGCCACCGCCGCACTAATCAATATGTGCAGTCTACATCTCAGGCGAAAATGTTTTCTGGTAAGAGCGTGACATTTCAGTATTAAGCAACATATTCGCCAAGCCCAATACGAGCCCTCTGAGGTCAGAGGTCAGGCTCAATGACTTTATCCAGGGGCAGCGGTTGTAAATGCTAGCGTAAGTGCCCCGGGTCATTCTGGGAAACATGTTGAACCAATTTTGATTTAACCTGCTCTCTGTTGTGTGACAAATGACAGGTGCTATTGATTTCTCAGAAAGCAAACCACTTTCTCTACCTGTCAAAACATCTGGTTTTAAACAATGATGGGTCATCGTATTGACTAAGAAATATTGCGTGTATATAAATAATATCGTCTGGTCCATGATTAAATACAGATCTGCCCTTTATACAGGGGTGTTCAAAATCAGCGTCTGACTTCCATTTTAATGCAAGGGCAGTGCAACTACATTGAACTACACAACTACACAATAAACCCCTTTCTAATATGCCAATTTGTGCTCATATTTACAGCTGCACGCTGATTGCTCCATTTCAAATCATTCCCCTGTGTGGGAACACACTGTGCCCTTTTCCCACCCCAATTCATTTGAATGGTCCATTCATTTCAGTGGGAGTCCTCTGCATATAGAAATGGATGGGTCATTGAAAGGAAGGCAGCTCCACAGCTGTCGGGTCCTTTCCGACGGAAACTACCTGGCGGCACTCTATTCTCTATTCAATGCCGACAGTGTCAATCCGACATTTTTAAAAGTCGGATTGACATTGTCGGAAACGGGGTTAAAACCTGTTGGGTTTGGCCGCGCTTCTGACAATACACGCGGCTTGGCGTCTGAAGCCGCCGATCCACGTGTATTCCAACAGCATTCTGACAAGTTGGATTTCCCGACTTGTCGGAAAAACTGTGCCCGGGTTGCATAGGTCGGAACCCCTTCCGACAGATTGCAGTCAGAAACTGCCGTCTTTCCGACAAGACGTCAGTTTCCGACTCTAATTGAATATACCCCATAGTGCATGTCAAAATCATCTGAACTGCATATCACATGGTAGCACAAATGTGCAGCTCCTATATACGTTGTTGCAGGCAGCCATTGTTTACGCAAGCCCAGCAACACTGGGTGAGAGACATTAAATGAGCAGATTCATGTCTTATAAGTTATAACTAAGTATATTGCCACAAACAGCAATTGGCTGTAAGTAAAGTTATTATGTGAAATATTTTGTGTCTATGAATCTTTATCAATAACTTCCTGCAGGACAGGACTACACTATACAATTATAGCTTGCTGCTTTATTAATGCTATCAGTAAAGATCCTTGAAGTGCTGATGATTTAAGTAACTTAAGACACAAAGATCAAAGTTCAGCAGCAATTTGCTACATACAGTAAATGCAATCAGTTATTTTACTATATGTATTGTGGAAAGTAAATCTACTGAATATGACACTTTGAATCTTTACCTATAGCCTATCCCTTCACTAGGAGCCAGTGACATCAATGAGAGTGTGGCCTATCCAGTCACTAGACACCAGTGACATCACTGAGAGTGCAGCCTATCCCTTCACTAGGAGCCAGTGACATCAATGAGAGTGTGGCCTATCCAGTCACTAGGAACCAGTGACATCACTGATAGTGCGGCCTATCCAGTCACTAGGAGCCAGTGACATCACTGAGAGTGCAGCCTATCCAGTCACTAGGAACCAGTGACATCACTGAGAGTGCGGCCTATCCAGTCACTAGGAACCAGTGACATCACTGAGAGTGCAGTCTATCCAGTTACTCGGAACCAGTGACGTCACTGAGAGTGCAGCCTATCCAGTCACTAGGAGCCAGTGACATCACTGAGAGTGCAGCCTATCCAGTCACTAGGACCCAGTTACATCACTGAGACTGCAGCCTATCCAGTCACCAGGAATTAGTGACATAATTATATTATTGGCTCTGGTTTTGTAAGTATTAGGTGATAAATGTCTGGCTTCATTATGGGTATTCTTCTGTTTTAAAAAGCATTCTAGAGCGACAAGCATTTCTGTATACACTGCAGGGGCGTCGGAACAGGGGGGGCAAGGGGGCAGCTTGCCCCCCCCAAATATGACAGAGGCGCAGGGGAGCCGGCGCTGCTCGCTCAGCAAGGGTATACAAAGCAGGGAGGCGCTCTCCCTGCTTTGCTACCCTGCTGCTGCGCCTGTCAAACTGGGTGACAGCTAGTGGCAAAGCTGGCCCCGTGTAGCGCAGCTCACTCCCCCAGTGTGCGGCCTCTGCCCACACACTACTACGCTGCTGCCGCCGACTTCCCCTGCTGCCGAGATGGGTTTTAGGGGCGTGGCCTAATCGCGGGAGGCGTGGCCACGCCCCTTTATGGAAAATGTGGTGTGGTGTGGTGTGGTGTGGTGGGGGATCTGTGCAGTCCCTGACCCCTGACTGAGTCCCCAGCCCTGGCTCAGCCCCTCAGTTAGGGTCAATTCGAGGGGGGGGGGGAATGTGATCAGTGTGATCGTCCTCCCCTCCCCCACACCTATACAGGAAAAGGCAGGGGCTGAGCAAGAACAGCATCCTCTCTGCCCTCACTGCAGCACAGCACACTGCAGCATGTGCTGTGCTGCCAACATGAGATCTTATGCAGCTGCCTAGTAAGGAGGGAGAGGGGTGGGAGTGCAGTGCCCCCAGCGGACCCCTCCATCAGTCCCAGGTCTGGGTAATTAGTACCTGCTTCCCCCCCTCTCTGCGTCACTGACGACATAGGATGGAGCCGCTGCTGCTGCTGGAGTAACGGAGCCTGCGAGACACTGGAGGCGGAGAAGAGAGAGGAGAGTGAGCGCCTGAGCCGGGACCTCCTGCAGGTACTGGGGCCGCACTGTGGAGGGAACGAGGGCTGTACCTGGCATAGGGGGTTATTCAGAGATGAAAGCAGATTGCTGCATACGCAGCCAGATCTGCATTCATCCCTGCACATGCTGAGGGCCACCCAGCACAGGGCAAGGCCGCCCAGCATGTGTAAGGCCGCCTCCCGGTGCATCCGCAATTAGATTGCGGACACATCTGATCTAAGGTTGTGTTGGCTGGCTGCGCTGTCAGGCGGTCAGCAGACTTTTTTTATTGGGGGAGCGTCTGTGTGTGACATCATGCAGCCGCCCCAAAAATGGTCCCGGCCTGTCCCCGTTTTTCCGTCACCACCCTGCCTTAATCCCGCTACGCTGTCACCTGTCAATCACATTGTGGTTGCATCCATCGGAGAAGCGACCACCATGTGTATGGCCTCACGCCCACTGCGCATGCGCAGTTTGCTGCCACCAACAAACTGCGCTGCGGGCCGCTTTTGCAGCGGGGTCTGATTGACCCCTGTAATGTGTATAATAGGCTGTACCTGGCATAATGTGTATAATGGGCTGTACCTGGCAAATGTGTATAATGGGCTCTAGCTGGATAACGTGAATAAGGGACTCTATCTGGCATAAGTGTATAAGCAGCTCTACCTGGCATAACATGTATAAGGTGCTCTACTGTGGCGTAACGTGTATAAGAGGCTTTTACTCTGGCATAACTTGTATAAGTGGCTCTCCTGTGTGGTGTAACGTATATAAGGGTACTATATGTACTATAGGTACTATACTCCTGTGCAGTGTAATGTGAATAAAGGAAACTTCTGTGCGGTGTAATGTGACTAACGGACACTACTGTACAGGGTAATGTGAATTGGTACTATTCTTTGGCCCTATATTTTTTTCGCGCACCTTCGGCGCACACTGTCCCTGTTTTCAGCATGGCGGGTACAAAAGGAAACTTTCGCCCTGAGCACCTCAAGGTCTAGAACTGGCCCTGTCATTGATTTTATTTTTTAAACTATCTTTTTCTTTTTAAATGCAAGATGCCCCCAATTCAATACAGAGGAGGTGGCACTGAAATATACCTTTGCTCAGTGCACCATGGTACCTAGCTATACCTCTGATAAGGAGCACTACTGTATGTGGGCATTGTGTATAAGGGATAGTACTGTGTATAAGTGGTGTAACATGTATAAGGGGCATTACTGTGTGACGTAACGTGAATAAGGGGCACTATTTTGTGGCATAATATAAATCAGGTGCACTACTTTTGGGGTAATGCGAATAAGATTGTAATACTGTGTGGCTTTATTTGAATTGCCTGTAGATCCACGCGGGCGGCATCTCCTTTAAAAACAGCCTGCTACCGCAGGGTGCTGTGTCCTCCTATCTTCGTTTGTTGTGTCCTAGCCACCGCCGGCTGTCTCTCCTTCACAGTTGCATTACTGGGAGGAGGCGTGGCTATGGTCCCGGGATGTCCCAGCCTGGCCACGCCTCCTCCCAGTAATGCTTCTGTGAAGGAGAGACAGCCGGCGGCGGCTAGGACACAACGAAGATAGGAGGACACAGCACCCTGCGGTAGCAGGATGTTTTTAAAGGAGATGCCGCCCGCGTGGATCACTAGGTAAGCGTTCATCTGCACAGTGGTGGGGGGCTAAAAAGGTAGAGGAGGCCGGCACCAGGGGGCGCCAAAATAATTTTTTTCTACGCCCCCCCCAACCTAAAACCATTCCAGCGCCCCTGGTATACAGTAGTTCATCTTGCATCTCCCGGTGAGAAGAGACAGAGAATAATAAATGACATGGATGCTGGGTGTGTGTTGGTGGATACACAGTAAATTATATATGTGTTAAACAGGGCAGCCATCAGGGGGGGACTGTGGGGAATGGAGTCCCGGGCCCTTATAGAGAGGGGGGCCCACCACTGGCTCCTACAGCAGACCGATGCGCAGGGAGGACTAAAACAAGCCTTCCCTACACATCAGCTCTGTGAATTTTTCCTGCAGGTCCGCAATGCTCCACTTATATGTAAAGTCATTATGTGTGACATCACATAGGGGTGGAGCGGTGTGGCAGAATCTTTTTTTTTTTTTTTTTTTTTTAGTGGGGGAGCCCTGTCTATTTTGTCAGTCCTGGGCCCCACAATTTCTGATGGCAGCCCTGTGTTACACTATCTGTGGCTGCAGAGCACATTACAGCTTTCTCCCTGTGATTGTCGGCTGAGTGTTCTGGGAATAGAGACATTAATTACAACAGACGATTTACATTGATTGTAGCTGGATGTATGTGTACAGTGCGAGTTCATCTGCTGTCCGAGGTATTGTTAGGACACTACTCTAACCGTGTAATATAGGGGGTCATTCCGAGTTGATCGCACGCTGGCTACTTTTAGCTGCCGTGCAAACGCATTGTCGCCGCCCACTAGGGAGTGTATTTTCTCTTTGCAGAAGTGTGAACGCTTGTGCACTAAAAACAGAATTATTTTTTTTATATATATAGTATATTGCGCTTTGATGTGCTATATATATATATATATATATATGTGTGTGTGTGTTTTTGTATATAGATACGTGTGTGCTTTTACTCAAAATTACCACACTTGGAACTTGCTTTCAATAAAAATTCTTATATTTTAATTAATACCTCAATTATACCACACATAAATGTATACCATAAGTTCAGAAATAATTTAATACGCTTCAACTTCACTAATAAAAGCACACTGATATCCTTTTATGCCAGGGGTGGAGAACCTTTTTTCTACCAAGGGCCATTTGGATATTTATAAAATGCTTCGGGGGCCATACAAAAATTATCAACTTAAAAATTAGCCTGCCCCCAGTCAGTAGTTATGTTCCCAGTCACTTGTTATGCCCGATTAAATTTGCCCCCAGTCAGTTGTTATGCACCATTAAATATGCCCCCTGTAGTTATGCCCCATTAGATATGCCCCCTGTAGTTATGCCCCATTAGATATGCCCCCTGTAGTTATGCCCCATTAGATATGCCCCCTGTAGTTATGCCCCATTAGATATGCCCCCTAGTAGTGCCGCTTACACACACACATTAAAAGAAAAAAAACAAACCACAATGCTCACCATCCCCGCTCCTGCTCCCGGACCGCTGCCCTCCCTCTCCTCAAAACTATGGGAGATGTCATGGCGTCTCTCCCATAGCGCCGCACAGCCACACATGTGCACTGCCTGAGCCAGAAGCTGCAGCTCAGGAGTGATTTCCTGCCTCCGGCTGCTGCTGAGGAGCCCGGCGCCCGCTGGGGGTAAAATCTCAGCGGGATCTCGGCATCTCCTCTCGTTTAGGTGAGCCTGGCCGGGCCGGATCAAGTTGCTTTGAGGGCCTTATACGGCCCTCGGGCCTGAGGTTCCCCACCCCTGTTTTATGCTGTAAACAAGTAGCAGTAATGTAACTTGAAATACTGAGCCGACGCGTCTGGTTTGTTACATAAAGTGCATGAAACTGCAACAGTTACTGATTGCCTGTAAAGGATGAATACAAAGTATCTCCGATCCTCCTGCTACTGGCGTCTCAGTGCAGAGGACCTAGTGCTATACTAATAATTACCCGGACCTGCGGGAATGTCCTCTGTATCACAGCACAGATGCAAGGAGAATTATCCTCGTGGCATGCAGCCACCGCGTCCACCGCCGGCACTATTCGTGGCACAGTTGTATGTCTCTGTCCTGGCGGGCTGGTGTGAGCGCTCCAAAACAAGACCAGCCCTGTAGTTACTCTCCGCGTGCGTTGATTCTAATGACGGAGGGACGGCTTTTGACGTCACACACCTGCCCAGCAAATGCCCAGGATATAGAGAGGAGAAAAAAAATCCCCAGTGGTATGCCAATCCCACTCTCCTGGCGATGTTAATAAACTTTTATATGTAAGAAGATTTTGTTGTATAAATGCAACTAATATAGGTAAACAGCAGCGTATGTTTTGAGACTTGGTTAGGGTCTCTAGCATAAACAAAATGAAAAAAATC
Organism: Pseudophryne corroboree; assembly: GCF_028390025.1. NCBI lineage: Eukaryota > Metazoa > Chordata > Amphibia > Anura > Myobatrachidae > Pseudophryne > Pseudophryne corroboree. The sequence goes on from NC_086451.1 coordinate 483,135,007, forward strand.
TAGAAAACATCGCGCTATAAAGTAAATAAGAATATATGTAAAGATAAATTTTATCAATACAACAATAAAAATTAGGTTTAAAAATATGGCTGTGAAGTTGTCAGAAATGAGGTCGGGAGACTGTTTATAAACAGTAAAATACCTTTTATTTTATACCAAATAATCCACCATGTGGAATGTAAGAATAAAACATATATAAAATTTCTATGAAAGCATCAGATGGTTAATATATGTAAAGCATTCCAAAGTGTATAGATGACTGTTATAACAACTCTAATGAATATGCTATATTGTAGTTAAATAGATACTAGAGTGTCCTTTTTAGAGACAATGTGTATCAATAGTTGCAATCCTTTGCACGATCCACACAGGTATAGCTATTGGCTTTAAATGCCGGCGTCCCGGCCACAATAATTAGTTCAAAGTGAACTGGAGGTTTTATAATTACCGCCTGTAACTTTCACAATTGTGAATGAAGTCGTCCCTCCTTTCCCGGTGGTGAGGCTATCACCGCCCCGGGCGTGATGTGCCGTGTGTCCGTAAATGGATAGGAGTCGAGGGACTCACCGATCGCTCCCGCTGAGGTGATAGAGCCATCTTCCCTCTCCCGGTGGTGAGGCCGTCACCGCCCCGGGTGATGTACTTCGACGGTTCGTGAGTGCAGCTCGCAAGAATCCTGCTGTCAGTATACTGTGGCGTGATGGTATTCAGCAGAGGAAGTCCCAAGGTATTGTGGGACGAAACGCGTTGACGCTACACTGGACATCTAGTAGTGCACTGGTCCACCGGGATAAGACCGACTTGGCTTTTGAAATCATTTACAGAGATCCCGCTGCCGTATTACCATCAGTAAGCACCCTCCTGTATTGCCGCTGGCCATTTACCCGCTCGTCAGCCTGTCTGCTGAATACCATCATGGTGGATTATTTGGTATAAAATAAAAGGTATTTTATTGTTTATAAACAGTCTCCCGACCTCATTTCTGACAACTTCACAGCCATATTTTTAAACCTAATTTTTATTGTTGTATTGATAAAATTTATCTTTACATATATTCTTATTTACTTTATAGCGCAATGTTTTCTAGATTTTTTTCAGCGAACGCCCAGCCACGACTGCGTTTTTTCTGCCACGCCTGCGTTTTTTTAATACTCCCTGAAAACGGTCAGTTGACACCCAGAAACGCCTACTTCATGTCAATCTTCCTGCGTTCGGCCGTGCGACTGGAATGTTCGTTACACTCTGTGCAAACCCACGATGCTCATTGTACCCGTACGACACGCCTGCGCATTGCGGTGCATACGCATGCGCAGAAATGCCGATTTTTAGCCTGATCGCTGCGCTGCGAACAACCGCAGCTAGCGATCAACTCGGAATGACCCCCATAACCTGGTGCTGATCCACAAGACACACCTTTACCTGTGCGAATAACAGCACGAGGACTGAGCGGCATAGATCCTTATAGCCACCACAGACAAACGCTGTTCCTAAAATATACCATGTATGCAATATACTTCCCAACTAGCGATATGTGTACATTAAAAATCAAAAAACATTTTCTTCATAATTTTTTCTCTGACGTCCTAGAGGATACTGGGGTCCACATTAGTACCATGGGGTATAGATGGGTCCACTAGGATCCTTGGGCACTTTAAGAAATTAATAGTGTGCGCTGGCTCCTCCCTCTATGCTCCTCCTACCAGACTCAGTTTAGAAATGTGCCCGGAGGAGCCGGTCATGCTTAGGGAAGCTCCTGAAGAGTTTTCTGCATTTATCTTTCTGTCTGTTATTTTTCAGGCAGGACTGGATAGCACCAGCCTGCCTTCTTCGTGGACTTGGGGGGGGGGGGGGGGGGGGAGACGACCCACCTTCCTAAAGAGTTAATGGTCCCGTTCTCCGCTGACAGGACACTGAGCTCCTGAGGGAACTATTCGCAAGCCCCACCACGGCGAGCGTACCCTCCCGCAGCACGCCACCACCCCTAACAGAGCCAGAAGACTGAAGAGTGGTGAGCAGGAGGTCGGCGTCCCGGTAAGCGGGTCACTGGTTGTAATGGTGGCATAAGAGTATGGAGCGCAGCGCTGACATGCAGGCTGCATCTCCAGGCTCAGATAACATACTGTGTGTGTGTTCAACCACTGTGAGGGGCGAGCTGAGACACTGACAAGTTTACCTACACTGGCAGCACTGCTTACAGGGGTTCTAACCCGCTGTTAAGCACCATAAAAACCTCAGCCAGTATAATAAAAACTGGGAAGACCACGCAACATTGAGGGGGCGGGGCTTCACTTTGAGCGGATCAAGCAGCTCACGAGTGCCATTTTCCTTCTGCAGCTTACACAGATCAGACTGGCAGAGTAGCGCAGCTCCTCCACAAGGACTCCTAACTACCTCAGTGTTACCAGGGGCTCATAGCAAAGGGGGGGACCAATATTAGAATACTAAGCCCCTATTAGGGTACTTAGTTTGCGACCTAGCTAAGCTTATAATTAGCTATAAGGGCGCAGTGTGGCATCCTCTGTCTCCCTAGGGGGTTCTGTGTGGGTTAACTGTGTTTTTAACCTTTTTCTACTGTGTGTTCTTTTACATTACAAAATGTCTAAGGAGTAGGTCTCATGCACGGCAGAGTGTTTTTCATCCCCAGGGGGATCACTACAGTGTACTCAGGGTAGTACACATTCTCAGGCTAGTGGGTCTGAACCTGCATGGTTGGATTCATTAAATGATCTCAAATATTTCCGTCAAATTGTCCCATACTGAGAAAGAGACGCAATACTTGACAGTCTGTTTTTGGCCTGATGAGTAGAAATTCAGGTCCCATACCAGCATCTCAGACCCCTATTATTTGTCCACAAAAGCGTACACTGGCCCAAATCTTGCAGGCTCACACTGATGATGATGTGTCAGATGCAGAGGAGCGTGAGGTGGACTCGGGAGGGGGGGGGGGGGTGCAGTCCTGTCACAAGGAATACAGGCCCTGATTGAAAATATTAGAGATGTCCTGCACATTCCTGACATAGGAGGATGAGGAATCTTATTTTAATGTAAAAAAGAAATCCTCTGCTACTTTTCCTGCATCTAAGGAATTAAATGACCTATTTGAAGAAACTTGGGTAAATCCTGACAAAAACTTTCAGATCCCTAAAAGGTTAATTACATCCTTCCCTTTTCCCCAGGATTATGGGAAAAAATGGGAAAACCCACCGATTATCGACGCATCGGTATTAGAAATGTGCGGCTGGCACTTTTCGTGTTTTGGTTTTGGCTTGGTTTTGCCAAAACCACCCTTTCGTGTTTTGGTTTTGGATCTGGATGATTTTTTAAAAAAACATAAAAACAGCTAAAATCACAGAATTTGGAGGTAATTTTGCTCCTACGGTATGATTAACCTCAATAACATTCATTTCCACTCATTTCCAGTCTATTCTGAACACCTCACACCTCACAATATTATTTTTAGGCCTAAAAGTTGCACCGAGGTGGCTGGATGACTAAGCGAAGCGACACAAGTGTGCGGCACAAACACCTGGCCCATCTAGGAGTGGCACTGCAGTGTCAGACAGGATGGCACTTAAAAAAAAATAGTCCCCAAACAGCACATGATGCAAAGAAAAAAAGAGGTGCACCAAGGTCGCTGGATGGCTAAGCTAAGCGACACAAGTGGCCGACACAAACACCTGGCCCATCTAGGAGTGGCACTGCAGTGTCAGGCAGGATGGCACTTCAAAAAAATAGTCCCCAAACAGCAAAGATGCAAAGAAAAATGAAACAAAAAAGAGGTGCAAGATGGAATTGTCCTTGGGCCCTCCCACCCACCCTTATGTTGTATAAACAGGACATGCACACTTTAACGAACTTATAATTTCAGTGACAGGGTCTGCCACACGACTGTGGCTGAAATCACTGGTTGGTTTGGGCCCCCACCAAAAAAGAAGCAATCAATCTCTCCTTGCACAAACTGGCTCTACAGAGGCAAGATGTCCACCTCATCCTCATCCTCCAATTCCTCACCCCTTTCACTGTGTACATCCCCCTCACAGATTATTAATTCGTCCCCACTGGAATCCACCATCTCAGGTCCCTGTATACTTTCTGGAGGCAATTGCTGGTAAATGTCTCCACGGAGGAATTTATAATTCATTTTGATGAACATCATCTTCTCCACATTTTCTGGAAGTAACCTCGTACGCCGATTGCTGACAAGGTGACCGGCTGCACTAAACACTCTTTCGGAGTACACACTGGAGGGGGGGCAACTTAGGTAAAATAAAGCCAGCTTGTGCAAGGGCCTCCAAATTGCCTCTTTTTCCTGCCAGTATACGTATGGACTGTCTGACATGCCTACTTGGATGCGGTCACTCATATAATCCTCCACCATTCTTTCAATGGTGACAGAATCATATGCAGTGACAGTAGACATGTCAGTAATCATTGGCAGGTCCTTCAGTCCGGACCAGATGTCAGCTTTCGCTCCTGACTGCCCTGCATCACCGCCAGCGGGTGGGCTAGGAAATCTTATCCTTTTCCTTTCAGCCCCAGTGGCGGGAGAAATTGAAGGAGGAGCTGTTGACGGGTCACGTTCCGCTTGAGTTGACAATTTACTCACCAGCAGGTCTTTGCACCTCTGCAGACTTGTGTCTGCTGGAAAGAGAGATACAACGTAGGCTTTAAACCTAGGATCGAGCACGGTGGCCAAAATGTAGTGCTCCGATTGAATCCTGGCAAAGCGAATGAAGGGCTCCATCCACAAGTCCCACATACTTTGCGGAATCGCGCCATCTTAGCTCCTCCTTCAATTTCTCCAGCTGCTTCTGCAAAAGCCTGATGAGGGGAATGACCTGACTCAAGCTGGCAGTGTCTAAACTGACTTCACATGTGGCAAGTTCGAAGGGTTAGAGAACCTTGCACAAGACGGAAATCATTCTCCACTGCGCTTGAGTCAGGTGCATTACCCCTCCTTTGCCTATATCGTAGGTGGATGTATAGGCTTGAATGGCATTTTGCTGCTCCTCCATCCTCTGAAGCATATAGAGTGTTGAATTCCATCTCGTTACCACCTCTTGCTTCAGTTGATGGCGGGGCAGGTTCAGGAGTGTTTGCTGGCGCTCCAGTCTTCGGCACGCAGTGGCAGAATGCCGAAAGTGGCCCGCAATTTTTCGGGCCACCGACAGCATCTCCTGCACACGCCTGTCATTTTTCAAAAAATTCTGCACCACCAAATTAATTGTATGTGCAAAACATGGGACATGCTGGAATTTGCCCAGATGTAATGCACGCACAATATTGGTGGCGTTGTCCGATATCACAAATCCCCAGGAGAGTCCAATTGGGGTAAGCCATTCTGCGATGATGTTCCTCAGTTTCCGTAAGAGGTTGTCAGCTGTGTGCCTCTTAAGGAAAGCGGTGATACAAAGCGTAGCCTGCCTAGGAACAAGTTGGCATTTGCGAGATGCTGCTACTGGTGCCGCTGCTATTGTTGCTGCAGGAGGCCATACATCTACCCAGTGCGCTGTTACAGTCATATAGTCCTTAGTCTGCCCTGTTCCACTTGTCCACATGTCCGTGGTTAAGTGGACACTGGATACAACCGCATTTTGTAGGACACTGGTGACTCTTTTTCTGACGTCTCTGTACATTCTCGGTATCACCTGCCTAGAGAAGTGGAACCTAGATGGGATTTGATACCAGGGACACAGTACCTCAAACAATTCTCTAAGTCCCACTGAACTAATGGTGGATACCGGACACACGTCTAACACCAACATAGCTGTCAAGGCCTCAGTTATCCGCTTTGCAAAAGGATGACTGCTGTCATATTTCATCTTCCTCACAAAGGACTGTTGGACAGTCAATTGCTTACTGGAAGTAGTACAAGTGGTCTTCCGACTTCCCCTCTGGGATGACGATCGACTTCCAGCAGCAACAGCAGCAGCGGCAGCAACAGCAGGTGTATCACTCAAGGATCCTACGGAGGAATCCCGGTTAGGAGAGGACTCCTCAGTCTTGACAGTGACATGGCCTGCAGGACTACTGACGTTCCTGACTGAGGAGGAAGTTGACGTTGAGGTAGTTGGTGGTGTGGCTTGCAGGAGCTTGGGTACAGGAGGAAGAAGGGATTTAGGTGTCAGTGGACTGCTTACGCTCTTACCCAAAGTTTAACAACTTGACACTGACTTCTGATAAATGCGAAGCAGGTGATGTATAAGGGAGGATGTTCCTAGGTGGTTAACATCCTTACCCCTACTTATTACAGCTTGACAGAGGCAACAGATGGCTTGACACCTGTTGTCCGGATTTGTGGAGAAATAATTCCACACCGAAGAGTTGGCTTTTTTGGTAGTTGGCCCAGGCATCACAATGGGCTTCTTCATCCCACGGACAACAGTTGTCTCCCCCGGTGCCTGACTTAAACAAACCACATCACCATCAGAATCCTCATCATCAACTTCCTCCTCAGCGCCAGCAACACCCATATCCTCATCCTGGTGTACTTCAACAGTGACATCTTCAATTTGACTATCAGGAACTGGACTGTGTGTGCTCCTTCCAGCACTTGCAGGGGGCGTGCAAATGGTGGAAGGAGCCACCTCTTCCCGTCCAGTGTTGGGAAGGTCAGGCATCGCAACTGCCGACACACTTGGACTCTCCTTGGGGATTTGTGATACCATCTCAGAACGCACAGTTCTTTTCTGTGCTCTTTCCAGCTTAACTCTTTTAATTTTTCTAGCGGGAGGATGAGGGCTTCCATCATCATGTGAAGCTGAACCACTAGCCATGAACATAGGTCAGGGCCTCAGCCGTTCCTTGTCACTCCGTGTCGTAAATGGCATATTGACAAGTTTACGTTTCTCCTCAGACGATTTAAATACATTTTTTACTGAACTTTGGCTTTTTGGATTTTACATGCCCTCTACTATCACATTGGGCATCGGCCTTGGCAGACGACGTTGATGGCATTTAATTGTCTATGTCATGGCTAGTGGTAGCAGCTTCAGCACTAGGAGGAAGTGGATCTTCTTGATCTTTCCCTATTTTATCCTCAAAATTTTTGTTCTCCATTATTTTTTGGGAGTTATATGAGACAATATGCGTCACAGGAATGACTGGAATTACTGATGAACAGGACACCACCACTGGTCTAATGCAGCACAACACAACAACACTGTAAGAGACTTGTAGTTGTTGTTATAATTATTATAATTCTGTAGCAGTGGACATATACCAGCAGCGTATAGCACTGTGACTGCCTCGTCACTGGAATGACTGATGAACAGGACACTACCACTGGTCTGATGCAGCACAACACAACAACACTGTAAGGGACTTGTGGTTGTTATTATTATTATTATTACTAGGTGATTCATCGCGCCCTACGGGCGCTCTTCACACCGTAGTTGGGGGCTACGCCCCGTTAACCGCTGCACGGCTTTGAACATACGCAGGCCGGTAGATAACAGAATCAGAAACGCAGGGCAGTATAGAGGGCATACAGAAATGGGGTCCGGTTGAGATAAGATAGAGAGGCGTAGGGGGGGGAGAAAGGGAATGTACAGAAACGCTGTGCGATCGGTAAAGGATAGGGAGAGTCAGGGTGGTAGGGAGAGGATAAAGAGAGGCAAGGGGTTAGAGAGAAAATACCGTTGCAAGAGGCTACGACCCGTTATCCCCTGCACGGGCTTCAGCTGTGCTATAATTGTTATTACATGGAGTATTACCTGATTTTTTTTTTTATTGCAGTGGGTAAATATTGTAAGGGGGAAGGGCGTGTGATTGTCAAGGGGGCGTAGGCCTTTGTGAGGGCGTGCAGAGTGGCCGCAGGGCACAATGAATAACATAGTGTAGTATATACTGCTAGTGTCTGCATTATGAAGTACCAGATGAGTAACAGCAATGCACTGTAGATAAGATACCAAGGTGCTGTGGCCACAGGTAGCAGAGCCGCTTATACACACAATGGCCACAGGTAGCAGAGCCGCTTATACACACAATACCCACAGGTAGCAGAGCCGCTTATACACACAATACCCACAGGTAGCAGAGGCGCTTATACACACAGTGGCTACAGGTAGCAGAGCCACTTATACACACTATGGCCACAGGTAGCAGAGCCGCTTATACACACAATACCCACAGGTAGCAGAACCGCTTATACACACAATACCCACAGGTAGCAGAGACGCTTATACACACATTACCCACAGGTAGCAGAACCGTTTATACACACAATACCCACATGGGGGCAGAGGCGCTTATACACACAGTGCCCACAGGTAGCAGAGCCGCTTATACACACAATACCCCCAGGTAGCAGAGGCGCTTATACACACAGTGCCCACAGGTAGCAGAGGCGCTTATACACACAATACCCACAGGTAGCAGAGCCACTTATACACACAGTGCCCACAAGTAGCAGAGCCGCTTATACACACAATGGCCACAGGTAGCAGAGCCGCTTATACACACAATGGCCACAGGTAGCAGAGCCGCTTATACACTCAATACCCACAGGTAGCAGAGCCGCTTATACACACAGTGGCCACAGGTAGCAGAGCCGCTTATACACACAATACCCACAGGTAGCAGAGCCGCTTATACACACAATGGCCACAGGTAGCAGAGCCGCTTATACACTCAATACCCACAGGTAGCAGAGCCGTTTATACACACAGTGGCCACAGGTAGCATAGCCGCTTATACACACAATACCCACAGGGGGCAGAGGCGCTTATACACACAGTGGCCACAGGTAGCAGAGCCGCTTAAACACACAATACCCACAGGTAGCAGAACCGCTTATACACACAATACCCACAGGTAGCAGAGCCGCTTATACACACATTACCCACAGGTAGCTGAACCGATTATACACACAATACCCACAGGGGGCAGAGCCGCTTATACACACAATACCCCCAGGTAGCAGAGCCGCTTATACACACAGTGCCCACAGGTAGCAGAGCCGCTTATACACACAATACCCACAGGGGGCAGAAGCGCTTATACACACAGTGCCCACAGGTAGCAGAGCCGCTTATACACACAATACCCCCAGGTAGCAGAGGCGCTTATACACACAGTGCCCACAGGTAGCAGAGGCGCTTATACACACAATGGGCACAGGTAGCAGAGCCACATGTACACACATGACCCACAGGTAGCAGAACCGCTTATACACACAATACCCACAGGGGGCAGAGCCGCTTATACACACAGTGCCCACAGCTAGCAGAGCCGCTTATACACACAATACCCCCAGGTAGCAGAGGCGCTTATACACAGTGCCCACAGGTAGCAGAGGTGCTTATACACACAATGGGCACAGGTAGCAAAGCCACTTATACACACAGTGCCCACAGGTAGCAGAGCCGCTTATACACACAGTGTGCACAGGTAGCAGCGCCACTTATACACAATGGGCTGGTGCGGGGTTAACGCAGTTGGGGAGGGCCGGCTGTGGTGGTGTTGCGGGTGGTGGAGGGGCAGGTGCGTGGGTGTTGGTGGGGGGGGGGAAGGGCGGGTGCAGGGGTGCTGTGGGTGGGGGAGGGGGCTATTTGGTGGGGTGGTGCGGTTGGGTGGGTGTGAGGGTGCCACGGTTGCGGGGGCGGGTGGTGCTGCAGGAAGGGGAGGGATGGGGGTGGGGGAGCAGGGGTCCTGTGCGTAGGGGAGGGGCGGGGTGCCATGGGTGGAGGGTTGGGAGCAGGGGTGATATGGGTGTGGGAGGGGTTGCGGAAGAAGCTGGTGTGGGAGTGCCGTGGGTGGGGGAGTGGGGGGCTGCGGGTGGGAGTGTGGTGCCATGGGTGTGGGGACAGGTGCGGGGGGCAGGGACGGGTGCAGTAGTGCTGCGGTTGGGGTGTGGGAGGCGGCTGCGGGGGTTTCCGAGGGTTGGCGCGGGTGGGGGAGGGGGTGCGGGAGCAGGGGTGTTGCGGATGGGGGAGGGGCGGGTGCAGGAGGGGCAAATGCGGTGGTGGTGGTGGTGCGGGTGGGGTGGAGGGGTGTAGCGGGGGAGAGGTGGGTATGGGGGTGGAGTGGGGGAGGGGCGGGGTGCCGCGGGTGGGGGAGGGGGCAGTTAGCCAGGGTGGTGCGGTTGGGGGTGAGGGTGCTATGGTTGCAGCATAGGGGGGGTGCTGCAGGTAGGGGAGGGGTGGGGGTGCGGGAGCAGGGGTGCTGTGCGTAGTGGAGGGTCGGGGTGCCATGGGTGGGGAGTTGGGAGCAGGGGTGATGTGGGTTTGGGAGGGTTGGGGGAGCTGTGGGAGAAGCTGGTGTGGGAGTGCCGTGGGTAGGGGAGGGGGGGTTCTGGGCGTGGGGGCGTTGTGCCATGGGTGGGGGACAGGTGTGGGGGGGGCAGTGGCGGGTGCAGTGGTGGTGCGGATGGGGGGTGGAAGGCGGCTGCGGGGGTTCCGAGGGTTGGGGGTGTGGCGTGGGTGGGGGAGGGGGTGCAGGAGCAGGGGTGTTGCGGATGGGGGAGGGGTGGGTGCAGGAGGGGCAGATGCGTTGGTGGAGTGGAGGATGCAGGGGTGTAGCGGGGGGAGAGGTGGGTATGGGGGTGGAGCGGGGGGGGTGCCAAGGGTGGGGGAGGGGGCGGTTTGCCGGTGTGGTGCATTTGGGGGGGTGGTGGGTTTGAGTGTGCCATGGTTGCAGGTGCGGGTGCTACAGGTAGGGGAGGGGTGGGGGTGCGGGAGCAGGAGTGCTGTGCGTAGGAGAGGGGCGGGGGTGCCATGGGTGGGGGGTTGGGAGCAGGGGTGATGTGGGTGTGGGAGAAGCTGGTGTGGGAGTGCCGTGGATGGGGGAGGGGGGGTGCTGGGGGTGGGGGCGTGGTGCCATGGGTGGGGGGACAAGTGCGGAGGGGGGGCAGGGGCTGGAGCAGTGGTGGTGCAGTTGGGTGGTGGGAGGCAGCTGCTGGGATTCCGAGGGTTGGGGGGGGGGGGGGGGTGTGCAGGAGGGGCAGATGCGGTGGTGGTGCGGGTTGGGTGAAGGGTGCAGCGGGGGAGAGAGGTGGGTATGGGGGAGGGGCAGGGTTGCAGCGGGTGGGGGAGGTGCGGGGGGTGCTGCAGATGTGGGAGCTACGAGTGGGGGCGGGAGTGCCGTGGGTGGGAGCGGATGTGGGGGATGCGTTGGGTGCCGCAGGGGGGGGCAGCGGGTGTTGGTGCTGTGGGTGGGGGAGGGGGCAGAGTGCCACGGGTGGTGCGGGTGTTAGTGCTGCGGGTGGGGGAGGGGGTGGAGTGCCACGGGTGGTGGGTGGATGCGGTGGGTGCCGCGGGTAGGTGGCGCGGGTGTTGGTGCTGCGGGTGGGGGAGAGGGTGGGTATGGGGGAGGGGCAGGGTTGCAGCGGGTGGGGGAGGGGCGGGGGGTGCTGCAGGTGTGGGAGCTACGGGTGGGGGCGGGAGTGCCGCGGGTGGGAGCGGATGTGGGGGATGCGTTGGGTGCCGCAGGGGGGGGCAGCGGGTGTTGGTGCTGTGGGTGGGGGAGGGGGCAGAGTGCCACGGGTGGTGCGGGTGTTGGTGCTGCGGGTGGGGGAGGGGGTGGAGTGCCACGGGTGGTGGGTGGATGCGGTGGGTGCCGCGGGTAGGTGGTGCGGGTGTTGGTGCTGCGGGTGGGGGAGAGGGTGGGTATGGGGGAGGGGCAGGGTTGCAGCGGGTGGGGGAGGGGCGGGGGGTGCTGCAGGTGTGGGAGCTACGGGTGGGGGCGGGAGTGCCACGGGTGGGAGCGGATGTGGGGGATGCGTTGGGTGCCACAGGGGGGGGGCAGCGGGTGTTGGTGCTGTGGGTGGGGGAGGGGGTGGAGTGCCACGGGTGGTGGGTGGATGCGGTGGGTGCCGCGGGTAGGTGGTGCGGGTGTTGGTGCTGCGGGTGGGGGAGAGGGTGGGTATGGGGGAGGGGCAGGGTTGCAGCGGGTGGGGGAGGGGCGGGGGGTGCTGCAGGTGTGGGAGCTACGGGTGGGGGCGGGAGTGCCACGGGTGGGAGCGGATGTGGGGGATGCGTTGGGTGCCACAGGGGGGGGGCAGCGGGTGTTGGTGCTGTGGGTGGGGGAGGGGGCAGAGTGCCACGGGTGGGGCGGGTGTTGGTGCTGCGGGTGGGGGAGGGGGTGGAGTGCCACGGGTGGTGGGTGGATGCGGTGGGTGCCGCGGGTAGGTGGCGCGGGTGTTGGTGCAGCGGCTGGGGGAGAGGGTGGGAGTGCCGCGGGTGGGGGGCGAATGCGGTTGGTTGCCGCGGGTGTTGGTGCTCTGGGCGGGGGAGGGGGCGGGAGTGCCGCGGGTGGTGGGTGGATGCGGCGGGTGTTTGTGCTACGGGTGGGGGAGGGGGCAGGAGCAGTGGCGCCACAACGTGACACCAAAGTGCCGCCTCCTGCTCAGTGACAGGAGCTGGATGCTGCAACCCGGCTCCTGTCACAGCGCAGAAGCCAGCACTGCAGATTCAGCAGTGTCCGGGTGAAGGCCGTATCCCCCGACCCACAATGTGCCGAAAACGGGGGTCGGGACGCGAAGCCACGCCCCCTTCCGTGAAGCCACGCCCCCTTTTCACCCGCGACCGCACCGGGTGTTATAACAGTAAGTGACGCCTCTGAGCGGGAGTGCCGCGGATGTTGGTGCTGCGGGAGGGGGAGAGGGCGGGAGTGCCGCGGGTGGGGGGCAGATGCGGGTGGGAGGGGGAGCGAGTGCGGCTGTCAGTGTCAGCATGTCCCCCTGAACTCTGCAGCAGCCGCTAGTCTGTGAGGCGGGTAGTGTGAGTTCCGCTCACAGTCAGCGGCTGCTCTGTCACCAGAGAGTGTACGGGGAGAAGGGAGACAGGGGACTGGGCGGAGATAGGGAGGGGACTGGGCGGAGATGGGGAGGGGACTGTTCCTGGCCAGATCTGTGCCTGTGACTCCGCCCAGCGTTACGGCAAGGCACAGAATCACAGAGTTGGGCAAATATATAGGAGATTATACGGCAGCAGTGGACATATAGCAGCAGCGTATATCATCACTGGAATGACTGATGAACAGGACACTACCACTGGTCTGATGCAGCACAACACAACAACACTTATACTAGAGATGTGCACTTGAAATTTTTCGGGTTTTGTGTTTTGGTTTTGGGTTCGGTTCCGCGGCCGTGTTTTGGGTTCGACCGCGTTTTGGCAAAACCTCACCGAATTTTTTTTGTCGGATTCGGGTGTGTTTTGGATTCGGGTGTTTTTTTAAAAAACACTAAAAAACAACTTAAATCATAGAATTTGGGGGTCATTTTGATCCCAAAGTATTATTAACCTCAAAAACCATAATTTCCACTCATTTTCAGTCTATTCTGAATACCTCACAATATTATTTTTAGTCCTAAAATTTGCACCGAGGTCGCTGGATGACTAAGCTAAGCGACCCTAGTGGCCGACACAAACACCTGGCCCATCTAGGAGTGGCACTGCAGTGGATAACCCTTCCAAAAAACACTCCCCAAACAGCACATGACGCAAAGAAGAAAAAAAGAGGCGCAATGAGGTAGCTGTGTGAGTAAGCTAAGCGACCCTAGTGGCCGACACAAACACCTGGCCCATCTAGGAGTGGCACTGCAGTGTCACGCAGGATGGCCCTTCCAAAAAACACTCCCCAAACAGCACATGACGCAAAGAAAAAAAGAGGCGCAATGAGGTAGCTGTGTGAGTAAGATAAGCGACCCTAGTGGCCGACACAAACACCTGGCCCATCTAGGAGTGGCACTGCAGTGTCACGCAGGATGGCCCTTCCAAAAAACACTCCCCAAACAGCACATGACGCAAAGAAGAAAAAAAGAGGCGCAATGAGGTAGCTGTGTGAGTAAGCTAAGCGACCCTAGTGGCCGACACAAACACCTGGCCCATCTAGGAGTGGCACTGCAGTGTCACGCAGGATGGCCCTTCCAAAAAACACTCCCCAAACAGCACATGACGCAAAGAAAAAAAGAGGCGCAATGAGGTAGCTGTGTGAGTAAGATAAGCGACCCTAGTGGCCGACACAAACACCTGGCCCATCTAGGAGTGGCACTGCAGTGTCACGCAGGATGGCCCTTCCAAAAAACACTCCCCAAACAGCACATGACGCAAAGAAGAAAAAAAGAGGCGCAATGAGGTAGCTGTGTGAGTAAGCTAAGCGACCCTAGTGGCCGACACAAACACTCCCCAAACAGCACATGACGCAAATAAAAATGAAAGAAAAAAGAGGTGCAAGATGGAATTGTCCTTGGGCCCTCCCACCCACCCTTATGTTGTATAAACAGGACATGCACACTTTAACCAACCCATCATTTCAGTGACAGGGTCTGCCACACGACTGTGACTGAAATGACGGGTTGGTTTGGACCCCCACCGAAAAAGAAGCAATTAATCTCTCCTTGCACAAACTGGCTCTACAGAGGCAAGATGTCCACCATTTTCTGGAAGTAACCTCGTACGCAGATTGCTGACAAGGTGAGCGGCGGCACTAAACACTCTTTCGGAGTACACACTTGTGGGAGGGCAACTTAGGTAGAATAAAGCCAGTTTGTGCAAGGGCCTCCAAATTGCCTCTTTTTCCTGCCAGTATAAGTACGGACTGTCTGACGTGCCTACTTGGATGCGGTCACTCATATAATCCTCCACCATTCTTTCAATGGTGAGAGAATCATATGCAGTGACAGTAGACGACATGTCCGCAATCGTTGTCAGGTCCTTCAGTCCGGACCAGATGTCAGCATCAGCAGTCGCTCCAGACTGCCCTGCATCACCGCCAGCGGGTGGGCTCGGAATTCTGAGCCTTTTCCTCGCACCCCCAGTTGCGGGAGAATGTGAAGGAGGAGATGTTGACAGGTCGCGTTCCGCTTGACTTGACAATTTTGTCACCAGCAGGTCTTTGAACCCCAGCAGACTTGTGTCTGCCGGAAAGAGAGATCCAAGGTAGGTTTTAAATCTAGGATCGAGCACGGTGGCCAAAATGTAGTGCTCTGATTTCAACAGATTGACCACCCGTGAATCCTTGTTAAGTGAATTAAGGGCTCCATCCACAAGTCCCACATGCCTAGCGGAATCGCTCCCTTTTAGCTTCTCCTTCAATGCCTCCAGCTTCTTCTGCAAAAGCCTGATGAGGGGAATGACCTGACTCAGGCTGGCAGTGTCTGAACTGACTTCACGTGTGGCAAGTTCAAAAGGTTGCAGAACCTTGCACAACGTTGAAATCATTCTCCACTGCGCTTGAGACAGGTACATTCCACCTCCTATATCGTGCTCAATTGTATAGGCTTGAATGGCCTTTTGCTGCTCCTCCAACCTCTGAAGCATATAGAGGGTTGAATTCCACCTCGTTACCACTTCTTGCTTCAGATGATGGCAGGGCAGGTTCAGGCGTTTTTGGTGGTGCTCCAGTCTTCTGTACGTGGTGCCTGTACGCCGAAAGTGTCCCGCAATTCTTCTGGCCACCGACAGCATCTCTTGCACGCCCCTGTCGTTTTTTAAAAAATTCTGCACCACCAAATTCAAGGTATGTGCAAAACATGGGACGTGCTGGAATTTGCCCATATTTAATGCACACACAATATTGCTGGCGTTGTCCGATGCCACAAATCCACAGGAGAGTCCAATTGGGGTAAGCCATTCCGCGATGATCTTCCTCAGTTGCCGTAAGAGGTTTTCAGCTGTGTGCGTATTCTGGAAACCGGTGATACAAAGCGTAGCCTGCCTAGGAAAGAGTTGGCGTTTGCGAGATGCTGCTACTGGTGCCGCCGCTGCTGTTCTTGCGGCGGGAGTCCATACATCTACCCAGTGGGCTGTCACAGTCATATAGTCCTGACCCTGCCCTGCTCCACTTGTCCACATGTCCGTGGTTAAGTGGACATTGGGTACAACTGCATTTTTTAGGACACTGGTGAGTCTTTTTCTGACGTCCGTGTACATTCTCGGTATCGCCTGCCTAGAGAAGTGGAACCAAGATGGTATTTGGTAACGGGGGCACACTACCTCAAGAAATTGTCTAGTTCCCTGTGAACTAACGGCGGATACCGGACGCACGTCTAACACCAACATAGTTGTCAAGGCCTCAGTTATCCGCTTTGCAACAGGATGACTGCTGTGATATTTCATCTTCCTCGCAAAGGACTGTTGGACAGTCAATTGCTTGGTGGAAGTAGTAAAAGTGGGCTTACGACTTCCCCTCTGGGATGACCATCGACTCCCAGCAGCAACAACAGCAGCGCCAGCAGCAGTAGGCGTTACACGCAAGGATGCATCGGAGGAATCCCAGGCAGGAGAGGACTCGTCAGAATTGCCAGTGACATGGCCTGCAGGACTATTGGCATTCCTGGGGAAGGAGGAAATTGACACTGAGGGAGTTGGTGGGGTGGTTTGCGTGAGCTTGGTTACAAGAGGAAGGGATTTACTGGTCAGTGGACTGCTTCCGCTGTCGCCCAAAGTTTTTGAACTTGTCACTGACTTATTATGAATGCGCTGCAGGTGACGTATAAGGGAGGATGTTCCGAGGTGGTTAACGTCCTTACCCCTACTTATTACAGCTTGACAAAGGCAACACACGGCTTGACAAATGTTGTCCGCATTTCTGTTGAAATACTTCCACACCGAAGAGCTGATTTTTTTGGTATTTTCACCAGGCATGTCAACGGCCCTATTCCTCCCACGGACAACAGGTGTCTCCCCGGGTGCCTGACTTAAACAAACCACCTCACCATCAGAATCCTCCTTGTCAATTTCCTCCCCAGCGCCACAACACCCATATCCTCCTCATCCTGGTGTACTTCAACACTGACATCTTCAATCTGACTATCAGGAACTGGACTGCGGGTGCTCCTTCCAGCACTTGCAGGGGGCGTGCAAATGGTGGAAGGCGCATGCTCTTCACGTCCAGTGTTGGGAAGGTCAGGCATCGCAACCGACACAATTGGACTCTCCTTGTGGATTTGGGATTTCGAAGAACGCACAGTTCTTTGCGGTGCTTTTGCCAGCTTGAGTCTTTTCATTTTTCTAGCGAGAGGCTGAGTGCTTCCATCCTCATGTGAAGCTGAACCACTAGCCATGAACATAGGCCAGGGCCTCAGCCGTTCCTTGCCACTCCGTGTGGTAAATGGCATATTGGCAAGTTTACGCTTCTCCTCCGACAATTTGATTTTAGATTTTGGAGTCCTTTTTTTACTGATATTTGGTGTTTTGGATTTTACATGCTCTGTACTATGACATTGGGCATCGGCCTTGGCAGACGACGTTGCTGGCATTTCATCGTCTCGGCCATGACTAGTGGCAGCAGCTTCAGCACGAGGTGGAAGTGGATCTTGATCTTTCCCTAATTTTGGAACCTCAACATTTTTGTTCTCCATATTTTAATAGGCACAACTAAAAGGCACCTCAGGTAAACAATGGAGATGGATGGATACTAGTATACTTATGGATGGACGAGCGACTGCCGACACAGAGGTAGCTACAGCCGTGGACTACCGTACTGTGTCTGCTGCTAATATAGACTGGATGATAATGAGATGAAATTAATATATATATATATATATATATAATATCACTAGTACTGCAGCCGGACAGGTATATATATTTATTATGTAATGACTGATGACGGACCTGCTGGACACTGTCAGCTCAGCAGCACCGCAGACTGCTACAGTAAGCTACTATAGTAGTATGTATCAAGAAGAAAGAGAAAAAAAAAAAAACACGGGTAGGTGGTATACAATTATGGATGGACCAGCGACTGCCGACACAGAGGTAGCTACAGCCGTGGACTACCGTACTGTGTCTGCTGCTAATATAGACTGGATGATAATGAGATGAAATTAATATATATATATATATATATATAATATCACTAGTACTGCAGCCGGACAGGTATATATATTTATTATGTAATGACTGATGACGGACCTGCTGGACACTGTCAGCTCAGCAGCACCGCAGACTGCTACAGTAAGCTACTATAGTAGTATGTATCAAGAAGAAAGAGAAAAAAAAAAACCACGGGTAGGTGGTATACAATTATGGATGGACCAGCGACTGCCGACACAGAGGTAGCTACAGCCGTGGACTACCGTACTGTGTCTGCTGCTAATATAGACTGGATGATAATGAGATGAAATCAATATATATATATATAATATCACTAGTACTGCAGCCGGACAGGTAGATATATTTATTATGTAATGACTGATGACGGACCTGCTGGACACTGTCAGCTCAGCAGCACCGCAGACTGCTACAGTAAGCTACTATAGTAGTATGTATCAAGAAGAAAGAGAAAAAAAAAACACGGGTAGGTGGTATACAATTATGGATGGACCAGCGACTGCCGACACAGAGGTAGCTACAGCCGTGGACTACCGTACTGTGTCTGCTGCTAATATAGACTGGATGATAATGAGATGAAATTAATATATATATATATATATATAATATCACTAGTACTGCAGCCGGACAGGTATATATATTTATTATGTAATGACTGATGACGGACCTGCTGGACACTGTCAGCTCAGCAGCACCGCAGACTGCTACAGTAAGCTACTATAGTAGTATGTATCAAGAAGAAAGAGAAAAAAAAAAAACACGGGTAGGTGGTATACAATTATGGATGGACCAGCGACTGCCGACACAGAGGTAGCTACAGCCGTGGACTACCGTACTGTGTCTGCTGCTAATATAGACTGGATGATAATGAGATGAAATTAATATATATATATATATATATATAATATCACTAGTACTGCAGCCGGACAGGTATATATATTTATTATGTAATGACTGATGACGGACCTGCTGGACACTGTCAGCTCAGCAGCACCGCAGACTGCTACAGTAAGCTACTATAGTAGTATGTATCAAGAAGAAAGAGAAAAAAAAAAAACCACGGGTAGGTGGTATACAATTATGGATGGACCAGCGACTGCCGACACAGAGGTAGCTACAGCCGTGGACTACCGTACTGTGTCTGCTGCTAATATAGACTGGATGATAATGAGATGAAATTAATATATATATATATATATAATATCACTAGTACTGCAGCCGGACAAGTATATATATTTATTATGTAATGACTGATGACGGACCTGCTGGACACTGTCAGCTCAGCAGCACCGCAGACTGCTACAGTAAGCTACTATAGTAGTATGTATCAAGAAGAAAAAAAAAAAAAAACACGGGTAGGTGGTATACAATTATATATATATTATATACAATGATATATATATATCTATATATTAAACTGGTGGTGATTAATTAAACTGGTGGTCAGGTCACTGGTCACACTATCAGCAACTTGCAAGTAGTACTCCTAAGCAGACAATCACAATATATACTGGTGGTCAGTGTGGTCACAATGGCAGTGTGGCACTCTGGCAGCAAAAGTGTGCACTGTACGTTAAAATATGTACTCCTGCTCTCAGACTCTAACTGCTCCCCACTGTCTCCCCCACAAGTCAGATATACAGTCACACTATCACTTCAGCAAGTAGTAGTACTCCTCCTAATGCTCCCCAAAATTACTAAAGTAAATAAATAATACTGTGTCTCTCTCTACTCTAGTCTCACTCTCTATAAACGGAGAGGACGCCAGCCACGTCCTCTCCCTATCAATCTCAATGCACGTGTGAAAATGGCGGCGACGCGCGGCTCCTTATATAGAATCCGAGTCTCGCGATAGAATCCGAGCCTCGCGAGAATCCGACAGCGGGATGATGACGTTCGGGCGCGCTCGGGTTAACCGAGCAAGGCGGGAAGATCCGAGTCGCTCGGACCCGTGTAAAAAAACCTGAAGTTCGGGCGGGTTCGGTTTCCGAGGAACCGAACCCGCTCATCTCTACTTTATACAGCTACACTGGATATATGGCAGCAGAGAACATCAACACTGTGACTGGCTGAACTGATGCAGCACAATACACTGACTACACTGGACTGGACAGCACAACACAGCACCACTTTTTACAGCTACACTGGATATATGGCAGCAGAGAACACCAACACTGTGACTGGCTGGACTGATGCAGCACAATACACTGACTACACTGGACTGGACAGCACAACACAGCACTACTTTATAAAGCTACACTGGCAGGAGAGGACACCAACACTGTGACTGGCTGGACTGATGCAGCACAATACACTGACTACACTGGACTGGACTGAGCAGCACAACACAGCACAAGACTTGCCACCCCACTTTCCTGCCCCCACACAGACACTGAACACTGAGGACACGTCCTTTCAATACACTCTCCGAGACTGGAGTGAAAATGGGCGCAACGCGCGGCTCCTTATATGGATTCCAAATCCTGCGAGAATCCGACAGCGGGATGATGACGTTTTGCCGCGTTCAGGTTTCCGAGTCAGGCGGGAAATTCCAAGCCTGACTCGGATCCGGGTTCGAGACGTGAAGTTCGGTAGGGTTCGGTTCTCTGAGAACCGAACCCGCTCATCTCTAATCGGTATCTAGGTTGTCATGCAAGATAGTCTTGCCTGTCCCGGAGGCGGCCTCCTTAAAAGACACGGCTGACCGCAAGATTGAGACCACTCTCAAATCTCTGTACACAACTACGGTGGTGGCCCAAAGACCTACTGTAGCTTGTGCATGGATCACTAGAGCCATTGCAAAATGGTCAGATTACCTGATTGAGGGATTAGATTCCTTACCCAGAGGGGATATTGTTTTACTCCTATAGCATATACAGGACTCTGCAAATTTTATGGTGGAGGCCATAAAAGAGATAGGCTTGCTAAATGCACGCACCACGGCCATGGGAGTGTCAGGACGCAGGGGCTTATGGCTACGTCAGTGGACTGCGGATGTGGATTCCAGAAAAGGTGTGGAAACTTGGAAGCCTACCATTCACATGTTAGGCCCTGTTTGGAGATGAACTGGATACGTGGCTATCCAAGGCTACGGCGGGTAAGTCTACATACCTTCCTTCCGTGGCTCCCTCAGCTAGGAATACCTACTCGGCTCCGACTCTGCAGTCCTTTCAGACAGCAAAATTTAAAAAAGAGAATAAAGGTTCTTCTACAGCCTTCAAAGGTACTAGAGGTAAACCCAGAAAACCAGCAACTGCAGGTTCACAGGAACAGCACTCAGGTTCTGTTTCCTCTAAGCCTTCAGCATGAGGGTGGACCGCACTGCCTGGAAGACAGGCAGGTGGGAGCCCGATTAAGAGATTTCAGTCACATATGGGTGACATCATGCCAGGATCCCTGGGTCAGAGAGCTTATCGCCCAGAGTTACAGACTGGAGTTTTAGGAACTCCCACCTCACAGATTCTTCAAATCAGGCTTACCTGCTTCTCAAGAGGCAAGTATAATTTTATAGGATGCAATTCAAAAACTGGTACAGACTCAGGACATTGTCCTAGTTCCACCTCAGCTGCAGAACAAAGGTTATTATTCCAACCTATTTGTGGTACCGAAGCCGGACGGTTTGGTAAGACCCATTTTAAACCTCAAGTTCTTGAACCCGTATTTACGGGTGTTCAAATTCAAAATGGAGTCTCTGAGAGCGATGATCTCACGTCTAGAGGAAGAGGAATTCCTGGTGTCTCTGGATATCAAGGATGCGTACCTTCACATTCCAATCTGGCCACCTCATCAGGCTTATCTAAGGTTTGTATTACAGGACTGTCACTACCAGTTCTAGGCCCTGCCATTTGGCCTCTCCACAGCACCGAGGGTGTTCACCAAGGTAATGGCAGAGATAATGTTTCTCTTCCGCAAACAGGGAGTGAACATAATTCCGTACCTGGACGATCTGCTGATAAGGGCGCCATACAGGGAGAGGTTGTTGGACAACATTGCCGTCTCCACTCGACTACTCCAGCATCACGGGTGGATTCTGAACCTACCAAAATCTCACCTGGAACCACCACGGAGGTTTCCGTTCCTGGGGATGATACTGGATACGGAGGCACAGAAGGTATTCCTTCCTTTGGAAAAGGCATTGGTAATCCAGTCAATGGTGCGGAATGTCCTGAAATCAACCCGGATATCGGTGCATCTATGCATTTGCCTTCTGGGGAAGATGGTATCCACCTACGAGGCGATACAGTTCCATGCAAGGCCCTTCCAGCTGGATCTGTTGAACAAGTGGTCCGGATCGCATCTCCACATGCACCAGAGGATACGTCTGTCCCTAAGAGCCAGGATTTCTCTTCTGTGGTGGCTTCAGACTTCTCACCTGACCGAGGACCCAAGGTTCGGGATTCAAAATTGGATTCTGCCAACCACAGACGCAAGCCTCAGAGGTTGGGGAGCAGTCACCCAAGGGTAACAGTTCCAAGGAAAATGGTCACGTCAGGAAACCATTCTTTCAATCAACATTCCATAACTAAGGGCCATACACAACGCCCTTCTACAGGCATCACATCTTCTTCAAGATCAAGCCATTCAAATTCAGTCGGACAATGTGACGGCAGTAACGTACATAAACCGACAGGGCAGAATGAAGAGCAGAGCAGCAATGTCGGAGGTATTCTCCTCTGGGCAGAAAGACACACTGTGGTGTTGTCGGCAATCTTCATTCCGGGAGTAGACAACTGGGAAGCAGACTTCCTCAGCAGACACGACCTCCACCCAGGAGAGTGGGGCCTCCACCTGGAGGTGTTCGGGTGCTTGACATGTCGGTGGGGAATTCCAGAAATCGACATGATGGCCTCTCGTCTAAACAAGCAGCTCAGGCGGTATTGTTCTAGGTCGAGGGACCAACAGGCAGCAGCGGTAGACGCTCTGGTGACCCCATGGGTCTACCAGATGGTATATGTGTTGCTGCCACTTTCATTGATCCCAAAAATTCTCAAAAGAATAAAAAGGGAAAAGGTTCAAGCAATTGTCATTGCTCCGGACTGGCACAGAAGAGCTTGGTACGCGGATCTACTGGAAATGCTCCTGGAGGATCCGTGGCCTCTACCTCTTCAAGAGGATCTCCTGCAACAGGGGCCATTCGTCTATCAAGACTTACCATGGCTACGTTTGATGGCATGGAAGTTGAGCGTCAAATTCTTGTCTGGAAAGGGATCCCAGACAAGGTTATTCCGACTTTGATCCAAGCCAGAAAGGGGGTAACGTCTAAGCATTACCACCGTATTTGCAAAAAATACGTCTCTTGGTGTGAGGAATTTTCCTGCAGTGGAATTTCAACTGGGACATTTTCTGCTATTTTTGCAGTCAGGTGTGGATGTGAGCCTACGCCTTGGCTCCATAAAAGTCCAGATTTCGGCCTTATCCATTTTCTTCCAGAATCAATTGGCTTCCCTCCCTGAGGTTCAGACATTCTTGAAGGATGTTCTGCACATCCAACCGCCCTTTGTGCCTCCCACGACACCTTGGGATCTCAACGTGGTGTTGCAGTTCCTGCAATCAGAATGGTTTGAGCCCTTACAGGAGGTGGACGTAAAGTTTCTTACGTGGAAGGCTGTCACACTGTTGGCCCCGGCTTCAGCCAGGTGTGTGTCGGAACTGGATCCGTTGTCTCACAAGAGCCCCTATTTGATTTGTCATGAGGATAGAGCTGAACTCAGAACTCGTCAGCAATTTCTTCCAAAGGTGGTGTCTGCGTTCCATATTAACCAACCTATTGTGGTTCCAGTGGTTACCGACACCTCTTCTACCTCAAAGTCCCTAGATGTTGTGAGGGCTTTGGAGATTTACGTGAAGCGGACAGCTCGTCATGGAAAGTCGGACTCGCTGTTTGTTCTCTATGATCCCAATAAAATTGGGTGTCCTGCTTCAAAGCAGTCTATTGCTCGCTGGATCAGGCTTACTATCCAGTATGCTTACTCTACGGCAGGGTGGCCGGTTCCAAGATCTGTACAGGCCCACTCTACTAGGTCGATGGGTTCTTCCTCGGCGGCTGCCCAGGGTGTCTCAGCTTTACAGCTCTGCCGAGAAGCTACTTGGTCAGGTTCGAACACGTTTGCTAAGTTCTACAAGTTCGATACTTTGGCCTTTGAGGAACTTCAGTTTGGTCAATCAGTTATGCAGGAACCTCAGCACTCTCCCTCCCGTACTGGGAGCTTTGGTTCATCCCCATGGTACTAATGTGGACCCCAGTATCCTCTAGGACGTAAGAGAAAATAGGATTTTAACGACCTACTGGTAAATCCTTTTCTCGTAGTCCGTAGAGGATACTTGGTTAAGTAGTGTTGTTGGTTCAGCTGTTGCTGTTCCTGTTCAGGGTTGGTTAGCATGGTTTGTGTGTGCTGGTTCAAATCTCACCACTGTCCTTTAAATCCTTCTCTCAAGGTATGTCCGTCTCCTCGGGCAAAGTTTCTAGACTGAGTCTGATAGGAGGGGCATAGAGGGAGGAGCCAGCGCACAATAATAATTTCTTAAAATGCCCAAGGCTCCTAGTGGCCCCGTCTATACCCCATGGTACAAATGTGGACCCCAGTATCCTCTACGGACTACGAGAAAAGGATTTACTGGTAGGTAATTAAAATCCTATTTTTTTTTTTGTAATCTCCAGGACAAATTTCACAATGTACAGTATGGGGGTCATATCTGAATTCCATACCGCGGAAAGATCTGAACTGGGACTTGGTTTGGATCGGATTTCTTTAGGAGATCCAGACCGGGTTTTCATTCGGTTTGGTTGGATTCCGGACCGCACATCTCTATCTTAAATAATGTCAATAGCTGAATAGGATATATAATATACATCTTGTGCGACAATCTGCTTACTCTAACCTCATCTTTTTTTTAATTCTCTTTTTATAATTTATCAATATATAATATAATTTTTCCATCCGCATAGACAGTTCCACATTAATATACCTTTTGTATACTTGTACCTCTCTGTCTCACACACAAGTATCACGTGTGCAGGTAACGGCAGGACTTCTCTATTCCTCATCCATCCTGAACAGTGAGGGGGAATAGAGACAAGTGCAGAGAGTTCCGTTACTTCATGGGTGTGATTGGTTTGTGGCCCCCTTTGATGATAGGAAGCTCCGCAGAGATCAATGATGTCACAGCGCAGTGATGTGGAATAAGTTACATAATTTCCAGTTGCTGTTAAAACTTGCCAGTGACTTCAAGATAATTTTTTCATAGTTAATGATTTATAAAATAACTTTATCTTCTTCTATATGGAAAACATTACACATTTATTGTTGATTTTTAATTGTTTTTTTTATATATAGTTTAACTAAATGATCTTTCTGCTTTACATACCCTGGAGCTTTGAATTTGATGATTGGTCTTCTCCAAAATGGCCACCGCTATCCAAAACCGGGACATCAGCATTGAACGTGATATATTGCCTCACTCAAAATGTCCACCGCTACTTCTAATTGGGACTTCTGCATTACAATGCAGGTTGTGGGGCATTACTGAATGCGCATGTGCAATAAGTACTATGTAGACACCGGAAATGGGGTGAATTGATGTAATGGCCCGGAGACAGGAAGTGTGGTGGTCCCCTTGTTTTTTTGGCAGTTTTTAATGTTGTTTTTTCATATTTATTAATATTATGAAGTATGAATTCACCATTGCTGTATTAGGTGCTGTTTGTTATATACCATTAAGCTCTAAGAGGTATATTGGATCCTGGAACTGAAAGGATGTCACTATTGTATACACCTGAAAAAGTCCACTGGATGAAACGCGTTGGTCCATCCCTGTCTGACCTTATGCTCTAAATAATGTAGGGGACTTTCTTAATCTTGTGTGAATATTTTTTTATGAATTATAATGATTTGTACTCCGTTTTATGTGTATTGAGTGTTATGCTAATAAATTGCTACCCCTGCTATAAATTATATACTCGGGGGGTAGGGGGGGGGGGGGGGGGGCAGTGGCCGCATCTTTGACCAATTTTCTGTACAAATATTACCACTAATATATTTGAGGTGAAGCTGACGCCATTGAAAAGCGAAGGGAGTGCTGCCATAAAGGTAACAGTGGTTACCCATGTACTTAGTGATGAGCGGGTTCGGTTTCTCGGAATCCGAACCCCCCCCCCCCCCGAACTTCACGCTTTTTACACGGGTTCGAGGCAGACTCGGATCTTCCCGCCTTGCTCGGTTAACCCGAGCGCGCCCGAACATCATCATCCCGCTGTCGGATTCTCGCGAGGCTCGGATTCTATCGCGAGACTCGGATTCTATATAAGGAGCCGCGCGTCGCCGCCATTTTCACACGTGCATTGAGATTGATAGGGAGAGGACGTGGCTGGTGTCCTCTCCGTTTAGATAGAGAGTGAGACACTTGATTTACTGGAGCATTAGGAGTACTCAGAGAGTGCAGAGTTTTGCTGATAGTTATACTAGTGACCACCAGTTTTATTTATTATTTAATATAATCCGTTCTCTGCCTGAAAAAAAACGATACACAGTCACATACCATATCTGTGCTCAGCCTCAGTGTGCTGCATGATAATATCATCTACAGTATGTACATCTGACTGTGCTGAGTAGTGCTCACTGCTCACACAGCTTAATTGTGGGGGAGACTGGGGAGCAGTTATAGCAGGAGTACATATTTAACAGTGCACACTTTTGCTGCCAGAGTGCCAGTGTGACTGACCAGCAGTGACCACCAGTATATTGTCTGCCTGAAAAAGTTAAACACTCGTGTGGTGTTTTTTTTATTTTATTCTATAAACGCATTCTGCTGACAGTGTCCATTCATTATATTTCTATCTTCTTCATACTAGTAGTTTAGGAGTCTGCAGTGCTGACAGTGTCCAGCAGGTCCGTCATTATATAATATATACCTGTCCTGCAGTAGTGATATATATATATTTTTTATATCATTATCATCCAGTCTATACTAGCAGACGCAGTACGGTAGTCCACGGCTGTAGCTACCTCTGTGTCAGCAGTCGCTCGTCCATAATTGTATACCTACCTGTGGTGGGTTTTTTTTTTCCTATCTTCTTCATACTAGTAGTTTAGGAGTCTGCAGTGCTGACAGTGTCCAGCAGGTTCGTCATTATATAATATATACCTGTCCTGCAGTAGTGATATATATATATTTTTTATATCATTATCATCCAGTCTATACTAGCAGACGCAGTACGGTAGTCCACGGCTGTAGCTACCTCTGTGTCGGCAGTCGCTCGTCCATAATTGTATACCTACCTGTGGTGGGTTTTTTTTTTCTATCTTCTTCATACTAGTAGTTTAGGAGTCTGCAGTGCTGACAGTGTCCAGCAGGTCCGTCATTATATAATATATACCTGTCCTGCAGTAGTGATATATATATATTTTTGATATCATTATCATCCAGTCTACACTAGAAGACGCAGTACGGTAGTCCACGGTTGTAGCTACCTCTGTGTCGGCAGTCGCTCGTCCATAATTGTATACCTAACTGTGGTGGGTTTTTTTTTCCTATCTTCTTCATACTAGTAGTTTAGGAGTCTGCAGTGCTGACAGTGTCCAGCAGGTCCGTCATTATACAATATATACCTGTCCTGCAGTAGTGATATATATATATTTTTTATATCATTATCATCCAGTCTATACTAGCAGACGCAGTACGGTAGTCCACGGCTGTAGCTACCTCTGTGTCGGCAGTCGCTCGTCATCCATAAGTATACTAGTATCCATCCATCTCCATTGTTTACCTGAGGTGCCTTTTAGTTGTGCCTATTAAAATATGGAGAACAAAAATGTTGAGGTTCCAAAAATAGGGAAAGATCAAGATCCACTTCCACCTCGTGCTGAAGCTGCTGCCACTAGTCATGGCCGAGACGATGAAATGCCATCAACGTCGTCTGCCAAGGCCGATGCCCAATGTCATAGTACAGAGCATGTAAAATCCAAAACACCAAATATCAGTAAAAAAAGGACTCAAAAATCTAAAATAAAATCGTCGGAGGAGAAGCGTAAACTTGCCAATATGCCATTTACCACACGGAGTGGCAAGGAACGGCTGAGGCCCTGGCCTATGTTCATGGCTAGTGGTTCAGCTTCACATGAGGATGGAAGCACTCAGCCTCTCGCTAGAAAAATGAAAAGACTTAAGCTGGCAAAAGCACAGCAAAGAACTGTGCGTTCTTCGAAATCACAAATCCACAAGGAGAGTCCAATTGTGTCGGTTGCGATGCCTGACCTTCCCAACACTGGACGTGAAGAGCATGCGCCTTCCACCATTTGCACGCCCCCTGCAAGTGCTGGAAGGAGCACCCGCAGTCCAGTTCTTGATAGTCAGATTGAAGATGTCAGTGTTGAAGTACACCAGGATGAGGAGGATATGGGTGTTGCTGGCGCTGGGGAGGAAATTGACCAGGAGGATTCTGATGGTGAGGTGGTTTGTTTAAGTCAGGCACCCGGGGAGACACCTGTTGTTCGTGGGAGGAATATGGCCATTGACATGCCTGGTGAAAATACCAAAAAAATCAGCTCTTCAGTGTGGAAGTATTTCAACAGAAATGCGGACAACATTTGTCAAGCCGTGTGTTGCCTTTGTCAAGCTGTAATAAGTAGGGGTAAGGACGTTAACCACCTCGGAACATCCTCCCTTATACGTCACCTGCAGCGCATTCATCATAAGTCAGTGACAAGTTCAAAAACTTTGGGCGACAGCGGAAGCAGTCCACTGACCAGTAAATCCCTTCCTCTTGTAACCAAGCTCACGCAAACCACCCCACCAACTCCCTCAGTGTCAATTTCCTCCTTCCCCAGGAATGCCAATAGTCCTGCAGGCCATGTCACTGGCAATTCTGACGAGTCCTCTCCTGCCTGGGATTCCTCCGATGCATCCTTGCGTGTAACGCCTACTGCTGCTGGCGCTGCTGTTGTTGCTGCTGGGAGTCGATGGTCATCCCAGAGGGGAAGTCGTAAGACCACTTTTACTACTTCCACCAAGCAATTGACTGTCCAACAGTCCTTTGCGAGGAAGATGAAATATCACAGCAGTCATCCTGCTGCAAAGCGGATAACTGAGGCCTTGGCATCCTGGGCGGTGAGAAACGTGGTTCCGGTATCCATCATTACTGCAGAGCCAACTAGAGACTTGTTGGAGGTACTGTGTCCCCGGTACCAAATACCATCTAGGTTCCATTTCTCTAGGCAGGCGATACCGAAAATGTACACAGACCTCAGAAAAAGACTCACCAGTGTCCTAAAAAATGCAGTTGTACCCAATGTCCACTTAACCACGGACATGTGGACAAGTGGAGCAGGGCAGACTCAGGACTATATGACTGTGACAGCCCACTGGGTAGATGTATTGACTCCCGCCGCAAGAACAGCAGCGGCGGCACCAGTAGCAGCATCTCGCAAACGCCAACTCTTTCCTAGGCAGGCTACGCTTTGTATCACCGCTTTCCAGAATACGCACACAGCTGAAAACCTCTTACGGCAACTGAGGAAGATCATCGCAGAATGGCTTACCCCAATTGGACTCTCCTGTGGATTTGTGGCATCGGACAACGCCAGCAATATTGTGTGTGCATTAAATCTGGGCAAATTCCAGCACGTCCCATGTTTTGCACATACCTTGAATTTGGTGGTGCAGAATTTTTTAAAAAACGACAGGGGCGTGCAAGAGATGCTGTCGGTGGCCAGAAGAATTGCGGGCCACTTTCGGCGTACAGGCACCACGTACAGAAGACTGGAGCACCACCAAAAACGCCTGAACCTGCCCTGCCATCATCTGAAGCAAGAAGTGGTAACGAGGTGGAATTCAACCCTCTATATGCTTCAGAGGTTGGAGGAGCAGCAAAAGGCCATTCAAGCCTATACAACTGAGCACGATATAGGAGGTGGAATGCACCTGTCTCAAGCGCAGTGGAGAATGATTTCAACGTTGTGCAAGGTTCTGCAACCTTTTGAACTTGCCACACGTGAAGTCAGTTCAGACACTGCCAGCCTGAGTCAGGTCATTCCCCTCATCAGGCTTTTGCAGAAGAAGCTGGAGACATTGAAGGAGGAGCTAACACAGAGCGATTCCGCTAGGCATGTGGGACTTGTGGATGGAGCCCTTAATTCGCTTAACAAGGATTCACGGGTGGTCAATCTGTTGAAATCAGAGCACTACATTTTGGCCACCGTGCTCGATCCTAGATTTAAAACCTACCGTGGATCTCTCTTTCCGGCAGACACAAGTCTGCTGGGGTTCAAAGAACTGCTGGTGAGAAAATTGTCAAGTCAAGCGGAACGCGACCTGTCAACATCTCCTCCTTCACATTCTCCCGCAACTGGGGTTGCGAGGAAAAGGCTCAGAATTCCGAGCCCACCCGCTGGCGGTGATGCAGGGCAGTCTGGAGCGACTGCTGATGCTGACATCTGGTCCGGACTGAAGGACCTGACAACGATTACGGACATGTCGTCTACTGTCACTGCATATGATTCTCTCCCCATTGAAAGAATGGTGGAGGATTATATGAGTGACCGCATCCAAGTAGGCACGTCAGACAGTCCGTACTTATACTGGCAGGAAAAAGAGGCAATTTGGAGGCCCTTGCACAAACTGGCTTTATTCTACCTAAGTTGCCCTCCCACAAGTGTGTACTCCGAAAGAGTGTTTAGTGCCGCCTCTCACCTTGTCAGCAATCGGCGTACGAGGTTACATCCAGAAAATGTGGAGAAGATGATGTTCATTAAAATGAATTATAATCAATTCCTCCGTGGAGACATTCACCAGCAGCAATTGCCTCCACAAAGTACACAGGGAGCTGAGATGGTGGATTCCAGTGGGGACGAATTGATAATCTGTGAGGAGGGGGATGTACACGGTGATATATCGGAGGATGATGATGAGGTGGACATCTTGCCTCTGTAGAGCCAGTTTGTGCAAGGAGAGATTAATTGCTTCTTTTTTGGTGGGGGTCCAAACCAACCCGTCATTTCAGTCACAGTCGTGTGGCAGACCCTGTCACTGAAATGATGGGTTGGTTAAAGTGTGCATGTCCTGTTTATACAAAATAAGGGTGGGTGGGAGGGCCCAAGGACAATTCCATCTTGCACCTCTTTTTTCTTTCATTTTTCTTTGCGTCATGTGCTGTTTGGGGAGTAGTTTTTGGAAGGGCCATCCTGCGTGACACTGTAGTGCCACTCCTAGATGGGCCAGGTGTTTGTGTCGGCCACTTGGGTCGCTTATCTTAGTCACACAGCTACCTCATTGCGCCTCTTTTTTTCTCTGCGTCATGTGCTGTTTGGGGAGTGTTTTTTGGAAGGGCCATCCTGCGTGACACTGCAGTGCCACTCCTAGATGGGCCAGGTGTTTGTGTCGGCCACTTGGGTCGCTTATCTTAGTCACACAGCTACCTCATTGCGCCTCTTTTTTTCTCTGCGTCATGTGCTGTTTGGGGAGTGTTTTTTGGAAGGGACATCCTGCGTGACACTGCAGTGCTACTCCTAGATGGGCCAGTTGTTTGTGTCGGCCACTTGGGTCGCTGAGCTTAGTCATCCAGCGACCTCGGTGCAAATTTTAGGACTAAAAATAATATTGTGAGGTGTGAGGTGTTCAGAATAGACTGAAAATGAGTGGAAATTATGGTTATTGAGGTTAATAATACTTTGGGATCAAAATGACCCCCAAATTCTATGATTTAAGCTGTTTTTTAGGGTTTTTTGAAAAAAACACCCGAATCCAAAACACACCCGAATCCGACAAAAAAAATTCGGTGAGGTTTTGCCAAAACGCGTTCGAACCCAAAACACGGCCGCGGAACCGAACCCAAAACCAAAACACAAAACCCGAAAAATTTCCGGTGCTCATCACTACGATGTACTAAGATGAAACATTCACGTTTGGCGCTGTATTCATCCATTATCTGTCCATATCTTCATCATTGTCCGGGATCTGTGCGCTGCTGCAGTATCTTTCATTTGCTGCGGAACAGGATGTGTTCCATTATTATGTACTATAGGCGAGTCTGGGCGGTCTCCTTGCTAACATCCTTCATACATGAACATCCGTGTTCTGGTTGTGTATTGTCATGTAACATGTGACGTACAGAGCAGAGGAACAGGTCCCTCTAGTCAGCGCTCCTATAAAGTCTTCTCTCTTTATGTGTTTTGTTACTAGTTCTTTTTTTCTTACATTATAATTATTTATTTTCTCATGTTCTTTGCTGCCCAGGAGATAGGAAAAGATCCCAATGTACTTTCCTCTGCAGCCTGGGAGATTAGTACGGTTCCTTTGTCGTGAAGCTGCGGCACTGACGTCTGAAGCATGGTTACCTGTTCTAGCATTTCCGGCCGGCATCAGCTAGCACAGCTGGGACGCCATTCATGGTATGGGACACAGAACCGTACCTGTAATGTTCATGTGTCTCATGCTGATCTCAGAGATAAAGTACCAGCCAATCAGCTGCTAACTGCCATGTAACAGGCTGTGTTTGAAAAATGACAGTTGGGAGCTGATTGGTTGGTACTTTATCTGTCTCCACTTTATCAACGCCTGTCATTTTCCAAACAAAGGCTGTAACATGACAGTTAGGAGCTGATTGGCTGGTACTTTCTCTCTCTGCAAGCTTTGATCCATTTCTCCGAGTTTCGTCTCTGCTTTGCTATTTCTGCGCTGTATCACAAGCTACGTAATTTGTAGCCAATAAACAGAGCTGAGTTGACGATGGTCCCGGTGCATTCTGGGTATAATAAAGACGGAAAAAACGTTTAGGCAGAATTTTTTCCGGACGGAACACTAAAGGCCAGATTCCGCTGTGAGACCCCGCACCACAAAGAGGTGACGGCTGCGACTATTCTGTGTAGCAGTCATTCATCTCTACCAGGGAAAATCCACGAAAACATGATCATTTCTCATAACTCTCAGATGAGAACCAGATGACGCATGTCACTAATTCCATCCCCACTTCTGCTAACTATCAGACTTGTCAATACATTTCCATTCGCAGAAATTCCCACTGAATATTTGAGAGATTCTTCGCAGGTCGGGGTTGAAGGTCTTCTCACGTTCCTGCTGGTGTCAGCGGAACATCTGGCGCACCTGAGGTCATATTATTATGGTGTCACAGCCTATCAGCGTTTGACACCAGTGATGTGAGGCTCCAGGCGAGCAGGTTCCTCACGCCGAGAACTTGCTGCTCCGTGATTTATAGGTTGCAGTTTCGCAGATCTCAGCTCATATATAGTTTTCTGTTGCTTAATTTTTCCAGGGGAGCATATGAACCTTGCAGGCTGAGGAACGCTATACGCCGCGCGTACAATACACAGTCACAGAAGAACGCCATAAATAGACCTCAGAGTGTGCGCCATAAAAATAAATAATGCAATAAGTGACACAATATTGGTCACCGTCCTGTAAATCCAGGTGAAAGGTCAGCTTGTTAGAAATGTAATTTATTATTATTTATTGGCAGTTTTTTATATAGCGCACACATATTCCACAGCGCTGTACAGAGAATATTCAGTCCCTGCCCCAGTGGAGCTTACACTCTATACTCCCTATCACATAGAAACATTCAAGCTAGGGTTAATTTTGTTTGGAGCCAATTAACCTACCAGTATATTTTTGGATTGTGGGAGGAAACCGGAGTACCCGGAGGAAACCCACGCAAACACGGGGAGAATATACAAACTCCACACAGTTAGGGCTTTGGTGGGAATCAAACCTACAACCTCAGTGTTGAGAGGCAGTAATGCTAACCACTACACCATCCGTGCTGCCTAGCCTAATGGCTGTATGTGAGTATGTAATACTCTGTGTTTGTCAGGCAGAGAGCTCCTTGGGTTTGACAGTGATGCCCTCACACAGCTGACACACAAGCACACACATTCCTTGCTTAGTGGTGAGCAGTGCAACTTGAGTTTTTGCTACTCCCAAAAACTATTTTTGGAGACTTACAGTATGTGCAGCATATTTATCATGTACAGTTATTCTGTCTTTAATATACATAAGTGCTGTCTCCGCATGTTTAAGAGCAGAATTAAGCGTTGCTGGAATGTAATATGACATAGCGGCAGTAAGGATTTTTCTCTTACGTCCTAGAGGATGCTGGGGACTCCGTAAGGACCATGGGGATAGATGGCTCCGCAGGAGACATGGGCACTGTAAAGCTTTAGAATGGGTGTGCACTGGCTCCTCCCTCTATGCCCCTCCTCCAGACCTCAGTTAGATCCTGTGCCCAGAGGAGATTGGGTGCACTACAGGGGAGCTCTCCTGAGTTTCTCTGAAAAAGCTTTTGTTAGGTTTATTATTTTCAGGGAGCTCTGCTGGTAACAGGCTCCCTGCATCGTGGGACTGAGGGGAGAGAAGCAGACCTACTTAACTGATGGGCTCTGCTTCTTAGGCTACTGGACACCATTAGCTCCAGAGGCAGTCGGAACACAGGTCTCACCCCGTAGTTCGTCCCAGAGCCGCGCCGCCGTCCTCCTCACAAAGCCGGAAGATAGAAGCCGGGTGAGTATAAGAAGAAAGAAGACTTCAAAGGCGGCAGAAGACTTCAGATCTTCATGAGGTAATGCGCAGTAGTAACGCTGCGCACCATTGCTCCCAGCTCACACACACACAGGCACCACAGTAAGGGTGCAGGGCGCAGGGGGGGCGCCCTGGGCAGCATAAATAACACTGGCAAAGTACTTATATATTCTGTAGAGGCTATATAAATCCAAATCCCCCGCCAGTATAAAGATTAGAGCGGGACCGAAGCCCGCCGTCGGGGGGCGGAGCTTGATCCTCCAGCACTAACCAGCACCATTTTCTCCTCAGCATGCTGCAGAGAAGCGGCCCGGGCTCTCCCCTGCTGTTACCTAGTACAGAGGGTCAAAATGAGAGGGGGGCACATTATTTGGCGCAAAAAATTGTGAAAAAGAGTGTTTTACACATGTATATAAAAAGCGCTGACAGGCTGGGATTTTTGTCTCAGTGTACAGCGGCGCTGGGTGTGTGCTGGCATACTCTCTCTCTGTCTCTCCTAAGGGCCTTATTGTGGGTCAGTCCCCATAATATTAGGTATCCCAGTGTGTGTGGAGGTGTCAGTACGTGTGTGTCGACGTGTCTGAGGTAAAAAACTCATCTAGGGAGGAGGCAGAGCAGATGATTGTGGTGTCTATGTCGGCGCCGCCGACACCTGATTGGATGGATATGTGGAATGTTTTAAACACAAAAGATTGAACAAAAAAGTCCAAGGAAAAAGCAGGAAGTCAATCCATAGCTTTGACTGTGTCACGGGGCCCTTCGGGGTCTCAGAAACGTCCCCTTTCACAGATAGTAGACACTGATACCGACACGGATTCCGACTCCAGTGTCGACGATGATGATGCTAAGTTGCACCCAAGGGTGGCCAAGAGTATTCAATATATGTTTACTGCAATAAAAGATGTTTTGCATATCACTAAGGACCCCTCTGTCCCTGACATACGGGTCTGCATGTTTAAGGAAATGAAACCTGAGGTAAATTTTCCCCCATCTCACGAGCTGAACGCCCAGTTTGAAAAGTTTGGGAAACTCCAGATAAGAAACTGCAGATTCCCAAAATAATTATTATGGCGTAACCTTTCCACTCCCAGGACAGGTTACGGTGGGATTCCCCACCCACGGTGAACAAGGCTTTAACGCGCTTGTCAAAAGATACGCAAACCCTCAAGGGTCCTGCTGATCGCAGACAGGAAACTACCTTAAAATCGATTTATACATACGGGTGCCCTACTAAGGCCGGCAGTAGCGTCGGCATGGGTGGGTAGCGCAGCTGCAGCGTGGGCAGATACTTTGTCACCTGACATTGACACCCTAGATAAAGATACCTTTTTTGTTGACCTTAGGTCACATTAAAGACGCAGCATTATATATGAGAGAAGCTGCAAGAGATATTGGGCTGTTGGGTGCAAGAGCCAATGCCATGGCAATTTCTGCTGGACGGCCCCTGTGGACCCGCCAATGGTCAGGTGATGCTGATTCAAAAAGACATTTGGAGGCTTTGCCTTACAAGGGTGAAGTTTTATTTGGGGAGGGCCGCGCGGATCTGGTTACCACAGCTACCGCAGGTAAATCTTCTTTTTTGCCTTATGTTTCCCCACAGCAAAGGAAAACACCTCAATATCAGAGGCAGTCCTTTAGGTCGCATAAGTTCAGAAAGGGTCGGGACTCTTCTTTCCTCGCCAAAGGTGGAGGTAGAGGGAAAACAGCGCTTCCTACGGCTAGTTCCCAGGGACAAAAAGCCTTCCCGTCCTCTGAAAAGTCCACTACATGACGCTGGGGCTCCGCTGAGGAAGTCCGCGCCGGTGGGGGCACGTCTTCGACTCTTCAGCCGAGTCTGGGTTCAGTCGGACTAAGATCCTTGGGTGGTAGAAATTGTATCCCAGGGATGCAAACTAGAATTTGAAGATGTGCCTCCTCACCGATTTTTCAAATCGGTCTTGCCAATTTCCTTCCCAGAGAGGAAAATAGTGGCAGCTGCCATACAGAAACTGTATCATCAGTAAGTGATTATCAAGGTTCCCCTGATACAACAGGGGAAGAGGTTTTATTCAAGCTTTTTTGTGGTCCCGAAACCAGATAGCTCGGTCAGGCCCATTCTGAATCTAAAAATCCCTGAACCTATATCTGAAAAGGTTCAAATTCAAGATGGAATCTCTCCAGGCAGTGATCTCCAGCCTGGAAGGGGGAGTTTTATACCTTCATGTCCCCATATATCCTCCTCATCAGGCGTACCTGAGATCCGCTGTACAGGATTGTTCTTACCAATTTCAGGCGTTGCCGTTTGAGCGTTCCACGGCCCCGATGAGGTAATGGCGGAATTGATGGTGCTCCTGCGTAAACAAGGCGTCACAATTATCCCGTACTTGGACGATCTCCTAATAAAGGCGAGTTCAAGGGAAAAATTAGTACAAAGCGTATCTCTCTCCCTGAGAATACTACAACAACACGGCTGGATCCTAAATCTACCAAAGTCGCAGTTGGTTCCAACAAGTCGACTGTTGTTTCTTGGCATGATTCTGGACACAGAAAAACAAAAGGTCTTTCTCCCAGAGAAAAAAGCCCAAGTACTCCAGAACATGGTCAGAGACCTGTTAAAGCCAAAAAGAGTGTCAGTTCATCAATGCACTCATGTATTAGGAAAGATGGTGGCGGCCTACGAGGCCATTCCACACAGACTTTTCAGTGGGACCTTCTGGACAAGTGTGCTGGAATTAAGGGCCATTTACAACGGCCTCAAACAAGCGGAGAATTTTCTTCGCAACCTGCCTGTTCTGGTCTAAACAGACAACGTCACGGTAGTGGCGCATGTGAATCGCCAAGGCGGGACAAGAAGCAGAGCAGTAATGGCAGAAGCCAACAGGATTCTTCGCTGGGCGAAAAATCATGTAAGCAAACTATCAGCGGTCTTCATTCCAGACAACTGGGAAGCAGACTTCCTCAGCAGACACGATCTCCATCCAGGAGAGTGGAAAACTTCATCAGGAAGGCTTTACAGAAGTGACAAGTAGTTGGGGACTTCCTCAAATAGACATGATGGCATCACGCCTCAACAGGAAGATTCGGATGTATTGTCCAGGTCGAGGGACCCTCAGGCACAGGCGGTGGACGCCCTGGTGACACCGTGGGTGTTTCAGTTGGTCTATGTGTTCCCTCCACTTCCTCTCATCTCAAAAATATTGAGAATTATTAGATGAACAAGAGTGCAGACGATACTCATTGTTCCAAATTGGCCTCAAAGGGCCTGGTATGCAGATCTTCAGGGGCCCCTTCCTCTCAGGGTGGACCTGCTACTACAGAGGCCGTGCGTGTTCCAAGACTTACCGTGGTTATGTTGGACGGCATGGCGGTTGAACACCAAATCCTAGCTAAAAGGGTATTCCCGAGCATTCCTACTCTTATTAAAGCTAGAAAGGTTGTTACGGCGAATCACTATCACCGTTTCGGGAGAAAATACGTGTCTTGGTGTGAAGCCAAGAATGCTCCTACTGAGGATGTCCAACTAGGACGTTGTATCCATTTTCTACAGACAGGAGTGGATATGGGCCGAAAGTTAGGCTCCGTTACGGTGCAAATTTCTGCCTTATCCATATTCTTTCAGAAGGTATTGACACAAAGATATATGGACTAGAAAATAGCGCTTGGTGGAATAAAGCAGCCTAGATAATTTCTAGTGATTCCCAATCACTATGCATAAAACTGTATTTAAGAAAAATACTACACTATATATCGTTTTTTCTTTTGTTTGCATGAGCATATACCCATAAAGAATACCAAGGTTTGAAGAAATTTGGACGAAAGCAAGATCAAAGCCGTTTGCAGAGAATTTATTTGGAACATTTACATAAGACTTTTCTATTATTCCTCCAGATTTTTAAGAATCAGGTCATTTTTATGCAATTTAACATAAAGGTGGTAGCGCCAAAGATTTTTTCAATTACTTATTCTTTTCAGAAGGTATTGGCTTCTCTCACAGAAGTCAGTTTTTTGTAAAAAGGAGTGTTGCACATCCAACCTCTTTTGCCCCCAGTGGCACCTTGGTACCTTAACGTGATGTTAAGTTTCCTTGAGTCACACTGGTTTGAACCGCTTCAAACAGTTGAATCGAAGTTTCTCACTTGGAAAGTGGTCATGTAATTGGCCTTGGCATCTGCGAGGCGGGTGTAAGCGTTGGCGGCCTTGTCTTTCAAGAGCCCCTATCTGGTTTCCATACGGATAGGGCAGAGTTGAGGACTCGTCCTCAATTTCTGCCGAAAGTGGTTTCGTCTTTTCATGTGAACGGCTACGGTTAGGAAAACAGAGGCACTGTTTGTCCTGTATGCAGCCAACAAGGTTGGCGCTCCTGCTTCTAAGCAGACTATTACTCGCTGGATCTGTAACACGATTCAGCAGGCTCATTCTATGGCTGGATTGCCGGTACCAAATTCGGTAAAGGCCCATTCCACTAGGAAGGTGGGCTCTGCTTGGGCGGCTGCCCGAGGCATCTCGGCATTACAGCTTTGCCGAGCAGCTACTTGGTCGGGGTCAAACACTTTTGCAAAATTCTACAAGTTTGATACCCTGGCTGAGGAGGTCCTCATGTTTGCTCAATCGGTGCTGCAGAGTCTACCGCACTCTCCCGCCCGTTTTTGGAGCTTTGGTATAATCCCCATGGTCCTTACGGAGTCCCCAGCATCCTCTAGGACGTAAGAGAAAATAAGATTTTAAACCTACCGGTAAATCTTTTTCTCGTAGTCCGTAGAGGATGCTGGGCGCCCGTCCCAGTGCGGAAACATTCTGCAAGACTTGTGTACAGTTATTGCATACTTAAGGGTTAAAGTACAGTTAAGATCAGTCTCTGGCTGATGCTGTTTGTTCATACTGTTAACTGGTTATTGTATACCATGTTGTATGGTGTGTATGGTGTGGGCTGGTGTGTATCTCGCCCTTAGATAACAAAATCCTTTTCCTCGTACTGTCAGTCTCCTCTGGGCACAGTCATAACTGAGGTCTGGAGGAGGGGCATAGAGGGAGGAGCCAGTGCACACCCATTCTAAAGCTTTACAGTGCCCATGTCTCCTGCGGAGCCGTCTATCCCCATGGTCCTTACGGAGTCCCCAGCATCCTCTACGGACTACGAGAAAAAGATTTACCGGTAGGTTTAAAATCTTATTTTACTTATCGGTGGCTGGCTGCATTTCTTTATTAATCTGCCCTATAATGTTCCCACTATACAGCGGTTTAACATGTGCAGTAATTGGTTACATCACAATACTGAACGGTGCAATCCCAGGATTGCAACAACCATGTGACAAATATTGTAACCGCTGCTTCCAGACTGACGTGTATTTCATAGGTTAGTATCTTGTAACGAATTGTCCGCTTACAGCACGTGCACAACATGCTCTGCTAATTGTGAAGAGAATAATATTTGTGTTGCACTGAATTTAGTGACTTTTACAATAAGAATACTCATGGCTGCATGACGCTCTGCTTCCTGTTAATAAGCTTCCTCCTGTTTCTCACCAGTCATCCACTAGAGGCGCTGTTCTGTAATGACGTTATGGCTGGCATTTTGCTGTATTTCGGCTAACAGTCCACACAAGAGCTGTCACTTATAGTGAGAAATGTAATTATGCAGAAGACAAGGTCTCGGTAGAGTTTCTGTGGTTCCCCATCTGTTGCCTAACTAAAACTCCTAGCATTCTGGGGATTGTAGTTCAACAGCAGCTGGTGAGCCACAGGTTGTCAAAATCTGCTGTTAAGAGTGACAGCCCCACATACAGTACTTATAGGATGTGATTCACTGAATGTTATACAACTATAAGACCTCCCTCTATACAGGTTATATTCTACATTTATACTCATTTATACTAATTCATACTATGCACCTCACAATAATATGCTACACACTGTGATATTGTATATAAGTATTATACTACACACTGTAAAATTGTATATAAGTATTATGCTACACACTGTAATATAAGTATATAAGTATTACGCTACACACTGTAATATTGTATATAAGTATTACGCTACACACTGTAATATAAGTATATAAGTATTACGCTACACACTGTAATATTGTATATAAGTATTACGCTACACACTGTAATATAAGTATATAAGTATTACGCTACACACTGTAATATAAGCATATAAGTATTACGCTACACACTGTAATATTGTATATAAGTATTACGCTACACACTGTAATATAAGTATATACGTATTACGCTACACACTGTAATATTGTATATAAGTATTATGCTACACACTGCAATATTGTATATAAGTATTATGCTACACACTGTAATATTGTATATAAGTATTACGCTACACACTGTAATATTGTATATAAGTATTACGCTATACGCTGTAATATTGTATATAAGTATTACGCTACACACTGTAATATTGTATATAAGTATTACGCTACACACTTTAATATTGTATGTAAGTATTATGCTATACGCTGTAATATTGTATATAAGGATTACGCTACACACTTTAATATTGTATGTAAGTATTACGCTATACGCTGTAATATTGTATATAAGTATTACGCTACACACTGTAATATTGTATATAAGTATTACGCTACACACTGTAATATTGTATATAAGTATTACGCTATACGCTGTAATATTGTATATAAGGATTACGCTACACACTGTAATATTGTATATAAGTATTACGCAACACACTGTAATATAAGTATATAAGGATTACGCTACACACTGTAATATTGTATATAAGTATTACGCTACACACTGTAATATTGTATATAAGTATTATGCTACACACTGTAATATTGTATATAAGTATTACGCTACACACTGTAATATAAGTATATAAGTATTACGCTGCACACTGTAATATTGTATATAAGTATTACGCTACACACTGTAATATAAGTATATAAGTATTACGCTGCACACTGTAATATAAGTATATAAGTATTACGCTACACACTGTAATATTGTATATAAGTATTATGCTACACACTGTAATATAAGTATATAAGTATTACGCTGCACACTGTAATATTGTATATAAGTATTACGCTACACACTGTAATATAAGTATATAAGTATTACGCTACACACTGTAATATTATATATAAGTATTACGCTACACACTGTAATATAAGTATATAAGTATTACGCTACACACTGTAATATAAGTTTATAAGTATTACGCTACACACTCTGATATTGTATATAAGTATTATGCTACACACTGTAATATTGTATATAAGTATTACACTACACAATGTAATATTGTGTATAAGTATTACACTACACACTGTAATATTGTATATAAGTATTACGCTACACACTTTAATATAAGTATATAAGTATTATGCTACACACTGTAATATTGTATATAAGTATTACGCTACACACTGTAATATTGTATATAAGTATTACGCTACACACTGTAATATAAGTATATAAGTATTACACTACACAATGTAATATTGTGTATAAGTATTACACTACACACTGTAATATTGTATATAAGTATTACGCTACACACTTTAATATAAGTATATAAGTATTATGCTACACACTGTAATATTGTATATAGGTATTACGCTACACACTGTAATATAAGTATATAAGTATTACGCTACACACTGTAATATTGTATATAAGTATTATGCTACACACTGTAATATAAGTATATAAGTATTACGCTACACACTGTAATATTGTATATAAGTATTACGCTACACACTGTAATATAAGTATATAAGTATTACGCTACACACTGTAATATTGTATATAAGTATTACGCTACACACTGTAATATAAGTATATAAGTATTACGCTACACACTGTAATATTGTATATAAGTATTACGCTACACACTGTAATATAAGTATATAAGTATTACGCTACACACTGTAATATTGTATATAAGTATTACGCTACACACTGTAATATA
Source organism: Pseudophryne corroboree (assembly GCF_028390025.1). Classification (NCBI taxonomy): domain Eukaryota; kingdom Metazoa; phylum Chordata; class Amphibia; order Anura; family Myobatrachidae; genus Pseudophryne; species Pseudophryne corroboree. The sequence goes on from NC_086451.1 coordinate 483,177,240, forward strand.
AGTATATAAGTATTACGCTACACACTGTAATATAAGCATATAAGTATTACGCTACACACTGTAATATTGTATATAAGTATTACGCTACACACTGTAATATAAGTATATACGTATTACGCTACACACTGTAATATTGTATATAAGTATTATGCTACACACTGCAATATTGTATATAAGTATTATGCTACACACTGTAATATTGTATATAAGTATTACGCTACACACTGTAATATTGTATATAAGTATTACGCTATACGCTGTAATATTGTATATAAGTATTACGCTACACACTGTAATATTGTATATAAGTATTACGCTACACACTTTAATATTGTATGTAAGTATTATGCTATACGCTGTAATATTGTATATAAGGATTACGCTACACACTTTAATATTGTATGTAAGTATTACGCTATACGCTGTAATATTGTATATAAGTATTACGCTACACACTGTAATATTGTATATAAGTATTACGCTACACACTGTAATATTGTATATAAGTATTACGCAACACACTGTAATATAAGTATATAAGGATTACGCTACACACTGTAATATTGTATATAAGTATTACGCTACACACTGTAATATTGTATATAAGTATTATGCTACACACTGTAATATTGTATATAAGTATTACGCTACACACTGTAATATAAGTATATAAGTATTACGCTGCACACTGTAATATTGTATATAAGTATTACGCTACACACTGTAATATAAGTATATAAGTATTACGCTGCACACTGTAATATAAGTATATAAGTATTACGCTACACACTGTAATATTGTATATAAGTATTATGCTACACACTGTAATATAAGTATATAAGTATTACGCTGCACACTGTAATATTGTATATAAGTATTACGCTACACACTGTAATATAAGTATATAAGTATTACGCTACACACTGTAATATTATATATAAGTATTACGCTACACACTGTAATATAAGTATATAAGTATTACGCTACACACTGTAATATAAGTTTATAAGTATTACGCTACACACTCTGATATTGTATATAAGTATTATGCTACACACTGTAATATTGTATATAAGTATTACACTACACAATGTAATATTGTGTATAAGTATTACACTACACACTGTAATATTGTATATAAGTATTACGCTACACACTTTAATATAAGTATATAAGTATTATGCTACACACTGTAATATTGTATATAAGTATTACGCTACACACTGTAATATTGTATATAAGTATTACGCTACACACTGTAATATAAGTATATAAGTATTACACTACACAATGTAATATTGTGTATAAGTATTACACTACACACTGTAATATTGTATATAAGTATTACGCTACACACTTTAATATAAGTATATAAGTATTATGCTACACACTGTAATATTGTATATAAGTATTACGCTACACACTGTAATATTGTATATAAGTATTACGCTACACACTGTAATATTGTATATAGGTATTACGCTACACACTGTAATATAAGTATATAAGTATTATGCTACACACTGTAATATTGTATATAAGTATTACGCAACACACTGTAATATAAGTATATAAGTATTACGCTACACACTGTAATATAAGTATATAAGTATTACGCTACACACTGTAATATAAGTATATAAGTATTACGCTACACACTGTAATATTGTATATAAGTATTACGCTACACACTGTAATATAAGTATATAAGTATTACGCTACACACTGTAATATTGTATATAGGTATTACGCTACACACTGTAATATAAGTATATAAGTATTACGCTACACACTGTAATATTGTATATAAGTATTATGCTACACACTGTAATATAAGTATATAAGTATTACGCTACACACTGTAATATTGTATATAAGTATTACGCTACACACTGTAATATAAGTATATAAGTATTACGCTACACACTGTAATATTGTATATAAGTATTACGCTACACACTGTAATATAAGTATATAAGTATTACGCTACACACTGTAATATTGTATATAAGTATTACGCTACGCACTGTAATATAAGTATATAAGTATTACGCTATATAAAGGTGAAGGTGTAGAATAGTAGTTGTAAATGTAGTGTGGTGGAATGTGGCTTTTGGTGTTGGTAAAATGTTATATGGCAAAATGGAATGTGATGGTGAATGGTGTGTAGGGGGTTGTGAGTGTGTGAAGAGTGTATGCAGGGTACGATGTAGAGAATTAGGATGGAAATGAAATGAAAAAGCTTTGGTTAGGTAAAGTATGTTTTGGAGATTGTGGGGTATATTCATGAAGCAGTGATAAGTGTGGAGAAGTGAATCAGTGAAGAAGTTGCCCATGGCAACCAATCAGCATTGAAGTAACATTTATAATTTGCATACTATACAATTGTACGGAGCAGCTGATTGGTTGCCATGGGCAACTTCTCCACAGGCTCACTTCTCCACACTTTTCACTGCTTCATGAATAGACCCCTGTGTTTGGGGATGTACTGGCGTATCAGCAGTAAATGTGCCTTGCAAGCCTAGGCTTTGTTTGGCTCGCCATCTTGCCTGGCGTTCTTTGTTTTTGCGTTGTTTCCGTAATACGGGATCTTCATCCAAATCCATAGCAATCTAATGTTGTGTACATAAAAAGGGTTACTGGTGCTAGTTATTTGTGTTGAGGAAGTTTTCGGATGGAGAGGCAAATGTATGGAAATTGTATTTATGTAATTTTTGATAATGGTTTGAAGGAGGGATAATTTGGAATATATAGATAGACAGTGAAATCAGCTGGTAGTAAAGAATAGTGAGGGCGTTAAATAACAAAGAAAGTGTTGTGGAACGCTATATAGAAATGATGGAAATCTAAGGGGATAGGTATTGTGAGGGCATTTGGAAGAGGATATAGACAGTGGACACACAGTTTGGCTGGAAGTAAATAGGGTAAGGCAGGGTGTAATGTGTTGTGTTGAGTGGAAAGTGAAGGAGTGGATATTTTTGTTGGGTGGCTTGACAGTGTAAAGAGTGAAAAGTCTTGGGTAAATAGTTTATGTACACTGTGCAGTTGTTAACAACATCTGTGTAATAGAAAGGCACGGTGTTAGTGAAGGGATACTGGTGTTCTGTAGGATAGTGTAAATATAGGGTTACTCCGTATGGTAGCATGATGTTAGTTATATGCAGTGTGGTGAGGAGTGTAGCAAGGGTGGACAGTACACTGTTAGGGAAGAGGGTATATTGTAGAGGATAGTGTATGGAAATTGTGTTAGTTGTGGTTTGCAAAGGCAAGGAAGCACAGTGGTATCATGGGAGAAATGTTAGGCAGGGCATTAGGTAAGGAAATTGAAAATTGTGGCCACTACACAGGGAATGCAGGAATAGTGTGTGGAAGGTACATATATAGAGTGATTGTAGTGGGAGGACATAGAATGGTGAGAAATGCAAATGATATGTGAATGGGTAAGGATAGGCAGTGTGTTACATAGAGTGTAAATATAGGCAAAGTCATACACAAGTACAGAGTATAAGCAACTGTGCTGATGTGTGTGAAGTATTTGTGTATGAATGATGGCCAGTATAAAGTTGTAAAGTAGTAATTTGTAGGAAGGGTAAAGGGATTGTGCAGGTGAAGTGTGTTGTGTTCATTGTGGTGAGGTAAATATTTTGTGGTAGGGTATGATGAGAAATGTAGTGTTTCCAATCGTGATAGTGTAGGTGGTAGACATTTCCATTGTCATCTGTTGAAAACACTGTATTCAGAAGGGAAAAGATGTGTGCTGTAGTAGATCAAATAGGTCATGGTTTGTAGAATGTGTGTGTAGAAAAGTGGGTAAAGTGCGTTGGCCATAGTTAGCTGAGGGGCTAATACACACAATGGTACAGGTAGCACAGGAGCTGTTGGACACAATACCCATTGGTAACACATTGGTGTATGCACAGCACAACAAACGTATAGAGGCCTATACACACAGTGTCCACAGGTAGTAGTGGCAAGTATAGACAGAGTGGCCACAGCTACCCCTGTGGTATGTGCAACCTGTGTTGACTGGTTGGGTGGATACATACTGTATTGAGGAGTAGCACAGTGGCTTATACGCAGTGGTCATAGGTAGCAGTGGGGGTATGAAGCGTAAAGGGCAGAGAGTGTTGGGTCACGTATACAGACAATGCTGTCAGCAACGGAACTTGGTTGTACAGAGTGTGACCAGAGGTAGCAAAGCAGGTTATACACAGCGGGGCCACAGGTTGCACAGCCGTTATATTGCCACTGTGCACAGTTAGGAGTGTGAATAAGCACACAATGGTCTGAGTTCACAGGGACAGGTAGACACACAATGTTAAGTGGTAGCAGTAGTGGTTATACACATCAGTGGCAGAGATAAGGGAAGTATGAGGGTGAGTGTACATGATGTCTGCTAGGGGTGAGGGTTGTTTGTGTGGGTTGTAGGTGTTGTGTTTGGTTGATGTATGGGGTGGGGTGGTCAGGGGTATGGTGTAGGGTGTCAGCCGGTGCCATAAGTGGTGGAGGTCCATATGGTGTGTGTCGGTGGATGGGGTAGCTTATGTAGGGGGGTGTTGTGTGCAGGGGAGTGTGGGGGAGTGGGAAAGGGGAATGGGTGAAGTAGTGTTGAAGTGCAGGGTGGGGTTAGGTGGTGAAGGTTGTGGGGAAGGTGGGTGTGGGGTAAGAAAATTGTTTGGGTGGTGGATGTACTTGTGAGTGTGGTGGGGTGGGTGTTGTACAGGTGGGTGTATTGTTATTGAAGGTAGCACCAGCAAATATTGTTTCCTTTGATTGTGAAAGGTTCTGGTTGCAGTGAGGTGGTGTGTGGGGGTGTTGTTGTGACCGTGTGATCTAGCGTGTTTCTGCTATTGGGGAGGGGTGTTGTTAAAGGTGTTGTGTGTGGTGAATGGGTGTGTGTAAAAGGTTTGTGTGGATGGGGGTGTTGCGTCATAGGTTAGTTACATAATGGGAGCTGCACATGCTGTGAGTGGGTAAGGGTTGGTTGTGGGGGGCATGTAAATGGGGGTGGAGGAAATGTTCTGTGCCGTGTGAAGTAGGAAGGGGTGTTGGAGAGGTGTGGGCGGAGGGGTTTTAGTGTCCAAAAGAGGTTTTTTTTAGTTAGTGGTGTATGAGGCTAGGTTTGTGTGGCTTATGGTTAGGGGTACAGGCAGTATGTGATAGGTGGTGTTGGGGTTTTGTGTGGATTGTGGAGGGTGGTGAAGGTAGTGTGGTTGGTGGAGTGTTGGTTGTGAAGGGAAAGTGGTGTGTGCAGTGGGTTCCCGATATGGAGTGTGTGGTGGATGCGTGGTGTTTGTGTGAGGATGGGTGGGGTTTGCTGTATATGCAGGTGGCTAGAGGGGTGAGATGGTGGAGGGGGCACAAACTGTAAAATTGTTTTGAGACTTTATGGTGTGGGGGTAGTGCACTTCAAGTGGGCGAGGGCTTAGGGCTGGCCTAGGAGGTAGGAGATGTTGACCTTGGGGGTTTTGTGGTGGTGTGTGTAGGTGGTATGGTCAGTGGACGTACCCAGGGATAGTGTTGTTGAAGGGTGGAGTGTAGTTGGGGTGTGGATTGTGTAGGGTAGGGGTGGGGAGTGTTGCAGGGGGATGGGAAAAGATGTGAATAGGGGCGGAAGTAGGTGGGGTGTGGGATATGAGTATAAGTGTTGTGTTAGGTATGGGGTTTGTTTATTTTGTGAATTTCATTGTGAGGTGTTGTGGGTGGTGGGTAGGCATTTGCATTGAGGTTGTGGGGCAACTGGGAGTAGTGTGTTTGCATGTGAAATGGCGTATATCTAGTGAGGTGGAGTGGTGGGTCCATCTGGGTGTGTGCGTGTGTTGTAGGTAGTGAGTGTTTTTGGTGTGGATTGCTGTTTACGGCGGTGTGTGTGGTGGATAAGTGTTTGTGAAAAGGTGCTGTGCATGTTAGGTGTGTTGTAGAGGTAATGTAGAAAAAGGGGAAGGTACTCGTTGTGATTGGTAGAGGGTTAGGTCTGGTCCGTATGTAAATGGTGGCGAGGGGAGAGAGAGAGAGTGTGTGTGAGGGAAAGAGGGTTGTGGGTCATGTGATTTTAGAGGGTGGGGAGGTTATGGCATAGGGGGTGTGTAGGGTATTTTTTGGTGGGTAGTGGGGGATTGTTGTTGGTATACGTGAGGGTTGGAGGATGTATGTGTTAAGTATTGTTGGGTTGTGGGTTGTATTGTGGAGGCTGGTGAAGGTGCTGTGGTTGTGGGTGGGCTAGTTGTGAGGGGAAAGTGTTGGTATGGGGGGGCTTTGTAGTGGTATAGTTAGTGGTGGGGAGTGGGGTAGGTGGAGAGTGATGGTTTTGTTGATGTATAGGGATAGGTGGAGCGGTGGTGTATTGGAATAAGCTGTGTGTCAAGTATGGGGTGAGCGTTTTTGTTGGATGTCAATGTGAGGGGTTGTGGGTGTTAGCCATGTGTGTGTTGTGTGACTGTGGGGCAACAGTGTACATGGTGTGTTGTTTGAATGTGAAAGGGGAATGGGTGTAGTGATGTGGAGGTGTGTGTGTGTTGGTGTAGACCTGTGAGTGAGGTATTGAATGGGTGTGTGGAGGGTTGGTGTTGTAGGTGGTGCGTGTGGTGAATGGTTGTTTGTACAATTGTATTGTGTAGGGGGATGTTGGTGCAGAGGTGGTATTGTAAATGTGATATGTGGATGTTGTGAGGGTTGGTAGGGGCTATATGGATCTGTAGAAGGGGTAAGGGATGTGAGGGTGTGTGAGGGAGGAACGTTGGGTGTGTAGGTGGGTTAGGAGGGTGTTTTTGGGATTGTCATAAGTTGTTAGGGGGTGTTGTGGTGTGGTTAGGGTTTGAGGATGTATGTGTTAGGGAGAGTGGGGGTTGTGTTAGGAGTGTTGATGGTGGTCAAGGTAATGTGTTTGGTGTGTGTGTGTGTGTGTGTGTGTGTGTGTGTGTGTGTGTGTAGGGTAGGGTAGGGGTGTGGGTTGGTAATATGGTAGGAAGGGTGAATGAGCATGTATGCCTGAAACCGTGGATGGTGTCTGGTGACTGTGTATACAGAGGGCAAGGGGTAAGGGATGGTGTAGGTGCTAGGAGGAATTGTTTGTGTTGGATGTGTGTTTGTGGGGGACAGGAGGACATGGTAGGGTGTTGGAAGGTGGGATGGGTGGGGAAGTTGTACATGGGAAGTGTGTTGTGATGAAGGAGGGTTTTTGGGGTAGTGTTGTAATTTTGGAAGGTGGGGTGGGGATTGTTGTATGGGGATGATGATTGGCGTGGTGAGGTGCATGGGGTAATGGCTGGGTTCTGTATGTGTGGACGGAGGTTGTTTGGTTGTATGGGGGTTGTGTTTGTGAGGTGCAGGGGGTGTGCTGGAGGTGGGTGAGTTGTATGTGTGGGTGGGGTTGTGTTGATGGGTAGGTGTTTGTTTGTGACGTTAGTGTGTTGGTAGTGTAATTATGCAGGGAGGGATGGTATTCTGTGGTGTGGATGTGGAGGAAGATTGTTTGGGAAAGGGGGGTGTGGATTGGGGGGATGTTATGGAAGGGTCTGAAGACAAAGTATTGTGTACATGATGTGAGTGTTGTGTGGTTATAATTGGAGGGGGAAGAAGGGTTTGTGGACAGGTATTTTGTTTGGGGGTGTAGGTTGTATGTATGGCATGTTGAAGGGGGAATTGATGGGGGTGTAGGGTGTGGGTGGTGGTGTATGAGGCGTAAGGGTAGGTAGAATGTTTGGAATTAATGGGTGTAGGTTGGGTTTCGTCTGCATTGTTAGCATGGGTGGCAGAGGTGTACATAGGATGGCCGGGTGGATGGTGGACTGTTTTGTGGGCTCTGGTGTGCGCAGGGGAAGAGATGGGAGGGTAGGGAAGGGAAGATAAGGGAAGGTTAGGGAAGGGGGGGGTTAGTCATATGGGTAATGTGGTGGAGGAGTGTAGGGGGTTTTGTATTTGTTGCGGGTATGGGGTTATTGGGGGTGGGTGATGGTATTGTGGTGGGGTGGTAGAGAGGTGGTTAAATCAAATGTAGTGTTGGTGTGTTTATTGTTTGGTTGACCCTAGTTGTCTGAGGGTGATGGCTGCAGGAGTGCTGGTTTTTGGGAGGTGGTTTAGTCAAGATGGTTAAGGTGTTTTGTGTGTGGAGGGGGGAGAGGTAGGTTAAGGCACATGTGTTTGTGGGGGCAGCAGACACTGGGGGCTGGTAAATAGGCAGGTGGGGATGGTGTGCGGCATGTAGAGTAATGTGCTGGTGTGGTCCACAGCAGCCTTTGGCTGTGTCTCCTGGGCAGTGTGTACATGTGGGAGGTGTGCAGGGGAGGATGCAGAAGGAGTGTGTGGTGCTGCGGGTGTGTTGCAGTTCCAAACAGCGTTGTATGTGAGAGGCTGGAGGTGGGCGCTGGGGAGTTGTGTTTACGGAGGCAGCCTGTGCTGGATTGTGGTGCGGGTGTATTGGGCCTTCAGTCCTGGGCTTCATGCGAGAGGCTGGAGGTAGGGAGGGGGGGGGGGGGGGGGGGTGGAGGCAGGCAGCGTTGATGCAGGGTGCGGGTGTCTTGCGTCTCCCGTCCCCCGCCTTCATGTGAGAGGTTGGAGCTGTGGAGGGGGGTTAGGGGAGGGTGGGTGTGGTGGGTGGGGGTGCGGGCGGCTGCAGTGGTGCTGTGATGCGAGAGGCTGGAGGTAGGAGCTGGGGAGGGGGATTAGCGAATGCTGGGTGTGTTGGGTCGGTGTGCGGGTGGCTCCCGTGTTGTTGGTGATGACAGGATGGAGGTGGGAGCTGGGGAGGGGGTTAGCAGAGGCTGGCTATGGTGGGTCCGGGTGGTGGGTGTGGGTGGGTCCGGTGGTGCGGGTGATGACAGGCTGGAGGTGGGAGCTGGGGAGGGGGGTTAGTAGAGGCAGGGAGCATTGGTGAGGATGGCCCCCGTGCTGCGGGTGATGAGAGGGTGGGGATAGGATTTGGAGAGGGGGTTAGCTGAGGCAGTCTTTGGTGGGTGCGGATGTTTCCCGTGCTGTGGGTGATGACAGGCTGGAGGTGGGAGCTGGGGAGGGGGGGTTAGCGGAGGCTGGATGAGGTGGGGTGCGGGTGGCCCCCATGCGCTGGGTGATGAGAGGCTAGAGGTGGTTACCGGAGGGTGGATGTGGTGGGTGGATCTGGGGGGTGCGTGCAGGCCCCGTGCTGCGGGTGATGAGAAGCTGCAGGTGGGGGCTGGGGAGGGGGGGGGTTATTGGAGTGTGTCTGTGGTGAATTAGGGTTCGGGGCGCGGAGGGTTGCGCTCTGTTGCGGGCGCTGACAGAGTGGAGGAGGTTGCTGGGGAGGGAGGGTGGCGGAGGCAGGCAGCGGTGGTGGTATTTGCGGCGGTGTTTCGGGTCCCGTCCTCCGGCTGCATGTGAGAGGTGTGAGCTGGGGACGGGGGTGAGCTGAGGCTGCCAGTGTTGGTGGGGGGTGCGGGCGGCTCCCGTGCTGCGGGTGGGAGCTGGGGAGGGGGGTTAGCGGAGTGTGCATGTGGTGAATTAGGGTTCGGGGTGCGGAGGGTTGCCGTGGAGGAGGTTGTTGGGGAGGGAGGGTGGCGGAGGCGGGCAGCGGTGGTGGTATTTGCGGCGGTGTTTCGGGTCCCGTCCTCTGGCTGCATGTGAAAGGTGGGGAGGGGGGTGAGTGGAGGCTGCCAGTGTTGGTTCGAGGTGGGGGGTTTGGGTGGCTCCCGTGCTGCGGGTGGTCAGAAGCTGCAGGTGGGAGCTGGGGAGGGGGGTTAACGGAGTGTGGTTGGGGTGAGAGGTGCGATTAGCAGGTGTCATTAGGGGTGTGAGTGTCTGTGTGTGGCGGGGGAAAGCAAGCGAGGGGTGTGTGGTACCGTGCTGAGTGGGGTGTCAGTCCAGTGGTGGTTCTTCCCTGTGATGATGGTGGCTGGATTGCGTGGCTCTCCATCTGGTCACTGGTCAGAAGTAGGTGGGTCCGCCCCGGCCAGCCCTGTGACTCCGCCCAGCGTTACGGCCAGGCACAGAGTCACAGATGTAGCCTAATATATAGGAGATTATACTACACACTGTAATATTGTATATAAGTATTACGCTACACACTGTAATAATGTATATAAGTATTACGCTACACACTGTAATATTGTATATAAGTATTACGCTACACACTGTAATATAAGTATATAAGTATTATGTTACACACTGTAATATTACAAGTATGTAAGTATTATGTTACACACTGTAATGTTATAAGTATATAAGTATTACACTACACACTGTAATATTATAAGTATGTAAGTATTATGTTACACACTGTAATGTTATAAGTATATAAGTATTACGCTACACACTATAATGTTATAAGTATGTAAGTATTATGTTACACACTGTAATGTTATAAGTATATAAGTATTACACTACACACTGTAATGTCATAAGTATATAAGTATTACACTACACACTGTAATGTTATAAGTATGTAAGTATTATGTTACACACTGTAATGTTATAAGTATATAAGTATTATGTTACACACTGTAATGTTATAAGTATATAAGTATTATGTTACACACTGTAATATTAAAAGGAAGGAAAGTATTATGTTACACACTGTAATATTATAAGTATATAAGTATTACACTACACACTGTAATATTATAAGTATATAAGTATTACGCTACACACTGTAATATTATAAGTATATAAGTATTACACTACACACTGTAATGTTATAAGTATATAAGTATTACACTACACACTGTAATGTTATAAGTATATAAGTATTACGCTACACACTATAATGTTATAAGTATGTAAGTATTATGTTACACACTGTAATGTTATAAGTATATAAGTATTATGTTACACACTGTAATGTTATAAGTATATAAGTATTACACTACACACTGTAATATTATAAGTATGTAAGTATTATGTTACACACTGTAATGTTATAAGTATATAAGTATTACACTACACACTGTAATGTTATAAGTATATAAGTATTACACTACACACTGTAATGTTATAAGTATATAAGTATTACACTACACACTGTAATGTTATAAGTATGTAAGTATTATGTTACACACTGTAATGTTATAAGTATGTAAGTATTATGTTACACACTGTAATGTTATAAGTATATAAGTATTATGTTACACACTGTAATGTTATAAGTATATAAGTATTATGTTACACACTGTAATGTTATAAGTATATAAGTATTACACTACACACTGTAATGTTATAAGTATATAAGTATTATGTTACACACTGTAATATTAAAAGGAAGGAAAGTATTATGTTACACACTGTAATATTATAAGTATATAAGTATTATGTTTCACACTGTAATGTTATAAGTATATAAGTATTATGTTACACACTGTAATATTAAAAGGAAGGAAAGTATTATGTTACACACTGTAATATTATAAGTATATAAGTATTACACTACACACTGAAATATTATAAGTATATAAGTATTACGCTACACACTGTAATATTATAAGTATGTATGTATTACACTACACACTGTAATGTTATAAGTATATAAGTATTACACTACACACTGTAATATTATAAGTATATAAGTATTACGCTACACACTGTAATATTATAAGTATATAAGTATTACACTACACACTGTAATGTTATAAGTATGTAAGTATTATGTTACACACTGTAATGTTATAAGTATGTAAGTATTATGTTACACACTGTAATATTATAAGTATGTAAGTATTATGTTACACACTGTAATATTATAAGTATATAAGTATTACACTACACACTGTAATATTATAAGTATATAAGTATTACGCTACACACTGTAATATTATAAGTATATAAGTATTACACTACACACTGTAATGTTATAAGTATATAAGTATTACACTACACACTGTAATGTTATAAGTATATAAATATTATGTTACACACTGTAATGTTATAAGTATATAAGTATTACACTACACACTGTAATGTTATAAGTATATAAGTATTATGTTACACACTGTAATATTATAAGTATGTAAGTATTATGTTACACACTGTAATGTTATAAGTATATAAGTATTACGCTACACACTGTAATGTTATAAGTATATAAGTATTATGTTACACACTGTAATGTTATAAGTATATAAGTATTATGCTACACACTGTAATATTATAAGTATATAAGTATTATGCTACACACTGTAATATTTTAAGTATGTAAGTATTATGTTACACACTGTAATATTATAAGTATATAAGTATTACACTACACACTGTAATATTATAAGTATATAAGTATTACGCTACACACTGTAATGTTATTAGTATGTAAGTATTATGTTACACACTGTAATGTTATAAGTATGTAAGTATTACGCTACACACTGTAATGTTATTAGTATGTAAGTACTATGTTACACACTGTAATGTTATAAGTATATAAGTATTACACTACACACTGTAATGTTATAAGTATATAAGTATTACACTACACACTGTAATATTATAAGTATATAAGTATTACGCTACACACTGTAATGTTATAAGTATATAAGTATTATGTTACACACTGTAATATTATAAGTATGTAAGTACAGGTTGAGTATCCCATATCCAAATATTCCGAAATACGGAATATTCCGAAATACGGACTTTTTTGAGTGAGATTGAGATAGTGAAACCTTTGTTTTTTGATGGCTCAATGTACACAAACTTTGTTTAATACACAAAGTTATTAAAAATATTGTATTAAATGACCTGCGGGCGGTGTGTATAAGGTGTATATGAAACATAAATGAATTGTGTGAATGTACACACACTTTGTTTAATGCACAAAGTTATAAAAAAATATTGGCTAAAATGACCTTCAGGCTGTGTATATAAGGTGTATATGTAACATAAATGCATTCTGTGCTTAGATTTAGGTCCTATCACCATGATATCTCATTATGGTATGCAATTATTCCAAAATACGGAAAAATCCCATATCCAAAATATCTCTGGTCCCAAGCATTTTGGATAAGGGAGACTCAACCTGTATTATGTTACACACTGTAATATTATAAGTATATAAGTATTTTGTTACACACTGTAATATTATAAGTATGTAAGTATTATGTTACACACTGTAATATTATAAGTATGTAAGTATCATGTTACACACTGTAATATTATAAGTATGTAAGTATTATGTTACACACTGTAATATTATAAGTATGTAAGTATTATGTTACACACTGTAATGTTATAAGTATATAAGTATTTTGTTACACACTGTAATATATTAATCTTACAACAAAATCATGTATTTGACGTTTACAAGACAATATTGTGTTAGTACTGTAGATACTGCCAGACCAGTATTGGGGTCAGGTACCTGGTAATGGAGGATTTATATGTAGGGTGTAGAACACAGTTGGGGTCTGACATCAGGTTCCCCTGATTTGGGAAAGTCACAGATAAATGGTTTGTGCAGAACTGAATTCTTTGTTTCCTGACTGTAGGCTGCTTAGACCCAGCGTAAGTCAGGCAGCCGCAGCAGTAATTAACACTGACATTAATTGGTCTGTGAAGTCATTTATTGGAGAGTGAGATGAGGTCTGGAATTGCTTTGAGCTTGGGAAAAGGGGGAAGTCGGTCCTGGTGGAAGTATCTGCGTTCTGTATACTGGCAGAGCACTCACAGGGATTACATAATATCTGATTCCCAGTCACTTATGTGGATGAGGTTTAGCAAGTTCCTGAGATGAGCTGGATCCACCATGGGAGAGGTCTGACACTGCCTGTGCGCAGGGTGGGGGAGGGGATCTATTTACCAGGGATATCTCGCTGCTTCCGTCTCATCATCATATACAGAAAGAGGAGAAATATTTACAGAGAAAAGAACATAAAGCTCTGTCAGTGACCAGTTTTCTGTCCATGGCTAATAGTCAGTGACCAGTCTTCTGTCCGTGGCTAAAAGTCAGTGACCAGTCTTCTGTTCGTGGCTAATAGACAGTGACCAGTCTTCTGTCCGTGGCTAATAGTCAGTGACCAGTTTTCTGTCCATGGCTAATACTCAGTGACCAGTCTTCTGTCCGTGGCTAAAAGTCAGTGACCAGTCTTCTGTCCGTGGCTAATAGGCAGTGACCAGTCTTCTGTCCGTGGCTAATAGTCAGTGACCAGTTTTCTGTCCATGGCTAATACTCAGTGAACAGTCTTCTGTCCGTGGCTAATACTCAGTGGCCAGTCTTCTGTCCGTGGCTAAAAGTCAGTGACCAGTCTTCTATCCGTGGCTATAAGGTAGTGACCAGTCTCCTATCCGTGGCTATAAGGTAGTGACCAGTCTTCTGTCCGTGGCTATAAGGTAGTGACCAGTCTTCTATCCGTGGCTAATAGGCAGTGACCAGTCTTCTGTCCGTGGCTAATAGTCAGTGACCAGTCTCCTGTCCGTGGCTAATAGTCAGTGACCAGTCTCCTGTCCGTGGCTAACAGTCAGTGATCAGTCTTCTGTCTGTGGCTAATAGTCAGTGACCAGTCTCCTGTCCGTGGCTAATAGTCAGTGACCAATATCCTGTCCGTGGCTAATAGTCAGTGACCAGTCTTCTGTCCGTGGCTAATAGTCAGTGACCAGTCTCCTGTCCGTGGCTAATAGTGACCAGTCTCCTGTCCGTGGCTAACAGTCAGTGATCAGTCTTCTGTCTGTGGCTAATAGTCAGTGACCAGTCTCCTGTCCGTGGCTAATAGTCAGTGACCAATATCCTGTCCGTGGCTAATAGTCAGTGACCAGTCTTCTGTCCGTGGCTAATAGTCAGTGACCAGTCTCCTGTCCGTGGCTAATAGTGACCAGTCTCCTGTCCGTGGCTAACAGTCAGTGATCAGTCTTCTGTCTGTGGCTAATAGTCAGTGACCAGTCTCCTGTCCATGGCTAATAGTCAGTGACCAATATCCTGTCCGTGGCTAATAGTCAGTGACCAGTCTTCTGTCCGTGGCTAATAGTCAGTGACCAGTCTCCTGTCCGTGGCTAATAGTGACTAGTCTCCTGTCCGTGGCTAATAGTCAGTGACCAGTCTTCTGTCCGTGGTTAATGCTCAGTGACCAGTCTTCTGTCCGTGGCTAATACTCAGTGACCAATCTCCTGTCCGTGGCTAATAGGCAAAGGAAAAAAAAGGTGCAATGAGGTAGCTGTGTGACTAAGCTAAGCGACCCAAGTGGCCGACACAAACACCTGGCCCATCTAGGAGTGGCACTGCAGTTTTCTAGCGAGAGGATGATTGCTTCCATCCTCATGTGAATCTGAACCACTAGCCATGAACATAGGCCAGGGCCTCAGCCGTTCCTTGCCACTCCGTGTCGTAAATGGCATATTGGCAAGTTTACGCTTCTCATCAGACGCTTTTAATTTTGATTTTTGGGTCATTTTACTGAACTTTTGTAGTATACTTGATGACACAAAGGTAGAGCAGTGGACTACTGTACCGTACTGCTATATATTATGTACTGGTGGTCAGAAAAATTCTCCACTGTTCTCCTTCTATATATACTGCGCACAACTAAAATGCACCACAGGTATAGATGGATAGTATACTTGACCACACAGAGGTAGGTAGAGCAGTGGATGTTATGCACACCAGTGCCTGCAGGAATGTACTGGTGTCTGAACTGTTATGCACACCAGTGCCTGCAGGAATGTACTGGTGTCTGAACTGTTATGCACACCAGTGCCTGCAGGAAAGTACTGGTGTCTGAACGGATAGGGATGCAAAACAAATGAACTCACAGACAGACTGGGGAATATGACATTACGTACACAGAAGGTGATAGGGTAAAAAAATAAACACAAAGTGAACAGAGAAGCCCAGAGGCTAAGAAACTGGGTGTCTCCCTAGTATTAGGAATGCTCAGATGGAAAAAGCAAGATGTTGTGTTTTAATACGTAGAGAACCCGAAATGCTGTTGCTAAGGGCAACAGCAAAACCCTAAAGGGTTACCAACGGGTGTGGCAGTAAACTCCTTGGTCAGAGATGGAATGATAGACACAAGTAGAGTCTCCACAATCCTAATCCTCACTTGCAGTGCACAGGTTCAGTTTACTGCCACTAAACTGACACCTGAACACCTTGCACAGTGAGAAAGGATTTAGGCAGGCAAGTCTGAGAATACAGCCGCAAACTTGCTAAGTTCACAGAGTAGCAAAAGAACCCCAGCAAGTTAAACGACTGACTCCAGTCTTACTGCTAGGTCTGGATTGGCAGAGTGTAGTACCAAACCCCAAGGCCTATTTGCAGTAAGCAACAACAAATACAAAGCTACACAGTACTAAATAATTTTCAGGAACTGACTAACCAACAAAGATTCAGCAGCATCTGCTTAACCTGAGAAGAGGCCTTATATAGCAGGTGCTGTCCACGCCCCACTCAGACCTCACAGACTGTGAGCACAAAAACCAGCACCGGATCCCCTGCCATGCACAGAGCCTGTAACCACTGCACAGCAAAAGACCCGAACCGGAGTATCAGCTGCGCTCAGGTTACTCCGCTAGCACTTGTCTCCCGGTTGCCATGACGACGTGGCAGCACAGGGCAGGAGACCCTAACAGTACCCCTCTTCTGACGAGGGGTCAAAGAACCCCTACCACCGGGTTTATCGGGGAACTACGAGAAGAAAGAGCGTATCAGTCTGGAGGCATGAAGATCACAACTGCGCACCCACGACCGCTCCTACGGGCCATACCCCTTCCAGTGCACCAAAAATGACAGCCGACCCCGAACCATCTTGGAGTCAAGAATCCTTTCAACAACAAACTCCCTCTGGCCACGTATCAGAAGAGGGGAAGGTCTTCCACTGGAAGAAGGATTACTAATCGCCCGTTTTAAAAGGGAACAATGAAATGTTTTATTGATACCCAAAGAACGGGGCAGATCTAACTGAAATGCCACCGGATTGATAACCCTGGTGATCTTATAAGGGCCGATGAACCGGGGGCCTAACTTATGAGATGGCTGTCTCAACTTCAAATTCTTGGTAGACAACCAGACGAAGTCTCCTAATTTGAAGCTGCAGGGTCTTTTCCGCTTATCAAAAACCCTTTTGGTCACTAATGACACAGACACAAGGGCTTTCTTCAGTTTCCTCCAAATACCTCTAAGGACCGAAACCACAGAGGAACCACCAGGCGTGGAGTCCAGGGGGTCAAAAGAATTGGCCTTAGGATGATGCCCATACACACAAAGGAAGGGAGAGATCCCTGTAGCAGAGTGAGCCGCGTTGTTATAGGCAAACTCCGCCATGGACAGATGAGCAACCCAGTCAGTCTGACACTTGGAGACATAACACCTGAGGAACTGCTCCAAGGACTGGTTCACCCTTTCAGTCTGCCCATTAGACTGCGGATGGTAGCCTGACGACAAGCTGACAGAAATCTGGAGATCGGAACAAAATGCCCTCCAGAATTTGGCCACAAACTGGGATCCGCGGTCAGAGACCACATCAAGTGGCAACCCGTGGAGACGCACAACATGCAGTATAAATAATTCAGACAGGCGTCTGGCCGATGGCAGCCCAACCAGTGGAACAAAGTGCGCCATCTTCGAAAACCTGTCAAAGACAACCCAGATGGCTGTCATCCCCGAGGATTTGGGCAAGTCCACCACAAAATCCATTGAAATGTGGGTCCATGGCTTAGATGGAATAGAGAGTGGATGTAATGGGCCAACAGGAACCCCTCTAGGAGTCTTATTTCGGGCACAGATGTCACATGCCCGAACCCACTGATCCACATCCTTAGCCACCGAGGGCCACCACACTGCCCTAGATAGCAACTCCCGAGTTCTGGCAATACCCGGGTGACCTGCCGACTTCTTGGCATGGAATTCCAGGAACACTCGCTGTCTTAACCTAGGAGGCACAAACAAAAGACCTACCGGAAGGTTTGGAGGATCCTGCTCCTGTGCTCTAAGGACTAATGACAAGAGGTCCTGGGTAATGCCCACTTTAATACATGATGGGGACACAATGGGCAACGGCTCCTCGGTGGTCTCCTGGATTGGAGCAAAACTCTGTGAGAGCGCATCAGCCTTGATGTCTTTTGACCCAGGGCGATATGTTATCAAAAAATTAAAGCGAGCAAAAAACAAAGCCCATCGTGCCTGCCTGGCATTGAGATGCTTCGCTGACTCTAAATATGCCAGATTCTTATGGTCGGTGAGAATTGAGACCACAAACTTAGCCCCCTCAAGCCAGTGTCTCCACTCCTCGAGTGCATCCTTAATACCCAACAATTCCCAGTTACCCACGTCATAATTCATCTCGGCAGGCGAAAATTTACGGGAAAAGTAAGCACAGGGATGAAGGCGATTATCAGACACTCCCATCTGAGAGAGCACTGCCCCAATACCCATCTCAGAGGCATCCACCTCCACCACAAAAGGACGCTCTGGATCTGGGTGTCGCAGCACCTTGGCCGAGACAAATGCCCTTTTGAGACGGGCAAAAGCCGCTTTAGCCTCACAAGACCATTGAGCAACATCCGCCCCTTTCTTAGTGAGTGCCACCAAGGGCGCCACTATAGACGAAAATCCAGCGATAAATCGTCTATAAAAATTCGCAAAGCCCAGGAAACGCTGAAGCACCTTCAAACTAGTGGGCTGCACCCAATCCAGGACTGCCTGTACCTTGGAACCCTCCATTTGGAAACCTTCTGGGGAGATAATATATCCTAGAAATGCGATTTGCTGAACTTCAAATTCGCACTTCTCCAGCTTCGCCCCAAGCCGGTGGTCTCTGAGTTTCTGGAGGACTAAGCGTACATGCTTCCGATGTTCCTCCAGGGAATGGGAGAAGATTAGGATGTCATCTAAGTATACAACTAAGAATCTATCCAAATATTCCATGAGTACATCGTTCATGAAATCCTGGAAGACTGCCGGGGCATTACAGAGCCCAAAAGGCATCACCAAATATTCATAATGCCCTGAGTGGGTATTAAAGGCAGTCTTCCATTCATCCCCCTCTCTTATTCGGATTAGATTGTACGCCCCGCGTAGGTCAATCTTAGAAAAAATGGTGGCAGTACGAAGCTGGTCAAACAAGACCGAAATGAGAGGCAGTGGGTATGAGTTTTTAATTGTGATACGGTTCAATTCCCTGAAGTCGATGCAGGGTCGCAACGAACCGTCCTTTTTACCCACGAAGAAGAACCCCGACCCAACTGGAGACTGTGAAGGTCTGATAAATCCCTTAGCCAAGTTCTCCTGAATGTACTCTGCCATAGCCTGAGTCTCAGGACGTGACAGGGAGTACAACCTGCTCTTGGGAAGCTTAGCATTCGGCAACAAATCAATGGCACAGTCATAGGGGCGATGGGGAGGTAGTACCTCTGCAACTTTTTTGGAGAACACGTCCGCAAAATCTGCATAACACCCTGGCAATCCTGGCAAACTTAGCTGTGAGAGCCTGACTGGAAGGCTCAAGCAACTCCTGAAACAACAGTACCCCAACTAAGAATCTCCCCAGAGACCCAGTCAAATTGAGGATTGTGGGCCCTTAACCAGGGTAACCCCAACACCAATGGGGCAAAAGTACAGACAGTCACATAAAAGGACAATTTTTCAGAGTGTGTGGCTCCAATAAACAAAGAAATCTGGCTAGTGCAAGAGGTAATTTTACCTTGGGATAATGGTTCCCCGTTTAACCCACAAATCTCAATTTCCAATGCCAAGGGTACTAAGGTAACAGAGTGTTTCAGGGCGAATTGGCGGTCCATAAAAACCCCGTCGGCCCCACTGTCCACAAAGGCCTCAGTCTTGACAGTTTGACCGAGGATCTTCAAGGTCACCGGAATGATAAAAGTCTTCTTGGGAAATTCTGACTTCTGGCCTGACAGGATATTTCCCATCACCCTCAGGCCCTGAAGTTTTCCGGCTTTTCTGGGCATGATACTACCACATGACCTTTATTCCCGCAGTACAAACACAACCCCTGCTGTCTCCTCCGCGTCTTCTCACGCGAGGAGAGGCGGGTAGCCCCAATCTGCATAGGCTCCTCGGAAAATTCCTCAGAGTCTGAGGTTCCCTTGGGAAAGAAGGAAACCTCGGTCTCCCTTTCAAGCCTACGCTCTCTCAGCCGTCTATCCACCCGGATGGATAACTGCATCAGGCAAGGGATATTGTACCAGTTGGTCTTTTATCTGGTTAGAAAGACCTCTTCGGTACTGGTGTCTCAGGGCTGGGTCATTCCACTGGGTATCATGGGCCAACCTCCGAAACTCCGTACAGTAAACCTCAACTGGCCTTCGCCCTTGCTTAAGGATCGAAATCTGAGCCTCGGCTGAGGCCGTCTTGTCAGGGTCATCATACAACATGCCCAGTGCCGTAAAAAAAGCATCAACACTTTTAAGCGATGGACAGTCAGGCTGCAACCCATATGCCCAGACCTGTGGGTCTCCTTGTAGCAAGGAAATCACTATGCCCACCCGCTGAATCTCCGACCCAGAAGACTGAGGCCTAAGCCGGAAGTATAGCTTGCAGCTCTCCTTGAAACAAAAGAACTGCGAGCGATCTCCAGAAAAACGATCCGGGAGATTTACTTTCGGCTTCTTAACCCCTGAAGGTGCTGCTGCTGCGGGAGCTCCGCCAGCGGCCTGGGAGGTGTGCATTTTAATGGATAAATCATTAAATTGTCGAGTCAGGACCTGCACCTGATCGACCACCTGTTGCAACGTATTTTGAGGGGTATGCTCCATATTCCCACAAAATTTCAACAGGAGTATTGGGCTGCTGAATATGTTATGCACACCAGTGCCTGCAGGAATGTACTGGTGTCTGAA
Organism: Pseudophryne corroboree; assembly: GCF_028390025.1. Lineage (NCBI taxonomy): Eukaryota > Metazoa > Chordata > Amphibia > Anura > Myobatrachidae > Pseudophryne > Pseudophryne corroboree. The sequence continues at coordinate 483,197,979 of NC_086451.1, forward strand.
CTGTTATGTACACCAGTGCCTGCAGGAATGTACTGGTGTCTGAACTGTTATGCACACCAGTGCCTGCAGGAATGTACTGGTGTCTGAATGGATAGGGATGCAAAACAAATGAACTCACAGACAGACTGGGGAATATGACATTACGTACACAGAAGATGATAGGGTAACAAAATAAACACAAAGTGAACAGAGAAGCCCAGAGGCTAAGAAACTGGGTGTCTCCCTAGTATTAGGAATGCTCAGATGGAAAAAGCAAGATGTTGTGTTTTAATACGTAGAGAACCCGAAATGCTGTTGCTAAGGGCAACAGCAAAACCCTAAAGGGTTACCAACGGGTGTGGCAGTAAACTCCTTGGTCAGAGATGGAATGATAGACACAAGGAGAGTCTCCACAATCCTAATCCTCACTTGCAGTGCACAGGTTCAGCTTACTGCCACTAAACTGACACCTGAACACCTTGCACAGTGAGAAAGGATTTAGGCAGGCAAGTCTGAGAATACAGCCGCAAACTTGCTAAGTTCACAGAGTAGCAAAAGAACCCCAGCAAGTTAAACGACTGACTCCAGTCTTACTGCTAGGTCTGGATTGGCAGAGTGTAGTACCAAACCCCAAGGCCTATTTGCAGTAAGCAACAACAAATACAAAGCTACACAGTACTGGCTAACTTTCAGGAACTGACTAACCAACAAAGATTCAGCAGCATCTGCTTAACCTGAGAAGAGGCCTTATATAGCAGGTGCTGTCCACGCCCCACTCAGACCTCACAGACTGTGAGCACAAAAACCAGCACCGGATCCCCTGCCATGCACAGAGCCTGTAACCACTGCACAGCAAAAGACCCGAACCGGAGTATCAGCTGCGCTCAGGTTACTCCGCTAGCACTTGTCTCCCGGTTGCCATGACGACGTGGCAGCACAGGGCAGGAGACCCTAACAGTGGACTACTGTACCGTATTGCTATATATTATATACTGGTGGTCAGCAAAATTCTGCACTGTCCTCCTACTATATATACTGCGCACAACTAAAATACACCACAGGTATAGATGGATAGTATACTTGACGACACAGAGGTAGGTAGAGCAGTGGACTACTGTACCGTACTGCTATATATTATATACTGGTGGTCAGCAAAATGCTGCACTGTCCTCCTACTATATATACTGCGCACAACTAAAATGCACCACAGGTATGGATGGATAGTATACTTGACGACACAGAGGTAGGTAGAGCAGTGGACTACTGTACCGTACTGCTATATAATATATACTGTTGGTCAGCAAAATTCTGCACTGTCCTCCTACTATATATACTACGCACAACTAAAATGCACCACAGGTATGGATGGATAGTATACTTGACGACACAGAGGTAGGTAGAGCAGTGGACTACTGTACCGTACTGCTATATATATACTGGTGGTCACAGAAAAATTCTGCACTGTCCTCCTACTATATACTACAATGAAGCACAGATATGGAGCGTTTTTCAGGCAGAGAACGTAGATATTTTCAGCACACTGAGCACAGATATTTGCAGCACACTGAGCACAGATATTTGCAGCACACTGAGCACAGATATTTGCAGCACACTGAACACAGAAACTGAGAGAACGCTGCACGTCCTCTCCCTATCATCTCCAATGCACGAGTGAAAATGGCGGCGACGCGCGGTTCCTTATATAGAATACGAATCTCGCGAGAATCCGACAGCGGGATGATGACGTTCGGGCGCGCTCGGGTTAACTGAGCAAGGCAGGAGGATCCGAGTCTGCCTCAGAACCGTGTAAAATGGGTGAAGTTCGGGGGGGTTCGGATTCCGAGGAACCGAACCCGCTCATCACTAGTATTAACACCGACTCCGGAGAACACTATGGCCTCGATGACATTCCTGTGGAGGGCCTTCATTCACAGCCTGGTGGCATTGCAGAGTTTTGGCAGGTTGAGGTTCTGTAGCAATATCACTAGAACCCACACTTTGAGGAGAAGCTTGTGGACTGAGAGGCCAGGAGAGTTGATGGTGTAGAGGAACTCTACGGGCTAGTGGACCACATTATCCATTTGCACCAACAAGTCCATGGACCTATACTCCATTCCTGTCCCTTCAAAGGACTGAAGTAGCGTGTGAGTAATGAGAGTAGCCTTGTCATTCCTGGGAGTCAGAATGGCACGCTCACACAGCCAGTCCATAGACTTCATTTTGATATCGTCAATATTGGTATATCCTGGCTATGAGGACTGCTAGGGTTGTCACCAATGAGCCTAGGCCTGCAGGGATGGTCACACTTCCCTCGGACTCGGGATGCTCTCCGTCTCCTATTTTGAGTAGAATTTTGGAGAATTTCCCCTCAAGTGGACCCTCATGTTCTTCCTGAGAGAGAGTTCCCAGTTAAGGGGGCACAGATACGACGCCTTGATGCACTCCTTAACTTTGTCAGCTTGAGTTTCCCTCACACTTACTGTTACCCCTTTGCACGTTACTCCCTTTTTCCACCCTAAAAGAGTGAACTGTAAAAGAAAAATCCTACTGTATATGCTCAAAAATATTGTTCTAACTCAACAAACACAGAAGATACAAAGGGTTCGATACAGTAAATCACTCCCGAATCCAGATTTGCCCCTTTTGGGGTTGCTTAAAACAAAATCCTGAATTACGTTTAGGTATTTGTGTGGGAAACCTTTCTAAGCCGAAACCAAGTCAATATCTCATTGGGCCCTAGAGACCTTCAGGAACACGTAAACACACATTATACTCTTTTCACCCACTTAGGGGTCGAATTTTGAAAGCTCTGTTTTAGTTCTGGAAGGAATATAATACCTGAATTGCATGTTTCGAGGTCCAGGGGTTTGGAGCGGGAGCATCGATGAGTTGGTCTGTCAGAATGTTTGGTTTTATATATTAAGATAATAAAAGCAACCTGTATTATGGAAGGTTCACAAAGGGTGATATATGGTATTATTGGGGTGCATACCTCCCAACTGTCCTGATTTCCATTTTTCTGGGACTGTCCCGCTGTCCCACCCGCAAATCGCAGTGTCCCGTGGTGGAGGTGTGGGCAGTTGGGAGACCCTCTCTCAACTGGTGCTCTGCTTAGCAGAGCAGCGGTGAATAGACGCTGTGCGCACAGCGTCTGTTCACTGGGAGAGCAGGACAGAGCATTGGGCATGCCCCCACATTGGCAAAAATGGGGCGTGGCCCACAATTTTGCCACGTTCTGCGAGGCCACACCCCATACCCATGAGGCCACGTCCCCTAATTTAGGTTTATGTCCCTCCTTCCTCCTTTCCAAAGTTGGGAGGTATGGGGGTGCAGTCAACAAGTAGACAGTGACAATGTTGACATTCATTCTACCGACACCAGAAGGTCAACATTCATGATGTCAAGCTAGATAAAATGTCAACAGTAAAAGACTATTGCATTAGGCGTAGGGTTAACACTAGGGTTAGGGTTTAGCGTTAGAGTTGTGGCTAGAGTTTACGTTAGGGACAGAATTACACTAAATAGACATTGTTTACATTGCAACAATGCCGACGTTACATCAGTGTTACTGTGTGACCGGTAACGCAATACACCAAAATGATTATTTGGGAAACTTTTGAGTTACAGCCGCTGACATGCCGCCATACAGGTAACGCTTGAAAACCTTCCCACAGATCACAGAAGGAATCACCCATCAGCCAATCTAATATCCATTAGGACCTGACAGCCGGGATATGATTTTGGCTATATGACCCCCCCACGTTACATTGTTGCATCCAAGAGGTTACCGATACGTATGAAAGGTTGCTATACAGTATGATGAGACCTCCCTTTCATGGCTGGCTTGGCGTGCCCACACCTTGGCAGACCTAAGGCTGCCCATTGACGTCTGCAGGTCTCAGCTGACCTAGGATGATTTATCATGGCAGAGAGAGACTCAGAAAATAAAATTAATCTTCAGGCAATAAATTAAATGTTTAATACGAGGAAAATTTATTAATAAAACATCATAAAATACTTAATTGGAGTAGAATGTTTTTGTTTGTATTTTCTGTTATTCCAACTCTGGAAATCTCTGATATTTAGTCGCTACAGAGGTTCCTCAGCCGGTTATCCCTCCGCAGCGCTTCCTCCTCTCCCATTCCCAGGTCCTCTTCCCATGCCCGGTGTCAGATTTCCAGCCCTCATATAATGCCTGCGTTGTAATTATTCTCAGAGGACGGGAAGCGGTGACCACAGCGCTCCCCGCAGGCCCGGCAGCAGATTCTCTTTCTCACTTATTTTTAAATGATGAACTGGACCCTTGAGTCAGCGGCAAGAACGCAGCCAATTATATGGCTGGTAACAAGGTAATTATTGGCTTGTCTATTAAACCTGACCTGTGTTAATGAAATGTATCCATAAATTAGAGCCGCAGATCTGTACGCAGTTCTTATTGCAACAAGCTGGCAAATGGAAGTGAGACAAAGGGTTACACAATTAGATTCCGGGCGCCTGTTCCCGAGGGATCTGTTGCACCCAACATGCGTGCAACTCCCAGTGCTAATGATGACAGATGCAGACGAAAGAACAGTGGGAGGTCCGGCCTTCTGAATGCAGGCGCACGGATACTTTCCCGGACAGAAGATCAGCTGCAGATGCCTCTGGCTCACCCCCAAAGTCACATATTGAGCTTCTGAGCCCTATTACCCCACATGGCGCTGTCATTTCCTGGTCTTAGTGGCCAAAGGCATACCTGAGTCTAGTGTGTTGCCAATCAGCCGGATGGTTGGCATGATGTCTCCTGGTTCTATTCTCATGTCAGCGGTGCATGGGTGCTGCCATCTTGATTCATGTCAGCTGATTCTAGTTGTCCAATCACAAGCGATTTGGGATCAGCTGACTCTAGCAGCCTATCAGGACAGAGGGCACCCTATTTAAGGCTGCTCTGAAGTATAGACCAGTGCCAGATCAACTTAACGCCTGTGACCTGTTACTGGCTCCCAGCCACTACTCCTTGGAGTGTTGCGGTTCTCATTGTGTTCCTGTTTGCTGTTCCTGACTCCAGCCAGCAAGAATCTGTACCCAGTATATGCTGTGCACTCCAGACTGCAAACACCTGTTTCAGCAGTTACTGTCTAGTTTCACCACATCTCCCAGCATGCTCCTTTTTGACTCCTGTTTCTTTAGGAGTTACTAACCAGTAGGACTACATCTCCCAGCATGCTCATCTGGGATTTCTTGTTTTGCTGGCCCTGTGCAACAAACAAGTCTCTTGTCATGTTCCATTGTGGTTTTAAAAGGGAACAGGGATTGGGGGAGAGGTATGTCAGGATTTGGAAAGCTATGGTGCTGGAAGCTGCCGGAAGCTTTGTGTGTTTGGCAGCTTCAGACAAGCATACCTCCCAACTGTCCTAATTCCAGTTGCATTTCGGACACTGTCCCACCCAAGGGGCACAATGCTCTCAGGGTGGGGGGGGGGGAGCCTTTGATCACCCACTGCTCTACTCTGCAAAGCAGTGAGTGATCCCTGAATAGATGGCGTGCAGTGCAGGGAGGTGAGCCGGGGGCTGCCCAGCTGCACCGGGATCACTGGGCACATCCCCAAAATACTGAAAATAGTGTTGTGCTATGAGGACATGTCCCTCCCACTTGAGGCCGGCACGCACCTCGGGTGGAAGAGAACCAAAAGTTATGAGGTATAGAGAGGTGAGAGGCAGAAGATATTCTGAAGGTGCTGGGAGGTCCGCTGGCATTTTCCTGTGAGCTACAGATGATATCCGGTATCTTCACAGCCCTGATCTGTTATATAAATACCTTAGGACGTTCTAATGATCATTCAGCAAAACCAAGAGGTGCGTTCTTGTCATGTGGTGCACCAGGGACCATTAATGATTCATTTAAAACATGAAACTGTACTAGAATTTAGTACCACCATGGTAATTGCCTGGTAAAATCTTTGGTGAAATAATTGCTAAAAACAAAACAAAACAAAAACAGCTAATACGGTAGGTTATAGCAGAGTTGGGGACTTTTTCTACAGTGGTTTGGGATATTGTTTTCTTTTGACGCAGGAATATCCGATGGTTTTATAGCGTAGCTGTAACGTGACAGCCTTCCTGTGACTGTCCCTTTACACAGTATATTCAGCAGCACAGTACAGCCTGGCAGCCCTCACTCGGAAATCCATCTATGGCAGACCCGGCCAACCTGTGATTTCCCAGCTGTTGTCAAACTACACATCCCAGCATGCCACCGGTTGGCCAGGTCTGATCTGTGACATAGAGCCATCAGACCCCCTTCATCAACGGGAAATCCATTTAACTTAATCCATCGATAGTTGCCACCCATTGATGGACAACTCTGGCATCTGTAGTGCACGGCTTGCCACAAACAGAGGGGGTTCAGCATCGGTAGGGGAAGGAGAGCCCCAGCCGAGGAGGACGCTGCCCCTGATGTGAGGGATGGTCATGCTAATCAGTGCCGTAACTAGACATTTTAGCACTGTGTGCAAGAAATGGCTTCGGCGCCCCTCCACCATTATGTAAAATAGGGGTAGTGCACACTGTAGGCGCACGCCCAAAATATAGGGGCGTGGCTTCATGGCGAAGGGGTGTGGGGACAAAATAATACCAATTCATATTACGGTGCACAGTAGTCTCCATTATTCAAATTACCCCGCACAGTAGCGCCACTACACCAGGTAGAGCCCCTTGTACACATTACGGAAGGTAGAGTCCCCTTTTTACACATTACGGCAGACAACGTCCCCTTTTTACACATTACGGCAGACAGAGTCCACCTTTTACACATTACGGCAGATTAGTCCACATTTTTACACATTACAGCAGACAGAGTCCACCTTTTACACATGACAGCAGACAGTGTCCCCTTTTACACATTACGGCAGACAGCTTCCCCTTTTTACACATTACGGCAGACAGCGTCCCCCTTTTTACACATTATGGCAGACAGCGTCCCCTTTTTACACATTATGGCAGACAGAGTCCCCTTTTTACACATTACGGCAGACAGAGTCCCCTTTTTAAAAATTACAGCAGACAGCATCCCCTTTTTACACATTACAGCAGACAGCGTCCCCCTTTTTACACATTACGGCAGACAGCGTCCCCCTTTTTACACATTATGGCAGACAGAGTCCCCTTTTTACACATTACGGCAGACAGAGTCCCCTTTTTACAAATTACAGCAGACAGCATCCCCTTTTTACACATTACAGCAGACAGCGTCCCCTTTTACACATTACGGCAGACAGCGTCCCCCTTTTTACATGTTACGGTAGACAGCGCCCCCCTTTTTACATATTACGGCAGACAGAGTCCCCTTTTTACACATTACGGCAAACAGAGTCCCCTTTTTACATATTACTGCAGACAGAGTCCCCTTTTTACACATTACGTCAGACAGAGTCCACCTTTTACACATTACGGCAGACAGAGTCCACATTTTTATACATTACGGCAGAGTCCACCTTTTACACATTACGGCAGACAGAGTCCACATTTTTACACATTACGGCAGACAGAGTCTCCTTTTACAAATTACAGCAGAGTCCCCTTTTTACACATTACAGCAGACAGCGTCCCCTTTTACACATTACGGCAGACAGAGTCCCTCTTTTACACATTAAAATAGGCATATGCGTTGTGTGCCACCTAATTACGACTCTGGATAGATAGATAGATAGATAGATAGATAGATAAATAGATAGATAGATAGATAGATAGATAGATAGATAGAAGAGATGATAGATACGGTCTCTCCGCTGGCTCAAGCAGTCAGGCTCCTTGGTGCAGCAGCAGCTGCTGGCAGTTCCCGGGCAGCGGAGGAGGAGGAGGGAGGGGGACTCAGGAGCCGCAGCAGCGCACTGTACTTGTTGGCAGCGTCACTGCAGCTGTCCCTCTCCTTCCAAATAGGCTGGCCGCCGCCGCTGTGAATGCTGGGGTGCGCTTCCCTCATCCCAGCATTCACAGCGGTGTCGGGCAGCCAATGTGGAAGGAGAGGGACAGCTGCAGCGGCATCATCACCAATTACAGTGCGCTGCTGCGGCTCCTGAGTCCCCCTCCCTCCTCCTCCTTCTCCCCTGACCCCAGAGCTGCCTCTCTCCTCGCTCCGCCACACACAGGCGGCTTGTAATGAGTCAGTTTGACTCATTACAATGCCGCTGACTAAAGTCCTCTTGGAACGGGGATGCGGCCAGTTGCGCCCTCAGGGCACACCTTGCACACATGTAGTTACGGCCCTGGTGCTAATGCAGCTGTGCAGAGATATATTGATCAGCTATACGCGGCAGATGGACTGGACTCTGTGTGTGCCCGGAACACCATATAGAGATATACAGTATACAATGGGTACGGTCCGTTTAAATCCTCACTTAGGCATCGTTATGCAAATGATTCTGATGATAGTTTGTGTCACTGTGGGAAATGACTGTGACTCTAATAATAGTTGTATTAATAGAATGAGATGATAACAAAATTCATTAATACAGATATTCCGTGTCTCCCGCTGGATCCCGCGCTCGCGTTGTGTATCTCATTATTTTTCTTTAACATATAAAGCTGATAGCGTCTGATTAAATTAACCTTTAGACACTAACAAGGCTTCCACCGCGGTGCGGCTCCTCCTGGCGGCTCCCGGGATCTGTTTGCTGAACGGGAGACGTGATTGTTGATTGGAAAATGAAGGCGTTGTGGTGATTTCCAGTGATTGCGTCTCTCCGGGAGATATTCCCTTTATGGTCTCAGTGCCAAGACAACAGCGTTACAGCGCGAGATTGAAGCAGTTTGCTGTAAAAGAAAATAAATTCTCATCGTGTTCTAAACAAAACCCAGGGATGGTACATACACGGGTCACTCGCACCCCTTCATCGCTGTGATTGGCTGGTACTTTATCTCTCTCCACTTTATCACTGTCCAAAGCTTAGTGCATACGTCAGATGACTTTAGAGCTATTCTAAGACATGATTGTACCAGTGATTTGCAATTACGGAGGTTATACGGAAATCGATGACCTATTAATGTACATTCCATCATTTTCCAGATGCACCTTTATCTTCTGTCCGCGTCACATCATACAACACTACACAATTTATAGCACATGCCGGGAGAAATGACTCTTTGAAGACATATTCCCTGAACATGGTACACTATATCTGTGCAGTTTATGTAAATTAAGTCCATCCCTAAAGATTAATTTGCATATTGTGTATGTCTGATTATTTTAATGAGGGAACCTGACGGAATGCTATAGAACCATTTCTTACTTTGCCGTACAATGGCTGGCAGGACTCCTATATGTGCAATGTATAGACGCGTCCCCAGAGGGCGTGATTGGCAGGCTCAGGTATGATTGATGAAGTTATCAGATATACCTTGCGCTCGCTTTAAGGAAGCGTCTACCTAATATAATACTATCAGCCTCGCAGTCTTGTCACTGATAACATTACAGGGCAAAAGTAAAACATTCAATTCAAGGTCTGTTAGACAGATGTGATGAAGAGGGAATCTTTGGCCTCTTGGCTTGTTTATCTGAGTCACGCAGTGTCTGACGACCTTTCCGGTAAGTACAATGTGTCTAAGTCCCAGAAACCTCAATATATAATCACGCAGGCGGCCATTACTTCATACAGCTACACAATATCCCATGCAGCTTCCCCACAAGGGGAGTGCGTTGCCCTATCTGGACCTTCTATTATACATGAGGCGGTTCACAGGAAAATCCCCCCCACACCAAAAACAAACGATATCAAAACTTTCTACTCCTACCCGTGGGATCCTGAGGAACCGATGATTTGGGGATACTAATTTGCAATGGTGTAAGTAAGCTGGAAGCGTTGTGTCATTGTGGGTGGAGGGGTCTGGATGACTGTGTCCATACAACTTGTCTTTTAGGACCATATGCAGCAGTGGTGCTGAGGATTTGTATTGTTGCATCGCAGCTCACAAGAGGAGGTGGCTCACTGATGGGGCAGGTCACTGATGGAGGCAAGTCACTGATGGGGGCAGGTCACTGATGGGGACAGGTCACTGATGGAGGCAGGTCACTGATGAGTCAGGTCACTGATGGAGACAGGTTACTGATGGAGGCAGGTCACTGATGGGGGCAGGTCACTGATGGAGACAGGTCACTGATGGAGGCAAGTCACTGATGGAGGCAGGTCACTGATGGGGACAGGTCACTGATGGAGACAGGTTACTGATGGAGGCAGGTCACTGATGGAGGCAGGTCACTGATAGGGCAGATCACTGATGGGGCAGGTCACTGATGGAGGCAGGTCACTGATGGAGGCAGGTCACTGATAGGGCAGATCACTGATGGGGGCAGGTCACTGATGGAGGCAGGTCACTGATGAGGCAGGTCACTGATGAAGACAGCTTACTGATGGAGGCAGGTCACTGATGGGGCAGGTCACTGATGGAGACAGGTCACTGATGGAGACAGGTCACTAATGGGGCAGGTCACTGATGGAGGCAGGTCACTGATGGAGAGAGGTTACTGATGGGGGCAGGTCACTGATGGGGGCAGGTCACTGATGGAGGCAGGTCACTGATGAGGCAGGTCACTGATGAAGACAGCTTACTGATGGAGGCAGGTCACTGATAGGGCAGGTCACTGATGGGGGCAGGTCACTGATGGAGACAGGTCACTAATGGGGCAGGTCACTGATGGAGGCAGGTCACTGATGGAGAGAGGTTACTGATGGGGGCAGGTCACTGATGGGGGCAGGTCACTGATGGAGACAGGTTGCGGATGGGGGCAGGTCACTGATGGAGACAGGTCACTGATGGAGACAGGTCACTGATAGGGCAGGTCACTGATGGAGACAGATCACTGATGGAGACAGGTCACTGATGGAGGCAGGTCACTGATATGGCAGGTCACTAATGGAGACAGGTCACTAATGGAGACAGGTCACTGATGGAGGCAGGTCACTGATGGAGGCAGGTCACTGATAGGGCAGATCACTGATGGAGACAGGTCACTGATGGAGACAGGTCACTGATGGGGCAGGTCACTGAAGGGGACAGGCCACTGTTGGAAATAGGTCACTGATGGAGACAGGTCACTGATGGAGACAGGTCACTGATGGGGGCAGGTCACTGATGGAGACAGGTTACTGATGAAGGCAGGTCACTGATGGGGACAGGTCACTGATGGAGGCAGGTCACTGATGGGGGCAGGTCACTGATGGAGACAGGTCACAGATGGGGACAGGTCACTGATGGGGGCAGGTCACTGATGAGTCAGGTCACTGATGGAGGCAGGTCACTGATGGGGGCAGGTCACTGATGGGGGAGGTCATTGATGGAGACAGGTCACTGATGGGGACAGGTCACTGATGGGGGCAGGTCACTGGTGAGTCAGGTCACTGATGGAGACAGATTACTGATGGAGGCAGGTCACTGATGGGGGCAGGTCACTGATGGGGGCAGGTCACTGATGGAGACTGGTCACTGATGGCGACAGGTCACTGATGGGGGCAGGTCACTGATGAGTTAGGTCACTGATGGAGACAGGTTACTGATGGAGGCAGGTCACTGATGGGGGCAGGTCGCTGATGGAGACAGGTCACTGATGGAGGCAGGTCACTGATGGGGACAGGTCACTGATAGAGGCAGGTCACTGATGGGGGCAGGTCACTGATGGAGACAGGTAACTGATGGGGACAGGGCACTGATGAGTCAGGTCACTGATGGAGACAGGTTACTGATGGAGACAGGTTACTGATGGAGGCAGGTCACTGATGGAGACAGGTTACTGATGGAGGCAGGTCACTGATGGATGGAGGCAGGCCACTGATGGGGGCAGGTCACTGATGGAGGCAGGTCACTGATGGGGCAGGTCACTGATGGAGATAGGTCACTGATGGGGGCAGGTCACTGATGGGGCAGGTCACTGATGGGGGCAGGTCACTGATGGGGACAGGTCACTGATGGGGACAGGTCACTGATGGGGACAGGTCACTGATGGGGGCAGGTCACTGATGAGTCAGGTCACTGATGGAGACAGGTTACTGATGGAGGCAGGTCACTGATGGAGGCAGGTCACTGATGGAGGCAGGTTACTGATAGGGCAGATCACTGATGAGGCAGGTCACTGATGGGGGCAGGTCACTGATGGAGGCAGGTCACTGATGGAGGCAGGTCACTGATGAGTCAGGTCACTGATGGAGACAGGTTACTGATGGAGGCAGGTCACTGATAGGGCAGGTCACTGATGGAGACAGGTCACTGATGGAGGCAGGTCACTGATAGGGCAGATCACTGATGGAGACAGGTCACTGATGGGGCCAGGTCACTGATGGGGACAGGTCACTTTTGGAGACAGGTCACTGATGGAGACAGATCACTGATGGGGGCAGGTCACTGATGGGGCAGGTCACTGATGGAGACAGGTCACTGATGGGGGGCAGGTCACTGATAGGGCAGATCACTGATGGAGGCAGGTCACTGCTGGGGGCAGGTCACTGATGGAGGCTGGTCACTGATGGAGGCAGGTCACTGATGAGTCAGGTCACTGATGGGGTCAGGTCACTGATGGAGGCAGGTCACTGATGGAGGCAGGTCACTGATATGGCAGGTCACTGATGGAGACAGGTCACTGATGGAGGCAGGTCACTGATGGAGGCAGGTCACTGATAGGGCAGATCACTGATGGAGACAGGTCACTGATGGAGACAGGTCACTGATGGGGCAGGTCACTGATGGGGACAGGTCACTGTTGGAGATAGGTCACTGATTGAGACAGGTCACTGATGGAGACAGTTCACTGATGGGGTCAGGTCACTGATGGAGGCAGGTCACTGATGGAGACAGGTTACTGATGGGGGCAGGTCACTGATGGGGGCAGGTCACTGATGGAGACAGGTTACTGATGGGGGCAGGTCACTGATGGGGACAGGTCACTGATGGAGACAGGTCACTGATGGAGACAGGTTACTGATGGGGGCAGGTCACTGATGGAGACAGATCACTGATGGGGGCAGGTCACTGATGGAGACAGATCACTGATGGAGACGGGTCACTGATGGAGGCGGGTCACTGATGGGGGCGGGTCACTGATGGAGACAGGTCACTGATGGAGACAGATCACTGATGGAGACAGGTTACTGATGGAGACAGGTCACTGTTGGAGATAAGTCACTGATGGAGACAGGTCACTCACTGATGGAGGCAGGTCACTGATGAAGGCATGTCACGGATGGAGACAGGTCACTCACTGATGGAGGCAGGTTACTGATGGGAGGAAGTCATTGATGGAGACAGGTCGCTGATGGGGGCAGGTCACTGATGGAGACAGGTCACTGATGAAGACAGGTCGCTGATGGAGGCAGGTCACTGATGGAGGTAACTCATTGATGGGGGTAGGTCACTGATAGTGGTGGCTCACTGAAAGAGGCAGGTCACTGATGGGGCAGGTCACTGAAAGAGGCAGGTCACTGATCACTGATGGACGTAACTCATTAATGGAGGCAGGTCACTGATGGAAGTATCTTACAGATGGAGGCAGGTCAATAATGGAGGAAGGTCACTGATGGGGGCAGATCACTGATGGGGCTGATAGCGGTGGCTCACTGATGGAGGCAGGTCACTGATGGAGACAGGTCACTGATGGAGACAGGTCACTGATGGGGGCAGATCACTGATGGGGGGAGATCACTGATGGGGACAGATAACTGGTGGGGCAGATCACTGATGGAAGTAACTTACTGATGGGGACAGGTCACTGATGGGGACAGATAGATCACTGATGGGGCAGGTCGCTGATGGAGACAGGTCACTGATGGAGACAGGTCACTGATGGGGGCAGATCACTGATGGGGGCAGATCACTGATGGGGGGAGATCACTGATGGGGACAGATAACTGGTGGGGCAGATCACTGATGGAAGTAACTTACTGATGGGGACAGGTCACTGATGGGGACAGATAGATCACTGATGGGGCAGGTCGCTGATGGAGACAGGTCACTGATAGCGAGCGCTCACTGAAGGAGGCAGGTCACTGATGGAGACAGGTCACTGATGGGGCAGATCACTGATTGGGACAGATAACTGATGGGGCAGATCACTGATTGGGACAGATAACTGATGGGGCAGATCACTGATGGAAGTAACTTACTGATAGGGACAGATAGATCACTGATGGGGCAGATCACTGATGGGGCAGATCACTGATGGGGGCAGGTCATTGATGGAGACAGATCAGTGATGGAGACAGGTCACCATTCTTAAGGTTATGATTCTTCCTAAAGACTACCTTGGGTTCTTCGTCAAGAAGACCTGAAAGAAATTTGTCTGTTTTAAGTATTTTATCATTTTTCTTCACAATATTTTTAATCTCCCTGAGTAAGAATTCAATTTGGGATTATTAATTGCAGATTGGGATTGTGATGGAATTTTATATTTAGATAATAACAGGGATTCTCTCTCCATGTTTTGGACATCACTAAAAGCACTTTCCAAGATCTTAGCAGGATAGCCCTGTTCGGTCAGTGATATTGTGAGTTGAACGCTTGTCTGTTTTCATACAGCACATACTGGTACAGGTGATGCGGAATCATATGCATGGTGTCGCAGCTGTGTGCTAGGCAGAGTTGGGTGTAAGAATGCACATTTTCAGGTAGATCATTTACAGCTGGCATAGACTGGTGCAGGCGAGCGACAATGATGATGATAGGTAGCAAACTAAGCACACGGATTGGGGCAGTCCAACTGCAAAAACACGCAGAACTCTGCATAGACACAAAAAGTGGGAGCACACATGCCTGATTTGCATTCTTCTCTGTCTTAGGGCGGTATGTTTTGAAAGAGGAATGAGCTACTGCGCATACTCCAGTCTTCCTGCCTCCAGGGAGGCTTCATGCCCTATCCCAAGATGGCCGCAGAGATCTCTACTGAGCAGGGGCCATCTTGTCTTGACTGTAGTGAGTGAAATGTGGGAGACCTGGTTAATATCTGTTCCCGCATCTCTGCACCACTACCCCTTTGCAGCATACACTCATCAGCTGGTGAGATGCATGAAAACCCCCAGTCCATCACCAGTGTACATGTAACAGTGAGTACGGCTGTACCTGCTATCCAACCAGCACCACTGGGTAAGTAACTTCATAGTAACTTCATAGTGTGAGCTATCTGCTGGTATGTGCCTATATATGTCTGCAATATTATCAGCGGCACACACAGCACTTCAAGCACTACAGTATGTCTTCTGGATCATAGTGATGAGCACCGGAAATTTTTCGGGTTTTGTGTTTTGGTTTTGGGTTCGGTTCCGCGGCCGTGTTTTGGGTTCGAACGCGTTTTGGCAAAACCTCACCGAATTTTTTTTGTCGGATTCGGGTGTGTTTTGGATTCGGGTGTTTTTTTCAAAAAACCCTAAAAAAAAGCTTAAATCATAGAATTTGGGGGTCATTTTGATCCCAAAGTATTATTAACCTCAATAACCATAATTTCCACTCATTTTCAGTCTATTCTGAACACCTCACACCTCACAATATTATTTTTAGTCCTAAAATTTGCACCGAGGTCGCTGGATGGCTAAGCTAAGCGACCCAAGTGGCCGACACAAACACCTGGCCCATCTAGGAGTGGCACTGCAGTGTCACGCAGGATGGCCCTTCCAAAAAACACTCCCCAAACAGCACATGACGCAAAGAAGAAAAAAAGAGGCGCAATGAGGTAGCTGTGTGAGTAAGCTAAGCGACCCTAGTGGCCGACACAAACACCTGGCCCATCTAGGAGTGGCACTGCAGTGTCACGCAGGATGGCCCTTCCAAAAAACACTCCCCAAACAGCACATGACGCAAAGAAAAAAAAGGCGCAATGAGGTAGCTGTGTGAGTAAGCTAAGCGACCCTAGTGGCCGACACAAACACCTGGCCCATCTAGGAGTGGCACTGCAGTGTCACGCAGGATGGCCCTTCCAAAAAACACTCCCCAAGCAGCACATGACGCAAAGAAAAAAAGAGGCGCAATGAGGTAGCTGTGTGAGTAAGCTAAGCGACCCTAGTGGCCGACACAAACACCTGGCCCATCTAGGAGTGGCACTGCAGTGTCACGCAGGATGGCCCTTCCAAAAAACACTCCCCAAACAGCACATGACGCAAAGAAAAAAAGAGGCGCAATGAGGTAGCTGTGTGAGTAAGCTAAGCGACCCTAGTGGCCGACACAAACACCTGGCCCATCTAGGAGTGGCACTGCAGTGTCACGCAGGATGGCCCTTCCAAAAAACACCCCCCAAACAGCACATGACGCAAAGAAAAATGAAAGAAAAAAGAGGTGCAAGATGGAATTGTCCTTGGGCCCTCCCACCCACCCTTATGTTGTATAAACAGGACATGCACACTTTAACCAACCCATCATTTCAGTGACAGGGTCTGCCACACGACTGTGACTGAAATGATGGGTTGGTTTGGACCCCCACCAAAAAAGAAGCAATTAATCTCTCCTTGCACAAACTGGCTCTACAGAGGCAAGATGTCCACCTCATCATCATCCTCCGATATATCACCGTGTACATCCCCCTCCTCACAGATTATCAATTCGTCCCCACTGGAATCCACCATCTCAGCTCCCTGTGTACTTTGTGGAGGCAATTGCTGCTGGTGAATGTCTCCACGGAGGAATTGATTATAATTCATTTTAATGAACATCATCTTCTCCACATTTTCTGGAAGTAACCTCGTACGCCGATTGCTGACAAGGTGAGCGGCGGCACTAAACACTCTTTCGGAGTACACACTTGTGGGAGGGCAACTTAGGTAGAATAAAGCCAGTTTGTGCAAGGGCCTCCAAATTGCCTCTTTTTCCTGCCAGTATAAGTACGGACTGTCTGACGTGCCTACTTGGATGCGGTCACTCATATAATCCTCCACCATTCTTTCAATGGGGAGAGAATCATATGCTGTGACAGTAGACGACATGTCCGTAATCGTTGTCAGGTCCTTCAGTCCGGACCAGATGTCAGCATCAGCAGTCGCTCCAGACTGCCCTGCATCACCGCCAGCGGGTGGGCTCGGAATTCTGAGCCTTTTCCTCGCACTCCCAGTTGCGGGAGAATGTGAAGGAGGAGATGTTGACAGGTCGCGTTCCGCTTGACTTGACAATTTTGTCACCAGCAGTTCTTTGAACCCCAGCAGACTTGTGTCTGCCGGAAAGAGAGATCCAAGGTAGGTTTTAAATCTAGGATCGAGCACGGTGGCCAAAATGTAGTGCTCTGATTTCAACAGATTGACCACCCGTGAATCCTTGTTAAGCGAATTAAGGGCTCCATCCACAAGTCCCACATGCCTAGCGGAATCGCTCTGTGTTAGCTCCTCCTTCAATGTCTCCAGCTTCTTCTGCAAAAGCCTGATGAGGGGAATGACCTGACTCAGGCTGGCAGTGTCTGAACTGACTTCACGTGTGGCAAGTTCAAAAGGTTGCAGAACCTTGCACAACGTTGAAATCATTCTCCACTGCGCTTGAGACAGGTGCATTCCACCTCCTATATCGTGCTCAGTTGTATAGGCTTGAATGGCCTTTTGCTGCTCCTCCAACCTCTGAAGCATATAGAGGGTTGAATTCCACCTCGTTACCACTTCTTGCTTCAGATGATGGCAGGGCAGGTTCAGGCGTTTTTGGTGGTGCTCCAGTCTTCTGTACGTGGTGCCTGTACGCCGAAAGTGTCCCGCAATTCTTCTGGCCACCGACAGCATCTCTTGCACGCCCCTCTCGTTTTTTAAATAATTCTGCACCACCAAATTCAAGGTATGTGCAAAACATGGGACGTGCTGGAATTTGCCCAGATTTAATGCACACACAATATTGCTGGCGTTGTCCGATGCCACAAATCCACAGGAGAGTCCAATTGGGGTAAGCCATTCTGCGATGATCTTCCTCAGTTGCCGTAAGTGGTTTTTAGCTGTGTGCGTATTCTGGAAAGCGGTGATACAAAGCGTAGCCTGCCTAGGAAAGAGTTGGCGCTTGCGAGATGCTGCTACTGGTGCCGCCGCTGCTGTTCTTGCGGTGGGAGTCCATACATCTATCCAGTGGGCTGTCACAGTCATATAGTCCTGAGCCTGCCCTGCTCCACTTGTCCACATGTCCGTGGTTAAGTGGACATTGGGTACAACTGCATTTTTTAGGACACTGGTGAGTCTTTTTCTGAGGTCTGTGTACATTTTCGGTATCGCCTGCCTAGAGAAATGGAACCTAGATGGTATTTGGTACCGGGGACACAGTACCTCCAACAAGTCTCTAGTTGCCTCTGCAGTAATGATGGATACCGGAACCACGTTTCTCACCGCCCAGGATGCCAAGGCCTCAGTTATCCGCTTTGCAGCAGGATGACTGCTGTGATATTTCATCTTCCTCGCAAAGGACTGTTGGACAGTCAATTGCTTGGTGGAAGTAGTAAAAGTGGTCTTACGAGTACGACTTCCCCTCTGGGATGACCATCGACTCCCAGCAGCAACAACAGCAGCGCCAGCAGCAGTAGGCGTTACACGCAAGGATGCATCGGAGGAATCCCAGGCAGGAGAGGACTCGTCATAATTGCCAGTGACATGGCCTGCAGGACTATTGGCATTCCTGGGGAAGGAGGAAATTGACACTGAGGGAGTTGGTGGGGTGGTTTGCGTGAGCTTGGTTACAAGAGGAACTGATTTACTGGTCAGTGGACTGCTTCCGCTGTCGCCCAAAGTTTTTGAACTTGTCACTGACTTATGATGAATGCGCTGCAGGTGACGTATAAGGGAGGATGTTCCGAGGTGGTTAACGTCCTTACCCCTACTTATTACAGCTTGACAAAGGCAACACACGGCTTGACAAATGTTGTCCGCATTTCTGTTGAAATACTTCCACACCGAAGAGCTGATTTTTTTGGTATTTTCACCAGGCATGTCAATGGCCCTATTCCTCCCACAGACAACAGGTGTCTCCCCGGGTGCCTGACTTAAACAAACCACCTCACCATCAGAATCCTCCTTGTCAATTTCCTCCCCAGCGCCAGCAACACCCATATCCTCCTCATCCTGGTGTACTTCAACACTGACATCTTCAATCTGACTATCAGGAACTGGACTGCGGGTGCTCCTTCCAGCACTTGCAGGGGGCGTGCAAATGGTGGAAGGCGCATGCTCTTCACGTCCAGTGTTGGGAAGGTCAGGCATCGCAAACGACACAATTGGACTCTCCTTGTGGATTTGTGATTTCGAAGAACGCACAGTTCTTTGCTGTGCTTTTGCCAGCTTGAGTCTTTTCATTTTTCTAGCGAGAGGCTGAGTGCTTCCATCCTCATGTGAAGCTGAACCACTAGCCATGAACATAGGCCAGGGCCTCAGCCGTTCCTTGCCACTCCGTGTGGTAAATGGCATATTGGCAAGTTTACGCTTCTCCTCCGACAATTTTATTTTAGATTTTTGAGTCCTTTTTTTACTGATATTTGGTGTTTTGGATTTTACATGCTCTGTACTATGACATTGGGCATCGGCCTTGGCAGACGACGTTGCTGGCATTTCATCGTCTCGGCCATGACTAGTGGCAGCAGCTTCAGCACGAGGTGGAAGTCGATCTTGATCTTTCCCTAATTTTGGAACCTCAACATTTTTGTTCTCCATATTTTAATAGGCACAACTAAAAGGCACCTCAGGTAAACAATGGAGATGGATGGATACTAGTATACTTATGGATGGACGAGCGACTGCCGACACAGAGGTAGCTACAGCCGTGGACTACCGTACTGCGTCTGCTGCTAATATAGACTGGATGATAATGATATAAAAAAAATATATATATATATCACTACTGCAGCCGGACAGGTATATATTATATAATGATGGACCTGCTGGACACTGTCAGCTCAGCACTGCAGACTCCTAAAGTAAGCTACTAGTATCAAGAAGATAGAAAAAAAAAACACCACGGGTAGGTGGTATACAATTATGGATGGACGAGCAACTGCCGACACAGAGGTAGCTATAGCCGTGGACTACCGTACTGCGTCTGCTGCTAATATAGACTGGATGATAATGAGATATAAAATATATATATATATATCACTACTGCAGCCGGACAGGTATATATTATATAATGACGGACCTGCTGGACACTGTCAGCTCAGCACTGCAGACTCCTAAAGTAAGCTACTAGTAGTATCAAGAAGATAGAAAAAAAAAAAACACCACAGGTAGGTGGTATACAATTATGGATGGACGAGCGACTGCCGACACAGAGGTAGCTACAGCCGTGGACTACCGTACTGCGTCTGCTGCTAATATAGACTGGATGATAATGAGATATAAAATATATATATATATCACTACTGCAGCCGGACAGGTATATATTATATAATGACGGACCTGCTGGACACTGTCAGCTCAGCACTGCAGACTCCTAAAGTAAGCTACTAGTAGTATCAAGAAGATAGAAAAAAAAACCCACCACAGGTAGGTGGTATACAATTATGGATGGACGAGCGACTGCCGACACAGAGGTAGCTACAGCCGTGGACTACCGTACTGCGTCTGCTGCTAATATAGACTGGATGATAATGAGATATAAAATATATATATATCACTACTGCAGCCGGACAGGTATATATTATATAATGACGGACCTGCTGGACACTGTCAGCTCAGCACTGCAGACTCCTAAAGTAAGCTACTAGTAGTATCAAGAAGATAGAAAAAAAAAAACACCACGGGTAGGTGGTATACAATTATGGATGGACGAGCGACTGCCGACACAGAGGTAGCTACAGCCGTGGACTACCGTACTGCGTCTGCTGCTAATATAGACTGGATGATAATGATATAAAAAATATATATATATCACTACTGCAGCCGGACAGGTATATATTATATAATGACGGACCTGTTGGACACTGTCAGCTCAGCACTGCAGACTCCTTAAGTAAGCTACTAGTATCAAGAAGATAGAAAAAAAAAAAACACCACGGGTAGGTGGTATACAATTATAGATGGACGAGCGACTGCCGACACAGAGGTAGCTACAGCCGTGGACTACCGTACTGCGTCTGCTGCAGTGCTAATATAGACTGGATGATAATGATATAAAAAAAATATATATATCACTACTGCAGCCGGACAGGTATATATTATATAATGACGGACCAGCTGGACACTGTCAGCAGAATGCGTTTATAGAATAAAAACACCACACGACGAGTGTTTAACTTTTTCAGGCAGACAATCACAATATACTGGTGGCCAGTGGTCAGTGGTCACTGGTCAGTCACACTGGCAGTGGCACTCTGGCAGCAAAAGTGTGCACTGTTAAAATATGTACTCCTGCTATAACTGCTCCCCAGTCTCCCCCACAATTAAGCTGTGTGAGCAGTGAGCACTCAGCACAGTCAGATATACAGTATTACATAGATGATGCAGCACACTGAGGGCACACTGAGGCTGAGCACAGATATGGTATGTGACTGTGTCACACTGTGTATCGTTTTTTTTCAGGCAGAGAACGGATTAATTAAACTGGTGGTCACTGGTCACACTATCAGCAAGTAGTACTCCTAATATGCTCCCCAAAATTAGTAAATCAAGTGTCTTTACTACTCTCTAGTCTACTCTAAACGGAGAGGACGCCAGCCACGTCCTCTCCCTATCAATCTCAATGCACGTGTGAAAATGGCGGCGACGCGCGGCTCCTTATATAGAATCCGAGTCTCGCGATAGAATCCGAGCCTCGCGAGAATCCGACAGCGGGATGATGACGTTCGGGCGCGCTCGGGTTAACCGAGCAAGGCGGGAAGATCCGAGTCTGCCTCGGACCCGTGTAAAAGCGTGAAGTTCGGGGGGGTTCGGTTTCCGAGAAACCGAACCCGCTCATCACTACTGGATCATAGTGTATATAGGGCAGTGGCGTCACAAGGGGGGTGCGGCCCGCTCCCGGGTGTCACCCGCCGAGGGGTGACACCAAAATGCCGGCTCCTGCTTAGAGACAGGAGCTGAGTGCTGCACTGTTACATTATGTGCAGCACTCGGCTCCTGTCACTGTGTAGGAGCCAGCACTGCAGGCACTGCACACCCCGGGAGTGAGCCTGCACCTCCTAAACCCCCCAAGTGACTAAAAAAACGGGTGTCGGTACGCAAAGCCACGCCCCTTCTCATGAAGCCCCGCCCCTTTCCAGTCATTCAAGCTGTGAAAATGGATGCCAGCTTGTGAAGCCCCACCCCTTCCTGTGAAGCCCCACCCCCTCTTTTTCCGCCGCACCGGGTGTCCAAGAGGTGAGTGACGCCTCTGATATAGGGCCTAATTCAAGGTTGATTGCACAACAATATTTTCCTCTAATGGGAAAAACCATGTGCAGTGCAGGCAGAGCCGGCCCTAACCAATATGATGCCCTAGGCAAGATTGTGGCTGGTGCCCCTTTGCACAGTTGCTAGTTCCGCCTCTGACCCTGTACCCCTTTCCCAGCACCATCACCCCTCACCCATAGCAGTCCTCATTTTGTTGCTCCTACCCCCTATATTTTAAATAGGAACAGTGCGCGTATTCGGTGCGCAGCCCAAAACGGTGCATGTTCTTGCTGGGAAGGGGCATGGCCACACAATAATACCCCCAGTAGAAATCACACCACACAGTGGTGCAACTTTATTCACATTTTATCATGTGATAGTGTTTCTAATTCACATTACATCATACAGTAGTACCACGTTACTCCTCACAGTAGTGCCCCTTATTCACATTACACCACATCATATTGCTCTTTATTCACATTAGACCACACAGTAGTGCCCCTTATTCACATTACACCACATCATATTGCTCTTTATTCACATTAGACCACACAGTAGTGCCCCTTATTCACATTAGTGTACTGTACATCACACAGTAGTACCACGTTACTCCTCACAGTAGTGCCCCTTATTCACACTACACCATATCATATTGCTCTTTATTCACATTAGACCACACAGTAGTGTCCTTTCTATATGTTACGCCACAAAGTACTGTAGTACACCTTATACACATAATGCCGCACATTGGTAATGCATTTAGTATGCAGATACAGCCGCAGTCACACACACAGAATATAGCCATGCTGCATATCATTTTAATCAGCAGAAACTGCTTGTGCCCCTCGATATTCCAAATGCCCTAGGGAATTGCCTAGTTTGCCTATGCCTAGGGCCGGCTCTGAGAGCATGTGGGGCAGATGTAACATGTGCAGAGAGAGTTAGATTTGGGTGGGGTGTGATCAAACTGAAATCTAAATTGCAGTGTAAAATTAACGCAGCCAGTTTTTACCCTGCACAGAAACAATATAACCCACCCAAATCTAACTCTCTCTGCACATGTTACATCTGCCCCACCTGCAGTGCACATGGTTTTGCCCATTAGAGGACAATATTGTTTTGCATTCAACCTTGAATAAAGCCCATAGTAAAGTGCAGCATATTGAAATGCAATGTGTGTTCCAATTTTAGGAATAAGTGCATACGACAAAGCCAAAGGAATCCTGTCTTGGTGTCCTGGTGAAATGTCGCCTCAGTTACCCCTACGCAGTCTATAAGATGTGATCTGTATATTACCTCATTCACACACACCCACAAAATCGCTCCATTAAGATAAGTAATGCATTAAATAATGATAGATTAGGGCATTAAATAATTGTCCGAGCGTCGCCACAGCTAATTTATTTGCATTAGTGGGATAGGTCGCCAGCTCCCAATACCCCGATCGCAGATATCCCCCCTGATTGTATTGCGCACTTTATACAAATAAACAGCGGCCATCTGTCATTGCCAACGCTCCCCCTCTCTCACTTCCAGATACATAGGAACAGTCATTGTGATTAATCTCAACTTTCTCATGGACATAGATAAACTGCGCGCCTAACTTTTCTGCTACATAATATACTCTATAACGCACAGTATAATGGAGAATTTATCTGAGAGTGACTTATGAAGGCTGGAGCCAGAAACTCACAAACATAATAATCTGATAACGATTTGTGGATAGAAAAATCCAATTAATAATTTGGGTTCGGAGCATTTCTGAAAAAATATAATTTCTCTCAAAAGAAATCAGTTTAGATGTGAGTGATGTCAGCGCGTTCTTTATATATTCATTGCACATATTGCACACGGGACAGGAGGCAAGTTCCTGTATTTATACCCCCTCTCGTACTCCCTGCTCCGTGATTCCGCAGGTTGCAACATTACATGCTTATTGCAAGTACATTAGTGGAATCTAATTCATTGCCTAGTTGTTCCTGTTTGTTCCTCTCTCAGGCACGGCACTGTAATCTTTGGAATGCAAGCAGTGTCAAACTGGGGCATGAAGGACCCACCGGGGCGACGTGGTAGGGGGCCAGGTTTAGGGGTGTGGTCAGTCTCCAGAGGGGGTGTGGCAAGACACAAGAAGTATTATACAGCCTTATTCAGAGTTGTTAGCAAACCAAAAATGCAAATTAATGGGAAAAACCATGTGCACTACAGGTGGGGCAGATCTAACATGTCAGTATACATAAAACAAAAACTGGGTAATACGGACAGACAGAGGTAGGAGGGCCCTGCTCACAAGCTTACACTATACAATCACCGCAAGTATATTAATTCCAATACTACCAAATATAGATATGGTTCTCTGTTGAAGGCCACAAATATGTCATGATCTATAATCTTCCCCAAAAACCATATATGCATAATATCATATAAAAATAAAGCTCATGTAAAATTAAAATTAAAACAATAGCTACATTGATAAGCAGATAAGACTAAGTCGAGACACATAATATCCTCAGTCGAAAAGACCTTCATGCTATGTCACCATAGGAAAAGTCTTTTATGCGAGATTGTGTCTGATTTGACAATCCAGCAGGGTTCCCTTCCAAAACAGCTTTACCCTGTCTCTGCTATGCCTATTGGTGGTTTCATCTCTATGAGCAAACACCAAAACACAGAGAGTTGATGATTTGCTAATAAGGAATACTTAGGTAGGTATGGGTTTATCTGTATAATAACTGTCAGGAATCTAACTTTCAACATTCATTTCATATATTAAGTGATTTATCACATACCTGTTCTGCAGTTCAGGTTTTCTTGTTACACTTGTGTTGTGGAGCCGATGCATGGACATTGCAATGTTGGATCTTATCAGCTGAGCGTATTTCCTCCAGTCAGAGTGCTTCTTGC
Organism: Pseudophryne corroboree; assembly: GCF_028390025.1. NCBI lineage: Eukaryota > Metazoa > Chordata > Amphibia > Anura > Myobatrachidae > Pseudophryne > Pseudophryne corroboree. Next base: position 483,223,108 of record NC_086451.1, read on the forward strand.
CTCAGGTGACTCTGACAGCCAATCTGTGACCTGCAGAGCCTATGTAAAACTTTCCTGTCCATTTACTCACTGCCAGAGCAATAAGTCACATTGCTGAATCCCTGGCTCCTGTGTGCAGTAAGTCTGCAGATCCTAGTTTACTACAGCGTTCATCTCATACCTGTTTAACCGGTTGCTTCTTTCCCTGGATCAGTGCACCCTTCATTCTCCTGCAGTGTTCCTGAATCCAGGCGTGCAGTTAACCCCAGATTGTCCTGCAAGCATTTATCAGCTTCATGTGCAAGTTCCTGTTTTCTACTGAATGTTCATTCTAAAAGATATTTTATCATCTCAGTTCTGTTTCCCTGATATCTCCAGCAACTCAGGTTAAGCCTGTCTAATAAAGTCTCCTGCTCTGATCTGTTCTGCAGCACTACTCCTCCCAGCAACTCCGGTTCAGTCTGTCCATTAATGTTTCCAGTTCTGACCTGCTTTGCAGCACCACTGCTTCCAGCATTATTGGTCGCAGCGCGGTCAGAGGCATCACCAGTCCCAGCCCAGTCAGAGGCACCACTGGTACCAGCCCAGTCTCCAACTTCCACCAATCCTAGCCTGGTCAGAGGCATTATCAGTCCCAGCCTGGTCTCAGGCATCCATCGTTCCAAGCCCCGGTCAGAGGCACTTCCGGTGTCATTGCTGTCTCCAACATCCACTGGTCCAAGTCCAGTCTCCAGCACAGACACTCTTAGCTCAGTCTCAAGCATCACTGGTTCCAGATCGGTGTCCAGCTCACATACCACTGATCCCAGCCCAGTGTCCAGTTCTATGGTCCCAGCCCAGTGTCCAGTTCTATGGTCCCAGCCAAGTGTCCAGTTCTATGGTCCCAGCCCAGTGTCCAGTTCTATGGTACCAGCCCAGTGTCCAGTTCTATGGTCCTAGCCCAGTGTCCAGTTCTATGGTCCTAGCCCAGTGTCCAGTTCTATGGTCCCAGCCCAGTGTCCAGTTCTATGGTCCCAGCCCAGTGTCCAGTTCTATGGTCCCAGCCCAGTGTCCAGTTCTGTGGTCCCAGCCAAGTGCCCAGTTCTATGGTCCTAGCCCAGTGTCCAGTTCTATGGTCCCAGCCCAGTGTACAGTTCTATGGTCCCAGCCCAGTGTCCAGTTCTATGGTCCCAGCCCAGTGTCCAGTTCTATGGTCCCAGCCCAGTGTCCAGTTCTATGGTCCCAGCCCAGTGTCCAGTTCTGTGGTCCCAGCCAAGTGCCCAGTTCTATGGTCCCAGCCCAGTGTCCAGTTCTATGGTCCTAGCCCAGTGTCCAGTTCTATGGTCCCAGCCCAGTGTCCAGTTCTATGGTCCTAGCCCAGTGTCCAGTTCCGTGGTCCCTGCCCAGTGTCCAGTTCCGTGGTCCCAGCCCAGTGTCCAGTTCTATGGTCCCAGCCCAGTGTCCAGTTCTATGGTCCCAGCCCAGTGTTAATTTCCACCGGTATCAGCCCGGTGTTCTCTATTTCAGCGTTACCCCAGAGTCTACTCCAGCAAGAAGCATCATTAAAGTACCTAGGTCTTCCCACTTCATCTTTAGAAAAGTGGTCCCAGGCCCTATGCCCACAGACAATCTGGATGATATGTTTGCATGATGAACTGTCCGCAGACCGTACCTGGTGCTCTAGCAGTGTCTTCCCTTCTCTCAGCGGCAGGACACTGCTAGACCACCAGGCCTAACCCTACCCCCACCCCCCTTGCAGCATGCTGTAACCTTAACCTCCGCCTGCAGCCTTACCCGCCCGGTGGCACCTAACCCTTACCGCCGGCATCCTCAGAATGTCAACATTTCACATGGCGGCATTTCAGATGTGACATTGTGAACCTGTCAACAGTTTGAGGATGTCGACCTGGTGCCTGTCAGCAGTTGGAACCATATTGAGGTTCTGATGTCGGTATTGTAGTGTTGACATTATGAATGTCGATGCTACTATCGATCATTTCACCAGAGACCATGTGGGGTGCATGAGGTGACAATGACAGAAGCTCTGCACTCACCGTATATATTATAAACACTCCACACTGTTTCCCTTTCTGTACCTTATAATCAGGGAATGTGAGTTGCAATTGTTGCAGCAGCTGTTATGCCGACCGGCTGCGCCACTGTCTCCCCACGGGTCACTCAGTACTGGAAACACGGCTCTCGTTATCACATCAGTGTTCCATACATGACATACCCCTGGTGTGATGCCCCCTGCACGCTGGCTTTTAATGGTTAGACCTCCACCAAGCAAAACAGCTATTAAACAACTAGGGGGAGATTTATCAAGCCTTGGAGAAAGATAAAGTGGAGTAGTCACCCAAAACAACTGTGCAACTATCTGCCAGTCACCAAGGTCACAGGACGCAGTGCTTACCATGTTGCAGGTCCCATTACAAGGGTGGGGTCAGGCTCAGGTGTCTGTAATGGAGGGGTCTGTCCGGTGATACTCTCTAATTAGGAACATCATGCTTCTTATACTATATTTTTAGTTTTGGGGTTTAGATGCCCCTCCCCTTATTGGGGTCACAGCACTGGCGTCACAAGGTGGGTGCAGGGGGTGCGGCCCACACCCACGTGTCACCCACCGAGGGGTGACACCAAAGTGCCAGCTCCTGTTCAGTGACAGGTGTCGGGGGCTGCACTGTAACAATACATACCCGGCTTCTGTCACTGTGTAGGAGAAGGCAACAGAGACAGGGGCAGGCCACACTTCCCGGACCCCCGGAGTGACGAAAATGTGGGTCGGCCGCAAAGCTACGCCCCCTCCGCAAAGCCACCCCCCTCCAGAGGGTCACTTTAGTAGCCACGCCCCTTTCACTGCCGCGGCCGCACCAGGTGTAAAAGAGGTTAGTGACGCCTCTGGGTCACAGTGTCCAGCAACACTGGCTCATATATGTGGCCAAAGTGCTTACAATGTGAGGCATTATTTGCTGGGGGTCCCCTCACATATACTGACTATAATAATAGTTCTACAAGAAGCAGAAAATCAATAAATGCAAATAAATAAAGTAATTTCTTTAATGTTTAGAGTTGTTTGTAAGTAAAGCAAATGATCAAGCAACTGGGCAAAACCATGTGCACTGCAGGAGGGACAGAGAGAGTTACATTTGGGAGGTTATATTGTTTCTGTGCAGGGTAAATACTGGCTGCTTTTGTATGTAGCCCACACATGTTAGACAGCATTATTTTTACACTGCAATTTAGATTTCAGTTTGGACACATTCCACCCAAATCTAACTCTCTCTGCACATGTTACATCCGCCCCACCTGCAGTGCACGTGGTTTTGCCCAGTTGCTTGATAATTTGCTTTACTTCCACACATGAATCGGCCACCTTAACCCACTGCACGCATCCAATACTGCACAGCAATGTCCGCCTGTTGTGGTCAGTAGCACAGGAGCAGACGATGAGTCTTATGTGCTGGGAGAACGTGAGCAACGCATGGAAATAAATGGTTGCTACAGACGCATTTTCTAGATGTGATTTTCTGGCCTCTCTTTTGCACTTTTTACCTATTCAGGCCATTGTTCTGCAAATACAAATAGGTTGTGCCGCCGTCTTAAATATCAAGCGCTGTATGTCACCAGAAGTTTAAATCGGGAAACCATTGTTTTTATGCGCAGTGAAACGTTAGTGGATAAAAAGTACAGAGCCGCCCAGAAAGGAAAAAGATGCCCACCGAGGCACTCGCAAAATTGCGTATACCGTCGCATAACTCTGATGCATACGCAGAATCAAGCACCATCGACTGCTGCTGATAACCCAGGGCTACTCGGAATAATGAGAATGCAGTTGCACCGGGCGCCACGTTTCAATGTGTACACCTTCAAACGCCAGCCGCCTATCAATCAACCTGTGATCACATCCCAGCAAGATGTGATCATGTAATCACGGGTCACGCACACGTAATGCGTTCACAGCTCATGCGCAGTCGGCAAATAATCAGCCGAAACGCAATTCTGCAAATTTGCAACTGAAGCTGAATACGGCCCAAAGGTCGGAAAGATCCTAAATTGTGACTGTTTGGCCTCCTGTGTGGCGAATCTGGCGATAACTACATTTTTTAAACTGTTCCAAATGCGTTTGCGTCATTCCGCGGCACTGACCTCATCCCCGCTCAGGGAGAAAATCTGACAAAATGCGGATTTGCTGGAACACAAAAGAGCGCAATTTGGGAGTAGGAGGCAGAATCCACTTTCTGAGACCTCGTGTTATGAGTGGACACGTTCTGCTTGTACTATACACGCAGAGACCACTGCTAGGCAGTAACAGAGCCCCCCACTCCCCCGTTTCTCCACAGCACGTCGCCCCATGGAAAGCATTGATTGTAATATTTAGATAAATCTCCCAGGCGGGTGGGAGGAGAAGACCCCAGCACTTTACAGGGAAATGTATCTCCTATATATTAGCCTAAGTCTGTGACTCTGTGCGTGCCCGTAACGCAGGGCGGAGTCACAGTGGCTGCATGCAGGCCAGGAACAGTCCCCTCCCTCGGTCCGCCCATCCCCGCCCCGTCTCCGCCCAGTGCCCTGTCTCTCTCCTCCCCGTACACTTCCTGTACGTACCCTGGTGATCCTGCAGCCGGGGAACGGGGACTGTAAGCCGGACTCGCCGTCACCGCACAGTCCGGAGGAGAATGCCAATGTGCTGCCCCCCCTCCCACAGCATTCGCACGGCGCACGGCCCTCCTTTCACCCGCGGCACACACCGCATCCCACCCGCGCCGCACGGCCCTCCTCCCACCCGCGGCACACACCCCTCACCCAACCACTGCACTCCCGTCCCCACCTGATGCACCCCCCACCCCTCCCCCACCCGCGGCACCCACAGCATCCACCACATCCGCGGCACACGCCCCTCCACCACCTGCAGCACTCCCGCCCCCTCCTGTAGCACCCCCCCGCCCCTCCCTCACCCGCAGAACCACCCCCCACCCCTCCCCCACCCGTGGCACCCACCACATCCATCCCCCACCCGTAGCACCCACAACCCAAGAAACCCACCCTCTCTCTCCCCCACCCGCGGCACCCCCCCTACACCCATCTCCCCCCCCCCCTACACCCACGCACCCTCCACCCCACCCGCGGCACCCCCTTATCCACCCCACCCGCCGAACCCACACCATCCACCACATCCGCCCCCCACCCGCGGTACTCCCCCCTCCTTCCCGCTGCACTCCCTCCCCCAACCGTAGCACCCCCCCTCCCCCACCCACAGCACCTCCCCCCATACCCACCTCTCCTCCTTGCTACACCCACACCCCACCAGCCCCTCACCCACCCGCAGCATCCACGACATCCGTCACCCACCCGCGGCACACACCCCTCCCCCACCCGTAGCACCCACACCCGCAACACCCCTCCCCCACCCGCAGCACCCCTGCACCTCCCCCCCCATACCCACCTCTCCCCTCCGCATGCTCCACCCCACCCGGCCCTCTCCCACCCGCGACACCCACAGCATCCACCACATACGCCCCCCCTCCCACCCACAGCATCCACCCCCCACACACGTCCCTCCAACACCCACGGCACTCCCACCCGCTCCCCCATCCGTATCACCCACACCCGCATCACACCCCTCCCCTGCCCGCAGCGCATCCGGACCCCCGCAGCCGCCACTCCTCCAACCACAGCACCTCCGGCCCCCACCCACACCTTCCCTAGAGCCGGATTAAGGGGGGGTCCCGGGGATACGTATCCGCGAGCCCCCCTTTCCAAAAGGGCCCCCTGCCACACCACAGATCGGATCTCTCTTCCGATCCGATCTGTAGTGCTGTAGAGATGTGACCTGTGTTTCAGGGCACATCAGAGCTCCGGTGCAGGGACCAGGTGTTTCCCTGCACCAGACTGGAAGTGGCGACGGGCAGCGGCGCTTCAAACTTGGCGCCGTTTTGCCAGCCAATCTGAAGCGCTGGCGGCGGGAGTTCAAATCCGGCGCCGTCCGCGAGTAAATCATGGCTCGCGGGGCGCCGGCCAATCAGATTGTCTCGCCGGGTCATTGGCCCCGCCCATGGCATCTGACGTCAGATGCCGGGCGGGAGCCGAAGAAGACGATCGCGCGGAAGAGCGCAGAAGACACCGAGCGAGAGCCGAAGAGGGAGGCCGCGCTGAAGAGCGGTGAACAGCCGGATGGAGGGAGAAGAGCTCCGGTGCCCGCTGAAAAGGCCGGAAGACGCCGTGCTCCTGATGGAAGATGACCCGGACCAGGTGAGGCCTCAGTGAGGTGGTTTCTCTCTCACCCCCCCTTTCCTCCCTAGACCGTCAGGGATCGGGCACTAGGCCCGTAGGTACAATCAGGCCCTCCCGGCCTGTGGGTATGTAGTCGGGCCCTCTCGGCCCGTGGCCATTTATAGTCGGGCCCTCCCGGCCCAAGGGCGCATGGTGGGCATTAGGCCCCGTTAATAGGTGCACCCCCCACCCCTCTCTTCTATAGGGACCCCACTGTCTAAAGCACCCCGGGCCCCCCATGGTCTTAATCCGGCTCTGCCTTCCCCCATTCGCGGACCTACCACACCCTCCCCTTCCTCACCCGCAGCACCTCTTGACCACCTATCTACTGGCCTGTGTATGTTCAAAGGCGTGCAGGGGTTAACGGGGCGTAGCCCCAACCGACGGTGTGAAGAGCGCCCGTAGGGCGCGATGAATCACCTAGTTTATACTATATGAGTGTATTAGTGTGAGTTCTCTGTTAGAGATGGAGGTGATGTTACATAAGTGCCTAGGAGCGTGTAACGCCACGCTGCCGCAGACGCCATTAATATAAGCCGCTCATAACTTTATTGTGATTACATAAACCTTTTACTTAAGCTAGCTTATCACTAAATAAAACCACACAACACACTGAAATAAAGACACGGACACAGTAGCTGGAGTTAAAGGTCAGACGATGTTTATTAATCGCTGACCAACTCTTTAAACTAATAATTGAGGCCGAATTAGAATTGAATTGAATATATAATTAACTTTAGTTTGGAGGATGGCAAACAGAAAACCGCTGCCAAACACCAGCACCCGTCACCTAGATGAAAAACCACCAAACCAAGGAGGGGAGTACACATACCCCGCCTCCTTCCCGCATAACCCGCATTGTGCTGGCCTTACCCCTCTTTCTCTGGCAAACGTTCGGTTCCCGCAGGGGAACGTCTAAATGTCCAACCGCAAGAAAAGGACACACCTGCCGTCCATTTAAAGAGGGAGCCCCACAATGACCACTTATGCCTGTGTGACAGCTGGTTGGCAGCGATTTCCCGCCACCAAGGTTTACCAAACCGCCACCGCCATCCGCAAACAGAACATTAACCAACCAGTAACTAACTAGCTCATACGGAAAAGACCGAAAATATCCTCCAGAAAAAACTGCACTCCTTCCGGAGAAAAGGTGAACCCCATCGTCTCTATAGAACTGCCTGTTCCGCAGCACCAGCAGAGGATGCTTAATTGCCACTCCGCCTATGGCCTTGACAAAAAGAGACACCGTCGAGTTCACCTTTTTGCGTGCTTTCTCCAGCGCCGAGAAACGCACCGCACCACGCCAATGGAAACGGGGCACCATTTCCGACCAGACAATGCATACCCCAGGCCAGTGACTACGTATCGCCACCACATCCGCCTTTATAGACAAAATCAAGTCTATGCCTTTAACTCGGCCCAGATCATTACCACCCAGATGAATGATAATACAACTGGGGCGACCCCAGCGGCGCTCCCGAGAAAAAAGGACGCGCAACAAATCACCCCATAACATGCCCCTAACACCTAACCATCTAAATTGCCGGGACCCAAAAATCTCAGTCGCCCTAGATGCCATGGGATGTTTCTCCGCCCAAAAAACATAGGAATGACCAACCATCCATATGTGGTCTCCAAAATTGCTGACAGCTGTAAAAGAAAATATCCTAATGTCAGATTATGCACATAATCTGTAACTTAAACACAACGTAACCAATAAAACCCAAGTGAAGGAGAAAACTCAAAAAACCTCCCGTGGACCTTGGTAGAACAGCCAATTGAAATTAGGCCCCCTCGGAGGAAAAATTTTAAAAATTCGCTTCACACCCTCGATTCCTGAACGGTAAGCGTTCAAAAACCGACGAGTAAACATGTTTTTGGGTTAGCGCAACAGGCGCACTTATAACTTATCTATACGGACATAGGACTTATAGGAGGCCGACCTCCAGCGACCCAACTCCCGAATAGCCGCCGGTGATGAACCAGCGGCCGCCGCATGGGTAGCCGCCCCAATCCGAAAGGAATGAGTACCGAAGTCCGCCTCCTGCAAGCCCAACGCCGTCAAACATTTCTTGAACACCGATGAGAACTGAAACTTTGTCAGAGGGTCCGACTGCGCGTGCACCAACAACTGGTTACCCCCCGGAGGTCTTAACCGCACATACTCTTGCGTCAGCCGCAGCGGGCAAACGCCCGAACCTCCCTGAGCCTCCAAGGACAACCAGCGACCCCGACCTGTTTGATCTGTCTTGGACCGCACAATCCTACAGAGCAACAGGCCCTCCTGCAGGCGCACATTCTCGTAGAGCAGACCCGATTCCCGGGACGCCTTGCTGCTCGCCACTAACTCGCTCACCCGAAAAGCCCCAAAAAAGGCCAGGGCATACGCGCTACTAAACAATGCCACCTCAAATTCCGAGGACGCAATCTGAGGTAGCACGCGCAGCAATTCTGCTAGCAGCTGCAACGTTATAGGCCTACGCGAATCCGCAGGCGCCGGGTGCAACCTAGCCCAGCCTTTCAGCGCTCTGGAAAGGACAAACGACCCCGTGGGGTCCGCCGTCCCGTGGAGCCGCGAGTGAAAGGCGATGCCCGCAAGGGCAGTAGCCATGGCCGCTTTTGACCTGCCGTTCTGGTAATGCTCCCAAACAAAGGTCAACAGGGCGTCGGCCGAGGACTCACCTGCTACCCCGTACCTACTCTGAAAGGCTGACCAATCCCGCCATGCAGCATCATACGCTCGTAGCGTGGAGGGAGCCAGTGCACACCTGGCTAACGCCGTTAAACCGCTTCGACCATCTGCCAGACAGAAGGTGGGCACTGTAACCCCTCTGCCTCCGCACCCGGAACCAACGTCCTGAATTTGTCAAACTGGAACCGGGACAATGCATCCGCAATTCCATTGTCAACTCCAGGAACGTGGCGAGCCCTAAAATTAATATTGCGCTGCAAACAAACCAACACTAAATGCCTTAGCAGTCGCAGCGCCTGCGGAGAGGAGGAACGCTGATTATTAATCGCATGCACTACCCCCAAGTTGTCGCAAAGAAACAAAATCTCCCTATTTGCAAACCGTCCGGCCCATAACTCAAGCGCCACTATGATCGGGAACAATTCCAGCAACAGAAGGTTCTTGGTAAACCCACGCGCTACCCAAGATGCCGGCCAGGCCGCAGCGCACCATGCGCCAGCGAAGAACGCGCCAAACCCTAGACTGCCGGAAGCATCCGTGAACAATTGCAGCTGCTTACTGGAACAACAAGGAGCGGGCCACAAAACCTCCCTGTTGAAGGACACCAGGAACGAGACCCAAATCCGCAAATCATCCTTGATCTCGCGGGAAAGGTACACGGAGTGATTCTGCCGAACCGTCCCCGCGGTGGCCCGCTCAAGTTTGCGACAGAAAATCCTGCCCATGGGGATAATCCGACACGCAAAATTGAGAGAACCAAGCAAGGACTGCACCTGCTTAAGTCGAACCCTGCGTTTTGCTAAAAGTCTGTAATCAAACCCAATAGTTTCCGCACCTTATCCTCGGGCAAGCGACAGCACCCCCCTACCGTGTCAATTTCTATACCTAAATAGCTAAGACAAGTGCAAGGACCCTCGCACTTATCCTGCGCAACCGGTACCCCTAAAGCGCAGAATAACGACCTGGCCACCGAGAGAATGTCCCCACAGACCGAACTGTCTCCGGGCCCTACAAAAAGAAAGTCATCCAGGTAGTGAGCCACCCCCAGCTGCCCGGAGGCGGTCTGGACGCACCAGTGCAAAAATGTGCTAAAGCACTCAAAGTAGGCGCAGGAGACAGAGCAACCCATGGGGAGACACCGATCGACGTAGAATTCGCCCCCTATTTTGAAACCCAGAAACCGCAGGGAATCTGGGTGTAGCGGGAGTAGCCGAAAGGCCGACTCCACGTCCAATTTTGCCAACAGACTCCCCGGACCACAATCCCTCACTAATCGCAGCGCGTCGTCAAACGACTGATATCGAACTCTGCACTGGGCTTCCGGGATAGCGTCGTTGACCGACAACCCCGGCGGGTGCGACAAGTGCTGTATCAAACGAAACTTACCTATGGCCTTCTTGGGCACTACCCCTACTGGGGAAATGCACAAGGAGGGCAACGGGGAAAGGGCGTAGGGCCCAGCCATGCGCCCCAGCCCAATCTCCCCGTCAACCTTCCGCCGGACTTCCTGCGGGAATTCCCGAGCCGATCTCAAATTCTGGCGTGCTACCACATACACCGAATCCGGGATTGGCAAACGAAAACCGTGCTGAAAGCCCTCCAAGAGGAACGATGCCGCAGACTCATCGGGGTACAAGGTAAGCCAGCGCTGCAACTCGGGAACTATAATCGGGGAGAAGGCCTTACTTGCCAACTCCTCCGGCCTCGGTGGAAGCGGCAGGCTTACCGCCTGTCGCCGCGGTGCATTCCTTGGCCGGGTGACTGGCTCCGCACAACCTACATGAGTGGCGAAAACGACAACTCGTTCCCTTGACGCATTTGCCGTCGTTGTAGGCAAAGCACTTGCCTTTTCCCGTCAATCTAGAAGCCACCGCCCCGGCCGCCCCGGGCTTCTTGGCCGTGACGTCCGGGGTGGGTTTGACCTGCTGCGTGACCTCCAACCACACCTCAACATCCTTAAAACCCGCGGGCAGGATGGGGTTGCCATCCTGATTGCGACGAAACTTCTCGTCGTAATCCCGCCACGCGGAACCCTTGGATTTTAAGTACATATCGTGTACTAAAAACAAATATTTCACCAAGTTGGCATACTCCGCGGGACGCGATTCCGTGTAGCAAGCCATGAACACCAAAAAACCACGCAGCCACTGGTGAAAATTGCGAAACGCATTTTCCCCAATACCTCCCGGTTTCTTGGCCGCGTCAAAACCTTGCCGCATTTCCTCTGTAAGGGTGAATATGTCTACATACTTCCCCTTACGTATTTTTTCCCGCATGCGCTTACGAACCCCCCTTGTAATTGCCGTGTTGGCGCAATGTACCATCTCGCCGTAACGGGGAGGGTCGGAGGGGACCACCTGCGCAGGAGCGGCCACCTTGTGCTCCTCCTTGGCCATTCGCCGCGCGATGAGCCTAGCTAATTTACGCGGGCGCCGCGGAGAGCCGGATGATACGCTGCTAGAAGACGAGGAACTACAAGTTGAAACGTGTAAAGGAATATTTAGCTCACCGGAGTTTGAAGGACCCGGAACCGCGTCGTCCGCTGCACCCGCCTCCGCTGATGGCCGTACCTCCACGTTCGCAGTCGCGCTTGTCCGTGACCTTCGCCTCGTGACGGGCGTAGCCCCTGAATTAGACGGAACCTGCAAGGGAGAAAAAGAGGGGACAACCGGCACCGGGGGAACCAGAACATCATTAACACTTGTCCGCAAATGCGGAGGCGGAGAGCCCGTCCCCCCGTTCCGTGGCGGATGGCCGCCCGGCAGCTGCAGGGAGGGGGCCCCCGCCGAGGTGTACCCGATCGACTGCGTAAAGGCTGACCCGCTCACTGCACCGAAACTCGCGGGGTAAGACGGCCGCCACGCCGTATGCGGCGGGCAGCCGCCCGCCCTCGCCCATCCGTATGACGCCGGAAGGAACTGGGGGGGCGCCGCGAGAGGGGGCCAACTCTGTGCCACCTGATACCCACCGCCCGGTGCCTGCCCTGACTGCAGGCCCGCAAAGGCCGGCAAGGGCACCGCGACTCGGGGGCCACCGACCGACCACGTGGACTGCACGCCGGCGCCCGCGCTGACCCCGTGCGGGGAAAACTGTGTGCCGGACACCGTCATGAAGCCCATGGAAGGCATGCTGGCGGCTAAGGGGAATGCTGGAGCCGGAGGCCACGCAAAACCCCCGGGGAAGGACTGGCTCCCCGCGAAGCCTTGCTGCGCTGCTACCGAAAGCGCCCCACCGGGCGTCATATAAGCCGCCGAGACGGATGTCTGTGTGGACCCAAACTGAAAAGGACCGGGCAGGGCGTGGAGAGGGGTTTGAAAACCGACGAGCGGGGGCGCCGTTAATGGCGGCGGGGCGTCTGACACCCAGGAGGAGCCCGAGCAGGCCACCGAGGCCGGGGGGAAACCCTGCCATGTGACTGTCGCCGGGGCGGGTGTGGCGGCAGCCGCTGCCACGTCCCCTGCCCCAGCGACACTAGGCCCAAACGGCCCAATATTATTTAAATTGAGGTGCGGTGTGCTAAACCCCTCGTTGGAGGGGGGTAGTATGGGGCCCTGTATTGTCCCGGGGACAGCGGGAGCCGCTACCCGCTGCCCTGGGCTCATATCCCCCAGCTGTATATTGACCCCCCCCTCGCCCCCCGCAGCTCTGCCGCGGCCGTCCGGCACAGCTTGTGCCCCCAGGACGCCGCTGAGAGCCGACCGCGGGGATGGAGGAGGAGGGCCGGAGGCACTTATGGAAGGAGGGAGGGAAGATGGTTCGCCCGCGGGAGGCGCCGGGGAGCGCGGCCCAGCCGGACCGCGCGCACCCGCGCCACGTGCAGAGCGGCCGCCGGAGGGGGAGTACTGCAGGCGCCCGAGGCAGGAGGGAGGGGAGAGGCCCGTCCCGCTGCGAGCGCCAGGACGCGCGGCCCGGCCGAGCCGCGCGCATCGGCACCACGTGACGAGCGGCCGCTGGCCGCCCGTCTCCGTGCGGCAGGGGAGCGGGCTGTAACTGCCCGTCCCCGCCGCCTGTCAGCAACTGGGGAAAAGCCTCTCTGAGGCGCAATGCTCGGGGAGCGGGAGCGGAAGGCGCTCCCCGCTTCCACGAGGCGCCTGGGGGGGGGAGCTGATCGTCTAGGACGAGGCATGTCAGGGGAGGGAGACGTCGGCAAAGCAGGAATGACCGCACAGAGAGGGGGTACAGTACGATATAATGCCCTAGAGAAGGCAAATGAAATTCAAAAACCAAGTTACAGGCAGTCAAATTAAGCAACAGTACTTATCCTTCCTGGGCATAAACTGAAAGGCAAGAGGGAGTCTAGCAAAATGGCCACCCCCTATATACTAACCTAAGACCCTCCTCTTCATCCTGATGCACAACCCTCTAATCCAATAGGAAAAAACCAACCGGGAAAACTGATCTGCCTAGCAACTGCTTAGTCATTTAACAACCAATCACAAAAAGTTGATCGCTTATATGGCCTCAGGCTTATGCAGCCTTCAGCTTATCTTAGGTGGAATGATGTATATGCCGATGGTTACGTTCTCATAGGTTATAAACCAGAAAATACATATCGGTCAGGTGTGGAGATCGGTCAGGAATTCCCTGTAAGTATCTGCAGCCGTTTCTGTGCAAACTACATGTCACATGGTATTAGTGTGTAACACCTACAGCGCAGAGCCAGGAGAACACACCCTATAACACCGGGCACCAGAATGGGGTGGAGGTTTATTATCTGGTGCTGATGGTGGGGGGCTGAACGGCAATTGTAGTAACTGTGCACAATAATAACACAACAGATGCATTGTGTGTCGCTGTGTAACATGTAGGTATATTACACATACAAGCTGTCTGTACTCTGTCAGCATTAGATAACTAGATATAAAATAACCCACACACAGCACAGCACACTGAGCTGCAAAGGCTTACACTCTATTAGCCCAACCTCAACGGGGGAGCCCAGGTTCCCCTGTGGGCACAGACACAGGCCATACTTACCGACATTCTGGCTGCTCTCTGCGGGAGAGAGCAGCCAGGTCGGCTCAACCGGCGGGCCGGGAGCACTTTGACGAATGGAGGGGGTGGGCCGGAGGCAGTACGGGGGCGGAGCAAGGGCGGGACGAAGGCATGGTTACGGTGATGCCTTCTTTAAGCCACGCCCCCCGCTCTGTAATGCCGCGATCACCAGCATTACAATGCAGGGGGCGTGGCTACGATGACGCGATTCAGCAAGAATCGCGTCATCGTCTGCCCGGATCGCCCACTTTACACACAAAGTGGGCGGACGGGCAGGGGGGACCCCGTCAAATCGGGAGACTTGCCTGCTCTTCCGGGGGGCCGGGAGGGTCACCCGATTTTCGGGAGCCTCCCGGCCATTCCGGGAGAGTAGGCAAGTATGACACAGGCCCGGCTACAGGGGAGACAAAGGGGACACTTGTGCAGGGCTCTGAGGTTCAGGGGGGCCCCAAGAATCAGAAACACAAATAACGGGGCCACAGTGCCAATATTGCTTTTTATAGTGTCTGCTCCAACTGCTCAATTTTAGTAGGAAAACAATGAACAGCCCCTAACCCCCCCCCCCCTCCTGTTACCCCATCGCTGTGTCTAGCCCCTGTGGTCCATGCTGTATTGCCGTCATTACACGTCGCCGCGCTGGCGCTTTTCTGTGTGTCCCAGTTTTGCTTGGCGGAGGTCTAACCCTTAAAAGCCAGCGTGTAGGGGGCATCACACCAGAGGCATGTCATATATGTAACACTGATGTGATAACGAGAGCCGTGTTTCCAGTACTGAGTGACAGAGAAGGCCTGACACATGGGGAAGACTGTGGTGCAGTCAGTTAGCTTTGGCAGCACAGATGGTGTAGTGGTTAGCATTACTGCCCCACAGCACTGAGGTCATGAGTTCAATTCCCACCATGGCCCTAACTGTGTGGAGTTTGTATATTCTCCCCGTACTTGCGTGGGTTTCCTCCCACAATCCAAAAGTATACAGGTAGGTTAATTGGATCCCAACAAAATTAGCCCTAGTGTGTACATGTGATAGGGAATATACGACCTGATTGTTGCGTACACATGCGATCGCACACTCACATGGGGCAAATTTTTACTCCCCCTGGGCGGCGACTATCTGATCGCAGGACAGTGTAATTTGCAGCGGCGATCAGGTTTGAATTAGGCCCAAAGATTATAAACTCCACCGAGGCAGGGACTGATGTGAATGGCCAAATATTCTCTGTACAGCGCTGCAGAGTATGTGTGCACTATACAGGTGAGAAGCCCATATCCAAATATTCCAAATTATGGAATATTCCGAAATACGGAATTTTTTGAGTGAGTGTGAGATAGTGAAACCTTTGTTTTCTGATGCCTCACCCCACCGCACGTCACCGGTCTCAATGTACACAAACTTTGTTTAATACACAAAGTTATTAAAAATATTGTATGAAATGACCTTCAGGCTGTGTGTAAGGTGTATATGACACATAAATGCATTCTGAGCTTAGACCTGGATCCTATCGCCATGATATCTCATTATGGTATGCAATTATTCCAAAATACGGAAATATCCGATATCCAAAATACTTCCGGTCCCAAGCATTTTGGATAAGGGATACTCAACCTGTATAAATAACTGATAATAAAAAAAATAAACAAATAAATATATAATAAGATTTTACTCACCGGTAAATCTATTTCTCGTAGTCCGTAGTGGATGCTGGGGACTCCGTAAGGACCATGGGGAATAGACGGGCTCCGCAGGAGACTGGGCACTCTAAGAAAGATTTAGTACTACTGGTGTGCACTGGCTCCTCCCTCTATGCCCCTCCTCCAGACCTCAGTTTAGGAAACTGTGCCCGGAAGAGCTGACACAACAAGGAAAGGATTTGGAATCCAGGGTAAGACTCATACCAGCCACACCAATCACACCGTATAACTTGGGATAAACTTACCCAGTCAACAGTATGAACAACAACAGAGCATCAAACAATGGATGCCAACATAACATAACCCTTTATTAAGCAATAACTATATACACGTATTGCAGAAAGTCCGCACTTGGGACGGGCGCCCAGCATCCACTACGGACTACGAGAAATAGATTTACCGGTGAGTAAAATCTTATTTTCTCTAACGTCCTAGTGGATGCTGGGGACTCCGTAAGGACCATGGGGATTATACCAAAGCTCCCAAACAGGCGGGAGAGTGCGGATGACTCTGCAGCACCAAATGGGCAAACACAAGGTCCTCCTCAGCCAGGGTATCAAACTTGTAGAACTTAGCAAATGTGTTTGAACCCGACCAAGTAGCTGCTCGGCAAAGCTGTAATGCCGAGACCCTTCGGGCAGCCGCCCAAGAAGAGCCCACTTTCCTTGTGGAATGGGCTTTCACTGATTTTGGATGCGGCAATCCAGCCGCAGAATGAGCCTGCTTAATCGTGTTACAGATCCAGCGAGCAATGGTTTGCTTTGAAGCAGGAGCACCCAGCTTGTTGGATGCATACAGGATAAATAGCGAGTCAGTTTTCCTGACTCCAGCCGTCCTGGCTACATAGATCTTCAAAGCCCTGACTACATCAAGCAACTTGGAATCCTCCAAGTCACGAGTAGCCGCAGGCACCACAATGGGTTGGTTCAAATGAAAGGATGACACCACCTTCGGCAGAAATTGCGTACGAGTCCGTAATTCTGCCCTGTCCATATGGAAAACCAGATAGGGGCTTTTACATGACAAAGCCGCCAATTCTGACACACGCCTAGCCGAAGCTAAGGCCAATAGCATGACCACCTTCCACGTGAGATACTTTAGCTCCATGGTCTTAAGTGGCTCAAACCAGTGAGATTTCAGAAAACCTAACACCACGTTGAGATCCCGAGGTGCCACTGGTGGCACAAAAGGGGGCTGAATATGCAGCACTCCCTTAACAAACGTCTGAACCTCAGGAAGAGAAGCCAGTTCCTTTTGAAAGAAAATGGATAGGGCCGAAATCTGGACCTTTATGGACCCCAACTTCAAGCCCATAGTTACTCCAGACTGTAGGAAGTGCAGGAACCGGCCCAGCTGGAATTCCTCTGTAGGGGCCTTCCTTCACACCAGGCAACATATTTTCGCCATATACGGTGATAGTGTTTTGCTGTCACGTCCTTCCTAGCCTTTATCAGCGTAGGAATAACTTCATCCGGAATGCCTTTTTCCGCTAGGATCCTGCGTTCAACCGCCATGCCGTCAAACGCAGCCGCGATAAGTCTTGGAACAGACAGGGCCCCTGTTGCAGCAGGTCCTGTCTGAGAGGCAGAGGCCATGGGTCCTCTGTGAGCATTTCTTGTAGTTCCGGGTACCAAGTCCTTCTTGGCCAATCCAGAACAATGAGAATTGTTCTCACTCCTCTTTTTCTTACGATTCTCAGCACCTTGGTTTTGAGAGGAAGAGGAGGAAACACATAGACCGACTGGAACACCCACGGTGTTACTAGTGCGTCCACAGCTATCGCCTGAGGGTCTCTTGACCTGGCGCAATACCTTTGCAGCTTTTTGTTGAGACGGGATGCCATCATGTCCACCTGTGGCAGTTCCCATCGATTTGTAATCTGAGTGAAGACTTCGTGATGAAGTCCCCATTCTCCCGGGTGGAGGTCACGCCTGCTGAGGAAGTCTGCTTCCCAGTGGTCCACTCCCGGAATGAACACTGCTGACAGTGCTTGCACGTGATTCTCCGCCCAACGAAGAATCCTGGTGGCTTCCGCCATCGCAACTCTGCTTCTTGTGCCGCCCTGGCGGTTTACATGAGCCACTGCGGTGATGTTGTCTGACTGAATCAGCACCGGTTGGTTGCGAAGCAGAGGCTCCGCTTGACTCAGGGCGTTGTATATGGCCCTTAGTTCTAGGATATTTATGTGCAGACAAGCCTCCTGACTTGACCACAACCCTTGGAAGTTTCTTCCCTGAGTGACTGCCCCCCATCCTCGGAGGCTCGCATCCGTGGTCACCAGGACCCTGTCCTGTATGCCGAACCTGCGGCCCTCGAGAAGGTGAGCACTCTGCAGCCACCACAGAGGAGACACCCTGGCCCTGGGGGATAGGGTGATCAGCCGATGCATCTGAAGATGCGATCCGGACCACTTGTCCAACAGATCCCACTGAAAGATCCTCGCATGGAACCTGCCGAAGGGGATGGCTTCGTATGATGCCACCATCTTTCCCAGGACTCGCGTGCAGTGATGCACCGACACCTGTTTCGGTTTTAAGAGGTCTCTGACTAGAGTCACGAGCTCCTGAGCCTTCTCCGCCGGGAAAAACACCTTCTTCTGGTCTGTGTCCAGAATCATGCCCAGAAATGGCAGACGCGTCGTAGGAATCAGCTGCGACTTTGGGATATTCAGAATCCAGCCATGCCTTTGCAACACTTCCTGAGAGTGTGCTACGCTGATCAGCAACTGCTCTCTGGACCTCGCCTTTATGAGGAGATCGTCCAAGTATGGGATATTACTGTGACTCCTTGTTTTCTCAGGATCTCCATTATTTCCGCCATTACCTTGGTAAATATTCTCGGTGCCGTGGAGAGCCCAAACGGCAACGTCTGGAATTGGTAATGACAGTCCTGTACCACAAATCTGAGGTACTCCTGATGAGGTGGATAAATGGGGACATGCAAGTAAGCATCCTTGATGTCCAGAGACACCATAAAATCCCCCTCCTCCAGGCTTGCAATGACCGCTCTGAGCGATTCCATCTTGAACTTGAATCTTTTCAGATAAATGTTCAGGGACTTTAAATTCAATATGGGCCTGACCGAACCATCCGGTTTCGGTACCACAAACATTGTGGAATAGTATCCCCTTCCCTGTTGAAGGAGGGGAACCTTTACCACGACCTGCTGGAGATATAACTTGTGAATTGCCGCTAACACTACTTCCCTTTCTATGGGGGAAGCTGACAGGGCCGATTTGAGGTAACGGTGAGGGGGCATCACTTCGAATTCCAGCTTGTATCCCTGAGACACAATCTGTATAGCCCAGGGATCCACCTGTGAGCGAACCCACTGGTGGCTGAAATTTCGGAGACGCGCCCCCACCGCTCCTGGCTCCACCTGTGGAGCCCCAGCGTCATGCGGAGGATTTAGTGGAAGCCGGGGAGGACTTCTGTTCCTGGGAACTAGCTGTATGGTGCAGCTTCTTTCCTCTACCCCTGCCTCTGGCAAGAAAGGACGCACCTC
The DNA here is from genome assembly GCF_028390025.1 of Pseudophryne corroboree. NCBI lineage: Eukaryota > Metazoa > Chordata > Amphibia > Anura > Myobatrachidae > Pseudophryne > Pseudophryne corroboree. The sequence goes on from NC_086451.1 coordinate 483,242,215, forward strand.
TGACCTTCTTGCTTCTTTGTGATCGAAAGGACTGCATTTGGTAATACGGTGCTTTCTTAGGCTGTGAGGGAATATATGGCAAAAAATTTGACTTCCCAGCCGTAGCTGTGGAGACCAGGTCCGAGAGACCGTCCCCAAACAATTCCTCACCCTTGTAAGGCAAAACCTCCATGTGCTTTTTGGAGTCGGCATCACCTGTCCATTGCCGAGTCCACAGGACCCTTCTGGCAGAAATTGACATTGCATTTATTCTAGAGCCCAGTAGGCAAATGTCCCTCTGGGCATCCCTCATATATAGGACAGCGTCTTTTATATGCCCCAAGGGTCAGTAAAATGGTATCCTTGTCTAAGGTATCCAGTTCCTCAGACAGATTATCTGTCCATGCTGCTACAGCACTACACATCCAGGCCGACGCGATCGCCGGCCTCAGTAGAGTACCTGAATGTGTATAAACAGACTTCAGGATACTTTCCTGCTTCCTATCTGCAGGATCCTTTAGGGAGGCCGTATCCTGTGACGGCAGGGCCACCTTCTTAGATTAGCGTGTCAGAGCTTTATCTACCCTAGGGGAGGATTCCCAGTGCATCCTGTCCGTTGGCGGGAAAGGGTACGCCATAAGTAACCTTTTGGAAATCAGCACTTTCCTATCTGGGGAATCCCACGCTTTTTCACATAACTCATTTAACTCATGTGAAGGGGGAAAAGTCACTGCCTGCTTTTTCTCCCCATACATATAAACCCTCTTGTCAGGGACTGGGTTTTCCTCTGATATGTGCAACACATCCTTCATTGCTATAATCATGTAGCGGATGGCTTTAGCCATTTTAGGCTGCAATTTTGCATCATTGTCATCGACACTGGAGTCAGAATCCGTGTCGATATCTGTGTCAACAATTTTGGATAGTGGGCGCTTCTGAGACCCTGACGGCCTCTGCGCTGTAGGATCAGGCATGGGCTGAGACCCCGACTGTCCCAAGGCATCAGCTTTATCCAACCTTTTATGCAAGGAGTTTACATTATCATTTAACACCTTCCACATATCCATCCAATCAGGTGTCGGCGCCGTCGGCGGAGACACGTCATTCATCTGCACTTGCTCTGCCTCCACATAGCCCTCCTCATCAAACATGTTGACACACGCGTACCGACACACCACACACACAGGGGATGCTCTATATGAGGACAGGACCCCCACAAGGCCCTTTGGAGAGACAGAGAGAGAGTATGCCAGCACACACCCCAGCGCTATATGACCCAGGAATCACACAGTAACTTAGTGTTTACCCAGTAGCTGCTGTATTATATATGATTATTGCGCTAAATTTATGTGCCCCCCCTCTCTTTTTACACCCCCAGGATCTCCCATTGGCACTACAAGGAACAGCATGCCTTCCAAATACTGCTCCCATTCAATGCCTTTCTCACACACATGCAGACAAACAGCGGCAGTTGCTCTATCATTCCTGGAGATAATTCTATCAGGTGCTAGAAAGGGGGAGGGGTCACAGACAAACAGCAGACAGAGAGGGGGGTGCTTCCCTTCCCCCCGGTATTCCCCCAGCACACTAAAAACTACCCGCGGGAGGGACAGCGGGACAGACCCCAAAAAACGGGACTGTCCCGTGAAAATCGGGACAGTTGGGAGGTATGATCAAAGGGGGTCATTCCAAGTTGATCGCTCACTAGCTGTATTTAGCAGCCATGCAAACGCATAGTCGCCGCCCTCTGAGGAGTGTATTTTTGCTTTGCAAGTGTGCGATCGCCTGTGCAGCCAAGTGGTACAAAAAACAGTCTGTGCCATTTCTGAGTTGCCCAGAACTTACTCACCCACTGCAATCACTTCAGCCTGTCCGGTCCCGGAATTGAAGTCAGACACCCGGCCTGCAAACGCTTGGACACGCCTGCATTTTTCCAACCACTCACAGAAAACGGTCAGTTGACACCCACAAACGCCTTCTTCCTGTCAATCTCCTTGCGATCGGCTGTGCGAATGGATTCTTCGTTAAATCCATCGCCCAGCAACGATCCGCTTTGTACCCGTATGATGTGCATGTGCATTGCGGTGTATACATGCGCAGTAGTGACCTGATCGCAGCGCTGCAAAAAACGGGAGCGAGCGATCAACTCGGAATGACCCCCCCAAAATTGCTGCTGCGATCAGGTCTGAATTAGGCCCCATGTGCAGTGCAGGGGATCCGGTCTCTAGGTCGACAGTAAGTATGTTGACACTGTCTAGGTCGACCACTATTGGTCGACAGTACGTAGGTCAACAAGGTTTCTAGGTCGACATGACAAAAGGTCGACATGAGTTTTTCACATATTTTTTAATTCTTTTAACTTTTTCATACTTTACGATCCACGTGGATTACAATTGGGAATGGTAACATGTGCCGTGCGCAGCGGTGGCGGAGTGAGGGACCTTGCCCCAAGCTCGCGAGCCATGCCAGGGGACACGGGGCACTAATTGGGGTTCCCGGTCACTGTACGGAGAAAATGACACCAAAAAAAGTAAAAAAACTCATGCCGAACTTTTCTTATGTCGATCTAGAGTCCTTGTCAACCTAGAAACCATGATGATCAATAGTGGTCGTCCTAGACACTGTCGACCTAAGTCTAATCTACCTAACATACCACACCCCAGTGCAGGTGGGGCAGATGTAACATGTGCAGAGAGAGTTAGATTTGGGTGGGGTGTGTTCAAACTGAAATCTAAATTGCAGTGTAAAAATAAAGCAGCCAGTATTTACTCTGCACAGAAACAATATAACCCACCCAAATCTAACTCTCTCTGCACATGTTATATCTGCCCCCCCTGCAGTGCATATGGTTTTGCCCAACTGCTAACAAATTTGCTGCTGCGATCAGGTCTGAATTAGGCCCCTTATACCCAGAGCGCCTTATACACAAAGCACCTCATAGACAGAGAACTTGTACACGGAGAGCCTCATACACAGAGCACCTTATATACAGAACACCTTATACACAGAGCACCTTATATACAGAGAACCTGACCTTATACACAAAGCACCTTATACACAGAGCACCTTATATACAGAGAACCTGACCTTATACACAGAGCACCTTATACACAGAGCACCTTATATACAGAGAACCTGACCTTATACACAGAGCACCTTATACACAAAGCACCTCATAGACAGAGAACTTGTACACGGAGAGCCTCATACACAGAGCACCTTATATACAGAACACTTTATACACAGAGCACCTTATACACAGAGCACCTGACCTTATACACAGAACACCTTATACACAGAGCACCTTATATACAGAGTACCTGACCTTATACACAGAGCACCTTATACACAGAGCACCTTATATACAGAGTACCTGACCTTATACACAGTACCTTATATACAGAACACCTTATACATAGAGCACCTTATATACAGAGCACCTTGTACATGGATCGCCTTATACACAGGGCTCCTTATACACAGAACACCTTAAACACAGAGAACCTTATACACAGAGCACCTGACCTTATACACAGAACACCCTATACACAGAGCACCTGACCTTATACACGGATCACCTTATACACAGAGCTGCTCATACACGGATCACCTTATACACAGAGCTCCTTATACACAGAGCACCTGACCTTATACACAGAGCTCCTTATACACAGAGCACCTTATATACAGAACACCTTATACACAGAGCACCTGACCTTATACACAGAGCTCCTTATACACAGAGCACCTTATACACAGAGCACCTTATCTACAGAGTACCTTATACACGGCTCACCTTATACACAGAGCACCTTATAACAGAGCTCCTTATACACAGAGCTCCTTATACACAGAGTACCTTGTTACAGAGCACCTTATACACAGACCACCTGCCATTATACACAGAGCACCTTATACACAGACCTCCTTATACACAAAGCACCTTATATACAGAACATCTCATACACTGAGCACCTTATACACAGATCACTTTATACACAGAGCACCTTATACACAGAACACCTCATACACTGAGCACCTTATACACAGAGCTCCTTATGCACTGAGCACCTTGTACACAGAGCTCCTTATACACTGAGCACCTTATACACAGAGCTCCTTATGCACTGAGCACCTTGTACACAGAGCTCCTTATACACAGAGCAACTTATACACAGAGTACCTTATACACAGAGCTCCTTATACACAGATCAACTTATACACAGAACACCTCATACATTGAGCACCTTATACACAGAGCTCCTTATGCACTGATCACCTTATACACAGAGCTCCTTATACACAGAGCAACTTATACACAGAGCTGCTCATACACATATCACCTTATACACAGAGTACCTTATACACAGAGCTGCTCATACACATATCACCTTATGCACTGATCACCTTATACACAGAGCTCCTTATACACAGAGCAACTTATACACAGAGCTGCTCATACACATATCACCTTATGCACAGAGTACCTTATACACAGAGCTGCTCATACACATATCACCTTATACACAGAGCTTCTTATACACAGAGCAACTTATACACAGAGCTGCTCATACACATATCACCTTATACACAGAGCTCCTTATACACAGAGCAACTTATACACAGAGCTGCTCGTACACATATCACCTTATACACAGAGCTCCTTATACACAGAGCAACTTATACACATATCACCTTATACACAGAGTACCTTATACACAGAGCTGCTCATACACATATCACCTTATACACAGAGTACCTTATACACAGAGTAACCTATACACAGATCACCTTATATACCGAACAATAGCCCTCATTCCGAGTTGTTCGCTCGTTCTTTTTCATCGCATCGCAGTGAAAATCCGCTTAGTACGCATGCGCAAAGTTCGCACTGCGACTGCGCCAAGTAACTTTACTATGAAGAAAGTATTTTTACTCAACGGCTTTTTCTTCGCTCCGGCGATCGTAATGTGATTGACAGGAAATGGGTGTTACTGGGCGGAAACACGGCGTTTCAGGGGCGTGTGGCTGAAAACGCTACCGTTTCCGGAAAAAACGCAGGAGTGGCCGGAGAAACGGTGGGAGTGCCTGGGCGAACGCTGGGTGTGTTTGTGACGTCAAACAGGAACGACAAGCACTGAACTGATCGCACAGGCAGAGTAAGTCTGGAGCTACTCTGAAACTGCTAAGTAGTTAGTAATCGCAATATTGCGAATACATCGGTCGCAATTTTAAGAAGCTAAGATTCACTCCCAGTAGGCGGCGGCTTAGCGTGTGTAACTCTGCTAAATTCGCCTTGCGACCGATCAACTCGGAATGAGGGCCAATGTTTACACAGAGAACATTATACTCATATAGTATATTATACAGATCACCTTTAACACATATATACAGTACCTCATATTCAAGTATTAATATTATATATTTATTAACAGTTTCTTATATAGCGCAGCAAATTCTATTGCACTTTACATCTGGACACAATGATAACACACAACTGGGTAATAAACAGTCATAGAGGTTAATAGAATACTCCAGAGGGTAGGCGTTCACGAGATCACCTGTTGGCATTCCGTCGGTCACAATGCCAGCGCTGGAATCCCGACAGGTGATGAAATCCCGCCGCCGGAATACCGGCACCACAGGCTATTCTCTCTCTGTGGGTGTCCACGACAACCCTAGAGGGAGCATCAATCCTGTGGCGAGCGCAGTGTGGCGAGTGCAGTTTGCCCGCAAAGGGTTTTCTAGCACTTGCCCCGTGCTGCCCTACTGGTGGCCGGGGTCCTGCTGCTGGGACCATGACAGCCATGATACGGTACCTAGTCTCTCCAGAGCGCTGCACATTCAGGAGAAAGACATGATACTCTTATACCCGGCACAGGGGACAGGGAGCAAAGGTTGTCATTGCCCAGAAGGAGCAGGATCCTACGGCCCAGGGGCCGGCGCAGGATTTATGAAGGGGGGTTTCCAATGTGGGTGTGGAGCCATGCATACAGTAGGTGGAGGAAGGGGCAGGACTGAAGTGACACTATATGTGTACATTAATATATAGCACACACACCTCTTTCACTTATTACACACACACTCACACACCTTTTTTCACTTTATACGCAAACCTCTTTCACTTATTATGCATACACACACATCTCTTTCACTTTATACGCACACACACCTTCAACTTATTACGCACACACTTTTCACTTATTACGCACACACTTCACTTATTACACAAACACACACCTCTTTCACTTTATGGCCCTCATTCCGAGTTGTTCGCTCACTAGCTACTTTTAGCAGCCGTGCAAACGTTAAGCCGCCGCCCTCTGGGAGTGTATCTTAGCTTAGCAGAAGTGCGCCCAAAAGGATCGCAGAGCGACTACAAAAAAAGATTGTGCAGTTTCTGAGCAGCTTCGGACCTGCTCCTAGCTAGCGATCACTTCAGACTGTTTAGTTCCTGTTTTGACGTCACAAACACGCCCTGCGTTCGGCCAGCCACGCCTGCGTTTCCCCAGGCACGCCCGCATTTGTATCTGACACGCCTGCGTTTTTCCGCACTCTCCCTGAAAACGGTCAGTTACCTCCCAGAAACACCCACTTCCTGTCAATCACTCTGCGGCCAGCTAGACCTTGTGTGAAACTGCATCGGCTTTTGTGAAAGTACGTTGCGCGTGCGCATTGCGCCGCATACGCATGCGCAGAAATGACTATTTTTAGCCTGATCGCTGCGCTGCGAACAACGGCAGCTAGTGATCAACTCGGAATGACCCCCTATATGCACACCTCTTTCACTTATTACACACACACACACTTCACCTTAATAACACACACACACACACACACACACACACACACACACACACACACACACACACACACTTTACTTTCCCCTCTCCCCTATATCACTTAATAATATGTATGCACATAAACACAGGCGGATGCTGTCAGCATTTATTACAGATGCCTCCCCTGCCATCCCCCAGCACCCCATACTTGCGCCACACACAGTGCAGCTTGATCCGCGAGCTTCATACCTGTGCCTATGGCTGGCTGGGACGGAGGAAGAGAGTGCTTCTCCCGGCCAGCATTGTTACCGTGGGCACTGCTGCTCTCCAGCGCCACCTATAGTAGAATCAGCCCACTTCCGGCGGCTCTATGACTATAAGGAGGCAGCTGCCGTGTCATTGACCAGCTTCTTCGTCTTATTAAAAAAATAAATGTTCAGCTGGGGCGATGGAGTGGAGAGCAGGGGGGGTTTCTAGTACTCAGAAACCCCCCCTGCGTGCGCTAGTGCAGCCTCAGGTCACCGCGTTCTCAGGACATCTCTGCGGTATACTGTAACGTACGCTGAACGCGGGTTAGGTCCTCAGCTCGGAGCGGGGCTGATACGCTGATTAGAGGGGAGACTCTGAGGAGACACCTAACCTGTGTTCATCACAATGTCTTCCACCTGTCACTGTATGTTGTAGCGTTGCATCAAGTGATTATGGGGTCTACTCATTATTCCTTCACATCTACTCGTGTAGTAACTAGTAGAGATGAGCGGGTTCGGTTCTCTGAGAACCGAACACCACCGAACATCCCGTCCCGAGTCCAGCTCAGGACTTCCCCCCAGACTCGGAAATCAGAACGAGGCAAAACGTCATCATCCCGCTGTCGGATTCTCGCAGGTTTTGGATCCCATATAAACAGCCACGCATCACCGCCATTTTCACTCCGGCCATGGAGAGTGAGGGAGAAAGACCTCTGTCTCTCTCTGTGGGTGGTGGCGTCGGGTGGGGTTAGTGTGTGCTCTGTAGGGGTGCTGCTGCAGTCACTGTGGTGTACCTGGGCTCAGTTAGGGGTGCTGTCCTAGCTGTCACTGGTGTTTCATGTGCTGCAACTATACATGGGTGTTGCTGTCCTGGCTGTCACTGTGTTGTACAGGGTGCAGGGGCACTGTCCTCCTGTATGCTGTAAAAAATAGGGGTGCTGCTGGCCTTGTATGCTGTAAAAATTCAGGGGTGCAGTTGTTAAAAATTAAAAGCACACTGCTGTATGCTGTAAAATATAGGAGTGTTGCTGTTCAAATAACATTACACTGGCCCTGTACGTTGCAAAAATTCAGGGGTGCAGTCAGAATCAATGTACACTGGCCCTGTCTTGTATGCTGTAAAATTACAGGGGTGTTGTGAAAATACAGGGGTGCTGGCACTGTCTGTAGTTGCGATGACTAGGCCTGACCTTCACAACACTGTATGGGAAGAAGAGGCTGCTACCACCATTTGCACGATCCCTGCAAGTGCTGGGAGGAGCACCACCGGTCCAGTTGCTGATATTGATATTGAGATTGAGGATGTCACTGTAGAAGTACACCAGGATGAGGAGGATATAGGTGTGACTGGTGCTGCGGAGGAAGTTGTTGATGAGGATTCTGATGGTGATGTGGTTTGTTTGAATAAGGCACCAGTGGAGACAGTTGTTGGCCATGGGATGAGAAAGCCCATTGTCATGCCTGGGCAAAATATAAAAAAAGCCACCTCTTTGGTGTGGAATTATTTCTCCACAAATCCAGACAACAGGTGTCAAGCTATCTGTTGCCTGTGTCAATCCATAATAAGTAGGGTTAAGTACGTTAACCACCTTGGAACATCAAACCAATCATTTCAGCCACAGTCGTGGGGCAGACCCTGTCGCTGAAATGATTGGTTTGTTAAAGTGTGCATGTCCTGTTTTTAAAACATAAGGGTGTGTCGGAGGGACCAAGGACAATTCCATCTTTTGTCTGCCACATCATTCCAGGGATATTGCCTAATGCTGTATAAATCCAGAGGTGCTGCTGTACTTGATCCTAGGTTTAAATGAAAGCCTAGAGCAGATATGAAACAAGCTTCAACATCACAAACAGATTTGTGAAAAATAGCAGCAAAGGTGGAAATGGAAATGGAAAGTATTTTTAAATAAAGTGGGGAGAGACCACATTAGTGGCCAAAGTCAGTGTGACTCACAAGAGAATGAATCATAATCCAGCGCAACTGCTGGAGAGGTAAACGTGATGTTTTCTGCCGGAGCATTAGAGAGAGGTTCTTCTCAATTATTTCATGTTAGGGCCTAACTCAAATGAATGGCTCCAATTAGTCAGCCTTAATTTTGATTTATTATTGATGTTCCACATTTTGGGATTATTTATTTAGAAGATGTGCATTTGTTGTATAGGGATCCTCTTTTCCTAAGGGCTGTGTAGGGTTATCGCAAGAAGAACAGAGTTTCAGTGATCTTGCATTGCATTAGCTTTCCATTGCACTGCAGCACTAGATGGGCCAGGAGCTCATGTGAGGCACAAACAGTTACTGAATATGGCCCAGTATGGAGTCTCATGGTGGCTTACAGCCAGGAAGATGTCTGGCTTGCCAGGCTGAGGCATGCTGTGGGCACGGAGGTTAGCATTGCTTCCTCCCACAGTCCTACTTATAGTTTGGACTGTAGAGTGGTAAGCTCCACTAGGGCAGGGGCTCAATAACAAAAACTTTTACTGCACAGTCGTGCTTAGTACTAAATATGAATAAAGTAAACAAGACACACAGGTATGCTCACATGCGTGCAACTGGAACACACAGGTATGCTCACATGCGTGTAACTGGGAGCTGTGAAAAACAAAAATAAGGCATCTGCCACAAAATATGTAAATAAAAATGCAATAAAAAAAATGGAAAAAAAGAAACCCACGAGATGTTCACAAAATAAGTCTTCAGACTCCGTGGAAGGGAAAATATCCAATCTTGATCCTGTGGTATACACCAGTTTATTTGCATCCCACCATTAAATCCGAGATTAAATCCAAGATTATCTTAATCCCTGAACATGGAGAAGGGGGTACAATTTTGGAGGCTTTGGCCCCAAGTTTTTCAGTTTGTCCGGTAATGTGGTAATTAATAACTATATAACTGCTTGGTTGAAGTCCTTTCTGTTCCACACCAATATAGGAGTGGAGGTGACAGCCTGTGTGTTGTTCCTGGATCTGTGTGCCTCTCTAATTTTTAATCACCTTCTTGCCACTGGCCTTCTCTCGCCTCTTCTCATAATGTGAAAAGTCATCAAAGAAGGAGGTGGTATGTTTGTAGCTAGCTATGGTTCGAGCTTTTTCCACGGGGACCACCTGTCGCTCAAATGATTGGTTTATTAAACTGTACATGTCCTGTTTAAATAACATAATGGTGGGTGGGAAGCCCAAGGACAATTCCATCTTGTACCACTTTTTTTTCTTTGCATCATGTGCTGTTTGGGGACTATTTTTTTGAAGTGCCATATTGTCTGACACTGCAGTACCACTCCTAGATGGGCCAGGTGTTTGTGTCGGCCACTTGGGTCGCTTAGCTTAGTCACACAGCGACCTTGGTGCGCCTCTTTTTTTCTTTGCATCATGTGCTGTTTGGGGACTATTTTTTTGAAGTGTCATCCTGTTTGACACTGCAGTGCCACTCCTAGATGGGCCAGGTGTTTGTGTCGGCCACTTGGGTCGCTTAGCTTAGTCACACAGCTACCTCATTGCGCCTCTTTTTTTCTTTGCATCATGTGCTGTTTGGGGACTATTTTTTTGAAGTGCCATCCTGTCTAACACTGCAGTGCCACTCCTAGATGGGCCAGGTGTTTGTGTCGGCCACTTGTGTCGCTTAGCTTAGTCACACAGCTACCTCATTGCGCCTCTTTTTTCTTTGCATCATGTGCTGTTTGGGGACTATTTTTTGAAGTGCCATCCTGCCTGACACTGCAGTGCCACTCCTAGATGGGCCAGGTGTTTGTGTCGGCCACTTGGGTCGCTTAGCTTAGTCACACAGCGACCTTGGTGCGCCTCTTTTTTTCTTTGCATCATGTGCTGTTTGGGGACTATTTTTTGAAGTGCCATCCTGCCTGACACTGCAGTGCCACTCCTAGATGGGCCAGGTGTTTGTGTCGGCCACTTGGGTCGCTTAGCTTAGTCATCCAGCGACCTCGGTACAACCTTTTGGCCTAACAACACTATTGTGAGGTGTGAGGTGTTTAGAATAGACTGGAAAAGAGTGGAAATTAATGTTATTGGGGTTACTAATACCGTAGGATCAAAATTACCCCCAAATTCTGTGATTTTAGCCGTTTTTATGTTTTTTCTCAAAATCATCCAGATCCAAAAGCAAAACTCAAAAGGGTGGTTTTGGAAAAACCAATCCAGATCCAAAACCAAAATACAAAACCCGAAAAGTGTCCGCCGCACATCTCTAGTAATTAGGTATGGGGGCCGTTCATTATACAGGCAGTACCGGAGAGATCATGAATAGCTCCTGCTTAGGTTTGCGTCTCGATCTGGCCCGCTGTCCCTAGACACAAGTATGAGGACCTGAAATTATCAAGTGCCAAAAATACTAAATTTTCTTGTCAGCGGGAACCTTCACCATTTTTAGCTGGTGTTCCCCCCCCCCCCTCACCCCCCCCCGCTCCTTCCTATGGTAAGGAGGACCAGTTATGGAAAGGGTATCCTATTGGATCCCTCTGCCCCTATTCGGCTTCTCCTGCCGGTCACCAGGCTCCTCTTACACGCGTGTGACCCGGACCGGCTGGGAGCACCACCCGATCCCCAGAAAGGTAGGTAAGTCTCCCAGACCCGGCCTCACCTCCGCATCTTCCCCCATAGTGGGTGGTTTCGGGGGGGGGGGCAATAAAGTGATTCGCACTGAATAGGATCACCGTAGTCCCTCCCTGCTAGTCAATAAGTAATCAGTAATCAGTGCATTGAATAACGGGGGTGGGGCTATGATGACGCAATCGTTTGTCCATGCCCCCGTGCCGCCCATGCGCGATGAGGTCTCGCCCCCTGTAAAACCAACTTGGCTGTCCCCCTCCCACATTGGACATCCGTGAAGTCGGTAAGTAAGGTGTGACCCCAATTCACGCATGCGCACCAGCATTGGTGAGGCAGACTCGGCAGTGCAACGTTTCACCGCTACAGAATTGGCGGTGATAGGGATCGCGGGGACAGCTGATCTTCGGAATGTTGAATTGCTCTGGCGTTTTGGGTAGAGATGAGCGGGTTTGGTTCCTCGGAATCCGAACCCCCCCGAACTTCAGCCTTTTTACACGGGTCCGAGGCAGACTCGGATCTTCCCGCCTTGCTCGGCTAACCCGAGCGCGCCCGAACGTCATCATCCCGCTGTCGGATTCTCGCGAGGCTCGGATTCTATCGCGAGACTCGGATTCTATATAAGGAGCCGCGCGTCGCCGCCATTTTCACACGTGCATTGAGATTGATAGGGAGAGGACGTGGCTGGCGTCCTCTCCGTTTATAGTTACTGTTAGTAGTTAGTTGATCTGATTGCTGCTTAGCTTATTGTGGGGAGGATTGGGGAGAGCTGTTAGGAGGAGTACAGTCAGTGCAGAGTTTTGCTAGTTTTTTTTAATCCGTTCTCTGCCTGAAAAAAACGCTCCATATCATATCTGTGCTCAGCCTCAGTGTGCTGCATGATATATCTATGTATATCTGACTGTGCTGAGTGCTCACTGCTCACACAGCTGAATTGTGGGGGAGACTGGGGTGCAGTTATAGCAGGAGTACAGTGCACACTTTTGCTGCCAGTGTGACTGACCAGTGACCACCAGTATATTGTCTGCCTTAAAAAGTTAAACACTCCTGTCTGTGGTGTTTTTTTTTTTTTTATTCTATAAACGCATTCTGCTGACAGTGTCCAGCAGGTCCGTCATTCATTATATTATATAAATATTTACCTGCAGTAGGGTTATATTTTTTTTGTTCATCTCTATCATCTTTATCATCTCTATATTAGCAGACGCAGTACGGTAGTCCACGGCTGTGGCTACCTCTGTGTCGTCAGTGCTCGTCCATAATTGTATACCTACCTGTGGTGGGGTTTTTTTTTCTATCTTCTTCATACTAGTAGTTTAGGAGTCTGCTGACAGTGTCCAGCAGGTCCGTCATTATATTATATATATACCTGCAGTAGTGATATATATATATTTTTTATATCATTATCATCTCTATACTAGCAGACGCAGTACGGTAGTCCATGGCTGTAGCTACCTCTGTGTCGTCAGTGCTCGTCCATAATTGTATACCTACCTGTGGTGGGGTTTTTTTTTCTATCTTCTTCATACTAGTAGTTTAGGAGTCTGCTGACAGTGTCCAGCAGGTCCGTCATTATATTATATATACCTGCAGTAGTGATATATATATATTTTTTATATCATTATCATCTCTATACTAGCAGACGCAGTACGGTAGTCCACGGCTGTAGCTACCTCTGTGTCGTCAGTGCTCGTCCATAATTGTATACCTACCTGTGGTGGTTTTTTTTTTTCTATCTTCTTCATACCAGTAGTTTAGGAGTCTGCTGACAGTGTCCAGCAGGTCCGTCATTATATTATATATACCTGCAGTAGTGATATATATATATTTTTTATATCATTATCATCTCTATACTAGCAGACGTAGTACAGTAGTCCACGGCTGTAGCTACCTCTGTGTCGTCAGTGCTCGTCCATAATTGTATACCTACCTGTGGTGGGTTTTTTTTTTCTTTCTTCTTCATACTAGTAGTTTAGGAGTCTGCTGACAGTGTCCAGCAGGTCCGTCATTTTATTATATATACCTGCAGTAGTGATATATATATATTTCTTATATCATTATCATCTCTATACTAGCAGACGCAGTACGGTAGTCCACGGCTGTAGCTACCTCTGTGTCGTCAGTGCTCGTCCATAATTGTATACCTACCTGTGGTGGGTTTTTTTTTTCTATCTTCTTCATACTAGTAGTTTAGGAGTCTGCTGACAGTGTCCAGCAGGTCCGTCATTATATTATATATACCTGCAGTAGTGATATATATATATATTTTTTATATCATTATCATCTCTATACTAGCAGACGCAGTACGGTAGTCCACGGCTGTAGCTACCTCTGTGTCGTCAGTGCTCGTCCATAATTGTATACCTACCTGTGGTGGGGTTTTTTTTTCTATCTTCTTCATACTAGTAGTTTAGGAGTCTGCTGACAGTGTCCAGCAGGTCCGTCATTATATTATATATACCTGCAGTAGTGATATATATATATTTTTTATATCATTATCATCTCTATACTAGCAGACGCAGTACGGTAGTCCACGGCTGTAGCTACCTCTGTGTCGTCAGTGCTCGTCCATAATTGTATACCTACCTGTGGTGGGTTTTTTTTTTCTATCTTCTTCATACTAGTAGTTTAGGAGTCTGCTGACAGTGTCCAGCAGGTCCGTCATTATATTATATATATACCTGCAGTAGTGATATATATATATTTTTTATATCATTATCATCTCTATACTAGCAGACGCAGTACGGTAGTCCATGGCTGTAGCTACCTCTGTGTCGTCAGTGCTCGTCCATAATTGTATACCTACCTGTGGTGGGGTTTTTTTTTCTATCTTCTTCATACTAGTAGTTTAGGAGTCTGCTGACAGTGTCCAGCAGGTCCGTCATTATATTATATATACCTGCAGTAGTGATATATATATATTTTTTATATCATTATCATCTCTATACTAGCAGACGCAGTACGGTAGTCCACGGCTGTAGCTACCTCTGTGTCGTCAGTGCTCGTCCATAATTGTATACCTACCTGTGGTGGGGTTTTTTTTCTATCTTCTTCATACCAGTAGTTTAGGAGTCTGCTGACAGTGTCCAGCAGGTCCGTCATTATATTATATATACCTGCAGTAGTGATATATATATATTTTTTATATCATTATCATCTCTATACTAGCAGACGTAGTACGGTAGTCCACGGCTGTAGCTACCTCTGTGTCGTCAGTGCTCGTCCATAATTGTATACCTACCTGTGGTGGGTTTTTTTTTCTATCTTCTTCATACTAGTAGTTTAGGAGTCTGCTGACAGTGTCCAGCAGGTCCGTCATTATATTATATATACCTGCAGTAGTGATATATATATATTTTTTATATCATTATCATCTCTATACTAGCAGACGCAGTATGGTAGTCCACGGCTGTAGCTACCTCTGTGTCATCAGTGCTCGTCCATAATTGTATACCTACCTGTGGTGGGTTTTTTTTTTCTTTCTTCTTCATACTAGTAGTTTAGGAGTCTGCTGACAGTGTCCAGCAGGTCCGTCATTTTATTATATATACCTGCAGTAGTGATATATATATATTTCTTATATCATTATCATCTCTATACTAGCAGACGCAGTACGGTAGTCCACGGCTGTAGCTACCTCTGTGTCGTCAGTGCTCGTCCATAATTGTATACCTACCTGTGGTGGGGTTTTTTTTTCTATCTTCTTCATACTAGTAGTTTAGGAGTCTGCTGACAGTGTCCAGCAGGTCCGTCATTATATTATATATACCTGCAGTAGTGATATATATATATATTTTTTATATCATTATCCTCTCTATACTAGCAGATGCAGTACGGTAGTCCACGGCTGTAGCTACCTCTGTGTCGTCAGTGCTCGTCCATAATTGTATACCTACCTGTGGTGGGTTTTTTTTTTCTATCTTCTTCATACTAGTAGTTTAGGAGTCTGCTGACAGTGTCCAGCAGGTCCGTCATTATATTATATATATACCTGCAGTAGTGATATATATATATTTTTTATATCATTATCATCTCTATACTAGCAGACGCAGTACGGTAGTCCACGGCTGTAGCTACCTCTGTGTCATCAGTGCTCGTCCATAATTGTATACCTACCTGTGGTGGGGTTTTTTTTTCTATCTTCTTCATACTAGTAGTTTAGGAGTCTGCTGACAGTGTCCAGCAGGTCCGTCATTATATTATATATACCTGCAGTAGTGATATATATATATTTTTTATATCATTATCATCTCTATACTAGCAGACGCAGTACGGTAGTCCACGGCTGTAGCTACCTCTGTGTCGTCAGTGCTCGTCCATAATTGTATACCTACCTGTGGTGGTTTTTCTTTTTCTATCTTCTTCATACCAGTAGTTTAGGAGTCTGCTGACAGTGTCCAGCAGGTCCGTCATTATATTATATATACCTGCAGTAGTGATATATATATATTTTTTATATCATTATCATCTCTATACTAGCAGACGCAGTACGGTAGTCCACGGCTGTAGCTACCTCTGTGTCGTCAATGCTCGTCCATAATTGTATACCTACCTGTGGTAGTTTTTTTTTTTCTATCTTCTTCATACTAGTAGTTTAGGAGTCTGCTGACAGTGTCCAGCAGGTCCGTCATTATATTATATATACCTGCAGTAGTGATATATATATATTTTTTATATCATTATCATATCTATACTAGCAGACGCAGTACGGTAGTCCACGGCTGTAGCTACCTCTGTGTCATCAGTGCTCGTCCATAATTGTATACCTACCTGTGGTGGGTTTTTTTTTTCTTTCTTCTTCATACTAGTAGTTTAGGAGTCTGCTGACAGTGTCCAGCAGGTCCGTCATTTTATTATATATACCTGCAGTAGTGATATATATATATTTTTTATATCATTATCATCTCTATACTAGCAGACGCAGTACGGTAGTCCACGGCTGTAGCTACCTCTGTGTCGTCAGTGCTCGTCCATAATTGTATACCTACCTGTGGTGGGGTTTTTTTTTCTATCTTCTTCATACTAGTAGTTTAGGAGTCTGCTGACAGTGTCCAGCAGGTCCGTCATTATATTATATATATACCTGCAGTAGTGATATATATATATTTTTTATATCATTATCATCTCTATACTAGCAGACGCAGTACGGTAGTCCACGGCTGTAGCTACCTCTGTGTCGTCAGTGCTCGTCCATAATTGTATACCTACCTGTGGTGGGGTTTTTTTTTCTATCTTCTTCATACTAGTAGTTTAGGAGTCTGCTGACAGTGTCCAGCAGGTCCGTCATTATATTATATATACCTGCAGTAGTGATATATATTTATTTTTTATATCATTATCATCTCTATACTAGCAGACGCAGTACGGTAGTCCACGGCTGTAGCTACCTCTGTGTCGTCAGTGCTCGTCCATAATTGTATACCTACCTGTGGTGGGGTTTTTTTTTCTATCTTCTTCATACTAGTAGTTTAGGAGTCTGCTGACAGTGTCCAGCAGGTCCGTCATTATATTATATATACCTGCAGTAGTGATATATATATATTTTTTATATCATTATCATCTCTATACTAGCAGACGCAGTACGGTAGTCCACGGCTGTAGCTACCTCTGTGTCGTCAGTCACTCGTCATCCATAAGTATACTAGTATCCATCCATCTCCATTGTTTACCTGAGGTGCCTTTTAGTTGTGCCTATTAAAATATGGAGAACAAAAATGTTGAGGTTCCAAAAATAGGGAAAGATCAAGATCCACTTCCACCTCGTGCTGAAGCTGCTGCCACTAGTCATGGCCGAGACGATGAAATTCCATCAACGTCGTCTGCCAAGGCCGATGCCCAATGTCATAGTACAGAGCATGTAAAATCCAAAACACAAAATATCAGTAAAAAAAGGACTCAAAAATCTAAAATAAAATCGTCGGAGGAGAAGCGTAAACTTGCCAATATGCCATTTACCACACGGAGTGGCAAGGAACGGCTGAGGCCCTGGCCTATGTTCATGGCTAGTGGTTCAGCTTCACATGAGGATGGAAGCACTCAGCCTCTCGCTAGAAAAATGAAAAGACTTAAGCTGGCAAAAGCACAGCAAAGAACTGTGCGTTCTTCGAAATCACAAATCCACAAGGAGAGTCCAATTGTGTCGGTTGCGATGCCTGACCTTCCCAACACTGGACGTGAAGAGCATGCGCCTTCCACCATTTGCACGCCCCCCCGCAAGTGCTGGAAGGAGCACCCGCAGTCCAGTTCCTGATAGTCAGATTGAAGATGTCAGTGTTGAAGTACACCAGGATGAGGAGGATATGGGTGTTGCTGGCGCTGGGGAGGAAATTGACCAGGAGGATTCTGATGGTGAGGTGGTTTGTTTAAGTCAGGCACCCGGGGAGACACCTGTTGTCCGTGGGAGGAATATGGCCATTGACATGCCTGGTGAAAATACCAAAAAAATCAGCTCTTCGGTGTGGAAGTATTTCAACAGAAAAGCGGACAACATTTGTCAAGCCGTGTGTTGCCTTTGTCAAGCTGTAATAAGTAGGGGTAAGGACGTTAACCACCTCGGAACATCCTCCCTTATACGTCACCTGCAGCGCATTCATCATAAGTCAGTGACAAGTTCAAAAACTTTGGGCGACAGCGGAAGCAGTCCACTGACCAGTAAATCCCTTCCTCTTGTAACCAAGCTCACGCAAACCACCCCACCAACTCCCTCAGTGTCAATTTCCTCCTTCCCCAGGAATGCCAATAGTCCTGCAGGCCATGTCACTGGCAATTCTGACGAGTCCTCTCCTGCCTGGGATTCCTCCGATGCATCCTTGCGTGTAACGCCTACTGCTGCTGGCGCTGCTGTTGTTGCTGCTGGGAGTAGATGGTCATCCCAGAGGGGAAGTCGTAAGACGACTTTTACTACTTCCACCAAGCAATTGACTGTCCAACAGTCCTTTGCGAGGAAGATGAAATATCACAGCAGTCATCCTGCTGCAAAGCGGATAACTGAGGCCTTGGCATCCTGGGCGGTGAGAAACGTGGTTCCGGTATCCATCATTACTGCAGAGCCAACTATAGACTTGATTGAGGTACTGTGTCCCCGGTACCAAATACCATCTAGGTTCCATTTCTCTAGGCAGGCGATACCGAAAATGTACACAGACCTCAGAAAAAGACTCACCAGTGTCCTAAAAAATGCAGTTGTACCCAATGTCCACTTAACCACGGACATGTGGACAAGTGGAGCAGGGCAGACTCAGGACTATATGACTGTGACAGCCCACTGGGTAGATGTATTGACTCCCGCCGCAAGAACAGCAGCGGCGGCACCAGTAGCAGCATCTCGCAAACGCCAACTCTTTCCTAGGCAGGCTACGCTTTGTATCACCGCTTTCCAGAATACGCACACAGCTAAAAACCTCTTACGGCAACTGAGGAAGATCATCAAAGAATGGCTTACCCCAATTGGACTCTCCTGTGGATTTGTGGCATCGGACAACGCCAGCAATATTGTGTGTGCATTAAATATGGGCAAATTCCAGCACGTCCCATGTTTTGCACATACCTTGAATTTGGTGGTGCAGAATTATTTAAAAAACGAGAGGGGCGTGCAAGAGATGCTGTCGGTGGCCAGAAGAATTGCGGGACACTTTCGGCGTACAGGCACCACGTACAGAAGACTGGAGCAACACCAAAAACGCCTGAACCTGCCCTGCCATCATCTGAAGCAAGAAGTGGTAACGAGGTGGAATTCAACCCTCTATATGCTTCAGAGGTTGGAGGAGCAGCAAAAGGCCATTCAAGCCTATACAACTGAGCACGATATAGGAGGTGGAATGCACCTGTCTCAAGCGCAGTGGAGAATGATTTCAACGTTGTGCAAGGTTCTGCAACCTTTTGAACTTGCCACACGTGAAGTCAGTTCAGACACTGCCAGCCTGAGTTAGGTCATTCCCCTCATCAGGCTTTTGCAGAAGAAGCTGGAGACATTGAAGGAGGAGCTAACACAGAGCGATTCCGCTAGGCATGTGGGACTTGTGGATTGAGCCCTTAATTCGCTTAACAAGGATTCACGGTGGTCAATCTGTTGAAATCAGAGCACTACATTTTGGCCACCGTGCTCGATCCTAGATTTAAAACCTACCTTGGATCTCTCTTTCCGGCAGACACAAGTCTGCAAGGGTTCAAAGAACTGCTGGTGAGAAAATTGTCAAGTCAAGCGGAACGCGACCTGTCAACATCTCCTCCTTCACATTCTCCCGCAACTGGGGGTGCGAGGAAAAGGCTCAGAATTCCGAGCCCACCCGCTGGCGGTGATGCAGGGCAGTCTGGAGCGACTGCTGATGCTGACATCTGGTCCGGACTGAAGGACCTGCCAACGATTACGGACATGTCGTCTACTGTCACTGCATATGATTCTCTCCCCATTGAAAGAATGGTGGAGGATTATATGAGTGACCGCATCCAAGTAGGCACGTCAGACAGTCCGTACGTATACTGGCAGGAAAAAGAGGCAATTTGGAGGCCCTTGCACAAACTGGCTTTATTCTACCTAAGTTGCCCTCCCACAAGTGTGTACTCCGAAAGAGTGTTTAGTGCCGCCGCTCACCTTGTCAGCAATCGGCGTACGAGGTTACTTCCAGAAAATGTGGAGAAGATGATGTTCATTAAAATGAATTATAATCAATTCCTCCATGGAGACATTCACCAGCAGCAATTGCCTCCACAAAGTACACAGGGAGCTGTGATGGTGGATTCCAGTGGGGACGAATTGATAATCTGTGAGGAGCGGGATGTACACGGTGATGAATCGGAGGATGATGATGAGGTGGACATCTTGCCTCTGTAGAGCCAGTTTGTGCAAGGAGAGATTAATTGCTTCTTTTTTGGTGGGGGTCCAAACCAACCCGTCATTTCAGTCACAGTCGTGTGGCAGACCCTGTCACTGAAATGATGGGTTGGTTAAAGTGTGCATGTCCTGTTTATACAACATAAGGGTGGGTGGGAGGGCCCAAGGACAATTCCATCTTGCACCTCTTTTTTCTTTCATTTTTCTTTGCGTCATGTGCTGTTTGGGGAGTGTTTTTTGGAAGGGCCATCCTGCGTGACACTGCAGTGCCACTCCTAGATGGGCCAGGTGTTTGTGTCGGCCACTTGGGTCGCTGAGCTTAGTCACACAGCTACCTCATTGCGCCTCTTTTTTTCTTTGCTTTATGTGCTGTTTGGGGACTATTTTTTTTGAAGTGCCATCCTGTCTGACACTGCAGTGCCACTCCTAGATGGGCCAGGTGTTTGTGTCGGCCACTAGGGTCGCTTATCTTAGTCACACAGCTACCTCATTGCGCCTCTTTTTTTCTTTGCGTCATGTGCTGTTTGGGGAGTGTTTTTTGGAAGGGCCATCCTGCGTGACACTGCAGTGCCACTCCTAGATGGGCCAGGTGTTTGTGTCGGCCACTTGGGTCGCTGAGCTTAGTCATCCAGCGACCTCGGTGCAAATTTTAGGACTAAAAATAATATTGTGAGGTGTTCAGAATAGACTGAAAATGAGTGGAAATTATGGTTATTGAGGTTAATAATACTTTGGGATCAAAATGACCCCCAAATTCTATGATTTAAGTTGTTTTTTAGGGTTTTTTGAAAAAAACACCCGAATCCAAAACACACCCGAATCCGACAAAAAAAATTCGGTGAGGTTTTGCCAAAACGCGTTCGAACCCAAAACACGGCCGCGGAACCGAACCCAAAACCAAAACACAAAACCCGAAAAATTTCCGGTGCACATCTCTAGTTTTGGGACCTCATTCCGAGTTGATCACTAGTTGACGTTGTTTGCAGCATGTCGATCAGCCAAAAAAGTGGCACTTCTGGCCATGCGTATGGTGCGCACTGCGCACGCGCAACGTACTTTCACAAAAGCCGATGCAGTTTCACACAAGGTCTAGCGATGCTTTTCAGTCGCACTGCTGGCCACAGAGTGATTGACAGTAAATAGGTGTTTCTGGGTGTCAACTGACCGTTTTCGGGGAGTGTGTGTAAAAACGCAGGCGTGCCAGATAAAAACGCAGGAGTGGCTGGAGAAACGGGGGAGTGGCTGGACGAACGCAGGGCGTGTTTGTGACGTCAAAACAGGAATTGAACAGTCTGAAGTGATCGCTAGCTAGGAGTAAGTCTCGAGCTGCTCAGAAACTGCACAATCTTTTTTTGGAGCAGCGCTGCGATCCTTTCGTTCGCACTTCTGCTAAGATAAAATACACTCCCAGAGGGCGGCGGCCTAGCGTTTGCACTGCTGCTAAAAGCAGCTAGCGAGCAAACAACTCGGAATGAGGGCCTTAGTTGGATACTACAGTAGCACTGCTGAAGGGCAGTGCTCAGCAGCATTTAATGAACAGAGCCCCAAGGATGAAATAATACAGGCTATATATATACGTTACGGTTGTACACTATGTACACTGTAAAGGGCCGTGACTACGTGTGTGCCAAGTGAGCTTGGCACAGAGCACAGTTGCCCTGAGGGCACACGAGCAGCGGCATGTAATGAGTCAAATTGACTCATTACATGCCTCTGAAGTCTGCGCCGTGCTTTGCCGCCGCGCTGTGGAGGAGAGCTACAGCGCCGGGCAGCAGAGAAGGAGGTGGAGGGAGGGGGAGCAGGGAGCCGCAGCAGCGCTATGTCATTGGTAGTAAGCGCAGCTGCAGCATCCCCCTCTCCTTCCGTATTGGCTGCCCGGCGCTGCTGTGGATGCTGGGATGCGGTTCCTCCATCCCAGCATCCACAGCAGCGCCGGGCAGCCATTACGGAAGGAGAGGGGGATGCTGCAGCGGCGCTTACTACCAATGACATAGCGCTGCTGCGGCTCCTGTCCCCCTCCCTCCACCTCCTTCTCACCTGCCTGCACCGAGGGAGCTGCACGAGGAGCCTGTCAGCGGGGAGATGGTAAGTATGTCTCTCTCTCTCTCTCTCTCAGGGGGACACCGTCTGCCATAATGTGTAAAAAGGGGTCCTGGCTGCCGCAATGTGTAAAAAGGGGGTCTGGCTGCCGCAATGTGTAAAAAGGGGGACTGGCTGCCACAATGTGTAAAAAGGGGGACTGGCTGCCGCAATGTGTAAAAAGGGGGACTGGCTGCCGCAATGTGTAAAAAGGGGGACTGGCTGCCGCAATGTGTAAAAAGGGGGCCTGGCTGCCGCAATGTGGGGCTGCCGCAATGTGTAAAAAGGGGGCCTGGCTGCCGCAATGTGTAAAAAGGGGGCCTGGCTGCCGCAATGTGTAAAAAGGGGGACTGGCTGCCGCAATGTGTAAAAAGGGGGCCTGGCTGCTGCAATGTGTAAAAAGGGGTCCTGGCTGCCGCAATGTGTAAAAAGGGGGCCTGGCTGCCGCAATGTGTAAAAAGGGGGCCTGGCTGCTGCAATGTGTAAAAAGGGGGACTGGCTGCCGCAATGTGTAAAAATGGGGACTGGCTGCCGCAATGTGTAAAAAGGGGGACTGGCTGCCGCAATGTGTAAAAAGGGAGACTGTCTGCTGTAATGTGTAAAAAGGGGGACTGGCTGCCGCAATGTGTAAAAAGGGGGACTGGCTGCCGCAATGTGTAAAAAGGGGGACTGGCTGCCGCAATGTGTAAAAAGGGGGCCTGGCTGCCGCAATGTGTAAAAAGGGGGCCTGGCTGCCGCAATGTGTAAAAAGGGGGACTGGCTGCCGCAATGTGTAAAAAGGGGGCCTGGCTGCTGCAATGTGTAAAAAGGGGTCCTGGCTGCCGCAATGTGTAAAAAGGGGGCGTGGCTGCCGCAATGTGTAAAAAGGGGGCCTGGCTGCTGCAATGTGTAAAAAGGGGGACTGGCTCCCGCAATGTGTAAAAATGGGGACTGGCTGCCGCAATGTGTAAAAAGGGGGACTGGCTGCCGCAATGTGTAAAAAGGGAGACTGTCTGCTGTAATGTATAAAAGGGGCTCTACCTGGTGTAGTGGCGCTACTGTGCAGTGTAATTTGAATAATGTAGACTACTGTGCACCGTAGTATGAATTGCTATTATTTTGTGACCACGCCCCTTCCCCATGAAGCCACGCCCCTATATATTTTTCACGCGCCTGCGGCGCGCACTGCCCCTATCTTACATGGGGGGGCGCCAATGTCGTTTCTTGCACACAGCGCTAAAATGCCTAGTTACGGCACTGTAGGAGCCTATGGCTGCGGTTGGTACATGAGGCTGTAACACACAGAACAGAACATTAACCCAGACAGAATACAATGATAAGAAAATAAAACAATGAAACAAATGCTCTGCATTCTTTCTAAGCAGACGTTCTGCATGTAATTATCTCATGGTCCCGGGTGAATGGACACTTCATGTTGGTTTATATACTCTGGATTATTTTTGGCACGCTGTATATTTTCTCACATGTGCAGGGAAACAGGTTCCGCTCTTCCATCTGCCTTTGCTGCCTTTGTAAACTGGATCTCACTCATCCCCTTCTCCAGACCCGAATTACTAATGACTGGAACGGCAAACATCAACAAATGCCAATCCGCCGGGTTACGGCGTGAATATATTACAGGGCGACCCAAGCGCATCCTGACATAAAATAACTGTAAGGAAGTTTCTGACATTCACTTTACATTTCAGAGTAATTACTGTGTTCTGACTGTTGTATATTTACATTTCCTCCGCCGGACGCGCGTTATGTGTCATTTCCAGGTCTTACTAACACTGTGGATAAATGTTGCTTATGTGGTTTATAATGGAATAGATGATAGAAACATATAAATGACGCTACATCTAGAGAATAATAATAATAATAATAATAATAATAATAATAATAAGTTCAGCTCCAGTTAGCTGAAATATTGTTTTACGCTTTTTGTTACCGATATTGAGCCTAATTCAGACCTGATTGCAAAAACAAAATCTTTCTCTAATGGGTAAACTATGGGGGTCATTCCGAGTTGACCGCTCGCTAGCAGTTTTTAGCAGCCGTGCAAACGCATAGTCGCCGCCCACAGGGGAGTGTATTTTCGCTTTGCAGGAGTGCGAACGCCTGTGCAGCAGAGCGCCTGCAAAAACATTTTGTGCAAAAAAAGACCAGCCCTGTAGTTACTTATCCTGTGCGATGATTGCTGCAATGAGTGGCACGGTAATGACGTCAGATACCCGCCCAGCAAACACCCGGCCACGCCTGCGTTTTTCCAAACACTCCCGGAAAACGGTCAGTTGACACCCAGAAACTCCCACTTCCTGTCAATCTCCTTGCGTTCGGCTGTGCGATTAGAATCGTCGCTAGAACCAGTGCAAAACCACAAAGGACCTCGTAACCGTACGATGCACGTGCGCATTGCGGTGCATACGCATGCGCAGATTATCCATTTTTTTCACTGATCGCTACGCATTGAACAACGGCAGCTAGCGATCAACTCGGAATGACCCACTATGTACAATGCAGGTGGGGCAGATGTAACATGTGCAGAGAGAGTTAGATTTCTGTCCTTACACTCTGTTTTACTTTTCTCAAAATGTACACTCATCAAACAATAAAGGTTAATGGACGCTCTTACCACCGTCCCAGACTCACACCTGAGAGCCCTGCTGGGTAATTGCGCCCATATCAGGAATTATTGCTGATCACTGCGGATCTTTCAAGCATTTTATTATGCGGACGGTTCCCTTTTATGCTGTTTTATATCGATGTGACATTTATTCCTGGGTTTACATTGATTTTACGTGCAACATTTTATGCCGGTTTATATTTTATTGGCGTTTTCTACTTGTTCGTTTTATCGTTTAGCTAAATATTACGCTGTATTCAGTTTGGTTTCTTTTTTTCATTCTTCGCACTCATATAAAGAAGAATATACTGGAATATACGCTAGTTTCCATCAATGCAGACAGAGGAGACTGGTCGCAGGGATTATTCTCAGGGGTTATATAGGACGCTCTTGTGTCACTGTAATATTATATGTATAACTGCAGGGAAATCAGCTGAACTCTCTCTTATTTATAGATACAGACTCCGGGGCCATAATTACACAGCCTGCACGGAGAAAATGCGCATATTCCTCCATATGTCAAGCTGTTCTCATCAATGTGACCGCACTACCCCTCTTTATACACTTGGCTTCACAGATGCCAGTATTGCCAGCCAGACCCCCAGTGCAAGAGATCCAACTGGTAACAGACCCATCTCTGCGCACAATTCAGCATACTGTAGGTTCCGTATACGCACCCTGGGCACTAAGCTTACACTTTTAAATTGCATTTAATGAGAATAGACCCATGCAGTACAAATACATGAGAGTATGACTGGTACAATAGCCGACCCATGACAACTTACTGAATAAAAAAATAAAACACCTGTGACATGGCTGTGACCTACAATAATATAACAATTATAAGACATGTATAATAAGAGCTGTATACCAGCTGCCGAGAAGGGGGCGTGCACCGGCGCATGTCTGGAGACCGCCCTAGAATACTGGCTATAAATGGTGTAACATTATTCAGCGTCTATGTTCAGCTGATCACAAACTTCTGTTCAATGACACAACATTTTCGAGACATAAATGGAAGCGTCTGATATCACTGAACACCCCCAAAAAAGGTCTGCGCTGCCCCCGCACCAGGAAACTCAATGACTGCGAGCTGCGGATTACAGAAAAGTACATTCCTGGAATACATGGCTAAACAAAATATATATATATATTTTTCTTGATTTCCAAAAAGTGGTGCACCTCTCGCCAGTGGCGTAAGTTCGTCACAGTTGCCCGGAGGCGGAGGCAAGATAAATATTGGTGCCCCCCTATTTCCTATATTAAGATAAATACATGTATGTGTGTGTATGTATATGTGTGTGTGTGTGTGTGTGTGTGTGTGTGTGTGTGTGTGTGTGTGTGTTCTGAGAAAAATGTATATACTGTATTTATACATTTCATTGTCTTTTATGTTAAATCACACATTTCTTAGCAGTCATACCCAGGATTAGAACCCATGACCTGTTACACTGACACTTTACTGAAGGAGTTATTTGCTCCTGTAGAGGAAACATGAGAATTCTTACTATATGACGTTACGTGTAATTGTCAGAGAAGTAACTTTATATAGTTAGAATTCTCATATTTCCTATACAGGAGCAACAGCTTCATCAGTAATGTATCTGCTTCCAGTGTAATAGGTTGTGGTTTCTAATCCTGGGTGTGACACTTGTAAAATGCGTATCTACAGTATAATAAAGAGGGTGTGATTTGTAAGGTGCAGGGACCAGTGAGGAAGTCGGCCACTGAAAAGACAGCGACAGCTATCAATTAACTTAATAGAATGGTGTCACAGAATGGGAGGAGAGGTGCCCCCTTCAGAGCAGGAGCCCGGCGGCAGATGACTCCATTGCCTCCCAGAGTTCTGCCTCTGCCTCTCGCCCAGCCTCTACTCTCGGTGCCACCATCTGCTATTTTTGGCAATTTTGGCAAATGCCTGATGGGCCAGTCCAGGTGTCTGGAGGCTTGGGTGAGCAGCTCCGGCTCCCGCACTCTGCTGGTGCGACATGCTTAGACACGGCGCAACACGTGACCCCACCCTGTGATGCATTGTCACACCCTGTACCAGCACCGTCCTAAGAGAGGAGGAGGCCCGTGTGTAGTCTTATAATTCCCCCCCTCTCTAGCTGGCAATAGGGTCACTAAGGGAACCTAGCGCTGTCCCAGAATCTAGTACGCATGTGCAGGTCTACGGGAAAATGGTGCGGTGGCCATTTTCCCAATGATTTTCCTACTGCTCATGCACGAAACACTGGGAAAATGGCCACCGCGCCATTTTCCCAGTGATTTCTGCGGTGCTGCTGCTGCCGATGCACAGCGGTGCAAGTGGGCGGGTACGGGTGGGTACGGCGTACCCTTAAGAATTTAGCCGTGGGTACGCCGTACCCACCATCGCCGGGCCGCAGCTCCCTTCCGTCGCTGCTGCATGAGGGGCGGAGAGCGCAGCGTGCGCCTCTCCTGCCCCTCAGTGTCTACCTTCAATTTGGCGCTGGCCCGGAGGCAATCAGTGCTCGCGGACCGGCAGCCAAGGCTCCTGATTGGCTGCTGGACCGCAAGCTTTGATTGGCTCACGGATCTGCGCCTAATTGAAGGTAGAGTGACACCCGCACCGCCGCCGGAGACTGAGGGGCAGTAGAGGCGCACGTTGCGCTCTCCTCCCCTCACACACAGGACAGCAGCAGTGTGGTAAGCAGCAGGGGAAGGAGGGGGGCATGTGTACCTGGCACTGGGGGCATATCTGGCACTGGGAGGACATGTGTATCTGGCACTGGGGGGACATGTGTATCTGGCACTGGGGGGACATGTGTACCTGGCACTGGGGGCATATCTGGCACTGGGGGGACATGTGTATCTGGCACTGGGGGCATATCTGGCACTGGGAGGACATGTGTATCTGGCACTGGGGGGACATGTGTATCTGGCACTGGGGATATATCTGGCACTGGGGGGACATGTGTACCTGGCACTGGGGGCATATCTGGCACTGGGAGGACATGTGTATCTGGCACTGGGGGGACATGTGTATCTGGCACTGGGGGGACATGTGTACCTGGCACTGGGGGCATATCTGGCACTGGGAGGACATGTGTATCTGGCACTGGGGGGACATGTGTATCTGGCACTGGGGGGACATGTGTACCTGGCACTGGGGGCATATCTGGCACTGGGAGGACATGTGTATCTGGCACTGGGGGCATATCTGGCACTGTGGGGACATGTCTATCTGGCACTGGGGGGACATGTGTATCTGGCACTGGGGGACATGTGTATCTGGCACTGGGGGACATGTGTATCTGGCACTGGGGGGACATGTGTATCTGGCACTGGGGGGACATGTGTATCTGGCACTGGGGGCATATCTGTATCTGGTACTGGGGGGACATGTGTATCTGGCACTGGGGGCATATATGTATCTGGCACTGGGGGGACATGTGTATCTGGCACTGGGGGCATTTCTGTACCTGGCACTGGGGGCATATCTGGCGCTGTGGAGGCATTTCTGTATCTGGCACTGGGGGGACATGTGTATCTGGCACTGGGGGCATATATGTATCTGGCACTGTAGGGCATTTCTGTATCTGGCACTGGGGACACATCTGGCACTGTGGGGGCATTTCTGTATCTGGCACTGGGGGGCAATGTGTATCTAGCACTGTGGGGCAATGTGTATCTGGCACTCTGGGGGCAATGTGTATCTGGTACTGTGGGGCAATGTGTATCTGGCACTGGGGGCATATCTGGCACTAGGAGGACATGTGTATCTGGCACTGGGGGCATATCTGGCACTGGGGGGACATGTGTATCTGGCACTGGGGGCATATCTGGCACTAAAGGCCTCTCTATCTGGCACTGGGGACATATCTGTATCTGGCACTGGGGGGACATGTGTATCTGGCACTGGGGGAATATATGTATCTGGCACTGGGGGGACATGTGTATCTGGCACTGGGGGCATTTCTGTACCTGGCACTGGGGACACATCTGGCACTGTGGGGGCATTTCTGTATCTGGCACTGAGGGGCAATGTGTATCTGGCACTGTGGGGCAATGTATATCTGGCACCGTGGGGCAATGTGTATCTAGCACTGTGGGGCAATGTGTATCTGGCACTGTGGGGCAATGTATATCTGGCACTCTGGGGGCAATGTGTATCTTGCACTGTGGGGCAATGTATATCTGGCACTCTGGGAGTAATGTGTATCTGGCACTGTGGGGCAATGTATATCTGGCACTGTGGGGCAATGTATATCTGGCACTCTGGGAGTAATGTGTATCTGGCACTGTGGGGCAATGTATATCTGGCACTCTGGGAGTAATGTGTATCTGGCACTGTGGGGCAATGTATATCTGGCACTCTGGGGGCAATGTGTATCTGGCACTGTGGGGCAATGTATATCTGGCACTGGGGGCATATCTGGCACTGGGAGGACATGTGTATCTGGCACTGTGGGCATATCTGGCACTGGGGGGACATGTGTATCTGGCACTGGGGGCATATCTGGCACTAAAGGCCTCTCTATCTGGCACTGGGGACATATCTGTATCTGGCACTGGGGGACATGTGTATCTGGCACTGGGGGCATATATGTATCTGGCACTGGGGGGACATGTG
Organism: Pseudophryne corroboree; assembly: GCF_028390025.1. Taxonomy (NCBI): domain Eukaryota; kingdom Metazoa; phylum Chordata; class Amphibia; order Anura; family Myobatrachidae; genus Pseudophryne; species Pseudophryne corroboree. The sequence goes on from NC_086451.1 coordinate 483,271,889, forward strand.
TATCTGGCACTGGGGGCATTTCTGTACCTGGCACTGGGGACACATCTGGCACTGTGGGGGCATTTCTGTATCTGGCACTGGGGGGCAATGTGTATCTGGCACTGTGGGGCAATGTATATCTGGCACCGTGGGGCAATGTGTATCTAGCACTGTGGGGCAATGTGTATCTGGCACTGTGGGGCAATGTATATCTGGCACTCTGGGGGCAATGTGTATCTGGCACTGTGGGGCAATGTATATCTGGCACTCTGGGAGTAATGTGTATCTGGCACTGTGGGGCAATGTGTATCTGGCACTGTGGGGCAATGTATATCTGGCACTCTGGGAGTAATGTGTATCTGGCACTGTGGGGCAATGTGTATCTGGCACTGTGGGGCAATGTATATCTGGCACTCTGGGAGTAATGTGTATCTGGCACTGTGGGGCAATGTATATCTGGCACTCTGGGGGCAATGTGTATCTGGCACTGTGGGGCAATGTATATCTGGCACTCTGGGGGTAATGTGTATCTGGCACTGTGGGGCAATGTATATCTGGCACTCTGGGGGTAATGTGAATCTGGCACTGTGGGGCAATGTATATCTGGTACTCTGGGGGTAATGTGTATCTGGCACTGTGGGGCAATGTATATCTGGCAAGCGCCTTGAGTCCTGTTGGAGAAAGAGCGCTATATAAATAAAATTATTATTATTATTATTACTATTGGGGTCATATGTGTATCTGCCCCCCCATATGTGTATCACGCCCCCATTTTCATTGGCCACGCCCCATGTGGCATTTGGCCACACCCATTCTTTTGGCACACAGTACCTGTAAGACATTTTTTCTACTTGTACCACTGCCGCTGCAGGACTCCGGAGGGTAAGTATTCAAAAATAATAGGTGTAGGGTGTGCGGAGTGGATCCCGGGGGTCTATGTGCACCGCACCCACTGCACCCATTATAAATACACCAGTGCTCTGTACACAGGAAAAATGCCAGGGCATTTGCCCCAGTCCAAACCTGCCATATTCTGTCTGCCCCTCCCCTATAGATTGCAAGCTCTCATGACTAGAGACTAGAGATGAGCGGGTTCGGTTCCTCGGAATCCGAACCCGCCCGAACTTCAGTTTTTTTTACACGGGGCCGAGCGACTCGGATCTTCCCGCCTTGCTCGGTTAACCCGAGCGCGCCCGAACGTCATCATCCCGCTGTCGGATTCTCGCGAGGCTCGGATTCTATCGCGAGACTCGTATTCTATATAAGGAGCCGCGCGTCGCCGCCATTTTCACACGTGCATTGAGATTGATAGGGAGAGGACGTGGCTGGCGTCCTCTCCGTTTATAGAGAAGAGAGTGAGACTAGAGTAGAGAGAGACACAGTATTTACTTTAGTAATTTTGGGGAGCATTAGGAGGAGTACTACTACTTGCTGAAGTGACAGTGTGACTGTATATCTGACTTGTGGGGGAGACAGTGGGGAGCAGTTAGAGTCTGAGAGCAGGAGTACATATTTTAACGTACAGTGCACACTTTTGCTGCCAGAGTGCCACACTGCCATTGTGACCACACTGACCACCAGTATATTGTGATTGTCTGCTTAGGAGTACTACTTGCAAGTTGTTGATAGTGTGACCAGTGACCTGACCACCAGTTTAATTAATCTCCACCAGTTTAATATATATATATAATTGTATATATATATATATAATTGTATACCACCTACCCGTGTTTTTTTTTTTTTTCTTTCTTCTTGATACATACTATAGTAGCTTACTGTAGCAGTCTGCGGTGCTGAGCTGACAGTGTCCAGCAGGTCCGTCATCAGTCATTACATAATAAATATATATACCTGTCCGGCTGCAGTACTAGTGATATTATATATATTTATATATTAATTTCATCTCATTATCATCCAGTCTATATTAGCAGCAGACACAGTACGGTAGTCCACGGCTGTAGCTACCTCTGTGTCGGCAGTCGCTCGTCCATCCATAATTGTATACCACCTACCCGTGGTTTTTTTTTTCTTCTTTCTTCTTGATACATACTACTATGGTAGCTTACTGTAGCAGTCTGCGGTGCTGCTGAGCTGACAGTGTCCAGCAGGTCCGTCATCAGTCATTACATAATAAATATATATACCTGTCCGGCTGCAGTACTAGTGATATTATATATATATATATATATATATATTAATTTCATCTCATTATCATCCAGTCTATATTAGCAGCAGACACAGTACGGTAGTCCACGGCTGTAGCTACCTCTGTGTCGGCAGTCGCTCGTCCATCCATAATTGTATACCACCTACCCGTGGTTTTTTTTCTTTCTTTCTTCTTGATACATACTACGATAGTAGCTTACTGTAGCAGTCTGCGGTGCTGCTGAGCTGACAGTGTCCAGCAGGTCCGTCATCAGTCATTACATAATAAATATATATACCTGTCCGGCTGCAGTACTAGTGATATTATATATATATATTAATTTCATCTCATTATCATCCAGTCTATATTAGCAGCAGATACAGTACGGTAGTCCACGGCTGTAGCTACCTCTGTGTCGGCAGTCGCTCGTCCATCCATAATTGTATACCACCTACCCGTGTTTTTTTTTTCCTTTCTTCTTGATACATACTACTATAGTAGCTTACTGTAGCAGTCTGCGGTGCTGCTGAGCTGACAGTGTCCAGCAGGTCCGTCATCAGTCATTACATAATAAATATATATACCTGTCCAGCTGCAGTACTAGTGATATTATATATATATATTAATTTCATCTCATTATCATCCAGTCTATATTAGCAGCAGACACAGTACGGTAGTCCACGGCTGTAGCTACCTCTGTGTCGGCAGTCGCTCGTCCATCCATAATTGTATACCACCTACCCGTGGTTTTTTTTTTCTTTCTTCTTGATACATACTACTATAGTAGCTTACTGTAGCAGTCTGCGGTGCTGCTGAGCTGACAGTGTCCAGCAGGTCCGTCATCAGTCATTACATAATAAATATATATACCTGTCCGGCTGCAGTACTAGTGATATTATATATATATATATTAATTTCATCTCATTATCATCCAGTCTATATTAGCAGCAGACACAGTACGGTAGTCCACGGCTGTAGCTACCTCTGTGTCGGCAGTCGCTCGTCCATCCATAATTGTATACCACCTACCCGTGGTTTTTTTTTCTTCTTTCTTCTTGATACATACTACTATAGTAGCTTACTGTAGCAGTCTGCGGTGCTGCTGAGCTGACAGTGTCCAGCAGGTCCGTCATCAGTCATTACATAATAAATATATATACCTGTCCGGCTGCAGTACTAGTGATATTATATATATATATATATTAATTTCATCTCATTATCATCCAGTCTATATTAGCAGCAGACACAGTACGGTAGTCCACGGCTGTAGCTACCTCTGTGTCGGCAGTCGCTCGTCATCCATAAGTATACTAGTATCCATCCATCTCCATTGTTTACCTGAGGTGCCTTTTAGTTGTGCCTATTAAAATATGGAGAACAAAAATGTTGAGGTTCCAAAATTAGGGAAAGATCAAGATCCACTTCCACCTCGTGCTGAAGCTGCTGCCACTAGTCATGGCCGAGACGATGAAATGCCAGCAACGTCGTCTGCCAAGGCCGATGCCCAATGTCATAGTACAGAGCATGTAAAATCCAAAACACCAAATATCAGTAAAAAAAGGACTCAAAAATCTAAAATAAAATTGTCGGAGAAGCGTAAACTTGCCAATATGCCATTTACCACACGAAGTGGCAAGGAACGGCTGAGGCCCTGGCCTATGTTCATGGCTAGTGGTTCAGCTTCACATGAGGATGGAAGCACTCAGCATCTCGCTAGAAAAATGAAAAGACTTAAGCTGGCAAAAGCACCGCAAAGAACTGTGCGTTCTTCGAAATCCCAAATCCACAAGGAGAGTCCAATTGTGTCGGTTGCGATGCCTGACCTTCCCAACACTGGACGTGAAGAGCATGCGCCTTCCACCATTTGCACGCCCCCTGCAAGTGCTGGAAGGAGCACCCGCAGTCCAGTTCCTGATAGTCAGATTGAAGATGTCAGTGTTGAAGTACACCAGGATGAGGAGGATATGGGTGTTGCTGGCGCTGGGGAGGAAATTGACAAGGAGGATTCTGATGGTGAGGTGGTTTGTTTAAGTCAGGCACCCGGGGAGACACCTGTTGTCCGTGGGAGGAATATGGCCGTTGACATGCCTGGTGAAAATACCAAAAAAATCAGCTCTTCGGTGTGGAAGTATTTCAACAGAAATGCGGACAACATTTGTCAAGCCGTGTGTTGCCTTTGTCAAGCTGTAATAAGTAGGGGTAAGGACGTTAACCACCTCGGAACATCCTCCCTTATACGTCACCTGCAGCGCATTCATAATAAGTCAGTGACAAGTTCAAAAACTTTGGGTGACAGCGGAAGCAGTCCACTGACCAGTAAATACCTTCCTCTTGTAACCAAGCTCACGCAAACCACCCCACCAACTCCCTCAGTGTCAATTTCCTCCTTCCCCAGGAATGCCAATAGTCCTGCAGGCCATGTCACTGGCAATTCTGACGAGTCCTCTCCTGCCTGGGATTCCTCCGATGCATCCTTGCGTGTAACGCCTACTGCTGCTGGCGCTGCTGTTGTTGCTGCTGGGAGTCGATGGTCATCCCAGAGGGGAAGTCGTAAGCCCACTTTTACTACTTCCACCAAGCAATTGACTGTCCAACAGTCCTTTGCGAGGAAGATGAAATATCACAGCAGTCATCCTGTTGCAAAGCGGATAACTGAGGCCTTGACAACTATGTTGGTGTTAGACGTGCGTCCGGTATCCGCCGTTAGTTCACAGGGAACTAGACAATTTCTTGAGGTAGTGTGCCCCCGTTACCAAATACCATCTAGGTTCCACTTCTCTAGGCAGGCGATACCGAGAATGTACACGGACGTCAGAAAAAGACTCACCAGTGTCCTAAAAATGCAGATGTACCCAATGTCCACTTAACCACGGACATGTGGACAAGTGGAGCAGGGCAGGGTCAGGACTATATGACTGTGACAGCCCACTGGGTAGATGTATGGACTCCCGCCGCAAGAACAGCAGCGGCGGCACCAGTAGCAGCATCTCGCAAACGCCAACTCTTTCCTAGGCAGGCTACGCTTTGTATCACCGGTTTCCAGAATACGCACACAGCTGAAAACCTCTTACGGCAACTGAGGAAGATCATCGCGGAATGGCTTACCCCAATTGGACTCTCCTGTGGATTTGTGGCATCGGACAACGCCAGCAATATTGTGTGTGCATTAAATATGGGCAAATTCCAGCACGTCCCATGTTTTGCACATACCTTGAATTTGGTGGTGCAGAATTTTTTAAAAAACGAGAGGGGCGTGCAAGAGATGCTGTCGGTGGCCAGAAGAATTGCGGGACACTTTCGGCGTACAGGCACCACGTACAGAAGACTGGAGCAACACCAAAAATGCCTGAACCTGCCCTGCCATCATCTGAAGCAAGAAGTGGTAACGAGGTGGAATTCAACCCTATATATGCTTCAGAGGTTGGAGGAGCAGCAAAAGGCCATTCAAGCCTATACAATTGAGCACGATATAGGAGGTGGAATGCACCTGTCTCAAGCGCAGTGGAGAATGATTTCAACGTTGTGCAAGGTTCTGCTGCCCTTTGAACTTGCCACACGTGAAGTCAGTTCAGACACTGCCAGCCTGAGTCAGGTCTTTCCCCTCATCAGGCTTTTGCAGAAGAAGCTGGAGACATTGAAGGAGGAGCTAACACGGAGCGATTCCGCTAGGCATGTGGGACTTGTGGATGGAGCCCTTAATTCGCTTAACAAGGATTCGCTTAACAAGGTGGTCAATCTGTTGAAATCAGATCACTACATTTTGGCCACCGTGCTCGATCCTAGATTTAAAACCTACCTTGGATCTCTCTTTCCGGCAGACACAAGTCTGCTGGGGTTCAAAGACCTGCTGGTGAGAAAATTGTCAAGTCAAGCGGAACGCGACCTGTCAACATCTCCTCCTTCACATTCTCCCGCAACTGGGGGTGCGAGGAAAAGGCTCAGAATTCCGAGCCCACCCGCTGGCGGTGATGCAGGGCAGTCTGGAGCGACTGCTGATGCTGACATCTGGCCCGGACTGAAGGACCTGACAACGATTACGGACATGTCGTCTACTGTCACTGCATATGATTCTCTCCCCATTGAAAGAATGGTGGAGGATTATATGAGTGACCGCATCCAAGTAGGCACGTCAGACAGTCCGTACTTATACTGGCAGGAAAAAGAGGCAATTTGGAGGCCCTTGCACAAACTGGCTTTATTCTACCTAAGTTGCCCTCCCACAAGTGTGTACTCCGAAAGAGTGTTTAGTGCCGCCGCTCACCTTGTCAGCAATCGGCGTACGAGGTTACTTCCAGAAAATGTGGAGAAGATGATGTTCATTAAAATGAATTATAATCAATTCCTCCGTGGAGACACTGACCAGCAGCAATTGCCTCCACAAAGTACACAGGGAGCTGAGATGGTGGATTCCAGTGGGGACGAATTGATAATCTGTGAGGAGGGGGATGTACACGGTGATATATCGGAGGATGATGATGAGGTGGACATCTTGCCTCTGTAGAGCCAGTTTGTGCAAGGAGAGATTAATTGCTTCTTTTTTGGTGGGGGTCCAAACCAACCCGTCATTTCAGTCACAGTCGTGTGGCAGACCCTGTCACTGAAATGATGGGTTGGTTAAAGTGTGCATGTCCTGTTTATACAACATAAGGGTGGGTGGGAGGGCCCAAGGACAATTCCATCTTGCACCTCTTTTTTCTTTAATTTTTCTTTGCGTCATGTGCTGTTTGGGGAGTATTTTTTTGGAAGGGCCATCCTGCGTGACACTGCAGTGCCACTCCTAGATGGGCCAGGTGTTTGTGTCGGCCACTAAGGTCGCTTATCTTACACACACAGCTACCTCATTGCGCCTCTTTTTTTCTTTGCGTCATGTGCTGTTTGGGGAGTGTTTTTTGGAAGGGCCATCCTGCGTGACACTGCAGTGCCACTCCTAGATGGGCCAGGTGTTTGTGTCGGCCACTAGGGTCGCTTATCGTACTCACACAGCTACCTCATTGCGCCTCTTTTTTTCTTTGCGTCATGTGCTGTTTGGGGGGTGTTTTTTTGAAGGGCCATCCTGCGTGACACTGCAGTGCAACTCCTAGATGGGCCAGGTGTTTGTGTCGGCCACTAGGGTCGCTTATCTTACTCACACAGCTACCTCATTGCGCCTCTTTTTTTCTTTGCGTCATGTGCTGTTTGGGGAGTGTTTTTTGGAAGGGCCATCCTGCGTGACACTGCAGTGCCACTCCTAGATGGGCCAGGTGTTTGTGTCGGCCACTAGGGTCGCTTATCTTACTCACACAGCTACCTCATTGCGCCTCTTTTTTTCTTTGCGTCATGTGCTGTTTGGGGAGTGTTTTTTGGAAGGGCCATCCTGCGTGACACTGCAGTGCCACTCCTAGATGGGCCAGGTGTTTGTGTCGGCCACTAGGGTCGCTTATCTTACTCACACAGCTACCTCATTGCGCCTCTTTTTTTCTTTGCGTCATGTGCTGTTTGGGGAGTGTTTTTTGGAAGGGCCATCCTGCGTGACACTGCAGTGCCACTCCTAGATGGGCCAGGTGTTTGTGTCGGCCACTAGGGTCGCTTATCTTACTCACACAGCTACCTCATTGCGCCTCTTTTTTTCTTTGCGTCATGTGCTGTTTGGGGAGTGTTTTTTGGAAGGGCCATCCTGCGTGACACTGCAGTGCCACTCCTAGATGGGCCAGGTGTTTGTGTCGGCCACTAGGGTCGCTTATCTTACTCACACAGCTACCTCATTGCGCCTCTTTTTTTCTTTGCGTCATGTGCTGTTTGGGGAGTGTTTTTTGGAAGGGCCATCATGCGTGACACTGCAGTGCCACTCCTAGATGGGCCAGGTGTTTGTGTCGGCCACTAGGGTCGCTTAGCTTACTCACACAGCTACCTCATTGCGCCTCTTTTTTTCTTTGCGTCATGTGCTGTTTGGGGAGTGTTTTTTGGAAGGGCCATCCTGCGTGACACTGCAGTGCCACTCCTAGATGGGCCAGGTGTTTGTGTCGGCCACTAGGGTCGCTTAGCTTACTCACACAGCTACCTCATTGCGCCTCTTTTTTTCTTTGCGTCATGTGCTGTTTGGGGAGTGTTTTTTGGAAGGGCCATCCTGCGTGACACTGCAGTGCCACTCCTAGATGGGCCAGGTGTTTGTGTCGGCCACTAGGGTCGCTTATCTTACTCACACAGCTACCTCATTGCGCCTCTTTTTTTCTTTGCGTCATGTGCTGTTTGGGGAGTGTTTTTTGGAAGGGCCATCCTGCGTGACACTGCAGTGCCACTCCTAGATGGGCCAGGTGTTTGTGTCGGCCACTAGGGTCGCTTATCTTACTCACACAGCTACCTCTTTGCGCCTCTTTTTTTCTTTGCGTCATGTGCTGTTTGGGGAGTGTTTTTTGGAAGGGCCATCCTGCGTGACACTGCAGTGCCACTCCTAGATGGGCCAGGTGTTTGTGTCGGCCACTAGGGTCGCTTATCTTACTCACACAGCTACCTCATTGCGCCTCTTTTTTTCTTTGCGTCATGTGCTGTTTGGGGAGTGTTTTTTGGAAGGGCCATCCTGCGTGACACTGCAGTGCCACTCCTAGATGGGCCAGGTGTTTGTGTCGGCCACTAGGGTCGCTTATCTTACTCACACAGCTACCTCATTGCGCCTCTTTTTTTCTTTGCGTCATGTGCTGTTTGGGGAGTGTTTTTTGGAAGGGCCATCCTGCGTGACACTGCAGTGCCACTCCTAGATGGGCCAGGTGTTTGTGTCGGCCACTAGGGTCACTTATCTTACTCACACAGCTACCTCATTGCGCCTCTTTTTTTCTTTGCGTCATGTGCTGTTTGGGGAGTGTTTTTTGGAAGGGCCATCCTGCGTGACACTGCAGTGCCACTCCTAGATGGGCCAGGTGTTTGTGTCGGCCACTAGGGTCGCTTATCTTACTCACACAGCTACCTCATTGCGCCTCTTTTTTTCTTTGCGTCATGTGCTGTTTGGGGAGTGTTTTTTGGAAGGGCCATCCTGCGTGACACTGCAGTGCCACTCCTAGATGGGCCAGGTGTTTGTGTCGGCCACTAGGGTCGCTTAGCTTACTCACTCAGCTACCTCATTGCGCCTCTTTTTTTCTTTGCGTCATGTCCTGTTTGGGGAGTGTTTTTTGGAAGGGCCATCCTGCGTGACACTGCAGTGCCTCTCCTAGATGGGCCAGGTGTTTGTGTCGGCCACTAGGGTCGCTTAGCTTACTCACACAGCTACCTCATTGCGCCTCTTTTTTTCTTTGCGTCATGTGCTGTTTGGGGAGTGTTTTTTGGAAGGGCCATCCTGCGTGACACTGCAGTGACACTCCTAGATGGGCCTGGTGTTTGTGTCGGCCACTAGGGTCGCTTAGCTTAGTCATCCAGCGACCTCGGTGCAAATTTTAGGACTAAAAATAATATTGTGAGGTGTGAGGTATTCAGAATAGACTGAAAATGAGTGGAAATTATGGTTTTTGAGGTTAATAATACTTTGGGATCAAAATGACCCCCAAATTCTATGATTTAAGCTGTTTTTTAGTGTTTTTTGAAAAAAACACCCGAATCCAAAACACACCCGAATCCGACAAAAAAAATTCGGTGAGGTTTTGCCAAAACGCGGTCGAACCCAAAACACGGCCGCGGAACCGAACCCAAAACCAAAACACAAAACCCGAAAAATTTCAAGTGCACATCTCTAGCGACCACTTACATCATGTGTTTTTCCTTTCCTCTCAATTAATGATAATAATAATAATAATAATAATAATAATTAACAATTTCCCCTAATACTTGTTGCTGCAAAGAAAAGTTTCCTGGGAAGTCATATGTTGAAAGTGAATAAAATGATATTACGTTGACGGTTCGTGATATACTTTAAATAGCCCCAAAACCAAACGTAACCAATTCCTTCTAAGTAAATGATCTCCGCTACAAAATCTATGTGTAAGTGATGTTCCCTTTGGCCGGTTGTTGATTAAAGTGGCGGCTTCCCCTCCATCCTCCGGCGACTGCAGCGAGTACGGGACGCTTTCCTGCACTTCCACACAAGTCCTTTTTGTTTGAACCTTTTTCAACTTAAACAAACCTGAGCTGCATTCCAGCCGGCCGGGCAAAATGTGCTGACCATGTGTCCTGTCCCCGGGAATGGCTGCACAAGGAGATAGCTCGGCAGCCCTCTGGGGGACGAGCCTCATTATTCTGCTCTTGTTAGTACAGGAAGAGGGTGAGGAGATGCAGCAGCCGCCGCTCGGCCAGGGCGCAGAATAAGTGATATTTAATATGCGCTCTCTGGGGCTCCTGTTGAGTGCCCCCTTCAGTAACCCGGATCAGGATGCTTGTTTAGTGGATAAATGTGTAACTCTAGAAATTGGCAGGAACCTTCTATGTCAGACCTCCTGTAAGCACAGCCGGAACGGTGCGGAAAAGCGACAACTTTCCAAACTTTTCCTCCCTTAAACTTCCTCACAGCTCTCAGGTTCAAAAGACCCATTTATAAGCTCTCACTGTTCAGAGTCCCATTCACCCCTCTGACGCCTCCTCTGTTCCTGCATATAGTGCACGCCGCAGCGTCACGTCTCCGACTTCTCCGAGCAGCTCGTAAACGACACAATAATATCTAGACATCTAATACTTCAATGAGACAAAGTTAGGGAAAATGCTGATTTTCTTCTTTCAAAACTAACATCTGTATTCATTCTTACGCTGGGTCGTACAAAATGCTCAGATTCGTACGGAGGCAGCAACGCAATAGTTCTATAGAGAGGCGTCCTAACAGGACAAACGCTTATAATCCTAACCACTAACCATAACTCTAACCCTACGGGAAGCAGCACTGCGCTGGTTCTATAGAGAGGCGTCCTAAAGGGACAAACGCTTATAATCCTAACCACTAACCATAACTCTAACCCTACGGGAAGCAGCACTGCGCTGGTTCTATAGAGAGGCGTCCTAACGGGACAAACGCTTATAATCCTAACCACTAACCATAACTCTAACCCTACGGGAAGCAGCACTGCGCTGGTTCTATAGAGAGGCGTCCTAACGGGACAAACGCTTATAATCCTAACCACTAACCATAACTCTAACCCTACGGGAAGCAGCACTGCGCTGGTTCTATAGAGAGGCGTCCTAACAGGTCAAACGCTTATAATCCTAACCACTAACCATAACTCTAACCCTACAGGAAGCAGCACTGCGCTGGTTCTATAGAGAGGCGTCCTAACGGGACAAACGCTTATAATCCTAACCACTAACCATAACTCTAACCCTACGGGATGCAGCACTGCGCTGGTTCTATAGAGAGGCGTCCTAACGGGACAAACGCTTATAATCCTAACCCCTAACCATAACTCTAACCCTACGGGAAGCAGCACTGCGCTGGTTCTATAGAGAGGCGTCCTAACGGGACAAACGCTTATAATCCTAACCCCTAACCATAACTCTAACCCTACGGGAAGCAGCACTGCGCTGGTTCTATAGAGAGGCGTCCTAACGGGACAAACGCTTATAATCCTAACCCCTAACCATAGCTCTAACCCTACGGGAAGCAGCAGGCGTCATAACGGGACAAACGCTTATAATCCTAACCCCTAACCATAACTCTAACCCTAGCACTGCGCTTATACAACTTGCAAATTGTGTTTTGGTGCTGTGCTCAGGCTTGCCATGGTGTATGACCAGTGACACGATACGGTCTTCCACAACCTCAGTTTTGTAGCAGAGTTTGGCTGTTCCTCACCCAGTTTTAAACCTCATAAACAGCTGTTTCTGTTTCAGTTAATGACTCTGTTTCAACCTACATAAGAAAATGATGAACCATTAGTATGAATGAAACATGCACCTGACCATAGACCTACAAAATCCCTGACTTTTTCTGGCGTTACCCTATAGAAGCCTATGGGCTTCTTTCCGCATCTCCCCACAGTACCCGCCCAGCACCGCACACCGCGCCCCTCACCTGGCAGCCTCCCGACGTATGCCTGTGCCTGGCCACCTGGTGTTCAGCGTTCCAGATCCCCCGACCTTACCTTGCGGTTGCAGGGAAGGAGGAGCCCACACACACCATAGAAACCCGCCCCCCAAGCTGGACCGCCTGAGCTCTGGGGACAGCTGCTGGGGTGCCGCGGATGATCGCAATTGCAGCTCTTATCGGGAGAGTTGTCCTTTGCGATACTAATCCCTTATGTTAGTACATATGCGATTATTATGTAGGCGTGTGTGGCGGAATGTTCCACCATAGGTTAGTACATTCCGCACAGCTGAAATGCTGTAAATGCTCCATTTGTACTGACTGTCAAATGTACTAAAGGCCGACGCTGGGGCTCCGACACGGGGGGTAACGGCAGCCATAGCGATACCAACATAAATGGAAGAAAGAAAATCAATGGAACAAAAATGAAGGGAGCCTGTATAAAAAGATGCAGAAAACAATTAAACTGTTCTAGTTTTACCTAGAGATGAGCGAAGTATCAGGCGGAGGGTAATTGTGTATTCAGCTATAATGGAGCGCAGACTCCTGCTGAGATCTCACTATCTGACAGCGCAGCTTCCCTGCGCTCCCCGTTCCCCAACCTTCTGCCAGCGTTTGACCTTGGCCATAATAATATTACTCTGTATCTCATGCACTGGAAAGCTATTTCCCTGTATTGGTCATTCTGCGCTGTCAATCATTCGAGTCGTCGGCGGCTGCTGCCGGGAGAGGATTTATTTGGGAAACAAAAGAGCCACTTTGTGTATCGTAGCGGGAAATCCACACGAATAAATAAAATGCATCATATATCGCTGCATAATTCATTGGACAGCTGGGCTATATGTAGTGCACTCTGAAATTCTTTTATGCCATTCATAATTGGAGATGTGACAAGATTGCCGATGGTGCGATGAGCGAAATACTCACTTTCTCTGTGCACCAGGAACATTTTTATACTTCTAATCGCCGTAGAAGTCGGGGTTTCCGTATCTAAATTAAAGCGATAAAAATGCTAACAATTAAATGTGCTCTCCGACAACAATTAAAATCTAGTTTATGTATTCCCAACCCCTCAGGGCGTATTGTTATTGGTGTAATATATAGTCTGGCGTATAACTGGAATTGTTTTGTTCCATTTTGTATTTCGGCAATTGCGCTGCAGAACTGAATTGTGTATTTGTATTTCTTAATGATATTTCCTCATTATGGTGTAAGACTGTCAGCTACGCTGAGCGCGCCTACTGACGGTGGTCTTCATCTAATAGTGAAAAGCAGATATGGAAAGTGCCGGCTGTGGTCTTGGGCTTTCATGTACACTTGGTTGGGGCGGGATGTATTATAACATATATATTGCCGTCCCTCGCCGCCCATCGCAGCGATGTTGATTGCATATGTACTAACATATGCGATCAATATTGCAATGCGGTGACGGAGGCCCCCTGCGATACCTGTGAGGTGGTGTGCGGGGGGTCTCCATCACCTCCCTGGGCTCTCCGTCTCCTCAGCTGCCGGGAACAAGGCAGCAGGCTGTCCCCGGCACCTCCTTCTCCCCCCTGCAGCCGGAAGGACCTCCGGCTGCGTTGCTAGGGGGAGGGGGGGGGGGGAGTTTACCTTCTGGGTCCAGGCTTCCTGAAGGAAGGTATGCCGGGGTGGAGGGGGGTCGGGATCTGCAGTGTGGGGGCGGCGACCAGCGATAAGAAGCCCATAGGCCTCTGTAAGGTATCACCATCCAAAGATGGCGATATCCTGGGCAGCAAAAACCCGGCGGACGGATCTTAGTACTTTTGAAAATGCGGTAAATCCCGCGAAAATTGTGGTTTTACCACATTTTCCATTAGTACATCCCGCCCTTGGTGACATACTGAGATCCTAATCAGTCCCATATTTACTGTGCTGGGAATGCTGCATGCAGTGGTCAGTGGAATAAACCCCTAGGAGCTGGGAAAGCTGCATGCAGTGGTCAGTGGAATAAACCCCTAGGAGCTGGGAAAGCTGCATGCAGTGGTCAGTGGATTAAGCCCCCAGGAGCTGGGAAAGATGCATGCAGTGGTCAGTGTATTAAGCCCCTAGGAGCTGGGAAAGCTGCTTGCAGTGGTCAGTGGAATAAGCCCCTAGGAGCTGGGAAGCTGTGTACAGTGGTCAGTGGAATAAGCCCACAGGAGCTGGGAAAGCTGCATGCAGTGGTCAGTGGAATAAGCCCCTAGGAGCTGGGAAAGCTGCGTGCAGTGGTCACTGGTCAGTGGATTAAGCTCCAGGAGCTGGGAAAGATGCATGCAGTGGTCAGTGGAATAAGCCCCTAGGAGCTGGGAAAGCTGTGTGCAGTGGTCAGTGGAATATGCACATAGGAGCTGGGAAAGCTGCATGCAGTGGTCAGTGGAATAAGCCCCTAGGAGCTGGGAAGCTGTGTACAGTGGTCAGTGGAATAAGCCCACAGGAGCTGGGAAAGCTGCATGCAGTGGTCAGTGGAATAAGCCCCTAGGAGCTGGGAAAGCTGCGTGCAGTGGTCACTGGTCAGTGGATTAAGCTCCAGGAGCTGGGAAAGATGCATGCAGTGGTCAGTGGAATAAGCCCCTAGGAGCTGGGAAAGCTGTGTGCAGTGGTCAGTGGAATATGCACATAGGAGCTGGGAAAGCTGCATGCAGTGGTCAGTGGAATAAGCCCCTAGGAGCTGGGAAAACTGCATGCAGTGGTCAGTGGAATAAGCCCCTAGGAGCTGGGAAGCTGTGTGCAGTGGTCAGTGGAATAAGCCCCTAGGAGCTGGGAAAGCTGCATGCAGTGGTCAGTGGATTAAGCTCCAGAAGCTGGGAAAGATGCATGCAGTGGTCAGTGGAATAAGCCACAGGAGCTGGGAAAGCTGCATGCAGTGGTCAGTGGAATAAGCCCCTAGGAGCTGGGAAAGTTGCTTGCAGTGGTCAGTGGATTAAGCTCCAGGAGCTGGGAAAGATGCATGCAGTGGTCAGTGGAATAAGCCCCTAGGAGCTGGGAAAGCTGCGTGCAGTGGTCAGTGGAATAAGCCCCTAGGAGCTGGAAAAGCTGCATGCAGTGGTCAGTGGAATAAGCCCCTAGGAGCTGGGAAAGCTGCGTGCAGTGGTCAGTGGAATAAGCGCCTAGGAGTTGGGAAGCTGCATGCAGTGGTCAGTGGACTAAGCCCCTAGGAGCTGGGAAGCTGCAGACAGTGGTCAGTGGAATAAGCGCCTAGGAGTTGGGAAAGCTGCATGCAGTGGTCAGTAGAATAAGCCCCTAGGAGCTGGGAAGCTGCATACAGTGGTTAGTGGAATAAGTCCCCAGGAGCTGGGAAAGCTGCATGCAGTGGTCAGTAGAATAATCCCCTAGGAGTTGGGAAAGCTGCATGCAGTGGTCAATGGATTAAGCTCCAGGAGCTGGGAAAACTGCATGCAGTGGTCAGTGGAATAAGCCCCTAGGAGTTGGGAAAGCTGCGTGCAGTGGTCAGTGGATTAAGCTCCAGGAGCTGGGAAAGCTGCATGCAGTGGTCAGTGGAATAAGCCCCTAGGAGCTGGGAAGCTGAATGCAGTGGTCAGTGGAATAAGCCCCTAGGAGCTGGGAAGCTGTGTGCAGTGGTCAGTGGAATAAGCCCCTAGGAGCTGGGAAAGCTGCTTGCAGTGGTCAGTGGAATAAGCCCCTAGGAGCTGGGAAGCTGTGTGCAGTGGTCAGTGGAATAAGCCCTAGGAGCTGAGAAGCTGTGTGCAGTGGTCAGTGGAATAAGCCCTAGGAGCTGGGAAACCTGCATGCAGTGGTCAGTGGAATAAGCCCTTAGGAGCTGGGAACGCTGCCTGCAGTGGTCAGTGGAATAAGCCCCTAGGAGCTGGGAAGATGTGTGCAGTGGTCAGTGGAATAAGCCCCTAGGAGCTGGGAAAGCTGCCTGCAGTGGTCAGTGGAATAAGCCCCTAGGAGCTGGGAAAGCTGCCTGCAGTGGTCAGTGGAATAAGCCCCTAGGAGCTGGGAAAGCTGTGTGCAGTGGCCAGTGAATAAGCCCCCAGGAGCTGGAAAAGCTGCATGTAGTGGTCAGTGGAATAAGCCCATAGAGCTGGAAAGCTGTGTGCAGTGGTCAGTGAAATAAGCCCCTAGGAGCTGTGAAAGCTGCATGCAGTGGTCAGTGGAATAAGCCCCTAGGAGCTGTGAGAGCTGCATGCAGTGGTCAGTGGAATAAGCCCCCAGGAGCTGGGAAAGCTCTGTGCAGTTGTCAGTGGAATAAGCCCTAGGAGCTGTGAAAGCTGCATGCAGTGGTCCGTGGATTAAGCCCCTAGGAGCTGGGAAAGCTGCGTGCAGTGGTCAGAGGAATAAGCTCCAGGAGCTGGGAAAGCTGTGTGCAGTGGCCAGTGGAATAAGCCCCCAGGAGCTGGAAAAGCTGCATGTAGTGGTCAGTGGAATAAGCCCCTAGAGCTGGGAAGCTGTGTGCAGTGGTCAGTGGAATAAGCCCCTAGGAGCTGTGAAAGCTGCATGCAGTGGTCAGTGGAATAAGCCCCTAGGAGCTGTGAAAGCTGAATGCAGTAGTCAGTGGAATAAGCCCCTAGGAGCTGGGAAGATGTGTGCAGTGGTCAGTGGAATAAGCCCCTAGGAGCTGGGAAAGCTGCATGCAGTGGTCAGTGGAATAAGCCCCCAGGAGCTGGGAAAGCTCTGTGCAGTTGTCAGTGGAATAAGCCCTAGGAGCTGTGAAAGCTGCATGCAGTGGTCAGTGGAATAAGCCCCTAGGAGCTGTGAAAGCTGAATGCAGTAGTCAGTGGAATAAGCCCCTAGGAGCTGTGAAAGCTGCATGCAGTGGTCAGTGGAATAAGCCCCCAGGAGCTGGGAAAGCTCTGTGCAGTTGTCAGTGGAATAAGCCCTAGGAGCTGTGAAAGCTGCATGCAGTGGTCCGTGGAATAAGCCCCTAGGAGCTGGGAAAGCTGCGTGCAGTGGTCAGAGGAATAAGCTCCAGGAGCTGGGAAAGCTGCATGCAGTGGTCAGTGGAATAAGCCCCTAGGAGCTAAGAAAGCTGCGTGCAGTGGTCAGTGGAATAAGCCCCTAGGAGCTGGGAAAGCTGCATGCAGTGGTCAGTGGAATATTCCCCTAGGAGCTGGGAAAGCTGCGTGCAGTGGTCAGTGGAATAAGCCCCTAGGAGCTGGGAAAGCTGCATGCAGTGGTCATTGGAATAAGCCCCTAGGAGCTGGGTAAGCTGCATACAGTGTTCAGTGGAATAAGCCCCTAGGAGCCGGGAAAGCTGCGTGCAGTGGTCAGTGGAATAAGCCCCTAGGAGCTGGGAAAGCTGCGTGCAGTGGTCAGTGGAATAAGCCCCTAGGAGCTGGGAAAGCTGAATGCAGTGGTCAGTGGAATAAGCCCCTAGGAGCTGGGAAGCTGTGTGCAGTGGTCAGTGGAATAAGCCCCTAGGAGCTGGGAAAGCTGCTTGCAGTGGTCAGTGGAATAAGCCCCTAGGAGCTGGGAAGCTGTGTGCAGTGGTCAGTGGAATAAGCCCTAGGAGCTGGGAAGCTGTGTGCAGTGGTCAGTGGAATAAGCCCCTAGGAGCTGGGAAAGCTGCCTGCAGTGGTCAGTGGAATAAGCCCCTAGGAGCTGGGAAAGCTGTGTGCAGTGGCCAGTTGAATAAGCCCCCAGGAGCTGGAAAAGCTGCATGCAGTGGTCAGTGTAATAAGCGCCTAGGAGCTGGGAAGCTGTGTGCAGTGGTCAGTGAAATAAGCCCCTAGGAGCTGTGAAAGCTGCATGCAGTGGTCAGTGGAATAAGCCCCTAGGAGCTGTGAAAGCTGCATGCAGTGGTCAGTGGAATAAGCCCCTATGAGCTGTGAAAGCTGCATGCAGTGGTCAGTGGAATAAGCCCCCAGGAGCTGGGAAAGCTGTGTGCAGTTGTCAGTGGAATAAGCCCTAGGAGCTGTGAAGGCTGCATGCAGTGGTCCGTGGAATAAGCCCCTAGGAGCTGGGAAAGCTGCGTGCAGTGGTCAGAGGAATAAGCTCAAGGAGCTGGGAAAGCTGCATGCAGTGGTCAGTGGAATAAGCCCCTAGGAGCTAGGAAAGCTGCGTGCAGTGGTCAGTGGATTAAGCCCCTAGGAGCTGGGAAAGCTGCATGCAGTGGTCAGTGGAATATGCCCCTAGGAGCTGGGAAAGCTGCGTGCAGTGGTCAGTGGAATAAGCCCCTAGGAGCTGGGAAAGCTGCATGCAGTGGTCAGTGGAATAAGCCCCTAGGAGCTGGGAAGCTGTGTGCAGTGGTCAGTGGAATAAGCCCCTAGGAGCTGGGAAAGCTGCCTACAGTGGTCAGTGGAATATGCCCCTAGGAGCTGGGAAAGCTGCGTGCAGTGGTCAGTGGAATAAGCCCCTAGGAGCTGGGAAAGCTGCATGCAGTGGTCAGTGGAATAAGCCCCTAGGAGCTGGGTAAGCTGCATACAGTGGTCAGTGGAATAAGCCCTAGGGGCTGGGAAAGCTGCATGCAGTGGTCAGTGGAATAAGCCCCTAGGAGCTGGGAAAGCTGCGTGCAGTGGTCAGTGGAATAAGCCCCTAGGAGCTGGGAAAGCTGAATGCAGTGGTCAGTGGAATAAGCCCCTAGGAGCTGAGAAGCTGTGTGCAGTGGTCAGTGGAATAAGCCCCTAGGAGTTGGGAAAGCTGCTTGCAGTGGTCAGTGGAATAAGTCCCTAGGAGCTGGGAAGCTGTGTGCAGTGGTCAGTGGAATAAGCCCTAGGAGCTGGGAAACCTGCATGCAGTGGTCAGTGGAATAAGCCCTTAGGAGCTGGGAACGCTGCCTGCAGTGGTCAGTTGAATAAGCCCCTAGGAGCTGGGAAGCTGCGTGCAGTGGTCAGTGGAATAAGCCCGAGGGGCTGGGAAAGCTGCATGCAGTGGTCAGTGGAATATGCCCCTAGGAGCTGGGAAAGCTGCGTGCAGTGGTCAGTGGAATAAGCCCCTAGGAGCTGGGAAAGCTGCATGCAGTGGTCAGTGGAATAAGCCCCTAGGAGCTGGGTAAGCTGCATACAGTGGTCAGTGGAATAAGCCCTAGGGGCTGGGAAAGCTGCATGCAGTGGTCAGTGGAATAAGCCCCTAGGAGCTGGGAAAGCTGCGTGCAGTGGTCAGTGGAATAAGCCCCTAGGAGCTGGGAAAGGTAAATGCAGTGGTCAGTGGAATAAGCCCCTAGGAGCTGAGAAGCTGTGTGCAGTGGTCAGTGGAATAAGCCCCTAGGAGCTGGGAAAGCTGCTTGCAGTGGTCAGTGGAATAAGCCCCTAGGAGCTGGGAAGCTGTGTGCAGTGGTCAGTGGAATAAGCCCTAGGAGCTGGGAAGCTGTGTGCAGTGGTCAGTGGAATAAGCCCTAGGAGCTGGGAAACCTGCATGCAGTGGTCAGTGGAATAAGCCCTTAGGAGCTGGGAACGCTGCCTGCAGTTGTCAGTGGAATAAGCTCCTAGGAGCTGGGAAGCTGTGTGCAGTGGTCAGTGGAATTTTTTTCCTACACAGAATTACCCCTCCCTTTTAGCACCTGAGTGACATTACAATCTGATTGAGCAGCTTTCCACTTTGTGTATTGTATATAGAGAGGCATAAATGGGTCAGCATTAGGAGGGATTGCTGACTCCAGAAGTGCCATAGGGGAAGCCAGGGGTATCCCCAGGTAAGCTGGCTCTCAGATGCTGTAGGTGCCATTACCATGTGGCCTTACACTGGGAATTTAACCCAGAAATATTTGTAATTATTTATGGGGTGGGTGTGGGGTGCGGTGGCCCCTGTGTCGGTATGGCTGGGCTGCTTCAGGTCGGCACACCCTAACACTTTAGTAACACTTATTATTTTTCCTATCACTTTGTATATATTATTTTAATCACACCACTTACATAGCACTTCTGTGCTTCTTATTAATCCCTATTAATTCTCACCTGTGTGCTGACCTGGGGTGGCCGACCTGTGCCGACATCGTGGGGTCCTGCACCCCAGACCCATACCTAGTATTAGGGACCCCCAGTGACGGAGAAGCCTTGTCGATCGGCCTGGGGGCTTAACCCTATATCTGCAGATATACGCAACTAAGATCTCCGTATTATCTGACTATTATTATGTAGTAATATTATTCACTCGGTGTGCATTAGGGAACAGAGTTTTTTTCCTACACAGAATTACCCCTCCCCTTTTAGCACCTGAGTGACATTACAATCTGATTGAGCAGCTTTCCACTTTGTGTATTGTCAGTGGAATAAGCCCCTAGGAGCTGGGAAAGCTGCCTACAGTGGTCAGTGGAATAAGCCCCTAGGAGCTGGGAAAGCTGTGTGCAGTGGTCAGTGGAATAAGCCCCCAGGAGCTGGAAAAGCTGCATGCAGTGGTCAGTGGAATAAGCCCCTAGGAGCTGTGAAGCTGTGTGCAGTGGTCAGTGGAATAAGCCCCTAGGAGCTGTGAAAGCTGCGTGCAGTGGTCAGTGGAATAAGCCCCTAGGAGCTGTGAAAGCTGCATGCAGTGGTCAGTGGAATAAGCCCCTAGGAGCTGTGAAAGCTGCATGCAGTGGTCAGTGGAATAAGCCCCCAGGAGCTGGGAAAGCTGTGTGCAGTTGTCAGTGGAATAAGCCCTAGGAGCTGGGAAAGCTGCATGCAGTGGTCAGTGGAATAACCCCTAGGGGCTGGGAAAGCTGCATGCAGTGGTCAGTGGAATAAGCCCCTAGGAGCTGGGAAAGCTGCGTGCAGTGGTCAGTGGAATAAGCCCCTAGGAGCTGGTAAAGCTGTGTGCAGTGGTCAGTGGAATAAGCCCCCAGGAGCTGGAAAAGCTGCATGCAGTGGTCAGTGGAATAAGCCCCTAGGAGCTGGGAAGCTGTGTGCAGTGGTCAGTGGAATAAGCCCCTAGGAGCTGTGAAAGCTGCATGCAGTGGTCAGTGGAATAAGCCCCTAGGAGCTGTGAAAGCTGCATGCAGTGGTCAGTGGAATAAGCCCCTATGAGCTGTGAAAGCTGCATGCAGTGGTCAGTGGAATAAGCCCCCAGGAGCTGGGAAAGCTGTGTGCAGTTGTCAGTGGAATAAGCCCTAGGAGCTGGGAAAGCTGCATGCAGTGGTCAGTGGAATAAGCCCTAGGGGCTGGTAAAGCTGCATGCAGTGGTCAGTGGAATAAGCCCTAGGGGCTGGGAAAGCTGCATGCAGTGGTCAGTGGAATAAGCCCTAGGGGCTGGGAAAGCTGCATGCAGTGGTCAGTGGAATAAGCCCTAGGGGCTGGGAAAGCTGTATGCAGTGGAATAAGCCCTAGGGGCTGGGAAAGCTGCATGCAGTGGTCAGTGGAATAAGCCCTAGGGGCTGGGAAAGCTGCATGCAGTGGTCAGTGGAATAAGCCCTAGGGGCTGGGGAAGCTGCATGCAGTGGTCAGTGGAATAAGCCCTAGGGGCTGGGAAAGCTGCATGCAGTGGTCAGTGGAATAAGCCCTAGGGGCTGGAAAAGCTGCATGCAGTGGTCAGTGGAATAAGCCCTAGGGGCTGGGAAAGCTGCATGCAGTGGTCAGTGGAATAAGCCCTAGGGGCTGGGAAAGCTGCATGCAGTGGTCAGTGGAATAAGCCCTAGGGGCTGGAAAAGCTGCATGCAGTGGTCAGTGGAATAAGCCCTAGGGGCTGGGAAAGCTGCATGCAGTGGTCAGTGGAATAAGCCCTAGGGGCTGGGAAAGCTGCATGCAGTGGTCAGTGGAATAAGCCCTAGGGGCTGGGAAAGCTGCATGCAGTGGTCAGTGGAATAAGCCCTAGGGGCTGGGAAAGCTGCATGCAGTGGTCAGTGGAATAAGCCCTAGGGGCTGGGAAAGCTGCATGCAGTGGTCAGTGGAATAAGCCCCTAGGGGCTGGGAAAGCTGCGTGCAGTGGTCAGTGGAATAAGCCCCTAGGGGCTGGGAAAGCTGCATCCAGTGGTCAGTGGAATAAGCCCTAGGGGCTGGGAAAGCTGCATGCAGTGGTCAGTGGAATAAGCCCCTAGGAGCTGGGAAAGCTGCATGCAGTGGTCAGTGGAATAAGCCCTAGGAGCTGGGAAAGCTGCATTTAGTGGTCAGTGGAATAAGCCCTAGGAGCTGGGAAAGCTGCATGCAGTGGTCAGTGGAATAAGCCCTAGGGGCTGGGAAAGCTGCATGCAGTGGTCAGTGGAATAAGCCCTAGGGGCTGGGAAAGCTGCATGCAGTGGTCAGTGGAATAAGCCCTAGGGGCTGGGAAAGCTGCATGCAGTGGTCAGTGGAATAAGCCCCCAGGAGCTGGGAAAGCTGTGTGCAGTTGTCAGTGGAATAAGCCCTAGGAGCTGGGAAAGCTGCATGCAGTGGTCAGTGGAATAAGCCCTAGGGGCTGGTAAAGCTGCATGCAGTGGTCAGTGGAATAAGCCCTAGGGGCTGGGAAAGCTGCATGCAGTGGTCAGTGGAATAAGCCCTAGGGGCTGGGAAAGCTGCATGCAGTGGTCAGTGGAATAAGCCCTAGGGGCTGGGAAAGCTGTATGCAGTGGAATAAGCCCTAGGGGCTGGGAAAGCTGCATGCAGTGGTCAGTGGAATAAGCCCTAGGGGCTGGGAAAGCTGCATGCAGTGGTCAGTGGAATAAGCCCTAGGGGCTGGGGAAGCTGCATGCAGTGGTCAGTGGAATAAGCCCTAGGGGCTGGGAAAGCTGCATGCAGTGGTCAGTGGAATAAGCCCTAGGGGCTGGAAAAGCTGCATGCAGTGGTCAGTGGAATAAGCCCTAGGGGCTGGGAAAGCTGCATGCAGTGGTCAGTGGAATAAGCCCTAGGGGCTGGGAAAGCTGCATGCAGTGGTCAGTGGAATAAGCCCTAGGGGCTGGAAAAGCTGCATGCAGTGGTCAGTGGAATAAGCCCTAGGGGCTGGGAAAGCTGCATGCAGTGGTCAGTGGAATAAGCCCTAGGGGCTGGGAAAGCTGCATGCAGTGGTCAGTGGAATAAGCCCTAGGGGCTGGGAAAGCTGCATGCAGTGGTCAGTGGAATAAGCCCTAGGGGCTGGGAAAGCTGCATGCAGTGGTCAGTGGAATAAGCCCTAGGGGCTGGGAAAGCTGCATGCAGTGGTCAGTGGAATAAGCCCCTAGGGGCTGGGAAAGCTGCGTGCAGTGGTCAGTGGAATAAGCCCCTAGGGGCTGGGAAAGCTGCATCCAGTGGTCAGTGGAATAAGCCCTAGGGGCTGGGAAAGCTGCATGCAGTGGTCAGTGGAATAAGCCCCTAGGAGCTGGGAAAGCTGCATGCAGTGGTCAGTGGAATAAGCCCTAGGAGCTGGGAAAGCTGCATTTAGTGGTCAGTGGAATAAGCCCTAGGAGCTGGGAAAGCTGCATGCAGTGGTCAGTGGAATAAGCCCTAGGGGCTGGGAAAGCTGCATGCAGTGGTCAGTGGAATAAGCCCTAGGGGCTGGGAAAGCTGCATGCAGTGGTCAGTGGAATAAGCCCTAGGGGCTGGGAAAGCTGCATGCAGTGGTCAGTGGAATAAGCCCTAGGGGCTGGGAAAGCTGCATGCAGGAGTCGCTGTAACAAGCTCCAGTGTCAGGGCAGATCAGTGTAAAATGGTCCCATAAAAGTCAGAGAAGGTTCTTTGGGCTCCGTGCTGAGAAGAGTAATGAGGGTGTCTTGTGAGCACAAGACATTCAGGAGATGACTTTTCAGAGCAGCGTGTGTGTGACGGGATTCGGGGAGCTCTGCGTGAGCCTCATGCTGGGAGGAATGAGATGCACAGCGACGGGCCTTAGGGAGTGCGGTAAAATTGCCCCCTCACCTGCGGGTCTGTAGCAGCTGCACTTCCTGCCATTGGCCTAGTAGCTGGAGTGTTTACATCTTGTGGTGGAAAACATTTCTGGCCGGGGAAGAGCAAATCACCCAACTCAGTCCTCAGAGACCACTAACAGTACATGTTTTCTAGATCTCCTAGCATCATTACTGAAACATTGTAAAAGATCCACAGCTCTCGAAAACATGAACTCTTAGGGGTCCTGACAACAGTGTTTGGCCACCCGTGCCCCATGCTTATTACTTCCCCTCCTCCCGTGGACCGCCTCATGCAGCTGTTTATCCGGGTTTAGTATGAATTACCGCTGGCCGGGATGCCGGCCTCAGTATACCGACATCAGCAACCCGGCCTTCAGTATGCCGGCAGCGGGGCAAGCGATAGAAAGTCCCTTGCGGGCTCGCTGCACTCACCACGCTGCGGGCAGGGTGGCTTACCGTGCTCACCACAGGTTATATTCTCCCACTATGGGTGTGGTGGTAGGTAATGGAG
This sequence comes from Pseudophryne corroboree, assembly GCF_028390025.1. Classification (NCBI taxonomy): domain Eukaryota; kingdom Metazoa; phylum Chordata; class Amphibia; order Anura; family Myobatrachidae; genus Pseudophryne; species Pseudophryne corroboree. The sequence goes on from NC_086451.1 coordinate 483,296,154, forward strand.
GGGGGGGGGGCGTCAAATCTGATGCGGACGTGTCGCTGAAAGAGGATACTTTCAAAGACGCACAGCTGCTCGCACACAAGGCCGTAGTCGGACGGAGAACCTGCTACCGCTATAGGGCTGCGGCAAGTTTTGATGATGCACCGATGGTGAGTCTAAATACGCACAGTGATGGAAATGCACTGTTATACGGTGATACAAGTCATCCGCCTCTGTGTTGTGTCCTGTGGATTTTTGTGGCTCTCCGATGTGGGCCATGAAGTCATTTGCATGGTGGACTACAATATTCTTAGACGGTAATACAGCCTTAAGAATATAAGTCACTCCAGATTCCGTGCTTGTGACCCTGTGTCTGTATATTAGAGATGTGCACCGGAAATTTTTCGGGTTTTGTGTTTTGGTTTTGGATTCAGTTCCGCGCCCGTGTTTTGGATTCAGTCACATTTTGGCAAAACCTCCCTTAAACTTTTTGTCGGATTCGGGTGTGTTTTGGATTCGAGTTTTTTTTTCAAAAACCCCTCAAAAACAGCTTAAATCATAGAATTTGGGGGTCATTTTGATCCCATAGTATTATTAACCTCAATAACCATAATTTCCACTCATTTCCTTTCCAGTCTATTCTGAATACCTCACACCTCACAATATTATTTTTAGTCCTAAAATTTGCAACGAGGTCGCTGGATGACTAAGCTAAGTGACCCAAGTGGCTGACACAAACACCTGGCCCATCTAGGAGTGGCACTGCAGTGTCAGACAGGATGGCACTTCAAAAAATTGGCCCCAAACAGCACATGATGCAAAGAAAAGAGAAAAAGAGGCGCAATGAGGTAGCTGTGTGAGTAAGCTAAGCGACCCTAGTGGCCGACACAAACACCTGGCCCATCTAGGAGTGGCACTGCAGTGTCACGCAGGATGGCCCTTCCAAAAAACACTCCCCAAACAGCACATGACGCAAAGAAAAAAAGAGGCGCAATGAAGTAGCTGTGTGAGTAAGCTAAGCGACCCTAGTGGCCGACACAAACACCTGGCCCATCTAGGAGTGGCACTGCAGTGTCAGGCAGGATGGCACTTCAAAAAATTGGCCCCAAACAGCACATGATGCAAAGAAAAGAGAAAAAGAGGTGCACTGTGGTCGCTGGATGGCTAAGCTAAGCGACCCAAGTGGCCGGCACAAACACCTGGCCCATCTAGGAGTGGCACTGCAGTGTCAGACAGGATGGCACTTAAACAAATAGTCCCCAAACATCACATGATGCAAAGATAAATTAAAGAAAAAAGAGGTGCAAGATGGAATCGTCCTTGGGCCCTCCCACCCACCCTTATGTTGTATAAACAGGACATGCACACTTTAACAAACCCATCATTTCAGTGACAGGGTCTGCCACACGACTGTGACTGAAATGACTGGTTGGTTTGGGCCCCCACCAAAAAAGAAGCAATCAATCTCTCCTTGCACAAACTGGCTCTACAGAGGCAAGATGTCCACCTCCTTGGCATCATCTTCTCCACATTTTGTGGAAGTAACCTTGTACGCCGATCGCTGACAAGGTTACCGGCTGCACTAAACACTCTTTCGGAGTACACACTGAAGGGGGGGCAACTTAGGTAAAATAAAGCCAGTTTGTGCAAGGGCCTCCAAATTGCCTCTTTTTCCTGCCAGTATAAGTACGGACTGTCTGACGTGCCTACTTGGATGCGGTCACTCATATAATCCTCCACCATTCTTTCAATAGTGACAGAATCATATGCAGTGACAGTAGACAACATGTCAGTAATCGTTGCAGGTCCTTCAGTCCGGACCAGATGTCAGCACTCGCTACTGACTGCCCTGCATCACCGCCAGCGGGTGGTTTTGGAAATTTGATCCTTTTCCTGGCAGCTCCAGTGGCGGTAGAAAATGAAGCAGCCACCTCTTCCCGTCCAGTGTTGGGAAGGTCAGGCATCGCAACCGACACAATTGGACTCTCCTTGGGGATTTGTGATTTAGAAGAACGTACAGTTCTTTGCTGTGCTTTTGCCAGCTTAACTCTTTTCATTTTTCTAGCGGGAGGATGAGGATGAGCACTGTTCAGGATAATAGAACTGACACTGGGCAGCGAGAACAGCACTGGACTACTGTACTGTACTACTATATACTGATCAGTGGTCACCACAATGCAGCAATGATAATAATGAGCACAGATATTGAGCACTGTTCAGGATAATAGAACTGACACTGGGCAGCGAGAACAGCACTGGTCTACTGTACTGTACTACCATATACTGGTCACACCACAATGCAGCAATGATAATAATGAGCACAGATATTGAGCAATGTTCAGGATAATAGAACTGACACTGGGCAGCGAGAACAGCAATGGACTACTGTACTGTACTACTATATACTGGTCAGTGGTCACCACAATGCAGCAATGATAATAATGAGCACAGATATTGAGTACTGTTCAGGATAATAGAAATGACACTGGGCAGCGAGAACAGCACTGGACTACTGTACTGTACTACCATATACTGGTCAGTGGTCACCACAATGCAGCACTGATAATAATGAGCACAGATAATGAGCAATGCTCAGGATAATAGAACTGACACTGGGCAGTGAGAACAGCACTGGACTACTGTACTGTACTACCATATACTGGTCTCCACAATGCAGCACTGATACTGAACACAGATATTGAGCTGAGATATCCTGATATTGGGCTATTCGGGCAGAGAACGTAGCCACGTCCTCTCTCTATCTCGACAATGCACGAGTGAAAATGGCGGCGACGCGCAGCTCTTTATATGGAATCCGAATCTCGCGAGAATCCGACTGCGGGATGATGACGTTTTCCCCCTTTCGGGTTTTGCGTGTAAGGCGGGAAGAACAGAGGCTGACTCGGACCCGTGTAAACCACGTGAAGTTCGGGGGGGTTCGGATCTCGACAAACTGAACCCGCTCATCTCTACTGTATATGGTCACGTAATGCCCATGTAACTTCTAATATCCACATAATCTGCAGTAGGAGGCCTTTAAAAAGGTCACATAAGGCCACAAATCCGTAGTCCACCTCCACAACCAATGTGAACACAACTCGTTCAATTCACTTATTGAGGTTGCAAATCACCTGGAAACCCGCCTGACAACCTGTGATATTTATGTCCCATTCCAGTCAGGATTCAGGAGAAGACATAGCACTGAAACAGCCATTGTGTGTGTTAAATGATCTTCTGATGGCAAGAGACAGAGGTGACTGATCAATATTAATCCTTCTGGATCTCTCTGCAGCATTTGATACTGTGGACCATGGGCTTCTGATTGAGCGACTGATACATTTTTGTGGGCTGGATGGCACAGTCCTAAACTGGTTCAAATCATTTCTCACAGGCAGGTCACAGAGAGTATCGTCTGGATTATACTCATCACCACCAGTGTCATTGCCATGTGGTGTCCCACAAGGTTCTATACTATCCCCCATGCTTTTTGCAGTATACATGCTCCCGCTGGGTGAAATAATCAGGCACCATGGCCTGGTCTACCACTGCTATGCAGATGATACACAACTGTACTTGTCCTTTGCTCCGGGCACTGATAACCCAATAGCAACCCTAAATGGCTGTCTAGCTGAACTCCAAGAGTGGATGAGTGCTAGTTGGCTGCAACTGAACCCGGATAAAACAGAGGTCCTTATGATAGGACCGCAACATCAAAGGACAAGACTGCAGCATAGCCAACCAACTGGACTTACACTCGGGGATTCAGAATTACAGACCACCGATCGTGTGCGGAATTTTGACGTTGTCCTGGATGGTGGCATCTGACACTTAAACATCAAATATCTTAATCATTCTTTCATCTGAGGAACATAGCCATAATCAGCGCTTAATTCCAGCTTTTAGCCATGCGGCTCCAACCGTTGGTGTCCCCCCGCATGCCTCAGACTGTGTTCGTAGATGTACGTTTTTTTCGCACATCTACGATCAGCTCTGAATTAGGCCCACTATAATGAGTGGGCATGGCCACGCCTCCCTGAGTTGCACACGCCCCCTCCCGGTACTAGAACCCGGCGTTGCTGTCGGCGCCCCTGGCTGCGGCCCAGTCTAATTTTGCCAGTAAGGGAAATAGTCTGCTTCTACTAGAACAGGTTCTGCCATTGGTTCCTGCATTGTATCTCCCTGTGGCTAATACTCTATGGAGAGAGCTCCGCATAGCCTGCCAATATAATGAGTTTTCCGTCTCATACGTCAGGTCTGTCAGGCTTTTCTATTCCTAGTAACGCACACAATAGGATGGCAGATAGGGCGTCAGTCAGTGTGGCTGTAGCCGGGGGGGGCGTTACTACCGGAGACCACCACTGTACGCCGGAATCATCCTATAACCGAGCCCTGCAGAACAGATCATTATCTCACCGAGGACAATTTACTTCACAGCTTATTCGGATTCTGATGGTTTATGGTTGAGGTTATTTAAACCAAACGTCACAAACATATATTTTAATAAATTACAAAAAGCCAAAAGGGCGCCACACACACGGTGCAGTGATAGGCAGCTCCGCGCTCTGACGTACAGTTGTGTCTGCGCCACCCAACGGTGACTGAATGCCCCCCATAAATCAGTGATAGAAAACGCATCCCTTATCCTGCCGTCAGGAATGTCCAAGTTTCATATATCCCAGGCTTTGTTACACGCAATATATATATTTTGCAAATAAACAACTGTGTGCTCCTTCCCAGTATATGGACCCACAACAAAGCACACACGATGCAGAACACCAACAGAAAGCGATTTGCGCACATAAGATGTGTTCTATATTGTTGACTGTCTTCTGTAGTAAGGAATGGACGGTCGTTTCTGTTCCTTCTTCTCTTGATATACAGTATGTCACAAGTCGCTTGTAATAACTTTCAATTTACCGTCTTCTGTAAGGGTCCTATAGAACGACCTTACAGCACCAATAGCATCCAAACAGGAATTCATCAATTTATACTTATTCCCCCCAGAAAACAAAACTGTGTAATTATTCTTACTTCTTAAAATAACATTAGTAAAAAGTTTTAAAAACAAGTGGGTATTGCGGCACATTCATCATATTTACTAAGCCTTGGATGGAGATAAAGTGAACGGAATAGACCACTTATTAATTCATACAAAAGTAGGTAAAAATGAACATTTATTTTTCATCTACTTTTGTAAGAAAAATTTGGGGCCATTCATCATAGATATCACAGATACTGTGTCGCCTGCTTTCCTTTCACTCCCAATCAGCCGGGGGCTTTGTGCGTCTGCGTGTACCCTAGTTCACGCAGGTGCGCTAGTGCTAGCAGTGGCAATTTTTTTCACTTCTACGAGACAGCTGATTTTCAGATCAGCTGTCTCTGTGCCGGAGCAATGATGAATTGCTCCGACGTTTGCTGTGAGTGAGAATGGTAATTATCAGGGACCGCTTGGCCCCCAATAATTAACATGACGACTATGCCCCTGTATTACTTAGGAACAGATATTACTGAAGCCCACTACACACTTCCAGCGGGTGTGAGCTCCTTGTAGACTTCTGTGGGGTCCTTTTTTGGGGGTGACCCCACTTGAATCACCCAACACATTTTGTCTTGTCTAAACGTTAAATTATCTATATACACACTGAGAGCATTCTGTTTTTCCTTTACTACATTGTAATGTCCTAAAACACACACACACACACACACACACACACACACACACACACACACACACACACACACACACATATATAGTTCACTCTGATTCTCTGCTCTTATTTCTAAATGGATTTACGGTATCCAATTGTAAAGCAGAACGGAATTTGCTGCGTTATATAAGAAACCGTTAATAAATAAATATATATGAAGAAGATGTAAGTATCCTAATTCTGGCCTGGAAATAATGTACAATTGGGAAGATATTACAAGATTGGCGCAGATGATCACTCTGTTATTGATTTTTGGTATGGGTCCACACAGAGTGTATATGGATGTTTGATGTCACATAGGCGTATATTTTGAAATTTTGCACTAGGAGGCGATTTTGATTTTTTTTTGGTTTATTTTAGAGTCTCACAAGTTGAGGCGTCCTTCTGTGAGGTGTGTTGTATCATCCTATGTATATTATAGTCAGTGGGGAATTTTCCACTAGGCATGCGCCTAGGGGTGACACTAGTTGGGGCGGAGGGGGGCTGTCACGCAGGTGGAGTCCTTTACAAAGTTCCGTACTGTACATTACAATACACCAGCCATCGCCGCGGTTACAAATGCCATTTATGGTCATATAAATTATCGTTATTATTACATATCGTGTTACTATATGTCTCATTTCATCATAAGCTGCCAGCAATGTAGATATTACCCATTTAGTGTGTAATTCAGCATAACCTGCATTCTATTAATATCTGAAATGTAATATGCCTATTTATCAAAACTCTGCCTGCATTAATTCAGAAACCCCGTTTACTTCACACACCTGCCCGCTTCTCCGGGAGAGACTGCCAGCAAACGTCCGCCGTGCGCCAGCTTAGCAACTTGACAAATTAGAGGATATATTTTGGTCGCATTCCTGCTCCCATTAGTCACCATTATGACAGAATATTAAAAGGCATTTGCTAAGTGCCAGTTAGTGGGAGCCCTGCAAAATAACAAGCAATATAGCAGGTTTCTGACGCCTCGGCCTTAACCAAAAATAATATGGGGGGGGTGAAAGAAAAAAGCAGGAAAAAAAAAAAACAGAAATGAAAGAACAAACAGAACTGCAGCACGGCGGTGGAATAAGCTGCGCAGAGGTAGAGCGACGGTCGGACAGATTACTTTGCTGGTTTCGTGCCGGTGCATAAATATTCTCCGTTCTCTCTGAAGTTTTCATCTACCCCCAGACTCCTGTAGCAGGACCGGGGTCAGAGACACAAAGGTGACGTCCCCTGATTGCAGCAAACACCATGTGTTGTAGGCTTGATGAATTAAAAGGATGCTGCCAACATAATTACACTGTAACCCTTCAATAAAGGAAGGGCAGAGCTGATTAACTACTGAATAATTGGGGGCTGATTGATGGCTTTCTCCTTCCCTGCTAAAGGCTGTATATATAATTATTTTGCCTTTGGGCCTAATTTTGCCACTGTTAGCTTCCACTTTTGTCATCAGCTGTAATTTATGAATACAGCCTGCAGCTTTTGGGAAAGAAAAGACTAAGAAATGGAAATCGGACGGATCCCAGGACGCATCACCTGCAAATGGCCAGCGGCAGATCCGAGGAGACCCTTTTATAGAGCGTTTAGCGGCTTCGGCGGCTCACAGTATGGGCTGGAAGGCTCCAATTTGTCAGAAAATATCATTTTACTTGACGTGTAAAACAGTAAAAGAGAGTTTCACACGGTGCGATCTATGACAAACAATGGACTTCTCTCCGCCGCCTGTACTGGGATACGTGTGTCTGGGGCAGAAATACCGCCGCTACAGATGGGCAGAGCGTTCCGCAGAAACATTTTATGCGCAGTAACTGGTATAGTTACTCACGGTGCGGCCGTTCCTTGGTGGCTAATCAATTATTCATGAGAATGCAGCCTATCGCGTCTCTGGGATCCTTATGGACATTGTCTTACGCAGAGTTTCTCAAACGTGGTCCTCAAGGCACCACAACAGGCCAGGTTTTTCCTTTTTCCATGCTTGGCCGCAGGTGACTTAATTAGCACCCCAGTCAATTTAATTTAACTATCTGTGCTGAGTGACAAGTGAAGTTGCCCATAGCAACCACTCATGATGGAAGCAGCATTTATCAAGTACAGTCTGTAAAGTGATAGGGAGGAGCAACGGGCAACTTCTCCACTTCTGCACTCTTTTACTGCCCCCCTAAGGGTGAGATTCATTAGCGCCACGAGCAGTTTCCAGAGATGATTTCTGTGAGCGGCTTATGGAAGTGCGAGCAGAGATCGGCTACTGTGATTGGCTGGTATACCAACGCCAGCCCAGAGCTAATTGAATCTGGCTCCAAATCCATGAAAATAAATGTAATACGCAAGACATTCTGGCGGCCGCCATGTTTCCGGAGACCTGCGCATGTGCACTAGTCTCCAGCACAATGCCCGAGCCTACTGCGCCGTGGAGTGGAGGGGCCTACTCGGGGGCTGCACACGGGTCCCTCCTCTGTTAAACTGCCCCTGCAACCTCTCTTTCTTTTTTACAGAATTGAAGTTTAATAAGTATTTTGGATTTTTCCATATTGGAACATTTGCATACTATAATGAGATACAGTATCTAGAGATGAGCGGGTTCGGTTTCTCTGAATCCGAACCCGCCCGAACTTCATGTTTTTTTTCACGGGTCCGAGCGACTCGGATCTTCCTGCCTTGCTCGGTTAACCCGAGCGCGCCCGAACGTCATCATGACGCTGTCGGATTCTCGCGAGGCTCGGATTCTATCGCGAGACTCGGATTCTATATAAGGAGCCGCGCGTCGCCGCCATTTTCACACGTGCATTGAGATTGATAGGGAGAGGACGTGGCTGGCGTCCTCTCCATTTAGATTAGGGTTGAGAGAGAGAGAGAGAGAGATTGACCTGAGGCTGTGATACTGTAGAAGAGAGTGCAGAGTTTAGTGACTGACGACCACAGTGACCACCAGACAGTGCAGTTGTTTGTTTTATTTAATATATCCGTTCTCTGCCTGAAAAAAACGATACACACAGTGACTCAGTCACATACCATATCTGTGTGCACTGCTCAGCCCAGTGTGCTGCATCAATGTATATATATATCTGACTGTGCTCAGCTCACACAGCTTATAATTGTGGGGGAGACTGGGGAGCACTGCAGTGCCAGTTATAGGTTATAGCAGGAGCCAGGAGTACATAATATTATATTAAAATTAAACAGTGCACACTTTTGCTGCAGGAGTGCCACTGCCAGTGTGACTAGTGACCAGTGACCTGACCACCAGTATATATAATATTAGTAGTATACTATCTCTTTATCAACCAGTCTATATTAGCAGCAGACACAGTACAGTGCGGTAGTTCACGGCTGTGGCTACCTCTGTGTCGGCACTCGGCAGCCCGTCCATAATTGTATATACCACCTAACCGTGGTTTTTTTTTCTTTCTTTATAGTCATACTAGTTACGAGTATACTATCTCTTTATCAACCAGTCTATATTAGCAGCAGACACAGTACAGTGCGGTAGTTCACGGCTGTGGCTACCTCTGTGTCGGCACTCGGCAGCCCGTCCATAATTGTATATACCACCTAACCGTGGTTTTTCTTTCTTTCTTTATACATACATACTAGTTACGAGTATACTATCTCTTTATCAACCAGTCTATATTAGCAGCAGACACAGTACAGTGCGGTAGTTCACGGCTGTGGCTACCTCTGTGTCGGCACTCGGCAGCCCGTCCATAATTGTATATACCACCTAACCGTGGTTTTTTTTTCTTTCTTTATACATACATACTAGTTACGAGTATACTATCTCTTTATCAACCAGTCTATATATTAGCAGCAGACACAGTACAGTGCGGTAGTTCACGGCTGTGGCTACCTCTGTGTCGGCACTCGGCAGCCCGTCCATAATTGTATATACCACCTAACCGTGGTTTTTTTTCCTTTCTTTATACATACATACTAGTTACGAGTATACTATCTCTTTATCAACCAGTCTATATATTAGCAGCAGACACAGTACAGTGCGGTAGTTCACGGCTGTGGCTACCTCTGTGTCGGCACTCGGCAGCCCGTCCATAATTGTATATACCACCTAACCGTGGTTTTTTTTTCTTTCTTTATACATACATACTAGTTACGAGTATACTATCTCTTTATCAACCAGTCTATATTAGCAGCAGACACAGTACAGTGCGGTAGTTCACGGCTGTGGCTACCTCTGTGTCGGCACTCGGCAGCCCGTCCATAATTGTATATACCACCTAACCGTGTTTTTTTTTTCTTTCTTTATACATACATACTAGTTACGAGTATACTATCTCTTTATCAACCAGTCTATATATTAGCAGCAGACACAGTACAGTGCGGTAGTTCACGGCTGTGGCTACCTCTGTGTCGGCACTCGGCAGCCCGTCCATAATTGTATATACCACCTAACCGTGTTTTTTTTTTCTTTCTTTATACATACATACTAGTTACGAGTATACTATCTCTTTATCAACCAGTCTATATATTAGCAGCAGACACAGTACAGTGCGGTAGTTCACGGCTGTGGCTACCTCTGTGTCGGCACTCGGCAGCCCGTCCATAATTGTATATACCACCTAACCGTGGTTTTTTTTTCTTTCTTTATACATACATACTAGTTACGAGTATACTATCTCTTTATCAACCAGTCTATATATTAGCAGAAGACACAGTACAGTGCGGTAGTTCACGGCTGTGGCTACCTCTGTGTCGGCACTCGGCAGCCCGTCCATAATTGTATATACCACCTAACCGTGGTTTTTTTTTCTTTCTTTATACATACATACTAGTTACGAGTATACTATCTCTTTATCAACCAGTCTATATTAGCAGCAGACACAGTACAGTGCGGTAGTTCACGGCTGTGGCTACCTCTGTGTCGGCACTCGGCAGCCCGTCCATAATTGTATATACCACCGAACCGTGGTTTTTTTTTCTTTCTTTATACATACATACTAGTTACGAGTATACTATCTCTTTATCAACCAGTCTATATATTAGCAGCAGACACAGTACAGTGCGGTAGTTCACGGCTGTGGCTACCTCTGTGTCGGCACTCGGCAGCCCGTCCATAATTGTATATACCACCTAACCGTGGTTTTTTTTTCTTTCTTTATAGTCATACTAGTTACGAGTATACTATCTCTTTATCAACCAGTCTATATTAGCAGCAGACACAGTACAGTGCGGTAGTTCACGGCTGTGGCTACCTCTGTGTCTGCACTCGGCAGGCAGTCCATAATTGTATACTAGTATCCATCTCCATTGTTTACCTGAGGTGCCTTTTAGTTGTGCCTATTAAAATATGGAGAACAAAAATGTTGAGGTTCCAAAATTAGGGAAAGATCAAGATCCACTTCCACCTCGTGCTGAAGCTGCTGCCACTAGTCATGGCCGAGACGATGAAATGCCAGCAACGTCGTCTGCCAAGGCCGATGCCCAATGTCATAGTACAGAGCATGTCAAATCCAAAACACCAAATATCAGAAAAAAAAGGACTCCAAAACCTAAAATAAAATTGTCGGAGGAGAAGCGTAAACTTGCCAATATGCCATTTACGACACGGAGTGGCAAGGAACGGCTGAGGCCCTGGCCTATGTTCATGGCTAGTGGTTCAGCTTCACATGAGGATGGAAGCACTCAGCCTCTCGCTAGAAAAATGAAAAGACTCAAGCTGGCAAAAGCAGCACAGCAAAGAACTGTGCATTCTTCGAAATCCCAAATCCACAAGGAGAGTCCAATTGTGTCGGTTGCGATGCCTGACCTTCCCAACACTGGACGTGAAGAGCATGCGCCTTCCACCATTTGCACGCCCCCTGCAAGTGCTGGAAGGAGCACCCGCAGTCCAGTTCCTGATAGTCAGATTGAAGATGTCAGTGTTGAAGTACACCAGGATGAGGAGGATATGGGTGTTGCTGGCGCTGGGGAGGAAATTGACCAGGAGGATTCTGATGGTGAGGTGGTTTGTTTAAGTCAGGCACCCGGGGAGACACCTGTTGTCCGTGGGAGGAATATGGCCGTTGACATGCCAGGTGAAAATACCAAAAAAATCAGCTCTTCGGTGTGGAGGTATTTCACCAGAAATGCGGACAACAGGTGTCAAGCCGTGTGTTCCCTTTGTCAAGCTGTAATAAGTAGGGGTAAGGACGTTAACCACCTCGGAACATCCTCCCTTATACGTCACCTGCAGCGCATTCATAATAAGTCAGTGACAAGTTCAAAAACTTTGGGTGACAGCGGAAGCAGTCCACTGACCAGTAAATCCCTTCCTCTTGTAACCAAGCTCACGCAAACCACCCCGCAAACTCCCTCAGTGTCAATTTCCTCCTTCCCCAGGAATGCCAATAGTCCTGCAGGCCATGTCACTGGCAATTCTGACGAGTCCTCTCCTGCCTGGGATTCCTCCGATGCATCCTTGCGTGTAACGCCTACTGCTGCTGGCGCTGCTGTTGTTGCCGCTGGGAGTCGATGGTCATCCCAGAGGGGAAGTCGTAAGCCCACTTGTACTACTTCCAGTAAGCAATTGACTGTTCAACAGTCCTTTGCGAGGAAGATGAAATATCACAGCAGTCATCCTACTGCAAAGCGGATTACTGAGGCCTTGGCATCCTGGGTGGTGAGAAACGTGGTTCCGGTATCCATCATTACTGCAGAGCCAACTAGAGACTTGTTGGAGGTACTGTGTCCCCGGTACCAAATACCATCTAGGTTCCATTTCTCTAGGCAGGCGATACCGAAAATGTACACAGACCTCAGAAAAAGAGTCACCAGTGTCCTAAAAAATGCAGCTGTACCCAATGTCCACTTAACCACGGACATGTGGACAAGTGGAGCAGGGCAGGGTCAGGACTATATGACTGTGACAGCCCACTGGGTAGATGTATGGACTCCCGCCGCAAGAATAGCAGCGGCGGCACCAGTAGCAGCATCTCGCAAACGCCAACTCTTTCCTAGGCAGGCTACGCTTTGTATCACCGGTTTCCAGAATACGCACACAGCTGAAAACCTCTTACGGCAACTGAGGAAGATCATCGCGGAATGGCTTACCCCAATTGGACTCTCCTGTGGATTTGTGGCATCGGACAACGCCAGCAATATTGTGTGTGCATTAAATATGGGCAAATTCCAGCACGTCCCATGTTTTGCACATACCTTGAATTTGGTGGTGCAGAATTTTTTAAAAAACGACAGGGGCGTGCAAGAGATGCTGTCGGTGGCCAGAAGAATTGCGGGACACTTTCGGCGTACAGGCACCACGTACAGAAGACTGGAGCACCACCAAAAACTACTGAACCTGCCCTGCCATCATCTGAAGCAAGAAGTGGTAACGAGGTGGAATTCAACCCTCTATATGCTTCAGAGGTTGGAGGAGCAGCAAAAGGCCATTCAAGCCTATACAATTGAGCACGATATAGTAGGTGGAATGCACCTGTCTCAAGCGCAGTGGAGAATGATTTCAACGTTGTGCAAGGTTCTGATGCCCTTTGAACTTGCCACACGTGAAGTCAGTTCAGACACTGCCAGCCTGAGTCAGGTCATTCCCCTCATCAGGCTTTTGCAGAAGAAGCTGGAGACATTGAAGGAGGAGCTAACACGGAGCGATTCCGCTAGGCATGTGGGACTTGTGGATGGAGCCCTTAATTCGCTTAACAAGGATTCACGGGTGGTCAATCTGTTGAAATCAGAGCACTACATTTTGGCCACCGTGCTCGATCCTAGATTTAAAGCCTACCTTGGATCTCTCTTTCCGGCAGACACAAGTCTGCTGGGGTTGAAAGACCTGCTGGTGACAAAATTGTCAAGTCAAGCGGAACGCGACCTGTCAACATCTCCTCCTTCACATTCTCCCGCAACTGGGGGTGCGAGGAAAAGGCTCAGAATTCCGAGCCCACCCGCTGGCGGTGAAGCAGGGCAGTCTGGAGCGACTGCTGATGCTGACATCTGGTCCGGACTGAAGGACCTGACAACGATTACGGACATGTCGTCTACTGTCACTGCATATGATTCTCTCAACATTGATAGAATGGTGGAGGATTATATGAGTGACCGCATCCAAGTAGGCACGTCACACAGTCCGTACTTATACTGGCAGGAAAAAGAGGCAATTTGGAGGCCCTTGCACAAACTGGCTTTATTCTACCTAAGTTGCCCTCCCACAAGTGTGTACTCCGAAAGAGTGTTTAGTGCCGCCGCTCACCTTGTCAGCAATCGGCGTACGAGGTTACATCCAGAAAATGTGGAGAAGATGATGTTCATTAAAATGAATTATAATCAATTCCTCCGCGGAGACATTGACCAGCAGCAATTGCCTCCACAAAGTACACAGGGAGCTGAGATGGTGGATTCCAGTGGGGACGAATTGATAATCTGTGAGGAGGGGGATGTACACGGTGATATATCAGAGGGTGATGATGAGGTGGACATCTTGCCTCTGTAGAGCCAGTTTGTGCAAGGAGAGATTAATTGCTTCTTTTTTGGGGGGGGTCCAAACCAACCCGTCATATCAGTCACAGTCGTGTGGCAGACCCTGTCACTGAAATGATGGGTTGGTTAAAGTGTGCATGTCCTGTTTTGTTTATACAACATAAGGGTGGGTGGGAGGGCCCAAGGACAATTCCATCTTGCACCTCTTTTTTCTTTTCTTTTTCTTTGCATCATGTGCTGATTGGGGAGGGTTTTTTGGGAGGGACATCCTGCGTGACACTGCAGTGCCACTCCTAAATGGGCCCGGTGTTTGTGTCGGCCACTAGGGTCGCTAATCTTACTCACACAGTCAGCTACCTCATTGCGCCTCTTTTTTTCTTTGCGTCATGTGCTGTTTGGGGAGGGTTTTTTGGAAGGGACATCCTGCGTGACACTGCAGTGCCACTCCTAGATGGGCCCGGTGTTTGTGTCGGCCACTAGGGTCGCTAATCTTACTCACACAGCTACCTCATTGCGCCTCTTTTTTTCTTTGCGTCATGTGCTGTTTGGGGAGGGTTTTTTGGAAGGGACATCCTGCGTGACACTGCAGTGCCACTCCTAGATGGGCCCGGTGTTTGTGTCGGCCACTAGGGTCGCTAATCTTACTCACACAGCTACCTCATTGCGCCTCTTTTTTTCTTTGCGTCATGTGCTGTTTGGGGAGGGTTTTTTGGAAGGGACATCCTGCGTGACACTGCAGTGCCACTCCTAGATGGGCCCGGTGTTTGTGTCGGCCACTAGGGTCGCTAATCTTACTCACACAGCTACCTCATTGCGCCTCTTTTTTTCTTTGCGTCATGTGCTGTTTGGGGAGGGTTTTTTGGAAGGGCCATCCTGCGTGACACTGCAGTGCCACTCCTAGATGGGCCCGGTGTTTGT
Source organism: Pseudophryne corroboree (assembly GCF_028390025.1). NCBI lineage: Eukaryota > Metazoa > Chordata > Amphibia > Anura > Myobatrachidae > Pseudophryne > Pseudophryne corroboree. The sequence goes on from NC_086451.1 coordinate 483,311,162, forward strand.
GTCGGCCACTAGGGTCGCTAATCTTACTCACACAGCTACCTCATTGCGCCTCTTTTTTTCTTTGCGTCATGTGCTGTTTGGGGAGGGTTTTTTGGAAGGGACATCCTGCGTGACACTGCAGTGCCACTCCTAGATGGGCCCGGTGTTTGTGTCGGCCACTAGGGTCGCTTATCTTACTCACACAGCGACCTCGGTGCAAATTTTAGGACTAAAAATAATATTGTGAGGTGTGAGGTATTCAGAATAGACTGAAAATGAGTGGAAATTATGGTTTTTGAGGTTAATAATACTTTGGGATCAAAATGACCCCCAAATTCTATGATTTAAGCTGTTTTTTAGGGTTTTTTGAAAAAAACACCCGAATCCAAAACACACCCGAATCCGACAAAAAAAATTCGGTGAGGTTTTGCCAAAACGCGTTCGAACCCAAAACACGGCCGCGGAACCGAACCCAAAACCAAAACACAAAACCCGAAAAATTTCAGGCGCTCATCTCTAATCAGTATCTTGGGGACCCGAGTCTAAGCATTCAGTAGAATGCATTTATGTATCATATACACCCAGTAGCGGATCTTGCCACGGGCAAGCAGGACTTTTGCCCCGGGGCACCGCCTTACGGAGGGCGCCGGCGCCATCCGGAGGGCGCCGCACCATGGCAAGATCCGCTACTGCTGTGCCCCCCGCTGCACGCTGTGTCCCCCGCTGGTCCCGCTGGTTCCCCGCTGTGAAGGGAACTAGACGCTACGCGTCTAGTTTCCCTTCGTGGAGAGGACCTTTGCTGTGCGGTGCGCGATGACGTCATCGTGCACCGCACAGTATTGTGGGACTGAAAGACGCTAGGGGTCATAATTGACCTCTAGTGTCTGTCTATGGCAGATCCGAGGAGAGGAGCGGTGCCGGCGGAGGTCTGCAGCGATCGGGAGAAGGGATAGTAAGTATTCTTTTTTTTTTTTTTATCATTTTCATCGACGCTGCTCTACTGTACAGGGGGAGTAACTGACCACACCCCCTGTATGAAGCCACACCCCTATTTCCCACCCAGGGCGCCAAAAGGGCAAGAACCGGCCCCGTAATACACCCTATACATATAGCCTGCACTGCATTTTATACACCATTTGTAATAATATTGTGCACTGAAGAACGTTTGTGTACATCGCACCATCACAAAGCAAAGGGGGCCCAAAAATTCATATTTTTGATATTCTGGATGTGGGAGACTCAACCTGCATTAAAATGATTCAAATATTCTTGGTTATTATTATTATTATTATTATTATTATGTTTTTTAATTATATTGCTCCACAAAGGTTCCATAGGAAAGGAGTAAGATGTACAACAAATTTGCACAAGTACATTCGACAGTTAAACAGAAGTTACAAATCTACATATACAGTTTCTATTCACAATAGCATATAATTACATAGAGGAGGCAGCAGGGCTGATTCTAGCCAATTTGGCTCCCAGTGCGAGATTTCAAAACCCCCCCCCCCCATTGACATTAAAAAAATGCGCCCCCCATAGATAAAAAAAGATGTGCGCGCCAAAGGGGGCGTGGTCTTATTAAAATGTGTGTGGTCTCATTAAAATGGGCGTGGCCTCATCTGATCTCATCAACGCGGCCACCGCAGGGGAAAAAAAAAAGTACCCATTTTACACATTACGGCAGGCAAGAGTCCCTATTTTACACAGTACGGCAGGCAAGAGTCCCCATTTTACACATTACGGCAGGCACGTGTCCCCATTTTACACATTACAGCAGGCACTTGTCCTCATTTTACACAGTACGGCAGGCACGTGTCCTCATTTTACACATTACGGCAGGCAAGAGTCCTTATTTTACACAGTACGGCAGGCAAGAGTCCCTATTTTACACAGTACGTCAGGCAAGAGTCCCCATTTTACACAGTACGGCAGGCACGTGTCCCCATTTTACACATTACAGCAGGCACTTGTCCTCATTTTACACATTACGGCAGGCAAGAGTCCCTATTTTACACAGTAAGGCAGGCAAGAGTCCCTATTTTACACAGTACGGCAGGCAAGAGTCCCCATTTTACACATTACAGCAGACACGTGTCCTCATTTTACACATTACAGCAGGCACGTGTCCTCATTTTACACATTACGGCAGGCAAGAGTCCCCATTTTATACATTACGGCAGGCAAGAGTCCCCATTTTACACAGTACGGCAGGCAAGAGTCCCCATTTTACACAGTACGGCAGGCATGTGTCCCCATTTTACACATTACAGCAGGCAAGAGTCCCTATTTTACACAGTACGGCAGGCAAGAGTCCCCATTTTACACATTACAGCAGGCAAGAGTCCCCATTTTACGCAGTACGGCAGGCAAGAGTCCCCATTTTATACATTACGGCAGGCAAGAGTCCCCATTTTACACAGTACGGCAGGCAAGAGTCCCCATTTTACACAGTACGGCAGGCATGTGTCCCCATTTTACACATTACAGCAGGCAAGAGTCCCTATTTTACACAGTACGGCAGGCAAGAGTCCCCATTTTACACATTACAGCAGGCAAGAGTCCCCATTTTACGCAGTACGGCAGGCAAGAGTCCCCATTTTATACATTACGGCAGGCAAGAATCCCCATTTTACGCAGTACGGCAGGCAAGAGTCCCCATTTTATACATTACGGCAGGCAATAGTCCCCATTTTACACAGTACGGCAGGCAAGAGTCCCCATTTTACACAGTACGGCAGGCACGTGTCCCAATTTTACACAGTACGGCAGTCAAGTGTCCCCATTTTACACAGTGCTGCAGGCAAGTGTCCCCATTTTACACAGTACGGCAGGCACGTGTCCCCATTTTACACAGTACGGCAGGCACGTGTCCCCATTTTACACAGTACGGCAGGCACGTGTCCCCATTTTACACAGTGCGGCAGGCAAGAGTCCCCATTTTATACAGTACAGCAGGCAAGTGTCAAGTGGGGGGAAGGAAGGGAGAGGGAGGGGGGGGGAGAGAGACAACTTGTTCTTCCCGCTCTTTGGGTCAGGCCGCCTCTACTTCCTCGCGCCGGCCATCTCCTCCTTCCAGCTTGGCTCCCCCTCCTCTTCCCGAGTACTCCTGCTTGGGGGGCGGAGTTTCGCGGAATGACGCAATTGCGTTGTGACATCACGACGCAACCGCTTCATTCCGCGAAACTCCACCCCCAAGCAGGAGTACTCGGGAAGAGGGAGGAGGGGGAAACAGGGACCAGCAAAGTGCAGCGGCGGGCGCCCCGTGCGGTTGCACGGCTCGCCCGCCGCAAGAAACGGCACTGGGAGGCAGGAGAGGAGAGGTCGCTGATCCCAAGAGCTTACATTCTAGAAATAATATGAGTAGACACAAAGGTCTATTTACTAAGCCTTAGATGGAGATAAAGTCGCTGGAGATAAAGTACCAGCCAATCAGCTCCTAACTGCCATGCCACAGGCTGTGTTTGAAATATGACAGCTAGGAGCTGATTGGCTGGTACTTTATCTCCAGCGACTTTATCTCTATCCAAAGCTTAGTAAATAGACCCCTACAGTGAGCAATGGCAGGAGATCTAAGATTAGGAGTTGTAGGCTTGAATGAAGAGATGAGTTTTCAGGAGTTTTTAGGGCATGAGTGAAGGTCGGGAGGCAGGGTGAGGCTAGCTGGCAAGGGAGGACAATCCTGCACAGGATAAATCCTAAAGTCAGGAGTGGAAGAAGTGATCAGAGAGGGGCCTCACTCATTGGCAGAATGATGAGGGCGTGTGTGGGAATAAGGCTGGAGATATACACGGGCTGGGGAGTAACTGGGGGCTGTGTAGGTGATCGAGTTTAGGTTCAGGACAGGGAGCAGGGACGGACTGGGCTGTAATAAACCCCCGTCATTCCTCTGTGTGCACGCACCATGGAGGGCATGCCGTAAGTTATGGGGCGTGGCCAGGGGCGTTTCAACAGAGGAGGGGGCCCGTGTGCACCTACGGGAGGCAGAAGTGCATTGGGAAATGGCCTGGCCCTGGGGATGTTATGGAGGCAGAAGTGGATTGGGAAAGGTTCTAGCCCTGGGAATGTTATGGAGGCAGAAGTGTATTGGGAAAGGTTCTAGCCCTGGGAATGTTATGGAGGCAGAAATGCATTGGGAAATGGCCTGACCCTTGGGATGTTATGGAGGCAGAAGTGTATTGTGAAAGTTCTAGCCCTGGGAATGTTATGGAGGCAGAAGTGTTTTGTGAAGGTTCTAGCCCTGGGAATGTTATGGAGGCAGAAATGGATTGGGAAAGGGCCTGACCCTGGGAATGTTATGGAGACAGACGTGTATTGGGAAAGGTTCTAACCCTAGGAAAGTTTTGGAGGCAGAAGTGCATTGGGAAATGGCCTGACACTGGGGATGTTATGGAGGCAGAAGTGTATTGTGAAGGTTCTAGCCCTGGGAATGTTATGGAGGCAGAAGTGTATTGTGAAGGTTCTAGCCCTGGGAATGTTATGGAGGCAGAAGTGGATTCAGAAAGGGCCTGACCCTGGGAATGTTATGGAGGCAGAAGTGTATTGGGAAAGGTTCTAGCCCTGGGAATGTTATGGAGGCAGAAATGGATTTGGAAAGGGCCTGACACTGGGAATATTATGGAGACAGACATGTATTGGGAAAGGTTCTAGCCCTAGGAAAGTTATGGAGGCAGAAGTGCATTGGGAAATGGCCTAACCCTTGGGATGTTATGGAGGCAGAAGTGTATTGGGAAAGGTTCTAGCCCTGGGAATGTTATGGAGGCAGAAGTGCATTGGGAAATGGCCTGACCCTGGGGATGTTATGGAGGCAGAAGTGTATTGTGAAGGTTCTAGCCCTGGGAATGTTATGGAGGAAGAAGTGTATCGGGAAATGGCCTGACCCTGGGGATGTTATGGAGGCAGAAGTATATTGTGAAGGTTCTAGCCCTGTGAATGTTATCGAGCCAGAAGTGGATTTGGAAAGGGCCTGACCCTGGGAATGTTATGGAGGCAGAAGTGTATTGGGAAAGGTTCTTGCCCTGAGAATGTTATGGAGGCAGAAATGGATTGGGAAAGGGCCTGACCCTGGGAATGTTATGGAGACAGAAGTGTATTGGGAAAGGTTCTAGCCCTAGGAAAGTTATGGAGGCAGAAGTGCATTGGGAAAGGGCCTGACCCTGGGGATGTTATGGAGGCAGAAGTGTGTTGCAAAGGTTCTAGCCCTGGGAATGTTATGGAGGCAGAAGTGTTTTGGGAAAGGGTCTGACCCTGGGAATGTTATGGCGGCATAAGTGTATTGGGAAAGGTTCTAGCCCTAGGAAAGTTATGGAGGCAGAAGTACATCGGGAAATGGCCTGACCCTGGGGATGTTATGGAGACAGAAGTGTATTGGGAAAGGTTCTAGCCCTGGGAATGTTACGGAGGCAGAAGTGCATTGGGAAATGGCCTGACCCTGGGGATGTTATGGAGGCAGAAGTGTATTGTGAAGGTTCTAGCCCTGGGAATGTTATGGAGGAAGAAGTGTATCGGGAAATGGCCTGACCCGGGGGATGTTATGGAGGCAGAAGTATATTGTGAAGGTTCTAGCCCTGTGAATGTTATCGAGCCAGAAGTGGATTTGGAAAGGGCCTGACCCTGGGAATGTTATGGAGGCAGAAGTGTATTGGGAAAGGTTCTAGCCCTGGGAATGTTATGGAGGCAGAAATGGATTGGGAAAGGGCCTGACCCTGGGAATGTTATGGAGACAGAAGTGTATTGGGAAAGGTTCTAGCCCTAGGAAAGTTATGGAGGCAGAAGTGCATTGGGAAAGGGCCTGACCCTGGGGATGTTATGGAGGCAGAAGTGTGTTGCAAAGGTTCTAGCCCTGGGAATGTTATGGAGGCAGAAGTGTTTTGGGAAAGGGTCTGACCCTGGGAATGTTATGGCGGCATAAGTGTATTGGGAAAGGTTCTAGCCCTAGGAAAGTTATGGAGGCAGAAGTACATCGGGAAATGGCCTGACCCTGGGGATGTTATGGAGACAGAAGTGTATTGGGAAAGGTTCTAGCCCTGGGAATGTTATGGAGACAGAAGTGTATTTGGAAAGGTTCTAGTCCTGGGAATATTATGGAGGCAGAAATGTATTGGGGAAGGTTCTAGCCCTGGGAATGTTATGGAGGCAGAAGTGTATTGGGAAAGGTTCTAGCCCAAGGAAAGTTATGGAGGCAGAAGTGCATCGGGAAATGGCCTGACCCTGGGGATGTTATGGAGACAGAAGTGTATTGGGAAAGGTTCTAGCCCTAGGAATGTTATGGAGGCAGAAGTGCATTGGGAAATGGCCTGACTCTGGGGATGTTATGGAGACAGCAGTGTATTTTGGAAGGTTCTAACCCTGGAAATGTTATGGAGGCAGAAGTGTATTGGGTAAGGGCCTGATCATGGGAAAAAGTTTAGTCCCTGTCCCTTATCCCAAACTGCACAACTCCTTTATTGTACCTAGAACTCATAAAATAATTGTTCATTTGCCCATTATGTCACACATTCCTAACAATGCTTCCCCACTTTCCCAGGCCATTGACTTCTATTTGCAAATATCCTTTAACTAAAATGTAGGAATCTATTAACCTTATTAACCCATATTCCATGGAGCAGAGATAAGACATTTCCCCCTGTGATATTTATCATCGCTCACTGGAAGGGCATAAAAGGACTATTCAATCTATTTAATCTGGTCCTTTCTCTAACAATAAAACAAAAACTCAAAGTGTAAGGTATATTTATACTCATAGAGTTCTACTTTGCTGTCTTATCTGGAGATTGTGGCGCAGCCATGGGGTTCAGAATTACCCACAGTTTTGCAACTTTCTGCAAATAGTGTTGGGTTGAATTTATCTAAAACACCAATAAGACTTTTGAGATAATGTGGCTTGGTTCCGGTATGAATGGTCGACCATGTTATGGTCGACAGTCATTAGGTCGACCACTATTGGTCGACATTGGCATAGTCGACATGGACAAAAAGTCGACACATGAAAATGGTCACCACATGAAAGGTCGACACATTAAAAGGTTGACGTGAGTTTTTTTGGTGTCGTTTTGTGCGTAAAGTGACAGGGAACCCAAATTAGTGCACCACGTCCACTCGCAAGGTTCGCTTCACTCGCCATGCTTCGGGCAAGGTGCTTCGCTCCGCTAACGCAGTGCTCGGCACAGATTTCCGTTCCCAATCGTAGTCCACATGGATTGTAAAGTATGGAAAAGTTCCACAAAAGAAATTTTTTTTGAAAAACTCATGTCGACCTTTCCATGTGTCGACCATTTTCATGCGTCGACCATGTGTCCATGTCGACCATGTCAATGTCGACCAATAGTGGTCAACCTAATGACTGTCGACCATAACATGGTCGACCATCCAAACGGATACCATGTGGCTTATGGTTATACAGTGAAGGATATCCTCATTATTTGGAAGCCTCCCAAATGGACTTTAAATGTATAACATACTTGCCTACCTGACCCTCTCCATGAGAGAGACAATGCTCTGTTCCTGGACTTTCCTGGTAATGTATGATTGCCATCACCTGTGGTGAAACACCTTTCTTATCAATTAACTAGCTCACCACAGGTGATGGCAATCATACATTACCAGGAGAGTCCAGGAACAGAGCATTTCCTCCCTCATAGAGAGGGGCAGGTAGGCAAGTATGATGTATAACAGGGGTGGGGAACCTTTTTTCTACCAAGGGCCATTTGGATATTTATAAAATCCTTCGGGGGCCATACAAAAATTATCAACTTAAAAATTAGCCTGCCCCCATTAGATATGACCCCTAGTAGCGCCGCTTACACACACACACACACACACACACACACACACACACACACACACACACACACACAATACTCACCAGCCCTGCTCCTGCTTCCGGACCCTTGCCCTGTGCCTGGCTGCCCGCTCCTCAGAACTATGGGAGAGACGTCATGACATCTCTCCCATAGCACTGCACAGGCACACACGCACACTGCGTGGAGTGTATCAGGTGTATAGAATGGAGGAGTGTACCAGGTGTATAGAATCGAGGAGTGTACCAGGTGTATAGAAAGGAGGAGTGTATCAGGTGTATAGAATGGAGGAGTGTATCAGGTGTATAGAATGGAGGAGTGTATCAGGTGTATAGAATGGAGGAGTGTACCAGGTGTATAGAATGGAGGAGTGTATCAGGTGTATAGAATGGAGGAGTGTATCAGGTGTATAGAATGGAGGAGTGTACCAGATGTATAGAATAGAGGAGTGTACCAGGTGTATAGAATGGAGGAGTGTATCAGGTGTATAGAATGGAGGAGTGTATCAGGTGTATAGAATGGAGGAGTGTATCAGGTATATAGAATGGAGGAGTGTACCAGGTGTATAGAATGGAGGAGTGTATCAGGTGTATAGAATGGAGGAGTGTACCAGGTGCATAGAATGGAGGAGTGTACCAGGTGTATAGAATGGAGGAGTGTACCAGGTGTATAGAATGGAGTAGTGTATCAGGTGTATAGAATGGAGGAGTGTACCAGGTGTATAGAATGGAGGAGTGTATCAGGTGTATAGAATGGAGGAGTGTATCAGGTGTATAGAATGGAGGAGTGTACCAGGTGTATAGAATGGAGGAGTGTATCAGGTGTATAGAATGGAGGAGTGTACCAGGTGTAGAGAATGGAGGAGTGTACCAGGTGTATAGGATGGAGGAGTGTACCAGGTGTATAGAATGGAGGAGTGAACCAGGTGTATAGAATGGAGGAGTGTACCAGGTGTATAGAATGGAGGAGTGTACCGGGTGTATAGAATGAAGGAGTGTACCAGGTGTATAGAATGGAGGAGTGTATCAGGTGTATAGAATGGAGGAGTGTACCGGGTGTATAGAATGGAGGAGTGTATCAGGTGTATAGAGTGGAGGAGTGTATCAGGTGTATAGAATGGAGGAGTGTATCAGGTGTATAGAATGGAGGAGTGTATCAGGTGTATAGAATGGAGGAGTGTATCAGGTGTATAGAATGGAGGAGTGTATCAGGTGTATAGAATGGAGGAGTGTATCAGGTGTATGGAATGGAGGAGTGTATCAGGTGTATGGAATGGAGGAGTGTACCAGGGGTATGCAATGGAGGAGTGTATCAGGTGTATAGAATGGAGGAGTGTATCAGGTGTATGGAATCGAGGAGTGTTCCAGGTGTATAGAATGGAGGAGTGTACCAGGTGTATAGAATGGAGGAGTATACCGGGTGTAAAGAATGGAGGAGTGTACCAGGTGTATAGAATGGAGGAGTGTATCAGGTGTATAGAATGGAGGAGTGTACCAGGTGTATAGAATGGAGGAGTGTACCAGGTGTATAGAATGGAGGAGTGTACCAGGTGTATAGAATGGAGGAGTGTATCAGGTGTATAGAATGGAGGAGTGTACCAGGTGTATAGAATGGAGGAGTGTATCAGGTGTATAGAATGGAGGAGTGTATCAGGTGTATAGAATGGAGGAGTGTATCAGGTGTATGGAATGGAGGAGTGTATCAGGTGTATGGAATGGAGGAGTGTACCAGGTGTATGGAATGGAGGAGTGTTTCAGGTGTATAGAATGGAGGAGTGTACCGGGTGTATAGAATGGAGGAGTGTACCGGGTGTATAGAATGGAGGAGTGTACCAGGTGTATAGAATGGAGGAGTGTATCAGGTGTATAGGATGGAGGAGTGTACCAGGTGTATAGAATAGAGGAGTGAACCAGGTGTATAGAATGGAGGAGTGTATCAGGTGTATAGAATGGAGGAGTGTATCAGGTGTATAGAATGGAGGAGTGTATCAGGTATATAGAATGGAGGAGTGTACCAGGTGTATAGAATGGAGGAGTGTATCAGGTGTATAGAATGGAGGAGTGTACCAGGTGTATAGAATGGAGGAGTGTACCAGGTGTATAGAATGGAGGAGTGTATCAGGTGTATAGAATGGAGGAGTGTATCAGGTGTATAGAATGGAGGAGTGTATCAGGTGTATGGAATCGAGGAGTGTTTCTGGAGTATAGAATGGAGGAGTGTACCAGGTGTATAGAATGGAGGAGTGTATCAGGTGTATGGAATCGAGGAGTGTTTCAGGTGTATAGAATGGAGGAGTGTACCAGGTGTATAGAATGGAGGAGTGTACCGGGTGTATAGAATGGAGGAGTGTACCAGGTGTATAGAATGGAGGAGTGTATCAGGTGTATAGAATGGAGGAGTGTACCAGGTGTATAGAATAGAGGAGTGTACCAGGTGTATAGAATGGAGGAATGTATCAGGTGTATAGAATGGAGGAGTGTATCAGGTGTATAGAATGGAGGAGTGTATCAGGTATATAGAATGGAGGAGTGTACCAGGTGTATAGAATGGAGGAGTGTATCAGGTGTATAGAATGGAGGAGTGTACCAGGTGTATAGAATGGAGGAGTGTACCAGGTGTATAGAATGGAGGAGTGTACCAGGTGTATAGAATGGAGTAGTGTATCAGGTGTATAGAATGGAGGAGTGTACCAGGTGTATAGAATGGAGGAGTGTATCAGGTGTATAGAATGGAGGAGTGTATCAGGTGTATAGAATGGAGGAGTGTACCAGGTGTATAGAATGGAGGAGTGTATCAGGTGTATAGAATGGAGGAGTGTACCAGGTGTAGAGAATGGAGGAGTGTACCAGGTGTATAGGATGGAGGAGTGTACCAGGTGTATAGAATGGAGGAGTGAACCAGGTGTATAGAATGGAGGAGTGTACCAGGTGTATAGAATGGAGGAGTGTACCGGGTGTATAGAATGGAGGAGTGTACCAGGTGTATAGAATGGAGGAGTGTATCAGGTGTATAGAATGGAGGAGTGTACCGGGTGCATAGAATGGAGGAGTGTATCAGGTGTATAGAGTGGAGGAGTGTATCAGGTGTATAGAATGGAGGAGTGTATCAGGTGTATAGAATGGAGGAGTGTATCAGGTGTATAGAATGGAGGAGTGTATCAGGTGTATAGAATGGTGGAGTGTATCAGGTGTATAGAATGGAGGAGTGTATCAGGTGTATAGAATGGAGGAGTGTATCAGGTGTATGGAATGGAGGAGTGTACCAGGGGTATGCAATGGAGGAGTGTATCAGGTGTATAGAATGGAGGAGTGTATCAGGTGTGTGGAATCGAGGAGTGTTCCAGGTGTATAGAATGGAGGAGTGTACCAGGTGTATAGAATGGAGGAGTATACTGGGTGTAAAGAATGGAGGAGTGTACCAGGTGTATAGAATGGAGGAGTGTATCAGGTGTATAGAATGGAGGAGTGTACCAGGTGTATAGAATGGAGGAGTGTACCAGGTGTATAGAATGGAGGAGTGTACCAGGTGTATAGAATGGAGGAGTGTATCAGGTGTATAGAATGGAGGAGTGTACCAGGTGTATAGAATGGAGGAGTGTATCAGGTGTATAGAATGGAGGAGTGTATCAGGTGTATAGAATGGAGGAGTGTATCAGGTGTATGGAATGGAGGAGTGTATCAGGTGTATGGAATGGAGGAGTGTACCAGGTGTATGGAATGGAGGAGTGTATCAGGTGTATAGAATGGAGGAGTGTATCAGGTGTATGGAATCGAGGAGTGTTTCAGGTGTATAGAATGGAGGAGTGTACCAGGTGTATAGAATGGAGGAGTGTACCGGGTGTATAGAATGGAGGAGTGTACCAGGTGTATAGAATGGAGGAGTGTATCAGGTGTATAGGATGGAGGAGTGTACCAGGTGTATAGAATAGAGGAGTGTACCAGGTGTATAGAATGGAGGAGTGTACCAGGTGTATAGAATGGATGAGTGTATCAGGTGTATAGAATGGAGGAGTGTACCAGGTGTATAGAATGGAGGAGTGTATCAGGTGTATAGAATGGAGGAGTGTATCAGGTGTATAGAATGGAGGAGTGTATCAGGTGTATAGAATGGAGGAGTGTACCAGGTGTATGGAATGGAGGAGTGTATCAGGTGTATAGAATGGCGGAGTGTATCAGGTGTATAGAATGGAGGAGTGTATCCGGTGTATATAATGGAGGAGTGTACCAGGTGTATGGAATGGAGGAGTGTATCAGGTGTATGGAATGGAGGAGTGTACCAGGTGTATAGAATGGAGGAGTGTACCGTGTGTATAGAATGGAGGAGTGTACCAGGTGTATAGAATGGAGTAGTGTATCAGGTGTATAGAATGGAGGAGTGTACCAGGTGTATAGAATAGAGGAGTGTACCAGGTGTATAGAATGGAGGAGTGTATCAGGTGTATAGAATGGAGGAGTGTATCAGGTGTATAGAATGGAGGAGTGTATCAGGTATATAGAATGGAGGAGTGTACCAGGTGTATAGAATGGAGGAGTGTATCAGGTGTATAGAATGGAGGAGTCTACCAGGTGTATAGAATGGAGGAGTGTACCAGGTGTATAGAATGGAGGAGTGTACCAGGTGTATAGAATGGAGTAGTGTATCAGGTGTATAGAATGGAGGAGTGTACCAGGTGTATAGAATGGAGGAGTGTATCAGGTGTATAGAATGGAGGAGTGTATCAGGTGTATAGAATGGAGGAGTGTACCAGGTGTATAGAATGGAGGAGTGTATCAGGTGTATAGAATGGAGGAGTGTACCAGGTGTAGAGAATGGAGGAGTGTACCAGGTGTATAGGATGGAGGAGTGTACCAGGTGTATAGAATGGAGGAGTGAACCAGGTGTATAGAATGGAGGAGTGTACCAGGTGTATAGAATGGAGGAGTGTACCGGGTGTATAGAATGGAGGAGTGTACCAGGTGTATAGAATGGAGGAGTGTATCAGGTGTATAGAATGGAGGAGTGTACCGGGTGTATAGAATGGAGGAGTGTATCAGGTGTATAGAGTGGAGGAGTGTATCAGGTGTATAGAATGGAGAAGTGTATCAGGTGTATAGAATGGAGGAGTGTATCAGGTGTATAGAATGGAGGAGTGTATCAGGTGTATAGAATGGAGGAGTGTATCAGGTGTATAGAATGGAGGAGTGTATCAGGTGTATGGAATGGAGGAGTGTATCAGGTGTATAGAATGGAGGAGTGTACCAGGTGTATAGAATGGAGGAGTGTATCAGGTGTATAGAATGGAGGAGTGTATCAGGTGTATAGAATGGAGGAGTGTATCAGGTGTATAGAATGGAGGAGTGTACCAGGTGTATGGAATGGAGGAGTGTATCAGGTGTATAGAATGGCGGAGTGTATCAGGTGTATAGAATGGAGGAGTGTATCCGGTGTATATAATGGAGGAGTGTACCAGGTGTATGGAATGGAGGAGTGTATCAGGTGTATGGAATGGAGGAGTGTATCAGGTGTATAGAATGGAGGAGTGTACCAGGTGTATAGAATGGAGGAGTGTACCGTGTGTATAGAATGGAGGAGTGTACCAGGTGTATAGAATGGAGGAGTGTATCAGGTGTATAGAATGGAGGAGTGTATCAGGTGTATAGAATGGAGGAGTGTACCAGGTGTAGAGAATGGAGGAGTGTACCAGGTGTATAGGATGGAGGAGTGTACCAGGTGTATAGAATGGAGGAGTGAACCAGGTGTATAGAATGGAGGAGTGTACCAGGTGTATAGAATGGAGGAGTGTACCGGGTGTATAGAATGGAGGAGTGTACCAGGTGTATAGAATGGAGGAGTGTATCAGGTGTATAGAATGGAGGAGTGTACCGGGTGTATAGAATGGAGGAGTGTATCAGGTGTATAGAGTGGAGGAGTGTATCAGGTGTATAGAATGGAGAAGTGTATCAGGTGTATAGAATGGAGGAGTGTATCAGGTGTATAGAATGGAGGAGTGTATCAGGTGTATAGAATGGAGGAGTGTATCAGGTGTATAGAATGGAGGAGTGTATCAGGTGTATGGAATGGAGGAGTGTATCAGGTGTATGGAATGGAGGAGTGTACCAGGGGTATGCAATGGAGGAGTGTATCAGGTGTATAGAATGGAGGAGTGTATCAGGTGTGTGGAATCGAGGAGTGTTCCAGGTGTATAGAATGGAGGAGTGTACCAGGTGTATAGAATGGAGGAGTATACTGGGTGTAAAGAATGGAGGAGTGTACCAGGTGTATAGAATGGAGGAGTGTATCAGGTGTATAGAATGGAGGAGTGTACCAGGTGTATAGAATGGAGGAGTGTACCAGGTGTAAAGAATGGAGGAGTGTACCAGGTGTATAGAATGGAGGAGTGTATCAGGTGTATAGAATGGAGGAGTGTACCAGGTGTATAGAATGGAGGAGTGTATCAGGTGTATAGAATGGAGGAGTGTATCAGGTGTATAGAATGGAGGAGTGTATCAGGTGTATGGAATGGAGGAGTGTATCAGGTGTATGGAATGGAGGAGTGTACCAGGTGTATGGAATGGAGGAGTGTATCAGGTGTATAGAATGGAGGAGTGTATCAGGTGTATGGAATCGAGGAGTGTTTCAGGTGTATAGAATGGAGGAGTGTACCAGGTGTATAGAATGGAGGAGTGTACCGGGTGTATAGAATGGAGGAGTGTACCAGGTGTATAGAATGGAGGAGTGTATCAGGTGTATAGGATGGAGGAGTGTACCAGGTGTATAGAATAGAGGAGTGTACCAGGTGTATAGAATGGAGGAGTGTACCAGGTGTATAGAATGGAGGAGTGTATCAGGTGTATAGAATGGAGGAGTGTACCAGGTGTATAGAATGGAGGAGTGTATCAGGTGTATAGAATGGAGGAGTGTATCAGGTGTATAGAATGGAGGAGTGTATCAGGTGTATAGAATGGAGGAGTGTACCAGGTGTATGGAATGGAGGAGTGTATCAGGTGTATAGAATGGCGGAGTGTATCAGGTGTATAGAATGGAGGAGTGTATCCGGTGTATAGAATGGAGGAGTGTACCAGGTGTATGGAATGGAGGAGTGTATCAGGTGTATGGAATGGATGAGTGTATCAGGTGTATAGAATGGAGGAGTGTACCAGGTGTATAGAATGGAGGAGTGTACCAGGTGTATAGAATGGAGGAGTGTATCAGGTGTATAGAATGGAGGAGTGTAGCAGGTGTATAGAATGGAGGAGTGTACCAGGTGTATAGGATGGAGGAGTGTATCAGGTGTATAGGATGGAGGAGTGTATCAGGTGTATAGAATGGAGGAGTGTATCAGGTGTATAGAATGGAGGAGTGTATCAGGTGTATAGAATGGAGGAGTGTAGCAGGTGTATAGAATGGAGGAGTGTATCAGGTGTATAGGATGGAGGAGTGTATCAGGTGTATAGGATGGAGGAGTGTACCAGGTGTATAGGATGGAGGAGTGTATCAGGTGTATAGAATGGAGGAGTGTATCAGGTGTATAGAATGGAGGAGTGTATCAGGTGTATGGAATGGAGGAGTGTACCAGGTGTATGGAATGGAGGAGTGTATTAGGTGTATAGAATGGCGGAGTGTATCAGGTGTATAGAATGGAGGAGTGTATCCGGTGTATATAATGGAGGAGTGTACCAGGTGTATGGAATGGAGGAGTGTATCAGGTGTATGGAATGGAGGAGTGTATCAGGTGTATAGAATGGAGGAGTGTACCAGGTGTATAGAATGGAGGAGTGTACCGTGTGTATAGAATGGAGGAGTGTACCAGGTGTATAGAATGGAGTAGTGTATCAGGTGTATAGAATGGAGGAGTGTACCAGGTGTATAGAATAGAGGAGTGTACCAGGTGTATAGAATGGAGGAGTGTATCAGGTGTATAGAATGGAGGAGTGTATCAGGTGTATAGAATGGAGGAGTGTATCAGGTATATAGAATGGAGGAGTGTACCAGGTGTATAGAATGGAGGAGTGTATCAGGTGTATAGAATGGAGGAGTGTACCAGGTGTATAGAATGGAGGAGTGTACCAGGTGTATAGAATGGAGGAGTGTACCAGGTGTATAGAATGGAGTAGTGTATCAGGTGTATAGAATGGAGGAGTGTACCAGGTGTATAGAATGGAGGAGTGTATCAGGTGTATAGAATGGAGGAGTGTATCAGGTGTATAGAATGGAGGAGTGTACCAGGTGTATAGAATGGAGGAGTGTATCAGGTGTATAGAATGGAGGAGTGTACCAGGTGTAGAGAATGGAGGAGTGTACCAGGTGTATAGGATGGAGGAGTGTACCAGGTGTATAGAATGGAGGAGTGAACCAGGTGTATAGAATGGAGGAGTGTACCAGGTGTATAGAATGGAGGAGTGTACCGGGTGTATAGAATGGAGGAGTGTACCAGGTGTATAGAATGGAGGAGTGTATCAGGTGTATAGAATGGAGGAGTGTACCGGGTGTATAGAATGGAGGAGTGTATCAGGTGTATAGAGTGGAGGAGTGTATCAGGTGTATAGAATGGAGAAGTGTATCAGGTGTATAGAATGGAGGAGTGTATCAGGTGTATAGAATGGAGGAGTGTATCAGGTGTATAGAATGGAGGAGTGTATCAGGTGTATAGAATGTAGAGATGAGCGCCTGAAATTTTTCGGGTTTTGTGTTTTGGTTTTGGGTTCGGTTCCGCGGCCGTGTTTTGGGTTCGAACGCGTTTTGGCAAAACCTCACCGAATTATTTTTGTCGGATTCGGGTGTGTTTTGGATTCGGGTGTTTTTTTCAAAAAACCCTAAAAAACAGCTTAAATCATAGAATTTGGGGGTAATTTTGATCCCAAAGTATTATTAACCTCAAAAAACATAATTTACACTCATTTTCAGCCTATTCTGAACACATCACACCTCACAATATTATTTTTAGTCCTAAAATTTGCACCGAGGTCGCTGTGTGAGTAAGATAAGCGACCCTAGTGGCCGACACAAACACCGGGCCCATCTAGGAGTGGCACTGCAGTGTCACGCAGGATGTCCCTTCCAAAAAACCCTCCCCAAACAGCACATGACGCAAAGAAAAAAAGAGGCGCAATGAGGTAGCTGACTGTGTGAGAAAGATAAGCGACCCTAGTGGCCGACACAAACACCGGGCCCATCTAGGAGTGGCACTGCAGTGTCACGCAGGATGGCCCTTCCAAAAAACCCTCCCCAAACAGCACATGACGCAAAGAAAAAAAGAGGCGCAATGAGGTAGCTGTGTGAGTAAGATTAGCGACCCTAGTGGCCGACACAAACACCGGGCCCATCTAGGAGTGGCACTGCAGTGTCACGCAGGATGGCCCTTCCAAAAAACCCTCCACAAACAGCACATGACGCAAAGAAAAAAAGAGGCGCAATGAGGTAGCTGACTGTGTGAGTAAGATTAGCGACCCTAGTGGCCGACACAAACACCGGGCACATCTAGGAGTGGCACTGCAGTGTCACGCAGGATGTCCCTTCCAAAAAACCCTCCCCAAACAGCACATGACGCAAAGAAAAAAAGAGGCGCAATGAGGTAGCTGTGTGAGTAAGATTAGCGACCCTAGTGGCCGACACAAACACCGGGCCCATCTAGGAGTGGCACTGCAGTGTCACGCAGGATGTCCCTTCCAAAAAACCCTCCCCAATCAGCACATGATGCAAAGAAAAAGAAAAGAAAAAAGAGGTGCAAGATGGAATTATCCTTGGGCCCTCCCACCCACCCTTATGTTGTATAAACAAAACAGGACATGCACACTTTAACCAACCCATCATTTCAGTGACAGGGTCTGCCACACGACTGTGACTGATATGACGGGTTGGTTTGGACCCCCCCCAAAAAAGAAGCAATTAATCTCTCCTTGCACAAACTGGCTCTACAGAGGCAAGATGTCCACCTCATCTTCACCCTCCGATATATCACCGTGTACATCCCCCTCCTCACAGATTATCAATTCGTCCCCACTGGAATCCACCATCTCAGCTCCCTGTGTACTTTGTGGAGGCAATTGCTGCTGGTCAATGTCTCCGCGGAGGAATTGATTATAATTCATTTTAATGAACATCATCTTCTCCACATTTTCTGGATGTAACCTCGTACGCCGATTGCTGACAAGGTGAGCGGCGGCACTAAACACTCTTTCGGAGTACACACTTGTGGGAGGGCAACTTAGGTAGAATAAAGCCAGTTTGTGCAAGGGCCTCCAAATTGCCTCTTTTTCCTGCCAGTATAAGTACGGACTGTGTGACGTGCCTACTTGGATGCGGTCACTCATATAATCCTCCACCATTCTATCAATGTTGAGAGAATCATATGCAGTGACAGTAGACGACATGTCCGTAATCGTTGTCAGGTCCTTCAGTCCGGACCAGATGTCAGCATCAGCAGTCGCTCCAGACTGCCCTGCATCACCGCCAGCGGGTGGGCTCGGAATTCTGAGCCTTTTCCTCGCACCCCCAGTTGCGGGAGAATGTGAAGGAGGAGATGTTGACAGGTCGCGTTCCGCTTGACTTGACAATTTTGTCACCAGCAGGTCTTTCAACCCCAGCAGACCTGTGTCTGCCGGAAAGAGAGATCCAAGGTAGGCTTTAAATCTAGGATCGAGCACGGTGGCCAAAATGTAGTGCTCTGATTTCAACAGATTGACCACCCGTGAATCCTTGTTAAGCGAATTAAGGGCTGCATCCACAAGTCCCACATGCCTAGCGGAATCGCTCCGTGTTAGCTCCTTCTTCAATGCCTCCAGCTTCTTCTGCAAAAGCCTGATGAGGGGAATGACCTGACTCAGGCTGGCAGTGTCTGAACTGACTTCACGTGTGGCAAGTTCAAAGGGCATCAGAACCTTGCACAACGTTGAAATCATTCTCCACTGCACTTGAGACAGGTGCATTCCATCTCCTATATCGTGCTCAATTGTATAGGCTTGAATGGCCTTTTGCTGCTCCTCCAACCTCTGAAGCATATAGAGGGTTGAATTCCACCTCGTTACCACTTCTTGCTTCAGATGATGGCAGGGCAGGTTCAGTAGTTTTTGGTGGTGCTCCAGTCTTCTGTACGTGGTGCCTGTACGCCGAAAGTGTCCCGCAATTTTTCTGGCCACCGACAGCATCTCTTGCACGCCCCTGTCGTTTTTTAAAAAATTCTGCACCACCAAATTCAAGGTATGTGCAAAACATGGGACGTGCTGGAATTTGCCCATATTTAATGCACACACAATATTGCTGGCGTTGTCCGATGCCACAAATCCACAGGAGAGTCCAATTGGGGTAAGCCATTCCGCGATGATCTTCCTCAGTTGCCGTAAGAGGTTTTCAGCTGTGTGCGTATTCTGGAAAGCGGTGATACAAAGCGTAGCCTGCCTAGGAAAGAGTTGGCGTTTGCGAGATGCTGCTACTGGTGCCGCCGCTGCTGTTCTTGCGGCGGGAGTCCATACATCTACCCAGTGGGCTGTCACAGTCATATAGTCCTGACCCTGCCCTGCTCCACTTGTCCACATGTCCGTGGTTAAGTGGACATTGGGTACAACTGCATTTTTTAGGACACTGGTGAGTCTTTTTCTGACGTCCGTGTACATTCTCGGTATCGCCTGCCTAGAGAAGTGGAACCTAGATGGTATTTGGTAACGGGGGCACACTGCCTCAATAAATTGTCTAGTTCCCTGTGAACTAACGGCGGATACCGGACGCACGTCTAACACCAACATAGTTGTCAAGGACTCAGTTATCCGCTTTGCAGTAGGATGACTGCTGTGATATTTCATCTTCCTCGCAAAGGACTGTTGAACAGTCAATTGCTTACTGGAAGTAGTACAAGTGGGCTTACGACTTCCCCTCTGGGATGACCATCGACTCCCAGCGGCAACAACAGCAGCGCCAGCAGCAGTAGGCGTTACACGCAAGGATGCATCGGAGGAATCCCAGGCAGGAAAGGACTCGTCAGACTTGCCAGTGACATGGCCTGCAGGACTATTGGCATTCCTGGGGAAGGAGGAAATTGACACTGAGGGAGTTGGTGGGGTGGTTTGCGTGAGCTTGGTTACAAGAGGAAGGGATTTACTGGTCAGTGGACTGCTTCCGCTGTCACCCAAAGTTTTTGAACTTGTCACTGACTTATTATGAATGCGCTGCAGGTGACGTATAAGGGAGGATGTTCCGAGGTGGTTAACGTCCTTACCCCTACTTATTACAGCTTGACAAAGGGAACACACGGCTTGACACCTGTTGTCCGCATTTCTGGTGAAATACCTCCACACCGAAGAGCTGATTTTTTTGGTATTTTCACCTGGCATGTCAACGGCCATATTCCTCCCACGGACAACAGGTGTCTCCCCGGGTGCCTGACTTAAACAAACCACCTCACCATCAGAATCCTCCTGGTCAATTTCCTCCCCAGCGCCAGCAACACCCATATCCTCCTCATCCTGGTGTACTTCAACACTGACATCTTCAATCTGACTATCAGGAACTGGACTGCGGGTGCTCCTTCCAGCACTTGCAGGGGGCATGCAAATAGTGGAAGGCGCATGCTCTTCACGTCCAGTGTTGGGAAGGTCAGGCATCGCAAACGACACAATTGGACTCTCCTTGTGGATTTGGGATTTCAAAGAACGCACAGTTCTTTGCGGTGCTTTTGCCAGCTTGAGTCTTTTCAGTTTTCTAGCGAGAGGCTGAGTGCTTCCATCCTCATGTGAAGCTGAACCACTAGCCATGAACATAGGCCAGGGCCTCAGCCGTTCCTTGCCACTCCGTGTGGTAAATGGCATATTGGCAAGTTTACGCTTCTCCTCCGACAATTTTATTTTAGGTTTTGGAGTCCTTTTTTTTCTGATATTTGGTGTTTTGGATTTGACATGCTCTGTACTATGACATTGGGCATCGGCCTTGGCAGACGACGTTGCTGGCATTTCATCGTCTCGGCCATGACTAGTGGCAGCAGCTTCAGCACGAGGTGGAAGTGGATCTTGATCTTTCCCTAATTTTGGAACCTCAACTTTTTTGTTCTCCATATTTTATAGGCAGAACTAAAAGGCACCTCAGGTAAACAATGGAGATGGATGGATTGGATAGTTTACTAGTATACAATTATGGACGGACTGCCACGGTTAGGTGGTATAAAAAAACCACGGTTAGGTGGTATATATTATAATAATAATACAATTATGGATGGACGGACTGCCTGCCGACTGCCGACACAGAGGTAGCCACAGCCGTGAACTACCGCACTGTACACTGGTTGATAAAGAGATAGTAGTATACTCGTAACAACTAGTATGACACTATGACGACGGTATAAAGAATGGAAAAAAAACCACGGTTAGGTGGTATATATTATAATAATAATACAATTATGGATGGACGGACTGCCTGCCGACTGCCGACACAGAGGTAGCCACAGCCGTGAACTACCGCACTGTACACTGGTTGATAAAGAGATAGTAGTATACTCGTAACAACTAGTATGACACTATGACGACGGTATAAAGAATGCAAAAAAAACCACGGTTAGGTGGTATATATTATAATAATAATACAATTATGGATGGACGGACTGCCTGCCGACTGCCGACACAGAGGTAGCCACAGCCGTGAACTACCGCACTGTACACTGGTTGATAAAGAGATAGTAGTATACTCGTAACAACTAGTATGACACTATGACGACGGTATAAAGAATGCAAAAAAAACCACGGTTAGGTGGTATATATTATAATAATAATACAATTATGGATGGACGGACTGCCTGCCGACTGCCGACACAGAGGTAGCCACAGCCGTGAACTACCGCACTGTACACTGGTTGATAAAGAGATAGTAGTATACTCGTAACAACTAGTATGACACTATGACGACGGTATAAAGAATGAAAAAAAAACCACGGTTAGGTGGTATATATTATAATAATAATACAATTATGGATGGACGGACTGCCTGCCGACTGCCGACACAGAGGTAGCCACAGCCGTGAACTACCGCACTGTACACTGGTTGATAAAGAGATAGTAGTATACTCGTAACAATTAGGATGACACTATGACGGTATAAAGAATGAAAAAAAAACCACGGTTAGGTGGTAGGTATATAATAATAAATAATACAATTCTGGTCGGACGGACTGCCTGCCGTGTGCCGACACAGAGGTAGCCACAGCCGTGAACTACCGCACTGTACACTGGTTGATAAAGAGATAGTAGTATACTCGTAACAATTAGGATGACACTATGACGGTATAAAGAATGAAAAAAAAACCACGGTTAGGTGGTAGGTATATAATAATAAATAATACAATTCTGGTCGGACGGACTGCCTGCCGTGTGCCGACACAGAGGTAGCCACAGCCGTGAACTACCGCACTGTACACTGGTTGATAAAGAGATAGTAGTATACTCGTAACAATTAGGATGACACTATGATGGTATAAAGAATGAAAAAAAAACCACGGTTAGGTGGTAGGTATATAATAATAAATAATACAATTCTGGTCGGACGGACTGCCTGCCGTGTGCCGACACAGAGGTAGCCACAGCCGTGAACTACCGCACTGTACACTGGTTGATAAAGTGATAGTAGTATACTCGTAACAATTAGGATGACACTATGACGGTATAAAGAATGAAAAAAAAAACACGGTTAGGTGGTAGGTATATAATAATAAATAATACAATTCTGGTCGGACGGACTGCCTGCCGTGTGCCGACACAGAGGTAGCCACAGCCGTGAACTACCGCACTGTACACTGGTTGATAAAGAGATAGTAGTATACTCGTAACAATTAGGATGACACTATGACGGTATAAAGAATGAAAAAAAAACCACGGTTAGGTGGTAGGTATATAATAATAAATAATACAATTCTGGTCGGACGGACTGCCTGCCGTGTGCCGACACAGAGGTAGCCACAGCCGTGAACTACCGCACTGTACACTGGTTGATAAAGAGATAGTAGTATACTCGTAACAATTAGGATGACACTATGACGGTATAAAGAATGAAAAAAAAACCACGGTTAGGTGGTAGGTATATAATAATAAATAATACAATTCTGGTCGGACGGACTGCCTGCCGTGTGCCGACACAGAGGTAGCCACAGCCGTGAACTACCGCACTGTACACTGGTTGATAAAGAGATAGTAGTATACTCGTAACAATTAGGATGACACTATGACGGTATAAAGAATGAAAAAAAAACCACGGTTAGGTGGTAGGTATATAATAATAAATAATACAATTCTGGTCGGACGGACTGCCTGCCGTGTGCCGACACAGAGGTAGCCACAGCCGTGAACTACCGCACTGTACACTGGTTGATAAAGAGATAGTAGTATACTCGTAACAATTAGGATGACACTATGACGGTATAAAGAATGAAAAAAAAACCACGGTTAGGTGGTAGGTATATAATAATAAATAATACAATTCTGGTCGGACGGACTGCCTGCCGTGTGCCGACACAGAGGTAGCCACAGCCGTGAACTACCGCACTGTACTGTGTCTGCTGCTAATATAGACTGGTTGATATTTAAAGAGATATTAGTAGTATACAACAATACTATACTGGTGGTCAGGCACTGGTCACCACTCCTGCAGCAAAAGTGTGCACTGTTAATTAATATAATTGTACTCCTGGCTCCTGCTAACAACCTGCAGTGCTCCCCAGTCTCCCCCACAATTAATTATAAGCTTTTAATTTATACATTGATGACTGTGCAGCACACTGGGCTGAGCTGAGTGCACACAGACTGAGTCACACTGTGTGACTGACTGTGCTGTGTATCGTTTTTTTTTTCAGGCAGAGAACGGATATAGCAGAGAGAAGTGAACGGATATATTATATTAAATAAAAGTTAACTAGCAACTGCACTGGTCACTGACTGTGGTAAACTAACTCTGTCTGCGACTCTGCACAATCTCTCTCTATCTAATCTATCTATCTCTATTCTAATGGAGAGGACGCCAGACACGTCCTCTCCCTATCAATCTCAATGCACGAGTGAAAATGGCGGCGACGCGCGGCTCCTTATATAGAATCCGAGTCTCGCGATAGAATCCGAGCCTCGCGAGAATCCGACAGCGTCATGATGACGTTCGGGCGCGCTCGGGTTAACCGAGCAAGGCGGGAAGATCCGAGTCGCTCGGACCCGTGGAAAAAAAAGTGAAGTTCGTGCGGGTTCGGATTCAAAGAAACCGAACCCGCTCATCTCTAATAGAATGGAGGAGTGTATCAGGTGTATGGAATGGAGGAGTGTATCAGGTGTATGGAATGGAGGAGTGTACCAGGGGTATGCAATGGAGGAGTGTATCAGGTGTATAGAATGGAGGAGTGTATCAGGTGTGTGGAATCGAGGAGTGTTCCAGGTGTATAGAATGGAGGAGTGTACCAGGTGTATAGAATGGAGGAGTATACTGGGTGTAAAGAATGGAGGAGTGTACCAGGTGTATAGAATGGAGGAGTGTATCAGGTGTATAGAATGGAGGAGTGTACCAGGTGTATAGAATGGAGGAGTGTACCAGGTGTAAAGAATGGAGGAGTGTACCAGGTGTATAGAATGGAGGAGTGTATCAGGTGTATAGAATGGAGGAGTGTACCAGGTGTATAGAATGGAGGAGTGTATCAGGTGTATAGAATGGAGGAGTGTATCAGGTGTATAGAATGGAGGAGTGTATCAGGTGTATGGAATGGAGGAGTGTATCAGGTGTATGGAATGGAGGAGTGTACCAGGTGTATGGAATGGAGGAGTGTATCAGGTGTATAGAATGGAGGAGTGTATCAGGTGTATGGAATCGAGGAGTGTTTCAGGTGTATAGAATGGAGGAGTGTACCAGGTGTATAGAATGGAGGAGTGTACCGGGTGTATAGAATGGAGGAGTGTACCAGGTGTATAGAATGGAGGAGTGTATCAGGTGTATAGGATGGAGGAGTGTACCAGGTGTATAGAATAGAGGAGTGTACCAGGTGTATAGAATGGAGGAGTGTACCAGGTGTATAGAATGGAGGAGTTTATCAGGTGTATAGAATGGAGGAGTGTACCAGGTGTATAGAATGGAGGAGTGTATCAGGTGTATAGAATGGAGGAGTGTATCAGGTGTATAGAATGGAGGAGTGTATCAGGTGTATAGAATGGAGGAGTGTACCAGGTGTATGGAATGGAGGAGTGTATCAGGTGTATAGAATGGCGGAGTGTATCAGGTGTATAGAATGGAGGAGTGTAT
The DNA here is from genome assembly GCF_028390025.1 of Pseudophryne corroboree. NCBI lineage: Eukaryota > Metazoa > Chordata > Amphibia > Anura > Myobatrachidae > Pseudophryne > Pseudophryne corroboree. Next base: position 483,336,160 of record NC_086451.1, read on the forward strand.
CCGGTGTATAGAATGGAGGAGTGTACCAGGTGTATGGAATGGAGGAGTGTATCAGGTGTATGGAATGGATGAGTGTATCAGGTGTATAGAATGGAGGAGTGTACCAGGTGTATAGAATGGAGGAGTGTACCAGGTGTATAGAATGGAGGAGTGTATCAGGTGTATAGAATGGAGGAGTGTAGCAGGTGTATAGAATGGAGGAGTGTATCAGGTGTATAGGATGGAGGAGTGTATCAGGTGTATAGGATGGAGGAGTGTATCAGGTGTATAGGATGGAGGAGTGTATCAGGTGTATAGAATGGAGGAGTGTATCAGGTGTATAGAATGGAGGAGTGTAGCAGGTGTATAGAATGGAGGAGTGTATCAGGTGTATAGGATGGAGGAGTGTATCAGGTGTATAGGATGGAGGAGTGTACCAGGTGTATAGGATGGAGGAGTGTATCAGGTGTATAGAATGGAGGAGTGTATCAGGTGTATAGAATGGAGGAGTGTATCAGGTGTATGGAATGGAGGAGTGTACCAGGTGTATGGAATGGAGGAGTGTATCAGGTGTATAGAATGGAGGAGTGTATCAGGTGTATAGAATGGAGGAGTGTATCAGGTGTATAGAATGGAGGAGTGTACCAGGTGTATAGAATGGAGGAGTGTACCAGGTGTATAGAATGGAGGAGTGTATCAGGTGTATAGATTGGAGGAGTGTACCAGGTGTATAGAATGGAGGAGTGTATCAGGTGTATAGAATGGAGGAGTGTATTAGGTGTATAGGATGGAGGAGTGTACCAGGTGTATAGAATGGAGGAGTGTATCAGGTGTATAGAATGGAGGAGTGTATCAGGTGTATAGAATGGAGGAGTGTATCAGGTGTATAGAATGGAGGAGTGTACCAGGTGTATGGAATGGAGCAGTGTATCAGGTGTATGGAATGGAGGAGTGTATCAGGTGTATAGAATGGAGGAGTGTATCAGGTGTATAGAATGGAGGAGTGTATCAGGTGTATAGAATGGAGGAGTGTATCAGGTGTATAGAATGGTGGAGTTTATCAGGTGTATAGAATGGAGGCGTGTACCAGGTGTATAGAATGGAGGAGTTTATCGGGTGTATAGAATGGAGGAGTGTATCGGGTGTATAGAATGGAGGAGTGTACCAGGTGTATAGAATGGAGGAGTGTATCAGGTGTATGGAATGGAGGAATGTATCAGGTGTATAGAATGGAGGAGTGTACCAGGTGTATAGAGTGGAGGAGTGCACCAGGTGTATAGAGTGGAGGAGTGTACTGGGTGTATAGAATGGAGGAGTGTACCGGGTGTATAGAATGGAGGAGTGTATCGGGTGTCTGGAATGGAGGAGTGTATCAGGTGTATATAATGGAGGAGTGTACCGGGTGTATAGAATGTAGGAGTGTATCGGGTGTCTGGAATGGAGGAGTGTTTCAGGTGTATAGAATGGAGGAGTGTACCAGGTGTATAGAATGGAGGAGTGTACCAGGTGTATAGAATGGAGGAGTGTATCAGGTGTATAGAATGGAGGAGTGTACCAGGTATATAGAATGGAGGAGTGTACCAGGTGTATAGGATGGAGGAGTGTATCAGGTGTATAGAATGGAGGAGTGTATCAGGTGTATAGAATGGAGGAGTGTACCAGGTGTATGGAATGGAGGAGTGTATCAGGTGTATAGAATGGAGGAGTGTATCAGGTGTATGGAATGGAGGAGTGTACCAGGTGTATGGAATGGAGGAGTGTATCAGGTGTATAGAATGGAGGAGTGTATCAGGTGTATAGAATGGAGGAGTGTACCAGGTGTATAGAATGGAGGAGTGTATCAGGTGTATAGAATGGAGGAGTGTATCAGGTGTATAGAATGGAGGAGTGTACCAGGTGTATAGAATGGATGAGTGTATCAGGTGTATAGAATGGAGGAGTGTACCAGGTGTAGAGAATGGAGGAGTGTACCAGGTGTATAGGATGGAGGAGTGTACCAGGTGTATAGAATGGAGGAGTGAACCAGGTGTATAGAATGGAGGAGTGTACCAGGTGTATAGAATGGAGGAGTGTACCGGGTGTATAGAATGGAGGAGTGTACCAGGTGTATAGAATGGAGGAGTGTATCAGGTGTATAGAATGGAGGAGTGTACCGGGTGTATAGAATGGAGGAGTGTATCAGGTGTATAGAGTGGAGGAGTGTATCAGGTGTATAGAATGGAGGAGTGTATCAGGTGTATAGAATGGAGGAGTGTATCAGGTGTATAGAATGGAGGAGTGTATCAGGTGTATAGAATGGAGGAGTGTATCAGGTGTATAGAATGGAGGAGTGTATCAGGTGTATGGAATGGAGGAGTGTATCAGGTGTATGGAATGGAGGAGTGTACCAGGGGTATGCAATGGAGGAGTGTATCAGGTGTATAGAATGGAGGAGTGTATCAGGTGTGTGGAATCGAGGAGTGTTCCAGGTGTATAGAATGGAGGAGTGTACCAGGTGTATAGAATGGAGGAGTATACTGGGTGTAAAGAATGGAGGAGTGTACCAGGTGTATAGAATGGAGGAGTGTATCAGGTGTATAGAATGGAGGAGTGTACCAGGTGTATAGAATGGAGGAGTGTACCAGGTGTATAGAATGGAGGAGTGTACCAGGTGTATAGAATGGAGGAGTGTATCAGGTGTATAGAATGGAGGAGTGTACCAGGTGTATAGAATGGAGGAGTGTATCAGGTGTATAGAATGGAGGAGTGTATCAGGTGTATAGAATGGAGGAGTGTATCAGGTGTATGGAATGGAGGAGTGTACCAGGTGTATGGAATGGAGGAGTGTACCAGGTGTATGGAATGGAGGAGTGTATCAGGTGTATAGAATGGAGGAGTGTATCAGGTGTATGGAATCGAGGAGTTTTTCAGGTGTATAGAATGGAGGAGTGTACCAGGTGTATAGAATGGAGGAGTGTACCGGGTGTATAGAATGGAGGAGTGTACCAGGTGTATAGAATGGAGGAGTGTATCAGGTGTATAGGATGGAGGAGTGTACCAGGTGTATAGAATAGAGGAGTGTACCAGGTGTATAGAATGGAGGAGTGTACCAGGTGTATAGAATGGAGGAGTGTATCAGGTGTATAGAATGGAGGAGTGTACCAGGTGTATAGAATGGAGGAGTGTATCAGGTGTATAGAATGGAGGAGTGTATCAGGTGTATAGAATGGAGGAGTGTATCAGGTGTATAGAATGGAGGAGTGTACCAGGTGTATGGAATGGAGGAGTGTATCAGGTGTATAGAATGGCGGAGTGTATCAGGTGTATAGAATGGAGGAGTGTATCCGGTGTATAGAATGGAGGAGTGTACCAGGTGTATGGAATGGAGGAGTGTATCAGGTGTATGGAATGGAGGAGTGTATCAGGTGTATAGAATGGAGTAGTGTACCAGGTGTATAGAATGGAGGAGTGTACCAGGTGTATAGAATGGAGGAGTGTATCAGGTGTATAGAATGGAGGAGTGTAGCAGGTGTATAGAATGGAGGAGTGTATCAGGTATATAGGATGGAGGAGTGTATCAGGTGTATAGGATGGAGGAGTGTATCAGGTGTATAGAATGGAGGAGTGTATCAGGTGTATAGAATGGAGGAGTGTATCAGGTGTATAGAATGGAGGAGTGTAGCAGGTGTATAGAATGGAGGAGTGTAGCAGGTGTATAGAATGGAGGAGTGTACCAGGTATATAGAATGGAGGAGTGTACCAGGTGTATAGGATGGAGGAGTGTATCAGGTGTATAGAATGGAGGAGTGTATCAGGTGTATAGAATGGAGGAGTGTACCAGGTGTATGGAATGGAGGAGTGTATCAGGTGTATAGAATGGAGGAGTGTATCAGGTGTATGGAATGGAGGAGTGTACCAGGTGTATGGAATGGAGGAGTGTATCAGGTGTATAGAATGGAGGAGTGTATCAGGTGTATAGAATGGAGGAGTGTACCAGGTGTATAGAATGGAGGAGTGTATCAGGTGTATAGAATGGAGGAGGGTATCAGGTGTATAGAATGGAGGAGTGTACCAGGTGTATAGAATGGATGAGTGTATCAGGTGTATAGAATGGAGGAGTGTATTAGGTGTATAGGATGGAGGAGTGTACCAGGTGTATAGAATGGAGGAATGTATCAGGTGTATATAATGGAGTAGTGTATCAGGTGTATAGAATGGAGGAGTGTATCTGGTGTATAGAATGGAGGAGTGTACCAGGTGTATGGAATGGAGGAGTGTATCAGGTGTATAGAATGGAGGAGTGTATCAGGTGTATAGAATGGAGGAGTTTATCAGGTGTATAGAATGGAGGAGTGTACCAGGTGTATAGAATGGAGGAGTTTATCTGGTGTATAGAATGGAGGAGTGTATCGGGTGTATAGAATGGAGGAGTGTACCAGGTGTATAGAATGGAGGAGTGTATCAGGTGTATAGAATGGAGGAGTGTACCAGGTGTATAGAATGGAGGAGTGTACCAGGTGTATAGAGTGGAGGAGTGTACCAGGTGTATAGAGTGGAGGAGTGTACCGGGTGTATAGAATGGAGGAGTGTACCGGGTGTATAGAATGGAGGAGTGTATCAGGTGTATAGAATGGAGGAGAGTACCAGGTGTATAGAATGGAGGAGTGTATCAGGTGTATAGAATGGAGGAGTGTACCAGGTGTATAGAATGGAGGAGTGTATCAGGTGTATAGAATGGAGGAGTGTACCAGGTGTATAGAATGGAGGAGTGTACCAGGTGTATAGAATGGAGGAGTGTATCAGGTGTATAGAATGGAGGAGTGTAGCAGGTGTATAGAATGGAGGAGTGTGTTAGTTGTATGGAATGGAGCAGTGTACCAGGTGTATAGAATGGAGGAGTGTATCAGGTGTATAGAATGGAGGAGCGTATCGGGTGTATAGAATAGAGGAGTGTACCAGGTGCATAGAATGGAGGAGTGTACCAGGTGTATAGAATGGAGGAGTGTACCAGGTATATAGAATGGAGGAGTGTATCAGGTGTATAGAATGGAGGAGTGTATCAGGTGTATAGAATGGAGGAGTGTATCAGGTGTATAGGATGGAGGAGTGTATCAGGTGTATAGAATGGAGGAGTGTACCAGGTATATAGAATGGAGGAGTGTATCAGGTGTATAGAATGGAGGAGTGTATCAGGTGTATAGAATGGAGGAGTGTACCAGGTGTATAGAATGGAGGAGTGTACCAGGTGAATAGGATGCAGGAGTGTATCAGGTCTATAGAATGGAGGAGTGTACCAGGTGTATAGGATGGAGGAGTGTATCAGGTGTATAGAATGGAGGAGTGTATCAGGTGTATGGAATGGAGGAGTGTATCAGGTGTATAGGATGGAGGAGTGTATCAGGTTTATAGAATGGAGGAGTGTAGCAGGTGTATAGAATGGAGGAGTGTACCAGGTGTATAGAATGGAGGAGTGTATCAGGTGTATAGAATGGAGGAGTGTACCAGGTGTATAGGATGGAGGAGTATATCAGGTGTATGGAATGGAGGAGTGTACCAGGTGTATAGAATGGAGGAGTGTACCAGGTGTATAGGATGGAGGAGTGTATCAGGTGTATAGAATAGAGGAGTGTACCAGGTGTATAGGATGGAGGAGTATATCAGGTGTATAGAATGGAGGAGTGTATCAGGTGTATAGAATGGAGGAGTGTATCAGGTGTATAGAATGTAGGAGTGTATCAGGTGTATAGAATGGAGGAGTGTATCAGGTGTATAGAATGGAGGAGTGTATCAGGTGTACAGAATGGAGGAGTGTACCAGGTGTATAGAATGGAGGAGTGTACCTGGTGTATAGAATAGAGGAGTGTATCGGGTGTATAGAATGGAGGAGTGTATCAGGTGTATAGAGTGGAGGAGTGTACCAGGTGTATAGAGTGGAGGAGTGTACCGGGTGTATAGAATGGAGGAGTGTACCGGGTGTATAGAATGGAGGAGTGTATCAGGTGTATAGAATGGAGGAGAGTACCAGGTGTATAGAATGGAGGAGTGTATCAGGTGTATAGAATGGAGGAGTGTACCAGGTGTATAGAATGGAGGAGTGTATCAGGTGTATAGAATGGAGGAGTGTACCAGGTGTATAGAATGGAGGAGTGTACCAGGTGTATAGAATGGAGGAGTGTATCAGGTGTATAGAATGGAGGAGTGTAGCAGGTGTATAGAATGGAGGAGTGTGTTAGTTGTATGGAATGGAGCAGTGTACCAGGTGTATAGAATGGAGGAGTGTATCAGGTGTATAGAATGGAGGAGTGTATCGGGTGTATAGAATAGAGGAGTGTACCAGGTGCATAGAATGGAGGAGTGTACCAGGTGTATAGAATGGAGGAGTGTACCAGGTATATAGAATGGAGGAGTGTATCAGGTGTATAGAATGGAGGAGTGTATCAGGTGTATAGAATGGAGGAGTGTATCAGGTGTATAGGATGGAGGAGTGTATCAGGTGTATAGAATGGAGGAGTGTACCAGGTATATAGAATGGAGGAGTGTATCAGGTGTATAGAATGGAGGAGTGTATCAGGTGTATAGAATGGAGGAGTGTATCAGGTGTATAGAATGGAGGAGTGTACCAGGTGAATAGGATGGAGGAGTGTATCAGGTGTATAGAATGGAGGAGTGTACCAGGTGTATAGGATGGAGGAGTGTATCAGGTGTATAGAATGGAGGAGTGTATCAGGTGTATGGAATGGAGGAGTGTATCAGGTGTATAGGATGGAGGAGTGTATCAGGTTTATAGAATGGAGGAGTGTAGCAGGTGTATAGAATGGAGGAGTGTACCAGGTGTATAGAATGGAGGAGTGTATCAGGTGTATAGAATGGAGGAGTGTACCAGGTGTATAGGATGGAGGAGTATATCAGGTGTATGGAATGGAGGAGTGTACCAGGTGTATAGAATGGAGGAGTGTACCAGGTGTATAGGATGGAGGAGTGTATCAGGTGTATAGAATAGAGGAGTGTACCAGGTGTATAGGATGGAGGAGTATATCAGGTGTATAGAATGGAGGAGTGTATCAGGTGTATAGAATGGAGGAGTGTATCAGGTGTATAGAATGTAGGAGTGTATCAGGTGTATAGAATGGAGGAGTGTATCAGGTGTATAGAATGGAGGAGTGTATCAGGTGTACAGAATGGAGGAGTGTACCAGGTGTATAGAATGGAGGAGTGTACCTGGTGTATAGAATAGAGGAGTGTATCGGGTGTATAGAATGGAGGAGTGTATCAGGTGTATAGAATGGATGAGTGTATCAGGTGTATAGAATGGAGGAGTGTATCAGGTGTATAGAATAGAGGAGTGTACCAGGTGTATAGAATGGATGAGTGTATCAGGTGTATAGAATGGAGGAGTGTATCAGGTGTATAGAATGGAGGAGTGTATCAGGTGTATAGGATGAAGGAGTGTACCAGGTGTATAGAATGGAGGAGTGTATCAGGTGTATGGAATGGAGGAGTGTATCAGGTGTATGGAATGGAGGAGTGTATCAGGTGTATAGAATGGAGGAGTGTACCAGGTGTATAGAATGGAGGAGTGTATCAGGTGTATAGAATGGAGGAGTGTATCAGGTGTATAGAATGGAGGAGTGTACCAGGTGTATAGAATGGATGAGTGTATCAGGTGTATAGAATGGAGGAGTGTACCAGGTGTAGAGAATGGAGGAGTGTACCAGGTGTATAGGATGGAGGAGTGTACCAGGTGTATAGAATGGAGGAGTGAACCAGGTGTATAGAATGGAGGAGTGTACCAGGTGTATAGAATGGAGGAGTGTACCGGGTGTATAGAATGGAGGAGTGTACCAGGTGTATAGAATGGAGGAGTGTATCAGGTGTATAGAATGGAGGAGTGTACCGGGTGTATAGAATGGAGGAGTGTATCAGGTGTATAGAGTGGAGGAGTGTATCAGGTGTATAGAATGGAGGAGTGTATCAGGTGTAAAGAATGGAGGAGTGTATCAGGTGTATAGAATGGAGGAGTGTACCAGGTGTATGGAATGGAGGAGTGTACCAGGTGTATGGAATGGAGGAGTGTATCAGGTGTATAGAATGGAGGAGTGTATCAGGTGTATGGAATCGAGGAGTTTTTCAGGTGTATAGAATGGAGGAGTGTACCAGGTGTATAGAATGGAGGAGTGTACCGGGTGTATAGAATGGAGGAGTGTACCAGGTGTATAGAATGGAGGAGTGTATCAGGTGTATAGGATGGAGGAGTGTACCAGGTGTATAGAATAGAGGAGTGTACCAGGTGTATAGAATGGAGGAGTGTACCAGGTGTATAGAATGGAGGAGTGTATCAGGTGTATAGAATGGAGGAGTGTACCAGGTGTATAGAATGGAGGAGTGTATCAGGTGTATAGAATGGAGGAGTGTATCAGGTGTATAGAATGGAGGAGTGTATCAGGTGTATAGAATGGAGGAGAGTACCAGGTGTATGGAATGGAGGAGTGTATCAGGTGTATAGAATGGCGGAGTGTATCAGGTGTATAGAATGGAGGAGTGTATCCGGTGTATAGAATGGAGGAGTGTACCAGGTGTATGGAATGGAGGAGTGTATCAGGTGTATGGAATGGAGGAGTGTATCAGGTGTATAGAATGGAGTAGTGTACCAGGTGTATAGAATGGAGGAGTGAACCAGGTGTATAGAATGGAGGAGTGTATCAGGTGTATAGAATGGAGGAGTGTAGCAGGTGTATAGAATGGAGGAGTGTATCAGGTGTATAGGATGGAGGAGTGTATCAGGTGTATAGGATGGAGGAGTGTATCAGGTGTATAGAATGGAGGAGTGTATCAGGTGTATAGAATGGAGGAGTGTATCAGGTGTATAGAATGGAGGAGTGTAGCAGGTGTATAGAATGGAGGAGTGTAGCAGGTGTATAGAATGGAGGAGTGTACCAGGTATATAGAATGGAGTAGTGTACCAGGTGTATAGGATGGAGGAGTGTATCAGGTGTATAGAATGGAGGAGTGTATCAGGTGTATAGAATGGAGGAGTGTACCAGGTGTATGGAATGGAGGAGTGTATCAGGTGTATAGAATGGAGGAGTGTATCAGGTGTATGGAATGGAGGAGTGTACCAGGTGTATGGAATGGAGGAGTGTATCAGGTGTATAGAATGGAGGAGTGTATCAGGTGTATAGAATGGAGGAGTGTACCAGGTGTATAGAATGGAGGAGTGTATCAGGTGTATAGAATAGAGGAGGGTATCAGGTGTATAGAATGGAGGAGTGTACCAGGTGTATAGAATGGATGAGTGTATCAGGTGTATAGAATGGAGGAGTGTATTAGGTGTATAGGATGGAGGAGTGTACCAGGTGTATAGAATGGAGGAATGTATCAGGTGTATATAATGGAGTAGTGTATCAGGTGTATAGAATGGAGGAGTGTATCTGGTGTATAGAATGGAGGAGTGTACCAGGTGTATGGAATGGAGGAGTGTATCAGGTGTATAGAATGGAGGAGTGTATCAGGTGTATAGAATGGAGGAGTTTATCAGGTGTATAGAATGGAGGAGTGTACCAGGTGTATAGAATGGAGGAGTTTATCTGGTGTATAGAATGGAGGAGTGTATCGGGTGTATAGAATGGAGGAGTGTACCAGGTGTATAGAATGGAGGAGTGTATCAGGTGTATAGAATGGAGGAGTGTACCAGGTGTATAGAATGGAGGAGTGTACCAGGTGTATAGAGTGGAGGAGTGTACCAGGTGTATAGAGTGGAGGAGTGTACCGGGTGTATAGAATGGAGGAGTGTACCGGGTGTATAGAATGGAGGAGTGTATCAGGTGTATAGAATGGAGGAGAGTACCAGGTGTATAGAATGGAGGAGTGTATCAGGTGTATAGAATGGAGGAGTGTACCAGGTGTATAGAATGGAGGAGTGTATCAGGTGTATAGAATGGAGGAGTGTACCAGGTGTATAGAATGGAGGAGTGTACCAGGTGTATAGAATGGAGGAGTGTATCAGGTGTATAGAATGGAGGAGTGTAGCAGGTGTATAGAATGGAGGAGTGTGTTAGTTGTATGGAATGGAGCAGTGTACCAGGTGTATAGAATGGAGGAGTGTATCAGGTGTATAGAATGGAGGAGTGTATCAGGTGTACAGAATGGAGGAGTGTATCGGGTGTATAGAATAGAGGAGTGTACCAGGTGCATAGAATGGAGGAGTGTACCAGGTGTATAGAATGGAGGAGTGTACCAGGTATATAGAATGGAGGAGTGTATCAGGTGTATAGAATGGAGGAGTGTATCAGGTGTATAGAATGGAGGAGTGTATCAGGTGTATAGGATGGAGGAGTGAATCAGGTGTATAGAATGGAGGAGTGTACCAGGTATATAGAATGGAGGAGTGTATCAGGTGTATAGAATGGAGGAGTGTATCAGGTGTATAGAATGGAGGAGTGTATCAGGTGTATAGAATGGAGGAGTGTACCAGGTGAATAGGATGGAGGAGTGTATCAGGTGTATAGAATGGAGGAGTGTACCAGGTGTATAGGATGGAGGAGTGTATCAGGTGTATAGAATGGAGGAGTGTATCAGGTGTATGGAATGGAGGAGTGTATCAGGTGTATAGGATGGAGGAGTGTATCAGGTTTATAGAATGGAGGAGTGTAGCAGGTGTATAGAATGGAGGAGTGTACCAGGTGTATAGAATGGAGGAGTGTATCAGGTGTATAGAATGGAGGAGTGTACCAGGTGTATAGGATGGAGGAGTATATCAGGTGTATGGAATGGAGGAGTGTACCAGGTGTATAGAATGGAGGAGTGTACCAGGTGTATAGGATGGAGGAGTGTATCAGGTGTATAGAATAGAGGAGTGTACCAGGTGTATAGGATGGAGGAGTATATCAGGTGTATAGAATGGAGGAGTGTATCAGGTGTATAGAATGGAGGAGTGTATCAGGTGTATAGAATGTAGGAGTGTATCAGGTGTATAGAATGGAGGAGTGTATCAGGTGTATAGAATGGAGGAGTGTATCAGGTGTACAGAATGGAGGAGTGTACCAGGTGTATAGAATGGAGGAGTGTACCTGGTGTATAGAATAGAGGAGTGTATCGGGTGTATAGAATGGAGGAGTGTATCAGGTGTATAGAATGGATGAGTGTATCAGGTGTATAGAATGGAGGAGTGTATCAGGTGTATAGAATAGAGGAGTGTACCAGGTGTATAGAATGGATGAGTGTATCAGGTGTATAGAATGGAGGAGTGTATCAGGTGTATAGGATGAAGGAGTGTACCAGGTGTATAGAATGGAGGAGTGTATCAGGTGTATGGAATGGAGGAGTGTATCAGGTGTATAGAATGGAGGAGTGTATCAGGTGTATAGAATGGAGGAGTGTACCAGGTGTATAGAATAAAGGAGTGTATCAGGTGTATAGAATGGAGGAGTGTATCAGGTGTATAGAATGGAGGAGTGTACCAGGTGTATAGAATGGATGAGTGTATCAGGTGTATAGAATGGAGGAGTGTACCAGGTGTAGAGAATGGAGGAGTGTACCAGGTGTATAGGATGGAGGAGTGTACCAGGTGTATAGAATGGAGGAGTGAACCAGGTGTATAGAATGGAGGAGTGTACCAGGTGTATAGAATGGAGGAGTGTACCGGGTGTATAGAATGGAGGAGTGTACCAGGTGTATAGAATGGAGGAGTGTATCAGGTGTATAGAATGGAGGAGTGTACCGGGTGTATAGAATGGAGGAGTGTATCAGGTGTATAGAGTGGAGGAGTGTATCAGGTGTATAGAATGGAGGAGTGTATCAGGTGTATAGAATGGAGGAGTGTATCAGGTGTATAGAATGGAGGAGTGTATCAGGTGTATAGAATGGAGGAGTGTATCAGGTGTATGGAATGGAGGAGTGTATCAGGTGTATGGAATGGAGGAGTTTACCAGGGGTATGCAATGGAGGAGTGTATCAGGTGTATAGAATGGAGGAGTGTATCAGGTGTGTGGAATCGAGGAGTGTTCCAGGTGTATAGAATGGAGGAGTGTACCAGGTGTATAGAATGGAGGAGTATACTGGGTGTAAAGAATGGAGGAGTGTACCAGGTGTATAGAATGGAGGAGTGTATCAGGTGTATAGAATGGAGGAGTGTACCAGGTGTATAGAATGGAGGAGTGTACCATGTGTATAGAATGGAGGAGTGTATCAGGTGTATAGAATGGAGGAGTGTACCAGGTGTATAGAATGGAGGAGTGTATCAGGTGTATAGAATGGAGGAGTGTACCAGGTGTATAGAATGGAGGAGTGTATCAGGTGTATAGAATGGAGGAGTGTATCAGGTGTATAGAATGGAGGAGTGTATCAGGTGTATGGAATGGAGGAGTGTATCAGGTGTATGGAATGGAGGAGTGTACCAGGTGTATGGAATGGAGGAGTGTATCAGGTGTATAGAATGGAGGAGTGTATCAGGTGTATGGAATCGAGGAGTGTTTCAGGTGTATAGAATGGAGGAGTGTACCAGGTGTATAGAATGGAGGAGTGTACCGGGTGTATAGAATGGAGGAGTGTACCAGGTGTATAGAATGGAGGAGTGTATCAGGTGTATAGGATGGAGTAGTGTACCAGGTGTATAGAATAGAGGAGTGTACCAGGTGTATAGAATGGAGGAGTGTACCAGGTGTATAGAATGGAGGAGTGTATCAGGTGTATAGAATGGAGGAGTGTACCAGGTGTATAGAATGGAGGAGTGTATCAGGTGTATAGAATGGAGGAGTGTATCAGGTGTATAGAATGGAGGAGTGTATCAGGTGTATAGAATGGAGGAGTGTACCAGGTGTATGGAATGGTGGAGTGTATCAGGTGTATAGAATGGCGGAGTGTATCAGGTGTATAGAATGGAGGAGTGTATCCGGTGTATAGAATGGAGGAGTGTACCAGGTGTATGGAATGGAGGAGTGTATCAGGTGTATGGAATGGAGGAGTGTATCAGGTGTATAGAATGGAGGAGTGTACCAGGTGTATAGAATGGAGGAGTGTACCAGGTGTATAGAATGGAGGAGTGTATCAGGTGTATAGAATGGAGGAGTGTAGCAGGTGTATAGAATGGAGGAGTGTATCAGGTGTATAGGATGGAGGAGTGTATCAGGTGTATAGGATGGAGGAGTGTATCAGGTGTATAGAATGGAGGAGTGTATCAGGTGTATAGAATGGAGGAGTGTATCAGGTGTATAGAATGGAGGAGTGTAGCAGGTGTATAGAATGGAGGAGTGTATCAGGTGTATAGAATGGAGGAGTGTACCAGGTATATAGAATGGAGGAGTGTACCAGGTGTATAGGATGGAGGAGTGTATCAGGTGTAAAGAATGGAGGAGTGTACCAGGTGTATGGAATGGAGGAGTGTATCAGGTGTATAGAATGGAGGAGTGTATCAGGTGTATGGAATGGAGGAGTGTACCAGGTGTATGGAATGGAGGAGTGTATCAGGTGTATAGAATGGAGGAGTGTATCAGGTGTATAGAATGGAGGAGTGTACCAGGTGTATAGAATGGAGGAGTGTATCAGGTGTATAGAATGGAGGAGTGTATCAGGTGTATAGAATGGAGGAGTGTACCAGGTGTATAGAATGGATGAGTGTATCAGGTGTATAGAATGGAGGAGTGTATTAGGTGTATAGGATGGAGGAGTGTACCAGGTGTATAGAATGGAGGAATGTATCAGGTGTATAGAATGGAGTAGTGTATCAGGTGTATAGAATGGAGGAGTGTATCAGGTGTATAGAATGGAGGAGTGTACCAGGTGTATGGAATGGAGGAGTGTATCAGGTGTATAGAATGGAGGAGTTTATCAGGTGTATAGAATGGAGGAGTGTACCAGGTGTATAGAATGGAGGAGTTTATCTGGTGTATAGAATGGAGGAGTGTATCGGGTGTATAGAATGGAGGAGTGTACCAGGTGTATAGAATGGAGGAGTGTATCAGGTGTATAGAATGGAGGAGTGTACCAGGTGTATAGAATGGAGGAGTGTACCAGGTGTATAGAGTGGAGGAGTGTACCAGGTGTATAGAGTGGAGGAGTGTACCGGGTGTATAGAATGGAGGAGTGTACCGGGTGTATAGAATGGAGGAGTGTATCAGGTGTATAGAATGGAGGAGTGTACCAGGTGTATAGAATGGAGGAGTGTATCAGGTGTATAGAATGGAGGAGTGTACCAGGTGTATAGAATGGAGGAGTGTATCAGGTGTATAGAATGGAGGAGTGTACCAGGTGTATAGAATGGAGGAGTGTACCAGGTGTATAGAATGGAGGAGTGTATCAGGTGCATAGAATGGAGGAGTGTATCAGGTGTATAGAATGGAGGAGTGTGTTAGTTGTATGGAATGGAGCAGTGTACCAGGTGTATAGAATGGAGGAGTGTATCAGGTGTATAGAATGGAGGAGTGTATCAGGTGTACAGAATGGAGGAGTGTATCGGGTGTATAGAATAGAGGAGTGTACCAGGTGCATAGAATGGAGGAGTGTACCAGGTGTATAGAATGGAGGAGTGTACCAGGTATATAGAATGGAGGAGTGTATCAGGTGTATAGAATGGAGGAGTGTATCAGGTGTATAGAATGGAGGAGTGTATCAGGTGTATAGGATGGAGGAGTGTATCAGGTGTATAGAATGGAGGAGTGTACCAGGTATATAGAATGGAGGAGTGTATCAGGTGTATAGAATGGAGGAGTGTATCAGGTGTATAGAATGGAGGAGTGTATCAGGTGTATAGAATGGAGGAGTGTACCAGGTGAATAGGATGGAGGAGTGTATCAGGTGTATAGAATGGAGGAGTGTACCAGGTGTATAGGATGGAGGAGTGTATCAGGTGTATAGAATGGAGGAGTCTATCAGGTGTATGGAATGGAGGAGTGTATCAGGTGTATAGGATGGAGGAGTGTATCAGGTTTATAGAATGGAGGAGTGTAGCAGGTGTATATAATGGAGGAGTGTACCAGGTGTATAGAATGGAGGAGTGTATCAGGTGTATAGAATGGAGGAGTGTACCAGGTGTATAGGATGGAGGAGTATATCAGGTGTATGGAATGGAGGAGTGTACCAGGTGTATAGAATGGAGGAGTGTACCAGGTGTATAGGATGGAGGAGTGTATCAGGTGTATAGAATAGAGGAGTGTACCAGGTGTATAGGATGGAGGAGTATATCAGGTGTATAGAATGGAGGAGTGTATCAGGTGTATAGAATGGAGGAGTGTATCAGGTGTATAGAATGTAGGAGTGTATCAGGTGTATAGAATGGAGGAGTGTATCAGGTGTATAGAATGGAGGAGTGTATCAGGTGTACAGAATGGAGGAGTGTACCAGGTGTATAGAATGGAGGAGTGTACCTGGTGTATAGAATAGAGGAGTGTATCGGGTGTATAGAATGGAGGAGTGTATCAGGTGTATAGAATGGATGAGTGTATCAGGTGTATAGAATGGAGGAGTGTATCAGGTGTATAGAATAGAGGAGTGTACCAGGTGTATAGAATGGAGGAGTGTATCAGGTGTATAGAATGGAGGAGTGTATCAGGTGTATAGAATGGAGGAGTGTATCAGGTGTATAGGATGAAGGAGTGTACCAGGTGTATAGAATGGAGGAGTGTATCAGGTGTATAGAATGGAGGAGTGTATCAGGTGTATAAGATGAAGGAGTCTACCAGGTGTATAGAATGGAGGAGTGTATCAGGTGTATAAAATGGAGGAGTGTACCAGGTTTATAGAATGGAGGAGTGTATCAGGTGTATAGAATGGAGGAGTGTATCAGGTGTACGGAATGGAGGAGTGTATCAGGTGTATAGAGTGGAGGAGTGTATCAGGTGTATAGAATGGAGGAGTGTATCAGGTGTATGGAATGGAGGAGTGTATCAGGTGTATAGAATGGAGGAGTGTATCTGGTGTATGGAATGGAGGAGTGTATCAGGTGTATGGAATGGAGGAGTGTATCAGGTGTATAGAATGGAGGAGTGTATCAGGTGTATGGAATGGAGGAGTGTATCAGGTGTATGGAATGGAGGAGTGTATCAGGTGTATAGAATGGAGGAGTGTATCAGGTGTATAGAATGGAGGAGTGTATCAGGTGTATGGAATGGAGGAGTGTATCAGGTGTATGGAATGGAGGAGTGTACCAGGTGTATAGAATGGAGAAGTGTACCAGGTGTATAGAATATAGGAGTGTATCGGGTGTATAGAATGGAGGAGTGTATCAGGTGTATAGAATGGAGGAGTGTATCAGGTGTATAGAATGGAGGAGTGTACCAGGTATATAGAATGGAGGAGTGTATCAGGTGTATAGAATGGAGGAGTGTATCAGGTGTATAGAATGGAGGAGTGTACCAGGTGTGTAGGATGGAGGAGTGTACCAGGTGTATAGGATGGAGGAGTGTATCAGGTGTATAGAATGGAGGAGTGTACCAGGTGTATAGGATGGAGGAGTATATCAGGTGTTTGGAATGGAGGAGTGTACCAGGTGTATAGAATGGAGGAGTGTACCAGGTGTATAGGATGGAGGAGTGTATCAGGTGTATAGAATAGAGGAGTGTACCAGGTGTATAGGATGGAGGAGTATATCAGGTGTATAGAATGGAGGAGTGTACCAGGTGTATAGAATGGAGGAGTGTATCAGGTGTATAGGATGGAGGAGTGTACCAGGTGTATAGGATGGAGGAGTGTATCAGGTGTATAGAATGGAGGAGTGTACCAGGTGTATAGACTGGAGGAGTGTATTAGGTGTATAGACTGGAGGAGTGTATTAGGTGTATAGAATGGAGGAGTGTATCAGGTGTATAGAATGAAGGAGTGTATCAGGTGTATAGAATGGAGGAGTGTATCAGGTGTATGGAATGGAGGAGTGTATCAGGTGTATAGAATGGAGGAGTGTATCAGGTGTATAGAATGGAGGAGTGCACCAGGTGTATAGACTGGAGGAGTGTATTAGGTGTATAGAATGGAGGAGTGTATCAGGTGTATAGAATGGAGGAGTGTATCAGGTGTATAGAATGGAGGAGTGTATCAGGTGTATGGAATGGAGGAGTGTTCCAGGTGTATAGAATGGATGAGTGTACCAAGTGTATAGAATGGAGGAGTGTACCAGGTGTATAGAATAGAGGAGTGTATCAGGTGTATAGAATAGAGGAGTGTACCAGGTGCATAGAATGGAGGAGTGTACCAGGTGTATAGAATGGAGGAGTGTACCAGGTATATAGAATGGAGGAGTGTATCAGGTGTATAGAATGGAGGAGTGTATCAGGTGTATAGAATGGAGGAGTGTACCAGGTGTATAGAATGGAGGAGTGTATCAGGTGTATAGAATGGAGGAGTGTATCAGGTGTATAGAATGGAGGAGTGTATCAGGTGTATAGAATGGAGGAGTGTACCAGGTGAATAGGATAGAGGAGTTTATCAGGTGTATAGAATAGAGGAGTGTATCGGGTGTATAGAATGTAGGAGTGTATCAGGTGTATGGAATGGAGGAGTGTACCAGGTGTATAGAATGGAGGAGTGTATCAGGTGTATAGGATGGAGGAGTCTATCAGGTGTATGGAATGGAGGAGTGTATCAGGTGTATAGAATGGAGGAGTGTATCAGGTGTATAGAATGGAGGAGTGTATCAGGTGTATAGAATGGAGGAGTGTATCAGGTGTATAGAATGGAGGACTGTACCAGGTGAATAGGATGGAGGAGTGTATCAGGTGTATAGAATGGAGGAGTGTATCAGGTGTATAGAATGGAGGAGTGTATCAGGTGTATGGAATGGAGGAGTGTATCAGGTGTATAGGATGGAGGAGTGTATCAGGTTTATAGAATGGAGGAGTGTAGCAGGTGTATATAATGGAGGAGTGTACCAGGTGTATAGAATGGAGGAGTGTATCAGGTGTATAGAATGGAGGAGTGTACCAGGTGTATAGGATGGAGGAGTATATCAGGTGTATGGAATGGAGGAGTGTACCAGGTGTATAGAATGGAGGAGTGTACCAGGTGTATAGGATGGAGGAGTGTATCAGGTGTATAGAATAGAGGAGTGTACCAGGTGTATAGGATGGAGGAGTATATCAGGTGTATAGAATGGAGGAGTGTATCAGGTGTATAGAATGGAGGAGTGTATCAGGTGTATAGAATGTAGGAGTGTATCAGGTGTATAGAATGGAGGAGTGTATCAGGTGTATAGAATGGAGGAGTGTATCAGGTGTACAGAATGGAGGAGTGTACCAGGTGTATAGAATGGAGGAGTGTATCAGGTGTATAGAATAGAGGAGTGTATCGGGTGTATAGAATGGAGGAGTGTATCAGGTGTATAGAATGGATGAGTGTATCAGGTGTATAGAATGGAGGAGTGTATCAGGTGTATAGAATAGAGGAGTGTACCAGGTGTATAGAATGGAGGAGTGTATCAGGTGTATAGAATGGAGGAGTGTATCAGGTGTATAGAATGGAGGAGTGTATCAGGTGTATAGGATGAAGGAGTGTACCAGGTGTATAGAATGGAGGAGTGTATCAGGTGTATAGAATGGAGGAGTGTATCAGGTGTATAAGATGAAGGAGTGTACCAGGTGTATAGAATGGAGGAGTGTATCAGGTGTATAAAATGGAGGAGTGTACCAGGTTTATAGAATGGAGGAGTGTATCAGGTGTATAGAATGGAGGAGTGTATCAGGTGTACGGAATGGAGGAGTGTATCAGGTGTATAGAGTGGAGGAGTGTATCAGGTGTATAGAATGGAGGAGTGTATCAGGTGTATGGAATGGAGGAGTGTATCAGGTGTATAGAATGGAGGAGTGTATCTGGTGTATGGAATGGAGGAGTGTATCAGGTGTATGGAATGGAGGAGTGTATCAGGTGTATAGAATGGAGGAGTGTATCAGGTGTATGGAATGGAGGAGTGTATCAGGTGTATGGAATGGAGGAGTGTATCAGGTGTATAGAATGGAGGAGTGTATCAGGTGTATAGAATGGAGGAGTGTATCAGGTGTATGGAATGGAGGAGTGTATCAGGTGTATGGAATGGAGGAGTGTACCAGGTGTATAGAATGGAGAAGTGTACCAGGTGTATAGAATATAGGAGTGTATCGGGTGTATAGAATGGAGGAGTGTATCAGGTGTATAGAATGGAGGAGTGTATCAGGTGTATAGAATGGAGGAGTGTACCACGTATATAGAATGGAGGAGTGTATCAGGTGTATAGAATGGAGGAGTGTATCAGGTGTATAGAATGGAGGAGTGTACCAGGTGTGTAGGATGGAGGAGTGTACCAGGTGTATAGGATGGAGGAGTGTATCAGGTGTATAGAATGGAGGAGTGTACCAGGTGTATAGGATGGAGGAGTATATCAGGTGTTTGGAATGGAGGAGTGTACCAGGTGTATGGAATGGAGGAGTGTACCA
Organism: Pseudophryne corroboree; assembly: GCF_028390025.1. Classification (NCBI taxonomy): domain Eukaryota; kingdom Metazoa; phylum Chordata; class Amphibia; order Anura; family Myobatrachidae; genus Pseudophryne; species Pseudophryne corroboree. The sequence continues at coordinate 483,355,506 of NC_086451.1, forward strand.
GGTGTATAGGATGGAGGAGTGTATCAGGTGTATAGAATAGAGGAGTGTACCAGGTGTATAGGATGGAGGAGTATATCAGGTGTATAGAATGGAGGAGTGTACCAGGTGTATAGAATGGAGGAGTGTATCAGGTGTATAGGATGGAGGAGTGTACCAGGTGTATAGGATGGAGGAGTGTATCAGGTGTATAGAATGGAGGAGTGTACCAGGTGTATAGACTGGAGGAGTGTATTAGGTGTATAGACTGGAGGAGTGTATTAGGTGTATAGAATGGAGGAGTGTATCAGGTGTATAGAATGAAGGAGTGTATCAGGTGTATAGAATGGAGGAGTGTATCAGGTGTATGGAATGGAGGAGTGTATCAGGTGTATAGAATGGAGGAGTGTATCAGGTGTATAGAATGGAGGAGTGTACCAGGTGTATAGACTGGAGGAGTGTATTAGGTGTATAGAATGGAGGAGTGTATCAGGTGTATAGAATGGAGGAGTGTATCAGGTGTATAGATTGGAGGAGTGTATCAGGTGTATGGAATGGAGGAGTGTTCCAGGTGTATAGAATGGATGAGTGTACCAAGTGTATAGAATGGAGGAGTGTACCAGGTGTATAGAATAGAGGAGTGTATCAGGTGTATAGAATAGAGGAGTGTACCAGGTGCATAGAATGGAGGAGTGTACCAGGTGTATAGAATGGAGGAGTGTACCAGGTATATAGAAAGGAGGAGTGTATCAGGTGTATAGAATGGAGGAGTGTATCAGGTGTATAGAATGGAGGAGTGTACCAGGTGTATAGAATGGAGGAGTGTATCAGGTGTATAGAATGGAGGAGTGTATCAGGTGTATAGAATGGAGGAGTGTATCAGGTGTATAGAATGGAGGAGTGTACCAGGTGAATAGGATAGAGGAGTTTATCAGGTGTATAGAATAGAGGAGTGTATCGGGTGTATAGAATGTAGGAGTGTATCAGGTGTATGGAATGGAGGAGTGTACCAGGTGTATAGAATGGAGGAGTGTATCAGGTGTATAGGATGGAGGAGTCTATCAGGTGTATGGAATGGAGGAGTGTATCAGGTGTATAGAATGGAGGAGTGTATCAGGTGTATAGAATGGAGGAGTGTATCAGGTGTATGGAATGGAGGAGTGTATCAGGTGTATAGAATGGAGGACTGTACCAGGTGAATAGGATGGAGGAGTGTATCAGGTGTATAGAATGGAGGAGTGTATCAGGTGTATAGAATGGAGGAGTGTATCAGGTGTATGGAATGGAGGAGTGTATCAGGTGTATAGGATGGAGGAGTGTATCAGGTTTATAGAATGGAGGAGTGTAGCAGGTGTATATAATGGAGGAGTGTACCAGGTGTATAGAATGGAGGAGTGTACCAGGTGTATAGGATGGAGGAGTATATCAGGTGTATGGAATGGAGGAGTGTACCAGGTGTATAGAATGGAGGAGTGTACCAGGTGTATAGGATGGAGGAGTGTATCAGGTGTATAGAATAGAGGAGTGTACCAGGTGTATAGGATGGAGGAGTATATCAGGTGTATAGAATGGAGGAGTGTATCAGGTGTATAGAATGGAGGAGTGTATCAGGTGTATAGAATGTAGGAGTGTATCAGGTGTATAGAATGGAGGAGTGTATCAGGTGTATAGAATGGAGGAGTGTATCAGGTGTACAGAATGGAGGAGTGTACCAGGTGTATAGAATGGAGGAGTGTACCTGGTGTATAGAATAGAGGAGTGTATCGGGTGTATAGAATGGAGGAGTGTATCAGGTGTATAGAATGGATGAGTGTATCAGGTGTATAGAATGGAGGAGTGTATCAGGTGTATAGAATAGAGGAGTGTACCAGGTGTATAGAATGGAGGAGTGTATCAGGTGTATAGAATGGAGGAGTGTATCAGGTGTATAGAATGGAGGAGTGTATCAGGTGTATAGGATGAAGGAGTGTACCAGGTGTATAGAATGGAGGAGTGTATCAGGTGTATAGAATGGAGGAGTGTATCAGGTGTATAAGATGAAGGAGTGTACCAGGTGTATAGAATGGAGGAGTGTATCAGGTGTATAAAATGGAGGAGTGTACCAGGTTTATAGAATGGAGGAGTGTATCAGGTGTATAGAATGGAGGAGTGTATCAGGTGTACGGAATGGAGGAGTGTATCAGGTGTATAGAGTGGAGGAGTGTATCAGGTGTATAGAATGGAGGAGTGTATCAGGTGTATGGAATGGAGGAGTGTATCAGGTGTATAGAATGGAGGAGTGTATCTGGTGTATGGAATGGAGGAGTGTATCAGGTGTATGGAATGGAGGAGTGTATCAGGTGTATAGAATGGAGGAGTGTATCAGGTGTATGGAATGGAGGAGTGTATCAGGTGTATGGAATGGAGGAGTGTATCAGGTGTATAGAATGGAGGAGTGTATCAGGTGTATAGAATGGAGGAGTGTATCAGGTGTATGGAATGGAGGAGTGTATCAGGTGTATGGAATGGAGGAGTGTACCAGGTGTATAGAATGGAGAAGTGTACCAGGTGTATAGAATATAGGAGTGTATCGGGTGTATAGAATGGAGGAGTGTATCAGGTGTATAGAATGGAGGAGTGTATCAGGTGTATAGAATGGAGGAGTGTACCACGTATATAGAATGGAGGAGTGTATCAGGTGTATAGAATGGAGGAGTGTATCAGGTGTATAGAATGGAGGAGTGTACCAGGTGTGTAGGATGGAGGAGTGTACCAGGTGTATAGGATGGAGGAGTGTATCAGGTGTATAGAATGGAGGAGTGTACCAGGTGTATAGGATGGAGGAGTATATCAGGTGTTTGGAATGGAGGAGTGTACCAGGTGTATGGAATGGAGGAGTGTACCAGGTGTATAGGATGGAGGAGTGTATCAGGTGTATAGAATAGAGGAGTGTACCAGGTGTATAGGATGGAGGAGTATATCAGGTGTATAGAATGGAGGAGTGTACCAGGTGTATAGAATGGAGGAGTGTATCAGGTGTATAGGATGGAGGAGTGTACCAGGTGTATAGGATGGAGGAGTGTATCAGGTGTATAGAATGGAGGAGTGTACCAGGTGTATAGACTGGAGGAGTGTATTAGGTGTATAGACTGGAGGAGTGTATTAGGTGTATAGAATGGAGGAGTGTATCAGGTGTATAGAATGAAGGAGTGTATCAGGTGTATAGAATGGAGGAGTGTATCAGGTGTATGGAATGGAGGAGTGTATCAGGTGTATAGAATGGAGGAGTGTATCAGGTGTATAGAATGGAGGAGTGTACCAGGTGTATAGACTGGAGGAGTGTATTAGGTGTATAGAATGGAGGAGTGTATCAGGTGTATAGAATGGAGGAGTGTATCAGGTGTATAGATTGGAGGAGTGTATCAGGTGTATGGAATGGAGGAGTGTTCCAGGTGTATAGAATGGATGAGTGTACCAAGTGTATAGAATGGAGGAGTGTACCAGGTGTATAGAATAGAGGAGTGTATCAGGTGTATAGAATAGAGGAGTGTACCAGGTGCATAGAATGGAGGAGTGTACCAGGTGTATAGAATGGAGGAGTGTACCAGGTATATAGAAAGGAGGAGTGTATCAGGTGTATAGAATGGAGGAGTGTATCAGGTGTATAGAATGGAGGAGTGTACCAGGTGTATAGAATGGAGGAGTGTATCAGGTGTATAGAATGGAGGAGTGTATCAGGTGTATAGAATGGAGGAGTGTATCAGGTGTATAGAATGGAGGAGTGTACCAGGTGAATAGGATAGAGGAGTTTATCAGGTGTATAGAATAGAGGAGTGTATCGGGTGTATAGAATGTAGGAGTGTATCAGGTGTATGGAATGGAGGAGTGTACCAGGTGTATAGAATGGAGGAGTGTATCAGGTGTATAGGATGGAGGAGTCTATCAGGTGTATGGAATGGAGGAGTGTATCAGGTGTATAGAATGGAGGAGTGTATCAGGTGTATAGAATGGAGGAGTGTATCAGGTGTATGGAATGGAGGAGTGTATCAGGTGTATGGAATGGAGGAGTGTACCAGGTGTATAGAATGGAGGAGTGTATCAGGTGTATGGAATGGCGGAGTGTATCAGGTGTATAGAATGGAGGAGTGTATCAGGTGTATAGAATGGAGGAGTGTATCAGGTTTATAGAATGGAGGAGTGTACCAGGTGAATAGGATAGAGGAGTTTATCAGGTGTATAGAATAGAGGAGTGTATCGGGTGTATAGAATGGAGGAGTGTATCAGGTGTATGGAATGGAGGAGTGTACCAGGTGTATAGAATGGAGGAGTGTATCAGGTGTATAGGATGGAGGAGTGTATCAGGTGTATGGAATGGAGGAGTGTATCAGGTGTATAGAATGGAGGAGTGTATCAGGTGTATAGAATGGAGGAGTGTATCAGGTGTATAGGATGGAGGAGTGTATCAGGTGTATAGAATGGAGGAGTGTATCAGGTGTATGGAATGGAGGAGTGTATCAGGTGTATGGAATGGAGGAGTGTACCAGGTGTATAGAATGGAGGAGTGTATCAGGTGTATGGAATGGAGGAGTGTATCAGGTGTATAGAATGGAGGAGTGTATCAGGTGTATAGAATGGAGGAGTGTATCAGGTGTATGGAATGGAGGAGTGTATCAGGTGTATGGAATGGAGGAGTGTACCAGGTGTATAGAATGGAGGAGTGTACCAGGTGTATAGAATAGAGGAGTGTATCGGGTGTATAGAATGGAGGAGTGTATCAGGTGTATAGAATGGAGGAGTGTATCAGGTGTATAGAATGGAGGAGTGTATCAGGTGTATAGAATGGAGGAGTGTATCAGGTGTATAGAATGGAGGAGTGTATCAGGTGTATAGAATGGAGGAGTGTATCAGGTGTATAGAATGGAGGAGTGTATCAGGTGTATAGAATGGAGGAGTGTACCAGGTGTATAGGATGGAGGAGTGTATCAGGTGTATAGAATAGAGGAGTGTACCAGGTGTATAGAATGGAGGAGTGTATCAGGTGTATAGAATGGAGGAGTGTATCAGGTGTATAGAATGGAGGAGTGTATCAGGTGTATAGAATGGAGGAGTGTATTAGGTGTATAGGATGGAGGAGTGTACCAGGTGTATAGAATGGAGGAGTGTATCAGGTGTATAGAATGGAGGAGTGTATCAGGTGTATAGAATGGAGGAGTGTACCAGGTGTATAGGATGGAGGAGTATATCAGGTGTATGGAATGGAGGAGTGTACCAGGTGTATAGAATGGAGGAGTGTACCAGGTGTATAGGATGGAGGAGTGTATCAGGTGTATAGAATGGAGGAGTGTATCAGGAGTATAGAATGGATGAGTGTATCAGGTGTATAGAATGGAGGAGTGTATCAGGTGTATAGAATAGAGGAATGTATCAGGTATATAGAATGGAGGAGTGTATCAGGTGTATAGAATGGAGGAGTATATTAGGTGTATGGAATGGAGGAGTGTACCAGGTGTATAGAATGGAGGAGTGTACCAGGTGTATAGGATGGAGGAGTGTATCAGGTGTATAGAATGTAGAGATGAGCGCCTGAAATTTTTCGGGTTTTGTGTTTTGGTTTTGGGTTCGGTTCCGCGGCCGTGTTTTGGGTTCGAACGCGTTTTGGCAAAACCTCACCGAATTTTTTTTGTCGGATTCGGGTGTGTTTTGGATTCGGGTGTTTTTTTCAAAAAACACTAAAAAACAGCTTAAATCATAGAATTTGGGGGTCATTTTGATCCCAAAGTATTATTAACCTCAAAAACCATAATTTACACTAATTTTCAGTCTATTCTGAATACCTCACACCTCACAATATTATTTTTAGTCCTAAAATTTGCACCGAGGTCGCTGTGTGAGTAAGATAAGCGACCCTAGTGGCCGACACAAACACCGGGCCCATCTAGGAGTGGCACTGCAGTGTCACGCAGGATGTCCCTTCCAAAAAACCCTCCCCAAACAGCACATGACGCAAAGAAAAAAAGAGGCGCAATGAGGTAGCTGTGTGAGTAAGATTAGCGACCCTAGTGGCCGACACAAACACCGGGCCCATCTAGGAGTGTCACTGCAGTGTCACGCAGGATGGCCCTTCCAAAAAACCCTCCCCAAACAGCACATGACGCAAAGAAAAAAAGAGGCGCAATGAGGTAGCTGTGTGAGTAAGATTAGCGACCCTAGTGGCCGACACAAACACCGGGCCCATCTAGGAGTGGCACTGCAGTGTCACGCAGGATGTCCCTTCCAAAAAACCCTCCCCAAACAGCACATGACGCAAAGAAAAAAAGAGGCGCAATGAGGTAGCTGTGTGAGTAAGATTAGCGACCCTAGTGGCCGACACAAACACCGGGCCCATCTAGGAGTGGCACTGCAGTGTCACGCAGGATGTCCCTTCCAAAAAACCCTCCCCAAACAGCACATGACGCAAAGAAAAAAAGAGGCGCAATGAGGTAGCTGACTGTGTGAGTAAGATTAGCGACCCTAGTGGCCGACACAAACACCGGGCCCATTTAGGAGTGGCACTGCAGTGTCACGCAGGATGTCCCTTCCAAAAAACCCTCCCCAATCAGCACATGATGCAAAGAAAAAGAAAAGAAAAAAGAGGTGCAAGATGGAATTGTCCTTGGGCCCTCCCACCCACCCTTATGTTGTATAAACAAAACAGGACATGCACACTTTAACCAACCCATCATTTCAGTGACAGGGTCTGCCACACGACTGTGACTGATATGACGGGTTGGTTTGGACCCCCCCCAAAAAAGAAGCAATTAATCTCTCCTTGCACAAACTGGCTCTACAGAGGCAAGATGTCCACCTCATCATCACCCTCCGATATATCACCGTGTACATCCCCCTCCTCACAGATTATCAATTCGTCCCCACTGGAATCCACCATCTCAGCTCCCTGTGTACTTTGTGGAGGCAATTGCTGCTGGTCAATGTCTCTGCGGAGGAATTGATTATAATTCATTTTAATGAACATCATCTTCTCCACATTTTCTGGATGTAACCTCGTACGCCGATTGCTGACAAGGTGAGCGGCGGCACTAAACACTCTTTCGGAGTACACACTTGTGGGAGGGCAACTTAGGTAGAATAAAGCCAGTTTGTGCAAGGGCCTCCAAATTGCCTCTTTTTCCTGCCAGTATAAGTACGGACTGTGTGACGTGCCTACTTGGATGCGGTCACTCATATAATCCTCCACCATTCTATCAATGTTGAGAGAATCATATGCAGTGACAGTAGACGACATGTCCGTAATCGTTGTCAGGTCCTTCAGTCCGGACCAGATGTCAGCATCAGCAGTCGCTCCAGACTGCCCTGCATCACCGCCAGCGGGTGGGCTCGGAATTCTGAGCCTTTTCCTCGCACCCCCAGTTGCGGGAGAATGTGAAGGAGGAGATGTTGACAGGTCGCGTTCCGCTTGACTTGACAATTTTGTCACCAGCAGGTCTTTCAACCCCAGCAGACTTGTGTCTGCCGGAAAGAGAGATCCAAGGTAGGCTTTAAATCTAGGATCGAGCACGGTGGCCAAAATGTAGTGCTCTGATTTCAACAGATTGACCACCCGTGAATCCTTGTTAAGCGAATTAAGGGCTCCATCCACAAGTCCCACATGCCTAGCGGAATCGCTCCGTGTTAGCTCCTCCTTCAATGTCTCCAGCTTCTTCTGCAAAAGCCTGATGAGGGGAATGACCTGACTCAGGCTGGCAGTGTCTGAACTGACTTCACGTGTGGCAAGTTCAAAGGGCATCAGAACCTTGCACAACGTTGAAATCATTCTCCACTGCGCTTGAGACAGGTGCATTCCACTGACAATGCTAAATTCTTTTGTCGTATAAACAACCCTTAATGAAGTCTAAGAACACAGTACGCTGTTTACTTAAGAAGTACCGTAAGGGTACGCTAGTTGCGTAACGATCGCTCAGCCGTAGGCGAGACGCTCAAGCGTCACGTTCGCTCACGGCCCAGAGATCACAGGACAGCACGTTATTGGCTATGATTAGTGTAATGATTCGCTACGGCGTAGCGTACGCTCGAGACCACGAGGAGATCACCAGCGGCGCAGACGCTCACAACGCTATACCTTTATGACTAAACCTTTTATCAATGAAATACACAGAATACCTTAATGTGAATACAGGGTGTAAGTGCAACCTTGTGTAACCTGACTAACTACAAAGCTGCTTGAGCGTCACCGACGCTCAAGTGAACACAACACTATGAGAAAATACACAGATAACTGTTTAGGGTCCAAAGCCTATTATCTGTATTATAACTATTATACTTGCAAAAAGAATCACAGTACAAATGATACACTACAATATAACAGAGACTTCCTAACCAAATAACTATACAAGAAATACACTACAATACTATGCTGATCTAATACTATACAATACTAGTCAATGGGAGATACGAGAGAAAGAGAAGAGAGAGAGAGAGACGGAGAGAGAGAGAGAGAGAGAGATTGGCTCACAGTAAGACAATATGATTACGGAGAGAAACTTACGCACAAGGGTAAACGATCGCATGCGCCTGGACATCCAGCACCCGATTTTCAGCAATGAGAACCGTTGAAGAGTGAGAGCTGGATGTGGTCGGCCTGCCTATTTATGCCCCACACACAATGCAATCTCATAGTCCCTACAATCCCATTGTCCATTGGACGAAGGAATTCGGCCCTGCATCATAACAAAAGGTCATAGGTTGATTCATACAGGTGGGCTGTGACGATTTCCAACAGCTCAGGTGGGTGGGAAACTGGGTTTCCCGCCGCATACCTGAGTATGAGTAAATAATAGAAATGGACATAAACTTCTTATGTCCATAACTATCCGCACGAGCGATTTATACACTCCAAACCAACACCGGAATATTGCTAATTAAATACTCTTCCGATGGGTACCAAACACTGCTGTATGACTCTTGTCAGACCCTTCGTACAATACAAAGAGGAATTCCTCCATTCCGGGACTTTATATATTAACCAAACTTTCAGAAACTATCAAAGGGATCATGATCTATAAACTACATTAATTGTGAAAATATGTAACGAATGAGTCGCACGCTACGACTACATAAACTCTACCGTAAATACGCATACCGTGCGCCCGCGGGTGCACGCTATTGCGGGTATGCGCCTTCACGGGAGAGCGTACGCATGCGCAGCGCAGACCAGTGTGCGGTGCAAATATGGCAACGTGCATAGAAACATTTTTCTGACTTTGACAGTCCACCCTTTGGCAGTCAATAATAACTGCCACTTTCTAAAACATTTCAAAAGGAGAAAAAATGTAAGTCAGGGGTTAATTGATTTCCATGGTGGGGTAAGGAAGAAGAGAGGAGTAGGTGTGAAGAGGGTATGACCTAGTGAGAAAGCAGAAGCATGTGTGTATGAGTCCATGTTTGGAGGGTCATGTATCATCGTGCCGTACGTGTGGTAAATCAAGCTTCGAGGTATTGCGAGGTATACATTTGAATTCCTTCTTATCCCGTGGTACAGGTCTGTGGATGGGCTGTCAAACTTTACCGAGCTCATTTCGGCTTTCAGTTGCAACAAAATGGGGATGCACATTTTAGTTGATGATACATGAATGGGGGAAGTATGTGGTTGCTGATATCTGTGCCTGTATTCCCTATCGACTATGTGTGTCATTACCTGAGGGTTGTAGAAATGAAGAAAAGACATAATTACGGTAAATGCGGTGGTATTCTATGTCAGGGAAATGTACATCTGTTGTTGAAGTTTTTGTTCGGTATCTGTTGAGAGTCGTCTTCTTTGCGCTGTATTGCTCCTTGGGCATGAGCAAATAGCTTTGTCAGTGCCATCAGATTTACAAAAATGTTGGGCTAGCGTGAGTTTAAAAATACTAGGGAAACTGGGGATCCATGGCAAAGTTCATCAAATGTCCATTTCTCAAGTGGTCAAAACTTCATCTTTGGTGCTTGTCTGTTGTCTGTATAGCGTCTCGTCAACTTCCTCGTCCAAGGGGGTCTTTGTATCTTGGAGAAAAAGCAGAAAAACAGGTGAAAGAAACGGACCTTATAATCGCATTTTCATCACATCATGGTTTCTATCATTGGGTCATAAATCAAATCCAGGTTAATTACAGTTTCCTCACTCCTCAGGCTCATCACTTTTGTACTTTGTTTGCACCTCATTAAAGCCTGCCCGCATCTAAATATCAATCCAATCGATATAACGACACCCAAGATACATAGTAGAAACTTTCCAACATCCATTATGACTCCTTGAGCCCAGTCTCCTAAACCGGAGAACCAATTTCGCGGGTTCAACCATGACACCCAACCAGTCAGCTCATTACCTACAGCAGCAAGGGTGAGATTGTGTTTTCGACGAAATTCCCACTTCAATTGGAGAATATCGTCCATCTTTTGGTCTATGACCTCTACCGGATCCTCGGTGCTATTTGTGATATACGTGCAACACTTTATGCCGTACTGTGTTGCCAATGTAACACAATATCCGCCTGTTACTGCTGTAAGATAATTAAGAACCATCCTATGCTGAACTAGTTCTGTTTTATAAGCTTGAAGTTCTCTTCCAGTGTATCTAAACGTGTCATCATACATTTCAGTGATATTATCTAACAAATTGGCGAGTGCGGAAATGTATCTATAATTCATCACTCCTCGAGCGGTGCGAGTGAAATCTAACGCTACCAGAACCTGAATCCCGGTGGATTCATGGATAAGATCAGAGGCCGGATGCTCTAACCTTTCTGACAGTTGTCTTTTAACTCGGTGCTCGTAATGAGTGTGAGTATAAGGAGCTTGGGCACCACGGTGTATGTCCTTCATTTTGTCATGTGTAACAGTCATCACTTCAGGCAATACCTTTCCAATATAACACAATCCTTCAGAGTTTGGGGCAAGCCACTTGTACGCCTTTCTCCCGCATATGAAATATGCATCATCGGGGAGAACATATGGGACGGAGAAGGACATTACCATGTTACAAACCTTCCAGGTGAAATCTCCTGACCCTAATTCTTCCATCTGTTTAAGGCACGTATCAGTTTGTACGATATGTGCACAGTATCCTGGTGATACTTCTCCAACTCTAGTAATTCTATTTCCTAAGGTGTATCTATACCGGAAAGATTTTCCTCTACTGGCTATGTGGCGTACAAGCTCTGTATCTGTAGGCATTCTATCTGCTCTGTGTGAAAAGGTCATGGTAAGGTTGCTCCATGACACTTCCCAATTTCCCGGCTTACGGGGATTGGAGATATTAAAACATAAGAGGGACCTATCCACATGGTATTGGTGGAGCTTCAAACTAGGAGGGCTGGAGATGTTAAACCTCCGGTCCACCGGTCTCCCACCACTTAGCTCAAGTACCTCCCCTAACGTTAAAGGAAATGGTACTAGCCCTGATTTGCTATGACCCTGAGGTACTTGAGAGCATACCCAACAATCTGTTTGGTTTAACACGTTACCCACTAAGGAGTGATAGTCACTCAATGGATGCCGGTCCATATGGATATTAAAACTGGATTGGCATTTCTTTATGCATCCATCTTCAACCAAATTGTCACAAAGCCTACAGATACAGTTTTCTTCAGCTAACAATCCATCACAATTTCTTCTATCGGATCGTTTTCTGATACTCGCCTTTGCTTGTTGGTTTGGTTGATCTTGGAAAACTATGCCTCCATCATCATAATCGGAACCCATTCCAGAACCTCTCTCGACCTCCATGGTACTCTCGCCGGAACAGACTGCTCTGGTCAACATCATAGTTAACATCAAAATCCGGATCACAGTCTCTTGGGGCAAGTCCATCTTTGAGGAGGAAATGGAGAAGAATGAGAAGGGGGAAAAAGAAATTTTAAGGGAGAGGGGATGGGAAGTGGAGGAAAACAATAAAAGGGAGTGGGGAGTCTAACATGTCTCGTACTTCCTGAGCGTGATTCTCAGGAATGTCCAAGAATACACCTTCAGGCGTACAATAAATGACGCAACCCATTTTACATAGTAAGTCTCTACCCAGGAGATTAGTTGGTGCAGATGCAGCCAGCAAAAAGGAATGCTTGGTATGCAAAGGCCCTATTGTAATCTCGGCTGGTTTGCTAACAGGGTAGTGCTGGACTACTCCTGTTACTCCCATGGCTGGAATTGTCCTACCAGTGGTTCTCATGCCCACTGTCGAATTTATCACTGACTTGGCCGCCCCTGTGTCTACAAGAAAGTTTAAAGTTTTACCAGCTACATTGATTGCAATCTCTGGTTCGCTTCCAAGACTGGCAATCAACTTAACTGGCTGCAGATTACAGGTATGGCCACACCCCTATTGGGTATGGTGACCTGCCTGTACCCCGCTGGCAGCGACTACTTGTGAGGGAGTTAGCTGGGAACTACCAGAGGCATGCCAGTCTCTGATCGGGGGATATCTTTTTGTTTCCCCTGTATGTGGCTCAAACCTCCGCCTCTGTGGACCCTGCTCCCAATGTCGTGTGTCGTGTCGTTGTCTAGGGGGTTGAAAAGATTTTGGTACATTTCTTACTCTACATTCTCGTGCATAGTGTCCCGGTCTGTTACAGGAATAACAAGTTATTACAGTTGACTTACTTACAGGATTCGATGGTACATACGCAGGCTGCTTTGTGGTCAGCGCCTGTATACTTACTGACATCAACTTATCACTTTGCGACTCTCTGTGCCTGGTGATGTTTCTGTCGTGATCAATAGCAGCCTCTCTCAAAGTGGACACCGACAGACCTCGCCAACATGGTTGCGTGGTCTGTACCCTAGCTTTTAATGTTTCCTTTAAACCATCCATCAGTACAGATACTGCTACTTCTTGATGGTTTGGGTTGGTCCTAATGTCTTCTATACCAGTGTATTTTGCCATTTCTAATAGTGCCCGGTGAAAATATTCTGTTGCCGTTTCGGACTCCTTTTGCTTAATGGAAAATATTTTATTCCATTTAGCAACGGCTGGGAAATACTCTTTTAGCTGCAAATTTATCCTTTTTACATTATCCTTGTCGTACACATCTGTAAGCGGTACATCTTTATCTAGTCCACAATCAGTCAAGAATTGAACTGAGTCGACATTGGAAGGTAAGCAAGCTCTTAGCACTATCTGCCAATCCTTATTATTGGGCTCTAAAGTGTTTCCTAGATCCCTGATGTATTTTTGGCTTGCCACTAAATCTTTTCTGGGGTCTGGGAATTCAGACACTATAGTCCTCAATTCCATTCTAGTAAACGGGCAATACATGGCAATGTTCCTAACGGGTGTGGCTCCTGATGCATCTGTTTTCCCATTGGGAACTACTATCACCTTAACTGGATTAACTCTAACAACTTCATTCTGTGTAGATTCTACAGCTTGTGGTGAAATTGTTTCAGTGTAATGCATGGTGCCATACTTACCCGTTGACACGACCTCACCTATCCCTCCGCTAGGGGCCTTCACTAATCTCGTGAGAGGTGCAGTTCCTACTGTGGTTTCTGATATGGTGGCCGCTAGAGAGAGCGCTGAAATTGTTGTCGAATCGTCTTCTTGATCACACTCCTGAGGAAAGTTCAAAACAGGGTACAACTTGCACGGGTTAATAATTGCCTGGGTTACTTGGTTAACATCATTGACATTTACAGGGTTACTAAGAGTTTGTGTTTTACAACCCAGTGCGTTTCTCTCCGCAATCAACTTCTCTCCTGCAATGTATGGTGGAGGAGGGGCTGTGGCTATCAGCTTCCTGACTGCCCCAGATCCCGCCGCCAGAGCCAAACCTCTCTGTATCTCACCTTCCTGCTGCCACAACTGTAAATAATCATGATGCTGAATTCGTCTCTTTGTTGATTCTATGAGACATATCCTCCTCCTTAAATTTTGTAACACTTCTGGACTGAAGCTACCTATTCTTGGGAATTTCTCCCTGTCTTGTACAGTCATTCTCTCCCATTCATCACATAAAACCTCTGTGTGACTTCCGTATTTTTCACACATGATGTATCTTGCCGACCCGACTGGTCGGTTCTCTGAATCAACCCGAACCGAGGTTGATCGCCCCCTACCTGAACAATTGGCCCCCATAATCTGCAGGTGTTGCTTACTACTCCTGTGATCTTTATATCACGGTCTTCAGCGAACCCTTACAGCAAACCAAATTATTCACAATAGGCCGGCGGTGGCGGTTTACCGAGTACCCCACTCACTCGCCCACCTCGACCAATACGACCTGATCACACCGATATGGTGCTGGCGTACTCGATACAGGGCCCCTATGGAACCTTCTGTTTACTGGAACATATGAGGGTTACCCGCAGGACACTTACTCTTTCCAGTAAAGGTGGGGTTGTTAGATAGTTCCTGAGTGACCAGCGAACTTCCCTTCCAAAAATAAAAAATTACACAAATCACGTCAGAATGTACAAATAGCGTTTGTGACCACTTTACTCTAATGGTATTAGGTCAGATTACTAACTACTGCACACAATTACGTGCGGTACAATCGTTCAGTACATAAGCACTACTTGTTATTGTACTGAAAGATCAATGGAATCGAAAATTTCGGCTGCGAATTCCTTCAGCATGAGCTTGTATGGCCTATATGGGTTCTGCACCAACACCCCTGGCGTTGTGCCTCTTGTACCTTTATAGCGGACCTCTTTGTCTATTTTACCTGTTACCTTATGACCTCCTGGTCTGTTACCTTATGACCTCCTGGTCTGTTACCTTATGACCTCCTGGTCTGTTACCTTATGGTCCGCTATACTCTAATGCTCAAATATTATTTAACCAGGGATGCCTCCCTAGCCACCGTATATGTCACTTACACGTATGTTCCTTGACGAGTACCCGACTTTCCTTTTGGTTCAACCTCTAAGTTATATAAACTTATGTGATAAAAACACACTCACTCAACACATGTACACTTTGTTTCTATATCTATTTCTGCGCAGAAATTGTCTTCAGCCCAGCTGTGTTACCAATTAGGAGCAGGATCTGTTAAACTAAATTTCAGATTTTTTCAAAAATAGATTTGCGTTATTTACCGCGTCACGTTATCTACCGCTGTGCGTTATTTATCGCCTTTGCGTTAATTATCGCTTTGCGCTAAAATCCAACTTTTCGTGACTTGAGCTACGTGGGCGTAACCAGACGCTACGTTGCGTAATGTACGCTGCGTGCGTCTGCCTCTGGATTGCGTACGCTAGTCTTTGTTAGAGACACGTGTACGCAAAACAAAGATCCACCGTAACACAATTTCTACCTTTATCAATGTAGATGATCCCTGATCATCTACCGCACACCACACTGACTGCCTTATCTCCCAGACAAGCCGTGTGTTGGTCTATATTTTAACTATTACCTCTACTATGAAATAACAGCAAATCTCTTTTAGCACTTTCTATCAACTATAAAAATTGGCAAACAGGAATAGTGATATACGAAATTTGAAAAAGAAATGCAGATATATATGTATGCGTGCGTGTATACGCAAGACAGAAGAGAAATACAGTTTTAAAAGACACAAGCGTTTTGTTCTTACTTCCGGTTCCCGGATTCCTTCAGCACTCTTTATCTAAGCGAAGCAGACGCTTATCCCGTCAGCACTGCGAGACAACCTCCCACCCTTTGCTGGGGGATAATGTCTGCTGATCTACCTAGTGCAGATATGAGAAGGACAGGACGAGCCCCCAATTGACAATGCTAAATTCTTTTGTCGTATAAACAACCCTTAATGAAGTCTAAGAACACAGTACGCTGTTTACTTAAGAAGTACCGTAAGGGTACGCTAGTTGCGTAACGATCGCTCAGCCGTAGGCGAGACGCTCAAGCGTCACGTTCGCTCACGGCCCAGAGATCACAGGACAGCACGTTATTGGCTATGATTAGTGTAATGATTCGCTACGGCGTAGCGTACGCTCGAGACCACGAGGAGATCACCAGCGGCGCAGACGCTCACAACGCTATACCTTTATGACTAAACCTTTTATCAATGAAATACACAGAATACCTTAATGTGAATACAGGGTGTAAGTGCAACCTTGTGTAACCTGACTAACTACAAAGCTGCTTGAGCGTCACCGACGCTCAAGTGAACACAACACTATGAGAAAATACACAGATAACTGTTTAGGGTCCAAAGCCTATTATCTGTATTATAACTATTATACTTGCAAAAAGAATCACAGTACAAATGATACACTACAATATAACAGAGACTTCCTAACCAAATAACTATACAAGAAATACACTACAATACTATGCTGATCTAATACTATACAATACTAGTCAATGGGAGATACGAGAGAAAGAGAAGAGAGAGAGAGAGAGAGACGGAGAGAGAGAGAGAGAGAGATTGGCTCACAGTAAGACAATATGATTACGGAGAGAAACTTACGCACAAGGGTAAACGATCGCATGCGCCTGGACATCCAGCACCCGATTTTCAGCAATGAGAACCGTTGAAGAGTGAGAGCTGGATGTGGTCGGCCTGCCTATTTATGCCCCACACACAATGCAATCTCATAGTCCCTACAATCCCATTGTCCATTGGACGAAGGAATTCGGCCCTGCATCATAACAAAAGGTCATAGGTTGATTCATACAGGTGGGCTGTGACGATTTCCAACAGCTCAGGTGGGTGGGAAACTGGGTTTCCCGCCGCATACCTGAGTATGAGTAAATAATAGAAATGGACATAAACTTCTTATGTCCATAACTATCCGCACGAGCGATTTATACGCTCCAAACCAACACCGGAATATTGCTAATTAAATACTCTTCCGATGGGTACCAAACACTGCTGTATGACTCTTGTCAGACCCTTCGTACAATACAAAGAGGAATTCCTCCATTCCGGGACTTTCTATATTAACCAAACTTTCAGAAACTATCAAAGGGATCATGATCTATAAACTACATTAATTGTGAAAATATGTAACGAATGAGTCGCACGCTACGACTACATAAACTCTACCGTAAATACGCATACCGTGCGCCCGCGGGTGCACGCTATTGCGGGTATGCGCCTTCACGGGAGAGCGTACGCATGCGCAGCGCAGACCAGTGTGCGGTGCAAATATGGCAACGTGCATAGAAACATTTTTCTGACTTTGACACCACCTACTATATCGTGCTCAATTGTATAGGCTTGAATGGCCTTTTGCTGCTCCTCCAACCTCTGAAGCATATAGAGGGTTGAATTCCACCTCGTTACCACTTCTTGCTTCAGATGATGGCAGGGCAGGTTCAGTAGTTTTTGGTGGTGCTCCAGTCTTCTGTACGTGGTGCCTGTACGCCGAAAGTGTCCCGCAATTCTTCTGGCCACCGACAGCATCTCTTGCACGCCCCTGTCGTTTTTTAAAAAATTCTGCACCACCAAATTCAAGGTATGTGCAAAACATGGGACGTGCTGGAATTTGCCCATATTTAATGCACACACAATATTGCTGGCGTTGTCCGATGCCACAAATCCACAGGAGAGTCCAATTGGGGTAAGCCATTCCGCGATGATCTTCCTCAGTTGCCGTAAGAGGTTTTCAGCTGTGTGCGTATTCTGGAAAGCGGTGATACAAAGCGTAGCCTGCCTAGGAAAGAGTTGGCGTTTGCGAGATGCTGCTACTGGTGCCGCCGCTGCTGTTCTTGCGGCGGGAGTCCATACATCTACCCAGTGGGCTGTCACAGTCATATAGTCCTCAGTCTGCCCTGCTCCACTTGTCCACATGTCCGTGGTTAAGTGGACATTGGGTACAACTGCATTTTTTAGGACACTGGTGAGTCTTTTTCTGACGTCCGTGTACATTCTCGGTATCGCCTGCCTAGAGAAGTGGAACCTAGATGGTATTTGGTAACGGGGGCACACTGCCTCAATAAATTGTCTAGTTCCCTGTGAACTAACGGCGGATACCGGACGCACGTCTAACACCAACATAGTTGTCAAGGCCTCAGTTATCCGCTTTGCAGCAGGATGACTGCTGTGATATTTCATCTTCCTCGCAAAGGACTGTTGAACAGTCAATTGCTTACTGGAAGTAGTAAAAGTGGGCTTACGACTTCCCCTCTGGGATGACCATCGACTCCCAGCAGCAACAACAGCAGCGCCAGCAGCAGTAGGCGTTACACGCAAGGATGCATCGGAGAAATCCCAGGCAGGAGAGGACTCGTCAGAATTGCCAGTGACATGGCCTGCAGGACTATTGGCATTCCTGGGGAAGGAGGAAATTGACACTGAGGGAGTTGGTGGGGTGGTTTGCGTGAGCTTGGTTACAAGAGGAAGGGATTTACTGGTCAGTGGACTGCTTCCGCTGTCACCCAAAGTTTTTGAACTTGTCACTGACTTATTATGAATGCGCTGCAGGTGACGTATAAGGGAGGATGTTCCGAGGTGGTTAACGTCCTTACCCCTACTTATTACAGCTTGACAAAGGGAACACACGGCTTGACACCTGTTGTCCGCATTTCTGGTGAAATACTTCCACACCGAAGAGCTGATTTTTTTGGTATTTTCACCAGGCATGTCAACGGCCATATTCCTACCACGGACAACAGGTGTCTCCCCGGGTGCCTGACTTAAACAAACCACCTCACCATCAGAATCCTCCTGGTCAATTTCCTCCCCAGCGCCAGCAACACCCATATCCTCCTCATCCTGGTGTACTTCAACACTGACATCTTCAATCTGACTATCAGGAACTGGACTGCGGGTGCTCCTTCCATCACTTGCAGGGGGCGTGCAAATGGTGGAAGGCGCATGCTCTTCACGTCCAGTGTTGGGAAGGTCAGGCATCGCAACCGACACAATTGGAGTCGGACTCTCCTTGTGGGTTTGGGATTTCGAAGAACGCACAGTTCTTTGCGGTGCTACTGCTTTTGCCAGCTTTAGTCTTTTAATTTTTCTAGCGAGAGGCTGAGTGCTTCCATCCTCATGTGAAGCTGAACCACTAGCCATGAACATAGGCCAGGGCCTCAGCCGTTCCTTGCCACTCCGTGTGGTAAATGGCATATTGGCAAGTTTACGCTTCTCCTCCGACAATTTTATTTTAGGTTTTGGAGTCCTTTTTTTACTGATATTTGGTGTTTTGGATTTGACATGCTCTGTACTATGACATTGGGCATCGGCCTTGGCAGATGACGTTGCTGGCATTTCATCGTCTCGGCCATGACTAGTGGCAGCAGCTTCAGCACGAGGTGGAAGTGGATCTTGATCTTTCCCTAATTTTGGAACCTCAACATTTTTGTTCTCCATATTTTAATAGGCACAACTAAAAGGCACCTCAGGTAAACAATGGAGATGGATACTAGTATACAATTATGGACTGCCTGCCGAGTGCAGACACAGAGGTAGCCACAGCCGTGAACTACCGTACTGTACTGTGTCTGCTGCTAATATAGACTGGTTGATAAAGAGATGTCTATGTAACTATGTATGTATAAAGAAGAAAGAAAAAAAAACCACGGTTAGGTGGTATACAATTATGGACGGACTGCCTGCCGAGTGCCGACACAGAGGTAGCCACAGCCGTGAACTACCGCACTGTACTGTGTCTGCTGCTAATATATAGACTGGTTGATAAAGAGATAGTATACTCGTAACTAGTATGTATGTATAAAGAAAGAAAAAAAAACCACGGTTAGGTGGTATATACAATTATGGACGGGCTGCCGAGTGCCGACACAGAGGTAGCCACAGCCGTGAACTACCGCACTGTACTGTGTCTGCTGCTAATATATAGACTGGTTGATAAAGAGATAGTATACTCGTAACTAGTATGTATGTATAAAGAAAGAAAAAAAAACCACGGTTAGGTGGTATATACAATTATGGACGGGCTGCCGAGTGCCGACACAGAGGTAGCCACAGCCGTGAACTACCGCACTGTACTGTGTCTGCTGCTAATATATAGACTGGTTGATAAAGAGATAGTATACTCGTAACTAGTATGTATGTATAAAGAAAAAAAAAAAAACCACGGTTAGGTGGTATATACAATTATGGACGGGCTGCCGAGTGCCGACACAGAGGTAGCCACAGCCGTGAACTACCGCACTGTACTGTGTCTGCTGCTAATATATAGACTGGTTGATAAAGAGATAGTATACTCGTAACTAGTATGTATGTATAAAGAAAGAAAAAAAAACCACGGTTAGGTGGTATATACAATTATGGACGGGCTGCCGAGTGCCGACACAGAGGTAGCCACAGCCGTGAACTACCGCACTGTACTGTGTCTGCTGCTAATATATAGACTGGTTGATAAAGAGATAGTATACTCGTAACTAGTATGTATGTATAAAGAAAGAAAAAAAAACCACGGTTAGGTGGTATATACAATTATGGACGGGCTGCCGAGTGCCGACACAGAGGTAGCCACAGCCGTGAACTACCGCACTGTACTGTGTCTGCTGCTAATATATAGACTGGTTGATAAAGAGATAGTATACTCGTAACTAGTATGTATGTATAAAGAAAGAAAAAAAAACCACGGTTAGGTGGTATATACAATTATGGACGGGCTGCCGAGTGCCGACACAGAGGTAGCCACAGCCGTGAACTACCGCACTGTACTGTGTCTGCTGCTAATATATAGACTGGTTGATAAAGAGATAGTATACTCGTAACTAGTATGTATGTATAAAGAAAGAAAAAAAAACCACGGTTAGGTGGTATATACAATTATGGACGGGCTGCCGAGTGCCGACACAGAGGTAGCCACAGCCGTGAACTACCGCACTGTACTGTGTCTGCTGCTAATATAGACTGGTTGATAAAGAGATAGTATACTCGTAACTAGTATGTATGTATAAAGAAAGAAAAAAAAACCACGGTTAGGTGGTATATACAATTATGGACGGGCTGCCGAGTGCCGACACAGAGGTAGCCACAGCCGTGAACTACCGCACTGTACTGTGTCTGCTGCTAATATATAGACTGGTTGATAAAGAGATAGTATACTCGTAACTAGTATGTATGTATAAAGAAAGAAAAAAAAACCACGGTTAGGTGGTATATACAATTATGGACGGGCTGCCGAGTGCCGACACAGAGGTAGCCACAGCCGTGAACTACCGCACTGTACTGTGTCTGCTGCTAATATATAGACTGGTTGATAAAGAGATAGTATACTCGTAACTAGTATGTATGTATAAAGAAAGAAAAAAAAACCACGGTTAGGTGGTATATACAATTATGGACGGGCTGCCGAGTGCCGACACAGAGGTAGCCACAGCCGTGAACTACCGCACTGTACTGTGTCTGCTGCTAATATAGACTGGTTGATAAAGAGATAGTATACTACTAATATTATATATACTGGTGGTCAGGTCACTGGTCACTAGTCACACTGGCAGTGGCACTCCTGCAGCAAAAGTGTGCACTGTTTAATTTTAATATAATATTATGTACTCCTGGCTCCTGCTCTAACCTATAACTGGCACTGCAGTGCTCCCCAGTCTCCCCCACAATTATAAGCTGTGTGAGCTGAGCACAGTCAGATATATATATACATTGATGCAGCACACTGGGCTGAGCAGTGCACACAGATATGGTATGTGACTGAGTCACTGTGTGTATCGTTTTTTTCAGGCAGAGAACGGATATATTAAATAAAACAAACAACTGCACTGTATGGTGGTCACTGTGGTCGTCAGTCACTAAACTCTGCACTCTCTTCTACAGTATCACAGCCTCAGGTCAATCTCTCTCTCTCTCTCTCAACCCTAATCTAAATGGAGAGGACGCCAGCCACGTCCTCTCCCTATCAATCTCAATGCACGTGTGAAAATGGCGGCGACGCGCGGCTCCTTATATAGAATCCGAGTCTCGCGATAGAATCCGAGCGTCGCGAGAATCCGACAGCGTCATGATGACGTTCGGGCGCGCTCGGGTTAACCGAGCAAGGCGGGAAGATCCGAGTCGCTCGGACCCGTGAAAAAAAACATGAAGTTCGGGCGGGTTCGGATTCAGAGAAACCGAACCCGCTCATCTCTAATAGAATGGAGGAGTGTATCAGGTGTATAGAATGGATGAGTGTATCAGGTGTATAGAATGGAGGAGTGTATCAGGTGTATAGAATAGAGGAGTGTACCAGGTGTATAGGATGGAGGAGTATATCAGGTGTATAGAATGGAGGAGTGTATCAGGTGTATAGGATGGAGGAGTGTACCAGGTGTATAGGATGGAGGAGTGTATCAGGTGTATAGAATGGAGGAGTGTACCAGGTGTATAGACTGGAGGAGTGTATTAGGTGTATAGACTGGAGGAGTGTATTAGGTGTATAGAATGGAGGAGTGTATCAGGTGTATGGAATGGAGGAGTGTATCAGGTGTATGGAATGGAGGAGTGTATCAGGTGTATAGAATGGAGGAGTGTATCAGGTGTATAGAATGGAGGAGTGTATCAGGTGTATAGAATGGAGGAGTGTACCAGGTGTATAGACTGGAGGAGTGTATTAGGTGTATAGAATGGAGGAGTGTATCAGGTGTATAGAATGGAGGAGTGTATCAGGTGTATAGAATGGAGGAGTGTATCAGGTGTATGGAATGGAGGAGTGTTCCAGGTGTATAGAATGGATGAGTGTACCAAGTGTATAGAATGGAGGAGTGTACCAGGTGTATAGAATAGAGGAGTGTATCAGGTGTATAGAATAGAGGAGTGTACCAGGTGCATAGAATGGAGGAGTGTACCAGGTGTATAGAATGGAGGAGTGTACCAGGTGTATAGAATGGAGGAGTGTATCAGGTGTATAGAATGGAGGAGTGTATCAGGTGTATAGAATGGAGGAGTGTACCAGGTATATAGAATGGAGGAGTGTATCAGGTGTATAGAATGGAGGAGTGTATCAGGTGTATAGAATGGAGGAGTGTATCAGGTGTATAGAATGGAGGAGTGTACCAGGTGAATAGGATAGAGGAGTTTATCAGGTGTATAGAATAGAGGAGTGTATCGGGTGTATAGAATGGAGGAGTGTATCAGGTGTATGGAATGGAGGAGTGTACCAGGTGTATAGAATGGAGGAGTGTATCAGGTGTATAGGATGGAGGAGTGTATCAGGTGTATGGAATGGAGGAGTGTATCAGGTGTATAGAATGGAGGAGTGTATCAGGTGTATAGAATGGAGGAGTGTATCAGGTGTATGGAATGGAGGAGTGTATCAGGTGTATGGAATGGAGGAGTGTACCAGGTGTATAGAATGGAGGAGTGTATCAGGTGTATGGAATGGAGGAGTGTATCAGGTGTATAGAATGGAGGAGTGTATCAGGTGTATAGAATGGAGGAGTGTATCAGGTGTATGGAATGGAGGAGTGTATCAGGTGTATGGAATGGAGGAGTGTACCAGGTGTATAGAATGGAGGAGTGTATCAGGTGTATAGAATAGAGGAGTGTATCGGGTGTATAGAATGGAGGAGTGTATCAGGTGTATAGAATGGAGGAGTGTATCAGGTGTATAGAATGGAGGAGTGTATCAGGTGTATAGAATGGAGGAGTGTATCAGGTGTATAGAATGGAGGAGTGTATCAGGTGTATAGAATGGAGGAATGTACCAGGTGTATAGAATGGATGAGTGTACCAGCTGTATAGAATGGATGAGTGTATCAGGTGTATAGAATGGAGGAGTGTACCAGGTGTATAGAATGGATGAGTGTATCAGGTGTATAGAATGGAGGAGTGTACCAGTTGTATAGAATGGAGGAGTGTATCAGGTGTATAGAATGGAGGAGTGTATCAGGTGTATAGAATGGAGGAGTGTATCAGGTGTATAGAATGGAGGAGTGTACCAGGTGTATAGAATGGAGGAGTGTATCAGGTGTATAGAATTGAGGAGTGTATCAGGTGTATAGAATGGAGGAGTGTATCAGGTGTATAGAATGGAGGAGTGTATCAGGTGTATAGAATGGAGGAGTGTATCAGGTGTATAGAATGGAGGAGTGTATCAGGTGTATAGAATGGAGGAGTGTATCAGGTGTATAGAACGGAGGAGTGTATCAGGTGTATAGAATGGAGGAGTGTATCAGGTGTATAGGATGGAGGAGTGTACCAGGTGTATAGAATGGAGGAGTGTATCAGGTATATAGAATGGAGGAGTGTATCAGGTGTATAGAATGGAGGAGTGTATCAGGTGTATAGAATGGAGGAGTGTATCAGGTGTATAGAATGGAGGAGTGTATCAGGTGTATAGAATGGAGGAGTGTATCAGGTGTATAGGATGGAGGAGTGTACCAGGTGTATAGGATGAAGGAGTGTATCAGGTGTATAGAATGGAGGAGTGTATCAGGTGTATAGAATTGAGGAGTGTATCAGGTGTATAGAATGGAGGAGTGTATCAGGTGTATAGGATGAAGGAGTGTATCAGGTGTATAGGATGAAGGAGTGTATCAGGTGTATAGAATGGAGGAGTGTATCAGGTGTATAGAATGGAGGAGTGTATCAGGTGTATAGAATGGAGGAGTGTATCAAATGTATAGAATGGAGGAGTGTATCAGGTGTATAGAATGGAGGAATGTACCAGGTGTATAGAATGGAGGAGTGTATCAGGTGTATAGAATGAAGGAGTGCACCAGGTGTATAGAATGGATGAGTGTATCAGGTGTATAGAATGGAGGAGTGTATCAGGTGTATAGAATGGAGGAGTGTATCAGGTGTATAGAATGGAGGAGTGTACCAGGTGTATAGAATGGAGGAGTGTATTAGGTGTATAGAATGGAGGAGTGTATCAGGTGTATAGGATGGAGGAGTGTATCAGGTGTATAGAATGGAGGAGTGTATCAGGTGTATAGAATGGAGGAGTGTACCAGGTGTATAGAATGGAGGAGTGTATCAGGTGAATAGAATGGAGGAGTGCACCAGGTGTATAGGATGGAGGAGTGTATCAGGTGTATAGAATGGAGGAGTGTATCAGGTGTATAGAATGGAGGAGTGTATCAGGTGTATGGAATGGAGGAGTGTATCAGGTGTATGGAATGGAGGAGTGTATCAGGTGTATAGAATGGAGGAGTGTACCAGGTGTATAGAATGGAGGAGTGTACCAGGTGTATAGAATGGAGGAGTGTATCAGGTGTATAGAATGGAGTAGTGTATCAGGTGTATAGAATGGAGGAGTGTATCAGGTGTATAGAATGGAGGAGTGTATCAGGTGTATAGAATGGAGGAGTGTATCAGGTGTATAGAATGGATGAGTGTATCAGGTGTATAGAATGGAGGAGTGTACCAGGTGTATAGGATGGAGGGGTGTATCAGGTGTATAGAATGGAGGAGTGTACCAGGTGTATAGAATGGAGGAGTGTATCAGGTGTATAGGATGGAGGAGTGTATCAGGTGTATAGAATGGAGGAGTGTATCAGGTGTATAGGATGGAGGAGTGTATCAGGTGTATAGAATGGATGAGTGTATCAGGTGTATAGAATGGAGGAGTGTACCAGGTGTATGGAATGGAGGAGTGTATCAGGTGTATAGAATGGAGGAGTGTATCAGGTGTATAGAATGGAGGAGTGTATCAGGTGTATAGAATGGAGGAGTGTACCAGGTGTATAGAATGGAGGAGTGTATCAGGTGTATAGAATGGAGGAGTGTATCAGGTGTATAGGATGGAGGAGTGTACCAGGTGTATAGAATGGAGGAGTGTATCAGGTGTATAGAATGGAGGAGTGTACCAGGTGTATAGGATGGAGGAGTGTATCAGGTGTATAGAATGGAGGAATGTACCAGGTGTATAGAATGGAGGAGTGTATCAGGTGTATAGAATGGAGGAGTGTACCAGGTGTATAGAATGGATGAGTTTATCAGGTGTATAGAATGGAGGAGTGTACCAGGTGTATAGAATGGTGGAGTGTATCAGGTGTATAGGATGGAGGAGTGTATCAGGTGTATAGAATGGAGGAGTGTATCAGGTGTATAGGATGGAGGAGTGTATCAGGTGTATAGAATAGAGGAGTGTATCAGGTGTATAGAATGGAGGAGTGTACCAGGTGTATTAAATGGAGGAGTGTATCATGTGTATAGAATGGAGGAGTGTGTCAGGTGTATAGAATGGAGGAGTGTATCAGGTGTATAGAATGGAGGAGTTTACCAGGTGTATAGAATGGAGGAGTATATCAGGTGTATAGAATGGAGGAGTGTATCAGGTGTATAGAATGGAGGAGTGTACCAGGTGTATGGAATGGAGGAGTGTACCAGGTGTATGGAATGGAGGAGTGTATCAGGTGTATGGAATGGATGAGTGTATCAGGTGTATAGAATGGAGGAGTGTACCAGGTGTATAGAGTGGAGGAGTGTACCAGGTGTATAGAATGGAGGAGTGTATCAGGTGTATAGGATGGAGGAGTGTATAAGGTGTATAGAATGGAGGAGTGTATCAGGTGTATAGAATAGAGGAGTGTATCAGGTGTATAGGATGAAGGAGTGTACCAGGTGTATAGGATGGAGGAGTGTACCAGGTGTATAGAATGGAGGAGTGTATCAGGTGTATAGGATGAAGGAGTGTACCAGGTGTATAGGATGGAGGAGTGTATCAGGTGTATAGAATGGAGGAGTGTATCAGGTGTATAGAATGGAGGAGTGTATCAGGTGTATAGAATGGAGGAGTGTATCAGGTGTATAGAATGGAGGAGTGTACCAGGTGTATAGAATGGAGGAGTGTACCAGGTGTATAGGATGGAGGAGTGTATCAGGTGTATAGAATAGAGGAGTGTATCAGGTGTATGGAATGGAGGAGTGTACCAGGTGTATAGGATGGAGGAGTGTACCAGGTGTATAGAATGGAGGAGTGTATCAGGTGTATAGGATGAAGGAGTGTACCAGGTGTATAGGATGGAGGAGTGTACCAGGTGTATAGAATGGAGGAGTGTATCAGGTGTATAGAATGGAGGAGTGTACCAGGTGTATAGAATGGAGGAGTGTACCAGGTGTATAGAATGGAGGAGTGTACCAGGTGTATAGGATGAAGGAGTGTACCAGGTGTATAGGATGGAGGAGTGTACCAGGTGTATAGAATGGAGGAGTGTTTCAGGTGTATAGGATGAAGGAGTGTACCAGGTGTATAGGATGGAGGAGTGTACCAGGTGTATAGAATGGAGGAGTGTATCAGGTGTATAGAATGGAGGAGTGTACCAGGTGTATAGGATGGAGGAGTGTATCAGGTGTATAGGATGGAGGAGTGTATCAGGTGTATAGAATGGAGGAGTGTACCAGGTGTATAGAATGGAGGAGTGTATCAGGTGTATAGAATGGAGGAGTGTACCAGGTGTATAGAATGGAGGAGTGTACCAGGTGTATAGAATGGAGGAGTGTACCAGGTGTATAGGATGGAGGAGTGTATCAGGTGTATAGGATGGAGGAGTGTATCAATCAGGTGTATAGAATAGAGGAGTGTATCAGGTGTATGGAATGGAGGAGTGTACCAGGTGTATAGGATGGAGGAGTGTACCAGGTGTATAGAATGGAGGAGTGTATCAGGTATATAGGATGAAGGAGTGTATCAGGTGTATAGAATGGAGGAGTGTACCAGGTGTATAGAATGGAGGAGTGTATCAGGTGTATAGAATGGAGGAGTGTATCAGGTGTATAGAATGGAGGAGTGTACCAGGTGTATGGAATGGAGGAGTGTATCAGGTGTATAGAATGGAGGAGTGTATCAGGTGTATAGAATGGAGGAGTGTATCAGGTGTATAGAATGGAGGAGTGTACCAGGTGTATAGAATGGAGGAGTGTATCAGGTGTATAGAATGGAGGAGTGTACCAGGTGTATAGGATGGAGGAGTGTATCAGGTGTATAGGATGGAGGAGTGTATCAGGTGTATAGAATAGAGGAGTGTATCAGGTGTATAGGATGAAGGAGTGTACCAGGTGTATAGGATGGAGGTGTGTACCAGGTGTATAGAATGGAGGAGTGTATCAGGTGTATAGAATGGAGGAGTGTACCAGGTGTATGGAATGGAGGAGTGTATCAGGTGTATAGAATGGAGGAGTGTATCAGGTGCATAGAATGGAGGAGTGTATCAGGTGTATAGAGTGGAGGAGTGTACCAGGTGTATAGAATGGAGGAGTGTATCAGGTGTATAGGATGGAGGAGTGTATCAGGTGTATAGAATGGGGGAGTGTATCAGGTGTATAGAATGGAGGAGTGTACCAGGTGTATGGAATGGAGGAGTGTATCAGGTGTATAGAATGGAGGAGTGTATCAGGTGTATAGAATGGAGGAGTGTATCAGGTGTATGGAATGGAGGAGTGTATCAGGTGTATAGAATGGAGGAGTGTATCAGGTGTATAGAATGGAGGAGTGTATCAGGTGTATAGAGTGGAGGAGTGTATCAGGTGTATAGAATGGAGCAGTGTATCAGGTGTATAGAGTGGAGGAGTGTACCAGGTGTATAGAATGGAGGAGTGTATCAGGTGTATAGGATGGAGGAGTGTATCAGGTGTATAGAATGGAGGAGTGTATCAGGTGTATAGGATGGAGGAGTGTATCAGGTGTATAGAATGGAGGAGTGTATCAGGTGTATAGAATGGAGGAGTGTACCAGGTGTATGGAATGGAGGAGTATATCAGGTGTATAGAATGGAGGAGTGTATCAGGTGTATAGAATGGAGGAGTGTATCAGGTGTATAGAATGGAGGAGTGTATCAGGTGTATAGAATGGAGGAGTGTATCAGGTGTATAGAATGGAGGAGTGTATCAGGTGTATAGAATGGAGGAGTGTATCAGGTGTATAGAATGGAGGAGTGTATCAGGTGTATAGAATGGAGGAGTGTACCAGGTGTATGGAATGGAGGAGTGTATCAGGTGTATGGAATGGAGGAGGGTATCAGGTGTATAGATTGGAGGAGTGTATCAGGTGTATAGGATGGAGGAGTGTATCAGGTGTATAGAATGGAGGAGTGTATCAGGTGACAATGCTAAATTCCTTTGTCGTATAAACAACCCTTTATGAAGCTAAGAACACTGTACGCTGTTTACTGAAGAAGTACCGTAATGGTACGCTAGTTGCGTAACGATCGCTCAGCCGTAGGCGAGACGCTCAAGCGTCACGTTCGCTCACGGCCCAGGGATCACAGGACACGTTATTGGCTATGACTAGAGTAATGATTCGCTATGGCGTAGCTTACGCTCGAGACCACGAGGAGGTCACCAGCGATGCAGACGCTCACAACACTATACCTTTATGATAAAACCTTATACCAATGAAATACACTGAATACCTTAATGTGAGTACAGGGTGTAAGTGCAACCTTGTGTAACCTGACTAACTACAAAGCTGCTTGAGCGTCACCGACGCTCAAGTGAACACTTAACACTATAGAAAATACACAGATACTGGTTTAGGTTCCAAGGCCTATTAACTGTATTATATCTAATATACTTGTAAAAGGGGATAACAGTACAAATGATACACTACAATATAACAGAGACTTCCTAACCACAGAACTAAACAATAAATACAAAAAGACAATACTACACTGACCTAAATGCAATACAATACAATACTATCTAATACAATACAATACTAGCCTAGTCTAGGGGAGATATGAGAGAACAGACCAGAGAGAGAGAGAGAGAGAGAGAGAGAGAGAGAGAGAGAGAGAGAGAGAGAGAGATGAGATGAGAGAAATTGGCTCACAGAAAGACAATGATAACGGAGAGAAACTTACGCACAAAGGGTATGATCGCCTGCGCCTCGATATCCAGCTCCCGGCTATCAGCAGATAACCGTTGATGAGAGAGTGAGAGCTGGATGTGGTCGGCCTGCCTATTTATGCCCCACACACAATGCAATCTCCTGGTCCTACAATCCCATTGTCCATTGGCCGAAGGAATTCGGCCCTGTATCATAACAAAAGGTCATAGGGTGATTCATACAGGTGGGCTGTGACGATTTCCAACAGCTCAGGTGGGTGGGAAACTGGGTTTCCCGCCGCATACCTGAGTATGTGTAAATAATAGAAATGGACATAAACTTCTTATGTCCATAACTATTCGCACGAGCGATTAATACGCTCCAAACCAACACCGGAATATTGCTAATTAAATACTCTTCCGATGGGTACCAAACACTGCTGTATGATTCCTGTTAGACCCTTTGTACGATATAAAGAGGGATTCCTCAGCTCTGGGACATTGTATTTTAACCAAACTTTCAGAATCTATCAAAGGGACCATGATCTATAAACTACATTAATTGTGAACATTTGTAACGAATGAGTCGCACGCTACGACTACATAAACTCTACCGTAAATACGCATACCGCGCCTGCGAGTGCACGTTATTGCGGGTATGCGAATCCACGGGAGAGCGCATGCACGCGCAGCGCGGACCAGTGTGCGGTGCAAATATGGCAACGTGCATTGAGACATTTTTCTGACTTTGACAGTCCACCCTTTGGCAGTCAATAATAACTGCCACAAAACATTTAAGGAGAAAAATGTAAGTCAGGGGTTAATTGATTTCCATGGTTGGGTAGGGGAGGAGAGAGGAGAAGGTGTGAAGAGGGTATGACCTAGTGAGATAGCAGAAGCATGTGTGTATGAATCCATGTTTGGGGGGTCATGTATCATCGTGCCGTACGTGTTGTAAATCAAGCTTCGAGGTATTGCGAAGTATACATTTGAATTCCTTCTTATCCTGTGGTACAGGTCTGTGGATGGGCTGTCAAACTCTACCGAGCTCATTTCGGCTGTGGTTGTAACAAAATGGGGATGCACATTTTAGTTGATGATACATGAATGGGGGAGGTATGTGGTTGCTGATATCTGTGCCTGTATTCCCTATCGTCTATGTGTGTCGTTACCTGAGGGTTGTAGAGATGAAGATAAAGAACACTTACGAAAAATGCAATGATATTCTATGTCAGGGAAATGTACATCTGTCGTCGAAGTTGTTTTCGGTATCTGTTGAGAGTCGTCTTCTTTGTGC
Source organism: Pseudophryne corroboree (assembly GCF_028390025.1). NCBI lineage: Eukaryota > Metazoa > Chordata > Amphibia > Anura > Myobatrachidae > Pseudophryne > Pseudophryne corroboree. Next base: position 483,386,379 of record NC_086451.1, read on the forward strand.
TGTATTGCTCCTTAGGCATGAGCAAATAGCTTTGTCTGAGCCATCAGATTTACAAAAATGTTGGGCTAGCGTGAGTTTAAAGATACTAGGGAAACTGGGGATCCATGGCAAAGTTCATCAAGTGTCCATATTTAAAGTTGTCAAATCTTCTTCTTCGGTGCTTGTCTGTTGTCTGTATACATCTCGTCTCGTCAGCTTCCTCGTCCAAGGGGGTCTTTGTATCTTGGAGAAAAGCAGAAAAACAGGTGAAAGAAACGGACCTTATAATCGCATTTTCATCACATTCTGGTTTCTATCATTGGGTCATAAATCAAATCCAGGTTAATTACAGTTTCCTCACTCCTCAAGCTCATCACTTTTGTACTTTGTTTGCACCTCATTAAAGCCTGCCCGCATCTAAATATCAATCCAATCGATATAACGACACCCAAGATACATAGTAGAAACTTTCCAACATCCATTATGACTCCTTGAGCCCAATCTCCTAAACCGGAGAACCAATTTCGCGGGTTCAACCATGACACCCAACCAGTCAGCTCATTACCTACAGCAGCAAGGGTGAGATTGTGTTTTCGACGAAATTCCCACTTCAATTGGAGAATATCGTCCATCTTTTGGTCTATGACCTCTACCGGATCCTCGGTGCTATTTGTGATATACGTGCAACACTTTATGCCGTACTGTGTTGCCAATGTAACACAATATCCGCCTGTTACTGCTGTAAGATAATTAAGAACCATCCTATGCTGAACTAGTTCTGTTTTATAAGCTTGAAGTTCTCTTCCAGTGTATCTAAACGTGTCATCATACATTTCAGTGATATTATCTAACAAATTGGCGAGTGCGGAAATGTATCTATAATTCATCACTCCCCGAGCGGTACGAGTGAAATCTAACGCTACCAGAACCTGAATCCCGGTGGATTCATGGATAAGATCAGAGGCCGGATGCTCTAACCTTTCTGACAGTTGTCTTTTAACTCGGTGCTCGTAATGAGTGTGAGTATAAGGAGCTTGGGCACCACGGTGTATGTCCTTCATTTTGTCATGTGTAACAGTCATCACTTCAGGCAATACTTTTCCAATATAACACAATCCTTCAGAGTTTGGGGCAAGCCATTTGTACGCCTTTCTCCCGCATATGAAATATGCATCATCGGGGAGAACATAAGGGACGGAGAAGGACATGACCATGTTACAAACCTTCCAGGTGAAATCTCCTGACCCTAATTCTTCCAATTGCTTAATGCACGTATCGGTTTGTACGATATGTGCACAGTATCCTGGTGATACCTCTCCAACTCTAGTAATCCTATTTCCTAAGGTATATCGATACCGGAAAGATTTTCCTCTACTGGCTATGTGGCGTACGAGCTCTGTATCTGTAGGCATTCTATCTGCTCTGTGTGAAAAGGTCATGGTAAGGTTGCTCCATGACACTTCCCAATTTCCCGGTTTTCTGGGATTGGAGATGTTAAAACATAAGAGGGACCTATCCACATGGTATTGGTGGAGCTTCAAACTAGGAGGGCTGGAGATATTAAACCTCCGGTCCACCGGTCTCCCACCACTTAGCTCAAGTACCTCCCCTAACGTTAAAGGAAATGGTACTAGCCCTGATTTGCTGTGACCCTGAGGCACTTGAGAGCATACCCAACAATCTGTTTGGTTTAACACGTTACCCACTAAGGAGTGATAGTCACTCAATGGATGCCGGTCTATATGGATATTAAAACTAGATTGGCATTTCTTTATGCATCCATCTTCAACCAGATTATCACAGAGCCTACAGATACAATTTTCTTCAGCTAACAATCCATCACAATTTCTTCTATCGGATCGTTTTCTGATACTCGCCTTTGCTTGTTGGTTTGGTTGATCTTGGAAAACTACGCCTCCATCATCATAATCGGAACCCATTCCAGAACCTCTTTCGACCTCTATGGTACTCTCGCCGGAACAGACTGCTCTGGTCAACATCATGGTTAACATCAAAATCCGGATCACAGTCTCTTGGGGCAAGTCCATCTTTGAGGAGGAAATAGAGAAGAATGAGGAGGGGGAAAAAGAAATTTTAAGGGAGAGGGGCTGGGAAGTGGAGAAAAACAATAAAAGGGAGAAGGGAGTCGACAACTGCTTTCGGTCTTCAAGGCTCAGGTGCCGCCTCAATCCTCCTGGAACAGACACTCCAGTGATACAACCTCTACCGTCTGTTCCTTATCGCGGGACTTCTCTGGATCAGCAACCTTTTTGCAGTGGGATGAATGGACCCAAGTCTCTCTCTCAGCAACCTTCAATGCTGTGGTGCTAGTCAATAAGACCTGGTATGGTCCTTCCCATCTATCAATAAGACAACCTGAGCGTAGAAAATTTCGTATCATTACACAATCCCCAGGTTCAATGTCATGACAATTACTATCTGGTAAATCAGGAATCACCAACTTCAGATTATCATTTTGATTCCTCAACTGTTTACTCATGTTAATCAAGTACTTTACAGTTACTTCATTGTTACATTTCAAATCATCCTGAGGGTTAATCATGACATGCGGTTGTCGACCAAACAAGATTTCAAAAGGAGACAGATTAAGAGGGGACCTGGGAGTGGTTCTGATGCTATACAAAACAATGGGTAAAGCTTCTGGCCACGTCAATCCTGTCTCTGCCATTACTTTACTCAATTTATTTTTAATAGTGCTGTTCACTCTTTCGACCTTCGCACTCGCCTGTGGACGGTACGGAGTGTGCAGCTTGCTATCAATACCCATCAATTTACACATTCCTTGAAAGACATCACCTGTAAAATGGGTACCCCTATCACTTTCAATGATTCTAGGGATACCATATCTACATACAAATTCCTGCACAATTTTCTTAGCTGTAAACATAGCGGTATTTGTAGCTGCTGGAAAAGCCTCGACCCAATTCGAGAAAACATCTATACAGACAAGTACATATTTCAAATTTCGACATGGGGGTAATTGAATGAAGTCAATTTGTATTACCTGGAAAGGGCCGCCGGCAGGTGGGATATGGGATGGTTCTGTAGGTATTGCTTTTCCAATATTCTTTCTCAGACAGGTAAGGCATGACATTGCTCTTTTACTCGCATGAGAGGAGAATCCTGGGGCGCACCAGTATGCTCTTACCAATTTGCACATCCCCTCCTTGCCTAGATGAGTCAGCCCGTGAGCTGCTTCAGCCAGACATGGAAGGTATGCCCTGGGGGCCACTGGTTTACCATGTCCATCCGTCCAGAGCCCTGAGGACTCCTGGCCATATCCCTTTGCCTTCCAGACTGCTCTTTCCTGTGTGGAACACAAATTCTGCATCTCACACAACTTCTGTGTGTTGATGGTATTAAATACCATCAACTGTGTGGTGTTTGTCCGTGTGGGGGTAGCAGCTGCAAGCTTTGCGGCTTCGTCTGCTCGGCTGTTACCAAGGGATACTGGGTCTTGGCTATATGTATGTGCTTTACATTTGATAACAGCCACTCTGTCGGGTTCCTGTATCGCTGTTAGAAGCCTTTTTATGTGAGCTGCATGCGCTATCGGTGTACCAGCTGCCGTCATGAAATTTCTGAGCCGCCATAGGGCTCCGAAATCATGGACTACCCCGAACGCGTATCTGGAATCGGTGTAGATATTGGCTGACTTACCCTTAGCCAATTCACATGCTCTGGTTAGGGCGACCAGTTCAGCAACCTGGGCTGAGTGAGGTGGGCCTAGCGGTTCCGCTTCTATGGTGTCTTGGTCATCTACGACTGCGTATCCAGTACACAAGTCTCCCGAGTCTGACTGTCTGTGACAACTACCGTCCGTGTAGAACGTGAGTTCTGCATCTTTCAGTGGATTGTCACTGATGTCAGGCCTTGCGGTAAAATTTTGGGTCAAATATTCCATACAATCATGTGTATCTTCCTTTGCATTAAATCCTCCTTCCCCATCACTCTCACCTTCCACCCTTTGTGTCTGACCAGGCACACCTGGGAGAAATGTTGCAGGATTTAATGCGCTGCATCTCCTTATGGTGATGTTTACGGGGGCCATTAATGCCAATTCCCATCTTGTAAACCTTGCTGATGAGACGTGTCTGGTTTGGGCAGAATTCAATAAGGCAGATACCGCATGCGGTGTATGGATTGTGAGGTTGTGGCCTAGCACGACATCTTCGCTTTTTGTCACTAGCAATGCTATCGCCGCAACGCTACGCAAGCATGTGGGGAGGGATCGCGCTACCGTATCTAGCTGGGCGCTGTAGTATGCAATTGGCCTGCTGGCATCACCGTGTTTTTGTGTTAGTACACCTGCTGCGCACCCAGCACTTTCTGTTCCGTATAGTTCAAAGGGTTTCCCATAGTCTGGCATACCTAGTGCTGGTGCCTGCGTTAGGCACTGTTTGAGTCTCTCAAATGCTGTTTCAGATTCGTCTGTATGCGAAATCCGATCAGGTTTGTTTGAAGAGACCATTTCCTGCAAAGGTAGCGCCAATATGGAAAACCCTGGGATCCAATTACGGCAATACCCACACATTCCTAAAAACGTCCTGATCTGTTGCTGGGTTTGTGGCAGTGTCATGTCTCTAATGGCTTGGATTCTATCAGCGGTCAGGTGTCTCAGTCCTTGTGTTAGACAGTGTCCCAAATATTTTACCTTAGTTTGGCATAATTGTAACTTGTCTTTGGAAACCTTGTGACCTGTGTCTGAAAGATGAAACAGGAGCTGTTTCGTATCCTTCAGAGATGCTTCCAGTGAATCTGAACACAGTAATAAATCGTCCACATACTGTATCAATACTGATCCACTGTCTGGTTGGAAAGACTGTAAACAATCATGCAAAGCCTGAGAAAATATACTTGGACTATCTATGAAACCTTGGGGTAACCGAGTCCACGTGTATTGGACTCCTCTGTATGTGAATGCAAACAAATATTGGCTGTCAGGGTGCAGAGGTACCGAAAAGAAAGCGGAGCAGAGGTCAATAACAGTGAAAAATTTGGCAGTGGGAGGAATTTGCATTAGGATGACAGCTGGATTAGGCACTACGGGGAACTGACTCTCAACTATTTTGTTAATCCCCCTTAGATCCTGCACTAGCCTGTAACCCCTCCCCCCACTCTTTTTAACAGGGAAGATGGGACTATTTGCGGTGCTGGACGTTCTTACTAGAATGCCCTGTTGTAGCAAGCGCTCTATTACGGGAAAAACTCCTAGCTCCACCTCTGGCTTCAGAGGATACTGTGGGATTTTTGGAGCTATCCTACCATCTTTTACTTGCACAACTACTGGAGCTACGTTTGCCATTAATCCAGTGTCCTGTCCATCTTTTGTCCAAAGTGACTCTGGTATCTGAGATATCATCTCTTCTACTTGGGATGGATTCCTATTTGTCATAATGGAATGTGACATTAATTTTGATGGGGAGTCTAACATGTCTCGTACTTCCTGAGCGTGATTCTCAGGAATGTCCAAGAATACACCTTCAGGAGTACAATAAATGACGCAACCCATTTTACATAGTAAGTCTCTTCCCAGGAGATTAGTTGGTGCAGATGCAGCCAGCAAAAAGGAATGCTTGGTATGCAAAGGCCCTATTGTAATCTCGGCTGGTTTGCTAACAGGGTAGTGCTGGACTACTCCTGTTACTCCCATGGCTGGAATTGTCCTACCAGTGGTTCTCATGCCCACTGTCGAATTTATCACTGACTTGGCCGCCCCTGTGTCTACAAGAAAGTTTAAAGTTTTACCAGCTACATTGATTGCAATTTCTGGTTCGCTTCCAAGACTGGCAATCAACTTAACTGGGTGCAGATTACAGGTATGGCCACACCCCTATTGGGTATGCTGACCTCCCTGAATCCCGCTGGCAGCAACTACTTGTGAGGGAGTTAGCTGGGAACTACCAGAGGCATGCCAATCTCTGTTCGGGGGATATCTTTTTGTTTCCCCTGTATGTGGCTCAAAACTCCGCCTCTGTGGACCCTGCTCCCAATGTCGTGTGTTGTGTTGTTGTCTAGGGGGTTGAAAAGATCTTTGTACATTCTTTGTTCTACATTCTCGTGCAAAGTGTCCCGGTCTGTTACAAGAAAAACATGTTATTACACTTGCCTTACCCACAGGATTCGGTGGTACATACGCAGGCTGCCTTGTGGTCAGCGCCTGTATACTTACGGACATCAACTTATCACTTTGCGATTCCCTGTGCCTAGTGATGTTTCTGTCGTGATCAATAGCAGCCTCTCTCAAGCCGGACACTGACAGACCTCGCCAGCATGGTTGCGTGGTCTGAACCCTAGTCTTTAATGTTTCCTTTAAACCATCCATCAGTACAGATACTGCTACTTCTCGATGGTTTGGGTTGGTCTTAATGTCTTCTATACCAGTGTACTTTGCCATTTCTAATAGTTCCCGGTGAAAATATTCTGTTGCCGTTTCGGACTCCTTTTGCTTAATGGAAAATATTTTATTCCATTTAACAACGGCTGGGAAATACTCTTTTAGCTGTAAATTTATCCTTTTTACATTATCCTTGTTGTACACGTCTGTAAGCGGTGCATCTTTATCCAATGCACAATCAGCTAAAAACTGAGTTGCATCAACATTGGAAGGTAAACAAGCTCTTAGCAGTATCTGCCAATCCTTGTTGTTGGGTTCTACGGTGTTACCTAGATCCCTGATGTATTTTTGGCTAGCAACTAAATCCTTCCTGGGGTCAGGAAATTCGGACACTATTGTTCTTAATTCCATTCTGGAAAATGGAGTGTACATGGCAATGTTCCTTATGGGAGTGGCTCCAGACACATCTGTTTTTCCATTGGGAACTGCTATTACCCTTACAGGAGCAATTCTAACAGCCTCTTCCTGTGTAGATTCTACAGCTTGTTGTGGTACAATTGTTTCAGTGTAGTGCATGGTGCCGTACTTACCCGTTGACACGACCTCACCTATCCCTCCGCTAGGGGCTTTCACTAATCTCGTGGGTGTCGCTGTGCCTACTGTGGTCTCTGCTATGGTGGCTGCAAGAGAGAGAGCTGAAATTGTTGCTGAATCGTCTTCTTGATCACACTCCTGAGGAAGGTTCAAAACAGGGTACATCTTGCACGGGTTAATACTTGCATGAGTTATTTGGTTAACATCATTAACATTTACAGGGTTACTAAGAGTTTGTGTTTTACAACCCAGTGCGTTTCTCTCCGCAATCAACTTCTCTCCTGCAATGTATGGTGGAGGAGGAGCTGTGGCAATCAACTTCCTGACTGCCCCAGATCCTGCCGCCAGAGCCAAACCTCTCTGTATCTCACCTTCCTGGTGCCATAACTGTAAACAATCATGATGTTGAATTCGTCTCTTTGTTGATTTTACGAGACATATCCTCCTCCTTAAATTTTGTAACACTTCTGGACTAAAGCTACCTATTCTTGGGAATTTGTCCCTGTCTTGTACAGTCATTCTCTCCCATTCATCACATAAAGATTCGGTGTGAATTCCATATTTTTCACACATTACATATCGTGCCGACCCAACTGGTCGGTTCACAGAATCAACCTGAACCAGGGTTGATCGCCCCCTACCTGAACAAATGGCCCCCATAATCTGCAGGCGTTGCTTATTCCTCCTTGAATATCAAGGCTTTCAGCGAACCCTTACAAACAAACCAAGATGTCCTTGGGCAGGCCGGCGGTGGTGGTTTATCAAGTACCCCACTTACTTCTCGCCCACGTTGGCCTGTGCTGCAATCACTGTAGCCAGAGCTGCTGTACCCAACCTAGGGCCCCTGTGAACCTTTATTTACTGGAACATATGAGGGTTACCCGCAGGACACTTACTCTTTCCAGTAAAGTTGGGGTTGTTAGATAGTTCCTGAGTGACCAGCGAACTTCCCTTCCAAAAATAAAAAATTACACAAATCACGTCAGAATGTACAGATAGCGTTTGTGACCACTTTACTCTAATGGTATTAGGTCAGATTACTAACTACTGCACACAATAACGTGCGGTCCAATCGTTCAGTATACGAGCACTACTTGTCATGTACTGAAAGATCAATGGAATCTATGTTTCCGGCTGCGATTCCTTCAGCCAGAGCTTGTATGGCCTATATGGGTTCTGCACCAACACCCCATGCGTTGTGCCACTGGACTTTTATAGCGGACCTTTTACCTTACGACCTCCTGGTCTTGTTACCTTATGGTCCGCTATACTCTAATGCTCAAATATTATTTAACCAGGGATGCCTCCCTGGCCACCGTATATGTCACTTACACGTATGTCCCTTGACGAGTACCCGGCTTTCCTTTTGGTTCCACCTTAAAGTTATATAAACTTTTGTATACAAAACACACTCACTCAACACATGTACACTTTTGTTTTTATATCTATTTCTGCGCAGAAATTGTCTTTAGGCCAAAAGTGTTACCAATTAGGAGCAGGATCTGTTAAACTAAATTTCAGATTTTCCAAAAATAGATTTGCGTTATTTACCGCTTCGCGTTATCTACCGCTGTGCGTTAATTATCGCCTTTGCGTTACTTCACTTTATCACAACTTGAGCTACGTGGGCGTAACCGGACGCTACGTTGCGTAATGAACGCTGCGTGCGTCTGCCTTTTGGATTGCGTACGCTAGTCTTTGTTAGCGACACGTGTATGCAATGCAAAGGATCCACCGTAACACAATATATTTTTATCAATGTAAATGATCCCTGATCATCTACCGCAATCCACACTGACTGCCTTGTATCTCAGACAAACCGTGTGTTTGTTCTATACTTTAACTATCACCTCTACTATTAAATAACAGCAAATCTCTTTTTAGCACTTTCTATCAACTATAAAATTGGCAAACAGGAATAGTGATATACGAAAAATGAAACAGAAATGCAGATATATGTATGCGTGCGTGTATACGCAAGACAGAAGAGAAATAAAAGTTTTAAAAGACACAAGCGTTTTGTTCTTACTTCCGGTTCCCGGATTCCTTCAGCATTCTTTATCTAAGCGAAGCAGACGCTTATCCCGTCAGCACTGTGAGACAACCTCCCACCCTTTGCTGGAGGGATAATGTCTGCTGATCTACCTAGTGCAGATATGAGAAGGATAGGACGAGTCCCCAATTGACAATGCTAAATTCCTTTGTCGTATAAACAACCCTTTATGAAGCTAAGAACACTGTACGCTGTTTACTGAAGAAGTACCGTAATGGTACGCTAGTTGCGTAACGATCGCTCAGCCGTAGGCGAGACGCTCAAGCGTCACGTTCGCTCACGGCCCAGGGATCACAGGACACGTTATTGGCTATGACTAGAGTAATGATTCGCTATGGCGTAGCTTACGCTCGAGACCACGAGGAGGTCACCAGCGATGCAGACGCTCACAACACTATACCTTTATGATAAAACCTTATACCAATGAAATACACTGAATACCTTAATGTGAGTACAGGGTGTAAGTGCAACCTTGTGTAACCTGACTAACTACAAAGCTGCTTGAGCGTCACCGACGCTCAAGTGAACACTTAACACTATAGAAAATACACAGATACTGGTTTAGGTTCCAAGGCCTATTAACTGTATTATATCTAATATACTTGTAAAAGGGGATAACAGTACAAATGATACACTACAATATAACAGAGACTTCCTAACCACAGAACTAAACAATAAATACAAAAAGACAATACTACACTGACCTAAATGCAATACAATACAATACTATCTAATACAATACAATACTAGCCTAGTCTAGGGGAGATATGAGAGAACAGACCAGAGAGAGAGAGAGAGAGAGAGAGAGAGAGAGAGAGAGAGAGATGAGATGAGAGAAATTGGCTCACAGAAAGACAATGATAACGGAGAGAAACTTACGCACAAAGGGTATGATCGCCTGCGCCTCGATATCCAGCTCCCGGCTATCAGCAGATAACCGTTGATGAGAGAGTGAGAGCTGGATGTGGTCGGCCTGCCTATTTATGCCCCACACACAATGCAATCTCCTGGTCCTACAATCCCATTGTCCATTGGCCGAAGGAATTCGGCCCTGTATCATAACAAAAGGTCATAGGGTGATTCATACAGGTGGGCTGTGACGATTTCCAACAGCTCAGGTGGGTGGGAAACTGGGTTTCCCGCCGCATACCTGAGTATGTGTAAATAATAGAAATGGACATAAACTTCTTATGTCCATAACTATTCGCACGAGCGATTAATACGCTCCAAACCAACACCGGAATATTGCTAATTAAATACTCTTCCGATGGGTACCAAACACTGCTGTATGATTCCTGTTAGACCCTTTGTACGATATAAAGAGGGATTCCTCAGCTCTGGGACATTGTATTTTAACCAAACTTTCAGAATCTATCAAAGGGACCATGATATATAAACTACATTAATTGTGAACATTTGTAACGAATGAGTCGCACGCTACGACTACATAAACTCTACCGTAAATACGCATACCGCGCCTGCGAGTGCACGTTATTGCGGGTATGCGAATCCACGGGAGAGCGCATGCACGCGCAGCGCGGACCAGTGTGCGGTGCAAATATGGCAACGTGCATTGAGACATTTTTCTGACTTTGACACAGGTGTATAGAATGGAGGAGTGTATCAGGTGTATAGAATGGAGGAGTGTACCAGGTGTATAGAATAGAGGAGTGTATCAGGTGTATAGAATGGAGGAGTGTATCAGGTGTATAGGATGGAGGAGTGTATCAGGTGTATAGAATGGAGGAGTGTATCAGGTGTATAGAATGGAGGAGTGTATCAGGTGTATAGAATGGAGGAGTGTATCAGGTGTATAGAATGGAGGAGTGTACCATGTGTATAGAATGGAGGAGTGTACCAGGTGTATAGGATGGAGGAGTGTATCAGGTGTATAGGATGGAGGAGTGTATCAGGTGTATAGAATAGAGGAGTGTATCAGGTGTATGGAATGGAGGAGTGTACCAGGTTTATAGGATGGAGGAGTGTACCAGGTGTATAGAATGGAGGAGTGTATCAGGTGTATAGGATGAAGGAGTGTACCAGGTGTATAGGATGGAGGAGTGTACCAGGTGTATAGAATGGAGGAGTGTATCAGGTGTATAGAATGGAGGAGTGTACCAGGTGTATAGAATGGAGGAGTGTACCAGGTGTATAGAATGGAGGAGTGTACCAGGTGTATAGGATGAAGGAGTGTACCAGGTGTATAGGATGGAGGAGTGTACCCGGTGTATAGAATGGAGGAGTGTATCAGGTGTATAGGATGAAGGAGTGTACCAGGTGTATAGGATGGAGGAGTGTACCAGGTGTATAGAATGGAGGAGTGTATCAGGTGTATAGAATGGAGGAGTGTACCAAGTGTATAGGATGGATGAGTGTATCAGGTGTATAGGATGGAGGAGTGTATCAGGTGTATAGAATGGAGGAGTGTACCAGGTGTATAGAATGGAGGAGTGTATCAGGTGTATAGAATGGAGGAGTGTACCAGGTGTATAGAATGGAGGAGTGTACCAGGTGTATAGAATGGAGGAGTGTACCAGGTGTATAGGATGAAGGAGTGTATCAGGTGTATAGGATGGAGGAGTGTATCAGGTGTATAGAATAGAGGAGTGTAGCAGGTGTATGGAATGGAGGAGTGTACCAGGTGTATAGGATGGAGGAGTGTACCAGGTGTATAGAATGGAGGAGTGTATCAGGTGTATAGGATGAAGGAGTGTACCAGGTGTATAGGATGGAGGAGTGTACCAGGTGTATAGAATGGAGGAGTGTATCAGGTGTATAGAATGGAGGAGTGTACCAGGTGTATAGAATGGAGGAGTGTATCAGGTGTATAGAATGGAGGAGTGTATCAGGTGTATAGAATGGAGGAGTGTATCAGGTGTATAGAATGGAGGAGTGTACCAGGTGTATGGAATGGAGGAGTGTATCAGGTGTATAGAATGGAGGAGTGTATCAGGTGTATAGAATGGAGGAGTGTATCAGGTGTATAGAATGGATGAGTGTACCAGGTGTATAGAATGGAGGAGTGTATCAGGTGTATAGAATGGAGGAGTGTACCAGGTTTATAGGATGGAGGAGTGTATCAGGTGTATAGGATGGAGGAGTGTATCAGGTGTATAGAATAGAGGAGTGTATCAGGTGTATAGGATGAAGGAGTGTACCAGGTGTATAGGATGGAGGTGTGTACCAGGTGTATAGAATGGAGGAGTGTATCAGGTGTATAGAATGGAGGAGTGTACCAGGTGTATGGAATGGAGGAGTGTATCAGGTGTATAGAATGGAGGAGTGTATCAGGTGTATAGAATGGAGGAGTGTATCAGGTGTATAGAGTGGAGGAGTGTACCAGGTGTATAGAATGGAGGAGTGTATCAGGTGTATAGGATGGAGGAGTGTATCAGGTGTATAGAATGGAGGAGTGTATCAGGTGTATAGAATGGAGGAGTGTATCAGGTGTATAGGATGGAGGAGTGTATCAGGTGTATAGAATGGAGGAGTGTATCAGGTGTATAGAATGGAGGAGTGTACCAGGTGTATGGAATGGAGGAGTGTATCAGGTGTATAGAATGGAGGAGTGTATCAGGTGTATAGAATGGAGGAGTGTATCAGGTGTATAGAATGGAGGAGTGTATCAGGTGTATAGAATGGAGGAGTGTACCAGGTGTATGGAATGGAGGAGTGTATCAGGTGTATAGAATGGAGGAGTGTATCAGGTGTATAGAATGGAGGAGTGTATCAGGTGTATAGAGTGGAGGAGTGTACCAGGTGTATAGAATGGAGGAGTGTATCAGGTGTATAGGATGGAGGAGTGTATCAGGTGTATAGAATGGAGGAGTGTATCAGGTGTATAGGATGGAGGAGTGTATCAGGTGTATAGAATGGAGGAGTGTATCAGGTGTATAGAATGGAGGAGTGTATCAGGTGTATAGAATGGAGGAGTGTATCAGGTGTATAGAATGGAGGAGTGTACCAGGTGTATAGAATGGAGGAGTGTACCAGGTGTATAGAATGGAGGAGTGTATCAGGTGTATAGGATGGAGGAGTGTATCAGGTGTATAGAATAGAGGAGTGTATCAGGTGTATAGAATGGAGGAGTGTACCAGGTGTATTAAATGGAGGAGTGTATCAGGTGTATAGAATGGAGGAGTGTATCAGGTGTATAGAATGGAGGAGTGTATCAGGTGTATAGAATGGAGGAGTTTACCAGGTGTATAGAATGGAGGAGTATATCATGTGTATAGAATGGAGGAGTGTATCAGGTGTATAGAATGGAGGAGTGTACCAGGTGTATGGAATGGAGGAGTGTACCAGGTGTATAGAATGGAGGAGTGTATCAGGTGTATGGAATGGATGAGTGTATCAGGTGTATAGAATGGAGGAGTGTACCAGGTGTATAGAGTGGAGGAGTGTACCAGGTGTATAGAATGGAGGAGTGTATCAGGTGTATAGGATGGAGGAGTGTATCAGGTGTATAGAATGGAGGAGTGTATCAGGTGTATAGAATGGAGGAGTGTATCAGGTGTATAGGATGAAGGAGTGTACCAGGTGTATAGGATGGAGGAGTGTACCAGGTGTATAGAATGGAGGAGTGTATCAGGTGTATAGGATGAAGGAGTGTACCAGGTGTATAGGATGGAGGAGTGTACCAGGTGTATAGAATGGAGGAGTGTATCCGGTGTATAGAATGGAGGAGTGTACCAGGTGTATAGGATGGAGGAGTGTATCAGGTGTATTGAATGGAGGAGTGTACCAGGTGTATGGAATGGAGGAGTGTATCAGGTGTATAGAATGGAGGAGTGTATCAGGTGTATAGAATGGAGGAGTGTACCAGGTGTATAGAATGGAGGAGTGTATCAGGTGTATAGAATGGAGGAGTGTACCAGGTGTATAGAATGGAGGAGTGTACCAGGTGTATAGGATGGAGGAGTGTACCAGGTGTATAGAATGGAGGAGTGTACCAGGTGTATAGAATGGAGGAGTGTATCAGGTGTATAGGATGAAGGAGTGTACCAGGTGTATAGGATGGAGGAGTGTACCAGGTGTATAGAATGGAGGAGTGTATCAGGTGTATAGAATGGAGGAGTGTACCAGGTGTATAGGATGGAGGAGTGTATCAGGTGTATAGGATGGAGGAGTGTATCAGGTGTATAGAATGGAGGAGTGTATCAGGTGTATAGAATGGAGGAGTGTATCAGGTGTATAGAATGGAGGAGTGTACCAGGTGTATAGAATGGAGGAGTGTATCAGGTGTATAGGATGGAGGAGTGTATCAGGTGTATAGAATGGAGGAGTGTATCAGGTGTATGGAATGGAGGAGTGTACCAGGTGTATAGAATGGAGGAGTGTATCAGGTGTATAGGATGGAGGAGTGTATCAGGTGTATAGAATGGAGGAGTGTATCAGGTGTATAGAATGGAGGAGTGTATCAGGTGTATAGAATGGAGGAGTGTATCAGGTGTATAGAATGGATGAGTGTACCAGGTGTATAGAATGGAGGAGTGTACCAGGTGTATAGGATGGAGGAGTGTATCAGGTGTATAGGATGGAGGAGTGTATCAGGTGTATAGAATAGAGGAGTGTATCAGGTGTAAGGAATGGAGGAGTGTACCAGGTGTATAGGATGGAGGAGTGTACCAGGTGTATAGAATGGAGGAGTGTATCAGGTGTATAGGATGAAGGAGTGTACCAGGTGTATAGGATGGAGGAGTGTACCAGGTGTATAGAATGGAGGAGTGTATCAGGTGTATAGAATGGAGGAGTGTACCAGGTGTATAGAATGGAGGAGTGTACCAGGTGTATAGAATGGAGGAGTGTACCAGGTGTATAGGATGAAGGAGTGTACCAGGTGTATAGGATGGAGGAGTGTATCAGGTGTATAGAATGGAGGAGTGTATCAGGTGTATAGGATGAAGGAGTGTACCAGGTGTATAGGATGGAGGAGTGTACCAGGTGTATAGAATGGAGGAGTGTATCAGGTGTATAGAATGGAGGAGTGTACCAGGTGTATAGGATGGAGGAGTGTACCAGGTGTATAGAATGGAGGAGTGTATCAGGTGTATAGGATGAAGGAGTGTACCAGGTGTATAGGATGGAGGAGTGTACCAGGTGTATAGAATGGAGGAGTGTATCAGGTGTATAGAATGGAGGAGTGTACCAGGTGTATAGAATGGAGGAGTGTATCAGGTGTATAGAATGGAGGAGTGTATCAGGTGTATAGAATGGAGGAGTGTATCAGGTGTATAGAATGGAGGAGTGTACCAGGTGTATGGAATGGAGGAGTGTATCAGGTGTATAGAATGGAGGAGTGTATCAGGTGTATAGAATGGAGGAGTGTATCAGGTGTATAGAATGGAGGAGTGTACCAGGTGTATAGAATGGAGGAGTGTATCAGGTGTATAGAATGGAGGAGTGTACCAGGTGTATAGGATGGAGGAGTGTATCAGGTGTATAGGATGGAGGAGTGTATCAGGTGTATAGAATGGAGGAGTGTATCAGGTGTATAGGATGAAGGAGTGTACCAGGTGTATAGGATGGAGGTGTGTACCAGGTGTATAGAATGGAGGAGTGTATCAGGTGTATAGAATGGAGGAGTGTACCAGGTGTATGGAATGGAGGAGTGTATCAGGTGTATAGAATGGAGGAGTGTATCAGGTGTATAGAATGGAGGAGTGTATCAGGTGTATAGAGTGGAGGAGTGTACCAGGTGTATAGAATGGAGGAGTGTATCAGGTGTATAGGATGGAGGAGTGTATCAGGTGTATAGAATGGAGGAGTGTATCAGGTGTATAGGATGGAGGAGTGTATCAGGTGTATAGAATGGAGGAGTGTATCAGGTGTATAGAATGGAGGAGTGCACCAGGTGTATGGAATGGAGGAGTGTATCAGGTGTATAGAATGGAGGAGTGTATCAGGTGTATAGAATGGAGGAGTGTATCAGGTATATAGAATGGAGGAGTGTATCAGGTGTATAGAATGGAGGAGTGTACCAGGTGTATGGAATGGAGGAGTGTATCAGGTGTATAGAATGGAGGAGTGTATCAGGTGTATAGAATGGAGGAGTGTATCAGGTGTATAGAGTGGAGGAGTGTACCAGGTGTATAGAATGGAGGAGTGTATCAGGTGTATAGGATGGAGGAGTGTATCAGGTGTATAGAATGGAGGAGTGTATCAGGTGTATAGGATGGAGGAGTGTATCAGGTGTATAGAATGGAGGAATGTACCAGGTGTATAGAATGGAGGAGTGTACCAGGTGTTTGGAATGGAGGAGTGTATCAGGTGTATAGAATGGAGGAGTGTATCTGGGGTATAGAATGGAGGAGTGTATCAGGTGTATAGAATGGAGGAGTGTATCAGGTGTATAGAATGGAGGAGTGTATCAGGTGTATAGAATGGAGGAGTGTATCAGGTGTATAGAATGGAGGAGTGTACCAGGTGTATGGAATGGAGGAGTGTATCAGGTGTATGGAATGGAGGAGTGTATCAGGTGTATAGAATGGAGGAGTGTATCAGGTGTATGGAATGTAGGAGTGTATCAGGTGTATGGAATGGAGGAGTGTATCAGGTGTATAGAATGGAGGAGTGTATCAGGTGTATAGGATGGAGGAGTGTATCAGGTGTATAGAATGGAGGAGTGTACCAGGTGTATAGAATGGAGGAGTGTACCAGGTGTATAGAATGGAGGAGTGTATCAGGTGTATAGAATGGAGGAGTCTATCAGGTGTATAGAATGGAGGAGTGTACCAGGTGTATAGAATGGAGGAGTGTACCAGGTGTATGGAATGGAGGAGTGTATCAGGTGTATAGAATGGAGGAGTGTATCAGGTGTATAGAATGGAGGAGTGTATCAGGTGTATAGAGTGGAGGAGTGTATCAGGGGTATAGAATGGAGGAGTGTATCAGGTGTATAGAATGGAGGAGTGTACCAGGTGTATAGAATGGAGGAGTGTACCAGGTATATAGAATGGAGGAGTGTATCAGGTGTATAGAACAGAGGAGTGTACCAGGTGTATGGAATGCAGGAGTGTATCAGGTGTATAGAATGGAGGAGTGTATCAGGTGTATAGAATGGAGGAGTGTATCAGGTGTATAGAATGGAGGAGTGTACCAGGTGTATAGGATGGAGGAGTGTATCAGGTGTATAGAATGGAGGAGTGTATCAGGTGTATAGAATGGAGGAGTGTACCAGGTGTATAGAATGGAGGAGTGTACCAGGTGTATAGAATGGAGGAGTGTATCAGGTGTATAGAATGGAGGAGTGTATCAGGTGTATAGAATGGAGGAGTGTACCAGGTATATAGAATGGAGGAGTGTATCAGGTGTATAGAATGGAGGAGTGTATCAGGTGTATAGAATGGAGGAGTGTATCAGGTGTATAGAATGGAGGAGTGTACCAGGTGAATAGGATAGAGGAGTTTATCAGGTGTATAGAATAGAGGAGTGTATCGGGTGTATAGAATGGAGGAGTGTATCAGGTGTATGGAATGGAGGAGTGTACCAGGTGTATAGAATGGAGGAGTGTATCAGGTGTATAGGATGGAGGAGTGTATCAGGTGTATGGAATGGAGGAGTGTATCAGGTGTATAGAATGGAGGAGTGTATCAGGTGTATAGAATGGAGGAGTGTATCAGGTGTATGGAATGGAGGAGTGTATCAGGTGTATGGAATGGAGGAGTGTACCAGGTGTATAGAATGGAGGAGTGTATCAGGTGTATGGAATGGAGGAGTGTATCAGGTGTATAGAATGGAGGAGTGTATCAGGTGTATAGAATGGAGGAGTGTATCAGGTGTATGGAATGGAGGAGTGTATCAGGTGTATGGAATGGAGGAGTGTACCAGGTGTATAGAATGGAGGAGTGTATCAGGTGTATAGAATAGAGGAGTGTATCGGGTGTATAGAATGGAGGAGTGTATCAGGTGTATAGAATGGAGGAGTGTATCGGGTGTATAGAATGGAGGAGTGTATCGGGTGTATAGAATGGAGGAGTGTATCAGGTGTATAGAATGGAGGAGTGTATCAGGTGTATAGAATGGAGGAATGTACCAGGTGTATATAATGGATGAGTGTACCAGCTGTATAGAATGGAGGAGTGTATCAGGTGTATAGAATGGAGGAGTGTATCAGGTGTATAGAATGGAGGAGTGTACCAGGTGTATAGAATGGAGGAGTGTACCAGGTGTATAGAATGGAGGAGTGTATCAGGTGTATAGAATTGAGGAGTGTATCAGGTGTATAGAATGGAGGAGTGTATCAGGTGTATAGAATGGAGGAGTGTATCAGGTGTATAGAATGGAGGAGTGTATCAGGTGTATAGAATGGAGGAGTGTATCAGGTGTATAGAATGGAGGAGTGTATCAGGTGTATAGAACGGAGGAGTGTATCAGGTGTATAGAATGGAGGAGTGTATCAGGTGTATAGGATGGAGGAGTGTACCAGGTGTATAGAATGGAGGAGTGTATCAGGTATATAGAATGGAGGAGTGTATCAGGTGTATAGAATGAAGGAGTGTATCAGGTGTATAGAATGGAGGAGTGTATCAGGTGTATAGAATGGAGGAGTGTATCAGGTGTATAGAATGGAGGAGTGTATCAGGTGTATAGAATGGAGGAGTGTATCAGGTGTATAGGATGGAGGAGTGTTCCAGGTGTATAGGATGAAGGAGTGTATCAGGTGTATAGAATGGAGGAGTGTATCAGGTGTATAGAATTGAGGAGTGTATCAGGTGTATAGAATGGAGGAGTGTATCAGGTGTATAGGATGAAGGAGTGTATCAGGTGTATAGAACGGAGGAGTGTATCAGGTGTATAGAATGGAGGAGTGTATCAAATGTATAGAATGGAGGAGTGTATCAGGTGTATAGAATGGAGGAGTGTACCAGGTGTATAGAATGGAGGAATGTACCAGGTGTATAGAATGGAGGAGTGTATCAGGTGTATAGAATGAAGGAGTGCACCAGGTGTATAGAATGGATGAGTGTATCAGGTGTATAGAATGGAGGAGTGTATCAGGTGTATAGAATGGAGGAGTGTATCAGGTGTATAGAATGGAGGAGTGTACCAGGTGTATAGAATGGAGGAGTGTATCAGGTGTATAGAATGGAGGAGTGTATCAGGTGTATAGGATGGAGGAGTGTATCAGGTGTATAGAATGGAGGAGTGTATCAGGTGTATAGAATGGAGGAGTGTACCAGGTGTATAGAATGGAGGAGTGTATCAGGTGAATAGAATGGAGGAGTGCACCAGGTGTATAGGATGGAGGAGTGTATCAGGTGTATAGAATGGAGGAGTGTATCAGGTGTATAGAATGGAGGAGTGTATCAGGTGTATGGAATGGAGGAGTGTATCAGGTGTATGGAATGGAGGAGTGTATCAGGTGTATAGAATGGAGGAGTGTACCAGGTGTATAGAATGGCTGAGTGTACCAGGTGTATAGAATGGAGGAGTGTATCAGGTGTATAGAATGGAGTAGTGTATCAGGTGTATAGAATGGAGGAGTGTATCAGGTGTATAGAATGGAGGAGTGTATCAGGTGTATAGAATGGAGGAGTGTATCAGGTGTATAGAATGGATGAGTGTATCAGGTGTATAGAATGGAGGAGTGTACCAGGTGTATAGGATGGAGGAGTGTATCAGGTGTATAGAATGGAGGAGTGTACCAGGTGTATAGAATGGAGGAGTGTATCAGGTGTATAGGATGGAGGAGTGTATCAGGTGTATAGAATGGAGGAGTGTATCAGGTGTATAGGATGGAGGAGTGTATCAGGTGTATAGAATGGATGAGTGTATCAGGTGTATAGAATGGAGGAGTGTACCAGGTGTATGGAATGGAGGAGTGTATCAGGTGTATAGAATGGAGGAGTGTATCAGGTGTATAGAATGGAGGAGTGTATCAGGTGTATAGAATGGAGGAGTGTACCAGGTGTATAGAATGGAGGAGTGTATCAGGTGTATAGAATGGAGGAGTGTACCAGGTGTATAGGATGGAGGAGTGTATCAGGTGTATAGGATGGAGAAGTGTATCAGGTGTATAGAATGGAGGAGTGTACCAGGTGTATAGAATGGAGGAGTGTATCAGGTGTATAGAATGGAGGAGTGTACCAGGTGTATAGGATGGAGGAGTGTATCAGGTGTATAGAATGGAGGAGTGTATCAGATGTATAGAATGGAGGAGTGTATCAGGTGTATAGAATGGAGGAATGTACCAGGTGTATAGAATGGAGGAGTGTATCAGGTGTATAGAATGGAGGAGTGTACCAGGTGTATAGAATGGATGAGTGTATCAGGTGTATAGAATGGAGGAGTGTACCAGGTGTATAGAATGGTGGAGTGTATCAGGTGTATAGGATGGAGGAGTGTATCAGGTGTATAGAATGGAGGAGTGTATCAGGTGTATAGGATGGAGGAGTGTATCAGGTGTATAGAATAGAGGAGTGTATCAGGTGTATAGAATGGAGGAGTGTACCAGGTGTATTAAATGGAGGAGTGTATCATGTGTATAGAATGGAGGAGTGTATCAGGTGTATAGAATGGAGGAGTGTATCAGGTGTATAGAATGGAGGAGTTTACCAGGTGTATAGAATGGAGGAGTATATCAGGTGTATAGAATGGAGGAGTGTATCAGGTGTATAGAATGGAGGAGTGTACCAGGTGTATGGAATGGAGGAGTGTACCAGGTGTATAGAATGGAGGAGTGTATCAGGTGTATAGAATGGAGGAGTGTACCAGGTGTATGGAATGGAGGAGTGTACCAGGTGTATAGAATGGAGGAGTGTATCAGGTGTATGGAATGGATGAGTGTATCAGGTGTATAGAATGGAGGAGTGTACCAGGTGTATAGAGTGGAGGAGTGTACCAGGTGTATAGAATGGAGGAGTGTATCAGGTGTATAGGATGGAGGAGTGTATAAGGTGTATAGAATGGAGGAGTGTATCAGGTGTATAGAATAGAGGAGTGTATCAGGTGTATAGGATGAAGGAGTGTACCAGGTGTATAGGATGGAGGAGTGTACCAGGTGTATAGAATGGAGGAGTGTATCAGGTGTATAGGATGAAGGAGTGTACCAGGTGTATAGGATGGAGGAGTGTATCAGGTGTATAGAATGGAGGAGTGTATCAGGTGTATAGAATGGAGGAGTGTATCAGGTGTATAGAATGGAGGAGTGTATCAGGTGTATAGAATGGAGGAGTGTACCAGGTGTATAGAATGGAGGAGTGTACCAGGTGTATAGGATGGAGGAGTGTATCAGGTGTATAGAATAGAGGAGTGTATCAGGTGTATGGAATGGAGGAGTGTACCAGGTGTATAGGATGGAGGAGTGTACCAGGTGTATAGAATGGAGGAGTGTATCAGGTGTATAGGATGAAGGAGTGTACCAGGTGTATAGGATGGAGGAGTGTACCAGGTGTATGGAATGGAGGAGTGTATCAGGTGTATAGAATGGAGGAGTGTACCAGGTGTATAGAATGGAGGAGTGTACCAGGTGTATAGAATGGAGGAGTGTACCAGGTGTATAGGATGAAGGAGTGTACCAGGTGTATAGGATGGAGGAGTGTACCAGGTGTATAGAATGGAGGAGTGTTTCAGGTGTATAGGATGAAGGAGTGTACCAGGTGTATAGGATGGAGGAGTGTACCAGGTGTATAGAATGGAGGAGTGTATCAGGTGTATAGAATGGAGGAGTGTACCAGGTGTTTAGGATGGAGGAGTGTATCAGGTGTATAGGATGGAGGAGTGTATCAGGTGTATAGAATGGAGGAGTGTGCCAGGTGTATAGAATGGAGGAGTGTATCAGGTGTATAGAATGGAGGAGTGTACCAGGTGTATAGAATGGAGGAGTGTACCAGGTGTATAGAATGGAGGAGTGTACCAGGTGTATAGGATGGAGGAGTGTATCAGGTGTATAGGATGGAGGAGTGTATCAATCAGGTGTATAGAATAGAGGAGTGTATCAGGTGTATGGAATGGAGGAGTGTACCAGGTGTATAGGATGGAGGAGTGTACCAGGTGTATAGAATGGAGGAGTGTATCAGGTATATAGGATGAAGGAGTGTATCAGGTGTATAGAATGGAGGAGTGTACCAGGTGTATAGAATGGAGGAGTGTATCAGGTGTATAGAATGGAGGAGTGTATCAGGTGTATAGAATGGAGGAGTGTATCAGGTGTATAGAATGGAGGAGTGTACCAGGTGTATGGAATGGAGGAGTGTATCAGGTGTATAGAATGGAGGAGTGTATCAGGTGTATAGAATGGAGGAGTGTATCAGGTGTATAGAATGGAGGAGTGTACCAGGTGTATAGAATGGAGGAGTGTATCAGGTGTATAGAATGGAGGAGTGTACCAGGTGTATAGGATGGAGGAGTGTATCAGGTGTATAGGATGGAGGAGTGTATCAGGTGTATAGAATAGAGGAGTGTATCAGGTGTATAGGATGAAGGAGTGTACCAGGTGTATAGGATGGAGGTGTGTACCAGGTGTATAGAATGGAGGAGTGTATCAGGTGTATAGAATGGAGGAGTGTACCAGGTGTATGGAATGGAGGAGTGTATCAGGTGTATAGAATGGAGGAGTGTATCAGGTGTATAGAATGGAGGAGTGTATCAGGTGTATAGAGTGGAGGAGTGTACCAGGTGTATAGAATGGAGGAGTGTATCAGGTGTATAGGATGGAGGAGTGTATCAGGTGTATAGAATGGAGGAGTGTATCAGGTGTATAGAATGGAGGAGTGTACCAGGTGTATGGAATGGAGGAGTGTATCAGGTGTATAGAATGGAGGAGTGTATCAGGTGTATAGAATGGAGGAGTGTATCAGGTGTATGGAATGGAGGAGTGTATCAGGTGTATAGAATGGAGGAGTGTATCAGGTGTATAGAATGGAGGAGTGTATCAGGTGTATAGAGTGGAGGAGTGTATCAGGTGTATAGAATGGAGCAGTGTATCAGGTGTATAGAGTGGAGGAGTGTACCAGGTGTATAGAATGGAGGAGTGTATCAGGTGTATAGGATGGAGGAGTGTATCAGGTGTATAGAATGGAGGAGTGTATCAGGTGTATAGGATGGAGGAGTGTATCAGGTGTATAGAATGGAGGAGTGTATCAGGTGTATAGAATGGAGGAGTGTACCAGGTGTATGGAATGGAGGAGTGTATCAGGTGTATAGAATGGAGGAGTGTATCAGGTGTATAGAATGGAGGAGTGTATCAGGTGTATAGAATGGAGGAGTGTATCAGGTGTATAGAATGGAGGAGTGTATCAGGTGTATAGAATGGAGGAATGTATCAGGTGTATAGAATGGAGGAGTGTATCAGGTGTATAGAATGGAGGAGTGTATCAGGTGTATAGAATGGAGGAGTGCACCAGGTGTATGGAATGGAGGAGTGTATCAGGTGTATGGAATGGAGGAGGGTATCAGGTGTATAGATTGGAGGAGTGTATCAGGTGTATAGGATGGAGGAGTGTATCAGGTGTATAGAATGGAGGAGTGTATCAGGTGTATAGAATGGAGGAGTGTATCAGGTGTATAGAATGGAGGAGTGTACCAGGTGTATAGAATAGAGGAGTGTATCAGGTGTATAGAATGGAGGAGTGTATCAGGTGTATAGGATGGAGGAGTGTATCAGGTGTATAGAATGGAGGAGTGTATCAGGTGTATAGAATGGAGGAGTGTATCAGGTGTATAGAATGGAGGAGTGTATCAGGTGTATAGAATGGAGGAGTGTACCAGGTGTATAGAATGGAGGAGTGTACCAGGTGTATAGGATGGAGGAGTGTATCAGGTGTATAGAATGGAGGAGTGTATCAGGTGTATAGAATGGAGGAGTGTATCAGGTGTATAGAGTGGAGGAGTGTACCAGGTGTATAGAATGGAGGAGTGTATCAGGTGTATAGGATGGAGGAGTGTATCAGGTGTATAGAATGGAGGAGTGTATCAGGTGTATAGAATGGAGGAGTGTACCAGGTGTATGGAATGGAGGAGTGTATCAGGTGTATAGAATGGAGGAGTGTATCAGGTGTATAGAATGGAGGAGTGTATCAGGTGTATGGAATGGAGGAGTGTATCAGGTGTATAGAATGGAGGAGTGTATCAGGTGTATAGAATGGAGGAGTGTATCAGGTGTATAGAGTGGAGGAGTGTATCAGGTGTATAGAATGGTGCAGTGTATCAGGTGTATAGAGTGGAGGAGTGTACCAGGTGTATAGAATGGAGGAGTGTATCAGGTGTATAGGATGGAGGAGTGTATCAGGTGTATAGAATGGAGGAGTGTATCAGGTGTATAGGATGGAGGAGTGTATCAGGTGTATAGAATGGAGGAGTGTATCAGGTGTATAGAATGGAGGAGTGTACCAGGTGTATGGAATGGAGGAGTGTATCAGGTGTATAGAATGGAGGAGTGTATCAGGTGTATAGAATGGAGGAGTGTATCAGGTGTATAGAATGGAGGACTGTATCAGGTGTATAGAATGGAGGAGTGTATCAGGTGTATAGAATGGAGGAGTGTATCAGGTGTATAGAATGGAGGAGTGTATCAGGTGTATAGAATGGAGGAGTGTATCAGGTGTATAGAATGGAGGAGTGTACCAGGTGTATGGAATGGAGGAGTGTATCAGGTGTATGGAATGGAGGAGGGTATCAGGTGTATAGATTGTAGGAGTGTATCAGGTGTATAGGATGGAGGAGTGTATCAGGTGTATAGAATGGAGGAGTGTATCAGGTGTATAGAATGGAGGAGTGTATCAGGTGTATAGAATGGAGGAGTGTACCAGGTGTATAGAATAGAGGAGTGTATCAGGTGTATAGAATGGAGGAGTGTATCAGGTGTATAGGATGGAGGAGTGTATCAGGTGTATAGAATGGAGGAGTGTAGCAGGTGTATAGAATGGAGGAGTGTATCAGGTGTATAGAATGGAGGAGTGTATCAGGTGTATAGAATGGAGGAGTGTACCAGGTGTATAGAATGGAGGAGTGTACCAGGTGTATAGGATGGAGGAGTGTATCAGGTGTATAGGATGGAGGAGTGTATCAGGTGTATAGAATAGAGGAGTGTATCAGGTGTATGGAATGGAGGAGTGTACCAGGTTTATAGGATGGAGGAGTGTACCAGGTGTATAGAATGGAGGAGTGTATCAGGTGTATAGGATGAAGGAGTGTACCAGGTGTATAGGATGGAGGAGTGTACCAGGTGTATAGAATGGAGGAGTGTATCAGGTGTATAGAATGGAGGAGTGTACCAGGTGTATAGAATGGAGGAGTGTACCAGGTGTATAGAATGGAGGAGTGTACCAGGTGTATAGGATGAAGGAGTGTACCAGGTGTATAGGATGGAGGAGTGTACCAGGTGTATAGAATGGAGGAGTGTATCAGGTGTATAGGATGAAGGAGTGTACCAGGTGTATAGGATGGAGGAGTGTACCAGGTGTATAGAATGGAGGAGTGTATCAGGTGTATAGAATGGAGGAGTGTACCAAGTGTATAGGATGGATGAGTGTATCAGGTGTATAGGATGGAGGAGTGTATCAGGTGTATAGAATGGAGGAGTGTACCAGGTGTATAGAATGGAGGAGTGTATCAGGTGTATAGAATGGAGGAGTGTACCAGGTGTATAGAATGGAGGAGTGTACCAGGTGTATAGAATGGAGGAGTGTACCAGGTGTATAGGATGAAGGAGTGTATCAGGTGTATAGGATGGAGGAGTGTATCAGGTGTATAGGATGGAGGAGTGTATCAGGTGTATAGAATAGAGGAGTGTAGCAGGTGTATGGAATGGAGGAGTGTACCAGGTGTATAGGATGGAGGAGTGTACCAGGTGTATAGAATGGAGGAGTGTATCAGGTGTATAGGATGAAGGAGTGTACCAGGTGTATAGGATGGAGGAGTGTACCAGGTGTATAGAATGGAGGAGTGTATCAGGTGTATAGAATGGAGGAGTGTACCAGGTGTTTAGGATGGAGGAGTGTATCAGGTGTATAGGATGGAGGAGTGTATCAGGTGTATAGAATGGAGGAGTGTACCAGGTGTATAGAATGGAGGAGTGTATCAGGTGTATAGAATGGAGGAGTGTACCAGGTGTATAGAATGGAGGAGTGTACCAGGTGTATAGAATGGAGGAGTGTACCAGGTGTATAGGATGGAGGAGTGTATCAGGTGTATAGGATGGAGGAGTGTATCAATCAGGTGTATAGAATAGAGGAGTGTATCAGGTGTATGGAATGGAGGAGTGTACCAGGTGTATAGGATGGAGGAGTGTACCAGGTGTATAGAATGGAGGAGTGTATCAGGTATATAGGATGAAGGAGTGTATCAGGTGTATAGAATGGAGGAGTGTACCAGGTGTATAGAATGGAGGAGTGTATCAGGTGTATAGAATGGAGGAGTGTATCAGGTGTATAGAATGGAGGAGTGTATCAGGTGTATAGAATGGAGGAGTGTACCAGGTGTATGGAATGGAGGAGTGTATCAGGTGTATAGAATGGAGGAGTGTATCAGGTGTATAGAATGGAGGAGTGTATCAGGTGTATAGAATGGAGGAGTGTACCAGGTGTATAGAATGGAGGAGTGTATCAGGTGTATAGAATGGAGGAGTGTACCAGGTGTATAGGATGGAGGAGTGTATCAGGTGTATAGGATGGAGGAGTGTATCAGGTGTATAGAATAGAGGAGTGTATCAGGTGTATAGGATGAAGGAGTGTACCAGGTGTATAGGATGGAGGTGTGTACCAGGTGTATAGAATGGAGGAGTGTATCAGGTGTATAGAATGGAGGAGTGTACCAGGTGTATGGAATGGAGGAGTGTATCAGGTGTATAGAATGGAGGAGTGTATCAGGTGTATAGAATGGAGGAGTGTATCAGGTGTATAGAGTGGAGGAGTGTACCAGGTGTATAGAATGGAGGAGTGTACCAGGTGTATAGGATGGAGGAGTGTATCAGGTGTATAGAATAGAGGAGTGTATCAGGTGTATGGAATGGAGGAGTGTACCAGGTGTATAGGATGGAGGAGTGTACCAGGTGTATAGAATGGAGGAGTGTATCAGGTGTATAGGATGAAGGAGTGTACCAGGTGTATAGGATGGAGGAGTGTACCAGGTGTATGGAATGGAGGAGTGTATCAGGTGTATAGAATGGAGGAGTGTACCAGTTGTATAGAATGGAGGAGTGTACCAGGTGTATAGAATGGAGGAGTGTACCAGGTGTATAGGATGAAGGAGTGTACCAGGTGTATAGGATGGAGGAGTGTACCAGGTGTATAGAATGGAGGAGTGTTTCAGGTGTATAGGATGAAGGAGTGTACCAGGTGTATAGGATGGAGGAGTGTACCAGGTGTATAGAATGGAGGAGTGTATCAGGTGTATAGAATGGAGGAGTGTACCAGGTGTTTAGGATGGAGGAGTGTATCAGGTGTATAGGATGGAGGAGTGTATCAGGTGTATAGAATGGAGGAGTGTACCAGGTGTATAGAATGGAGGAGTGTATCAGGTGTATAGAATGGAGGAGTGTACCAGGTGTATAGAATGGAGGAGTGTACCAGGTGTATAGAATGGAGGAGTGTACCAGGTGTATAGGATGGAGGAGTGTATCAGGTGTATAGGATGGAGGAGTGTATCAATCAGGTGTATA
Source organism: Pseudophryne corroboree (assembly GCF_028390025.1). Classification (NCBI taxonomy): domain Eukaryota; kingdom Metazoa; phylum Chordata; class Amphibia; order Anura; family Myobatrachidae; genus Pseudophryne; species Pseudophryne corroboree. Next base: position 483,413,961 of record NC_086451.1, read on the forward strand.
GAATAGAGGAGTGTATCAGGTGTATGGAATGGAGGAGTGTACCAGGTGTATAGGATGGAGGAGTGTACCAGGTGTATAGAATGGAGGAGTGTATCAGGTATATAGGATGAAGGAGTGTATCAGGTGTATAGAATGGAGGAGTGTACCAGGTGTATAGAATGGAGGAGTGTATCAGGTGTATAGAATGGAGGAGTGTATCAGGTGTATAGAATGGAGGAGTGTATCAGGTGTATAGAATGGAGGAGTGTACCAGGTGTATGGAATGGAGGAGTGTATCAGGTGTATAGAATGGAGGAGTGTATCAGGTGTATAGAATGGAGGAGTGTATCAGGTGTATAGAATGGAGGAGTGTACCAGGTGTATAGAATGGAGGAGTGTATCAGGTGTATAGAATGGAGGAGTGTACCAGGTGTATAGGATGGAGGAGTGTATCAGGTGTATAGGATGGAGGAGTGTATCAGGTGTATAGAATAGAGGAGTGTATCAGGTGTATAGGATGAAGGAGTGTACCAGGTGTATAGGATGGAGGTGTGTACCAGGTGTATAGAATGGAGGAGTGTATCAGGTGTATAGAATGGAGGAGTGTACCAGGTGTATGGAATGGAGGAGTGTATCAGGTGTATAGAATGGAGGAGTGTATCAGGTGTATAGAATGGAGGAGTGTATCAGGTGTATAGAGTGGAGGAGTGTACCAGGTGTATAGAATGGAGGAGTGTATCAGGTGTATAGGATGGAGGAGTGTATCAGGTGTATAGAATGGAGGAGTGTATCAGGTGTATAGAATGGAGGAGTGTACCAGGTGTATGGAATGGAGGAGTGTATCAGGTGTATAGAATGGAGGAGTGTATCAGGTGTATAGAATGGAGGAGTGTATCAGGTGTATGGAATGGAGGAGTGTATCAGGTGTATAGAATGGAGGAGTGTATCAGGTGTATAGAATGGAGGAGTGTATCAGGTGTATAGAGTGGAGGAGTGTATCAGGTGTATAGAATGGAGCAGTGTATCAGGTGTATAGAGTGGAGGAGTGTACCAGGTGTATAGAATGGAGGAGTGTATCAGGTGTATAGGATGGAGGAGTGTATCAGGTGTATAGAATGGAGGAGTGTATCAGGTGTATAGGATGGAGGAGTGTATCAGGTGTATAGAATGGAGGAGTGTATCAGGTGTATAGAATGGAGGAGTGTACCAGGTGTATGGAATGGAGGAGTGTATCAGGTGTATAGAATGGAGGAGTGTATCAGGTGTATAGAATGGAGGAGTGTATCAGGTGTATAGAATGGAGGAGTGTATCAGGTGTATAGAATGGAGGAGTGTATCAGGTGTATAGAATGGAGGAATGTATCAGGTGTATAGAATGGAGGAGTGTATCAGGTGTATAGAATGGAGGAGTGTATCAGGTGTATAGAATGGAGGAGTGTACCAGGTGTATGGAATGGAGGAGTGTATCAGGTGTATGGAATGGAGGAGGGTATCAGGTGTTTAGGATGGAGGAGTGTATCAGGTGTATAGGATGGAGGAGTGTATCAGGTGTATAGAATGGAGGAGTGTACCAGGTGTATAGAATGGAGGAGTGTATCAGGTGTATAGAATGGAGGAGTGTACCAGGTGTATAGAATGGAGGAGTGTACCAGGTGTATAGAATGGAGGAGTGTACCAGGTGTATAGGATGGAGGAGTGTATCAGGTGTATAGGATGGAGGAGTGTATCAATCAGGTGTATAGAATAGAGGAGTGTATCAGGTGTATGGAATGGAGGAGTGTACCAGGTGTATAGGATGGAGGAGTGTACCAGGTGTATAGAATGGAGGAGTGTATCAGGTATATAGGATGAAGGAGTGTATCAGGTGTATAGAATGGAGGAGTGTACCAGGTGTATAGAATGGAGGAGTGTATCAGGTGTATAGAATGGAGGAGTGTATCAGGTGTATAGAATGGAGGAGTGTATCAGGTGTATAGAATGGAGGAGTGTACCAGGTGTATGGAATGGAGGAGTGTATCAGGTGTATAGAATGGAGGAGTGTATCAGGTGTATAGAATGGAGGAGTGTATCAGGTGTATAGAATGGAGGAGTGTACCAGGTGTATAGAATGGAGGAGTGTATCAGGTGTATAGAATGGAGGAGTGTACCAGGTGTATAGGATGGAGGAGTGTATCAGGTGTATAGGATGGAGGAGTGTATCAGGTGTATAGAATAGAGGAGTGTATCAGGTGTATAGGATGAAGGAGTGTACCAGGTGTATAGGATGGAGGTGTGTACCAGGTGTATAGAATGGAGGAGTGTATCAGGTGTATAGAATGGAGGAGTGTACCAGGTGTATGGAATGGAGGAGTGTATCAGGTGTATAGAATGGAGGAGTGTATCAGGTGTATAGAATGGAGGAGTGTATCAGGTGTATAGAGTGGAGGAGTGTACCAGGTGTATAGAATGGAGGAGTGTATCAGGTGTATAGGATGGAGGAGTGTATCAGGTGTATAGAATGGAGGAGTGTATCAGGTGTATAGAATGGAGGAGTGTACCAGGTGTATGGAATGGAGGAGTGTATCAGGTGTATAGAATGGAGGAGTGTATCAGGTGTATAGAATGGAGGAGTGTATCAGGTGTATGAATGGAGGAGTGTATCAGGTGTATAGAATGGAGGAGTGTATCAGGTGTATAGAATGGAGGAGTGTATCAGGTGTATAGAGTGGAGGAGTGTATCAGGTGTATAGAATGGAGCAGTGTATCAGGTGTATAGAGTGGAGGAGTGTACCAGGTGTATAGAATGGAGGAGTGTATCAGGTGTATAGGATGGAGGAGTGTATCAGGTGTATAGAATGGAGGAGTGTATCAGGTGTATAGGATGGAGGAGTGTATCAGGTGTATAGAATGGAGGAGTGTATCAGGTGTATAGAATGGAGGAGTGTACCAGGTGTATGGAATGGAGGAGTGTATCAGGTGTATAGAATGGAGGAGTGTATCAGGTGTATAGAATGGAGGAGTGTATCAGGTGTATAGAATGGAGGAGTGTATCAGGTGTATAGAATGGAGGAGTGTATCAGGTGTATAGAATGGAGGAGTGTATCAGGTGTATAGAATGGAGGAGTGTATCAGGTGTATAGAATGGAGGAGTGTATCAGGTGTATAGAATGGAGGAGTGTACCAGGTGTATGGAATGGAGGAGTGTATCAGGTGTATAGGAATGGAGGAGTGTATCAGGTGTATAGAATGGAGGAGTGTATCAGGTGTATAGGATGGAGGAGTGTATCAGGTGTATAGAATGGAGGAGTGTATCAGGTGTATAGAATGGAGGAGTGTATCAGGTGTATAGAATGGAGGAGTGTACCAGGTGTATAGAATAGAGGAGTGTATCAGGTGTATAGAATGGAGGAGTGTATCAGGTGTATAGGATGGAGGAGTGTATCAGGTGTATAGAATGGAGGAGTGTATCAGGTGTATAGAATGGAGGAGTGTATCAGGTGTATAGAATGGAGGAGTGTATCAGGTGTATAGAATGGAGGAGTGTACCAGGTGTATAGAATGGAGGAGTGTACCAGGTGTATAGGATGGAGGAGTGTATCAGGTGTATAGAATGGAGGAGTGTATCAGGTGTATAGAATGGAGGAGTGTATCAGGTGTATAGAGTGGAGGAGTGTACCAGGTGTATAGAATGGAGGAGTGTATCAGGTGTATAGGATGGAGGAGTGTATCAGGTGTATAGAATGGAGGAGTGTATCAGGTGTATAGAATGGAGGAGTGTACCAGGTGTATGGAATGGAGGAGTGTACCAGGTGTATAGAATGGAGGAGTGTATCAGGTGTATAGAATGGAGGAGTGTATCAGGTGTATGGAATGGAGGAGTGTATCAGGTGTATAGAATGGAGGAGTGTATCAGGTGTATAGAATGGAGGAGTGTATCAGGTGTATAGAGTGGAGGAGTGTATCAGGTGTATAGAATGGAGCAGTGTATCAGGTGTATAGAGTGGAGGAGTGTACCAGGTGTATAGAATGGAGGAGTGTATCAGGTGTATAGGATGGAGGAGTGTATCAGGTGTATAGAATGGAGGAGTGTATCAGGTGTATAGGATGGAGGAGTGTATCAGGTGTATAGAATGGAGGAGTGTATCAGGTGTATAGAATGGAGGAGTGTACCAGGTGTATAGAATGGAGGAGTGTATCAGGTGTATAGAATGGAGGAGTGTATCAGGTGTATAGAATGGAGGAGTGTATCAGGTGTATAGAATGGAGGAGTGTATCAGGTGTATAGAATGGAGGAGTGTATCAGGTGTATAGAATGGAGGAGTGTATCAGGTGTATAGAATGGAGGAGTGTATCAGGTGTATAGAATGGAGGAGTGTATCAGGTGTATAGAATGGAGGAGTGTACCAGGTGTATGAATGGAGGAGTGTATCAGGTGTATGGAATGGAGGAGGGTATCAGGTGTATAGATGTAGAGTGTATCAGGTGTATAGGATGGAGGAGTGTATCAGGTGTATAGAATGGAGGAGTGTATCAGGTGTATAGAATGGAGGAGTGTATCAGGTGTATAGAATGGAGGAGTGTATCAGGTGTATAGATGAGGAGTGTATCAGGTGTATAGAATGGAGGAGTGTATCAGGTGTATAGAATGGAGGAGTGTATCAGTGTATAGATGGAGGAGTGTAGCAGGTGTATAGAATGGAGGAGTGTATCAGGTGTATAGAATGGAGGAGTGTATCAGGTGTATAGAATGGAGGAGTGTACCAGGTGTATAGAATGGAGGAGTGTACCAGGTGTATAGGATGGAGGAGTGTATCAGGTGTATAGAATGGAGGAGTGTATCAGGTGTATAGAATGGAGGAGTGTATCAGGTGTATGGAATGGAGGAGTGTACCAGGTGTATAGGATGGAGGAGTGTACCAGGTGTATAGAATGGAGGAGTTTATCAGGTGTATAGGATGAAGGAGTGTATCAGGTGTATAGGATGGAGGAGTGTACCAGGTGTATAGAATGGAGGAGTGTATCAGGTGTATAGAATGGAGGAGTGTACCAGGTGTATAGAATGGAGGAGTGTACCAGGTGTATAGAATGGAGGAGTGTACCAGGTGTATAGGATGAGGAGTGTATCAGGTGTATAGGATGGAGGAGTGTACCAGGTGTATAGAATGGAGGAGTGTATCAGGTGTATAGGATGGAAGGAGTGTACCAGGTGTATAGGATGGAGGAGTGTACCAGGTGTATAGAATGGAGGAGTGTATCAGGTGTATAGAATGGAGGAGTGTACCAAGTGTATAGGATGGATGAGTGTATCAGGTGTATAGGATGGAGGAGTGTATCAGGTGTATAGAATGGAGGAGTGTACCAGGTGTATAGAATGGAGGAGTGTATCAGGTGTATAGAATGGAGGAGTGTACCAGGTGTATAGAATGGAGGAGTGTACCAGGTGTATAGAATGGAGGAGTGTATCAGGTGTATAGAATGGAGGAGTGTATCAGGTGTATAGGATGGAGGAGTGTATCAGGTGTATAGAATGGAGGAGTGTAGCAGGTGTATAGAATGGAGGAGTGTACCAGGTGTATAGGATGGAGGAGTGTACCAGGTGTATAGAATGGAGGAGTGTATCAGGTGTATAGGATGAGGAGTGTATCAGGTGTATAGGATGGAGGAGTGTACCAGGTGTATAGAATGGAGGAGTGTATCAGGTGTATAGAATGGAGGAGTGTACCAGGTGTATAGAATGGAGGAGTGTATCAGGTGTATAGGAATGGAGGAGTGTATCAGGTGTATAGAATGGAGGAGTGTATCAGGTGTATAGGATGGAGGAGTGTACCAGGTGTATAGGAATGGAGGAGTGTATCAGGTGTATAGAATGGAGGAGTGTATCAGGTGTATAGAATGGAGGAGTGTATCAGGTGTATAGAATGGAGGAGTGTACCAGGTGTATAGAATGGAGGAGTGTATCAGGTGTATAGAATGGAGGAGTGTATCAGGTGTATAGAATGGAGGAGTGTACCAGGTGTATAGAATGGAGGAGTGTATCAGGTGTATAGAATGGAGGAGTGTATCAGGTGTATAGAATGGAGGAGTGTATCAGGTGTATAGATGGAGGAGTGTATCAGGTGTATAGAATGGAGGAGTGTATCAGGTGTATGGAATGGAGGAGTGTACCAGGTGTATAGGATGGAGGAGTGTACCAGGTGTATAGAATGGAGGAGTGTATCAGGTGTATAGGATGGAGGAGTGTATCAGGTGTATAGGATGAGGAGTGTATCAGGTGTATAGAATGGAGGAGTGTATCAGGTGTATAGAATGGAGGAGTGTACCAGGTGTATAGAATGGAGGAGTGTATCCAGGTGTATAGAATGGAGGAGTGTATCAGGTGTATAGAATGGAGGAGTGTATCAGGTGTATAGAATGGAGGAGTGTACAGGTGTATAGAATGGAGGAGTGTATCAGGTGTATAGAATGGAGGAGTGTATCAGGTGTATAGAATGGAGGAGTGTATCAGGTGTATAGAATGGAGGAGTGTATCAGGTGTATAGAATGGAGGAGTGTATCAGGTGTATAGAATGGAGGAGTGTACCAGGTGTATAGGATGGAGGAGTGTATCAGGTGTATAGATGGAGGAGTGTATCAGGTGTATAGAATGGAGGAGTGTATCAGGTGTATAGATGAGGAGTGTACAGGTGTATAGGATGGAGGTGTGTATCAGGTGTATAGAATGGAGGAGTGTATCAGGTGTATAGAATGGAGGAGTGTACCAGGTGTATGGAATGGAGGAGTGTATCAGGTGTATAGAATGGAGGAGTGTATCAGGTGTATAGAATGGAGGAGTGTATCAGGTGTATAGAGTGGAGGAGTGTACCAGGTGTATAGAATGGAGGAGTGTATCAGGTGTATAGAATGGAGGAGTGTATCAGGTGTATAGAATGGAGGAGTGTATCAGGTGTATAGGATGGAGGAGTGTATCAGGTGTATAGAATGGAGGAGTGTATCAGGTGTATAGAATGGAGGAGTGTACCAGGTGTATGAATGGAGGAGTGTATCAGGTGTATAGAATGGAGGAGTGTATCAGGTGTATAGAATGGAGGAGTGTATCAGGTGTATAGAATGGAGGAGTGTATCAGGTGTATAGAATGGAGGAGTGTACCAGGTTATGAATGGAGGAGTGTATCAGGTGTATAGAATGGAGGAGTGTATCAGGTGTATAGAATGGAGGAGTGTATCAGGTGTATAGAATGGAGGAGTGTACCAGGTGTATAGAATGGAGAGTGTATCAGGTGTATAGGATGGAGGAGTGTATCAGGTGTATAGGAATGGAGGAGTGTATCAGGTGTATAGATGGAGGAGTGTATCAGGTGTATAGAATGGAGGAGTGTACCAGGTGTATAGATGGAGGAGTGTACCAGGTGTATGGAATGGAGAGTGTATCAGGTGTATAGATGGAGGAGTGTATCAGGTGTATAGAATGGAGGAGTGTATCAGGTGTATAGAATGGAGGAGTGTATCAGGTGTATAGGAATGGAGGAGTGTATCAGGTGTATAGAATGGAGGAGTGTATCAGGTGTATAGAATGGAGGAGTGTACCAGGTGTATAGAATGGAGGAGTGTATCAGGTGTATAGAATGGAGGGAGTGTATCAGGTGTATAGAATGGAGGAGTGTATCAGGTGTATAGGAATGTAGGAGTGTATCAGGTGTATGGAATGGAGGAGTGTATCAGGTGTATAGAATGGAGGAGTGTATCAGGTGTATTAGGATGGAGGAGTGTATCAGGTGTATAGAATGGAGGAGTGTACCAGGTGTATAGAATGGAGGAGTGTACCAGGTGTGAGTGTACCAGGTGTATAGAATGGAGGAGTGTATCAGGTGTATAGAATGGAGGAGTCTATCAGGTGTATAGAATGGAGGAGTGTACCAGGTGTATAGAATGGAGGAGTGTACCAGGTGTATGGAATGGAGGAGTGTATCAGGTGTATAGAATGGAGGAGTGTATCAGGTGTATAGAATGGAGGAGTGTATCAGGCAGTGGCGTAACTAGAAATTTTTCTCCCCCAAGCCAAAAAATTCTTCGGCGCCCCCCCCCCCCCCTTCATGCTCCATAATTGGGAGCAAGAAAGGGATAAATATGTGCGCGCCGAAGGCGCGCGGCCCAAAAAGGGGCGTGGTTTTGTTGGAGTGGGCGTGGTTTCGCATAAAGGGGCGTGGCATTGCAGGAAAAGACTACCTTATACCCCAGTTTTGCAACCTGCACGCCCATACGTTGGCAACCACAGGAAAAAAAATAATCCTGATTCATGCCCCTTACATTATTTGTCATTTTTCCTCCTTATAGTAATGCCCAGTATACATTATGCCACATACTGCAATGGCCCTTAGACATTATGCCGCACACAATAATGCACGACACAATATGCACACACTGTAATGCCCCCGACACATTATGCCACACACCGTAATGTCTGTGACACATTATGACAGGAATCGCAATACCCGTTATACATTATGCTACACACTGCAATGCCCCTGATACATTATAGCACATACAATGTCTGTGACACATTATGACACACACCGCGATGTCCGTGATACATTATGCCACACACTGCAATGCCCGATACATTATAGCACATACAATGCCTGTGACACATTATGCCACACACTGCAATGACCTTGAGACATTATACCACAATGCCCGTGATATAGTATACCATACACCGTAATGCCTGTGACACACACCGCAATGCCCTGCCCGTTATACCCTATGCCACACATGGCAATGCCCGTTATGTATTATGCCACACTGCAATGACCCTGAGACATTATACCACATACCACAATGCCCGTGATATAGTATACCACACACCGTAATGCCTGACACATTATGACACACACCGCAATGTCCGTGATACATTATGCCACACACTGCAATGACCCTGAGACATTATACCACATATCACAATGCCCGCGATATAGTATACCATACACCGTAATGCCTGTGACACATTATGACACACACCGCAATGTCCGTGATACATTATGCCACACACCGTAATGCCCATTACACATTAAGTCCTACAGTAAGGCTTCTAATTACTTTTCAATTACCTGCTCGTTTTCAGGGGTTTCATGCACTGGGTGTCATGCTCGTTGCCAGGGGTTTCATGCTCTTGGTTCCATGCACGGTGCCAGGGGTTTTCATGCTCAGCGTGTCATGCTCGTTGCCAGGGGTTTCATGCACTGGGTGTCATGCTCGTTGCCAGGTGTTTCATGCACTGGGTGTCATGCTCGTTGCCAGGTGTTTCATGCACTGGGTGTCATGCTCGTTGCTAGGAGGTAGTCCTTGTTGCTAGGGCTGTGCTCCCAGTGCCACATATGTCCCCAGTGCCAGATATTCTCCCACGGTGCCAGGTACTTACATGCCCCAGTGCCAAATATAGTCGTCCCCCCCATGTGCCAGGTACACATATACCCCCCCAGTGCCACATATGCCCCCAGTGCCAGATATTCCCCCCCAGTGCCACATATGCCCCCAGTGCCAGATATGCCCCCAGTGCCATATATTCCCCCCCAGTGCCAAATATGCCCCCAGTGCCAGATATTCCCCCCCAGTGCCAGATATTCCCCCTGTGCCATATATGAGCCCAGTGCCAGATATTCCCCCCCAGTGCCAGATATTCCCCCCGTGCCATATATGCCCCCAGTGCCAGATATCCCCCCCAGTGCCAGATATTCCCCCCCAGTGCCAGATATCCCCCCCCCAGTGCCAGATATTCCCCCCAGTGCCAGATATTCCCCCCAGTGCCAGATATCCCCCCCCAGTGCCAGATATTCCCCCCAGTGCCATATATGCCCCAGTGCCAGATATCCCCCCCCCAGTGCCATATATGCCCCCAGTGCCAGATATTCCCCCCAGTGCCATATATGCCCCCCGTGCCATATATGCCCCAGTGCCAGATACCCCCCCCCCCAGTGCCAGATATGCCCCCAGTGCCAGATATTCCCCCAAGTGCCAGAAATGCCCCAGTGCCAGATATTCCTCCCTCCCCCCCCCGTGCCATATATGCCCCCAGTGCCAGATATTTACCCCCCCCCCCCCCCGCCGTCGCTTTTTGGAGGGACACGGAGGGCACAGCTCGTCTCTCCTGTGTCCCTCCTGCTGCATCATCTCCGGCGGCCGCGGGTCTAATAGGGGGAAGTGCCGGTTCGTGAGCCAATTAGAGCTCACGGACGGCACTTCCCCCTATTAGACCCGCGGCCGCCGGAGATGATGCAGCAGGAGGGACACAGGGAGGCGCGCTGTCCCTCCGTGTCCCTCCAACAAGCGGCAGAGGGAAGGAGACTGCAGACTGACATGCGGACGCTCATCCGCATGTCAGTCTGCTGTAAATCAGTGGCGCCCCCGCAGCCCCTCGCCCCCAAGCCACCGCGAGGACTGCGGGGGCAGTAGTTACGCCACTGGTATCAGGTGTATAGAGTGGAGGAGTGTATCAGGTGTATAGAATGGAGGAGTGTATCAGGTGTATAGAATGGAGGAGTGTACCAGGTGTATAGAATGGAGGAGTGTACCAGGTATATAGAATGGAGGAGTGTATCAGGTGTATAGAACAGAGGAGTGTACCAGGTGTATGGAATGCAGGAGTGTATCAGGTGTATAGAATGGAGGAGTGTATCAGGTGTATAGAATGGAGGAGTGTATCAGGTGTATAGAATGGAGGAGTGTACCAGGTGTATAGAATGGAGGAGTGTATCAGGTGTATAGAATGGAGGATTGTATCGGGTGTATAGAATGGAGGAGTGTATCAGTTGTATAGAATGGAGGATTGTACCTGGTGTATAGAATGGAGGAGTGTATCAGGTGTATAGAATGGAGGAGTGTATCAGGTGTATAGAATGTAGGGATGTGCACTTGAAATTTTTCGGGTTTTGTGTTTTGGTTTTGGGTTCGGTTCCGCGGCCGTGTTTTGGGTTCGACCGCGTTTTGGCAAAACCTCACCGAATTTTTTTTGTCGGATTCGGGTGTGTTTTGGATTCGGGTGTTTTTTTCAAAAAACCCTAAAAAACAGCTTAAATCATAGAATTTGGGGGTCATTTTGATCCCAAAGTATTATTAACCTCAAAAACCATAATTTCCACTCATTTTCAGTCTATTCTGAATACCTCACACCTCACAATATTATTTTTAGTCCTAAAATTTGCACCGAGGTCGCTGGATGACTAAGCTAAGCGACCCTAGTGGCCGACACAAACACCTGGCCCATCTAGGAGTGGCACTGCAGTGTCACGCAGGATGGCCCTTCCAAAAAACACTCCCCAAACAGCACATGACGCAAAGAAGAAAAAAAGAGGCGCAATGAGGTAGCTGTGTGAGTAAGCTAAGCGACCCTAGTGGCCGACACAAACACCTGGCCCATCTAGGAGTGGCACTGCAGTGTCACGCAGGATGGCCCTTCCAAAAAACACTCCCCAAACAGCACATGGTGCAAAGAAGAAAAAAAGAGGCGCAATGAGGTAGCTGTGTGAGTAAGCTAAGCGACCCTAGTGGCCGACACAAACACCTGGCCCATCTAGGAGTGGCACTGCAGTGTCACGCAGGATGGCCCTTCCAAAAAACACTCCCCAAACAGCACATGACGCAAAGAAGAAAAAAAGAGGCGCAATGAGGTAGCTGTGTGAGTAAGCTAAGCGACCCTAGTGGCCGACACAAACACCTGGCCCATCTAGGAGTGGCACTGCAGTGTCACGCAGGATGGCCCTTCCAAAAAACACTCCCCAAACAGCACATGACGCAAAGAAGAAGAAAAGAGGCGCAATGAGGTAGCTGTGTGAGTAAGCTAAGCGACCCTAGTGGCCGACACAAACACCTGGCCCATCTAGGAGTGGCACTGCAGTGTCACGCAGGATGGCCCTTCCAAAAAACACTCTCCAAACAGCACATGACGCAAAGAAGAAAAAAAGAGGCACAATGAGGTAGCTGTGTGAGTAAGCTAAGCGACCCTAGTGGCCGACACAAACACCTGGCCAATCTAGGAGTGGCACTGCAGTGTCACGCAGGATGGCCCTTCCAAAAAACACTCCCCAAACAGCACATGACGCAAAGAAGAAAAAAAGAGGCGCAATGAGGTAGCTGTGTGAGTAAGATAAGCGACCCTAGTGGCCGACACAAACACCTGGCCCATCTAGGAGTGGCACTGCAGTGTCACGCAGGATGGCCCTTCCAAAAAACACTCCCCAAACAGCACATGACGCAAAGAAGAAAAAAAGAGGCGCAATGAGGTAGCTGTGTGAGTAAGCTAAGCGACCCTAGTGGCCGACACAAACACCTGGCCCATCTAGGAGTGGCACTGCAGTGTCACGCAGGATGGCCCTTCCAAAAAACACTCCCCAAACAGCACATGACGCAAAGAAGAAAAAAAGAGGCGCAATGAGGTAGCTGTGTGAGTAAGATAAGCGACCCTAGTGGCCGACACAAACACCTGGCCCATCTAGGAGTGGCACTGCAGTGTCACGCAGGATGGCCCTTCCAAAAAACACTCCCCAAACAGCACATGACGCAAATAAAAATGAAAGAAAAAAGAGGTGCAAGATGGAATTGTCCTTGGGCCCTCCCACCCACCCTTATGTTGTATAAACAGGACATGCACACTTTAACCAACCCATCATTTCAGTGACAGGGTCTGCCACACGACTGTGACTGAAATGACGGGTTGGTTTGGACCCCCACCGAAAAAGAAGCAATTAATCTCTCCTTGCACAAACTGGCTCTACAGAGGCAAGATGTCCACCTCATCATCATCCTCCGATATATCACCGTGTACATCCCGCTCCTCACAGATTATCAATTCGTCCCCACTGGAATCCACCATCTCAGCTCCCTGTGTACTTTGTGGAGGCAATTGCTGCTGGTCAATGTCTCCACGGAGGAATTGATTATAATTCATTTTAATGAACATCATCTTCTCCACATTTTCTGGAAGTAACCTCGTACGCAGATTGCTGACAAGGTGAGCGGCGGCACTAAACACTCTTTCGGAGTACACACTTGTGGGAGGGCAACTTAGGTAGAATAAAGCCAGTTTGTGCAAGGGCCTCCAAATTGCCTCTTTTTCCTGCCAGTATAAGTACGGACTGTCTGACGTGCCTACTTGGATGCGGTCACTCATATAATCCTCCACCATTCTTTCAATGGTGAGAGAATCATATGCAGTGACAGTAGACGACATGTCCGTAATCGTTGTCAGGTCCTTCAGTCCGGACCAGATGTCAGCATCAGCAGTCGCTCCAGACTGCCCTGCATCACCGCCAGCGGGTGGGCTCGGAATTCTGAGCCTTTTCCTCGCACCCCCAGTTGCGGGAGAATGTGAAGGAGGAGATGTTGACAGGTCGCGTTCCGCTTGACTTGACAATTTTGTCACCAGCAGGTCTTTGAACCCCAGCAGACTTGTGTCTGCCGGAAAGAGAGATCCAAGGTAGGTTTTAAATCTAGGATCGAGCACGGTGGCCAAAATGTTGTGCTCTGATTTCAACAGATTGACCACCCGTGAATCCTTGTTAAGTGAATTAAGGGCTCCATCCACAAGTCCCACATGCCTAGCGGAATCGCTCCCTTTTAGCTCCTCCTTCAATGCCTCCAGCTTCTTCTGCAAAAGCCTGATGAGGGGAATGACCTGACTCAGGCTGGCAGTGTCTGAACTGACTTCACGTGTGGCAAGTTCAAAAGGTTGCAGAACCATGCACAACGTTGAAATCTTTCTCCACTGCGCTTGAGACAGGTACATTCCATTCCACCTCCTATATCGTGCTCAATTGTATAGGCTTGAATGGCCTTTTGCTGCTCCTCCAACCTCTGAAGCATATAGAGGGTTGAATTCCACCTCGTTACCACTTCTTGCTTCAGATGATGGCAGGGCAGGTTCAGGCGTTTTTGGTGGTGCTCCAGTCTTCTGTACGTGGTGCCTGTACGCCGAAAGTGTCCCGCAATTCTTCTGGCCACCGACAGCATCTCTTGCACGCCCCTGTCGTTTTTTAAAAAATTCTGCACCACCAAATTCAAGGTATGTGCAAAACATGGGACGTGCTGGAATTTGCCCATATTTAATGCACACACAATATTGCTGGCGTTGTCCGATGCCACAAATCCACAGGAGAGTCCAATTGGGGTAAGCCATTCCGCGATGATCTTCCTCAGTTGCCGTAAGAGGTTTTCAGCTGTGTGCGTATTCTGGAAACCGGTGATACAAAGCGTAGCCTGCCTAGGAAAGAGTTGGCGTTTGCGAGATGCTGCTACTGGTGCCGCCGCTGCTGTTCTTGAGTCCATACATCTACCCAGTGGGCTGTCACAGTCATATAGTCCTGACCCTGCCCTGCTCCACTTGTCCACATGTCCGTGGTTAAGTGGACATTGGGTACAACTGCATTTTTTAGGACACTGGTGAGTCTTTTTCTGACGTCCGTGTACATTCTCGGTATCGCCTGCCTAGAGAAGTGGAACCTAGATGGTATTTGGTAACGGGGGCACACTGCCTCAAGAAATTGTCTAGTTCCCTGTGAACTAACGGCGGATACCGGACGCACGTCTAACACCAACATAGTTGTCAAGGCCTCAGTTATCCGCTTTGCAACAGGATGACTGCTGTGATATTTCATCTTCCTCGCAAAGGACTGTTGGACAGTCAATTGCTTGGTGGAAGTAGTAAAAGTGGGCTTACGACTTCCCCTCTGGGATGACCATCGACTCCCAGCAGCAACAACAGCAGCGCCAGCAGCAGTAGGCGTTACACGCAAGGATGCATCAGAGGAATCCCAGGCAGGAGAGGACTCGTCAGAATTGCCAGTGACATGGCATGCAGGACTATTGGCATTCCTGGGGAAGGAGGAAATTGACACTGAGGGAGTTGGTGGGGTGGTTTGCGTGAGCTTGGTTACAAGAGGAAGGGATTTACTGGTCAGTGGACTGCTTCCGCTGTCGCCCAAAGTTTTTGAACTTGTCACTGACTTATTATGAATGCGCTGCAGGTGACGTATAAGGGAGGATGTTCCGAGGTGGTTAACGTCCTTACCCCTACTTATTACAGCTTGACAAAGGCAACACACGGCTTGACAAATGTTGTCCGCATTTCTGGTGAAATACTTCCACACCGAAGAGCTGATTTTTTTGGTATTTTCACCTGGCATGTCAACGGCCATATTCCTCCCACGGACAACAGGTGTCTCCCCGGGTGCCTGACTTAAACAAACCACCTCACCATCAGAATCCTCCTTGTCAATTTCCTCCCCAGCGCCAGCAACACCCATATCCTCCTCATCCTGGTGTACTTCAACACTGACATCTTCAATCTGACTATCAGGAACTGGACTGCGGGTGCTCCTTCCAGCACTTGCAGGGGGGCGTGCAAATGGTGGAAGGCGCATGCTCTTCACGTCCAGTGTTGGGAAGGTCAGGCATCGCAACCGACACAATTGGACTCTCCTTGTGGATTTGAGATTTCGAAGAACGCACAGTTCTTTGCGGTGCTTTTGCCAGCTTGAGTCTTTTCAGTTTTCTAGCGAGAGGCTGAGTGCTTCCATCCTCATGTGAAGCTGAACCACTAGCCATGAACATAGGCCAGGGCCTCAGCCGTTCCTTGCCACTCCGTGTGGTAAATGGCATATTGGCAAGTTTACGCTTCTCCTCCGACAATTTTATTTTAGATTTTGGAGTCCTTTTTTTACTGATATTTGGTGTTTTGGATTTTACATGCTCTGTACTATGACATTGGGCATCGGCCTTGGCAGACGACGTTGCTGGCATTTCATCGTCTCGGCCATGACTAGTGGCAGCAGCTTCAGCACGAGGTGGAAGTGGATCTCGATCTTTCCCTAATTTTGGAACCTCAACATTTTTGTTCTCCATATTTTAATAGGCACAACTAAAAGGCACCTCAGGTAAACAATGGAGATGGATGGATACTAGTATACTTATGGATGGACGAGCGACTGCCGACACAGAGGTAGCTACAGCCGTGGACTACCGTACTGTGTCTGCTGCTAATATAGACTGGATGATAAGGAGATGAAATTAATATATATATATATATATATAATATCACTAGTACTGCAGCCGGACAGGTATATATATTTATTATGTAATGACTGATGACGGACCTGCTGGACACTGTCAGCTCAGCAGCACCGCAGACTGCTACAGTAAGCTACTATAGTAGTATGTATAAAGAAGAAAGAAAAAGAAAAAACCACGGGTAGGTGGTATACAATTATGGATGGACGAGCGACTGCCGACACAGAGGTAGCTACAGCCGTGGACTACCGTACTGTGTCTGCTGCTAATATAGACTGGATGATAAGGAGATGAAATTAATATATATATATATATAATATCACTAGTACTGCAGCCGGACAGGTATATATATTTATTATGTAATGACTGATGACGGACCTGCTGGACACTGTCAGCTCAGCAGCACCGCAGACTGCTACAGTAAGCTACTATAGTAGTATGTATAAAGAAGAAAGAAAAAAAAAAACACGGGTAGGTGGTATACAATTATGGATGGACGAGCGACTGCCGACACAGAGGTAGCTACAGCCGTGGACTACCGTACTGTGTCTGCTGCTAATATAGACTGGATGATAAGGAGATGAAATTAATATATATATATATATATATATATATATATATATATAATATCACTAGTACTGCAGCCGGACAGGTAGATATATTTATTATGTAATGACTGATGACGGACCTGCTGGACACTGTCAGCTCAGCAGCACCGCAGACTGCTACAGTAAGCTACTATAGTAGTATGTATAAAGAAGAAAAAAAAAAAAAAAACCACGGGTAGGTGGTATACAATTATGGATGGACGAGCGACTGCCGACACAGAGGTAGCTACAGCCGTGGACTACCGTACTGTGTCTGCTGCTAATATAGACTGGATGATAATGAGATGAAATCAATATATATTATATCACACTAGTACTGCAGCCGGACAGGTAGATATATTTATTATGTAATGACTGATGACGGACCTGCTGGACACTGTCAGCTCAGCAGCACCGCAGACTGCTACAGTAAGCTACTATAGTAGTATGTATAAAGAAGAAAGAAAAAAAAAAACCACGGGTAGGTGGTATACAATTATGGATGGACGAGCGACTGCCGACACAGAGGTAGCTACAGCCGTGGACTACCGTACTGTGTCTGCTGCTAATATAGACTGGATGATAATGAGATGAAATCAATATATATATATATAATATCACTAGTACTGCAGCCGGACAGGTATATATATTTATTATGTAATGACTGATGACGGACCTGCTGGACACTGTCAGCTCAGCAGCACCGCAGACTGCTACAGTAAGCTACTATAGTAGTATGTATAAAGAAGAAAGAAAAAAAAAACCACGGGTAGGTGGTATACAATTATGGATGGACGAGCGACTGCCGACACAGAGGTAGCTACAGCCGTGGACTACCGTACTGTGTCTGCTGCTAATATAGACTGGATGATAATGAGATGAAATCAATATATATATATATATATAATATCACTAATACTGCAGCCGGACAGGTATATAAATTTATTATGTAATGACTGATGACGGACCTGCTGGACACTGTCAGCTCAGCAGCACCGCAGACTGCTACAGTAAGCTACTATAGTAGTATGTATAAAGAAGAAAGAAAAAAAAAAACCACGGGTAGGTGGTATACAATTATGGATGGACGAGCGACTGCCGACACAGAGGTAGCTACAGCCGTGGACTACCGTACTGTGTCTGCTGCTAATATAGACTGGATGATAAGGAGATGAAATTAATATATATATATATATATATATATATAATATCACTAGTACTGCAGCCGGACAGGTATATATATTTATTATGTAATGACTGATGACGTACCTTCTGGACACTGTCAGCTCAGCAGCACCGCAGACTGCTACAGTAAGCTACTATAGTAGTATGTATAAAGAAGAAAGAAAAAAAAAAAAACACGGGTAGGTGGTATACAATTATGGATGGACGAGCGACTGCCGACACAGAGGTAGCTACAGCCGTGGACTACCGTACTGTGTCTGCTGCTAATATAGACTGGATGATAATGAGATGAAATCAATATATATATATATAATATCACTAGTACTGCAGCCGGACAGGTATATATATTTATTATGTAATGACTGATGACGGACCTGATGGACACAGTCAGCTCAGCAGCACCGCAGACTGCTACAGTAAGCTACTATAGTAGTATGTATAAAGAAGAAAGAAAAGAAAAAAAAACACGGGTAGGTGGTATACAATATTATATATATATATTATATACAATTATATATATATATATATATATATATATTAAACTGGTGGTGACTGGTGGTCAGGTCACTGGTCACACTATCAGCAACTTGCAAGTAGTACTCCTAAGCAGACAATCACAATATGTATTATACTGGTGGTCAGTGTGGTCACAATGGCAGTGTGGCACTCTGGCAGCAAAAGTGTGCACTGTACGTT
The DNA here is from genome assembly GCF_028390025.1 of Pseudophryne corroboree. Taxonomy (NCBI): domain Eukaryota; kingdom Metazoa; phylum Chordata; class Amphibia; order Anura; family Myobatrachidae; genus Pseudophryne; species Pseudophryne corroboree. The sequence continues at coordinate 483,432,440 of NC_086451.1, forward strand.
ATATGTACTCCTGAGTCCTGCTCTCAGACTCTAACTGCTCCCCACTGTCAGTGTCTCCCCCACAAGTCAGATAATATACAGTCACACTATCTATCACTTCAGCAAGTAACTAGTACTCCTCCTAATGCTCCCCAAAATTACTACTGTGTCTCTCTCTACTGTCTCACTCTCTTCTCTATAAACGGAGAGGACGCCAGCCACGTCCTCTCCCTATGAATCTCAATGCACGTGTGAAAATGGCGGCGACGCGCGGCTCCTTATATAGAATCCGAGTCTCGCGATAGAATCCGAGCCTCGCGAGAATCCGACAGCGGGATGATGACGTTCGGGCGCAATCGGGTTAACCGAGCAAGGCGGGAAGATCCGAGTCGCTCGGCCCCGTGTAAAAAAGTTCGGGCGGGTTCGGATTCCGAGGAACCGAACCCGCTCATCCCTAATAGAATGGAGGATTGTACCTGGTGTATAGGATGGAGAAGTGTACCAGGTGTATAGAATGGAGGAGTGTATCAGGTGTATAGAATGGAGGAGTGTACCAGGTGTATAGAATGGAGGAGTGTACCAGGTGTATAGAATGGATGAGTGTACCAGGTGTATAGAATGGAGGAGTGTATCAGGTGTATAGAATGGAGGAGTGTCTCAGGTGTATAGGATGGAGGAGTGTATCAGGTGTATAGAATGGAGGAGTGTATCAGGTGTATGGAATGGAGGAGTGTATCAGGTGTATAGAATGGAGGAGTGTCTCAGGTGTATGGAATGGAGGAGTGTACCAGGTGTATAGAATGGAGGAGTGTATCAGGTGTATGGAATGGAGGAGTGTATCAGGTGTATAGAATGGAGGAGTGTATCAGGTGTATAGAATGGAGGAGTGTATCAGGTGTATGGAATGGAGGAGTGTATCAGGTGTATAGAATGGAGGAGTGTATCAGGTGTATAGAATGGAGGAGTGTATCAGGTGTATAGAATGGAGGAGTGTATCAGGTGTATGGAATGGAGGAGTGTACCAGGTGTATAGAATGGAGGAGTGTATCAGGTGTATGGAATGGAGGAGTGTATCAGGTGTATAGAATGGAGGAGTGTATCAGGTGTATAGAATGGAGGAGTGTCTCAGGTGTATAGAATGGAGGAGTGTATCAGGTGTATAGAATGGAGGAGTGTATCAGGTGTATAGAATGGAGGAGTGTATCAGGTGTATAGAATGGAGGAGTGTCTCAGGTGTATAGAATGGAGGAGTGTATCAGGTGTATAGAATGGAGGAGTGTATCAGGTGTATAGAATGGAGGAGTGTACCAGGTGTATAGAATGGAGGAGTGTATCAGGTGTATAGGATGGAGGAGTGTATCAGGTGTATAGAATGGAGGAGTGTATCAGGTGTATAGAATGGATGAGTGTATCAGGTGTATAGAATGGAGGAGTGTACCAGGTGTAGAGAATGGAGGAGTGTACCAGGTGTATAGGATGGAGGAGTGTATCAGGTGTATAGAATGGAGGAGTGTCTCAGGTGTATAGAATGGAGGAGTGTATCAGGTGTATAGAATGGAGGAGTGTATCAGGTGTATAGAATGGAGGAGTGTACCAGGTGTAGAGAATGGAGGAGTGTACCAGGTGTATAGGATGGAGGAGTGTATCAGGTGTATAGAATGGAGGAGTGTATCAGGTGTATAGAATGGATGAGTGTATCAGGTGTATAGAATGGAGGAGTGTATCAGGTGTATGGAATGGAGGAGTGTACCAGGTGTATAGAGTGGAGGAGTGTATCAGGTGTATAGAATGGAGCAGTGTATCAGGTGTATAGAGTGGAGGAGTGTACCAGGTGTATAGAATGGAGGAGTGTATCAGGTGTATAGGATGGAGGAGTGTATCAGGTGTATAGAATGGAGGAGTGTATCAGGTGTATAGGATGGAGGAGTGTATCAGGTGTATAGAATGGAGGAGTGTATCAGGTGTATAGAATGGAGGAGTGTACCAGGTGTATGGAATGGAGGAGTGTATCAGGTGTATAGAATGGAGGAGTGTATCAGGTGTATAGAATGGAGGAGTGTATCAGGTGTATAGAATGGAGGAGTGTATCAGGTGTATAGAATGGAGGAGTGTATCAGGTGTATAGAATGGATGAGTGTATCAGGTGTATAGAATGGAGGAGTGTACCAGGTGTAGAGAATGGAGGAGTGTACCAGGTGTATAGGATGGAGGAGTGTATCAGGTGTATAGAATGGAGGAGTGTCTCAGGTGTATAGAATGGAGGAGTGTATCAGGTGTATAGAATGGAGGAGTGTATCAGGTGTATAGAATGGAGGAGTGTATCAGGTGTATAGGATGGAGGAGTGTATCAGGTGTATAGAATGGATGAGTGTACCAGGTGTATAGAATGGAGGAGTGTATCAGGTGTGGGGACAGGCACCTGTCAGTGAGCACTGTGACTCTATACTGTATGGTGTACATGTGTAATGATCTGTTTCCAGGTCACATCTTCATCGCAGACTAGCTGATGCTGGGACATTAAGAATCCTGTAACGTCTGGCTTACTGTGCAGAGATCTGCCGCTGAGAAATCTGCATTTATTTGTACAATCTCTGGGCAGAACCTCCTATTTATCATCTCTCGGGTTTCAGGTCTCGGGTTATAGTAAGGGCACTGTTGTGTTTGGATCCTAGTAACAAGCTGACTTTCTGACAAGGGGAGTTACAGGGGATCCTGGAATATTATAATATTCCCTAGACCATTTATTTATTCAGCAGCGATTCCAGTTTGGATTTGCGCATCGTATAATTTACGTTGTTTCCTCCTCGCCCCCTGAACACTGCAGAGAGGTGAGGCTGCTCATTCACAAGCCAAAGTCTACAAATAGTCTCTCAGATATTCTTTCTGGGTTACGCTGTTTTCCTTTTTCGCACTCCCAGGGAGCCGCCTACCCTCCGAGGCGTAAGACGACGGCGAGAAGCTTTCAGGATTGTGCCAGTGGGCTCCGTCCAGGAATAAGATTGATGTGTGCCCTCTCTTATCTGAACTTGATTTATAAGTCACTCGCAGTATGCAGGAGAAATAAAGGCGAGGGACCTTGATGCCTCCCTGTGGAGAATACGGACCATTTGGATTGAAGGCATGAAAGGGAAGAAATTAATGGTAAGCTGTTCGTCTGTCACCACTGCCAGGCTGATGGGTTTACAGTGAGGGAGAGTTTCGGCTGACATGCCCTCCAGTCAAGGGCATCACTACCCGCTGTTCTTATATTAGGAGCACAATGCTTTGTGTTTTCAAAGAGGATTGAAATTTAAATGATACAATATTTTTTGTGGCAATGAATATTTACAGCGGTTCCTTCTTCCAGGAGAAACTAATGAGAGTTTGTATTGTGTAATTGTATTAAAATAAATCTGAATTAAACATGGAAGTTACGCCGAGTTCCACCGTAAGGTGGTTTATGTCATGCTAAACGTCAGAAAACAATGCCAGGAATTAGGTGGAAAATAAACAAAGGCTCCGCGTGACACATTACATGTGGGACACGCCTTCACACGCACGCACGCACGCACGCACGCACACACACACACACACAGCCATAGGCATAGGCAAACTAGGCAATTGCCTAGGGCATTTGATATGCCTAGGGGGGCATCAGCAGCTTCTGCTGATTAAAATTATATGCGGGATGCCTATATTCTGTGTGTAGCATTTCATATGCAGATACAGCCACAGTATCACACAGTATATAGGCATGCTGCATATAATTTTAATCAGCAGAAGCTGCTTGTGCATCCTAGCCACATAGCAATACAAATAAGATGCATTTTCATAAAAAAGGTGCCCAACGTTAGCATTGAGGCAAGATTTATGAGGACACATCTGTATCCAAGCAGAGGCAGAGGTCACAGTGTTAGTGGCAGTGTGAGTGCTGTGTGCATGTGAGTGGGTTTGTTGTGCAGTCGTGTTCAGAATATGTGTAAGGAGCATTATGTGTGTCATGTAAAAATGCATTAATAATGTGCAACATATGTGTAAAGGGCACTATGTGTGTCATTATGTGTATAAGGGCATAAATAATGTGCGGCATATGTATAACAGGGTACTACTGTATGTGTGTCATTATGTGTATAGGGACACTAATAATGTGCAGCAAATGTGTAAGGGGCACGATATGTGTCATTATGTGTATAAGGGCATTAATAATGTGCGGCATATGTGTAACAGAGTACTACTGTATGTGTGTCATTATGTGTATAGGGGCACTAATAATGTGCAGCTAATGTGTAGGGGGCACTATGTGTGTCATTATGTGTATAAGGGCATTAATAATGTACGGCATATGTGTAAAGGACATTATGTGTAAAAGGGCATTAATAAAGGTTGTCATAATGTGTAATGTGCATTATGTTTATAAGGACATTAATGTGTCTCATATGTGTAAGGGGCATTACTGTGTGGAATTATGTGTATAAATGCATTACTAATGTGTGGCATTATGTGTATAAAGTGCTCTACCATGTATCGTTGCATATAGAAAGGGCACTACTGTGTTGTCTAATGTGAATAAAGAGCAATAAGGTGTGGTGTAATGTGAATAAGGAGCAATTCAGTGTGATGTAATGTGAATAAGGGGCTCTACTGTGAGGAGCAATGTTTATAAGGTAAAGTGATACTACTGTGGGATGTAATATGAATTATGGACACTATCACATGATCAAATGTGAATAAAGTTACAGTATTGTGTGGCGTAATTGGAATTGGGGTTACTATTGTGTGCCCATACCTCTTGCCAGCAAAAACACACCCCTTTTTAGGCTGTGTGCCAAATGTGCGAACTGTTCCTATTTAAAATCTAGGGGGTACAAGGACTGCTATGGGTGAGGGGTGATGGTGCTGGGAAAGAGGTGCAAGGTCAGAGGCGGAACCAGCGGTGGTGCTAGGGGGCACCAGCCAAAATCTTGCCTAGGGCATCATATTGGTTAGGGCCGGCTCTGCACACACACACATAATCATATGCGCATACAAGTATACGACTATACATTTATTATCAGATGATCTTTGAATCACACGTGACTTATAGACAGTAGGTTCCTATGAGGAAAACACAATTTTATATAAGGAAATCATTTGGAGTAGGAGACACGAGGTTGATTCCAGCAATTCCTTCTACCTGACATACTGACCTTTCACCTTTCTCTCATCGGAAGGGCATGTACTACAGTAGACTGAAGTCCCAGGTGTGCCCTTGGCTGATGTTTTCGCAATTGAGTGATTTTCCGGTAAACTACGCATGCGTCACTGCCACAATGTGCACACACAGCGATTGATTTGCGATTACGCTTGCAGTGAGGGTTCATTCGCACGTGAGAGGGAGCAGCCATTTTGAGGGAAGTGGCAGCACAAATGCAGGTGTGTCAGGACAGTTTTCTGGGCGTGGATCAGACTGCAATCCTGTACACAGAAAACACGTCTCCGGCGTCTCAGTTGCCACGCCCATTCTGAGTGACCATAGATCACTTGGGAGTAGATGTTTCCCGGATCAGAGAGGTATTTGTGAGCAGCTCCGGGGGGGGGGGGGGCGTCTCTGTACCAATCCCGGAGGCGGTTACATTAGCGCATTATCGCCCTTCCTCTGAGTTACATCTGCAGCAGCATTACTGTACTACTATGAATCAGGCCCAATGAGAACGCAGAACGCTGAGACTCTGGTCCTGGGGCAGTAACTGAGATGTCTCCGCAGAGGAGGACGAATCATTTAAACAAAGTTATTTTGGTTGCTGTGAGCTGAACGTGTAATTATTACTGTCTGGGTTTGTTCCCGACAGATCACTTAGAAAAGTGGTTACAAAGCTGGCACAGGACCCTCTGAAGGTTCTATCTTCCGTGTGCAGTATCAAGGGGTTATATTTACTAAAAACTTGAGTTTAATTGATATTGATAATTTTAAAATCGGTCACAATCGATGTTGTACTTCCAAGGCTAAAACATACATGTATTAATATTTAAAATTAGAAAAAAAATAAAAAATCAGCTGTTTGCAAATGTGTGTTTAAGTCCTTGGAAGCCAAGGGGTTGCAGTTACGTGACTGGCGGTCCCAACACCTCCCCCTACATCCCGCCCCCCTCACTATCCTGATGGTCGGCATTCCGACCAACAGGGACTATTCCCACTCGTGTGTGTCCACAGCACCCATAGAGTGGGAATAGAACTATAGTAAGTTTACCGCTAGGAACGTAGATAATCCTTCCATGTGGAGTGTTGATAATCCCTCCACCGAGCCTGCAAGGGGTTTGCTGCACTCACCCCCGCCGGCATTCTGTTACACACCCGAAGCCAACATGAATTTTTAATGATTTTCATTTATTTTAAGTCAATAAAAATCGACCTATAGTAAATTTACCGCTAGGAAAGTAGATAATCCTTCCATGTGGGGTGTTGATAATCCTTCCATGTAACTAGGAGAGTAGATAATTCCTCCATGTGGAGAATAGATAATTCTTTCATGTGTAGAATAGATAGTCTTTCCACGTGGAGAGTAGATAATGCTTCCATGTGGAGAGTAGATAATCCTTCCATGTAACTAGTAGAGTAGATAATACTTCCATGTGGAGAGTAGATAATTCTTCTATGTAACTAGGATAATAGATAATCCTTCCATGTGGAGAGTAGATAATCCTTCTATGTAACAAGTAGAGTAGATAATACTTCCATGTGGTGAGTAGATAATCCTTCCATGTGGAGAGTAGATAATCCTTCCATGTAACTAGTAGAGTAGATAATACTTCCATGTGGAGAGTAGATAAGCCTTCTATGTAACTAGTAGAGTTGATAATACTTTTATAAGAAGGTCCACAAGGACCTTCCATATAACTAGGAGAATAGATAGATTTTCCATGTGGAGAGTTGATAATCCTTCCATGTAACTAGAAGAGTAGGCAATCCTTCTATATGTAGAGTAGATAATCCTTCCATGTGGAGAGTAGAAAATCCTTCTATATGTGCATTACAGTATATAATCCTTCCATGTAACTAATAGAGTAGATAATCCTTTCGTATGGAGGTAGATAATCCTTCCATGTAACTAGGAGAGTAGATAATCCTTCCACAAGGAGGGTAGAAAACATTCCATATAACTTGGAGAATTGATAATCTTTCCACGTGGAGTGTAGAGAATCCTTCCATGTAACTAGGAGAGTAGATCATCTTTCCACATGGAGAGTAGATAATTCTTCCATGCAACTAGAAGAGTAGACAATCCTTCCATGTGGAGAGTAGAAAATCCTTCTATGTGGAGAGTAGAAAATCCTTCTTTGTGGAGAGTAGATCCTTCCATGTAACTAGGAGAGTAAATAATCCTTCCGTGTAACTAAGAGAGTAGATAATCCTTCCATGTAATTGGGAGAGTAGATAATTCTTCCATGCAACTAGAAGAGTAGACAATTCTTCCATGTGGAGAGTAGAAAATCCTTCTATGTGGAGAATAGACCCTTACATGTAACTAGGAGAGTAAATAATCCTTCCGTGTAACTAAGAGAGTAGATAATCCTTCCCGTTTCACCCTTTTCATTGCATTATGAAATAAAACGCAATAACTAGCCACAATCACCGAGGGCCTGGTTCTGAGTCGCATGCAATATGACATAAGATCTGTTAAATAGCAAATAAGCTTAGAATGCCAACCCGAGCATGCAAGTTAGTTTTGTGTATATAAAGTAAATGGGTGTGTGTGTGTGTGTGTGTGTGTGTGTGTGTGTGTGTGTGTGTATACAAATACATGTAAAGGTGCTACACTGTTGTGACTGAAAATATAGTACATAAAATATACACAACGTAGATAAGCACTTGTATACATGAATGCATACACACGCACACATCTGATCTCACACACATGCATACATATACTGTACATTACAGTACATACATAGATACACAGAAACAGATCTTGTTAATTCCACCAATAAGAGGAATTGCTGTCAGGTTCCTCCTCCCGCGTCTGGATATCAGACCTGTCCCCTATTCTGGTCTCCAACGCTTTAGACTTACTGAATTATTTACCAGCAAGGAAACCTACAGAAATCATCGGAGGTCCCATGTAAATTTCCCCTAGGATTGCCAGTGTAAGATGATTTATAAAGCCTCCTTCCAATACGCCCCACGGACTCATAACTAAAAAATTATCTTTATCCGTCATATACAATATACAGGAACGTGAGGAGTATGAAGTGGTCGCTGTTCATTCCTGGCTCATAGAGCTATTGCTGCAATCTGTCTATTATAAACCTTATATAAAATGCAGCTGAAATAAACAAGATGCAATTCCTTGTGTATGCTGAGGACATCTGCAGATGCATCTCTGCAACAGTGCACAAGCCCCTCCCCCATCGCTGCATGGGCTGCTGCACGCTGGGAGGCTCCCTGCAGGATGGGCCACTGCCGCTGTATTTCTGGGTACAGCTCTACCACCTGGTGGCAACCCCCTAATGGGGGCAATGCCTCAGTGGCATTCAGGGATCTGTGATCTTAAAGTTCTCTTTGTTTTCTGTGTTTAAAAAGTACTTTCCCTGGACAGAGGTATGCGGCTGGTGGACCCCTACTAGCAGAGCCGGCCCTAACCAATATGATGCCCTAGGCAAAATTTTGACTGGTGCCCCCTAGCACCACCGCTGGTTCCGCCTCTGACCTTGCACCTCTTTCCCAGCACCATCACCCCTCATCTATAGCAGTCCTTATTTTGGTGTTTGTACCCCCTATATTTTAAATAGGAACAGTTCGCACATTTGGCTCACAGCCCAAAAAGGGGTGTGTTTTGGCTGGCAAGGGGCATGGCCACACAATAGTAACCCCAATTCCAATTACGCCACACAGTACTGCACTTTATTAACATTCGATCATGCAATAGTGTCCATAATTCATATTACATCCACAGTAGTATCACTTTACCTTATAAACGTTACTCCTCACAGTAGAGCCCCTTATTCACATTACACCACACTCTATTGCTCTTTATTCACATTAGATGACACAGTAGTGCCCTTTGTATATGCAACGCCACATAGTAGAGCACCTTATACACATAATGCACACATTAGTAATGCATTTATACACATAATTCCACACAGTAATGCTCCTTACACATATGAGACACCTTATTAATGTCCTTATAAACATAATGCACCTTACACATTATGACAGCCTTTATTAATGCCCTTTTACACATAATGTCCCTTACACATATGCTGCACATTATTAATGCCCTTATACACATAATGACACACATAGTGCCCCCTACACATTTGCTGCACATTATTAGTGCCCCTATACACATAATGACACACATACAGTAGTACCCTCTTTCACATATGCCACTCATTATTAATGCCCTTATACACATAACACACAAAGTGCCCCTCACACATATGTTGCACATTATTAATGCATCTTTACATGACACACATAATGCTCCTTACACATATTCCGAACACTACTGCACAACCAACCCACTCACATGCACACAGCACTCACACTGCCACTAACACTGTGACCTCTGCCTCTGCTTGGATGCAGATGCGTCCTCATAAATCTTGCCTCAATGCTAACGTCGGGCACCTTTTTTATGTAAATGCATCTTATTTGCATTGCTATGTGGCTAGGATGCACAAGCAGCTTCTGCTGATTAAACTGATATGCAGCATACCTATATACTGCGTGAGACTGTGGCTGTATCTGCATATGAAATTCTACACATAGAATATAGGCATGCCGCATATCATTTTAATCAGCAGAAGATGCTGATGCCCCTAGGCATATCAAATGCCCTAGGCAATTGCCTAGTTTGCCTATGCCCATGGCTGGCTCTGCCTACTAGTTACCCACTGAGCACTGGGCCCTATGCACCTGCCTAGTCTACCTATTGGGTAACAAAGCCCTGGCTGTAGGTGCTCAACCAATCACTATAGGTTTCCCACACATCAGCCAATAACAAGTAGCTGAAAGTGCAAACATTTTTGATTGGTGTGTGTGTGTGTGTGTGTGTGTGTGTGTGTGTGTGTGTGTGTGTGTGAAAAGTCCTTTTGATTGTTTGAGCAGTAGATAATTGTGCAGGCCACTGTGATTCTGCAGTTGTTCCAGGGGCAAGCATTTGGTGTTATGCATTATGTTTTTACGTTACTCCCCTCTATATTTCAACTTTCCCATCGGCCTGTGATGAGCACAAGACAGGAGTTTGTATCTGCAGTGGATATAAGGGCAATGGAAAAATACATATTTCAATAAACTCACTCAAACCCTTGTGTGTCAGTGTATTATACCGTATTTGTTAATTTATATTTATTTATTTATAATATATTAGTCTGGGGTCCTGTTTCCATTATACTGGGTGAAGCTGTCACTCCATGGATCCTAGTTGACCATTACAGCCTGGTACCTGTAGCTTTTCAGTGGTCCCTGGGAGGGTGTTTTATTTTAGAGGTTTCAGCACAGCCGACCAGGTAGGTGCTAGCTTACACTATAACAGTAGGATGCTACACTACAAGTTATAGTGTGACCAGTCCTGGCTTCCAGTCACCTGCACCCCTACTCCCCTGGGCTAAGTGCTCGTTATGGATTTTAGGTGGCTGCAGCTTATAAAAACAAACCAAAAAACAACAACGAAAGATAGGGCATTCACCATCAACAGTATCATCATCATCACCAGCATCCGCATCATCATCATCAGTATCCTCATCATTATCATCACCGGCATCATCATCATCAGTATCCTCATCATCATCATCCTCATCATCATCAGTATCCTCATCATTATCATCACCAGCATCAGTATCCTCATCATCATTATCAGTATCCTCATCATCATCATCATCAGTATCATCATCATCATCATCATCATCAGTATCCTCATCATCATCAGCAGCATAATCATCAAAAACAACAGTATCATCAAATCCAGTATCATCATCATCATCAGTATCCTCCTCATCATCAGCATCATCATCATCATCATCATCATCATCAGTATCCTCATCATCATCATCATTATCATCAGCAGCATCATCATCACCAGTATCATCCTCATCATCAGCATCTTCATCATTATCATCATCATCACCAGCATCATCAGTATCAGCATCCTCACCAGTATCATCCTCATCATCAGTATTGCATCTTCATCATCATCATCATCATCATCATCATCAGTATTGCATCTTCATCATCATTATCATCATCATCCTCATCAGTATCAGCATCTTCTTCATCATTATCATCATCATCATCATCATCATCATCACCACCACCACCACCACCAGTATCATCCTCATCATCGGTATCAGCATCTTCATCATCATCATCCTCATCATCATCCTCATCAGTATCAGCATCATCATCCTCATCTTCATCATCATCATCATCATCATCACCATCACCACCAGTATCATCCTCATCATCAGTATCAGCATCTTCATCATCATTATCATCATCCTCATCCTCATCAGTATCAGCATCCTCATCATCAGTATCAGCATCCTCATCATCAGTATCAGCATCTTCATCATCATTATCATCATCCTCATCAGTATCAGCATCCTCATCATCAGTATCAGCATCTTCATCATCATTATCATCATCCTCATCAGTATCAGCATCATCATCATCAGTATCAGCATCTTCAAATTTAGGATTCTCATCATTATCATCAGCATCCTCATCATTATCATCATCAGCATCCTCATCATCAGTATCAGCATCCTCATCATCATCATTTGTATCAGCATCCTCATCATCATCATCATCTGTATCCTCATCATCATCATCTGTATCAGCATCTTCATCCTCATCAGTATCAGCATCCTCATCATCATCATTTGTATCAGCATCCTCATCATCATCATCATCTGTATCCTCATCATCATCATCTGTATCAGCATCCTCATCATCATCATCTGTATCAGCATCCTCATCATCATCATCAGTATCAGCATCCTCATCATCATCATCATCATCATCACCCGCACCACCACCAGTATCATCCTCATCATCAGTATCAGCATCCTCATCATCATCATCATCATCATCACCCGCACCACCACCAGTATCATCCTCATCATCAGTATCAGCATCCTCATCATCATCATCATCACCCGCACCACCACCAGTATCATCCTCATCATCAGTATCAGCATTTTCATCATCATCATCAGTATCAGCATCTTCATCATCATCTTCAGCAGAACGCTCACAAGAAGACAGATAAGAAGTTAATGATGATGTTCTGAGCGCATTATATGGGAAAGATGTATCAAACCTTTGAGAAAGATAAAACATAGACGTTGCCCATAGCAACCAGTCAGCCACTAACTGTCAGTTCATAGACTGTGCTAGATAAATGACAGAAGCTGGATGATAACTTTGGGCAACTCCACTTAATCTCCCTCCCAAGCTCCCCTTATGACTGTCCCATGAGCGGCCAGTAATGGAGCTACAGGCATCCAGCATGGGGACACGGGTGCACTACTGACTAAGTAGCGCCTTACCTTAAAAGCGTGATGCGTAGGTGTCCCCTCAGTACTTGCTGCGTCTACATATGTGTGATCTAGACCTGCAGACATGGACATAGAGTAGGTGATGGGTGTAAGTTTGGGGTAATTGGAGCATTGGATGTATATGGTGGGTTCTTCGTGCACAATCCCTGATTAACGTCCTGCAGAAAATGTTGAGTTTAATGGTAAACAGACGTCCTGGTGGAACTTTCCTCCCGTCATTAATCACGCTCTCAGAGAAATGTGATATTTCATCATCCCACATTCTGCAGCTGTTTTTATTAATGTTCTGTCAGCTGCTCCTGAATATGTCTTAAGACCCTATAATCAGAGGAGCGGGGGTCTACTTTCTTCCTCTTACGGGTGACTTGTGATGGAGGCCTCTGATTGTGGGCAGATGGGTCTGTAGCACTGGGAGACAACCCCGGGCCTGTGGTTCCCAATAAGAGTGAACATGTACCCGTACACTCACCCTGCTCAGCCATTAATCATCTTGCTTGGCTGAGACCTTCTCCCTAGGTTGTGGCAGTGGACAAATGTTAAGGTAACTATTGCCGCACTGCGCGATGGGCCTAATTCAGCATGAATTGTAGTTTTGCAAAAATTCACACAACTACAACTCACTCCACTAACATGTGGGGCCGCCCAGCACAGGGCATGCCAGGTCGGTATCCCCCCCTGTCCCCCCCCCCCCCCCCCCCCCCCCCCGCTGAAAAGTGAGCACTTCACTCAACAGCAAAGTGCTCGCATAATAAGGGCAGCCCTCTGCCTGCGAAGCCTAGCTGCAAAGGCAGATGGCGGGCCATCATGTTTTGGGTTGCAGCTGCTGCGGCCTGTCCCACAAAGGTCCAGACATGCCTCTGTTGTCTGAACGACGCCGCCCCCCAACGCCGGATCGATGCCCATCAGACGCGTGTCAATGCCCCTGCCTGCCCAGCGAACGCCTCTGCCTGTCAATCATGCAGAGGCATTCACATAAGTGGGTTCCTAACCCTCCCCTTCATCCTACCCTAACCCTCCCTTGTGGGTGCCTAACCCTAACCCTCCCCTGCACCCTACCCCTCCCTTGTGGGTGCCTAACCCTAACCCTCCCCTGCACCCTACCCTAACCGTCCCTTGTGGGTGCCTAACCCTAACCCTCCCCTGCACCCTACCCTAACACTCCCTTGTGGGTGCCTAACCCTAACCCTCCCCTGCACCCTACCCCAACCCTCCCTTGTGGGTGCCTAACCCTAACCCTCCCCTGCACCCTACCCTAACCTTACCTTTTGGGTGCCTAACCCTAACCCTCCCCTGCACCCTACCCTAACCCTCCCCTGCACCCTACCCTAACCCTCCCTTGTGGGTGCCTAACCCTAACCCTCCCCTGCACCCTACCCTAACCCTCCCTTGTGGGTGCCTAACCGTAACCCTCCACTGCACCCTACCCTAACCCTCCCTTGTGGGTGCCTAACCCTAACCCTCCCTTATTGGTGCCTAACCCTAACCCTCCCCTGCACCCTACCCCAACCCTCCCTTGTGGGTGCCTAAACCTAACCCTCCCATGCACCCTACCCTAACCCTCCCTTGTGGGTGCCTAACCCTCCCCTGCACCCTACCCTGCACCCTCCCTTGTGGGTGCATAACCCTAACCCTCCCCTGCACCCTACCCTAACCCTCCCTTGTGGGTGCCTAACCCTAACCCTCCCCTGCACCCTACCCTAACTCTCCCTTGTGGGTGCCTAACCCTAACCCTCCCCTGCACCCTACCCTAAACCTCCCTTGTGGGTGCCTAACCCTAACCCTCCCCTGCACCCTACCCTAACCCTCCCTTGTGGGTGCCTAACCCTAACCCTCCCCTGCACCCTACCCTAACCCTCCCTTGTGGTGCCTTACCATCCCCTGCACCCTACCCCAACGCTCCCTTGTGGGTGCCTAACCCTAACCCTCCTCTGCACCCTGCCCTAACCCTCCATTGTGGGTGCCTAACCCTCCCTTCCCCGCTGCCTAAACCTAACCCTCCCCACTTGTTCCTTAACCCCCCTTCTTTTGCCAAAACCTAACCCTCCCACCCCCCACAGCTGGAAGCAAGTGCGTCCTGCTGGAACAACGATTGGGATTCCATCTGTCGGTATTTTGATCCCGTCTGGCTGCATTTTAACTTCATCCCTGGATTAGGCCCTATGGCAATAGATGGTCTTCGCAATCCTGACAGGGATTGATTATCCTCTTTTTTTCCATGGAAGACGATTTCTGTACAATGCGCAGAGGGGGGGGGGGGGGGCACTGGCTGGGGGTCTCAGTGCATGCTGCCTGAAATCTGGTGGTCAGCACCATTACTGTAGACCAGAAAGGTCACTCGTCAGGCGTACAAGCGCCTGAAGCTGAGAACACAGAACATCACGCCGTGTTACTGCTACTAAGCCCCACACAGATTACAAGAAGCTTGTCCTACTGAACGCCATATCTGGGCATGGATCACAGCCTCCTGACATATCAGTGAAAGCTGAGGAACTGTGTTTGGACTCTCTGTCATTGTCAGCCGCACACCTACAAAGATAAAGCGCCAAACACGCGCTATGAACGGCAGATGAAAAGCGAAATATTTCAGAGAGCAGTTTCAGATGAGCGCCGGTTTTGTGGCATGTGAAATCGGTAGAGGCGCAACCCATCAACGCGTCCCCACTTTTATCAAACGCTCTCCATTGTTTTCTTCTTTCACCTCATTCTTTTGATGGCAGAGAGTCCTCAGCTTTCCAGTGACTGATTTCTATTTGCATTCCATTGTCTGTCCTTTTATATTTCTATCATATCTTCACTTTCATTTTTATGCAGATCCCCACATTAGCGCGCGGCCAAACAGCTGGCGGAATTTGCATGAGAATAGCCTGCCCTTTCCGATTTGTTTGTTCTTTAGAAATTAGGTGAGTATCTCTGTAAAATGTTCCAAACAAATAGAGATAAAGGGTGGAAAAAACTTCACAGGCACTAAACGGAGCGACTTTACATATAAAAGGGAGAGGATTAGGTGACGTCGCGGCCTGCTGAACAAACTCAAAAGAAAAGCACAATTCCGCAATATACCTGAAATCTACATATAGTTGAAATGGAAACAATACCCCAAGTAATTCCTTTCATTTAATAGTTACTTTATAAATGAGGTCTCTAATGTACAGCGATTCAAGACGGCGACTAATATATTCTAAATAATGTAATTGATCCCTTTACTGAGACAGGGAATACGGCCCGCAGGATTGGCCACATGCGTGCTAGCGACCCTATAGTCCGATGAATTATGTATTACAAAGGATAATCCGCGTGCCGCTAGGTGACATTGAATGCAAGTCGTCCGATGGGCGCATCAGAAATGGGGCGCACCACAGTGTTTCATCACAAACATCCTGGCATTTACTTAGCATTACTGTAAAGGTGGAGAATGAGGCCCAGACATTTCAAGTTGTATCACATTAATAAAAGAACATAAGATTTAACCTTATGGAGGTGTGTCAGTGTCAGATGGGGATTTCCCTGCTACTGTGCGCGTCATGTGAGGAGGCCGCGAGGAAACCGCGCTGCTGGATTCAGCCGGTCAGACAAATGTTATAAGAATGGTTCTGTTTCGTGAGATTTATACCATTTGATGGTCATAGTCTATTGTATCTCTTAAGAATAATGAACTAGTCCCCCTTCCTACCATACAATGCCATCTTCCTTGAGGGGGAGGGGGGGGGGGGGCGTATAACGCAATTCTCTAAGTAGGTTTCTCCTTAGGTCTTTACTACTGACAACATTAATTAGAATTAGGGATATTTACTGCAGTCAGGGCATATGTATCAAAACATGGAGACAGATAAAGTGGGGTGAGATACAGTACCAACCAATCAGTCTGTAATATGGCAGTTAAGAGACGATTGGTTAATACTTTATCTCTCTGCAGCCTATCCAGTTACTAGGAGCCAGTGACATCAATGAGAGTGCGGCCTATCCAGTCACTAGGAGCATGGCCTATCCAGTCACTATGAGCCAGTGACATCACTGAGAGTTCAGCCTATCCAGTCACTCAGAGTGCAGCCTATCCAATCACTAGAAGCCAGTGATATCACTGAGAGTGCAGCCTATCCAATCACTAGGACCCAGTGACATCACTGAGAGTGCAGCCTATCCAGTCACTAGGAGCCAGTGATATCACTGAGAGTGCAGCCTATCCAGTCACTATGAACCAGTGACATCACTGAGAATGCAGCCTATCCAGTCACTAGGAGCCAATGACATCACTGAGAATGCAGCCTATCCAATCACTAGAAGCAAGCCAGTGACATCACTGAGAGTGCAGCCTATCCAGTCACTAGAAGCCAGTGACATCACTGAGAGTGCAGCCTATCCAATCACTAGAAGCCAGTGACATCACTGAGAGTGCAGCCTATCCAATCACTAGAAGCCAGTGACATCACTGAGAGTGCAGCCTATCCAGTCACTAGGAACCAGTGATATTACTGAGAGTGCAGCCTATCCAGTAACTATAAACCAGTGACATCACTGAGAATGCAGCCTATCCAGTCACTAGGAGCCAGTGACATCACTGAGAATGCAGCCTATCCAGTCACTAGGAGCCAGGGACATCACTGAGAGTGCAGCCTATCCAGTCACTAGGAGCCAGTGACATCACTGAGAGTGCAGCCTATCCAGTTACTAGGAACCAGTGACATCACTGAGAGTGTAACCTATCTACTGACTAGGTGCCAGTGACATCACTGAGACTGCAGCCTATCCAGTCACTAGGAGCCAGTGACATCACTGAGAGCACGGCCTATCCAGTCACTAGGAGCCAGTGACATCACTGAGAGTGCAGCCTATCCAGTCACTAGGAGCCAGTGACATCACTGAGAGTGCAGCCTATCCAGTCACTAGGAGCCAGTGACATCACTGAGAATGCAGCCTATCCAGTCACTAGGAGCCAGTGACATCACTGTACTGCAGCCTATCCAGTCACTAGGAACCAGTGACATCACTGAGAGTGTAGCCTCTCTACTGACTAGGTGCCAGTGACATCACTGAGACTGCAGCCTATCCAGTCACTAGGAACCAGTGACATCACTGAGAGTGTAGCCTATCTACTGACTAGGTGCCAGTGACATCACTGAGATTGCAGCCTATCCAATCACTAGGATCCAGTGACATCACCAGTGGACACATTTATCCTACAGGGTGCTTCATAAGTGTGAAAACACCCTTATAAAAAGGAAATTAGTTTGTGTTAGTGCCATTAATGTCACTGCCTGCAAAAGAAAACTCAGTTAAAACTCGAGAATGAATAAAGATACATGAAAACGAAAAACACCTGTGTTTTTAATGAAATTCCGCATTTGTTTGATGTCACATGACTACCTTCCCAATTAAAAAATTAGAGTTGCATCCAAGATGGCCGCCATAATGGTGACATACGCTGAAAAGTTTTCCTCCACTCCCATATCACACTGGATTAATATTTCCCTACTCATCGCCTTTTTATAAGGGTACAGTATTTGCACACTTATGGACCACCCTGTATAGAGGAGTGCCCGGTTATATCCTGAGCTTACTGTTGTATAACTATGATGCATTCTTAAAAATGTTTTCTTAATAGCTGCTGCTGCTGCTGTGCATGAGGTTTGATTGAACCATTTGTTTTATATTTGTACAGACACTTATGTAATGTACGGTATATGTTTATCCTTTCAGCTCCAAGCCAGTTGTAAACCAGCTTCATCTATAAGGCCGGCGAGTGATCACCAGGTTATATAATCCTGGGCATCTTTACAAAGGAGCTTATTAAAGTTTGTATTAATATGCTATTTCACAGCAACTATGCATTTACTGTATGTGATCCTGTGTTTTACTGTATCAGATACATCAGTATTCCAGTTACAGTGTTGCACTCTATTACCAGTAATCAGAGCACATTGCGCTTCCTCCGATATTTGCACACATAGTAACAGGTTTCATAATGTGATCACTGCAGATCTGATTGCACATGCGGAATGTTTCATAATTGATTATAAATAGCCGGACCCTGTGTATACTAATTCCGCTTTGTGGTGTTTATATAGAACACTGTAAATCCGCAATTACAATAATTAATGAGCGTGAGGAGATCTTTAGGATGTAACAAAGATTTCTGCAAAATGTTAATTTCTGTCACATAAGTGAATGTGAGCGCAGACGGCCCCTGACAGAATCTGTGATTTCGGAGGCTTTTCATGCCAGGGAACTTGTTTACCCCTCCGCCGATTGCCAAGTTTACTGTCAATTTACAGATCATTTCCATTCTGCTATTTATTCCATGGCCGTCTGATGGGTTACATCTTACAGACTTATCTCTTCGCATGTAGACAAACTAATTAATATTTTCACTTCAGGCAAATATTTTTCTTAGATGTAGAAGTGGGTAAGGCTTTCACGCGCGTTCTTCTGCCAGTCATCCCTCTGTTATCTGTTAACTTTTTGTTGCTCGTGCGATCAACTAGACGCCGCCTATGGGGGAGTGTATTTTAGCATAGCAGGGCTGCGATCACTTGTGCAGTCCTGCTATGCTAATAAGTTTCCTGCAAAACAAGACCAGGGCAGTCCTACTTACCCTGTGCGACGGATCCAGCGACGAAGGTCCCGGGATTGACGTCAGACATCCGCCCTCCAAACGCCTGGATCCGCCTGCGTTCGCCTCACCACGCCTTGAAAACGGTGAGTAGACGCCCCGGAACGCCTCCCGCCTGTCAGTCATCATGCGATCGCCGCTGCAATCACTTTCTGCACTGGCAGCGTCGCATTGCAGGTGGCCCGTAGCCGCAGTCCTGACCCGTTTGCACCGCAGCGAAGAACCGCTATGTGCAAATGGGTCAGAATGACCCCCAATATACGGGCGAGTATGGCAGTTCTCATGTTCTGCATTACGCCAATATATATGTAGATATGCATTAATCACAGAATAGCTGTCCTCCAATGGGAGGGGGGATAAACCTCCTAATGATAATGTGTGGACCCTTATTCAAAAGCAAAGCATTCAGTACCTTTAATACCAAGAAATAATGACACGGAGACTTGAATTTGGCAGAAAATTGTTAGCTATTTATTGTAGAGATGAGCGGGTTCGGTTCCTCTGAATCCGAACCCGCCCGAACTTCAGGTTTTTTACACGGGTCCGAGCAGGCTCGGATCTTCCCGCCTTGCTCGGCTAACCCGAGCGCGCCCGAACGTCATCATCACGCTGTCGGATTCTCGCGAGGCTCGGATTCTATCGCGAGACTCGGATTCTATATAAGGAGCCGCGCGTCGCCGCCATTTTCACACGTGCATTGAGAGTCATAGGGAGAGGACGTGGCTGGCGTCCTTTCCGTTTAGAGAAGAGAGAGACAAAGAGAGAGACACAGTATTTTTGGGGAGCATTATTAGGAGGAGTACTACTGTATACTACTATACTACTTGCTGAAGTGATATTTATAGATTAGATAGTGTGACTGTAAGTGTATTATCTGACTTGTGGGGGAGACACTGACAGTGGGGAGCAGTTAGAGTCTGAGAGCAGGACTCAGGA
The DNA here is from genome assembly GCF_028390025.1 of Pseudophryne corroboree. Classification (NCBI taxonomy): domain Eukaryota; kingdom Metazoa; phylum Chordata; class Amphibia; order Anura; family Myobatrachidae; genus Pseudophryne; species Pseudophryne corroboree. The sequence goes on from NC_086451.1 coordinate 483,452,481, forward strand.
GTACATATAACGTACAGTGCACACTATTGCTGCCAGAGTCAGTGCCACACTGCCATTGTTGTGACCACACTGACCACCAGTATAATAATATATTTTGTGAGTCTGCTTAGGCCTCGGAGTACTAGTTGCAAGTTGCAACGTGACCTGTCCTGAAGTGACCACCAGTTTAATAATCAATCACCACCAGTTTAATATATATATATATATATATATATATATATATATATAATATATATATATATATATATATATATATAATATTGTATACCACCTACGGTGGTTTTTTTTTTTTTCATTCTTCTTTATACATACTACTATAGTAGCTTACTGTAGCAGTCTGCGGTGCTGTGCTGACCTGACAGTGTCCAGCAGGTCCGTCATCAGTCATTACATAATAAATATATATAGTACCTGTCCGGCTGCAGTACTAGTGATATTATATTGATTTCATCTCATTATCAATAATTTATCATCCAGTCTAGACTCTATATTAGCAGCAGACACAGTACGTTAGTCCACGGCTGTAGCTACCTCTGTGTCGGCACTCGGCAGTCCATCCATAATTGTATACCACCTACCCGTGGTTTTTTTTTTTTCTTTCTTCTTTGTACATACTACTATAGAGTATAGTAGCTTACTGTAGCAGTCTGCGGTGCTGCTGAGCTGACAGTGTCCAGCAGGTCCGTCATCAGTCATCATTACCTAATAAATATATTATCTACCTGTCCGGCTGCAGTACTAGTGATATTATATATACATACATATATATATTGATTTCATCTCATTATCAATCATCCAGTCTATATTAGCAGCAGACACAGTACGTTAGTCCACGGCTGTAGCTACCTCTGTGTCGGCACTCGGCAGTCCATCCATAATTATATACCACCTACCCGTGGTTTTTTTTTTTTCTTTCTTCTTTGTACATACTACTATAGTATAGTAGCTTACTGTAGCAGTCTGCGGTGCTGCTGAGCTGACAGTGTCCAGCAGGTCTGTCATCAGTCATCATTACCTAATAAATATATTATCTACCTGTCCGGCTGCAGTACTAGTGATATTATATATACATACATATATATATTGATTTCATCTCATTATCAATCATCCAGTCTATATTAGCAGCAGACACAGTACGTTAGTCCACGGCTGTAGCTACCTCTGTGTCGGCACTCGGCAGTCCATCCATAATTGTATTCCACCTACCCGTGGGTTTTTTTTTTTCTTTCTTCTTTGTACATACTACTATAGAGTATAGTAGCTTACTGTAGCAGTCTGCGGTGCTGCTGAGCTGACAGTGTCCAGCAGGTCCGTCATCAGTCATCATTACCTAATAAATATATTATCTACCTGTCCGGCTGCAGTACTAGTGATATTATATATACATACATATATATATTGATTTCATCTCATTATCAATCATCCAGTCTATATTAGCAGCAGACACAGTACGTTAGTCCACGGCTGTAGCTACCTCTGTGTCGGCACTCGGCAGTCCATCCATAATTGTATACCACCTACCCGTGTTTTTTTTTTCTTTCTTCTTTGTACATACTACTATAGTATAGTAGCTTACTGTAGCAGTCTGCGGTGCTGCTGAGCTGACAGTGTCCAGCAGGTCTGTCATCAGTCATCATTACCTAATAAATATATTATCTACCTGTCCGGCTGCAGTACTAGTGATATTATATATACATACATATATATATTGATTTCATCTCATTATCAATCATCCAGTCTATATTAGCAGCAGACACAGTATGTTAGTCCACGGCTGTAGCTACCTCTGTGTCGGCACTCGGCAGTCCATCCATAATTGTATACCACCTACCCGTGGTTTTTTTTTTTCTTTCTTCTTTGTACATACTACTATAGTATAGTAGCTTACTGTAGCAGTCTGCGGTGCTGCTGAGCTGACAGTGTCCAGCAGGTCCGTCATCAGTCATCATTACCTAATAAATATATTATCTACCTGTCCGGCTGCAGTACTAGTGATATTATATATACATACATATATATATTGATTTCATCTCATTATCAATCATCCAGTCTATATTAGCAGCAGACACAGTACGTTAGTCCACGGCTGTAGCTACCTCTGTGTCGGCACTCGGCAGTCCATCCATAATTGTATACCACCTACCCGTGGTTTTTTTTTTTTTTTTTCTTCTTTGTACATACTACTATAGAGTATAGTAGCTTACTGTAGCAGTCTGCGGTGCTGCTGAGCTGACAGTGTCCAGCAGGTCCGTCATCAGTCATCATTACCTAATAAATATATTATCTACCTGTCCGGCTGCAGTACTAGTGATATTATATATACATACATATATATATTGATTTCATCTCATTATCAATCATCCAGTCTATATTAGCAGCAGACACAGTACGTTAGTCCACGGCTGTAGCTACCTCTGTGTCGGCACTCGGCAGTCCATCCATAATTGTATACCACCTACCCGTGGTTTTTTTCTTTTCTTTCTTCTTTGTACATACTACTATAGTATAGTAGCTTACTGTAGCAGTCTGCGGTGCTGCTGAGCTGACAGTGTCCAGCAGGTCCGTCATCAGTCATCATTACCTAATAAATATATTATCTACCTGTCCGGCTGCAGTACTAGTGATATTATATATACATACATATATATATTGATTTCATCTCATTATCAATCATCCAGTCTATATTAGCAGCAGACACAGTACGTTAGTCCACGGCTGTAGCTACCTCTGTGTCGGCACTCGGCAGTCCATCCATAATTGTATACCACCTACCCGTGGTTTTTTTTTTTCTTTCTTCTTTGTACATACTACTATAGTATAGTAGCTTACTGTAGCAGTCTGCGGTGCTGCTGAGCTGACAGTGTCCAGCAGGTCCGTCATCAGTCATCATTACCTAATAAATATATTATCTACCTGTCCGGCTGCAGTACTAGTGATATTATATATACATACATATATATATTGATTTCATCTCATTATCAATCATCCAGTCTATATTAGCAGCAGACACAGTACGTTAGTCCACGGCTGTAGCTACCTCTGTGTCGGCACTCGGCAGTCCATCCATAATTGTATACCACCAACCCGTGGTTTTTTTTTTTTCTTTCTTCTTTGTACATACTACTATAGAGTATAATAGCTTACTGTAGCAGTCTGCGGTGCTGCTGAGCTGACAGTGTCCAGCAGGTCCGTCATCAGTCATCATTACCTAATAAATATATTATCTACCTGTCCGGCTGCAGTACTAGTGATATTATATATACATACATATATATATTGATTTCATCTCATTATCAATCATCCAGTCTATATTAGCAGCAGACACAGTACGTTAGTCCACGGCTGTAGCTACCTCTGTGTCGGCACTCGGCAGTCCATCCATAAGTATACTAGTATCCATCCATCTCCATTGTTTACCTGAGGTGCCTTTTAGTTGTGCCTATTAAAATATGGAGAACAAAAATGTTGAGGTTCCAAAATTAGGGAAAGATCAAGATCCACTTCCACCTCGTGCTGAAGCTGCTGCCACTAGTCATGGCCGAGACGATGAAATGCCAGCAACGTCGTCTGCCAAGGCCGATGCCCAATGTCATAGTACAGAGCATGTCAAATCCAAAACACCAAATATCAGTAAAAAAAGGACTCCAAAACCTAAAATAAAATTGTCGGAGGAGAAGCGTAAACTTGCCAATATGCCATTTACCACACGGAGTGGCAAGGAACGGCTGAGGCCCTGGCCTATGTTCATGGCTAGTGGTTCAGCTTCACATGAGGATGGAAGCACTCAGCCTCTCGCTAGAAAACTGAAAAGACTCAAGCTGGCAAAAGCACCGCAAAGAACTGTGCGTTCTTCGAAATCCCAAATCCACAAGGAGAGTCCAATTGTGTCGGTTGCGATGCCTGACCTTCCCAACACTGGACGTGAAGAGCATGCGCCCTCCACCATTTGCACGCCCCCTGCAAGTGCTGGAAGGAGCACCCGCAGTCCAGTTCCTGATAGTCAGATTGAAGATGTCAGTGTTGAAGTACACCAGGATGAGGAGGATATGGGTGTTGCTGGCGCTGGGGAGGAAATTGACCAGGAGGATTCTGATGGTGAGGTGGTTTGTTTAAGTCAGGCACCCGGGGAGACACCTGTTGTCCGTGGGAGGAATATGGCCGTTGACATGCCTGGTGAAAATACCAAAAAAATCAGCTCTTCAGTGTGGAGGTATTTCAACAGAAAAGCGGACAACAGGTGTCAAGCCGTGTGTTGCCTTTGTCAAGCTGTAATAAGTAGGGGTAAGGACGTTAACCACCTCGGAACATCCTCCCTTATACGTCACCTGCAGCGCATTCATAATAAGTCAGTGACAAGTTCAAAAACTTTGGGCGACAGCGGAAGCAGTCCACTGACCAGTAAATCCCTTCCTCTTGTAACCAAGCTCACGCAAACCACCCCACCAACTCCCTCAGTGTCAATTTCCTCCTTCCCCAGGAATGCCAATAGTCCTGCAGGCCATGTCACTGGCAATTCTGACGAGTCCTCTCCTGCCTGGGATTCCTCCGATGCATCCTTGCGTGTAACGCCTACTGCTGCTGGCGCTGCTGTTGTTGCTGCTGGGAGTCGATGGTCATCCCAGAGGGGAAGTCGTAAGCCCACTTGTACTACTTCCAGTAAGCAATTGACTGTCCAACAGTCCTTTGCAAGGAAGATGAAATATCACAGCAGTCATCCTGCTGCAAAGCGGATAACTGAGGCCTTGACAACTATGTTGGTGTTAGACGTGCGTCCGGTATCCGCCGTTAGTTCACAGGGAACTAGACAATTTATTGAGGCAGTGTGCCCCCGTTACCAAATACCATCTAGGTTCCACTTCTCTAGGCAGGCGATACCGAGAATGTACACGGACGTCAGAAAAAGACTCACCAGTGTCCTAAAAAATGCAGTTGTACCCAATGTCCACTTAACCACGGACATGTGGACAAGTGGAGCAGGGCAGGGTCAGGACTATATGACTGTGACAGCCCACTGGGTAGATGTATGGACTCCCGCCACAAGAACAGCAGCGGCGGCACCAGTAGCAGCATCTCGCAAACACCAACTCTTTCCTAGGCAGGCTACGCTTTGTATCACCGCTTTCCAGAATACGCACACAGCTGAAAACCTCTTACGGCAACTGAGGAAGATCATCGCGGAATGGCTTACCCCAATTGGACTCTCCTGTGGATTTGTGGCATCGGACAACGCCAGCAATATTGTGTGTGCATTAAATATGGGCAAATTCCAGCACATCCCATGTTTTGCACATACCTTGAATTTGGTGGTGCAGAATTTTTTTAAAAACGAGAGGGGCGTGCAAGAGATGCTGTCGGTGGCCAGAAGAATTGCGGGACACTTTCGGCGTACAGGCACCACGTACAGAAGACTGGAGCACCACCAAAAACTACTGAACCTGCCCTGCCATCATCTGAAGCAAGAAGTGGTAACGAGGTGGAATTCAACCCTCTATATGCTTCAGAGGTTGGAGGAGCAGCAAAAGGCCATTCAAGCCTATACAATTGAGCACGATATAGGAGGTGGAATGCACCTGTCTCAAGTGCAGTGGAGAATGATTTCAACGTTGTGCAAGGTTCTGATGCCCTTTGAACTTGCCACACGTGAAGTCAGTTCAGACACTGCCAGCCTGAGTCAGGTCATTCCCCTCATCAGGCTTTTGCAGAAGAAGCTGGAGACATTGAAGGAGGAGCAAACACGGAGCGATTCCGCTAGGCATGTGGGACTTGTGGATGGAGCCCTTAATTCGCTTAACAAGGATTCACGGGTGGTCAATCTGTTGAAATCAGAGCACTACATTTTGGCCACCGTGCTCGATCCTAGATTTAAAGCCTACCTTGGATCTCTCTTTCCGGCAGACACAATTCTCCTGGGGTTGAAAGACCTGCTGGTGACAAAATTGTCAAGTCAAGCGGAACGCGACCTGTCAACATCTCCTCCTTCACATTCTCCCGCAACTGGGGGTGCGAGGAAAAGGCTCAGAATTCCGAGCCCACCCGCTGGCGGTGATGCAGGGCAGTCTGGAGCGACTGCTGATGCTGACATCTGGTCCGGACTGAAGGACCTGACAACGATTACGGACATGTCATCTACTGTCACTGCATATGATTCTCTCACCATTGAAAGAATGGTGGAGGATTATATGAGTGACCGCATCCAAGTAGGCACGTCACACAGTCCGTACTTATACTGGCAGGAAAAAGAGGCAATTTGGAGGCCCTTGCACAAACTGGCTTCATTCTACCTAAGTTGCCCTCCCACAAGTGTGTACTCCGAAAGAGTGTTTAGTGCCGCCGCTCACCTTGTCAGCAATCGGCGTACGAGGTTACATCCAGAAAATGTGGAGAAGATGATGTTCATTAAAATGAATTATAATCAATTCCTCCGTGGAGACATTGACCAGCAGCAATTGCCTCCACAAAGTACACAGGGAGCTGAGATGGTGGATTCCAGTGGGGACGAATTGATAATCTGTGAGGAGGGGGATGTACACGGTGATATATCGGAGGATGATGATGAGGTGGACATCTTGCCTCTGTAGAGCCAGTTTGTGCAAGGAGAGATTAATTGCTTCTTTTTTGGTGGGGGTCCAAACCAACCCGTCATTTCAGTCACAGTCGTGTGGCAGACCCTGTCACTGAAATGATGGGTTGGTTAAAGTGTGCATGTCCTGTTTATACAACATAAGGGTGGGTGGGAGGGCCCAAGGACAATTCCATCTTGCACCTCTTTTTTCTTTAATTTTTCTTTGCGTCATGTGCTGTTTGGGGGGGGGGGGGGGGCTTGGAAGGGACATCCTGCGTGACACTGCAGTGCCACTCCTAGATGGGCCCGGTGTTTGTGTCGGCCACTAGGGTCGCTTAGCTTACTCACACAGCTACCTCATTGCGCCTCTTTTTTTCTTTGCGTCATGTGCTGTTTGGGGAGTGTTTTTTGGAAGGGCCATCCTGCGTGACACTGCAGTGACACTCCTAGATGGGCCAGGTGTTTGTGTCGGCCACTAGGGTCGCTTAGCTTAGTCATCCAGCGACCTCGGTGCAAAGTTTAGGCCTAAAAATAATATTGTGAGGTGTGAGGACAATTCCATCTTGCACCTCTTTTTTCTTTAATTTTTCTTTGCGTCATGTGCTGTTTGGGGGGGGGGGTTTGGAAGGGACATCCTGCGTGACACTGCAGTGCCACTCCTAGATGGGCCCGGTGTTTGTGTCGGCCACTAGGGTCGCTTATCTTACTCACACAGCTACCTCATTGCGCCTCTTTTTTTCTTTGCGTCATGTGCTGTTTGGGGAGGGTTTTTTGGAAGGGACATCCTGCGTGACACTGCAGTGCCACTCCTAGATGGGCCCGGTGTTTGTGTCGGCCACTAGGGTCGCTTATCTTACTCACACAGCTACCTCATTGCGCCTCTTTTTTTCTTTGCGTCATGTGCTGTTTGGGGAGGGTTTTTTGGAAGGGACATCCTGCGTGACACTGCAGTGACACTCCTAGATGGGCCCGGTGTTTGTGTCGGCCACTAGGGTCGCTTATCTTACTCACACAGCTACCTCATTGCGCCTCTTTTTTTCTTTGCGTCATGTGCTGTTTGGGGAGGGTTTTTTGGAAGGGACATCCTGCGTGACACTGCAGTGACACTCCTAGATGGGCCCGGTGTTTGTGTCGGCCACTAGGGTCGCTTATCTTACTCACACAGCTACCTCATTGCGCCTCTTTTTTTCTTTGCGTCATGTGCTGTTTGGGGAGGGTTTTTTGGAAGGGACATCCTGCGTGACACTGCAGTGACACTCCTAGATGGGCCCGGTGTTTGTGTCGGCCACTAGGGTCGCTTATCTTACTCACACAGCTACCTCATTGCGCCTCTTTTTTTCTTTGCGTCATGTGCTGTTTGGGGAGGGTTTTTTGGAAGGGACATCCTGCGTGACACTGCAGTGACACTCCTAGATGGGCCCGGTGTTTGTGTCGGCCACTAGGGTCGCTTATCTTACTCACACAGCTACCTCATTGCGCCTCTTTTTTTCTTTGCATCATGTGCTGTTTGGGGAGGGTTTTTTGGAAGGGACATCCTGCGTGACACTGCAGTGACACTCCTAGATGGGCCCGGTGTTTGTGTCGGCCACTAGGGTCGCTTATCTTACTCACACAGCTACCTCATTGCGCCTCTTTTTTTCTTTGCGTCATGTGCTGTTTGGGGAGGTTTTTTGGAAGGGACATCCTGCGTGACACTGCAGTGCCACTCCTAGATGGGCCCGGTGTTTGTGTCGGCCACTAGGGTCGCTTATCTTACTCACACAGCTACCTCATTGCGCCTCTTTTTTTCTTTGCGTCATGTGCTGTTTGGGGAGGGTTTTTTGGAAGGGACATCCTGCGTGACACTGCAGTGACACTCCTAGATGGGCCCGGTGTTTGTGTCGGCCACTAGGGTCGCTTATCTTACTCACACAGCTACCTCATTGCGCCTCTTTTTTTCTTTGCGTCATGTGCTGTTTGGGGAGGGTTTTTTGGAAGGGACATCCTGCGTGACACTGCAGTGACACTCCTAGATGGGCCCGGTGTTTGTGTCGGCCACTAGGGTCGCTTATCTTACTCACACAGCTACCTCATTGCGCCTCTTTTTTTCTTTGCGTCATGTGCTGTTTGGGGAGGGTTTTTTGGAAGGGACATCCTGCGTGACACTGCAGTGACACTCCTAGATGGCCCGGTGTTTGTGTCGGCCACTAGGGTCGCTTAGCTTACTCACACAGCTACCTCTTTGCGCCTCTTTTTTTCTTTGCTACATGTGCTGTTTGGGGAGTGTTTTTTGGAAGGGCCATCCTGCGTGACACTGCAGTGCCACTCCTAGATGGGCCAGGTGTTTGTGTCGGCCACTAGGGTCGCTTATCTTACTCACACAGCTACCTCATTGCGCTTCTTTTTTTCTTTGCGTCATGTGCTGTTTGGGGAGGGTTTTTTGGAAGGGCCATCCTGCGTGACACTGCAGTGCCACTCCTAGATGGGCCAGGTGTTTGTGTCGGCCACTAGGGTCGCTTATCTTACTCACACAGCTACCTCATTGCGCCTCTTTTTTTCTTTGCGTCATGTGCTGTTTGGGGAGGGTTTTTTGGAAGGGCCATCCTGCGTGACACTGCAGTGCCACTCCTAGATGGGCCAGGTGTTTGTGTCGGCCACTAGGGTCACTTATCTTACTCACACAGCTACCTCATTGCGCCTCTTTTTTTCTTTGCGTCATGTGCTGTTTGGGGAGTGTTTTTTGGAAGGGCCATCCTGCGTGACACTGCAGTGCCACTCCTAGATGGGCCAGGTGTTTGTGTCGGCCACTAGGGTCACTTATCTTACTCACACAGCTACCTCATTGCGCCTCTTTTTTTCTTTGCGTCATGTGCTGTTTGGGGAGTGTTTTTTGGAAGGGCCATCCTGCGTGACACTGCAGTGCCACTCCTAGATGGGCCAGGTGTTTGTGTCGGCCACTAGGGTCGCTTATCTTACTCACACAGCTACCTCATTGCGCCTCTTTTTTTCTTTGCGTCATGTGCTGTTTGGGGAGTGTTTTTTGGAAGGGCCATCCTGCGTGACACTGCAGTGCCACTCCTAGATGGGCCAGGTGTTTGTGTCGGCCACTAGGGTCGCTTAGCTTACTCACACAGCTACCTCATTGCGCCTCTTTTTTTCTTTGCGTCATGTGCTGTTTGGGGAGTGTTTTTTGGAAGGGCCATCCTGCGTGACACTGCAGTGACACTCCTAGATGGGCCAGGTGTTTGTGTCGGCCACTAGGGTCGCTTAGCTTAGTCATCCAGCGACCTCGGTGCAAAGTTTAGGCCTAAAAATAATATTGTGAGGTGTGAGGTATTCAGAATAGACTGAAAATGAGTGGAAATTATGGTTTTTGAGGTTAATAATACTTTGGGATCAAAATGACCCCCAAATTCTATGATTTAAGCTGTTTTTTAGTGTTTTTTGAAAAAAACACCCGAATCCAAAACACACCTGAATCCGACAAAAAAAATTCGGTGAGGTTTTGCCAAAACGCGGTCAAACCCAAAACACGGCCGCGGAACCGAACCCAAAACCAAAACACAAAACCCGAAAAATTTCAAGTGCACATCTCTAATTTATTGTACCCTAACCATTAGAAAACCTGTAAAATGAAAATTTTAGTTAACATGCCGATTCAGCCGGCATATGGTGGCAGAAAAAAGAATGGCTATATATCAACTGACGCTAACCTTAAAACATTAAATTTCCAAACTATCCTAATTTTAACACAAACTATAAAATAGGTAATAGGTGCCCGACTCAGACCCCCACGGTGACTACCCACCCTGATGGGTGATGACGCTGCCCCCGGACGGGTGGTCAAGCGGCCTTAAAAGTCAATGGAGGTGAGTGCACCTAAACCACACCAAACTGTAAATCACTACAACTAACAAGACAAACTACAACCTGTCGTTCTTTTCCGCCAACAAATAGCCAACGATAAAACCAGCCAACAATTCAAAGCCAAGGCACTCCGTGCCAGAACCTCTACCAACAGGGCGGGAGGGCGGGAAGGCAATTCAGCAGCAAGAGAGACCAGGCTGGCCTAGCAGTCCCTATATATACTGAACCCTCCCCTCTCACCATGGGCTGTACTTTTCCTCACAGCTAGGTCCACCCCTCACAGGAGGTTTAACTCTCTCTATTCCTATGCAGTCATTTCGCTCTCCAAAGAATCACAAAAAAAAATCTGAATTTTTGTCTGTCTCTTTGTTCTGCATGATGCATTGAATGAATGAATGTGGACGGTATTTTCACTACTGTATATCTTTGTGACCTAGAAAGAAACGGAGGTCTGGATTATCTTGATGTGACATCAGGGAGAGGAGCAATAAAGGAAAACCAGACACCTGACACTCGTCGCGTGCTCTGTGCAGGCTCAAGAAAAAACTGCAAATATTGTGATCAATGGGGGTCATTCAGGTGCGGACGCAAAGCGTCGGTTGAACGCATATCGATTGATTATTTCGCACCGCACTGCGCATGCATGTGAGCCGCAGTGAGCACATGCAGCGAGTGATTCGCAAGTGCGGTTGCATCAAGATTTTAGTCACAAAGCGAGTGACAGGAAGTCAGCGTTTGGGGGTGGTAACGGGGGGTGGTCATGTGAACGCAGGCGTATCATAGCTGTTCTGACGTCATTTTCTGGCTGTGCATATATTAGCAGCTGCGATCACACTTGCTATTGGTAAGACCTATGCTCAGCCTGCACATCTTCAGAGGAACTCATGTTCTGCGTGGCGACCCGATGAGCGAAGATGTTAGCGATGTTTATGCAATCATGCTGCGCCATACGGCAAAGATGCAATCGCAGTGGGCGTTCTATTTCAGGGGTTATCTTCTGTCCATAGCTCTTATATATTTGTCCAGATCTGTGACTCTATGACTCATTTGCTAACGCTGGGCGTGGTTAGGAGCTCTGAGTCATAGAGTCACAGATCCAGATAGGAGAGACCAGGCTGGGCGTGGCTAGGAGCTCTGGGTCATAGAGTCACAGATCTGGATAGGAGAGAGGTGGGCGTGGCTAGGAGCTCTGAGTCATAGAGTCACAGATCTGGATAGGAGAGACCAGGCTGGGCGTGGCTAGGAGCTCTGTCATAGAGTCACAGATCCGGATAGGAGAGGCCAGGCTGGGCGTGGCTAGGAGCTCTGGGTCATAGAATCACAGATCTGGATAGGAGAGAGGTGGGCGTGGCTAGGAGCTCTGAGACATAGAATCACAGATCCGGACAGGAGAGACCAGGCTGGGCGTGGCTAGGAGCTCTGGGTCATAGAGTCGAGGATCTGGATAGGAGAGAGGTGGGCGTGGCTAGGAGCTCTGAGTCATAGAGTCACAGATCTGGATAGGAGAGATCAGGCTGGGCATGGCTAGGAGCTCTGTCATAGAGTCACAGATCCGGATAGGAGAGACCAGGCTGGGCGTGGCTAGGAGCTCTGGGTCATAGAATCACAGATCTGGATAGGAGAGACCAGGCTGGGCGTGGCTAGGAGCTCTGGGTCATAGAGTCGAGGATCTGGATAGGAGAGAGGTGGGCGTGGCTAGGAGCTCTGAGTCATAGAGTCACAGATCTGGATAGGAGAGATCAGGCTGGGCGTGGCTAGGAGCTCTGTCATAGAGTCACAGATCCGGATAGGAGAGACCAGGCTGGGCGTGGCTAGGAGCTCTGGGTCATAGAATCACAGATCTGGATAGGAGAGACCAGGCTGGCCGTGGCTAGGAGCTCTGGGTCATAGAGTCACAGATCCGGATAGGAGAGACCAGGCTGGGCGTGGCTAGGAGCTCTGGGTCATAGAATCACAGATCTGGATAGGAGAGACCAGGCTGGCCGTGGCTAGGAGCTCTGGGTCATAGAGTCACAGATCTGGATAGGAGAGAGGTGGGCGTGGCTAGGAGCTCTGGGTCATAGAATCACAGATCTGGATAGGAGAGACCAGGCTGGGCGTGGCTAGGAGCTCTGGGTCATAGAATCACAGATCTGGATAGGAGAGACCAGGCTGGGCGTGGCTAGGAGCTCTGTCATAGAGTCACAGATCCGGATAGGAGAGACCAGGCTGGGCGTGGCTAGGAGCTCTGGGTCATAGAGTCACAGATCCGGATAGGAGAGACCAGGCTGGGCGTGGCTAGGAGCTCTGTCATAGAGTCACAGATCCGGATAGGAGAGACCAGGCTGGGCGTGGCTAGGAGCTCTGGGTTATAAAGTCACAGATCTGGATAGGAGAGACCAGGCTGGGCGTGGCTAGGAGCTCTGGGTCATAGAGTCACAGATCCGGATAGGAGAGACCAGGCTGGGCGTGGCTAGGAGCTCTGGGTCATAGAATCACAGATCTGGATAGGAGAGACCAGGCTGGGCGTGGCTAGGAGCTCTGGGTCATAGAGTCACAGATCCGGATAGGAGAGACCAGGCTGGGCGTGGCTAGGAGCTCTGTCATAGAGTCACAGATCCGGATAGGAGAGACCAGGCTGGGCGTGGCTAGGAGCTCTGTCATAGAGTCACAGATCCGGATAGGAGAGACCAGGCTGGGCGTGGCTAGGAGCTCTGGGTCATAGAGTCACAGATCTGGATAGGAGAGACCAGGCTGGGCGTGGCTAGGAGCTCTGAGTCATAGAGTCACAGATCTGGATAGGAGAGACCAGGCTGGGCGTGGCTAGGAGCTCTGTCATAGAGTCACAGATCCGGATAGGAGAGACCAGGCTGGGCGTGGCTAGGAGCTCTGGGTCATAGAGTCACAGATCTGGATAGGAGAGACCAGGCTGGGCGTGGCTAGGAGCTCTGTCATAGAGTCACAGATCCGGATAGGAGAGACCAGGCTGGGCGTGGCTAGGAGCTCTGGGTCATAGAGTCACAGATCTGGATAGGAGAGACCAGGCTGGGCGTGGCTAGGAGCTCTGTCATAGAGTCACAGATCTGGATAGGAGAGACCAGGCTGGGCGTGGCTAGGAGCTCTGGGTCATAGAGTCACAGATCTGGATAAGAGAGACCAGGCTGGGTGTGGCTAGGAGCTCTGAGTCATAGAGTCACAGATCTGGATAGGAGAGACCAGGTAAAACACACGCTGACTAATAGTAAGAGCTACACCTAGCAGCAGCCAGTGCCCTGATGACAGCCCCCCCACCAAGGGGTAATGGGTCATTTAGCAGTGACCCCGGAACGATACACTATATCACTGAGCTCCGCCACTGTCCAGGTGGGCGCCTTGTTGCTGTGGCTGCGGAGGAACTTCTGTCAGTCTAGGATCGGGGAGGAAGAGGAGGAAGGAGGGGGGGTGATCTCACCTGTCGGGCGGACGCCCGGACACCCGTGCTGGGTTCCCCGTCAGCTGTCAGGCCGTGTGCCACTGCTGGAGGCGGGAAGGGGGGGAGGGTTGACGACGGCCGCCCTCCGTGCCCACTCCACTGCAATCCCCCCAGCGTCTCTCCACCGAACACATCCCAGCCTCACCCGCCACTGTCAGCTGGCTCCCGGTTGCCATGTTAACACTCAGCTGAGAGGCCACGGGGACTCTGGAAGTTATAATTCCCGACCCTGCCGGCTGCTCCCCGGAGATCGTGAGGGGGAGCGGCGGCCGTGGACTACATCTCCTAGGGAGCACTGCGGGGGGACGTGACGGAACCGCCTCCACCTACATGGGGATAGACTGCGGAGGGTGCGCGTCACTGTGACATCACGGCAGTGCTGTGGGGAGACTACAACTCTTGGCATGCCTTGCACAGCCAGGAAGGAGCATGGTGGTTGCTGTTTCTGGTGCAGAGCGAGAGTCTGTAGTTTGCGGCGTGCGGGGACAATGACGCTGGTGAGAGGGTAATACCATATACTGTTATGAGGGATAAGTCCCCAGCGCACACACTGTGTATGTGATGTTATATAGGGGAAGGGTCTGTATAGTGATAGATATATATATATATATATATATATATATATATATATATATGAGAAATAATCTATCAACACACACACAGTGTATGTGGTATTTACCAAACATTGTCTTTATACCTAAATTATGTACACATAACATATTATTAACACACTAGGTCATTCATCGTGCCCTGTGTCCATACTTCACGCTATCGCAAGGGCCTACGCCCCCTTGACCATCTCATGCCCTTTGGCCATAAAATATTTACCAACTAACAACATTATGCTTGAAGGTAATACTCCATATAATACAAATATTGCCTGCCCAAAGGAAGTACAGGGGTTAAGGAGGCATAGCCCTTTGCGATGGTGTGAAGAGCGCCCGTAGGGTAAGATAACAACGTGTAGAGTATGTGTGGTAAAATAACAACATGTAGAGCATGTGTGGTAAGATACCAAGGGGTAGAGCATGTGTGGTAGGATAACAATGTGTAGAGCATGTGTGGTAAGATACCGAGGTGTAGAGCATGTGCGGTTAGATAACAAGGTGTAGAGCATGTGCGGTAAGATAACAAGGTGTAGAGCATGTGCGGTAAGATAACAACGTGTAGAGCATGTGTGGTAAGATAACAAGGTGTAGAGCATGTGCGGTAAGATAAGGTGTAGACCATGTGTGGTAAGATAACAAGGTGTAGAGCATGTGTGGTAAGATAACAAGGTGTAGACCATGTGTGGTAAGATAACATGGTGTAGAGCATGTGTGGTAAGATAACAAGGTGTAGACCATGTGTGGTAAGATACCGAGTTGTAGAGCATGTGCGGTTAGATAACAAGGTGTAGAGCATGTGCGGTAAGATACCAAGGTGTAGAGCATGTGTGGTAAGATAACAACGTGTAGAGCATGTGTGGTAAGATAACAAGGTGTAGAGCATGTGCGGTAAGATAACAAGGTGTAGACCATGTGTGGTAAGATAACAAGGTGTAGAGCATGTGTGGTAAGATAACAAGGTGTAGACCATGTGTGGTAAGATACCGAGTTGTAGAGCATGTGCGGTTAGATAACAAGGTGTAGAGCATGTGCGGTAAGATAACAAGGTGTAGAGCATGTGCGGTAAGATAACAATGTGTAGACCATGTGTGGTAAGATAACAAGGTGTAGAGCATGTGTGGTAAGATAACAAGGTGTAGAGCATGTGCGGTAAGATAACAAGGTGTAGACCATGTGTGGTAAGATAACAAGGTGTAGAGCATGTGTGGTAAGATAACAAGGTGTAGACCATGTGTGGTAAGATAACAAGGTGTAGAGCATGTGTGGTAAGATAACAAGGTATAGAGCATGTGCGGTAAGATAACAACGTGTAGAGCATGTGTGGTAAGATTACAATGTGTAGACCATGTGTGGTAAGATTACAATGCGTAGAGCATGTGCGGTAAGATAACAGGGTGTAGAGCATGTGCGGTAAGATAACAAGGTGTAGACCATGTGTGGTAGGATAACAAGGTGTAGAGCATGTGTGGTAAGATAACAAGGTGTAGAGCATGTGTGGTAAGATAACAAGGTGTAGAGCATGTGCGGTAAGATAACAAGGTGTAGAGCATGTGTGGTAAGATAACAAGGTGTAGAGCATGTGCGGTAAGATAACAAGGTGTAGAGCATGTGCGGTAAGATAACAAGGTGTAGAGCATGTGCAGTAAGATAACAAGGTGTAGAGCATGTGCGGTAAGATAACAAGGTGTAGAGCATGTGTGGTAAGATAACAAGGTGTAGAGCATGTGCAGTAAGATAACAAGGTGTAGAGTATGTGTGGTAAGATAATAAGGTGTAGAGCATGTGCGGTAAGATACCAAGGTGTAGAGCATGTGCGGTAAGATAACAAGGTGTAGAGCATGTCTGGTAAGATAACAAGGTGTAGAGCATGTGTGGTAAGATAACAAGGTGTAGACCATGTGTGGTAGGATAACAAGGTGTAGAGCATGTGTGGTAAGATAACAAGGTGTAGAGCATGTGTGGTAAGATAAGGTGTAGAGCATGTGCGGTAAGATAACAAGGTGTAGAGCATGTGTGGTAAGATAAGGTGTAGAGCATGTGTGGTAGGATAACAAGGTGTAGAGCATGTGCGGTAAGATAACAAGGTGTAGAGCATGTGTGGTAAGATAACAAGGTGTAGAGCATGTGTGGTAAGATAACAAGGTGTAAAGCATGTGTGGTAAGATAACAAGGTGTAGAGCATGTGTAATAAGATAAGGTGTAGAGCATGTGTGGTAAGATAACAAGGTGTAGAGCATGTGCGGTAAGATACCAAGGTGTAGAGCATGTGCGGTAAGATAACAAGGTGTAGAGCATGTCTGGTAAGATAACAAGGTGTAGAGCATGTGTGGTAAGATAACAAGGTGTAGACCATGTGTGGTAGGATAACAAGGTGTAGAGCATGTGTGGTAAGATAACAAGGTGTAGAGCATGTGTGGTAAGATAAGGTGTAGAGCATGTGCGGTAAGATAACAAGGTGTAGAGCATGTGTGGTAAGATAAGGTGCAGAGCATGTGTGGTAGGATAACAAGGTGTAGAGCATGTGCGGTAAGATAATAAGGTGTAGAGCATGTGTGGTAAGATAACAAGGTGTAGAGCATGTGTGGTAAGATAAGGTGTAGAGCATGTGTGGTAGGATAACAAGGTGTAGAGCATGTGCGGTAAGATAACAAGGTGTAGAGCATGTGTGGTAAGATAACAAGGTGTAGAGCATGTGTGGTAAGATAACAAGGTGTAGAGCATGTGTGGTAAGATAACAAGGTGTAGAGCATGTGTGGTAAGATAAGGTGTAGAGCATGTGTGGTAAGATAACAAGGTGTAGAGCATGTGTGGTAAGATAAGGTGTAGAGCATGTGTGGTAAGATAACAAGGTGTAGAGCATGTGTGGTAAGATAAGGTGTAGAGCATGTGTGGTAGGATAACAAGGTGTAGAGCATGTTAGAGATGAGCGGGTTCGGTTCCTCGGAATCCGAACCCCCCCGAACTTCAGCCTTTTTACACGGGTCCGAGGCAGACTCGGATCTTCCCGCCTTGCTCGGTTAACCCGAGCGCGCCCGAACGTCATCATCCCGCTGTCGGATTCTCGCGAGGCTCGTATTCTATCGCGAGACTCGGATTCTATATAAGGAGCCGCGCGTCGCCGCCATTTTCACACGTGCATTGAGATTGATAGGGAGAGGACGTGGCTGGCGTCCTCTCCGTTAGAATAGATAGAGACACTTGAGTTGATTTACTACTAACTTAGTAATTTTGGGGAGCATTAGGAGTACTCAGAGTGCAGAGTTTTGCTGATAGTTACTAGTGACCACCACCAGTTTTATTTATTATTTAATATAATCCGTTCTCTGCCTGAAAAAAAACGATACACAGTCACATACCATATCTGTGCTCAGCCTCAGTGTGCTGCATGATAATATCATCTATGTATATCTGACTGTGCTGAGTGCTCACTGCTCACACAGCTGAATTGTGGGGGAGACTGGGGTGCAGTTATAGCAGGAGTACAGTGCACACTTTTTCTGCCAGTGTGACTGACCAGTGACCACCAGTATATTGTCTGCCTGAAAAAGTTAAACACTCCTGTGGTGTTTTTTTTTTTATTCTATAAACGCATTCTGCTGACAGTGTCCAGCAGGTCCGTCATTCATTACATTATATAAATATTTACCTGCAGTAGTGTTATATATTTTTTTGTTCATCTCTATCATCTTTATCATCTCTATATTAGCAGACGCAGTACGGTAGTCCACGGCTGTAGCTACCTCTGTGTCGTCAGTGCTCGTCCATAATTGTATACCTACCTGTGGTGGGGTTTTTTTTTCTATCTTCTTCATACTAGTAGTTTAGGAGTCTGCTGACAGTGTCCAGCAGGTCCGTCATTATATTATATATACCTGCAGTAGTGATATATATATTTTTTTTACATCATTATCATCTCTATACTAGCAGACGCAGTACGGTAGTCCACGGCTGTAGCTACCTCTGTGTCATCAGTGCTCGTCCATAATTGTATACCTACCTGTGGTGGGGTTTTTTTTTCTATCTTCTTCATACTAGTAGTTTAGGAGTCTGCTGACAGTGTCCAGCAGGTCCGTCATTATATTATATATACCTGCAGTAGTGATATATATATATTTTTTATATCATTATCATCTCTATACTAGCAGACGCAGTACGGTAGTCCACGGCTGTAGCTACCTCTGTGTCGTCAGTGCTCGTCCATAATTGTATACCTACCTGTGGTGGGGTTTTTTTTTCTATCTTCTTCATACTAGTAGTTTAGGAGTCTGCTGACAGTGTCCAGCAGGTCCGTCATTATATTATATATACCTGCAGTAGTGATATATATATATTTTTTATATCATTATCATCTCTATACTAGCAGACGCAGTACGGTAGTCCACGGCTGTAGCTACCTCTGTGTCGTCAGTGCTCGTCCATAATTGTATACCTACCTGTGGTGGTTTTTTTTTTTCTATCTTCTTCATACTAGTAGTTTAGGAGTCTGCTGACAGTGTCCAGCAGGTCCGTCATTATATTATATATACCTGCAGTAGTGATATATATATATTTTTTATATCATTATCATCTCTATACTAGCAGACGCAGTACGGTAGTCCACGGCTGTAGCTACCTCTGTGTCGTCAGTGCTCGTCCATAATTGTATACCTACCTGTGGTGGGGTTTATTTTTCTATCTTCTTCATACTAGTAGTTTAGGAGTCTGCTGACAGTGTCCAGCAGGTCCGTCATTATATTATATATACCTGCAGTAGTGATATATATATATTTTTTATATCATTATCATCTCTATACTAGCAGACGCAGTACGGTAGTCCACGGCTGTAGCTACCTCTGTGTTGTCAGTGCTCGTCCATAATTGTATACCTACCTGTGGTGGGGTTTTTTTTTCTATCTTCTTCATACTAGTAGTTTAGGAGTCTGCTGACAGTGTCCAGCAGGTCCGTCATTATATTATATATACCTGCAGTAGTGATATATATATTTTTTTTATATCATTATCATCTCTATACTAGCAGACGCAGTACGGTTGTCCACGGCTGTAGCTACCTCTGTGTCGTCAGTCACTCGTCATCCATAAGTATACTAGTATCCATCCATCTCCATTGTTTACCTGAGGTGCCTTTTAGTTGTGCCTATTAAAATATGGAGAACAAAAATGTTGAGGTTCCAAAAATAGGGAAAGATCAAGATCCACTTCCACCTCGTGCTGAAGCTGCTGCCACTAGTCATGGCCGAGACGATGAAATTCCATCAACGTCGTCTGCCAAGGCCGATGCCCAATGTCATAGTACAGAGCATGTAAAATCCAAAACACAAAATATCAGTAAAAAAAGGACTCAAAAATCTAAAATAAAATCGCCGGAGGAGAAGCGTAAACTTGCCAATATGCCATTTACCACACGGAGTGGCAAGGAACGGCTGAGGCCCTGGCCTATGTTCATGGCTAGTGGTTCAGCTTCACATGAGGATGGAAGCACTCAGCCTCTCGCTAGAAAAATGAAAAGACTTAAGCTGGCAAAAGCACAGCAAAGAACTGTGCATTCTTCGAAATCACAAATCCACAAGGAGAGTCCAATTGTGTCGGTTGCGATGCCTGACCTTCCCAACACTGGACGTGAAGAGCATGCGCCTTCCACCATTTGCACGCCCCCTGCAAGTGCTGGAAGGAGCACCCGCAGTCCAGTTCCTGATAGTCAGATTGAAGATGTCAGTGTTGAAGTACACCAGGATGAGGAGGATATGGGTGTTGCTGGCGCTGGGGAGGAAATTGACAAGGAGGATTCTGATGGTGAGGTGGTTTGTTTAAGTCAGGCACCCGGGGAGACACCTGTTGTCCGTGGGAGGAATATGGCCATTGACATGCCTGGTGAAAATACCAAAAAAATCAGCTCTTCGGTGTGGAAGTATTTCAACAGAAATGCGGACAACAGGTGTCAAGCCGTGTGCTGCCTTTGTCAAGCTGTAATAAGTAGGGGTAAGGATGTTAACCACCTCGGAACATCCTCCCTTATACGTCACCTGCAGCGCATTCATCATAAGTCAGTGACAAGTTCAAAAACTTTGGGCGACAGCGGAAGCAGTCCACTGACCAGTAAATCCCTTCCTCTTGTAACCAAGCTCACGCAAACCACCCCACCAACTCCCTCAGTGTCAATTTCCTCCTTCCCCAGGAATGCCAATAGTCCTGCAGGCCATGTCACTGGCAATTCTGACGAGTCCTCTCCTGCCTGGGATTCCTCCGATGCATCCTTGCGTGTAACGCCTACTGCTGCTGGCGCTGCTGTTGTTGCTGCTGGGAGTCGATGGTCATCCCAGAGGGGAAGTCGTAAGACGACTTTTACTACTTCCACCAAGCAATTGACTGTCCAACAGTCCTTTGCGAGGAAGATGAAATATCACAGCAGTCATCCTGCTGCAAAGCGGATAACTGAGGCCTTGGCATCCTGGGCGGTGAGAAACGTGGTTCCGGTATCCAT
This sequence comes from Pseudophryne corroboree, assembly GCF_028390025.1. Classification (NCBI taxonomy): domain Eukaryota; kingdom Metazoa; phylum Chordata; class Amphibia; order Anura; family Myobatrachidae; genus Pseudophryne; species Pseudophryne corroboree. The sequence continues at coordinate 483,473,426 of NC_086451.1, forward strand.
CATTACTGCAGAGCCAACTATAGACTTGTTTGAGGTACTGTGTCCCCGGTACCAAATACCATCTAGGTTCCATTTCTCTAGGCAGGCGATACCGAAAATGTACACAGACCTCAGAAAAAGACTCACCAGTGTCCTAAAAAATGCAGTTGTACCCAATGTCCACTTAACCACGGACATGTGGACAAGTGGAGCAGGGCAGACTCAGGACTATATGACTGTGACAGCCCACTGGGTAGATGTATTGAATCCCGCCGCAAGAACAGCAGCGGCGGCACCAGTAGCAGCATCTCGCAAACGCCAACTCTTTCCTAGGCAGGCTACGCTTTGTATCACCGCTTTCCAGAATACGCACACAGCTGAAAACCTCTTACGGCAACTGAGGAAGATCATCGCAGAATGGCTTACCCCAATTGGACTCTCCTGTGGATTTGTGGCATCGGACAACGCCAGCAATATTGTGTGTGCATTAAATCTGGGCAAATTCCAGCACGTCCCATGTTTTGCACATACCTTGAATTTGGTGGTGCAGAATTATTTAAAAAACGACAGGGGCGTGCAAGAGATGCTGTCGGTGGCCAGAAGAATTGCGGGACACTTTCGGCGTACAGGCACCACGTACAGAAGACTGGAGCAACACCAAAAACGCCTGAACCTGCGCTGCCATCATCTGAAGCAAGAAGTGGTAACGAGGTGGAATTCAACCCTCTATATGCTTCAGAGGTTGGAGGAGCAGCAAAAGGCCATTCAAGCCTATACAACTGACCACGATATAGGAGGTGGAATGCACCTGTCTCAAGCGCAGTGGAGAATGATTTCAACGTTGTGCAAGGTTCTGCAACCTCTTGAACTTGCCACACGTGAAGTCAGTTCAGACACTGCCAGCCTGAGTCAGGTCATTCCCCTCATCAGGCTTTTGCAGAAGAAGCTGGAGACATTGAAGGAGGAGCTAACACTGAGCGATTCCGCTAGGCATGTGGGACTTGTGGATGGAGCCCTTAATTCGCTTAACAAGGATTCACGGGTGGTCAATCTGTTGAAATCAGAGCACTACATTTTGGCCACCGTGCTCGATCCTAGATTTAAAACCTACCTTGGATCTCTCTTTCCGGCAGACACAAGTCTGCAGGGGTTCAAAGAACTGCTGGTGAGAAAATTGTCAAGTCAAGCGGAACGCGACCTGTCAACATCTCCTCCTTCACATTCTCCCGCAACTGGGGGTGCGAGGAAAAGGCTCAGAATTCCGAGCCCACCCGCTGGCGGTGATGCAGGGCAGTCTGGAGCGACTGCTGATGCTGACATCTGGTCCGGACTGAAGGACCTTACAACGATTACGGACATGTCGTCTACTGGCACTGCATATGATTCTCTCTCCATTGAAAGAATGGTGGAGGATTATATGAGTGACCGCATCCAAGTAGGCACGTCAGACAGTCCATACGTATACTGGCAGGAAAAAGAGGCAATTTGGAGGCCCTTGCACAAACTGGCTTTATTCTACCTAAGTTGCCCTCCCACAAGTGTGTACTCCGAAAGAGTGTTTAGTGCCGCCGCTCACCTTGTCAGCAATCGGCGTACGAGGTTACTTCCAGAAAATGTGGAGAAGATGATGTTCATTAAAATGAATTATAATCAATTCCTCCATGGAGACATTCACCAGCAGCAATTGCCTCCACAAAGTACACAGGGAGCTGTGATGGTGGATTCCAGTGGGGACGAATTGATAATCTGTGAGGAGGGGGATGTACACGGTGATGAATCGGAGGATGATGATGAGGTGGACATCTTGCCTCTGTAGAGCCAGTTTGTGCAAGGAGAGATTAATTGCTTCTTTTTTGGTGGGGGTCCAAACCAACCCGTCATTTCAGTCACAGTCGTGTGGCAGACCCTGTCACTGAAATGATGGGTTGGTTAAAGTGTGCATGTCCTGTTTATACAACATAAGGGTGGGTGGGAGGGCCCAAGGACAATTCCATCTTGCACCTCTTTTTTCTTTCATTTTTCTTTGCGTCATGTGCTGTTTGGGGAGTGTTTTTTGGAAGGGCCATCCTGCGTGACACTGCAGTGCCACTCCTAGATGGGCCAGGTGTTTGTGTCGGCCACTTGGGTCGCTGAGCTTAGTCATCCAGCGACCTCGGTGCAAATTTTAGGACTAAAAATAATATTGTGAGGTGTGAGGTGTTCAGAATAGACTGAAAATGAGTGGAAATTATGGTTATTGAGGTTAATAATACTTTGGGATCAAAATGACCCCCAAATTCTATGATTTAAGCTGTTTTTTAGGGTTTTTTGAAAAAAAACACCCGAATCCAAAACACACCCGAATCCGACAAAAAAAATTCGGTGAGGTTTTGCCAAAACGCGTTCGAACCCAAAACACGGCCACGGAACCGAACCCAAAACCAAAACACAAAACCCGAAAAATTTCCGGTGCACATCTCTAGAGCATGTGCGGTAAGATAACAAGGTGTAGAGCATGTGTGGTAAGATAACAAGGTGTAGAGCATGTGTGGTAAGATAACAAGGTGTAGAGCATGTGTGGTAAGATAACAAGGTGTAGAGCATGTGCGGTAAGATAACAAGGTGTAGAGCATGTGTGGTAAGATAAGGTGTAGAGCATGTGCGGTAAGATAACAAGGTGTAGAGCATGTGCGGTAATATAACAAGGTGTAGAGCATGTGCGGTAAGATAACAAGGTGTAGAGCATGTCTGGTAAGATAACAAGGTGTAGAGCATGTGTGGTAAGATAACAAGGTGTAGAGCATGTGTGGTAAGATAAGGTGTAGAGCATGTGTGGTAAGATAACAAGGTGTAGAGCATGTGTGGTAAGATAAGGTGTAGAGCATGTGTGGTAGGATAACAAGGTGTAGAGCATGTGCGGTAAGATAACAAGGTGTAGAGCATGTGTGGTAAGATAACAAGGTGTAGAGCATGTGTGGTAAGATAACAAGGTGTAAAGCATGTGTGGTAAGATAACAAGGTGTAGAGCATGTGTAATAAGATAAGGTGTAGAGCATGTGCGGTAAGATAACAAGGTGTAGAGCATGTGTGGTAGGATAACAAGGTGTAGAGCATGTGCGGTAAGATAACAAGGTGTAGAGCATGTGTGGTAAGATAACAAGGTGTAGAGCATGTGCGGTAAAATAACAACGTGTAGAGCATGTGTGGTAAGATAACAAGGTGTAGAGCATGTGCGGTAAGATAACAAGGTGTAGAGCATGTGTGGTAAGATAACAAGGTGTAGATCATGTGTAGTAAGATAACAAGGTGTAGAGCATGTGTGGTAAGATAACAAGGTTTAGAGCATGTGTGGTAAGATAACAAGGTGTAGAGCATGTGTGGTAAGATAACAAGGTGTAGAGCATGTGCGGTAAGATAACAAGGTGTAGAGCATGTGTGGTAAGATAACAAGGTGTAGAGCATGTGTGGTAAGATAACAAGGTGTAGAGCATGTGCGGTAAGATAACAAGGTGTAGAGCATGTGTGGTAAGATAAGGTGTAGACCATGTGTGGTAAGATAAGCTGTAGAGCATGTGTGGAAAGATACCAATGTGTGGTAGGATGTAAAGCAGGGCGGTAACGTTTGTGTAGTTGTACAGTCCCTCTGCATAGAACGTCGGCATTGCAAATATTCATTAATAGGCCCCTCTTTATTACAATGTTTGCACTATAACACAGTTCTGAGCGGTGATTCCAGCCCTAAAGTCGCTTTAACCAAGGAATCACTGCTGTGGGTGTACCTATAGTAACTCCAGTGGTTCCAAGGGCTAGGGGGGGGGGGGGGGGGGTACTAATTACTCCCCCCTTCTTATGTCATTAGGCAGCAACCTCTATCCTAAGCTCCCAATTCCAGTTACGCCACACACTAGTGCAACATTATTCACATATCACATGACAGTGTCCCTTATTCACAGTATGTCTCACAGTAGTACCCTTAATTCACATGACACCACACCGCATAGCTTCTTGTTGACGTTACACCACACCGTATCTCTCCTTGTTGATGTTACACCATACCGTATTACTCTATCACTGTCTCCACAAAGGCCCATGGGAGGAGTAGCAGCTGTTTCTGGTCATGGGCAGCAGCCCTCCGCCCACGGCCATTTTTGATGCTCCCCGCTGCCCTCACTTACCGATCCCGGAGTCCCGGCTCGTCAGCTCCTGCTGCTGCTGGCTGAGCTGCCTAACCTAAACTGAGAGCTCTAATCGTGGTAGCCAACCCAAAGCAGGACCTCCACCGGCCCTAGACAGGCTTGAATGCCCTGTGGCATTCCAAAGGCTGGTCAGATGTTTGGTGCATTGGGAGAGGAATCAGCAGCAGAAAGAAAGAAGGAAGTAATAATGCCACTGTATAGGTCATTGGTGCGGCCTCATCTAGAATACTGTGTTCAATTCTGGAAGCCATATCTTCAAAAGGATATTATTACGGGTGTAGTACGGGTGACCGGCGGTCTCCTGACCGCCGGTCACCTTACCGACGCCGGGATCCCGGCAGCATACCGACGCCGGGATCCCGGCGGGGAAGGGCGAGTGCAGCAAGCCCCTTGCGGGCTCGCTGCGCTCGCCACGCTGCGGGCTCGGTGGCGACCTGCGGTCGCCACGGGTTCTATTCCCACTCTATGGGTGTCGTGGACACCCACGAGTGGAAATAGTCCCTGTTGGTCGGCATGCCGACCATCGGGATAGTGAGCCGTCGGGCTCACGGAGGAGGTCATGTGACTGTCGGTCAGCCGACCGGCGGTCACATGACTACCACCCATTATTACATTAGAGACTGTACAAAGAAGGGCAACTAAAATGGTGCATGGCCTACATCACACAACTTACCCGGTAAGACTAAGAAATCTCAATATGTATAGTGTGGAGCAGAGAAGGGAATGGGGTGGGGTGGGGGGGGGGGGGGGGCATGATAGAGACAGTCACATATATTAGGGGTATCACCACAGTACAGGAGGGAGACATTCCTCACAGGGAGAGAAGTAATAGGACACGAGGACATGAGAGAGACTGTCACATATATCAGGGGTATCACCACGGTACAGGAGGAGACATTCCTCACAGGGAGAGAAGTATTAGGACACGAGGACATGAGAGAGACTGTCACATATATCAGGGGTATCACCACGGTACAGGGGTAGACATTCCTCACAGGGAGAGAAGTATTAGGACACGAGGACATGCACTGAGACTGGAGGGGGGGAGGGTCAGGGGAAACTTGAGGAACAATTACTTCACAGAAAGGGTAGTGGACAGGTGGAAGAGCCTCCCAGCAGAGTTGGTAGACGCTAAGACAACAGAACAATTTAAACATGCATGGGATAGACATATGAATATAATTACAAAGAACTAAGGATCATATAGGGTTGACGTTACCTAAAGTATAAAGAAAGGGGCAGACTAGATGGGCCAAGCGGTTCTTATCTGCCGTCACATTCTATGTTTCTATGTAACCTGCGCATTTCAGCAGCGAAAGAGTCGGAACTCCTGATAGAGATCTTCAAAGATTTCACTTAGGAATTCTTAGTACACAGACAACAAAGAGCGGATGGGAGCGGGCACCATTTTGCATTATTCATTTCCATGATTACATGTGATAATTATGTGGTCACATTTTTTAATATAACAAATGTAATTTCAAATAGACTTCAAACACTGCGACTACGCCAACATTCCTACGGATCAGAACGGAGTGAAGTGTCTCTTCACATCTTACATTAATAAGAATTGTTAACATTCACTGCTGAATGGCGTGGCTGCATCTGATTTCGGGGCATTCCGCTAACCTGCCAGCCGTAATCAAACCTCTGAAAGCTTCAATATAATCTTCACTGTCACCGGGAACTTTGTGTTTCTCTGAGATCCATTCTATAGCAGGCGTGGGCTGTAACGGTGGTCACGTGGGGAGATCCCGTCCTGGTGCAATGTTCTGCATATCTCCCAGACTGGCCTCATTCACTGACATCATGGGGGGGGGGGGGGGAATGTAACAGGGTGTGAGGACAAGACAAAGATTTTTGTTTTTTTTAAAGTGGCAATCAGTTATATGCCAAGATCAACCTGGTTTTGCCACACAAATGATTGCCACTTTAAAAAAAAAGAAGAAGAGAACTCTCACAAAATCTCTCACGTTCTGATTCGCACACCCTATTACATTCCCCCCATATTTTCTATAGAACCGGCTGGGTACTGACCATGGTGCTTAAAACTCCTTCCACACAAGTCTAGAATTTGACACATTCCCTATTCATTACACAATGTAACATATTCCATGGCAGTAACTGTATGAGGACACACACTGGGTGTCATTCCGAGTTGTTCGCTCGGTGCCGATTTTCGCAACGGAGCGATTAAGGCGAAAATGCGCATGCGCATGGTAAGCAGTGCGCATGCACTGAGTATTTTAGCACAAAACTTAGTAGATTTACTCACGTCCGAACGAAGAATTTCCACCGTTTAAGTGATCGGAGTGTGATTGACAGGAAGTGGGTGTTTCTGGGCGGAAACTGACCGTTTTCAGGGAGTGTGCGAAAAAACGCAAGCGTGCCAGGATAAACGCGGGAGTGTCTGGAGAAACGGGGGAGTGGCTGGCCAAACGCAGGGCGTGTTTGTGACGTCTAACCAGGAACGAAACGGGCTGAGCTGATCGCAGTGTAGGAGTAAGTCTCGAGCTACTCAGAAACTGCTAAGAAATTTCTATTCGCAATTCTGCTAATCTTTCGTTCGCACTTCTGCTAAGCGAAGATACACTCCCAGAGGGCGGCGGCCTAGCGTGTGCAATGCTGCTAAAATCTGCTAGCGAGCGAACAACTCGGAATGATCCCCATGGTTTTGCCCAACTGCTAACAAATTTGCTGCTGCGATCGACTCTGAATTACCCCCATAATGTACTAGGGGGGTGATTCAGACCTGATCCCTGGGCTGCTAAAATTGTTGTCCTGCGATCAGATAGTCGCCACCCAAGGGGAGTGTATATTCACCGTGCAAGTGTGCGATCCCCTGTGTATGCTGAGCAGCTAAAAACTCCCTCAGTCAGAGGACAGCTGCAAATCCGTTCGCACCTCACTCACCAGTGAATGATTTTTCCTGTGTGTGCAGTGTGTGCGCAGCCCAGGATTTACTCCTACAGTGCAACCAGAACGGGCTGATCGGGGCCAGAGCTGACGCCACACACCCTGCCAGAAAACGCTTGGGAACGCCTGCGTTTTCCCTGACACTCCCAGAAAACAGTCAGTTACCACCCACAAACGGCCTCTTCCTGTCAATCAGCACGCGAATGACTGTGTGATTAGAATTTTCGCACCAGCCTGTACCTGTCCAGCGATGCCTGTTGTTGTTTGCTGACGCACATACACATGCTCAGTCTATAACAATCACCTGCTGTGCAAAAACGCACAGCCGGGATCAGATCTGAATCGGCCCAAGATACAGATTACTGGTTTTGTTGTAAAGGATTTGGCATAGTCGCAGATAGCGCATCGCGATGCACAGAGCAGGTCGCTGCTTTCAGACCTTTTACATTTTTACGCAGACGTTTTCTTCCATTTGCTACTTTTCCCACAATTTCCAGTCTTACTTTGCTTATAGCATCCTAGTTACTTACTTAGGATTCGTATTTTCATAGCAAAGGTAGTAGTATACAGCTGCACGTGACGGAACACGTGAGGATGTGTGGCGCCAGTCAGTCATAGCGGACCTATCTTTTGCCTCTTTACCCTAGATTCTGTCCTCTTTCCTCCATTGTGACACTTTTCCTTACAGGGCCTGACTCTGCAATTTTTCAGCCTACGGACTAGAGAAGCAACGCAAATGAATCAGTCATTCAGAAATGAACAGAGATGATCACCGGAGCAATGGCGAAATCTCAGCAACTGCATACACATTCGTAGCATCGATGCAAATCCAAGATCAACAGTATATAGGTAGGCAGCCTATAGGTCATAGTAGATGGTCGACAGTCAATAGGTCAATAGGGTCGACATAGAAAATGTCAATACTTTCTTTTGTTATTTTAACCCTACTCGTAACCCTCCCACTAGCGCCTAACTCTAACATTCCCCCTAGTTCCTAACTCTTACCCGCCCCCTGGTGCCTACCCATAAACCCCTACCAAAAGCCTAATTATAACCCTTCTCCTAGTGCCTAACTCTAACATTCCCCCTGATGCCTAACCATAAACCCGCGCCAAGTGCCTATCCCTATTCCCTAACCATTCCCCTAGTGCCCAACTCTAACATTCCCACTAGTGCCTAACCATAATCCCCCACCAAGTGCCTAATCCTATTCCCTAACCATTCCCCTAGTGCCCAACTCTAACATTCCCCCTAGTGCCCAACTCTAACATTCCCCCTAGTGCCTAACCATAATACCGCACCAAGTGCCTAATCCTTTTCCCTAACCATTTCCCTAGTGCCCAACTCTAACATTCCCCCTAGTGCCCAACTCTAACATTCCCCTTAGTGCCTAACTCTAACATTCCCCCTAGTGCCCAACTCTAACATTCCCCCTAGTGCCCAACTCTAACATTCCCCCTAGTGCCCAACTTTAACATTCCCCCTAGTGCCTAACTCTAACATTCCCCCTAGTGCCCAACTCTAACATTCCCCCTAGTGCCCTACTCTAACATTCCCCCTAGTGCCCAACTCTAACATTCCCCCTAGTGCCTAACTCTAACATTCCCCCTAGTGCCCAACTCTAACATTCCCCCTAGTGCCCAACTCTAACATTCCCCCTAGTGCCCAACTCTAACATTCCCCCTAGTGCCTAACCATAATCCCCCGCCAAGTGCCTAATCCTATTCCCTAACCATTCCCCTAGTGCCCAACTCTAACATTCCCCCTAGTGCCTAACTCTAACATTCCCCCTAGTGCCCAACTCTAACATTCCCCCTAGTGCCCAACTCTAACATTCCCCCTAGTGCCCAACTCCAACATTCCCCCTAGTGCCTAACTCTAACATTCCCCCTTGTGCCCAACTCTAACATTTCCCCTGATGCCTAACCATAAACCCGCGCCAAGTGCCTATCCCTATTCCCTAACCCTTCCCCTAGTGCCCAACTCTAACCCTAACCCTCCCCGTGCCTAAACCTAGTCCTTAAAACCATGAAAAACCACGTGTCAACCTTTTCTGTGTTGACAGTTTGCAGGTTGATCTTTTGATCATGTTGAACCTTTGACCCTGTCGACCCATTGACTGCGACCATCTGGTGTCGACCCATTGACTACTTACTGTTTATCTTCCATTCGGATATGGCGATAAATTGGGCTGTTTGGTGCTACTTGAGGATAGGTGTGGACACATCACTACATTTGTGACTATATTCCTACAATAATGTAGGTGTGATAATTTCTGTACAGATAGCCGCAGGCCCCAGTATACAGCCACTGGTGCAGGAGTATACAGGAGTATACAAGAGTATACAGGAGTATACATGGAGGAGGCTGCAGCACTGCATTGATTTAATGAAAGGGGATCTTCCTTGTGACTGCGAATCCTTCAGGTTATTGTGTTGGGGTTCATTCCGAGTTGATCATACGCTGCCGATTTTCGCTGCGCTGCGATCAGGTCTCTACTGCGCATGCATATGCACTGCAATGCGCACGCGCGTCGTATGGGTACAATGCGGATAGTTGCTGAGCGATGGATTTAACGAAGAATCCATACACACAGCCGATCGCAAGAAGATTGACAGGAAGAGGGCGTTTGTGGGTGTCAACTGACCGTTTTCTGGGAGCTGTAGGGAAAACGCAGGTGTGTCCGGGCGTTTGGAGGGCGGGTGTCTGACGTCACTTCCGGCACCAAAAAGACAGAAGTGATCGCAAGCGCTGAGTAAGTTAAGAGCTACTCTGAAACTGCACAAAATGTTTTTGCAGGGCCCGGCTGCACAGGCGTTCGCACACTTGCAAACCAAAAATACACTCCCCAGTGGGCGGCGACTATGCGTTTGCACAGCTGCTAAAAACAGCTAGCGAGCGATCAACTCGGAATGACCCCTATGGTTTGGATGAGAGGATGTGGATGATGGTTATTGTGTAATAGGGAACATTATGGTGCAAAATACAAAATGTTTGGGATAAAGTTCCCCTTACACATAAACTTCACACGTCAGATGCATGCGCACGCTACTCAAGCACACTTATCTTAGTAAATAAAGACACAACAACCGTAATTGGCGTGAAAGGGGTCAACTTTTTATTTTGACTGAGAGGGAGGCCTATTAATACTAAAACTAGAATGCAGACTTCCCTCTCTAACTAAGGTGGCGGGGAGAAGAACGGTTAAGCATGATAAAGAACTTAATAAGGGTAATACAAAATGATATGACGAAATAGAGCAATAAACATGTGTGTGTGAGGGGGCCTTCTGCCCCAGATGTTCCGGGATTGGCCTCCTGCCTCCATCCCGAGCAATAAAACATATGTGTGAGGGGGCCTTCTGCCCCAGATGTTCCGGGATCGGCCTCCTGCCTCCATCCCAGACATCGAAAATCCAAAAATCCAAGGCCAGGGGTCGACCTTCTGCCACTACCCCTGCCCACCAACAGTTGTAGGGACGGAGGCACGCTCCGCCCCTAGGGGATAAAAAATGGGCCACCGGCCCCGATATCCACACATGTTTATGATCTATCATATGTGCCCACCAGGTACGGTGGTGCCCAACAATTAATAATAAGCCTATAAAATTACCTAAAAGTTCACCCGAACTTACTAACGATAAACTCCTTAAGTTAAACTAAAATAACCGTTCAGAAACCGGCCACCAAAAGCCGACACAAGCAACCCCAGGGGAGCAACAAAAAACCGACTCTCCAGGGCGGGCGGGTGGGTCACGGAAAAACAGGATAAGAGACAGGCTGTCCTAGGTCTGAAGACTATATGTATGTCAGACCAGCCGCTATACAGAATCCAGCCAATCACAATCCAGGCAGTTTCCCTTCCGTTCCTCCCTCAAAAAACTGTAACCCCTTCCTTGCCAGAGTGATGCATTAAGAGGCGTGCCGCATTCCCAGCCGGTGAGTTTATGCTGCTCGGCCACATTCATGACCTACGCAGTCTTAAACTTCACACGTCAGATGCATGCGCACGCCACTCAAGCACACTTATCTTAGTAAATAAAGACACAACAACCGTAATTGGCGTGAAAGGGGTCAACTTTTTATTTTGACTGAGAGGGAGGCCTATTAATACTAAAACTAGAATGCAGACTTCCCTCTCTAACTAAGGTGGCGGGGAGAAGAACGGTTAAGCATGATAAAGAACTTAATAAGGGTAATACAAAATGATATGACGAAATAGAGCAATAAACATGTGTGTGTGAGGGGGCCTTCTGCCCCAGATGTTCCGGGATTGGCCTCCTGCCTCCATCCCGAGCAATAAAACATATGTGTGAGGGGGCCTTCTGCCCCAGATGTTCCGGGATCGGCCTCCTGCCTCCATCCCAGACATCGAAAATCCAAAAATCCAAGGCCAGGGGTCGACCTTCTGCCACTACCCCTGCCCACCAACAGTTGTAGGGACGGAGGCACGCTCCGCCCCTAGGGGATAAAAAATGGGCCACCGGCCCCGATATCCACACATGTTTATGATCTATCATATGTGCCCACCAGGTACGGTGGTGCCCAACAATTAATAATAAGCCTATAAAATTACCTAAAAGTTCACCCGAACTTACTAACGATAAACTCCTTAAGTTAAACTAAAATAACCGTTCAGAAACCGGCCACCAAAAGCCGACACAAGCAACCCCAGGGGAGCAACAAAAAACCGACTCTCCAGGGCGGGCGGGTGGGTCACGGAAAAACAGGATAAGAGACAGGCTGTCCTAGGTCTGAAGACTATATGTATGTCAGACCAGCCGCTATACAGAATCCAGCCAATCACAATCCAGGCAGTTTCCCTTCCTTTCCTCCCTCAAAAAACTGTAACCCCTTCCTTGCCAGAGTGATGCATTAAGAGGCGTGCCGCATTCCCAGCCGGTGAGTTTATGCTGCTCGGCCACATTCATGACCTACGCAGTCTTAAACTTCACACGTCAGATGCATGCGCACGCCACTCAAGCACACTTATCTTAGTAAATAAAGACACAACAACCGTAATTGGCGTGAAAGGGGTCAGCTTTTTATTTTGACTGAGAGGGAGGCCTATTAATACTAAAACTAGAATGCAGACTTCCCTCTCTAACTAAGGTGGCGGGGAGAAGAACGGTTAAGCATGATAAAGAACTTAATAAGGGTAATACAAAATGATATGACGAAATAGAGCAATAAACATGTGTGTGTGAGGGGGCCTTCTGCCCCAGATGTTCCGGGATTGGCCTCCTGCCTCCATCCCGAGCAATAAAACATATGTGTGAGGGGGCCTTCTGCCCCAGATGTTCCGGGATTGGCCTCCTGCCTCCATCCCAGACATCGAAAATCTAAAAATCCAAGGCCAGGGGTCGACCTTCTGCCACTACCCCTGCCCACCAACAGTTGTAGGGACGGAGGCACGCTCCGCCCCTAGGGGATAAAAAATAGGGCCACCGGCCCCGATATCCACACATGTTTATGATCTATCATATGTGCCCACCAGGTACGGTGGTGCCCAACAATTAATAATAAGCCTATAAAATTACCTAAAAGTTCACCCGAACTTACTAACGATAAACTCCTTAAGTTAAACTAAAATAACCGTTCAGAAACCGGCCAACTGCCAGGTTACCAAACCTGCCACCGCCACCAAACCGAAACTCAACTCATCTAAACAAAGCAGAATACGAAGAAACTCACTCAACTCAAACTAAAGAAAACAGAATAGGAAACTAAAAAGACCTCAAGACCCGGCGCACCAGATAATTGCCACCCATGGCCGACAAGCCATAGAAAGCGCGGATCTAGCCGCCTGCCTGCAAAAGAAGGGTGTTACTGAGGTTAAGAAATGAAATATATGGAGAAAATGGGTAACCTAACCTGTATCAAGGAGAGGGGGGGGGGGGGGGGTCGCCCAATTTGACTTGAGGCAAAAACACAAAACTTCGTTAGCCGGCAAAAGCCGTAATTAAAACCAACGATAAAACAAAAATTCCTCAAGGCCCCCGCAGTCACAAAGTGCAACTGCGACGAGCGGCTAGTCCTCAAATGGGCGCACTGGGAGGAAAAGGCCTGATACAGCGTCTGACTGCACCAGACCTCCACCTACCCAGTGCCCGGACTTCGACCTCGGACCAACCCGCCGCAGCGGCAGCTGAAGCAGCACCGATGCGGAAAGAGTGAGTCCCATAGTCGGCCGGAGATAGACCCAGGTACAAAATACAACGCCCCAAAACCGACCGGAATTTGATATCTGGTCAACGGGGAGCAGTCAGTATGGACGAGCCACCCGGGAGGCATTGGAGGCCGTATGGACGAATAAGACCGGGCCGCGAAAACTGGACAAATGCCCCGCACATGAGCCCGACCCACTCGTACCCACAGCCCCCTGCCTACTACGTCAGTCTTGGAGCGCTGGATCCCACACCACAAATCGTCAGGGGGGGGTACGACGACGTGGGCCGCCAGCATGGACGAGGCAGAAGTCCGAGAGACGGACACCAGCTCACCCACCCGGGTGCACCGTGGAAGGCCATCGTAAAGGCCGCCATGAAGAGGCGAACCTCGTATTCCCGTATTGTATCCCCGTATCTTCGTATCGTGAGCACTGAATCCTACACCGCAAACCGTCGGGGCATACGTCGACGGCTTTATTGACTGAAAGGAAGGCCTATTAAATCTAAACTTGGATGAAAAACTCCCTCTCTAACTAAGGGACGGTTGAAATATTTATCACACATAGTAGAAAACATACAGCACATGAAAAGAAAACATCTCAAAATTATGATTGAAATAATATCCTAAATGTTGGAGGGCCTTCTGCCCCGATGTTCCGGGATCGGCCTTCTGCCACCATCCCTGAGGGCCGGCTGCCCCGATGTGCAGGGATCGGCCTTCTGCCACCATCCCTGACATCCCGAATCCAATGCAACTGTGGGCCATCTGCCTTGAGAGGGGTCTTACTCCACCGCTCCCAAGCGGCCAGACAAGCCGCGAAAGTTGCAGGAGCCAAAGACCTGTGGGTTAAATCCTCCAATCCGCACACAGAAGCAGGACAGAAGTCCCGTTGGATTAGAGCTGCAGGAGCCAACTGCCTAAAACCGCTGCCAGTCGCTGCGAGAAAGGATATCAGGAATTCCGTTGCGCTCGGCCGGGACACCTAGCATAGCAAGACTATCTGCGCGAAGACCCGCAGTACCGACAGACTCCTGCCTACTGATGGCAAAACAACGGCCAAATTGACGCACCAGAAGACCACCTGCTTATTAGCAATCGCAAATGTGTCGTGAAGCGCTCGCCAATCGCAAGCGCCAGAGGCGTCCGTGAAAAGCTCCACAACACAGACGCCGCTGAAACGAACCAGAAATTCATCCCTTGTAAATAAATACAGCCGAATTTCGAGGGACAATCTGAGAAAATGATGCGGGCTTCGAATTCCAACCGTCGGCCGCTCCCATTGTGCAAGCAAAATTAAACAGGCCCAAAGGGGATTGAGCCTGCATGAAAGTAAGCTTGCCCGCAGCAAGCGCATATCCACTGGGAGCCTACAGATGCCGGCGACCGAATAAAACTGAAGTCCGGGATAAACTACGGATGCAGAGGGCCACTAAAGCCGCTCAGGCGCCACCGGAATCCCGAAGTGTGCGAAGAGGGCGAGTGCCCTCCGCAACAAGCTAGCGCAGCGATCCGAGTCCTGTGGCCTAATCAAAAGGAAATCATTCAAGCCGTGCGAAATTCGCCGATCGCCCGTCGCATGCTCCAGGCACCAATGGAGAAAAGAACGGAGTCCCTCGAAGTATGCGCAAGAGAGAGAACAACCCATAGGGAGGCACCGATCTATGCAGGGAGGCACCGATCTATGTAATAGCCATCGGCCAATATAAAAAAAACCATAAGCCGAAAGGCCGAAGGGTGCAGAGGGAGAAGACGAAATGCTGAGTGAATGCCCAAGTTACACATCACGGCCCCCGTTCCAAATAACCTAATGGCGGCTATGGCCGCACAGAGGACGGGGAAATGACTCTACACTGATAATCGGGGATAGCATAAAGTACGGAGGAGCCTAAAGTCGCCCGCGGACTTCTTGGGCACTATCCCGACGGGGGACAAGACCAAAACCTGTAAGGGGGGGGGGGTTCCCGAAAAGGGGGGTGGGGGGCTGTACTCCAGGCCAACGAAACCTCAGCCCGAACATTCTGCCGAAGCACGACCAGAAACTACCAAGCCAAACACAGGTTCGTACCAGCCCCGGGGCCCACTAGCCCAAATGTTGGCAAGGAGATGCCGAACGTGAAACCAGAGAGCAAAAAATTGGGCGTCGACCCGCCGAGGGTACCCTCGCAGCCAGGGCATGAGCACCGGTAATCTAATTGAGGTGGGGGCCAAAGACAGCGCCAGGGGCCGCGGGAACCCGACTCTGCCGGGTCTGCGAGCCGGAATTACCCCGTGTCCCAGGACTGGTGCAGTCCTAGATCCCATGGGCTCCGCCACATCCGGTGCAGGAGCGACGAAACGAAACCTACCACCCAACTAAACATTGGGCATTATGGAAAGCGAAGCATGTACCATGCTATGTACGGGATGGACCCGCTTGAAGAGCAGCAGAACGAGCCAGGCCGCTTTGGCCACAGTCTCGCTGTACTGCCCTCCCCGGTGTCCACGGAGGCCTTTTGCAGCTCCGAGCACAATTCGACATCCATTATACCAAAAATTTAGATCTCCCGTCCGAGCAGAGTGCGCCGGAAGACCTAATAGTAACGTCGCCCAGCCGACCCTTTATACTCCTGGTACGGCAAGTGTATAAGGAATTGATAGAGCACTAGATTCATGTGCTCGACCGGGGGCGTCTCTAAATAACACGCCGCGTATTTTAACATGCACCTATCCAATTAGGGTAGGATCGCAAACGGCTTCGCTGCCCTGTCCATGTCTACGGAGCCGAAAGCAAAGCTTAACGATCAACACTAGTGAGGGAGAAGATATTGACGTGTTGGCCCTTACGGATCCCGTCCCGGATCCGGGGCATAGACCACGGTGCACCGCCGTGTTAGCGCAGTGAACGGTGTCCAATTCGAACGACACTTGTGAGGCGGAAGAGGTTGAATACCGGCGCTCGCGCCGTTCAACCCTGTGCAAACCGCCGTGGGAGGACACCCCCTCCGAGAATGTTGAGCCAAGGGATGAGTCTGTGGCCCGACGCCTGCGCCTGTGTCTACTGTGCTTGCTGGAAACACTATGCGTACGTCTACCCTCGCTAGAGGACGGGACTGAGTACCAGATCCCAACGTTATGGGGGGTAACCGTTCTACCCCGGGACAAGTCAGGGTCCGAAGAAAACTCACCTGCACGAGAAGCAACTCCGTCCGTCCCAGCACCCTTCGAATGACTCGCTGAGGCACCGGCCGACTCTATTCCAGTCCCGACATCCACGGCTGGGGAGACAAAAAAGACATAGTTCCCGTGGACCCAACCGGTCCCACGGCCGCCGCGATCAGAGCTGGCGCAGGCCGGCCGTTCCGCCAGAGGACAGGAGCGGCGTAAAGGTCTGCGCAAAGCTATACACCAAAGCAGCGGTGTCCGTCCCCTGTCCCCCGTGTACGGAGGATGACAAGGAGGGGGGGGGGGTGCCGCCGACATGACTGTGGCACGAATGGCGCACAATTCGGTGGCGTCTACCAAAGGAGCAGACGCCGTAGATCAAAGCTCAGACACGGAACGCAAGTCCCGCGCCCCCACGGGAGGTTCGGAAACCACCCGTAGGGAGTGAAGGCCCGGAAGAGCCCTCACTGTCGGGTAGAACGGCCCATCTGTCCTGCAGCGATAGACGATGGCTGAACCGCCTGCGCTGCGCCTCCTCCTATCCTGAGGATCAGGATAAGAAAAACGGAGTGTTGTAACCGCTAGATGGGGGCAGCGCAACGTCCGACTGAGGGCTGACCGCAGCCATGTTGGAAGTAGGAATGTGGACACGGGGAGGGCCAGATCACTCGCCACCCGCATGCGCATGTCACCCATCATGTGATGAGTAACCGACCCCAGCCTATGACCGGCAGGGGCTGCACGGCCACGTCTGGAGGCAGAAGGAACCGGCACACGAGCCCACCCGGAAGGGGCCGGCGCCACGGGGCCAATCTCGGCCGGAGAGGCCAGGCGGGCCGTCCCTCCGCGGGCGGACGCGGAAAGACTCCGGCCGACGGGCACAATGGTGGCAACAGTACATCCGCGGACACAGAGCGGGAACGCCGCCCCGCCGTGGGAGGGCGCCACCCGGCCTGGAGAGCACCAGCGGGAGCAAGCCTAACATGGGGCCCCCCCTGGTGACCGCAGGAAATGCCGGCACACGCGCGCGCCGTCGGACCCACTGGGTCCGCCAGCCACACGACCCCCCCACTGGAGCGCGTCACCCGGGGTAAAATTACAAAATGTGGGCGCGCCCCGGTTGGCCTTGAAACGGCCATTTATACAACTATATTTGTTTATTATTTTTATTTATTTATTTATTTTTACAGGTGGGCGCTACAGCCTGCCCACCACACAGGGGCCAGACAGAACACAACTATGGGGGCGGCGGGTGAGCGCTGTCCCGGCCCTGCATGCCTCGCGCACCTGAAAGGGAACGTCCCCGTCAGGCCACGTCAGCATCAGCCGGACCTCCCGTGCTCCATTCTCGGCCGCGGCCAGCGGCGGGGACGGAGAGGAGAAAGCAGACGCAGGGGAGCTCGGGCGGGCGGCCGAGCCAGGCCGCGCATGCCGCGTGTCTCCCGTCCAGCAGCTGCAGAAGGTCTCCCCCGGGCCGGCCGGACCTCAGTGAAGTCCAATAAGCCGGGCGGGGAGGCCCACGCTGCGTCCGGCTTTTATTTTTTATTTTTAGTAGACTGAGGCTGCCATAAGGTACACATAAATACAGCTAGAGGGACAGAGCAGAGTAAGGGAGCAGGGATAGGAGACAGCAGAGGCAACCACAAGGAAGAATAGGGAAGGAACAAGAGAGTGGGAAAAGTAAGAGAGAAGAGAGTTAGTTAATGAAAAGAAGAAGTGAAAATGAACAGATAAGATTACTTCAGCAGTACTTGCAGTTCCACGGAAAAACAGGATAAGAGACAGGCTGTCCGAGGTCTGAAGACTATATGTATGTCAGACCAGCCCCTATACAGAATCCAGCCAATCACAATCCAGGCAGTTTGCCTTCCGTTCCTCCCTCAAAAAACTGTAACCCCTTCCTTGCCAGAGTGATGCATTAAGAGGCGTGCCGCATTCCCAGCCGGTGAGTTTATGCTGCTCGGCCACATTCATGACCTACGCAGTCTTTTATATATTATATTATGGGCCAGAATAAATTAGCCACGGGCTTACCCTGCGCTGGTAGCTCCAGGCTAAACACTCGGCTCTATTGAGCCCAGAACCCATTTGCTTGCACGGTAAGCCCGCGGCTAACACGCATTAACCCATAGATTCCGGGTTAGGTGCTCTGAGCGATGGGGTAACACGCTGGTGGCAGCCGCAGTAAGGGCAGAAAGCCGCCTCCTGAGGTGGGAACAGGAGTCAGCAGTAAGTGCAGCTTGCTGGTTACCACGGGCTGCAGCTGAAGAGCGCCAGGCACTACAATCTGGTCCTATGGGTCAGTGCAATTCTGTGACAATATAAGAATCATCTATATAAGTAGCAGCATTCTGCAGGTAACGGTCTATGGAAGAGATGTGGAGAAGTGGAGTAGTTGCCCATAGCGACCAATCAGCTTATAGCTAGCAGTTATCAAATACATTCTATAAAATGATCAGCAGCAGCTGCCATGTTGCTAACAGCAACTTCTTGGTCCACTCTTTAGGGGGTTTGATACATTCCCCTCTATGTTTGTAATAGTTTATATTGGGGGGTGGGGAACATGTTTCATATAATACACATACTTTCATCATTAATAGCCCCCTGACCCTGCGCGCTAACCACTCCCAGAAAACGGTAATTTGACACCCACAAACGCCCTCTTCCTGTCAATCTCCTTGCGACGCCCGTGCGAAAGGATCCTTCGCAACACCCATCGCTCAGCAACGATCCTCTTTGTACCCGTGCAACACACCTGCACATTGCGGTGCATACGCATGCGCAGTTTAGACCTGATCGCTGCGCTGTATGAATACGCAGCCTAGCGATCAGATCTGAATTCCCCCCACTGAGCAATGTATAGACAATTATTCGGCAGATGGGTTATTTACTGGTGAGGAGAGAAATAAGGGAGAGTAGAGGTATAGAAGCGCTCTGCGCCGCGGTGTGAAGCGTTTGGCTGATTATTTAGACGTGCATTAAATCAGGCCACATTCAGACGCTCCGGAGCAACCGTGGGTCACAAAAAGTCGCCTCGTTCATGATTGCATGGCTAATCAATAACGCATTTGAAACCGTATCGCAAGTGCTCTGGGACTGATCTGGGCCAGATAAACCTCTTCACTGGTGAACCGGGGCGAAGGGCTCATCCTGCCCCCCCCCCCCCCATGTACTGCGGGAGGACGCCAGCCAGCATCCGACTTGCACTTAAAAGGATTTCACAATTCCCATTACTTGCAAAGTACGGCTAATGGTGGAACTGATTAAACAGGCCTGTCAGGGAGAATAAACACAAGGTGACTCCGCTGCCCTGGAAATCATTGGCAGAGAAAGCCGGGACATTATAGCCCGGCTGTGGAATGAAGGAGTCCCTGATTACAGACAATATCAGCTTGTGCATTTTCATTTTTCCTTCGCCAAACGAGATAGAAATTGTGATTGCCGGGGACCCTTCTTAACCTTTCCTCAGCTCTTTGTAGAATACCGTACGTGAGCGTAAGCGGGGTCCCTCGCCACCGCGTGACTCACACATGAGGGGAGCGTGAAACGCGATATGTTAATGTGTCTGCTTAATATTCGGAAAACAGGACTTTATTTGCATACAGTCCCTCAGCTGAGTCATAAAGATTCCCAGTCGCTGCGCCGTCTTCCTCTGACAGGGAGCCGGCATTAATGAAATGTCATCTATCCCGATTGTTACGTTGTAGCAGACGTAAGAGAATAAACACAGCAGTTACCTGGTATGAAACATAATAGCGGCCGCAGAGGTTTAATCTGAAACCAGAGCGGTGCGACCCTGATGGGGCTCAGTGGTGAGGGGAGGGCTGGGCCAGCAATGCTTAACCACCCTCCCAAGGGTCGCCTAAAGCAGGACTTACTGTATACATAAGGCTTGGACTGGCCCACAGGGGTACAGGGGAAACCACCGGTGGGCCCCACTGCCTGGGGGCCCACCTCCTGCTCTAAGGATCAGGTTCCAGACTGTGCACTTGAATTATACATTACACATATGTTACCTTATACTGGACTATGGTGTATTTTCTACAGTGCATTGCTGTTATTAATCTGTTATTACTCTGGTACATTATCATGCATGCAGCAGCTGAATTACTGTATATATTTATGAAGGGGCCCAGACGTTGCACTCTCTAATGGTTAGTCAAACCAATGTGGTGGCAGGCCACACCCACTCTGCAGACTGGCCACACCCTACCATGGGCCCCTACCACTAAATTACGCCTGTGGGCCCTACATGCCCCAGTCCAACACTGTATACAGATCTGGCTGGTTGGAATGAAAATCTGGTAATGGATGAGAGCAAATGACATTTGACCATTTGCTCCGTAACACTGGAAAAATTGACAAAAATGGCCGTTCTTATTAACTGGTTAAATCTAGGTTTACCATACCGTCCCTTTACACTGGGCACTAATTAATTATACAGGTGGGGATATGCATATTGTAGTAGTTTAGCATATATCTCAGTCTAGTGTTACTGCAACACCAACCATCCCCGGGGTACCGGGAAGAGATGAGTATTATACAACACAGGTGTGCCCTAATGCTTACCAGGAATACTGAGGGGATGAGTGGCGGTAACCCCCTTTGTTAGGCTATAGACATGTGACACTGATTATCTGATTGGCTTCTGTACATTCCAGGCACTGTGATTGGCCGGGGTCTCACTATAGGACCAGGTGAGTGATACAGGATCTGAGCGGGGAAAAACCGCACGTCTACGATTACTTTCTCTGACATGTGGGGGGACGCTCCAACACAGGGCAAGTCTGCCCCGCATGCCGAGTCCTATCCCCCCCATTCCGCAGACTTGCAAAAGCATTGCACGGCGGCGATACTTTTGCATGATTCGATTAGCCCTCTGCCTACGCAGCCTAGCTGCGAAGGCAGACGGCTACCCGCCATGTTTTGAGTCGCAGCGGCTGTGATTGATGTCACGCAGCCTCCACGGCCCGCCCCAGCAACGGTCCGTACACTGTGTAGTCTGGGCCGCGCCCCTTAAACGGAGCACCACTGGCGTATGTATAATGGGTGCACACACATTACAGCGTGTCCCCACTGTGGTGTAATCTACCTCAGGCATACTCTGTGGGCACATATTTGCTGTGATATGTGTGCGGGGACAGGAGGTCAGAGGGCTGACGTCTCCCGTCATGCATATAAAGCAACCTCCAGGGCCTGGGCCTGCTCACTGAACTAACACACGTCCCCCGTTAGTCCCTATTCTTAGCAGAATAACATCCTGTCTGGGGACGCCAATCCCCCCCCGATCTTTCTGTCAGTACACGGCTCTGAGCCAGCGCCGCACTCCGGGGCCACCAGCTGAGCTTCATTAGCTGCGAGTAATAAACAGACAAGTAACGCGCCGGGTACACAGAGGCTATTTCTCAATTTAATTATAAGCCACATAAAGCGTGCATTTTTAATTAATGCGAGGAATGTATGACTGCACCGCTTCTTTGTAAATAACAGAGCGCAGATCGTTTTTTATTGTCAGGAAAAACAGAAACCGACACCGCTCAGCATTCAGCGCACTCACGAGCTTCGTCCAGTACAGAATTCACCACTCGCCCCAGCAAACAGCGCCTAAGGCTCACATGACCTGCGCAATTCATCCCAAAATACAAACATGGAGGCATAATTTGCTCTTCTTACTTTGTTACCAGCCCAATCCAGTTCTCTCTTCCTGGCGGCGAAATTAAACGCTCGCAGCGCTTTATACAGATTATATAACGTCTCACTGCACCATTGAGCTAGCAATCTTTTAGCATCTCTCGGCCCTACGGTTACACAGTCGCTTTGTGTTTCTATGTAGGCTGACAAATAACCATTGTGCGTGGCAGGAATAACACTTGGGCCGCGCACTTTCAGACACAAACAACAAGTGTTATGTCATGTGGCCGTTTTCCGCTCGCTATTCCTTGGGGGGCCCGGCACTGATGGACGGGGGGATGAAAGATGCTACAATTTCTTTCCTGAAACGGAAGAATATTTGTGTTGAAACATTATCTCAGAAACCTTAAACCAACTTTACGTTCCTTTCCTTTTCCTAACACTGCGCCCATTCATGGCCTGGGAGCGTCCGGCCTGACGCACACTCAGCGTTCACCCTCCATGGTGAAAGGTGACTGCGAGGGTCCAGCTGATAAATCACAGATCACCCACTGGGTCACTGTCATCAAGCTCGGAGCACTTTGGGGCTGGGGTGATAAGCGCAGGAAATATCCAGCTACGTTATAGATCATCAATAGTAAATCTGCAGCGACGGAGCTGACAGCTCTGGTATAGGGGGTCATTCCGAGTTGATCGCTCGCTAGCAGTTTTTAGCAGCCGTGCAAACGCTATGCCGCCGCCCTCTGGGAGTGTATTTTAGCTTAGCAGAAGTGCGAACGAAAGGATCGCAGAGGGTCTACAAAAAAAAATTGTAAAGTTTCAGAGTAGCTCCAGATCTACTCAGCGCTTGCAATCACTTCAGACTGTTCAGTTCCGGATTTGACGTCACAAACACGCCCTGCGTTCTCCTAGCCACGCCTGCGTTTTTCCTGGCACGCCTGCGTTTTTCCGAACACTCCCTGAAAACGGTCAGTTGACACCCAGAAACGCCCACTTCACGTCAATCACTCTGCGGTGGACATTGCGAATGAAAAGCTTCGCTAGATCTTGTGTAAAACTACATCGGCTGTTGTGAAAGTACGTCGCGCGTGCGCATTGCGCCGCATACGCATGCACAGAAGTGCCGCTTTTTCACTTAATCGCTGCACTGCGAACATTTAAATCTAGCGATCAACTCAGAATGACCCCCATAGTACACTAGCCCTACATCCTATATAATAGAAGGCTAACACTCCTCCTCACCTCTACTGGGGGAATTCAAGTGTTTTGTGCACCGGCGGCCACTAGATGGCGCCCCGATGGAGAGATTCAAGGGACATTACTGCTGTGTTGTTCCGTCGTTTTGACGGGCTGGTAACGAGTATCTAATGAACACCCAGCTTACATTCCAAACCGATAAAATAAACTAATTAGTTATTTGTGTATTTAAGCGATGACCTTTTCATAGTGTTTGGTTACCCGACCACGATTTCCAGGCCTGCCCCCACCCGGCTGCCGGATTTCAGCTTTACTTTCTACTAAGTTGAAAGAAGATAATAAAAGTTTAATAAAAACAAAATTAAAATAGCCAACATACATTAATTAATGCTTTACTCAAGGAACAAAGCATTGTTAGGTGAATAAACGATATTATTCAGTACAGGAGTTGTGGTGGCAGATCCGGCCCTAACCAATATGATGCCCTAGGCAAGTTTTTGGCTGGTGACCCCTAGCACCTCCGTTAGTTCCACCTCTGACCCTGCACCCCTTTCCCAGCACCATCACCCCTCACCGATAGCAGTCCTCATTTTGGTGCTTCTACCCCCTATATTTTAAATAGGAACAGTGTGCACATTGGCGCACAGTCCAAAAAGGGGCATGTTCTTGCTGGGGCATGGCCACACAATAGTACCCCCAATACAAATTACGCCACACAGTAGTGCAACGTTATTCACATTATATAATGCGATAGCGTCCCTTATTCACATTACATCACACAATAGTACCACCTTACCTTATATATGTTACTTCTCACAGTAGTGCCCCTTATTCACATTAAATCACACTGCATTGCTCCTCATTCACATTACACCACACCATATTGCTCTTTATTCACATTACACCACACAGTAGTGCCCCTTATTCACATTACACCACACCATATTGCTCTTTATTCACATTAGACCACACAGTAGTGCCCTATCTATACGTAACATATACACAGTAGTACACCTTATACACACAATGCCACACATTAGAAATGCATTTATACACATAATACCACACAGTAACGCGCCTTAGACATTATGCCAACCTTTATTAATGCCCTTATACACATAATGACACACAGAATGCCCCTTACACATATGCCGAACACTATTGCACAACCAACCCATCTGCAAACAGCACTCACACGGCCTCTTATTTGCATTGCTATATGGCTAGGATGCACAAGCAGCTTCTGCTGATTAAAATGATATGCAGCATGCCTATATACTGTGTGCGTCTGTGACTGTATTTGCATACAAAATGCTACGTTACAATGATTTCCAGGAATACACTGCAACGTAGCATTTTGTATGCAGATGCAGCCGCAGTCACACAGACTATAGGCATGCCGCATATTATTTTAATCAGCAGAAGCTGCTTGTGCCCCTAGGAATTCCAAATGCCCTAGGCATTTGCCTAGTTTGCCTATGCCTTGGGCCAGCTCTTTGTGGCGGCATATGTGCATCTGATATGGGGATGCCCACACTGACAAAAGCCGTTCCTCCATGTCGCTTCTGCTCAGGGGCGGAGAGCAGGATTCCGGCGACTTCTGCAGAAGAGGAGGAAGAAGGTAAGGGAAGAAGAGGACAGGAGTGAAAGTAGAAAGGGGAGGCTGGGAAGCAGGGACAGAGGGATAGTGCGGATGAGGGGCATAGAGGAATGGTGGGGGGGGGGGGGTAGGTAAATGGCAGAGGTAGGTGATGGGAGGGGGGTGCAGATGGCGACATGAGGGAAGTGGGAGAGCAGATGACAGGATGTAATAATGATATTGGTGGGGAGGGGCTGGGCAGAGGTTGGCGTGCAGCATGTGATCAGGCAGTACTGTGCCCCCCATGCACACACAATGGCCCCGTGCTGGTTCTATAGCAGGAGAGAGTATGATGATCTGCACAGGACAGGAGTGGCCCGTGGCGGAGCAACCAGGATTCAGGGGGACAATCCCAGCAGCCACTTGTAAATCATAGGCAGTGTACCCCTGGAAGAGCCCCCTGTGGTGCCCACTCAATGCCCCTGCGAGTACCCACAAGTTATCCCATTCCAAAGAGGAGCACTTTTCCCTGTTAGGCGGCCATCCCGGAAGCGCAGGAAGTCATACGTGGAATGTCATTTACACCTTGTGATGTTTTGGGCCGGTTTTAGCAATGACTGATACATACGTGTCTGAGGTGACGGTGTACCGGGCCACTATTTCTGCAGATACCACGTCTTTGCCCATGTGCGGTGCTGGGAGCGAGGAGCATAAAACACTTGTTACAATAAGAATCTCACTTTATAGATTGTCCAGGTTGCTGTGAGATGCGGCGAGCTGGGATTGCTTCTGTGACAGATGCCTGGTGCGCCCTGATGCAATTAAATAGGTGGTGGATCCGGGCACGGTGCCAGCCTGCCAGCTGTTGCCCAGTCCTGGCCTGAAGCTGCGGGAGGTGTGACTGGGAATGACGATTGTAATACAGTAATGTGAGAGGCAGCACCGGGGACAGGCGCGGGGTACAGAGGTACCGTATGATGCTGGAACGTACGGATGAGAAAATAACGCGTGGCAGGCTGGAAGTAAATAATTATCCGTCTCTGCCCGCGCTGCAGCAGAGGGGCGTCTTGTGTACGAGGGGTCACAGACAGTGCGACCAATAATAGAAAATGTGACATCGCCAAAAACATTGGTTCTTACCCCTAATTACTATAATAATACATTTTATTTATACAGCAGGACTCGCTTTCTACGCATCAGAAACAGCGCAGAGGTTACTATCACATCATGAAGAAAACAAACTGACAAACAATGAATTTAATGCAGGATTACCGCAGCCATTTGGATTAATACGTTCCACAGGTTACATAACCCACCCACAGAAGGTACCGGACGAGGCAGCCATTTTGGGCACGCTGCAGAGGTTACCCTGGGTGGAATAGGCAACACCTAGAAGAGAAGTTGCAGCGTATTACGGCTGGAGGCAGATTCCTTACATAGCCATCAGTATTTTTCCTCCTCCCCATGGGCGTACCAGACGAGGCAGCCATCTTGGGTGCACTACAAAGGTTACAATGTGTGAGATATGCCATACAGGGAAGTAAGACATATAGGTGGTCATTCCGAGTTGTTCGCTCGGTAATTTTCTTCGCATCGCAGCGATTTTCCGCTAATTGCGCATGCGCAATGTTCGCACTGCGACTGCGCCAAGTAAATTTGCTATGCAGTTAGGAATTTTACTCACGGCATTACGAGGTTTTTTCTTCATTCTGGTGATCGTAATGTGATTGACAGGAAGTGAGTGTTTCTGGGCGGAAACTGGCCGTTTTATGGGTGTGTGTGAAAAAACGCTACCGTTTCTGGGAAAACGCGGGAGTGTCTGGAGAAACGGGGGAGTGTCTGGGCGAACCCTGGGAGTGTTTGTGACGTCAAACCAGGAACGAAACTGACTGAACTTATCGCAGTTGCCGAGTAAGTCTCGAGCTACTCAGAAACTGCAAAGAAATTTCTATGCGCAATTCTGCTAATCTTTCGTTCGCAATTTTACTATGCTAATATTCACTCCCAGTAGGCGGCGGCTTAGCGTGTGCAAAGCTGCTAAAAGCAGCTTGCGAGCGAACAACTCGGAATGAGGGCCATATACGGGTGAGTGAAATGTGTATACTATGATACGCACTGCACGAATAGATCCGCGTGTTGCTCACCCGCCCAAGACAGAACCGTCGGAGGCACCAATTTGGGGCGCAGTGCGTAGGGTATATCTGGCAGGGTGCGCATTTAGCGGGGGTAGCTGAATACAGAGGCATAGAACGGCGGCATTACATCAATAGGGACAGCACTATAGAAACTATGGTAACGTTAATAAAAACTTTAAAATTAAATAATAATGGAAGAAACTGAACCAGCCGTATGATGTGTCCTGTGCCGCTCATTTGAACATACGATATTATCGCATCCAGCAGTTTGTGGCGTGTGACTGGGCCGCAGCACGAGACTGCACCCGAACCCAGCTTGTGACGTACGTGGTACCAATAGAATAATCACTGAGAGGGCATAACGGACAGCATGGATGGTGTAATGGTTAGCATTACCGCCTCACAGCACTGAGGTCATGGGTTCAATTCCCACCATGGCCCTAACTGTGTGGAGTTTGTATGTTCTCCCCGTACTTGCGTGGGTTTCCTCCGGGTACTCTGGTTTCCTCCCACACTCCATAAATATACTGGTAGGTTAATTGGCTCCCAACAATATTAACCCTAGTGTGACTGTGTCTGTGTGTCTATGTGATAGGGAGTATAGAGTGTAATCTCCACTGGGGCAGGGACTGAATATTCTCTGTACAGCGCTGCGGAATATGTGTGCGCTATACAAATAACTGGTAATAATAATAATAATAATAAGGAAACGAAAGTAGCACATAATGTGAGCAGGGCCAAACTCCAGCTCAGACTCCAGCCCCCTCCTCTCCTAAACCGCTTCACCGACCCTCAATAACAAGTGTAGATAAAATAACGTTCTCAGGGCCTAGATAAGCGCGGATCGCTAATTAGAGAATTCGCAAATTGAGCGATTATCGAACGACTGAGCATATGTAGCGTTCACTTTGCGCACATGCGTGGGGTAATAGCGACAGAAAATGCATACAGATCGTAAACGCACTGTAGCCGCTGTTTGATTGACAAGAAGCCGCCGTTTCTGGGCGGAAACCTGACGTTTTCTGGGTGTGTCAGAAAAAACGCAGGCATGCGCAGACGTTTTTGGGGAGGGTCTCTAACATCAGCGCAGACCACTACCAGCCCGTCTCAGTCGCAGATTACTGGCAGCGTCAGACCTACTCACATTCGCTCAGACGGCAAAGATTCTTCGATGTTCTGGGATTTGCGTATACATCTGCGAATGGATTGCGGACTGCGATTAAATCGCAATTTTGTATGGGTCATTTATTCTTTCTGATGTACTAGAGGGAAAATGCGGCCAATAGCCCGTTTTCGGAATTTGGGGGGTATTCAGCAGCAGTACTAACTGACAGGCAGAGGCGTTCACTGGGCATTATGGGCCAGCGACGTGGGGTTGGTGACGCGGCGTTGCGGGGGTGATGATGCGGCATTGGGCGGACGTAGTGTGGGAAATAAAGGCGGGTTTGGGGCACTCACACACGGCTGCTGCGACCCAGAAAATGGCTGCTCTGCTCCTGCCTTCGCAGCTTGGCTGCAGAGGCAGGGGGCATCCACAAACAAGCGATGTGAACGCAATTCAATTGCGATTGTATCGCTGCCGGCCATTTACACGCTGGGCGGGCCACAACATGTGATTTTATCATTAGCAGTTTTGCAATCTTAGTAAAACTGCTAATGAAGCTGAATGAGGTCCACTGGCCGCATTTCCCGTATGTACTAAGCCCTGCGTTTCCTCACGCTTCCTTCCTGAGAGGGATACAATTTGATCCCTCCCAGCACCCCCGCAGCTGCCGCCTCAGTGCACATGCACAGACGGACTCCTGGGGCTGAAACCCCGATATTACCCCGTAGGTATTACAGATTAAATGTACTGGCCTAGTAGTAAATAATGCGAATACAAATGATAACTATAAATAAAACTAACGTAATGTAGAACAACGTCAATGTTTCATCAGCATCAAATTCTTATTCTAAGAGAAGAAGGTGAAGAAGTAGAAAGTGGATTTGTTCCTGAAAACCGCCAGAATCCCGCTTCTCGGTGACTGAGGAGACGCAGAGTGCCCCGGGCTTATATCACTAATCCGCTGACATTCGCTTTGTGATATACAGATGTAGGACGCGATATTACACCGTCTGACACGATAAATGAACAATATAAAGAGCAGTCTGCAAATGATCTGAGGATGTAACGAGGGTGAGGATCTTGTTATGGAAAGACGTCATCAGGCTGCTATATAATATTATTTCCCCTGCAGGCTGCGGCTGCTGCCACCTTCATTTCAGCACCTGAAGAGGATCTCAGGCTGCCAGTCAGTGACCAGGGGTGACTACAGCGCCACCCGGGAATGATGGCAGACAGCGGTACTGCAGCACAGTAACTCGTATAACGCAGTACTTTGTGGGTGTTCTGATATTATCTAGCATGGAGAAACCTAAAACATAGGCCCTCATTCCGAGTTGATCGCTCGGTATTTTTCATCGCATCGCAGTGAAATTCCGCTTAGTACGCATGCGCAATATTCGCACTGCGACTGCGCCAAGTAATTTTACAATGGAGATAGTATTTTTACTCACGGCTTTTTCATCGTTCTGGCGATCGTAATGTGATTGACAGGAAATGGGTGTTACTGGGCGGAAACAGGCCGTTTTATGGGCGTGCGGGAAAAAACGCTACCGTTTCCGGAAAAAACGCAGGAGTGGCCGGGGAAACGGGGGAGTGTCTGGGCGAACGCTGGGTGTGTTTGTGACGTCAAAACAGGAACGACACTGACTGAACTGATCACAGATGCCGAGTAAGTCTGGAGCTACTCTGAAACTGCTAAGTAGTTAGTAATCGCAATATTGCGAATACATCGGTCGCAATTTTAAGAAGCTAAGATTCACTCCCAGTAGGCGGCGGCTTAGCGTGTGTAACTCTGCTAAAATCGCCTTGCGAGCGATCAACTCGGAATGAGGGCCCTAGTTATTTTTTATTGCGTTAGTGGCCATTACATACTATCGGGAGCACATTTCTGAATCCACCAAAGCAAAGACTATGTATGACCGCTTGCGGAGCCTAGCCAGAGGTGCCAAGAGTGGGGAGGGGCTACTGATTAATTGGGCATGGGCCACGCATGGTGCCCCCTGTAAGACATACTGCGCATACTGGGTTTTTACAGATATTGTTTGTGGGCATGGCCATCGCGCCACGATTTGCTAGGGATGGCCACCAGTGTGGTTACCATCGATGGCGATATGGCAGGTGGCCATCGATGGTTACCAAAAAATGTAATGGATGGCCATAGATGGTTTCACCAACCGATGGTCATCCCTGTTCTTTGACTGACATCCGTGGGCCAATCATAACCTGGGATTGGGGTTTTGTGGGTGTTGGGGGCGGAGCTATTCTATTAAAAAAAATTGTTTAAGCTGCGCTATTGAAGGAGGGAAACCATTTGGTTCTCCCTCATCAATGGCAAAAGCATTCATCAACCATCGATGATTCAGCATGGTCGATGGCCATCTCTATGATTAGTCCCCGCCTCCTACAGTACCTGGGCCCCAGTCTCTACAGCCCTGGCTGACGGCTTTTGCTCTGTATACGGCTCCGTAACTGAATGAGGATACAGGCGATGACGTGTCGCGTGCATTTCAGTTGTGTCCTCATTTGTGACACAAGGGGCACAGCTGTTTGTAACGGGCTGTTCTCACATAGGCAGAGTTCAGTGAAAGTGAGTCCATGGAACTGCGGGCTACGCAGAGCTGGTGGAAGGTAAATACGCCTGTTTCCAGACACGCCTTCTGCGCCAAGAGACAGCAGATAATTACTCTGTATATGGCGAATATGCTCATTTTTCCTGTGCGCGCACTACAGGGGCGCAGACCGCAGACTTGCGATCAGGACATCAGGATGCTTCCTCTTTGGCTGTCCTTCGGCCAAAATGGCCGCTCTCTGTGTGCGTCAATAACTCACATTTATTCTTCTGTCCTTTTCAAAGAATGAAATATACTTGCTCGGAGGAGACTCTACCTTTAACTCCGTGACATTTTATATTATGCCAAAGCAATATTCCCGTGCGCAAGTACCCTGAATTACGGCGAGCGTCTCGGAGCTGGCAGGGCCAGGTGGTTTACATTTGAGTCGTTTAAACGTCTTGTTTTCTTCGCTCGCCAAAGACACAATGTGCATTAGGGAAGAAGTGCGCTGCCTGTTAGGATAGGAGAATGGCCTCCGTTCAATTAATGAGCTGGAAACATAGCGACATTACGTAGTAAATGAGGTTTACATATGATAATGTTGGATTTGTCATGTAAAAGATTGCTTCCTTTCAACTCCATGAAAGGAGTAAATTTTGCTTTTGTACGGCTGGCACAAAGCTAATAAAAAGAAAAAAAGCCACTATGCCGCGCACGACAATAAGACGTCTATAATTCTAATGAGCTGAGGAGATTACTGTTATTTTGGCATCAAAGCAAATCTGTGCTAAATAATAAATAGTTTGAAAAGCAAAGAAACAGGGCGAGGGAAAAGGAGAAAAAATGAAAATGACATAAAATTCTGATATTTCCTTATTGCTGCTGCATCATAAGTGAATGATTTGTAAGTCTACTATAGAAAACATGAAACGTTAAATACAAAACGTTATTATGTGGCGGGCGCTGTGATCCGCGGGCGCCTATTTAGTTATAGAACGCTTTTCGTGTTCCGGGGGCTCGGGAAAGTCTCACCAAACTTCGCAGCAGAGGTGGCTCAGCAATTTGCAAACTTTTCTGAAACCTGACGAGAGTCTTGTACAGAGTTTTGTACTCGCAGAGGATTCATGTAAAATGGGAAGAATACAACGTATACAGTGACGGAGGAGAGATGAAACATTGAATTTTGCTTTAAGAGAAATGAACAAATCTGCACATTTAGGGACAGGCGATCGGCCATGGAGCGTCTGCAAGGTTCCTACGCTTCCACAAAAAGTGAATATGCAATTAAACATATACAGTACATTACCGTGAAACCCTCAATATACATTCATGTTAAGGATTCTGGAAACGGCAGTATGAAGCCACAATTTATATCACTGAGTTCCTGCCAGTGTTGCAGATTGGAAAGTCTAAACTAAACAGGTCCCAACTCCAATCTGCCCAGTCTGGGCCGGGGCCTGTAGTGCCACGTGCTATCGTCTGATATACCCCTGTTACACTCTATCCAGTCTGGGGCCTGTAGTGCCACGTGCTATCGTCTGATATACACCCCTGATACAAGCTGCCCAGCCTGGGGCCTGTAGTGCCACGTGCTATCGTCTGATATACCCCTGATACAAGCTGCCCAGTCTGGGGCCTGTAGTGCCACGTGCTATCGTCTGATATACCCCTGTTACACTCTATCCAGTCTGGGGCCTGTAATGCCACGTGCTATCGTCTGATATACACCCCTGATACAAGCTGCCCAGCCTGGGGCCTGTAGTGCCACGTGCTATCGTCTGATATGCCCCTGATACAAGCTGCTCAGTCTGGGGCCTGTAGTGCCACGTGCTATCGTCTGATATACCACTGATACAAGCTGCCCAGCCTGGGGTCTGTAGTGCCACGTGTTATCATCTGATATACCCCTGATACAAGCTGCCCAGCCTGGGGCCTGTAGTGCCACGTGTTATCATCTGATATACCACTGATGCAAGCTGCCCAGCCTGGGGTCTGTAGTGCCACGTGTTATCATCTGATATACCCCTGATAAAAGCTGCCCAGCCTGGGGCCTGTAGTGCCACGTGCTATCGTCTGATATACCCCTGATACAAGCTGCCCAGCCTGGGGCCTGTAGTGCCACGTGCTATCGTCTGATATACCACTGATACAAGCTGCCCAGCCTGGGGTCTGTAGTGCCATGTGTTATCATCTGATATACCCTTGATACAAGCTGCCCAGCCTGGGGTCTGTAGTACCACATGCTATCATCTGATATACCCCTGATACAAGCTGCCCAGCCTGGGGTCTGTAGTATCACGTGCTATCATCTGATATACCCGATACAAGCTGCCCAGCCTGGGGTCTGTAGTACTCATCTGATATACCCGATACAAGCTGCCCAGCCTGGGGTCTGTAGTGCCACGTGTTATCATCTGATATACCCCTGATACATGCTGCCCAGCCTGGGGCCTGTAGTTCCATGTGCTATCATCTGATATACCCCTGATACAAGCTGCCCAGCCTGGGGTCTGTAGTACCACGTGCTATCATCTGATATACCCCTGATACAAGCTGCCCAGCCTGAGGTCTGTAGTACCACGTGCTATCATCTGATATACCCGATAAAAGCTGCCCAGCCTGGGTCTGTAGTGCCACGTGTTATCATCTGATATACCCCTGATACAAGCTGCCCAGCCTGGGGTCTGTAGTGCCACGTGTTATCATCTGATATACCCCTGATACATGCTGCCCAGCCTGGGGTCTGTAGTGCCACGTGCTATCATCTGATATACCCCTGATACAAGCTGCCCAGCCTGGGGTCTGTAGTGCCACGTGTTATCATCTGATATACCCCTGATACAAGCTGCCCAGCCTGAGGTCTGTAGTACCACGTGCTATCATCTGATATACCCGATACAAGCTGCCCAGCCTGGGGTCTGTAGTGCCACGTGTTATCATCTGATATACCCGATACAAGCTGCCCAGTCTGGGGCCTGTAGTGTCACGTGCTACTCTGATATATCCCTGTTGTAGTCTGCCCAGTCTGGTGCTTGTAGTTCCACGTGCTACTGTTTGATATTCTCCTGATACACTCTGTCTAGTCTGGGGCATGTAGAGCCACGTGTTATCATCTGATATACCCCTTTTACACTCTGTCCAGTCTGGGGCATGTAGTGCCACGTGTTATCATCTGATATACCCCTTTTACACTCTGTCCAGTCTGGGGCATGTAGTGCCACGTGTTATCATCTGATATACCCCTTTTACACTCTGTCCAGTCTGGGGCATGTAGTGCCACGTGTTATCATCTGATATACCCCTTTTACACTCTGTCCAGTCTGGGGCATGTAGTGCCACATGCTATCATCTGATATACCCCTGTTAGACACTGTCCAGCCTGGGCCCTGTAGTACCACATGCTATCGTGTGCTATACCCCTGATACAATCTGCAACTGAGCACCAAACAGCTTTTCTAAGTTCACACAAAACATGAAGCCGTACAGATCACAGATGGAAGAGGCCAATGAAGATGTTCTGCGTACAGGGCATTGCGATAAGCCGCAGTTGCCATTTTGGAAATGGGCTGAAGTCAGCGTCATTTCAAAACAAAGATGATTTAAAAAGTATCAGCTGTAGGAGTGACAGTTGGAGCTGCGGAGAGAGGAGAGCGGGGGTGACTCTGGAGCTGAGAGAGAGAGGGGGGTGGAGGAAAAAACAGAAGAGTTGCTGGGATCTGTAGTACCACACAGAAAGCCAATCTGAGAGTTCTGTCCAATTATAAATCTAGATTGCTTTTGCATATGTTTTGTCTCCCATTATCCGTGTCTGGTTGGGGAAGCCTTACCTCTCTGCTGGGTGTGAACTGAGGAACTGCATTCAGTTTCCACCTGCACCACACCATCTGTATCCTTCCCAACGGGGTATTACACTATAATCTGCAGGAACGGAGGGGTGGGTGACTGTTACTCAAGGTGACCAAAGTCATAGTGGAATTTCCCAGTAGAACAGGGCAGAGTTCCGTCATGGAAACTTCCACTTTCGCCTTCTCTCGCCCTCCACACTACCTTTGTGAGTTCCGTATTTCATGATAGTTATTATCTATAAATAGAGCTGGAACCACAAGACATATTACTTATAGTACAGGCGAAAGCCGGCAGTAACCATTTAATGGGTGAGGTGAGCGAGAGTCTTATTTACACCAGCATTAGGGTATCTGGCCCAATGATACAGGCACAGGGACCAGCAATCCCCGCAGAGAAGGGGAAGAGAGGAGCCGCAGGCCCAGGGACCAGCAATTCCTGCAGAGAAGGGGAAGTGAGGAGCCGCAGGCCCAGGGACCAGCAATCCCCGCAGAGAAGGGGAAGAGAGGAGCCACAGGCCCAGGGACCAGCAATTCCTGCAGAGAAGGGGAAGTGAGGAGCCGCAGGCCCAGAGACCAACAATCCCTGCAGAGAAGGGGAAGTGAGGAGCCGCAGGCCCAGGGACCAGCAATCCCCGCAGAGAAGGGGAAGTGAGGAGCCGCAGGCCCAGGGACCAGCAATCCCCACAGAGAAGGGGAAGAGAGGAGCTGCAGGCCCAGGGACCAGCAATTCCTGCAGAGAAGGGGAAGTGAGGAGCCGCAGGCCCAGGGACCAGCAATTCCTGCAGAGAAGGGGAAGTGAGGAGCCACAGGCACAGGGACCAGCAATCCCAGCAGAGAAGGGGAAGAGAGGAGCCGCAGGCCCATGGACCAGCAATTCCTGCAGAGAAGGGGAAGTGAGGAGTGGCAGGCCCAGGGACCAACAATCCCTGCAGAGAAGGGGAAGTGAGGAGCCGCAGGCCCAGGGACCAGCAATCCCCGCAGAGAAGGGGAAGTGAGGAGCCGCAGGCCCAGGGACCAGCAATCCCCGCAGAGAAGGGGAAGTGAGGAGCTGCAGGCCCAGGGACCAGCAATCCCTGCAGAGAAGGGGAAGTGAGGAGCCGCAGGCCCAGGGACCAACAATCCCTGCAGAGAAGGGGAAGTGAGGAGCCGCAGGCCCAGGGACCAGCAATCCCCGCAGAGAAGGGGAAGAGAGGAGCCGCAGGCCCAGGGACCAGCAATCCCCACAGAGAAGGGGAAGTGAGGAGCCGCAGGCCCAGGGACCAACAATACCCGCAGAGAAGGGGAAGTGAGGAGCTGCAGGCCCAGGGACCAGCAATCCCTGCAGAGAAGGGGAAGTGAGGAACCGCAGGCCCAGGGACCAGCAATCCCTGCAGAGAAGGGGAACTGAGGAGCCGCAGGCCCAGGGACCAACAATACCCGCAGAGAAGGGGAAGTGAGGAGCTGCAGGCCCAGGGACCAGCAATCCCTGCAGAGAAGGGGAAGTAAGGAGCCGCAGGCCCAGGGACCAACAATCCCCGCAGAGAAGGGGAAGTGAGGAGCTGCAGGCCCAGGGACCAGCAATCCCTGCAGAGAAGGGGAAGTGAGGAGCTGCAGGCCCAGGGACCAACAATCCCCGCAGAGAAGGGGAAGTGAGGAGCTGCAGGCCCAGGGACCAGCAATCCATAGTTGCCGACTTTTGGGCTGCTCTCTCCGGGAGAGAGCAGCCAGTCGGCTCAGCAGGGGGGCGGGCAGTGAGCTGATGTGAGGAGGGGGGCGGGCCGGAGGTGGCACGGGGTGGGCCGGAGGCGGCACGGGGGCGGGCCAGAGCAGGGACTGGGGCGTGGCTGCTGGATCGCGTCATGCAAGCCACGCCCCCACCGTGTAATGCCGCAATTACCGGCATTATACAGTGGGGGGCGTGGCTTGCATGACGCGATTCAACAAGAATCGCATCATCGCCTGCCCGGACCGCCCACTTCACTCGCTAAGTGGGCAGCCGGGCAGGGGGGGACCCCTGTAATCGGGAGACTTGCCTGCTCTTCCGGGGGGCTAAGAGGGTCACCCGATTTTCAGGAGCCTCCCGGCCATTCCGGGAGGGTAGGCAAGTATGCAGCAATCCCCGCAGAGAAGGGGAAGTGAGGAGCTGCAGGCCCAGGGACCAGCAATCCCTGTAGAGAAGGGGAAGTGAGGAGCTGCAGGCCCAGGGACCAACAATCCCCGCAGAGAAGGGGAAGTGAGGAGCTGCAGGCCCAGGGACCAGCAATCCCCGCAGAGAAGGGGAAGTGAGGAGCTGCAGGCCCAGGGACAAACAATCCCCAGAGAGAAGGGGAAGTGAGGAGCTGCAGGCCCAGGGACCAACAATCCCCGCAGAGAAGGGGAAGTGAGGAGCTGCAGGCCCAGGGACCAGCAATCCCTGCAGAGAAGGGGAAGTGAGGAGCCGCAGGCCCAGGGACCAACAATCCCCTGAGAGAAGGGGAAGTGAGGAGCGGCAGACCCAGGGACCAGCAATCCCTGCAGAGAAGGGGAAGTGAGGAGCCGCAGGCCCAGGGACCAACAATCCCTGCAGAGAAGGGAAAGTGAGGAGCCGCAGGCCCAGGGACCAGCAATCCCCGCAGAGCAGGGGAAGTGAGGAGCCGCAGGCCCAGGGACCAGCAATCCCCGCAGAGAAGGGGAAGTGAGGAGCCGCAGGCCCAGGGACCAACAATCCCTGCACAGAAGGGGAAGTGAGGAGCCGCAGGCCCAGGGACCAGCAATCCCCGCAGAGAAGGGGAAGTGAGGAGCGGCAGGCCCAGGGACCAGCAATCCCTGCAGAGAAGGGGAAGTGAGGAGCCGCAGGCCCAGGGACCAACAATCCCTGCAGAGAAGGGGAAGTGAGGAGCCGCAGGCCCAGGGACCAGCAATCCCCGCAGAGCAGGGGAAGTGAGGAGCTGCAGGCCCAGGGACCAGCAATCCCTGCAGAGAAGGGGAAGTGAGGAGCTGCAGGCCCAGGGACTAGCAATCCCTGCAGAGAAGGGGAAGTGAGGAGCTGCAGGCCCAGGGACCAGCAATCCCTGCAGAGAAGGGGAAGTGAGGAGCCGCAGGCCCAGGGACCAGCAATCCCCGCAGAGAAGGGGAAGTGAGGAGCTGCAGGAGGCCCCTGTGACCAACCAGCTGCCCCAGCCACTGCCTGTCGGGAGAGACATCGTAGGGAAGAAGACATCAGAAGATGTGACAGCTGGATTTCACCGGCAATTCCCCCCCAGAGAGCAAGGACCCCAGCGGCAGGGACGTCGGCACCACAGGCATCGCTGAGCACACACCCAAACTGGCATCAGGACCCGAGAAGGACCCCTGCCTGAGGACAGCCCCACCCCGGAAGGGGAGGAGGAGACCCGCTGCTGTTGGAGCTGAGAAAGCTCCACACCTGCCAGCTACAGTAGCCCAGGCGCGCTGCGGAGTACAGGAGGAGCCGCAGCATGGGGGTGAGTAGGGGTAGGCTCTCCTTGTGGAACTTGTTCAAATGCCCAATCATTGCATGGACTGCTTATAGCTTAACCTGGCGCACTACAAGTACCACACCGGCCTGCTTGTGTTGAACTGTGTTTTATGTAACACTCATTTTATCGACTGTGTTATACAATTGACTGTTTACATTGTAATTTCCTAAAGGCCCTGGGCGATCTCAGCCTTAAAAAGGCGTTATTAAGGCGTTTATTGTAAGGCTTGTATCGTCCAGTGTGTATTAGAGATGTGCACTTGAAATTTTTCGGGTTTTGTGTTTTGGTTTTGGGTTCGGTTCCGCGGCCGTGTTTTGGGTTCGACCGCGTTTTGGCAAAACCTCACCGAATTTTTTTTGTCGGATTCGGGTGTGTTTTGGATTCGGGTGTTTTTTTCAAAAAACACTAAAAAACAGCTTAAATCATAGAATTTGGGGGTCATTTTGATCCCAAAGTATTATTAACCTCAAAAACCATAATTTCCACTCATTTTCAGTCTATTCTGAACACCTCACACCTCACAATATTATTTTTAGTCCTAAAATTTGCACCGAGGTCGCTGAATGACTAAGCTAAGCGACCCTAGTGGCCGACACAAACACCTGGCCCATTTAGGAGTGGCACTGCAGTGTCACGCAGGATGGCCCTTCCAAAAAACACTCCCCAAACAGCACATGACGCAAAGAAAAAAAGAGGCGCAATGAGGTAGCTGTGTGAGTAAGCTAAGCGACCCTAGTGGCCGACACAAACACCTGGCCCATCTAGGAGTGTCACTGCAGTGTCACGCAGGATGGCCCTTCCAAAAAACACTCCCCAAACAGCACATGACGCAAAGAAAAAAAGAGGCGCAATGAGGTAGCTGTGTGAGTAAGATAAGCGACCCTAGTGGCCGACACAAACACCTGGCCCATCTAGGAGTGGCACTGCAGTGTCACGCAGGATGGCCCTTCCAAAAAACACTCCCCAAACAGCACATGACGCAAAGAAAAATAGAGGCGCAATGAGGTAGCTGTGTGAGTAAGATAAGCGACCCTAGTGGCCGACACAAACACCTGGCCCATCTAGGAGTGGCACTGCAGTGTCACGCAGGATGGCCCTTCAAAAAAATACTCCCCAAACAGCACATGACGCAAAGTAAAATGA
Source organism: Pseudophryne corroboree (assembly GCF_028390025.1). Lineage (NCBI taxonomy): Eukaryota > Metazoa > Chordata > Amphibia > Anura > Myobatrachidae > Pseudophryne > Pseudophryne corroboree. The sequence goes on from NC_086451.1 coordinate 483,512,449, forward strand.
AAGAAAAAAGAGGTGCAAGATGGAATTGTCCTTGGGCCCTCCCACCCACCCTTATGTTGTATAAACAGGACATGCACACTTTAACCAACCCATCATTTCAGTGACAGGGTCTGCCACACGACTGTGACTGAAATGACGGGTTGGTTTGGACCCCCACCAAAAAAGAAGCAATTAATCTCTCCTTGCACAAACTGGCTCTACAGAGGCAAGATGTCCACTAGGGATGAGCGGGTTCGGTTCCTCGGAATCCGAACCCGCCCGAACTTCATGTTTTTTTACACGGGGCCGAGCGACTCGGATCTTCCCGCCTTGCTCGGTTAACCCGAGCGCGCCCGAACGTCATCATCCCGCTGTCGGATTCTCGCGAGGCTCGGAATCTATCGCGAGACTCGGATTCTATATAAGGAGCCGCGCGTCGCCGCCATTTTCACACGTGCATTGAGATTCATAGGGAGAGGACGTGGCTGGCGTCCTCTCCGTTTATAGAGAAGAGAGTGAGACAGTAGAGAGAGACACAGTAGTAATTTTGGGGAGCATTAGGAGGAGTACTAGTTACTTGCTGAAGTGATAGATAGTGTGACTGTATATTATCTGACTTGTGGGGGAGACACTGACAGTGGGGAGCAGTTAGAGTCTGAGAGCAGGACTCAGGAGTACATATAACGTACAGTGCACACTTTTGCTGCCAGAGTGCCACACTGCCATTGTGACCACACTGACCACCAGTATAATATATATTGTGATTGTCTGCTTAGGAGTACTACTTGCAAGTTGCTGATAGTGTGACCAGTGACCTGACCACCAGTCACCACCAGTTTAATATATATATATATATATATATATATAATTGTATATAATATATATATAATATTGTATACCACCTACCCGTGTTTTTTTCTTTTTCTTTCTTCTTTATACATACTACTATAGTAGCTTACTGTAGCAGTCTGCGGTACTGCTGAGCTGACTGTGTCCAGCAGGTCCGTCATCAGTCATTACATAATAAATATATATACCTGTCCGGCTGCAGTACTAGTGATATTATATATATATATATATATATTGATTTCATCTCATTATCATCCAGTCTATATTAGCAGCAGACACAGTACGGTAGTCCACGGCTGTAGCTACCTCTGTGTCGGCAGTCGCTCGTCCATCCATAATTGTATACCACCTACCCGTGGTTTTTTTTTTTTCTTTCTTCTTTATACATACTACTATAGTAGCTTACTGTAGCAGTCTGCGGTGCTGCTGAGCTGACAGTGTCCAGCAGGTCCGTCATCAGTCATTACATAATAAATATATCTACCTGTCCGGCTTCAGTACTAGTGTGATATAATATATATTGATTTCATCTCATTATCATCCAGTCTATATTAGCAGCAGACACAGTACGGTAGTCCACGGCTGTAGCTACCTCTGTGTCGGCAGTCGCTCGTCCATCCATAATTGTATACCACCTACCCGTGTTTTTTTTTTTTTTCTTTCTTCTTTATACATACTACTATAGTAGCTTACTGTAGCAGTCTGCGGTGCTGCTGAGCTGACAGTGTCCAGCAGGTCCGTCATCAGTCATTACATAATAAATATATATACCTGTCCGGCTGCAGTACTAGTGATATTATATATATATATATTGATTTCATCTCATTATCATCCAGTCTATATTAGCAGCAGACACAGTACGGTAGTCCACGGCTGTAGCTACCTCTGTGTCGGCAGTCGCTCGTCCATCCATAATTGTATACCACCTACCCGTGGTTTTTTTTTTCTTTCTTCTTTATACATACTACTATAGTAGCTTACTGTAGCAGTCTGCGGTGCTGCTGAGCTGACAGTGTCCAGCAGGTCCGTCATCAGTCATTACATAATAAATATATCTACCTGTCCGGCTGCAGTACTAGTGTGATATAATATATATTGATTTCAGCTCATTATCATCCAGTCTATATTAGCAGCAGACACAGTACGGTAGTCCACGGCTGTAGCTACCTCTGTGTCGGCAGTCGCTCGTCTATCCATAATTGTATACCACCTACCCGTGTTTTTTTTTTTCTTTCTTCTTTATACATACTACTATAGTAGCTTACTGTAGCAGTCTGCGGTGGTGCTGAGCTGACAGTGTCCAGCAGGTCCGTCATCAGTCATTACATAATAAATATATATACCTGTCCGGCTGCAGTACTAGTGATATTATATATATATATATATATATATATATATATTAATTTCATCTCCTTATCATCCAGTCTATATTAGCAGCAGACACAGTACGGTAGTCCACGGCTGTAGCTACCTCTGTGTCGGCAGTTGCTCGTCCATCCATAATTGTATACCACCTACCCGTGTTTTTTTTTTTCTTTCTTCTTTATACATACTACTATAGTAGCTTACTGTAGCAGTCTGCGGTGCTGCTGAGCTGACAGTGTCCAGCAGGTCCGTCATCAGTCATTACATAATAAATATATATACCTGTCCGGCTGCAGTACTAGTGATATTATATATATATATATATTGATTTCATCTCATTATCATCCAGTCTATATTAGCAGCAGACACAGTACGGTAGTCCACGGCTGTAGCTACCTCTGTGTCGGCAGTCGCTCGTCCATCCATAATTGTATACCACCTACCCGTGGTTTATTTTTTCATTCTTCTTTATACATACTACTATAGTAGCTTACTGTAGCAGTCTGCGGTGCTGCTGAGCTGACAGTGTCCAGCAGGTCCGTCATCAGTCATTACATAATAAATATATCTACCTGTCCGGCTGCAGTGCTAGTGTGATATAATATATATTGATTTCATCTCATTATCATCCAGTCTATATTAGCAGCAGACACAGTACGGTAGTCCACGGCTGTAGCTACCTCTGTGTCGGCAGTCGCTCGTCCATCCATAATTGTATACCACCTACCCGTGTTTTTTTTTTTTCTTTCTTCTTTATACATACTACTATAGTAGCTTACTGTAGCAGTCTGCGGTGCTGCTGAGCTGACAGTGTCCAGCAGGTCCGTCATCAGTCATTACATAATAAATATATATACCTGTCCGGCTGCAGTACTAGTGATATTATATATATATATATATATATATATATATATTAATTTCATCTCCTTATCATCCAGTCTATATTAGCAGCAGACACAGTACGGTAGTCCATGGCTGTAGCTACCTCTGTGTCGGCAGTCGCTCGTCCATCCATAATTGTATACCACCTACCCGTTTTTTTTTTCTTTCTTCTTTATACATACTACTATAGTAGCTTACTGTAGCAGTCTGCGGTGCTGCTGAGCTGACAGTGTCCAGCAGGTCCGTCATCAGTCATTACATAACAAATATATATACCTGTCCGGCTGCAGTACTAGTGATATTATATATATATATATATATTAATTTCATCTCCTTATCATCCAGTCTATATTAGCAGCAGACACAGTACGGTAGTCCACGGCTGTAGCTACCTCTGTGTCGGCAGTCGCTCGTCCATCCATAAGTATACTAGTATCCATCCATCTCCATTGTTTACCTGAGGTGCCTTTTAGTTGTGCCTATTAAAATATGGAGAACAAAAATGTTGAGGTTCCAAAATTAGGGAAAGATCAAGATCCACTTCCACCTCGTGCTGAAGCTGCTGCCACTAGTCATGGCCGAGACAATGAAATGCCAGCAACGTCGTCTGCCAAGGCCGATGCCCAATGTCATAGTACAGAGCATGTAAAATCCAAAACACCAAATATCAGTAAAAAAAGGACTCCAAAATCTAAAATAAAATTGTCGGAGGAGAAGCGTAAACTTGCCAATATGCCATTTACCACACGGAGTGGCAAGGAACGGCTGAGGCCCTGGCCTATGTTCATGGCTAGTGGTTCAGCTTCACATGAGGATGGAAGCACTCAGCCTCTCGCTAGAAAACTGAAAAGACTCAAGCTGGCAAAAGCACCGCAAAGAACTGTGCGTTCTTCGAAATCCCAAATCCACAAGGAGAGTCCAATTGTGTCGGTTGCGATGCCTGACCTTCCCAACACTGGACGTGAAGAGCATGCGCCTTCCACCATTTGCACGCTCCCTGCAAGTGCTGGAAGGAGCACCCGCAGTTCAGTTCCTGATAGTCAGATTGAAGATGTCAGTGTTGAAGTACACCAGGATGAGGAGGATATGGGTGTTGCTGGCGCTGGGGAGGAAATTGACAAGGAGGATTCTGATGGTGAGGTGGTTTGTTTAAGTCAGGCACCCGGGGAGACACCTGTTGTCCGTGGGAGGAATAGGGCCGTTGACATGCCTGGTGAAAATACCAAAAAAATCAGCTCTTCGGTGTGGAAGTATTTCACCAGAAATGCGGACAACATTTGTCAAGCCGTGTGTTGCCTTTGTCAAGCTGTAATAAGTAGGGGTAAGGACGTTAACCACCTCGGAACATCCTCCCTTATACGTCACCTGCAGCGCATTCATAATAAGTCAGTGACAAGTTCAAAAACTTTGGGCGACAGCGGAAGCAGTCCACTGACCAGTAAATCCCTTCCTCTTGTAACCAAGCTCACGCAAACCACCCCACCAACTCCCTCAGTGTCAATTTCCTCCTTCCCCAGGAATGCCAATAGTCCTGCATGCCATGTCACTGGCAATTCTGACGAGTCCTCTCCTGCCTGGGATTCCTCCGATGCATCCTTGCGTGTAACGCCTACTGCTGCTGGCGCTGCTGTTGTTGCTGCTGGGAGTCGATGGTCATCCCAGAGGGGAAGTCGTAAGCCCACTTTTACTACTTCCACCAAGCAATTGACTGTCCAACAGTCCTTTGCGAGGAAGATGAAATATCACAGCAGTCATCCTGTTGCAAAGCGGATAACTGAGGCCTTGACAACTATGTTGGTGTTAGACGTGCGTCCGGTATCCGCCGTTAGTTCACAGGGAACTAGACAATTTATTGAGGCAGTGTGCCCCCGTTACCAAATACCATCTAGGTTCCACTTCTCTAGGCAGGCGATACCGAGAATGTACACGGACGTCAGAAAAAGACTCACCAGTGTCCTAAAAAATGCAGTTGTACCCAATGTCCACTTAACCACGGACATGTGGACAAGTGGAGCAGGGCAGGGTCAGGACTATATGACTGTGACAGCCCACTGGGTAGATGTATGGACTCCCGCCGCAAGAACAGCAGCGGCGGCACCAGTAGCAGCATCTCGCAAACGCCAACTCTTTCCTAGGCAGGCTACGCTTTGTATCACCGCTTTCCAGAATACGCACACAGCTGAAAACCTCTTACGGCAACTGAGGAAGATCATCGCGGAATGGCTTACCCCAATTGGACTCTCCTGTGGATTTGTGGCATCGGACAACGCCAGCAATATTGTGTGTGCATTAAATATGGGCAAATTCCAGCACGTCCCATGTTTTGCACATACCTTGAATTTGGTGGTGCAGAATTTTTAAAAAAACGACAGGGGCGTGCAAGAGATGCTGTCGGTGGCCAGAAGAATTGCGGGACACTTTCGGCGTACAGGCACCACGTACAGAAGACTGGAGCACCACCAAAAACGCCTGAACCTGCCCTGCCATCATCTGAAGCAAGAAGTGGTAACGAGGTGGAATTCAACCCTCTATATGCTTCAGAGGTTGGAGGAGCAGCAAAAGGCCATTCAAGCCTATACAATTGAGCACGATATAGGAGGTGGAATGTACCTGTCTCAAGCGCAGTGGAGAATGATTTCAACGTTGTGCAAGGTTCTGCAACCTTTTGAACTTGCCACACGTGAAGTCAGTTCAGACACTGCCAGCCTGAGTCAGGTCATTCCCCTCATCAGGCTTTTGCAGAAGAAGCTGGAGGCATTGAAGGAGGAGCTAAAAGGGAGCGATTCCGCTAGGCATGTGGGACTTGTGGATGGAGCCCTTAATTCGCTTAACAAGGATTCACGGGTGGTCAATCTGTTGAAATCAGAGCACTACATTTTGGCCACCGTGCTCGATCCTAGATTTAAAACCTACCTTTGATCTCTCTTTCCGGCAGACACAAGTCTGCTGGGGTTCAAAGACCTGCTGGTGACAAAATTGTCAAGTCAAGCGGAACGCGACCTGTCAACATCTCCTCCTTCACATTCTCCCGCAACTGGGGGTGCGAGGAAAAGGCTCAGAATTCCGAGCCCACCCGCTGGCGGTGATGCAGGGCAGTCTGGAGCGACTGCTGATGCTGACATCTGGTCCGGACTGAAGGACCTGACAACGATTACGGACATGTCGTCTACTGTCACTGCATATGATTCTCTCACCATTGAAAGAATGGTGGAGGATTATATGAGTGACCGCATCCAAGTAGGCACGTCACACAGTCCGTACTTATACTGGCAGGAAAAAGAGGCAATTTGGAGGCCCTTGCACAAACTGGCTTTATTCTACCTAAGTTGCCCTCCCACAAGTGTGTACTCCGAAAGAGTGTTTAGTGCCGCCGCTCACCTTGTCAGCAATCTGCGTACGAGGTTACTTCCAGAAAATGTGGAGAAGATGATGTTCATTAAAATGAATTATAATCAATTCCTCCGTGGAGACATTGACCAGCAGCAATTGCCTCCACAAAGTACACAGGGAGCTGAGATGGTGGATTCCAGTGGGGACGAATTGATAATCTGTGAGGAGCGGGATGTACACGGTGATATATCGGAGGATGATGATGAGGTGGACATCTTGCCTCTGTAGAGCCAGTTTGTGCAAGGAGAGATTAATTGCTTCTTTTTCGGTGGGGGTCCAAACCAACCCGTCATTTCAGTCACAGTCGTGTGGCAGACCCTGTCACTGAAATGATGGGTTGGTTAAAGTGTGCATGTCCTGTTTATACAACATAAGGGTGGGTGGGAGGGCCCAAGGACAATTCCATCTTGCACCTCTTTTTTCTTTCATTTTTATTTGCGTCATGTGCTGTTTGGGGAGTGTTTTTTGGAAGGGCCATCCTGCGTGACACTGCAGTGCCACTCCTAGATGGGCCAGGTGTTTGTATCGGCCACTAGGGTCGCTTATCTTACTCACACAGCTACCTCATTGCGCCTCTTTTTTTCTTCTTTGCGTCATGTGCTGTTTGGGGAGTGTTTTTTGGAAGGGCCATCCTGCGTGACACTGCAGTGCCACTCCTAGATGGGCCAGGTGTTTGTGTCGGCCACTAGGGTCGCTTATCTTACTCACACAGCTACCTCATTGCGCCTCTTTTTTTCTTCTTTGCGTCATGTGCTGTTTGGGGAGTGTTTTTTGGAAGGGCCATCCTGCGTGACACTGCAGTGCCACTCCTAGATGGGCCAGGTGTTTGTGTCGGCCACTAGGGTCGCTTAGCTTAGTCATCCAGCGACCTCGGTGCAAATTTTAGGACTAAAAATAATATTGTGAGGTGTGAGGTATTCAGAATAGACTGAAAATGAGTGGAAATTATGGTTTTTGAGGTTAATAATACTTTGGGATCAAAATGACCCCCAAATTCTATGATTTAAGCTGTTTTTTAGGGTTTTTTGAAAAAAAACACCCGAATCCAAAACACACCCGAATCCGACAAAAAAAATTCGGTGAGGTTTTGCCAAAACGCGGTCGATCCCAAAACACGGCCGCGGAACCGAACCCAAAACCAAAACACAAAACCCGAAAAATTTCAAGTGCACATCCCTAATGTCCACCTCATCATCATCCTCCGATATATCACCGTGTACATCCCCCTCCTCACAGATTATCAATTCGTCCCCACTGGAATCCACCATCTCAGCTCCCTGTGTACTTTGTGGAGGCAATTGCTGCTGGTCAATGTCTCCACGGAGGAATTGATTATAATTCATTTTAATGAACATCATCTTCTCCACATTTTCTGGAAGTAACCTCGTACGCCGATTGCTGACAAGGTGAGCGGCGGCACTAAACACTCTTTCGGAGTACACACTTGTGGGAGGGCAACTTAGGTAGAATAAAGCCAGTTTGTGCAAGGGCCTCCAAATTGCCTCTTTTTCCTGCCAGTATAAGTACGGACTGTCTGACGTGCCTACTTGGATGCGGTCACTCATATAATCCTCCACCATTCTTTCAATGGGGAGAGAATCATATGCAGTGCCAGTAGACGACATGTCCGTAATCGTTGGCAGGTCCTTCAGTCCGGACCAGATGTCAGCATCAGCAGTCGCTCCAGACTGCCCTGCATCACCGCCAGCGGGTGGGCTCGGAATTCTGAGCCTTTTCCTCGCACCCCCAGTTGCGGGAGAATGTGAAGGAGGAGATGTTGACAGGTCGCGTTCCGCTTGACTTGACAATTTTCTCACCAGCAGGTCTTTGAACTAGAGATGTGCACTTGAAATTTTTCGGGTTTTGTGTTTTGGTTTTGGGTTCGGTTCCGCGGCCGTGTTTTGGGTTCGACCGCGTTTTGGCAAAACCTCACCGATTTTTTTTTGTCGGATTCGGGTGTGTTTTGGATTCGGGTGTTTTTTTCAAAAAATACTAAAAAAACTGCTTAAATCATAGAATTTGGGGGTCATTTTGATCCCAAAGTATTATTAACCTCAAAAACCATAATTTACACTCATTTTCAGTCTATTCTGAATACCTCACACCTCACAATATTATTTTTAGTCCTAAAATTTGCACCGAGGTCGCTGGATGACTAAGCTAAGCGACCCTAGTGGCCGACACAAACACCTGGCCCATCTAGGAGTGGCACTGCAGTGTCACGCAGGATGTTCCTTCCAAAAAACCCTCCCCAAACAGCACATGACGCAAAGAAAAAAAGAGGCGCAATGAGGTAGCTGTGTGAGTAAGCTAAGCGACCCTAGTGGCCGACACAAACACCTGGCCCATCTAGGAGTGGCACTGCAGTGCCACGCAGGATGTCCCTTCCAAAAAACCCTCCCCAAACAGCACATGACGCAAAGAAAAAAAGAGGCGCAATGAGGTAGCTGTGTGAGTAAGATAAGCGACCCTAGTGGCCGACACAAACACCGGGCCCATCTAGGAGTGGCACTGCAGTGGCACGCAGGATGGCCCTTCCAAAAAACTCTCCCCAAACAGCACATGACGCAAAGAAAAAAAGAGGCGCAATGAGGTAGCTGTGTGAGTAAGATAAGCGACCCTAGTGGCCGACACAAACACCGGGCCCATCTAGGAGTGGCACTGCAGTGTCACGCAGGATGTCCCTTCCAAAAAACCCTCCCCAAACAGCACATGACGCAAAGAAAAAAAGAGGCGCAATGAGGTAGCTGTGTGAGTAAGCTAAGCGACCCTAGTGGCCGACACAAACACCGGGCCCATCTAGGAGTGGCACTGCAGTGTCACGCAGGATGTCCCTTCCAAAAAACCCTCCCCAAACAGCACATGACGCAAAGAAAAAAAGAGGCGCAATGAGGTAGCTGTGTGAGTAAGATAAGCGACCCTAGTGGCCGACACAAACACCGGGCCCATCTAGGAGTGGCACTGCAGTGTCACGCAGGATGTCCCTTCCAAAAAACCCTCCCCAAACAGCACATGACGCAAAGAAAAAAAGAGGCGCAATGAGGTAGCTGTGTGAGTAAGATAAGCGACCCTAGTGGCCGACACAAACACCTGGCCCATCTAGGAGTGGCACTGCAGTGTCACGCAGGATGTCCCTTCCAAAAAACCCTCCCCAAACAGCACATGACGCAAATAAAAATGAGAGAAAAAAGAGGTGCAAGATGGAATTGTCCTTGGGCCCTCCCACCCACCCTTATGTTGTATAAACAGGACATGCACACTTTAACCAACCCATCATTTCAGTGACAGGGTCTGCCACACGACTGTGACTGAAATGACGGGTTGGTTTGGACCCCCACCTAAAAAGAAGCAATTAATCTCTCCTTGCACAAACTGGCTCTACAGAGGCAAGATGTCCACCTCATCATCATCCTCCGATATATCACCGTGTACATCCCCCTCCTCACAGATTATCAATTCGTCCCCACTGGAATCCACCATCTCAGCTCCCTGTGTACTTTGTGGAGGCAATTGCTGCTGGTCAATGTCTCCACGGAGGAATTGATTATAATTAATTTTAATGAACATCATCTTCTCCACATTTTCTGGATGTAACCTCGTACGCCGATTGCTGACAAGGTGAGCGGCGGCACTAAACACTCTTTCGGAGTACACACTTGTGGGAGGGCAACTTAGGTAGAATAAAGCCAGTTTGTGCAAGGGCCTAAAAATTGCCTCTTTTTCCTGCCAGTATAAGTACGGACTGTGTGACGTGCCTACTTGGATGCGGTCACTCATATAATCCTCCACCATTCTTTCAATGGTGAGAGAATCATATGCAGTGACAGTAGACGACATGTCCGTAATCGTTGTCAGGTCCTTCAGTCCTGACCAGATGTCAGCATCAGCAGTCGCTCCAGACTGCCCTGCATCACCGCCAGCGGGTGGGCTCGGAATTCTGAGCCTTTTCCTCGCACCCCCAGTTGCGGGAGAATGTGAAGGAGGAGATGTTGACAGGTCGCGTTCCGCTTGACTTGACAATTTTGTCACCAGCAGGTCTTTGAACCCCAGCAGACTTGTGTCTGCCGGAAAGAGAGATCCAAGGTAGGCTTTAAATCTAGGATCGAGCACGGTGGCCAAAATGTAGTGCTCTGATTTCAACAGATTGACCACCCGTGAATCCTTGTTAAGCGAATTAAGGGCTCCATCCACAAGTCCCACATACCTAGCGGAATCGCTCCGTGTTAGCTCCTCCTTCAATGTCTCCAGCTTCTTCTGCAAAAGCCTGATGAGGGGAATGACCTGACTCAGGCTGGCAGTGTCTGAACTGACTTCACGTGTGGCAAGTTCAAAGGGCATCAGAACCTTGCACAATGTTGAAATCATTCTCCACTGCGCTTGAGACAGGTGCATTCCACCTCCTATATCGTGCTGAATTGTATAGGCTTGAATGGCCTTTTGCTGCTCCTCCAACCTCTGAAGCATATAGAGGGTTGAATTCAACCTCGTTACCACTTCTTGCTTCAGATGATGGCAGGGCAGGTTCAGTTGTTTTTGGTGGTGCTCCAGTCTTCTGTACGTGGTGCCTGTACGCCGAAAGTGTCCCGCAATTCTTCTGGCCACCGACAGCATCTCTTGCACGCCCCTGTCGTTTTTAAAAAAATTCTGCACCACCAAATTCAAGGTATGTGCAAAACATGGGACGTGCTGGAATTTGCCCATATTTAATGCACACACAATATTGCTGGCGTTGTCCGATGCCACAAATCCACAGGAGAGTCCAATTGGGGTAAGCCATTCCGCGATGATCTTCCTCAGTTGCCGTAAGAGGTTTTCAGCTGTGTGCGTATTCTGGAAAGCGGTGATACAAAGCGTAGCCTGCCTAGGAAAGAGTTGGCGTTTGCGAGATGCTGCTACTGGTGCCGCCGCTGCTGTTCTTGCGGCGGGAGTCCATACATCTACCCAGTGGGCTGTCACAGTCATATAGTCCTGACCCTGCCCTGCTCCACTTGTCCACATGTCCGTGGTTAAGTGGACATTGGGTACAACTGCATTTTTTAGGACACTGGTGAGTCTTTTTCTGACGTCCGTGTACATTCTCGGTATCGCCTGCCTAGAGAAGTGGAACCTAGATGGTATTTGGTAACGGGGGCACACTGCCTCAATAAATTGTCTAGTTCCCTGTGAACTAACGGCGGATACCGGACGCACGTCTAACACCAACATAGTTGTCAAGGCCTCAGTTATCCGCTTTGCAGCAGGATGACTGCTGTGATATTTCATCTTCCTCGCAAAGGACTGTTGGACAGTCAATTGCTTACTGGAAGTAGTACAAGTGGGCTTACGACTTCCCCTCTGGGATGACGATCGACTCCCAGCAGCAACAACAGCAGCGCCAGCAGCAGTAGGCATTACACTCAAGGATGCATCGGAGGAATCCCAGGCAGGAGAGGACTCGTCAGAATTGCCAGTGACATGGCCTGCAGGACTATTGGCATTCCTGGGGAAGGAGGAAATTGACACTGAGGGAGTTGGTGGGGTGGTTTGCGTGAGCTTGGTTACAAGAGGAAGGGATTTACTGGTCAGTGGACTGCTTCCGCTGTCGCCCAAAGTTTTTGAACTTGTCACTGACTTATTATGAATGCGCTGCAGGTGACGTATAAGGGAGGATGTTCCGAGGTGGTTAACGTCCTTACCCCTACTTATTACAGCTTGACAAAGGCAACACACGGCTTGACAAATGTTGTCCGCATTTCTGGTGAAATACTTCCACACCGAAGAGCTGATTTTTTTGGTATTTTCACCAGGCATGTCAACGGCCCTATTCCTCCCACGGACAACAGGTGTCTCCCCGGGTGCCTGACTTAAACAAACCACCTCACCATCAGAATCCTCCTGGTCAATTTCCTCCCCAGCGCCAGCAACACCCATATCCTCCTCATCCTGGTGTACTTCAACACTGACATCTTCAATCTGACTATCAGAAACTGGACTGCGGGTGCTCCTTCCAGCACTTGCAGGGGGCGTGCAAATGGTGGAAGGCGCATGCTCTTCACGTCCAGTGTTGGGAAGGTCAGGCATCGCAACCGACACAATTGGACTCTCCTTGTGGATTTGGGATTTCGAAGAACGCACAGTTCTTTGCGGTGCTTTTGCCAGCTTGAGTCTTTTCATTTTTCTAGCGAGAGGCTGAGTGCTTCCATACTCATGTGAAGCTGAACCACTAGCCATGAACATAGGCCAGGGCCTCAGCCGTTCCTTGCCACTCCGTGTGGTAAATGGCATATTGGCAAGTTTACGCTTCTCCTCCGACAATTTTATTTTAGGTTTTGGAGTCCTTTTTTTACTGATATTTGGTGTTTTGGATTTGACATGCTCTGTACTATGACATTGGGCATCGGCCTTGGCAGACGACGTTGCTGGCATTTCATCGTCTCGGCCATGACTAGTGGCAGCAGCTTCAGCACGAGGTGGAAGTGGATCTTGATCTTTCCCTAATTTTGGAACCTCAACATTTTTGTTCTCCATATTTTAATAGGCACAACTAAAAGGCACCTCAGGTAAACAATGGAGATGGATGGATACTAGTATACTTATGGATGGACTGCCGAGTGCCGACACAGAGGTAGCTACAGCCGTGGACTACCGTACTGTGTCTGCTGCTAATATAGACTGAATGATAATGAGATGAAATCAATATAATATCACTAGTACTGCAGCCGGACAGGTATGTATATTTATTATGTAATGACTGATGACGGACCTGCTGGACACTGTCAGCTCAGCAGCACCGCAGACTGCTACAGTAAGCTACTATACTATAGTAGTATGTACAAAGAAGAAAGAAAAAGAAAAAACCACGGGGAGGTGGTATACAATTATGGATGGACTGCCGAGTGCCGACACAGAGGTAGCTACAGCCGTGGACTAACGTACTGTGTCTGCTGCTAATATAGACTGGATGATAATGAGATGAAATCAATATAATATCACTAGTACTGCAGCCGGACAGGTATGTATATTTATTATGTAATGACTGATGATGGACCTGCTGGACACTGTCAGCTCAGCAGCACCGCAGACTGCTACAGTAAGCTACTATACTATAGTAGTATGTACAAAGAAGAAAGAAAAAAAAAAACCACGGGGAGGTGGTATACAATTATGGATGGACTGCCGAGTGCCGACACAGAGGTAGCTACAGCCGTGGACTACCGTACTGTGTCTGCTGCTAATATAGACTGGATGATAATGAGATGAAATCAATATAATATCACTAGTACTGCAGCCGGACAGGTATGTATATTTATTATGTAATGACTGATGACGGACCTGCTGGACACTGTCAGCTCAGCAGCACCGCAGACTGCTACAGTAAGCTACTATACTATAGTAGTATGTACAAAGAAGAAAGAAAAAAAAATAAACCACGGGGAGGTGGTATACAATTATGGATGGACTGCCGAGTGCCGACACAGAGGTAGCTACAGCCGTGGACTAACGTACTGTGTCTGCTGCTAATATAGACTGGATGATAATGAGATGAAATCAATATAATATCACTAGTACTGCAGCCGGACAGGTATGTATATTTATTATGTAATGACTGATGACGGACCTGCTGGACACTGTCAGCTCAGCAGCACCGCAGACTGCTACAGTAAGCTACTATACTATAGTAGTATGTACAAAGAAGAAAGAAAAAAAAAAACCACGGGGAGGTGGTATACAATTATGGATGGACTGCCGAGTGCCGACACAGAGGTAGCTACAGCCGTGGACTAACGTACTGTGTCTGCTGCTAATATAGACTGGATGATAATGAGATGAAATCAATATAATATCACTAGTACTGCAGCCGGACAGGTATGTATATTTATTATGTAATGACTGATGACGGACCTGCTGGACACTGTCAGCTCAGCAGCACCGCAGACTGCTACAGTAAGCTACTATACTATAGTAGTATGTACAAAGAAGAAAGAAAAAAAATAAACCACGGGGAGGTGGTATACAATTATGGATGGACTGCCGAGTGCCGACACAGAGGTAGCTACAGCCGTGGACTAACGTACTGTGTCTGCTGCTAATATAGACTGGATGATAATGAGATGAAATCAATATAATATCACTAGTACTGCAGCCGGACAGGTATGTATATTTATTATGTAATGACTGATGACGGACCTGCTGGACACTGTCAGCTCAGCAGCACCGCAGACTGCTACAGTAAGCTACTATACTATAGTAGTATGTACAAAGAAGAAAGAAAAAAAAAAACCACGGGGAGGTGGTATACAATTATGGATGGACTGCCGAGTGCCGACACAGAGGTAGCTACAGCCGTGGACTAACGTACTGTGTCTGCTGCTAATATAGACTGGATGATAATGAGATGAAATCAATATAATATCACTAGTACTGCAGCCGGACAGGTATGTATATTTATTATGTAATGACTGATGACGGACCTGCTGGACACTGTCAGCTCAGCAGCACCGCAGACTGCTACAGTAAGCTACTATACTATAGTAGTATGTACAAAGAAGAAAGAAAAAAAAAAACCACGGGGAGGTGGTATACAATTATGGATGGACTGCCGAGTGCCGACACAGAGGTAGCTACAGCCGTGGACTAACGTACTGTGTCTGCTGCTAATATAGACTGGATGATAATGAGATGAAATCAATATAATATCACTAGTACTGCAGCCGGACAGGTATGTATATTTATTATGTAATGACTGATGACGGACCTGCTAGACACTGTCAGCTCAGCAGCACCGCAGACTGCTACAGTAAGCTACTATACTATAGTAGTATGTACAGAGAAGAAAGAAAAAAAAAAAAACCACGGGGAGGTGGTATACAATTATGGATGGACTGCCGAGTGCCGACACAGAGGTAGCTACAGCCGTGGACTAACGTACTGTGTCTGCTGCTAATATAGACGGGATGATAATGAGATGAAATCAATATATATGTATATATAATATCACTAGTACTGCAGCCGGACAGGTATATAATATATATTTATTATGTAATGACTGATGACGGACCTGCTGGACACTGTCAGCTCAGCAGCACCGCAGACTGCTACAGTAAGCTACTATAGTAGTATGTATAAAGAAGAATGAAAAAAAAAAAAACCACGGGTAGGTGGTATACAATATTATATATATATATATATATATATATTATATACAATTATATATATATATATATATATATATATATATATTAAACTGGTGGTGATTGATTATTAAACTGGTGGTCAGGTCACTGGTCACACTATCAGCAACTTGCAAGTAGTACTCCTAAGCAGACAATCACAAAATATATTATACTGGTCTGGTGGTCAGTGTGGTCACAATGGCAGTGTGGCACTGACTCTGGCAGCAAAAGTGTGCACTGTACGTTATATGTACTCCTGAGTCCTGCTCTCAGACTCTAACTGCTCCCCACTGTCAGTGTCTCCCCCACAAGTCAGATAATTAATACAGTCACACTATCTAATCTATATCACTTCAGCAAGTAGTAGTAGTATAGTAGTACTCCTCCTAATAATGCTCCCCAAAATTACTACTACTGTGTCTCTCTCTACTGTCTCACTCTCTTCTCTAAACGGAGAGGACGCCAGCCACGTCCTCTCCCTATGAATCTCAATGCACGTGTGAAAATGGCGGCGACGCGCGGCTCCTTATATAGAATCCGAGTCTCGCGATAGAATCCGAGCCTCGCGAGAATCCGACAGCGGGATGATGACGTTCGGGCGCGCTCGGGTTAACCGAGCAAGGCGGGAAGATCCGAGTCGCTCGGACCCGTGTAAAAAAACCTGAAGTTCGGGCGGGTTCGGATTCCGAGGAACCGAACCCGCTCATCTCTACTTTGAACCCCAGCAGACTTGTGTGTGCCGGAAAGAGAGATCCAAGGTAGGTTTTAAATCTAGGATCGAGCACGGTGGCCAAAATGTAGTGCTCTGATTTCAACAGATTGACCACCCGTGAATCCTTGTTAAGCGAATTAAGGGCTCCATCCACAAGTCCCACATGCCTAGCGGAATCGCTCTGTGTTAGCTCCTCCTTCAATGTCTCCAGCTTCTTCTGCAAAAGCCTGATGAGGGGAATGACCTGACTCAGGCTGGCAGTGTCTGAACTGACTTCACGTGTGGCAAGTTCAAAGGGCAGCAGAACCTTGCACAACGTTGAAATCATTCTCCACTGCGCTTGAGACAGGTGCATTCCACCTCCTATATCGTGCTCAATTGTATAGGCTTGAATGGCCTTTTGCTGCTCCTCCAACCTCTGAAGCATATATAGGGTTGAATTCCACCTCGTTACCACTTCTTGCTTCAGATGATGGCAGGGCAGGTTCAGGCGTTTTTGGTGGTGCTCCAGTCTTCTGTACGTGGTGCCTGTACGCCGAAAGTGTCCCGCAATTCTTCTGGCCACCGACAGCATCTCTTGCACGCCCCTCTCATTTTTAAAAAAATTCTGCACCACCAAATTCAAGGTATGTGCAAAACATGGGACGTGCTGGAATTTGCCCATATTTAATGCACACACAATATTGCTGGCGTTGTCCGATGCCACAAATCCACAGGAGAGTCCAATTGGGGTAAGCCATTCCGCGATGATCTTCCTCAGTTGCCGTAAGAGGTTTTCAGCTGTGTGCGTATTCTGGAAACCGGTGATACAAAGCGTAGCCTGCCTAGGAAAGAGTTGGCGTTTGCGAGATGCTGCTACTGGTGCCGCCGCTGCTGTTCTTGCGGCGAGAGTCCATACATCTACCCAGTGGGCTGTCACAGTCATATAGTCCTGACCCTGCCCTGCTCCACTTGTCCACATGTCCGTGGTTAAGTGGACATTGGGTACAACTGCATTTTTTAGGACACTGGTGAGTCTTTTTCTGACGTCCGTGTACATTCTCGGTATCGCCTGCCTAGAGAAGTGGAACCTAGATGGTATTTGGTAACGGGGGCACACTACCTCAAGAAATTGTCTAGTTCCCTGTGAACTAACGGCGGATACCGGACGCACGTCTAACACCAACATAGTTGTCAAGGCCTCAGTTATCCGCTTTGCAACAGGATGACTGCTGTGATATTTCATCTTCCTCGCAAAGGACTGTTGGACAGTCAATTGCTTGGTGGAAGTAGTAAAAGTGGGCTTACGACTTCCCCTCTGGGATGACCATCGACTCCCAGCAGCAACAACAGCAGCAGCGCCAGCAGCAGTAGGCGTTACACGCAAGGATGCATCGGAGGAATCCCAGGCAGGAGAGGACTCGTCAGAATTGCCAGTGACATGGCCTGCAGGACTATTGGCATTCCTGGGGAAGGAGGAAATTGACACTAAGGGAGTTGGTGGGGTGGTTTGCGTGAGCTTGGTTACAAGAGGAAGGGATTTACTGGTCAGTGGACTGCTTCCGCTGTCGCCCAAAGTTTTTGAACTTGTCACTGACTTATTATGAATGCGCTGCAGGTGACGTATAAGGGAGGATGTTCCGAGGTGGTTAACGTCCTTACCCCTACTTATTACAGCTTGACAAAGGCAACACACGGCTTGACAAATGTTGTCCGCATTTCTGTTGAAATACTTCCACACCGAAGAGCTGATTTTTTTGGTATTTTCACCAGGCATGTCAATGGCCATATTCCTCCCACGGACAACAGGTGTCTCCCCGGGTGCCTGACTTAAACAAACCACCTCACCATCAGAATCCTCCTTGTCAATTTCCTCCCCAGCGCCAGCAACACCCATATCCTCCTCATCCTGGTGTACTTCAACACTGACATCTTCAATCTGACTATCAGGAACTGGACTGCGGGTGCTCCTTCCAGCACTTGCAGGGGGCGTGCAAATGGTGGAAGGCGCATGCTCTTCACGTCCAGTGTTGGGAAGGTCAGGCATCGCAACCGACACAATTGGACTCTCCTTGTGGATTTGGGATTTCGAAGAACGCACAGTTCTTTGCTGTGCTTTTGCCAGCTTGAGTCTTTTCATTTTTCTAGCGAGAGGCTGAGTGCTTCCATCCTCATGTGAAGCTGAACCACTAGCCATGAACATAGGCCAGGGCCTCAGCCGTTCCTTGCCACTCCGTGTGGTAAATGGCATATTGGCAAGTTTACGCTTCTCCTCCAACAATTTTATTTTAGATTTTTGAGTCCTTTTTTTACTGATATTTGGTGTTTTGGATTTGACATGCTCTGTACTATGACATTGGGCATCGGCCTTGGCAGACGACGTTGCTGGCATTTCATCGTCTCGGCCATGACTAGTGGCAGCAGCTTCAGCACGAGGTGGAAGTCGATCTTGATCTTTCCCTATTTTTGGAACCTCAACATTTTTTTTCTCCATATTTTAATAGGCACAACTAAAAGGCACCTCAGGTAAACAATGGAGATGGATGGATACTAGTATACTTATGGATGACGAGCGACTGCCGACACAGAGGTAGCTACAGCCGTGGACTACCGTACTGTGTCTGCTGCTAATATAGACTGGATGATAATGAGATAAAATTAAAATATATATATATATCACACTAGTACTGCAGCCGGACAGGTATATATTATGTAATGACGGACCTGCTGGACACTGTCTGTCAGACTCAGCACTGCAGACTCCTAAAGTAAGCTACTAGTATCAAGAAGATAGAAAAAAAAAAACCACGGGTAGGTGGTATACAATTATGGATGGACGAGCGACTGCCGACACAGAGGTAGCTACAGCCGTGGACTACCGTACTGTGTCTGCTGCTAATATAGACTGGATGATAATGAGATAAAATTAAAATATATATATCACACTAGTACTGCAGCCGGACAGGTATATATTATGTAATGACGGACCTGCTGGACACTGTCTGTCAGCACTGCAGACTCCTAAAGTAAGCTACTAGTATCAAGAAGATAGAAAAAAAAAAAACCACGGGTAGGTGGTATACAATTATGGATGGACGAGCGACTGCCGACACAGAGGTAGCTACAGCCGTGGACTACCGTACTGTGTCTGCTGCTAATATAGACTGGATGATAATGAGATAAAATTAAAATATATATATATATCACACTAGTACTGCAGCCGGACAGGTATATATTATGTAATGACGGACCTGCTGGACACTGTCTGTCAGACTCAGCACTGCAGACTCCTAAAGTAAGCTACTAGTATCAAGAAGATAGAAAAAAAAAACCACGGGTAGGTGGTATACAATTATGGATGGACGAGCGACTGCCGACACAGAGGTAGCTACAGCCGTGGACTACCGTACTGTGTCTGCTGCTAATATAGACTGGATGATAATGAGATAAAATTAAAATATATATATATATCACACTAGTACTGCAGCCGGACAGGTATATATTATGTAATGACGGACCTGCTGGACACTGTTTGTCAGACTCAGCACTGCAGACTCCTAAAGTAAGCTACTAGTATCAAGAAGATAGAAAAAAAAAACCACGGGTAGGTGGTATACAATTATGGATGGACGAGCGACTGCCGACACAGAGGTAGCTACAGCCGTGGACTACCGTACTGTGTCTGCTGCTAATATAGACTGGATAATAATGAGATAAAATTAAAATATATATATATCACACTAGTACTGCAGCCGTACAGGTATATATTATGTAATGACGGACCTGCTAGACACTGTCTGCAGAATGCGTTTATAAAAACACCACACGACGAGTGTTTAACTTTTTCAGGCAGACAATCACAATATACTGGTGGTCAGCAGACAATCACAATACTGGTGGTCAGTGGTCACTGGTCAGTCACACTGGCAGTGGCACTCTGGCAGCAAAAGTGTGCACTGTACTTAAAATATGTACTCCTGCTATAACTGCTCCCCAGTCTCCCCCACAATTAAGCTGTGTGAGCAGTGAGCACTCAGCACAGTCAGATAATGATATACAGTATTACATATGATGCAGCACACTGGGCTGAGCACAGATATGGTATGTGACTGTGTCACACTGTGTATCGTTTTTTTTCAGGCAGAGAACGGATTAATTAAACTGGTGGTCACTGGTCACACTATCAGCAGCAAGTAGTACTCCTCCTAATAATATGCTCCCCAAAATTTGTGTCTCTCTCTAGTACTCTAGTCTAAACGGAGAGGACGCCAGCCACGTCCTCTCCCTATCAATCTCAATGCACGTGTGAAAATGGCGGCGACGCGCGGCTCCTTATATAGAATCCGAGTCTCGCGATAGAATACGAGCCTCGCGAGAATCCGACAGCGGGATGATGACGTTCGGGCACGCTCGGGTTAACCGAGCAAGGCGGGAAGATCCGAGTCGCTCGGCCGCGTGTAAAAAAACCTGAAGTTCGGGCGGGTTCGGATTCCGAGGAACCGAACCCGCTCATCTCTAGTGTGTATGGGGGTGATATTGGTGATCGATGCGCACTCCCACACACCATTCAGCGATCACCGATATTGAGCTGACCCGGCAATGTCGCGCTGAGCTGCATGTCCGGTGATGTCACTTATTTTTATCGCTGATGGGCAACGTTCAGTGTGTACGCGCTATATTGTTCAATGATATAGTCGTCCATCGCTGGCATTCCACTACTACCGCCTTAAGGGTTTGATAGTGTTTCACATTGTTCCTTGGAATTGGACTCTAGAGAAGGACGGCCTGGGGCAATGTGTCGCCTTTGCCACATTGCACACATAAAATAGTGTTGTATCTCTACACCTGGTTATCATTGTGCCTGCGGAAAGGGGCGTTACACCTACACCCGCCTACACTAACTCCAGGGGGGGGCAGGATAAATCTATTTATCCATTGTTGCAAACGGGGGTGATATGCATGACCGGCGGTCAGGAGAGTGACGGCCAGCCTACTTCCGCCAGGGTCCCGGAAGTTGAATGCCAGGGAGGGGTGGAGGGCGAGCGCAACAAGTCCCTTGCGGGCTCACTACGCTCGCCATGCTGCGGGCTCGGTAGCGATACAGGTTCTATTTCCACTCTATGGTTGCCGTGGACACCCACAAGTGGGAATAGTCCCTATTGGTCGGCATGCCGCCGTCGGGATTGTGAGGTTGTGGGATGTAGGGGGAGGTATTGTGACCACCGGTCACATAACTACATTTTGTTGCAAACAGCTGCCATTATAACATTACTGGACCCCTTTGCTCCATGCTGCCACCTTGTGGCTTAAAACTGAAAGCAATACAATCTTATTTCTGCCTGGTCAGTGCTTGGGTGACAGGCTATAAATCAGGCATTCCTAACCTCGGTCCTCAAGGTACACTAAAGGGCCGACATACACTGGATGAGTTTAGCTATTTTAACGACCAACAATATCGTTGGTCGATTGTTTTCATCAATGATTTTTGTATCGATGGCCGATTTGGACGATATGACCGTACATACATCTATAATATCGTCCAAATTGACTTGCATGTAAAAACGAGGACAGATCAACGATGAACGACTGCAGGGCCACCATCGGTCATCGTTGATGCATACACACTGAACGATATGAACAAATTATCGTTCATTTTTGAACGATATTGTTCATATCTATCATCGTTATCCTTAAGTGTGTAGGGCCCTAACAGTGCAGGTTTTTTGGGAAATCCAGGCTTCAGCACAGATGGTTAAATCGAAATATATTGGAGGTACTAATTATGTTACCTCAGCTCAAGCCTGGATATCATTAAAACCTGGCCTGTTAGGGCCTTGAGGACTGAGGTTAGGAATGCCTGCTATAGATGAACTAGATATTACTATGGGGTAACAGGAGGTGAGAGGAAGAGGAGGTCATTTATGACAGGGGGGCAGATAAAGGATTGGTTTGGAGTGTAAGCTCCGTTTAAGAGGAGAGAAGACCGTTGTCATAAGTTTAGCCTATACAGCGTCTTTGATCATAAATATTAAACAGAAGTAATTCTGCATTAATTAAATATAATTTCAGCTTCATTAAGCCTAACGTATCCTCCTCCGTCCTTTCCTCAAACAGAAACTAACACCGGGAGACGTGAAGACATTTTTGTTCGTTTGAAAGTTTATACAAGTGACAAAAATTGTTTTACTTATTTGCCGACGGATTATTGCAGGCCGCAGTGTACAAAGCACCGTCGCCAGCTCACAAGTGTATTATTTACACCGCCCCGGCATGTGACGCAGCGACGCACCATTGTGTTTCTTAGTTCCACTTATGTAACAGCAAAGTTTCAGATGTAATTAACATACACTAATTAGATTTGTAGCCTTTTTAGCTGAGGGCAGAACGCGGTTACCGGCTGAGTGTCTGTGTGCAGCAGCTTTCTCAGCCTAAATCTACTGCGCACTGAACTCACCCCGTTATCTCAGTCCCCCGAGGGTGTTGTTTTCTTATCGTTGCGTATAAACCTGCAGTAAGACGCTTTAGTGCTACAACAAATTGCTGCGAGAGGAAAAGGGGAAATGTGTGGGCTTAAATCCACTCAGCCGGCTTTAAAGAGACCTCTCATTAATACCGGAATCGCTTCTACAGTATATAGAAGTATATGTAAGAACATGGTGCGTCGTGTTACGGGGCCTATGTATCATGTAATTCTCTTCTTAAAGTACTGTATACGGGAACTGCTGTTAGAGGGTAGAACTGAATATCGCTTACTGTAAATGCGACAATACAGAAAGTGCCGACCCCACAGTTTTCTGCTACCACTTTCAGGTCGCTAATGTCGGGTCGCACCCGAGAATTAGAAACGGGTCCTTCCTGGGTACAAACTCGGCGTTGTACCCCGAGAACTGACTTCCTGACTCGGCATAATGCTGGATCGGGTTGCCATCGGGGGCAGCGACCGCGGCGTCATCAGAGGCGGCTCTAGGAGATGAGATCATCTATGCACCGCCTCCCCCTATGCTGTGAACGGGTACCGGGTCACATCCACCCAGGAAACCCGCTCACACTGCACCTGACCCGGTAATTGCCCGGGAATAACTAGAGATGAGCGCCGGAAATTTTTCGGGTTTTGTGTTTTGGTTTTGGGTTCGGTTCCGCGGCCGTGTTTTGGGTTCGACCGCGTTTTGGCAAAACCTCACCGAATTTTTTTTGTCGGATTCGGGTGTGTTTTGGATTCGGGTGTTTTTTTCAAAAAACACTAAAAAACAGCTTAAATCATAGAATTTGGGGGTCATTTTGATCCCAAAGTATTATTAACCTCAAAAACCATAATTTACACTCATTTTCAGTCTATTATGAATACCTCACACCTCACAATATTATTTTTAGTCCTAAAATTTGCACCTAGGTCGCTGGATGACTAAGCTAAGCGACCCTAGTGGCCGACACAAACACCGGGCCCATCTAGGAGTGGCACTGCAGTGTCACGCAGGATGTCCCTTCCAAAAAACCCTCCCCAAACAGCACATGACGCAAAGAAAAAAAGAGGCGCAATGAGGTAGCTGTGTGAGTAAGATAAGCGACCCTAGTGGCCGACACAAACACCGGGCCCATCTAGGAGTGGCACTGCAGTGTCACGCAGGATGTCCCTTCCAAAAAACCCTCCCCAAACAGCACATGACGCAAAGAAAAAAAGAGGCGCAATGAGGTAGCTGTGTGAGTAAGATAAGCGACCCTAGTGGCCGACACAAACACCGGGCCCATCTAGGAGTGGCACTGCAGTGTCACGCAGGATGTCCCTTCCAAAAAACCCTCCCCAAACAGCACATGACGCAAAGAAAAAAAGAGGCGCAATGAGGTAGCTGTGTGAGTAAGATAAGCGACCCTAGTGGCCGACACAAACACCGGGCCCATCTAGGAGTGGCACTGCAGTGTCACGCAGGATGTCCCTTCCAAAAAACCCTCCCCAAACAGCACATGACGCAAAGAAAAAAAGAGGCGCAATGAGGTAGCTGTGTGAGTAAGATAAGCGACCCTAGTGGCCGACACAAACACCGGGCCCATCTAGGAGTGGCACTGCAGTGTCACGCAGGATGTCCCTTCCAAAAAACCCTCCCCAAACAGCACATGACGCAAAGAAAAAAGAGGCGCAATGAGGTAGCTGTGTGAGTAAGATAAGCGACCCTAGTGGCCGACACAAACACCGGGCCCATCTAGGAGTGGCACTGCAGTGTCACGCAGGATGTCCCTTCCAAAAAACCCTCCCCAAACAGCACATGACGCAAATAAAAAAAGAGGCGCAATGAGGTAGCTGTGTGAGTAAGATAAGCGACCCTAGTGGCCGACACAAACACCGGGCCCATCTAGGAGTGGCACTGCAGTGTCACGCAGGATGTCCCTTCCAAAAAACCCTCCCCAAACAGCACATGACGCAAAGAAAAATTAAAGAAAAAAGAGGTGCAAGATGGAATTGTCCTTGGGCCCTCCCACCCACCCTTATGTTGTATAAACAGGACATGCACACTTTAACCAACCCATCAATTCAGTGACAGGGTCTGCCACACGACTGTGACTGAAATGACGGGTTGGTTTGGACCCCCACCAAAAAAGAAGCAATTAATCTCTCCTTGCACAAACTGGCTCTACAGAGGCAAGATGTCCACCTCATCATCATCCTCCGATATATCACCGTGTACATCCCCCTCCTCACAGATTATCAATTCGTCCCCACTGGAATCCACCATCTCAGCTCCCTGTGTACTTTGTGGAGGCAATTGCTGCTGGTCAATGTCTCCACGGAGGAATTGATTATAATTCATTTTAATGAACATCATCTTCTCCACATTTTCTGGATGTAACCTCGTACGCCGATTGCTGACACTAAACACTCTTTCAGAGTACACACTTGTGGGAGGGCAACTTAGGTAGAATAAAGCCAGTTTGTGCAAGGGCCTCCAAATTGCCTCTTTTTCCTGCCAGTATA
Source organism: Pseudophryne corroboree (assembly GCF_028390025.1). NCBI lineage: Eukaryota > Metazoa > Chordata > Amphibia > Anura > Myobatrachidae > Pseudophryne > Pseudophryne corroboree. Next base: position 483,537,722 of record NC_086451.1, read on the forward strand.
AGTACGGACTGTGTGACGTGCCTACTCGGATGCGGTCACTCATATAATCCTCCACCATTCTTTCAATGGTGAGAGAATCATATGCAGTGACAGTAGACGACATGTCCGTAATCGTTGTCAGGTCCTTCAGTCCGGACCAGATGTCAGCATCAGCAGTCGCTCCAGACTGCCCTGCATCACCGCCAGCGGGTGGGCTCGGAATTCTGAGCCTTTTCCTCGCACCCCCAGTTGCGGGAGAATGTGAAGGAGGAGATGTTGACAGGTCGCGTTCCGCTTGACTTGACAATTTTCTCACCAGCAGGTCTTTCAACCCCAGCAGACTTGTGTCTGCCGGAAAGAGAGATCCAAGGTAGGCTTTAAATCTAGGATCGAGCACGGTGGCCAAAATGTAGTGCTCTGATTTCAACAGATTGACCACCCGTGAATCCTTGTTAAGCGAATTAAGGGCTCCATCCACAAGTCCCACATGCCTAGCGGAATCGCTCCGTGTTAGCTCCTCCTTCAATGTCTCCAGCTTCTTCTGCAAAAGCCTGATGAGGGGAATGACCTGACTCAGGCTGGCAGTGTCTGAACTGACTTCACGTGTGGCAAGTTCAAAGGGCAACAGAACCTTGCACAACGTTGAAATCATTCTCCACTGCACTTGAGACAGGTGCATTCCACCTCCTATATCGTGCTCAATTGTATAGGCTTGAATGGCCTTTTGCTGCTCCTCCAACCTCTGAAGCATATAGAGGGTTGAATTCCACCTCGTTACCACTTCTTGCTTCAGATGATGGCAGGGCAGGTTCAGTAGTTTTTGGTGGTGCTCCAGTCTTCTGTACGTGGTGCCTGTACGCCGAAAGTGTCCCGCAATTCTTCTGGCCACCGACAGCATCTCTTGCACGCCCCTGTCGTTTTTAAAAAAATTCTGCACCACCAAATTCAAGGTATGTGCAAAACATGGGACGTGCTGGAATTTGCCCAGATTTAATGCACACACAATATTGCTGGCGTTGTCCGATGCCACAAATCCACAGGAGAGTCCAATTGGGGTAAGCCATTCCGCGATGATCTTCCTCAGTTGCCGTAAGAGGTTTTCAGCTGTGTGCGTATTCTGGAAACCGGTGATACAAAGCGTAGCCTGCCTAGGAAAGAGTTGTCGTTTGCGAGATGCTGCTACTGGTGCCGCCGCTGCTGTTCTTGCGGCGGGAGTCCATACATCTACCCAGTGGGCTGTCACAGTCATATAGTCCTGACCCTGCCCTGCTCCACTTGTCCACATGTCCGTGGTTAAGTGGACATTGGGTACAGCTGCATTTTTTAGGACACTGGTGACTCTTTTTCTGAGGTCTGTGTACATTTTCGGTATCGCCTGCCTAGAGAAATGGAACCTAGATGGTATTTGGTACCGGGGACACAGTACCTCCAACAAGTCTCTAGTTGGCTCTGCAGTAATGATGGATACTGGAACCACGTTTCTCACCACCCAGGATGCCAAGGCCTCAGTTATCCGCTTTGCAGCAGGATGACTGCTGTGATATTTCATCTTCCTCGCAAAGGACTGTTGGACAGTCAATTGCTTACTGGAAGTAGTACAAGTGGTCTTCCGACTTCCCCACTGGGATGACCATCGACTCCCAGCAGCAACAACAGCAGCGCCAGCAGCAGTAGGCGTTACACGCAAGGATGCATCGGAGGAATCCCAGGCAGGAGAGGACTCGTCAGAATTGCCAGTGACATGGCCTGCAGGACTATTGGCATTCCTGGGGAAGGAGGAAATTGACACTGAGGGAGTTGGTGGTGGGGTGGTTTGCGTGAGCTTGGTTACAAGAGGAAGGGATTTACTGGTCAGTGGACTGCTTCCGCTGTCACCCAAAGTTTTTGAACTTGTCACTGACTTATTATGAATGCGCTGCAGGTGACGTATAAGGGAGGATGTTCCGAGGTGGTTAACGTCCTTACCCCTACTTATTACAGCTTGACAAAGGCAACACACGGCTTGACAAATGTTGTCCGCATTTCTGTTGAAATACTTCCACACCGAAGAGCTGATTTTTTTGGTATTTTCACCAGGCATGTCAACGGCCCTATTCCTCCCACGGACAACAGGTGTCTCCCCGGGTGCCTGACTTAAACAAACCACCTCACCATCAGAATCCTCCTTGTCAATTTCCTCCCCAGCGCCAGCAACACCCATATCCTCCTCATCCTGGTGTACTTCAACACTGACATTTTCAATCTGACTATCAGGAACTGGACTGCGGGTGCTCCTTCCAGCACTTGCAGGGGGCGTGCAAATGGTGGAAGGCGCATGCTCTTCACGTCTAGTGTTGGGAAGGTCAGGCATCGCAACCGACACAATTGGACTCTCCTTGTGGATTTGGGATTTCGAAGAACGCACAGTTCTTTGCGGTGCTTTTGCCAGCTTGAGTCTTTTCAGTTTTCTAGCGAGAGGCTGAGTGCTTCCATCCTCCTGTGAAGCTGAACCACTAGCCACGAACATAGGCCAGGGCCTCAGCCGTTCCTTGCCACTCCGTGTGGTAAATGGCATATTGGCAAGTTTACGCTTCTCCTCCGACAATTTTATTTTTGGTTTTGGAGTCCTTTTTTTACTGATATTTGGTGTTTTGGATTTGACATGCTCTGTACTATGCCATTGGGCATTGGCCTTGGCAGACGACGTTGCTGGCATTTCATCGTCTCGGCCATGACTAGTGGCAGCAGCTTCAGCACGAGGTGGAAGTGGATCTTGATCTTTCCCTAATTTTGGAACCTCAACATTTTTGTTCTCCATATTTTAATAGGCACAACTAAAAGGCACCTCAGGTAAACAATGGAGATGGATGGATACTAGTATACTTATGGATGGACTGCCGAGTGCCGACACAGAGGTAGCTACAGCCGTGGACTACCGTACTGTGTCTGCTGCTAATATAGACTGGATGATAATGAGATGAAATCAATATATATATATGTATGTATATATAATATCACTAGTACTGCAGCCGGACAGGTAGATAATATATTTATTAGGTAATGATGACTGATGACGGACCTGCTGGACACTGTCAGCTCAGCAGCACCGCAGACTGCTACAGTAAGCTACTATACTATAGTAGTATGTACAAAGAAGAAAGAAAAAAAAAAACCACGGGTAGGTGGTATACAATTATGGATGGACTGCTGAGTGCCGACACAGAGGTAGCTACAGCCGTGGACTACCGTACTGTGTCTGCTGCTAATATAGACTGGATGATAATGAGATGAAATCAATATATATATATATATGTATGTATATATAATATCACTAGTACTGCAGCCGGACAGGTAGATAATATATTTATTAGGTAATGATGACTGATGACGGACCTGCTGGACACTGTCAGCTCAGCAGCACCGCAGACTGCTACAGTAAGCTACTATACTATAGTAGTATGTACAAAGAAGAAAGAAAAAAAAAAAACCACGGGTAGGTGGTATACAATTATGGATGGACTGCCGAGTGCCGACACAGAGGTAGCTACAGCCGTGGACTAACGTACTGTGTCTGCTGCTAATATAGACTGGATGATTGATAATGAGGTGAAATCAATATATATATGTATGTATATATAATATCACTAGTACTGCAGCCGGACAGGTAGATAATATATTTATTAGGTAATGATGACTGATGACGGACCTGCTGGACACTGTCAGCTCAGCAGCACCGCAGACTGCTACAGTAAGCTACTATACTATAGTAGTATGTACAAAGAAGAAAGAAAAAAAAAAAACACGGGTAGGTGGTATACAATTATGGATGGACTGCCGAGTGCCGACACAGAGGTAGCTACAGCCGTGGACTAACGTACTGTGTCTGCTGCTAATATAGACTGGATGATTGATAATGAGATGAAATCAATATATATATGTATGTATATATAATATCACTAGTACTGCAGCCGGACAGGTAGATAATATATTTATTAGGTAATGATGACTGATGACGGACCTGCTGGACACTGTCAGCTCAGCAGCACCGCAGACTGCTACAGTAAGCTACTATACTATAGTAGTATGTACAAAGAAGAAAGAAAAAAAAAAACCACGGGTAGGTGGTATACAATTATGGATGGACTGCTGAGTGCCGACACAGAGGTAGCTACAGCCGTGGACTAACGTACTGTGTCTGCTGCTAATATAGACTGGATGATTGATAATGAGATGAAATCAATATATATATGTATGTATATATAATATCACTAGTACTGCAGCCGGACAGGTAGATAATATATTTATTAGGTAATGATGACTGATGACGGACCTGCTGGACACTGTCAGCTCAGCAGCACCGTAGACTGCTACAGTAAGCTACTATACTATAGTAGTATGTACAAAGAAGAAAGAAAAAAAAAAAACCACGGGTAGGTGGTATACAATTATGGATGGACTGCTGAGTGCCGACACAGAGGTAGCTACAGCCGTGGACTAACGTACTGTGTCTGCTGCTAATATAGAGTCTAGACTGGATGATAAATTATTGATAATGAGATGAAATCAATATAATATCACTAGTACTGCAGCCGGACAGGTACTATATATATTTATTATGTAATGACTGATGACGGACCTGCTGGACACTGTCAGGTCAGCACAGCACCGCAGACTGCTACAGTAAGCTACTATAGTAGTATGTATAAAGAAGAATGAAAAAAAAAAAAAACACGGGTAGGTGGTATACAATATTATATATATATATATATATTATATACAATTATATATATATATATATATATATATATATATATATATTAAACTGGTGGTGATTGATTATTAAACTGGTGGTCACTTCAGGACAGGTCACGTTGCAACTTGCAACTAGTACTCCGAGGCCTAAGCAGACAATCACAAAATATATTATTATACTGGTGGTCAGTGTGGTCACAACAATGGCAGTGTGGCACTGACTCTGGCAGCAAAAGTGTGCACTGTACGTTATATGTACTCCTGAGTCCTGCTCTCAGACTCTAACTGCTCCCCACTATCAGTGTCTCCCCCACAAGTCAGATAATACACTTACAGTCACACTATCTAATCTATAAATAAAATATCACTTCAGCAAGTAGTATTATAGTAGTATATACAGTAGTACTCCTCCTAATAATGCTCCCCAAAAATACTGTGTCTCTCTCTTCTCTAAACGGAGAGGACGCCAGCCACGTCCTCTCCCTATGACTCTCAATGCACGTGTGAAAATGGCGGCTCCTTATATAGAATCCGAGTCTCGCGATAGAATCCGAGCCTCGCGAGAATCCGACAGCGTGATGATGACGTTCGGGCGCGCTCGGGTTAGCCGAGCAAGGCGGGAAGATCCGAGCCTGCTCGGACCCGTGTAAAAAACCTGAAGTTCGGGCGGGTTCGGATTCAGAGGAACCGAACCCGCTCATCTCTAGGAATAACCCTTCTTTATTCCCGGGTTGAATTACCAGGTCAGGTGACCCTTTCACAGCGCACAGCAACCCGCGTCAACCCGGCAATGGGGGTAATTCCAAGTTGATCGCAGCAGGACATTTTTTAGCAGTTGGGCAAAACCATGTGCACTGCAGGGGGGACAGATGTAACATGTGCAGAGAGAGTTAGATTTGGGTGGGGTGTGTTCAATCTGCAATCTAAATTGCAGTGTAAAAATAAAGCAGCCAGTTTTTACCCTGCACAGAAACAAAATAACCCACCCAAATCTCTCTCTGCACATGTTGCATCTGCACCCCCTGCAGTGCACATGGTTTTGCCCAACTGCTAAAAAATTTCCTGCTGCGATCAACTTGGAATTACCCCCAATATACCGGATCGATAGCGGGTTACTTGTGCGGTGTAAAAGGGATATATGGGGTTGGTAAGTAATGAGATCCGAGAAGGGTAGCTCTTTGGATCTTGCATGTGTCATCCCGTTACATTCAATGGCGCCACCAGGTGAGCTGGAGGAGATCCCAATGCGTATCGCATCTTCTTCACAATGCGTGTCCTGACAATTTGAATTGGGAAATGATTGCTGAGGAAAAAATCCTTTCTGGCGCAATTAGCTGCAATAAGGATTCAGAATTTTGGTGGGCTGGCCGCATATCTTATTAAATATGTTGCAGTGGGGTCTGGGACTCCAGGTCGACAACAAAAAGGTTGACACACCTTAGGTCGACGCCAATTGGTCGACACACCTTAGGTCGACATGGATAAAATGTCGACATGGACAAAAGGTCGACAGGAACAAGGTCGACATGGAAAAAGGTCGACATGAGTTTTTTATTTTTTTGGGTGTCATTTTCTTTGTAGAGTGACCGGGAACCCCAATTAGTGCACCGCGTCCCCTCGCATGGCTCGCTTCGCTCGCCATGCTTCGGGCATGGTGCCTTCGCTTCGCTCGGCACAGATTACCGTTCCAATAGTAGTCCACGTGGAGCGTTAAGTATGAAAAGGTTCCAAAAAAGAAAAAAATTGTGAAAAACTCATGTCGACCTTTTTCCATGTCGACCTTGTTCCTGTCGACCTTGAAAGTGTCGGCCGAGCATGTGGCATCGCTTACCTCTGGGTGGTTGGTGTAGCTGCTGCAGCACCTCTTCACCTATTACTCTGGCTATTCCACACGAGGCCTACTTTGAATCAGCACCGATGAGTAGCGGGCACAACTCTGCGGCATTAAACTTTGCAAAACCCAGAGCAGGCAGGCGATGATTTAGAGTGTGAGCTCTTTAGTATACAGCAGCTGGACCTGGGCGCAGCATATAAACCCACGGGTCAGGTGGCATCTCTTGTGGGTGCTGGACGGCTGGTGCAAGAGATGCACCGACGCTGGTGACAGTCAGCAGCGCTATATAGCAGCTTCTGATTGGCTGACTGCAGATTGACGTCTCCAGCTGGCTGTACGCGAGTGTGGCTGCTACGTTGCATTAAGTCTCCGCCGTTTACGGAATTGAAATGTCTGCAGCAGGAAAGAAGTTTCTCAGTTGATTTTTAAAGGCAAAAACAACAGATGTTTGTATTTAATTACAATTAATTTAATTTGTATTTTGTTTTTGTATTTCATCATATTTTATATGGAACACGCAGCTGTCACCACATTTGTTACACACAGTGTCCAGGCGCTATTACCTCATTATGACACTCCATATTATATACTGGGCCTAATTCAGAGTCACAGGCAAAGTGGCCGCGTTGCGCGCTAGATAATAGCTGCGGATTTCCTCCTGTACTCAGAGGCAGCAGAAACTGTGGCCGCAGCGCCGTTATACATCCACCTGCAGCCGCCAGCCCTGGGTGCAGGAGACCTGTCCGTGTGTGACCCTGGAATACGCCCATTGTGTACAAATAGTAACTTTAGCATTTACTACCAACACTGTCCAGTCGCGTCTCTACACTCATGCTGGGCGTAAGTATACAGATGAGTAATTCATGGCGTGTCTGCTAGTGTTGTACAGTTAGACGTATACAGATGTAAATGCGCTGATACAGCGTGCATGTTACAACATGTTCTCCTCCTGACTGCCATTCCTGACAGATACCTCTCTCCACTCCAATCTATCCTCAATGCTGCTGCCCGGCTCATCTTCCTCACCAAACGCACTACATCCTCCTCCCCTCTCCTCCAAGACCTTCACTGGCTCCCCCTTCCCCTCCAGAATCCATTTCAAGCTTCTCACACTCACTTACAAAGCCCTCACCCACTCCTCTCCCATCTACATCTCTGACCTTATCTCGCTTTACACTCCCACCCGTCCTCTTCGCTCTGCTAATGCACGCCGCCTCTCCTGCCTACGGATTACTTCCTTCCACTCCTACCTACAATATTTCTCACGTGCTGCTCCATTTCTCTGGAATTCCCTACCTCTCCCCCTCAGACTCTCCACCTCTCTACAAAACTTCAAACGGGCTCTCAAGACCCACTTCTTCCCCAAACCAAGCCAAATCTCATCCTAACCCTCTGTTCCACGCTCTCTATGTACCCCATCTGTCTCACCCCTGTCTGTCTACCCCTCCCCTTTAGAATGTAAGCTCTCATGAGCAGGGCCCTCTTCCCTCATGTGCTTACCCTTTTCTTACTTTAATAATCCTCAACTGTACCACATCCAGCAGTCTTCTGCCACCTGATACTTATTCCAGTGTCATCTGCTGATGTAACTGTTTATTTACCCTGTACTTGTCCTATGCTGTCATCAACTGTAAGTTGCTGTTTTCCTGTTTTGATCATTTGTTTATGTACTCTGTAATTGGGCGCTGCGGAACCCTTGTGGCGCCATATAAATAAAGGATCATAATAATAATAATAACTGCCAGGAGCCATGAAGCTGCAATTGGTATCAGTACACAGATATAAAATACATTCACTTACAGCCGACAGCATGTACAGAAGGTACACTATGGAAATTGTGCTAATTGCTGCATAAGTCGCATTATGGAAGTTCTCCGATGTCTGAGGAAAACGAGAGAGTATTTTACTAACAATCATCTGATATTTACTCTAATAACTGATAGTTTGTGTATTGGAGTCACAGCCAGAAGGAGCAAGTTACTGTACATTAGGGGTAATTCAGACCTGATCGTAGCAGCAAATTTGTTAGCAGTTGGGCAAAAACATGTGCACTGCAGGTGGGGCAGATATAACATGTGCAGAGAGAGTTACATTTGGGTGGGTTATATTGTTTCTGTGCAGGGTAAATACTGGCTGCTGTATTTTTACACTGCAATTTAGATTTCAGTTTGAACACTCCCCACCCAAATCTAACTCTCTCTGCACATGTTACATCTGCCCCACCTGCAGTGCACATGGTTTCAAATTTGCTGCTGCGATCAGGTCTGAATTACCACCATTGTAGCTGCCACTGTCCCCTGTCACATTATTCCCCTGATCAATAATGCCCCATAAATACTGATCACAGTGGGCTCGGTATGGATTATCGTCAGACGGTATGCCGGCTGTCAATATTCCAACAGCGGCATCCCGCCCGCCAGAATTCCGGCAGCGGGGAGGGCGCTAAGAGTCCCCGTGCGGGCTCGGTGGCTCGCTGCGCTTGCCACAGGATCTCTTCCCACTCTATGGGTGTTTTGCACACTCAGGAGTGGGACTAGCCCTGTTGCGCCGGAATTCCGGCTGGCAGCATTGTCGGCTGTCTGGATTTTGGCGGCTATATCCTGACGGCCAGGATCCCGACAGCCGGTAAATTAAATGCATCCCATCACAGTGATTCCTCATTTCCCACATATTGAGTAGGCCCATCGCTGTGCAGAGGCGATCCGGAAACCCTGTCCTGCATGAGTGGACTCCGCAGAAGTGTAACTCGTAATACATCTATTTATTAAGGGTCTCATCCCATGATTTTTGCATCACTGCGATAGATAACACAGATTGTTGTTGTTTTTTTCATTCCATTTTTTTAATGTTGACTGCAGTTTTGAAGTTTTTTGGAGCTTGATCCCGTGTCAGTGAACACCATTCTGATATGCCATCCTGAGATACTGTAGTGAGTTGCCATAATGAGATGCCATCCTGAGATACCACCCAGAGTAGCTGTCCTGCATCCTGAAAAACTGTCCTGAGATGCCATCCCGAGAAGTTCTCCTGAGATACCGTACTGAGATACCACCCTGAGTAGCTGTCCTGAGATGCCATCCTGAGAAGTTCTCCTGAGATACCATACTGAGATACTACCCTGGGTAGCTGTCCTGAGATACCATCCTAAGAAGTTCTCCTGAGATACCATCCTGACATACCACCCTCAGTAGCTGTCCTGAGATATCATCCTGAGAAGTTCTCCTGAGATACCATCCTGAGATACCACCCTGAGTAGCTGTCCTAAGATACCATCCTAAGAAGTTCTCCTGAGATACCATCCTGAGAAGTTCTCCTGAGATACCGTACTGAGACGTCATCCACCATGATGTGCAGTGATATGAAACATTCATCATCATCATCATCATCGTTTAGCACTGCACCAGACCTCCAGCACACAAGTGAGGTACTGTCAGAGACCTCCCGAGAAGCTTCATAAACAGACCCCAAATGAGCCCCATCCTTATCAACTTACCTGGTACGCGGACTCCCGATCCAGCTCTGATTCCATCACGTAAATTCCTAGTGCTGTCATTTCTTATCCCACAGACTGTTACTGTCACTGGTTACACATCTGCAGACTATTGCTACAATGTGAATGTTTAGCAGTACTTCCAATATTTGGATGTTATCTTCGTTTCCTTAATTCCTGGACAATTATTATTCCAGAGGGAAGTCTGTTCCTGTAGATAATATTCTACAGGAGCTCTGCTCCCAACTGTTGTCCCTGCCTTGGGGAAAACCCACAAGACATATATAATAAGCTGAGACTCAGGCTCGGGGCTCTATACACAGTAAATCTCTCTTCTCCCTATAGTTCAGCTGAAGATTTAAGAACATATTTTTGGTTTGTATTTTGCAGCTAAATTCTTAAGAAAAAGAAGAAATGTCTCTGTTTCGAGCTCCAGTCACCGACGCGTTTGCACAAGACGTTCGCAGCCATTTGTAAAATACGAGTAATTACCAACGAGCTAAAGTCAGCGGAACCATCTGTGAAAGGATCAGGTGAGACGTTCTGTAATTGCGAATATTTCTCTGCATGTTTCCTGATGCCTGGTAACCTTACATCTCTAACGCCCACATTACCGGGTCCCTGCAGAAACAGCTGTGGTGTAGACCCTGGCGCAGGGCATCTATAAACGTATACAGTATATATATATATATATATATATATACATACATACACTGCTCAAAAAAATACAGGGAACACTAAAATAACACATCCTAGATCTGAATGAATTAAATATTCTTATTAAATACTTTGTTCTTTACATAGTTGAATGTGCTGACAACAAAATCACACAAAAATTATCAATGGAAATCAAATTTACTAACCCATGGAGGTCTGGATTTGGAGTCACACTCAATATTAAAGTGAAAAAACACACTACAGGCTGATCCAACTTTGATGTAATGTCCTTAAAACAAGTCAAAATGAGGCTCAGTAGTATGTGTGGCCTCCACGTGCCTGTATGACCTCCCTATAACGCCTGGGCATGCTCCTGATGAGGTGGCGGATGGTCTCCTGAGGGATCTCCTCCCAGACCTGGACCAAAGCATCCGCCAACTTCTGGACAGTCTGTGGTGCAATGGAGCGAGACATGATGTCCCAGATGTGCTCAATTCTATTCAGGTCTGGGGAACGGGCGGGCCAGTCCATAGCATCAATGCCTTCGCCTTGCAGGAACTGCTGACACACTCCAGCCACATGAGGTCTAGCATTGTCTTGCATTAGGAGGAACCCAGGGCCAACCGCACCAGCATATGGTCTCACAAGGGGTCTGAGGATCTCATCTCGGTACCTAATGGCAGTCAGGCTACCTCTGGCGAGCACATGGAGGGCTGTGCGGCCCCCCAAAGAAATGCCACCCCACACCAATACTGACCCACTGCCAAACCGGTCATGCTGGAGGATGTTGCAGGCAGCAGAACGTTCTCCTTGGCGTCTCCAGACTCTGTCACGTCTGTCACATGTGCTCAGTGAGAACCTGCTTTCATCTGTGAAGAGCACAGGGCGCCAGTGGCGAATTTGCCAATCTTGGTGTTCCCTGGCAAATGCCAAACGTCCTGCACGGTGTTAGGCTGTAAGCACAACCCCCACCTGTGGACGTCAGGCCCAGGGCCGTAACTACGTGTGTGCCAAGTGGGCTTGGCACACAGCGCAGTTGCCCTGAGGGCGCACGGCCAGCGGCATGTAATGAGTCAAATTGACTCATTACATTCCGCCTCTGAAGTCTGCGCCGTGCGCCGCGCTGTGGAGGGAGAAGAGGACCAGCGCCGGGCAGCGGAGAAGGAGGAGGAGGGAGGGGGAGCAGGGAGTCGCAGCAGCGCTATGTCATTGGTAGTAAGCGCCGCTGCAGCATCCCCCTCTCCTTCTGTATTGGGTGCCCGGCGCTGCTGTGGATGCTGGGATGCGGTTCCTCCATCCCAGCATCCACAGCAGCGCCGGGCAGCCAATACGGAAGGAGAGGGGGATGCTGCAGCGGCGCTTACTACCAATGACATAGCGCTGCTGCGGCTCCCTGCTCCCCCTCCCTCCTCCTCCTTCTCACCTGCCTGCACCGAGGGAGCTGCACGAGGAGCCTGACTGCCAGCAGGGAGATGGTAAGTATCTCTCTCTCTCTCTCTCTCTCTCAGGGGGTCACCGTCTGCCGCAATGTGTAAAAAGGGGGACTGTCTGCCGCAATGTGTAAAAAAAGGGATGGCTGCCGCAATGTGTCAAAAGGGGGACTGGCGGTAAAAAGGGGGACTGGCTGCCGCAATGTGTAAAAAGGGGGCCTGGCTGCCGCAATGTGTAAAAAGGGGGCCTGGCTGCCGCAATGTGTAAAAAGGGGTCCTGGCTGCCGCAATGTGTAAAAAGGGGGATGGCTGCCGCAATGTGTAAAAAGGGGGATGGCTGCCGCAATGTGTAAAAAGGGGGACTGGCTGTAAAAAGGGGGACTGGCTGCCGCAATGTGTAAAAAGGGGGACTGGCTGCCGCAATGTGTAAAAAGGGGGCCTGGCTGCCGCAATGTGTAAAAAGGGGTCCTGGCTGCCGCAATGTGTAAAAAGGGGGACTGGCTGCCGCAATGTGTAAAAAGGGGGCCTGGCTGCCGCAATGTGTAAAAAGGGGGATGGCTGCCGCAATGTGTAAAAAGGGGGTCTGGCTGTAAAAAGGGGGACTGGCTGCCGCAATGTGTAAAAAGGGGGCATGATTGCCGCAATGTGTAAAAAGGGGGACTGGCTGTAAAGAGGGGGCCTGGCTACCGCAATGTGTAAAAAGGGGGCCTGGCTGCCGCAATGTGTAAAAAGGGGGTCTGGCTGCCGCAATGTGTAAAAAGGGGGACTGGCTGCCGCAATGTGTAAAAAGGGGGACTGGCTGCCGCAATGTGTAAAGAGGGGGCCTGGCTGCCGCAATGTGTAAAAAGGGGGACTGGCTGCCGCAATGTGTAAAAAGGGGGCCTGGCTGCCGCAATGTGTAAGGGGGACTGGCTGCTGCAATGTGTAAAAAGGGGGACTGAATGTGTAAAAAGGGGGCCTGGCTGCCGCAATGTATAAAAAGGGGGCCTGGCTGCCGCAATGTGTAAAAAGGGGGACTGTCTGCTGTAATGTGTAAAAAGGGGGACTGTCTGCTGTAATGTATAAAAGGGGCTCTACCTGGTGTAGTGGCGCTACTGTGCAGCGTAATTTGAATAATGTAGACTACTGTGCACCGTAGTATGAATTGCTATTATTTTGTGGCCACGCCCCTTCCCCGTGAAGCCACGCCCCTATACATTTTTTGCGCGCCTGCAGCGCGCACTGCCCCTGTCTTACATGGGGGGGGAAGGGCCGCCACTGTCGTTTCTTGCACACAGCGCTAAAATGCCTAGTTACGGCACTGGTCGGGCCCTCATACTACCCTCATGGAGTCTGTTTCTGATCGTTTGAGTAGACACATGCACATTTGTGGCTTGTTGGAGGTCATTTTGCAGGGCTCTGGCAGTGCTCCTCCTGTTCCTCCTTGCACAAAGGCGGAGGTAGCGGTCCTGCTGCTGGGTTGTTGCCCTCCTACGGCCTCTTCCATGTCTCCTGATGTACTGGCCTGTCTCCTGGTAGCGCCTCCATGCTCTGGACACTACGCTGATAGACACAGCAAACCTTCTTGCCACAGCTCGCATTGATGTGCCATCCTGGATGAGCTGCACTACCTGAGCCACTTGTGTGGGTTGTAGGGAGGTCATACAGGCACGTGGAGGCCACACACACTACTGAGCCTCATTTTGACTTGTTTTAAGGACATTACATCAAAGTTGGATCAGCCTGTAGTGTTTTTTTCCACTTTCATTTTGAGTGTAACTCCAAATCCAGACCTCCATGGGTAAAAAAAATTTGATTTCCATTGATAATTTTTGTGTGATTATTAGAGATGAGCGCCGGAAATTTTTCGGGTTTTGTGTTTTGGTTTTGGGTTCGGTTCCGCGGCCGTGTTTTGGGTTCGACCGCGTTTTGGCAAAACCTCACCGAATTTTTTTTGTCGGATTCGGGTGTGTTTTGGATTCGGGTGTTTTTTTCAAAAAACCCTAAAAAACAGCTTAAATCATAGAATTTGGGGGTAATTTTGATCCCAAAGTATTATTAACCTCAAAAAACATAATTTACACTCATTTTCAGCCTATTCTGAACACATCACACCTCACAATATTATTTTTAGTCCTAAAATTTGCACCGAGGTCGCTGTGTGAGTAAGATAAGCGACCCTAGTGGCCGACACAAACACCGGGCCCATCTAGGAGTGGCACTGCAGTGTCACGCAGGATGTCCCTTCCAAAAAACCCTCCCCAAACAGCACATGACGCAAAGAAAAAAAGAGGCGCAATGAGGTAGCTGTGTGAGTAAGATTAGCGACCCTAGTGGCCGACACAAACACCGGGCCCATCTAGGAGTGGCACTGCAGTGTCACGCAGGATGTCCCTTCCAAAAAACCCTCCCCAAACAGCACATGACGCAAAGAAAAAAAGAGGCGCAATGAGGTAGCTGACTGTGTGAGAAAGATAAGCGACCCTAGTGGCCGACACAAACACCGGGCCCATCTAGGAGTGGCACTGCAGTGTCACGCAGGATGTCCCTTCCAAAAAACCCTCCCCAAACAGCACATGACGCAAAGAAAAAAAGAGGCGCAATGAGGTAGCTGACTGTGTGAGAAAGATAAGCGACCCTAGTGGCCGACACAAACACCGGGCCCATCTAGGAGTGGCACTGCAGTGTCACGCAGGATGTCCCTTCCAAAAAACCCTCCCCAAACAGCACATGACGCAAAGAAAAAAAGAGGCGCAATGAGGTAGCTGTGTGAGTAAGATTAGCGACCCTAGTGGCCGACACAAACACCGGGCCCATCTAGGAGTGGCACTGCAGTGTCACGCAGGATGTCCCTTCCAAAAAACCCTCCCCAAACAGCACATGACGCAAAGAAAAAAAGAGGCGCAATGAGGTAGCTGACTGTGTGAGAAAGATAAGCGACCCTAGTGGCCGACACAAACACCGGGCCCATCTAGGAGTGGCACTGCAGTGTCACGCAGGATGTCCCTTCCAAAAAACCCTCCCCAAACAGCACATGACGCAAAGAAAAAAAGAGGCGCAATGAGGTAGCTGTGTGAGAAAGATAAGCGACCCTAGCGGCCGACACAAACACCGGGCCCATCTAGGAGTGGCACTGCAGTGTCACGCAGGATGTCCCTTCCAAAAAACCCTCCCCAAACAGCACATGACGCAAAGAAAAATAAAAGAAAAAAGAGGTGCAAGATGGAATTGTCCTTGGGCCCTTCCCACCCACCCTTATGTTGTATAAACAAAACAGGACATGCACACTTTAACCAACCCATCATTTCAGTGACAGGGTCTGCCACACGACTGTGACTGAAATGACGGGTTGGTTTGGACCCCCACCAAAAAAGAAGCAATTAATCTCTCCTTGCACAAACTGGCTCTACAGAGGCAAGATGTCCACCTCATCATCATCCTCCGATATATCACCGTGTACATCCCCCTCCTCACAGATTATCAATTCGTCCCCACTGGAATCCACCATGTCAGCTCCCTGTGTACTTTGTGGAGGCAATTGCTGCTGGTCAATGTCTCCGCGGAGGAATTGATTATAATTCATTTTAATGAACATCATCTTCTCCACATTTTCTGGATGTAACCTCGTACGCCGATTGCTGACAAGGTGAGCGGCGGCACTAAACACTCTTTCGGAGTACACACTTGTGGGAGGGCAACTTAGGTAGAATAAAGCCAGTTTGTGCAAGGGCCTCCAAATTGCCTCTTTTTCCTGTCAGTATAAGTACGGACTGTGTGACGTGCCTACTTGGATGCGGTCACTCATATAATCCTCCACCATTCTATCAATGGTGATAGAATCATATGCAGTGACAGTAGACGACATGTCCGTAATGGTTGTCAGGTCCTTCAGTCCGGACCAGATGTCAGCATCAGCAGTCGCTCCAGACTGCCCTGCATCACCGCCAGCGGGTGGGCTCGGAATTCTGAGCCTTTTCCTCGCACCCCCAGTTGCGGGAGAATGTGAAGGAGGAGATGTTGACAGGTCGCGTTCCGCTTGACTTGACAATTTTCTCACCAGCAGGTCTTTGAAACCCAGCAGACTTGTGTGCGCCGGAAAGAGAGATCCAAGGTAGGTTTTAAATCTAGGATCGAGCACGGTGGCCAAAATGTAGTGCTCTGATTTCAACAGATTGACCACCCGTGAATCCTTGTTAAGCGAATTAAGGGCTCCATCCACAAGTCCCACATGCCTAGCGGAATCGCTCTGTCTTAGCTCCTCCTTCAATGTCTCCAGCTTCTTCTGCAAAAGCCTGATGAGGGGAATGACCTGACTCAGGCTGGCAGTGTCTGAACTGACTTCACGTGTGGCAAGTTCAAAAGGTTGCAGAACCTTGCACAACGTTGAAATCATTCTCCACTGCGCTTGAGACAGGTGCATTCCACCTCCTATATCGTGGTCAGTTGTATAGGCTTGAATGGCCTTTTGCTGCTCCTCCAACCTCTGAAGCATATAGAGGGTTGAATTCCACCTCGTTACCACCTCCTGCTTCAGATGATGGCAGGGCAGGTTCAGGCGTTTTTGGTGGTGCTCCAGTCTTCTGTACGTGCTGCCTGTACGCCGAAAGTGTCCCGCAATTTTTCTGGCCACCGACAGCATCTCTTGCACGCCCCTGTCGTTTTTTAAAAAATTCTGCACCACCAAATTCAAGGTATGTGCAAAACATGGGACGTGCTGGAATTTGCCCAGATGTAATGCACGCACAATATTGCTGGCGTTGTCCGATGCCACAAATCCACAGGAGAGTCCAATTGGGGTAAGCCATTCCGCGATGATCTTCCTCAGTTGCCGTAAGAGGTTTTCAGCTGTGTGCGTATTCTGGAAACCGGTGATACAAAGCGTAGCCTGCCTAGGAACGAGTTGGCGTTTGCGAGATGCTGCTACTGGTGCCGCCGCTGCTGTTCTTGCGGCGGGAGTCCATACATCTACCCAGTGGGCTGTCACAGTCATATAGTCCTGACCCTGCCCTGCTCCACTTGTCCACATGTCCGTGGTTAAGTGGACATTGGGTACAGCTGCATTTTTTAGGACACTGGTGACTCTTTTTCTGAGGTCTGTGTACATTTTCGGTATCGCAACCCTAGAGAAATGGAACCTAGATGGTATTTGGTACCGGGGACACAGTACCTCCAACAAGTCTTTAGTTGGCTCTGCAGTAATGATGGATACCGGAACCACGTTTCTCACCACCCAGGATGTCAAGGCCTCAGTTATCCGCTTTGCAGTAGGATGACTGCTGTGATATTTAATCTTCCTCGCAAATGACTGTTGGACAGTCAATTGCTTGGTGGAAGTAGTAAAAGTGGTCTTACGACTTCCTCTCTGGGATGACCATCGACTCCCAGCAGCAACAACAGCAGCGCCAGCAGCAGTAGGCGTTACACGCAAGGATGCATCGGAGGAATCCCAGGCAGGAGAGGAATCGTCAGAATTGCCAGTGACATGGCCTGCAGGACTATTGGCATTCCTGGGGAAGGAGGAAATTGACACTGAGGGAGTTGGTGGGGTGGTTTGCGTGAGCTTGGTTACAAGAGGAAGGGATTTACTGGTCAGTGGAGTGCTTCCGCTGTCACCCAAAGTTTTTGAACTTGTCACTGACTTATTATGAATGCGCTGCAGGTGACGTATAAGGGAGGATGTTCCGAGGTGGTTAACGTCCTTACCCCTACTTATTACAGCTTGACAAAGGGAACACACGGCTTGACACCTGTTGTCCGCATTTCTGGTGAAATACCTCCACACCGAAGAGCTGATTTTTTTGGTATTTTCACCTGGCATGTCAACGGCCATATTCGTCCCACGGACAACAGGTGTCTCCCCGGGTGCCTGACTTAAACAAACCACCTCACCATCAGAATCCTCCTTGTCAATTTCCTCCCCAGCGCCAGCAACACCCATATCCTCCTCATCCTGGTGGACTTCAACACTGACATCTTCAATCTCACTATCAGGAACTGGACTGCGGGTGCTCCTTCCAGCACTTGCAGGGGGCGTGCAAATGGTGGAAGGCGCATGCTCTTCACATCCAGTGTTGGGAAGGTCAGGCATCGCAACCGACACAATTGGACTCTCCTTGTGGATTTGGGATTTCGAAGAACGCACAGTTCTTTGCTGTGCTTTTGCCAGCTTGAGTCGTTTCATTTTTCTAGCGAGAGGCTGAGTGCTTCCATCCTCATGTGAAGCTGAACCACTAGCCATGAACATAGGCCAGGGCCTCAGCCGTTCCTTGCCACTCCGTGTGGTAAATGGCATATTGGCAAGTTTACGCTTCTCCTCCGACAATTTTAGTTTAGGTTTTGGAGTCCTTTTTTTTCTGATATTTGGTGTTTTGGATTTGACATGCTCTGTACTATGACATTGGGCATCGGCCTTGGCAGACGACGTTGCTGGCATTTCATCGTCTCGGCCATGACTAGTGGCAGCAGCTTCAGCACGAGGTGGAAGTGGATCTTGATCTTTCCCTAATTTTGGAACCTCAACTTTTTTGTTCTCCATATTTTATAGGCAGAACTAAAAGGCACCTCAGGTAAACAATGGAGATGGATGGATTGGATACTAGTATACAATTATGGACGGACTGCCACGGTTAGGTGGTATAAAAAAACCACGGTTAGGTGGTATATATTATAATAATAATACAATTATGGATGGACGGACTGCCTGCCGACTGCCGACACAGAGGTAGCCACAGCCGTGAACTACCGCACTGTACACTGGTTGATAAAGAGATAGTAGTATACTCGTAACAACTAGTATGACACTATGACGACGGTATAAAGAAAGAAAAAAAAATACCACAGTTAGGTGGTATATATTATAATAATAATACAATTATGGATGGACGGACTGCCTGCCGACTGCCGACACAGAGGTAGCCACAGCCGTGAACTACCGCACTGTACACTGGTTGATAAAGAGATAGTAGTATACTCGTAACAACTAGTATGACACTATGACGACGGTATAAAGAATGAAAAAAAAACCACGGTTAGGTGGTATATATTATAATAATAATACAATTATGGATGGACGGACTGCCTGCCGACTGCCGACACAGAGGTAGCCACAGCCGTGAACTACCGCACTGTACACTGGTTGATAAAGAGATAGTAGTATACTCGTAACAACTAGTATGACACTATGACGACGGTATAAAGAAAGAAAAAAAAATACCACAGTTAGGTGGTATATATTATAATAATAATACAATTATGGATGGACGGACTGCCTGCCGACTGCCGACACAGAGGTAGCCACAGCCGTGAACTACCGCACTGTACACTGGTTGATAAAGAGATAGTAGTATACTCGTAACAACTAGTATGACACTATGACGACGGTATAAAGAATGAAAAAAAAACCACGGTTAGGTGGTATATATTATAATAATAATACAATTATGGATGGACGGACTGCCTGCCGACTGCCGACACAGAGGTAGCCACAGCCGTGAACTACCGCACTGTACACTGGTTGATAAAGAGATAGTAGTATACTCGTAACAACTAGTATGACACTATGACGACGGTATAAAGAAAGAAAAAAAAATACCACAGTTAGGTGGTATATATTATAATAATAATACAATTATGGATGGACGGACTGCCTGCCGACTGCCGACACAGAGGTAGCCACAGCCGTGAACTACCGCACTGTACACTGGTTGATAAAGAGATAGTAGTATACTCGTAACAACTAGTATGACACTATGACGACGGTATAAAGAATGAAAAAAAAACCACGGTTAGGTGGTATATATTATAATAATAATACAATTATGGATGGACGGACTGCCTGCCGACTGCCGACACAGAGGTAGCCACAGCCGTGAACTACCGCACTGTACACTGGTTGATAAAGAGATAGTAGTATACTCGTAACAACTAGTATGACACTATGACGACGGTATAAAGAATGAAAAAAAAACCACGGTTAGGTGGTATATATTATAATAATAATACAATTATGGATGGACGGACTGCCTGCCGACTGCCGACACAGAGGTAGCCACAGCCGTGAACTACCGCACTGTACACTGGTTGATAAAGAGATAGTAGTATACTCGTAACAACTAGTATGACACTATGACGACGGTATAAAGAAAGAAAAAAAAATACCACAGTTAGGTGGTATATATTATAATAATAATACAATTATGGATGGACGGACTGCCTGCCGACTGCCGACACAGAGGTAGCCACAGCCGTGAACTACCGCACTGTACACTGGTTGATAAAGAGATAGTAGTATACTCGTAACAACTAGTATGACACTATGACGACGGTATAAAGAATGAAAAAAAAACCACGGTTAGGTGGTATATATTATAATAATAATACAATTATGGATGGACGGACTGCCTGCCGACTGCCGACACAGAGGTAGCCACAGCCGTGAACTACCGCACTGTACACTGGTTGATAAAGAGATAGTAGTATACTCGTAACAACTAGTATGACACTATGACGACGGTATAAAGAAAGAAAAAAAAATACCACAGTTAGGTGGTATATATTATAATAATAATACAATTATGGATGGACGGACTGCCTGCCGACTGCCGACACAGAGGTAGCCACAGCCGTGAACTACCGCACTGTACACTGGTTGATAAAGAGATAGTAGTATACTCGTAACAACTAGTATGACACTATGACGACGGTATAAAGAATGAAAAAAAAACCACGGTTAGGTGGTATATATTATAATAATAATACAATTATGGATGGACGGACTGCCTGCCGACTGCCGACACAGAGGTAGCCACAGCCGTGAACTACCGCACTGTACACTGGTTGATAAAGAGATAGTAGTATACTCGTAACAACTAGTATGACACTATGACGACGGTATAAAGAATGAAAAAAAAACCACGGTTAGGTGGTATATATTATAATAATAATACAATTATGGATGGACGGACTGCCTGCCGACTGCCGACACAGAGGTAGCCACAGCCGTGAACTACCGCACTGTACACTGGTTGATAAAGAGATAGTAGTATACTCGTAACAACTAGTATGACACTATGACGACGGTATAAAGAAAGAAAAAAAAATACCACAGTTAGGTGGTATATATTATAATAATAATACAATTATGGATGGACGGACTGCCTGCCGACTGCCGACACAGAGGTAGCCACAGCCGTGAACTACCGCACTGTACACTGGTTGATAAAGAGATAGTAGTATACTCGTAACAACTAGTATGACACTATGACGACGGTATAAAGAATGAAAAAAAAACCACGGTTAGGTGGTATATATTATAATAATAATACAATTATGGATGGACGGACTGCCTGCCGACTGCCGACACAGAGGTAGCCACAGCCGTGAACTACCGCACTGTACACTGGTTGATAAAGAGATAGTAGTATACTCGTAACAACTAGTATGACACTATGACGACGGTATAAAGAATGAAAAAAAAACCACGGTTAGGTGGTATATATTATAATAATAATACAATTATGGATGGACGGACTGCCTGCCGACTGCCGACACAGAGGTAGCCACAGCCGTGATCTACCGCACTGTACACTGGTTGATAAAGAGATAGTAGTATACTCGTAACAACTAGTATGACACTATGACGACGGTATAAAGAATGAAAAAAAAACCACGGTTAGGTGGTATATATTATAATAATAATACAATTATGGATGGACGGACTGCCTGCCGACTGCCGACACAGAGGTAGCCACAGCCGTGAACTACCGCACTGTACACTGGTTGATAAAGAGATAGTAGTATACTCGTAACAACTAGTATGACACTATGACGGTATAAAGAATGAAAAAAAAACCACGGTTAGGTGGTATATATTATAATAATAATACAATTATGGATGGACGGACTGCCTGCCGACTGCCGACACAGAGGTAGCCACAGCCGTGAACTACCGCACTGTACACTGGTTGATAAAGAGATAGTAGTATACTCGTAACAACTAGTATGACACTATGACGACGGTATAAAGAAAGAAAAAAAAATACCACGGTTAGGTGGTATATATTGTAATACAATTACGGATGGACGGACTGCCTGCCGAGTTCCGACTGCCGACACAGAGGTAGCCACAGCCGTGAACTACCGCACTGTACTGTGTCTGCTGCTAATATAGACTGGTTGATAAAGAGATAGTATACAATACATACAACAATATACTACTATACTGGTGGTCAGGCACTGGTCACCACTAGTCACACTGGCAGTGGCACTCCTGCAGCAAAAGTGTGCACTGTTTAATTTTAAATTAATATAATATTATGTACTCCTGGGGGCTCCTGCTATAACAACCTGCAGTGCTCCCCAGTCTCCCCCACAATTATTATAAGCTTTGCCTTTTATACATTGATGTGCAGCACACTGGGCTGAGCTGAGTGCACACAGACTGAGTCACACTGTGTGACTGGCTGCTGCTGTGTATCGTTTTTTTTCAGGCAGAGAACGGATATAGCAGAGAACGGATATATTATATTAAAATAAATAAAAGTTAACTAACAACAACTGCACTGGTCACTGTGGTAAACTCTGTCTGACTCTGCACAATCTCTCTCTCTCTTCTAATCTAATTTCTAATGGAGAGGACGCCAGCCACGTCCTCTCCCTATCAATCTCAATGCACGTGTGAAAATGGCGGCGACGCGCGGCTCCTTATATAGAATCCGAGTCTCGCGAGAATCCGACAGCGTCATGATGACGTTCGGGCGCGCTCGGGTTAACCGAGCAAGGCGGGAGGATCCGAGTCTGCTCGGACCCGTGAAAAAAACATGAAGTTCGTGCGGGTTCGGTTTCAGAGAAACCGAACCCGCTCATCTCTAGTGATTATGTTGTCAGCACATTCAACTATGTAAAGAACAAAGTATTTAATAAGAATATTTCATAAACCTCACACGTCAGATGCATCCACGCGCCACTCAAGCACACTTATCTTATAAAATAAAGACACAACAACTGTAATTGGCGTGAAAGGGGTCAGCTTTTATTTTCTGACTGATAGGGAGGCCTATTAAATACTAAAACTAAAATGCAGACTTCCCTATCTAACTAAGGTGGCGGGGAGAAGAACGGTTAAGCATGATAAACGTAACATGGGTGATCAATGTTATAATACAGAAAAACAAGCAATAAAAAACATATGTGTGAGGGAGCCTTCTGCCCCAGATGTTCCGGGATCGGCCTCCTGCCTCCATCCCAGACATCGAAAATCAAAAATCCAAGGACAGGGGTCGGCCTTCTGCCACTACCCCTGCCCCACCAACAGTTGCAGGGACGGAGGTACGCTCCGCCCCTACATGGTACAAATTGGGCCACCGACCCCGCCATCCACATATGTTTATACCAGTTATATGGACCCACTTGGTAAAGCGATGCCCGTAAACTAATTATAAAACTATAAAATTTACCTAAAAGTACACCCAAACTTACTAACCTTGAACTCATAATTAAAATTAAGTAACCGTTCAGAAACCGGCCACCAAAAGCCGACACAATGAACCCGACTGTAGAACAAAATTAAAATAAAAACCAAAACCAAGTCCCCAGGGCGGGAGGGCGGGTCATGAGAAGAGCTGAAAAGAGGGAGGAAGTACCCTGTCAGCAGCCTATATGTATGACAGGCCAGCCCCTATACATGATCCAGCCAATCAGCACCTCGGACCCTCTCCACGTTCCTCCCACCACAAAACATTAACCCCTTCCAAGCCAAGGTG
The DNA here is from genome assembly GCF_028390025.1 of Pseudophryne corroboree. Classification (NCBI taxonomy): domain Eukaryota; kingdom Metazoa; phylum Chordata; class Amphibia; order Anura; family Myobatrachidae; genus Pseudophryne; species Pseudophryne corroboree. The sequence goes on from NC_086451.1 coordinate 483,561,581, forward strand.
ATGCACTGAGCGGCGCTGCGGAAGCCCCGACGGTTCGTTTATGCTGCTATGGTCACAGTATGTTCCCTACGCAGTCTTAAACCTCACACGTCAGATGCATCCACGCGCCACTCAAGCACACTTATCTTATAAAATAAAGACACAACAACTGTAATTGGCGTGAAAGGGGTCAGCTTTTATTTTCTGACTGATAGGGAGGCCTATTAAATACTAAAACTAAAATGCAGACTTCCCTATCTAACTAAGGTGGCGGGGAGAAGAACGGTTAAGCATGATAAACGTAACATGGGTGATCAATGTTATAATACAGAAAAACAAGCAATAAAAAACATATGTGTGAGGGAGCCTTCTGCCCCAGATGTTCCGGGATCGGCCTCCTGCCTCCATCCCAGACATCGAAAATCAAAAATCCAAGGACAGGGGTCGGCCTTCTGCCACTACCCCTGCCCCACCAACAGTTGCAGGGACGGAGGTACGCTCCGCCCCTACATGGTAAAAATTGGGCCACCGGCCCCGCCATCCACATATGTTTATACCAGTTATATGGACCCACTTGGTAAAGCGATGCCCGTAAACTAATTATAAAACTATAAAATTTACCTAAAAGTACACCCAAACTTACTAACCTTGAACTCATAATTAAAATTAAGTAACCGTTCAGAAACCGGCCAACTGCCAGGTTACCAACCTGCCACCGCCACCTACTCCGAAAAGACTAACTAAAAGGGACCTAAGAACTGAAGCAGAACAAAACTAACTAAAGAGACATAAAAGTAGAATACGGACTAATGCAACGAAACCCAAGAAAAACTACCTAAAGGTACCTAAGAATGTGAATAAGGTCCCCCAAGAAGATCAGTATACCAGCCGCAGGCCATCCCCGGCGGAGGCCTCTACGCCCCCACCAGCGAACAGACCGCAGCTTTGGCCGGGCCAGCCCAGACACGAACAGCCCGTAGATGTATGAATGGCCGTCAAATCATATAAAGTGCGGACCTAACCGTCGTCCTGCAAAAGAAGGGTGTGACGCGGGTTAATAAGCAAAATAAATATAGTACGAGTAGTAGATGGGCAACCTAACTGCGTCCCTAACGGGGAGGGGGTTTTGGGGGGAAGGGTCGCCCAATTTGACTTGAGGCAAAAACACAAAACTTCGTTAGCCGGCAAAAGCCGTAATTAAAACCAACGATAAAACAAAAATTCCTCAAGGCCCCCGCAATCGCAAAGTGCAACTGCGGCGAGCGGCTAGTCCTCAAAGGGGCGCACTGGGAGGAAAAGGCCTGATATAGCGTATGACTGCACCAGACCTCCACCTACCCAGTGCCCGGACTTCGACTTCGGACCAACCCGCCGCAGCGGCTGCTGGCGCAGCGCCGTTGCGGAAAGAGTGAGTCCCAGTGTCGGCCGGAGATAGACCCAGGTACAAAAAACAACGTTCCAAAACCGACCGGGAGTGATATCTGGACAACGGGGAACCGTCACGATGGACGAGCTACCCGGTGGGCGTTGGAGGCCGAAAAGACGAACAAGCCCGGGCCGCGGGCACTGGACAAATGCCCCGCGCATGAGCCTGACACATTCGAACCCACAGCCCCCTGCCGACTACGTCCGTCGTGGAGCGCTGAATCCGACACCACAAACCGTCGGGGCATATGACGACGCAGGCCGCCAGCACGGGTGAGGCTGAAGTCTGAGAGACGGACCCCAGCTCACCCACCCTGAACGTACCGTGGAAAGGACATCGTAAAGGCCACCATGAAGAGGCGAACCCGTATCCCCAATATCGTATCCCCGTATCGTGAGCGCTGAATCCAAAATCCCAAACCTTCGGGGCGTGCGTCGACGGCCTTTATTGACTGAAAGGAAGGCCTATTAAATCTAAACTTGTATTAAAAAACTCCCTGTCTAACTAAGGGACGGTTGAAAATATTTATCACACCTAGCAGGAAGCAGACAGCTCAGGAAAATAAAATATCTCAAATCATAGTTGAAATAATAACCTAAATGTTGGAGGGCCTTCTGCCCCGATGTTCTGGGATCGGCCTTCTGCCACCATCCCTAAGGGCCTGCTACCCTAGATGTTCTGGGATCGGCCTTCTGCCACCATCGCCAAGGGTCCGCTACCCCGATGTTATGGGATCGGCCTTCTGCCACCATCCCTGAGGGCATGCTACCCAGATGTTATGGGATCGGCCTTCTGCCACCATCCTTGAGGGCCTGCTACCCAGATGTTATGGGCCACATAGCAGACAGCAGACATCTCAGGAAAATAAGATATCGCAAAATCATAATTGAAATAATAACCTAAATGTTGGAGGGCCATCTGCCCCGATGTTCTGGGATCGGCCTTCTGCCACCATCCCTAAGGGCCTGCTACCCTAGATGTTCTGGGTTCGGCCTTCTGCCACCATCGCCAAGGGTCTGCTACCCCGATGTTATGGGATCGGCCTTCTGCCACCATCCCTGAGGGCATGCTACCCAGATGTTATGGGATCGGCCTTCTGCCACTATCCCTGAGGGCCTGCTACCCAGATGTTATGGGATCGGCCTTCTGCCACCATCCCAGCCATCCCGAATCCAAAGCAACTATGGGCCATCTGCCTTGTGAGGGGTCTTACCCACTATGGCCCCTCTCCAGAAGGTAGCGCAGGAGCCAAAGACCTGTGGGTTAAATCCTCCAATCCGCACACAGAAGCAGGACAGAAGTCCCCTTGGATTAAAGTTGCAGGAGCTAACTGCCGAAACCACTGCCAGTCGCCGCGAGAAAGGGTATCATCAATTTCGTTGCGCTCGGCTGGGACATGCTTGTCTCGCAACGTAATGTTGTTCACCCAGCATAGCAAGACTATCTGCGCGAAGACCCGCAGTCCAGCAAGGATGTGGACTCCTGCCTAATGATGGCAAAAAACCACGCCCAAATGGTCGCACCAGAAGACCACCTGTCTGTTATGCAGGGCATAGCGCCAGAGCGCCACTGTGCCCAATATGGGAAAAAACATCCAGCAACAGCAAGAATCGCAAGCACCAGAGGCGTCCGTGAAAAACTCCAGAGAGGAGGGGAAACGAACTAGAAAACCGTCCAAATACGTAAATCCCGTGAGTGCTAACTAAGAAAATGATGAGGGTGTCCAATCCAAACTGTCGCCCATTCCAATTTCCCACAGCAAAACTCTACCCATTGGGATAACGTTCCAAGCAAAAAGAAACAGGCCCAAGAAGGATTGCGCCTGTTGTAGAGTAAGCTTGTCCACGGTGAGCTCATAGAGGAAACCATCGGGAAGACGCAACACCGTGTCCCCAAGGAGCCTTCAGAGGCCCCCGACCGTATCCTTCTGAATCCTGAGGTAAATGGAGGGACCCTGCCAACGGCCACCGCAGCAAGACGACGCAGCGAACAGAGCCAGGTGGGCCGAGCAAAGAAATCATCCAGGTAGTGCGACATACCCCGCTGGCCCGCCGCTTGCTGAGGACCCCAGTGGAGGAAAGAACTGCACCTTGCAAAGTCAGCGCACGAGAGAGAAAAAACCCCACAGGGAGGCAGCGATGGATATAATAGCCATCATCCAGTTGAAAACCCATAATCGAAAGGCGAAAGGGTGCAGCGGAAGGAGCGAAATGCTGACGCGATGTCCAATTACACATAGCCGCCCCCGGACCAAACGACCGAATGGCATCTATGGTCGAATCAAACTTACAGATAGGTAAACGACCCTACCTGATAATAGGGATAGCCTTATTAACAGATGACCCGAGAGGACAGGTAAGATGGATGACAAAGCCTATCATCCCGGCCAACGACAAAGCGGCCGCAACCTTAAGCCAGAGCACACCCGGAAACTACCGAGCCGAATGCAAGTTCGTACTAGCCCCGTGATCCGCCAGACCATGCATCGGCAAGAGGCAACTAGGTGCGAAAACCCGAGGTAAGAATAGGGCGTCCACCGGCCGCGTGAGCCGTCACAGCCAGGGTATGAGCGCTCGAAGTCTAATTGTGGAGGGGGATGTGGCCAACGCTTGGGGCCGCAGGAGCGCGGCTCAGCGGGACGGAATTACCCCTGTGCCGTGTACTGGGGCAGTCCTTGATCCCGTGCCCTACGCCACAGCTGATGCAGGAGTGACGAATGCGACACCCCCGCCCCAAACCGCATTGGGCAGGATTGAAAGTGAAGAATTAACCACGCCCCCGCGCCCCATGAACCACCGCAAAAGCTGGCAGAATGAGAGGCCGGTCGTGGAACCCGTTGTTCCTGCTGTACTCCCATATCCTTTTTACCGAAGGTATAGATCTGCCGCCCATGCTGTTTGCCCCGGAAGTTCCAGTAGTAACGCCGCCAAGTATGGTACAGCACTTGTATAAGGAATTGAAGGCGCACGATGTTCATGTGTTCGACCAGGCGCGACTCTGAGTAACACGCCGCCAAGATCAACATGCACCTAACTCAAGTCGTGTAGGAGCGCAAAGCGTCCTCGCTGTTCCGGCCCTTTTGCTTAGCCGAAAGCAAGGCTATACGAGCATCACTAGTAAGAGCAAAATATAAGCAGATAGGCCCTTACGGATCCGGTCCCAGACCGGGGCCGGAGACCACGGTGCACTGCCGTGTTGGCACAGAGAACAGTGTACTACTCCCCCGACACTTGCGAGGCGGAATAGGTTGAATGCCGTAGCTCGCTGCGTTTTTGACCCTGCAAACTGTCGCAGGAAGGGGACACACCCTACGCGGATGTGGAGGCAAGGGAAGAGTCCGTGCCACTGCGCCTATCGCGCTTGCCGGTACCCCTGCGCGCACTGTTGCCGTTGCGAGAGGAGCGGGACTGAGTACTAGTTCCCCCCCCACTACGGGGGTAACTGCGCTCCCGTCGGAACAGTCAGGGCCCGATGAAGACTCACCAGTAAGAGGGGGAACTCCGTCCGTCCCAGCAGCCGCCGTACTCTTGTAGATGCGTCGACTGACTACATTCCTGGCCCGGCGTCTGCGGCTGGGGAAACAAAAGCGACAATGTTCCCCCGTTCCCCAAACGGACCCGCAGCCGCGGGGAGTGGGGCAGGCGGGGCGACCGTCACGCCAGAGGACAGGAGAGATTGCGCATTGTTATCTGTCAAAAGGCGGCGGCCCATCCCGGTCTCCCGGGTACGGAGGATAACAAGGGAGCTACCGTCGACACGGCAGCAGCACAAATAGCGGACAAGGTGGTGGCGTTCACCACGGGATCAGCCGCCGTGACAGGGGCTCTAAAATCAGACGCGTCACGCGATTCGCGCGCCCCACGGGAGGTACACAAACCTCCCGTCGGGAGAAAGGCCCCGGGAGGCGAAGCCGGAGAGTCGCCAGAACTAGAAAGAGGCGGCTCAACGTCGGCTGAGTGCTGTCCGCTGCAGCTACGGAATTAGACATCTGGACGCGGGGAGGGACTGATCGCTCGCCTACTGTCGTCGCCCGCCGCCCCCGTATGAAACCGGTAGGGCTGCAAGTTGACGGCTGGCGGCAGTACAAAGCGGGCCACTAGCCGGCGGGAGGGGCCGGCATCACGGGTCCAACCACGGCAGGAGAGGTCAGGAGGGCTGCAGAACGCTCTCTTCTAACCGGCCCTGCCCTATCCGCAACTGGCAACGGGGGATGTAAAACCGCAGAGCGGGGGCGACACCCCGCTCTGTCGGGGGAGGGCTCAGGCCGGACCTGACCGGCCGAAAGGGGGGGGGGGGGGGGCGGCGGCCAGATGTGTCTGGCCTCATCGGGCCCCCCAGCTGGCAGTATGAGAAGCCGCACACAGACGCTGCCTAGACTGCATGTGTCAGGCAGCCACGCGACCCCCCGCCCGCCCAGTAACCCCAGTAGTGGAGGTCCGTGGGTTCCCCCCACCTTTTTATTTATTTATTTAATTCTTTTTTATTATTATTATTTATTTTTTAGATTTTATTTATTTTATTTTATTTAAAATAAACATTTCGGGCACAGTAGCGCCCCCTGGTGGCAGCCAGCCGCCGATCCACGGGCCGGGAGCTCAGTCCTGGCCCCACGTGATCGGAGCTGCTGCTGGTGGCGCCTAGCGACGGGCTCAGGGACGGCAGAGCACCGTCCCTGGCAAGCCGCCGCGTGCGCCCTCTATCCCCCGCGCTCCGTCCCCCGCCGCGGCTAGCAGCGGCGACGGAGAGCGCACTCGCGGGGGAGCACGGGCGGGCCGCTGAGGCCGGCCGCACGCGCCCAGAACCTCTCCGGCAGCCGCAGCAGGCACTCCCCGGGCTGGCTGGACCTCAGGACGTCCAGGAGCCGGGCGGGGGGCAGCGGTGCGAGCTGACATTCTGGCGGCCATACGGGAGGCACAGAGCAACTATTAACCCAGGTAAGAATAGAAGGGTAAAGAAGGAGAAGTGGGAATATAGACAGTAAAAGAACAGAGGAGAGGGAGTGAAAGAAGCAGAAAGGGATATGTTAGAAGTATGGTAGAGAATAAGGGTGTAGGATATATTAAATGAGATCAATACTTACAGTCATGAGAAGAGCTGAAAAGAGGGAGGAAGTACCCTGTCAGCAGCCTATATGTATGACAGGCCAGCCCCTATACATGATCCAGCCAATCAGCACCTCGGACCCTCTCCACGTTCCTCCCACCACAAAACATTAACCCCTTCCAAGCCAAGGTGATGCACTGAGCGGCGCTGTGGAAGCCCCGACGGTGCGTTTATGCTGCTATGGTCACAGTATGTTCCCTACGCAGTCTTTCATTCAGATCAGGGCCGGATTAACAATGGGGCGGATGGAGCTGCAGCTCCAGGCCACCCATTGAAAATAGGCCCACAGAGCTCCCTTCCAGTGCAGCCAGTGATGACAGGAAAAAAAATCCTGTCATCATCAGCAGCAGCACACTCACCTCCTTGCCGCCCAGTCACACATCCACCCCGAATCGGCCGGCTGAAGTCCCAACCACCCGTGGGCTTATTCAAAACTACAGTAGCTGCCACTGTCTGAATGTGCCCGAGGCCCCGCCCCCGGATCCGCCCAAGGCCCCGCCCCCATCCCGACCCGAAGCTCCGCCCCCGCATCCGATGTTACTCAGTCTGGTGTGGAGCAGCACAAAGTCACAAACTGTACAACAGTAAAAGTAGAAGAGCAAGGTAGGTGCTGCAGTGGTCACAATGTCAATCCATACATTTATTAAGTAAGAGGAATGGGAGCATAATTTAATGATATTATAAAAGGGGTGGGGACAGGCAGCTCAAGTCATAGAAATACTGCATATAAAGGGGGAGGTTAGTGGGCAAAAGTTACATACACATATAAGGAGGAACAGGGCCAAAGTTCAATATAAAGGGGGTCAGGAGCAGGGCCGGCTCCAGGCCTACTAGCACCCTGAGCGAGAAAATGTAAAAGTGCCCCCCCCCCCATGCGCGCCCCCAGGAAAAGTGGGCGTGGCCTGTGGAAAAGTGGGCGTGGTCTCATAACTTCATATCATCAAACTATAAATATATTTTCACACAATTAGCAGCCTTACACATAGCCACAGTAGTGTTCCTTACACACAATGTCTCCAGTACAGTGCCAGATACACATAATGTGCAGTGCCAGATAGACATGACATGCCCCCCAGCAGTGCCAGCTACACATGACATGCCCCGCAGCAGTGCCAGCTACACGTGACATGCCCCCCCAGCAGTGCCAGCTACACGTGACATGCCCCCCCCAGCAGTGCCAGCTACACGTGACATGCCCCCCAGCAGTGCCAGCTACATAAATGGCCACACAGTGCCAGATATGCACCCACAGTTCAGATACATAAATGCCCCCAGTGCCAGATACATAAATGCCCCCCGTGCCAGATGCATAAGTGCCCACACAGTGCCAGATACATTATTGCCCCCCACAGTGTCAGATACATTAATGCCCCTAGTGCCAGATATGCCCCCACAGTGCCAGATACATTAATGCCCCCAGTGCCAGATATGCCTCCACAGTGATAGATACATTAATGCCCCCAGTGCCAGATATGCCCCCACAGTGCCAGATACATTAAATGCCCCCAGTGCCATATATGCCCCCACAGTGCCAGATAAAAAAAATGCCCCCCACAGTGCCAGATAAATAAATTCCCCCCACAGTGCCAGATAAATAAATGCCCCCCACAGTGCCAGATAAATAAATGCCCCCACAGTGCAGATATACCCCCACAGTGCCAGATACATAAATGCCCCCACAGTGCCAATATGCCCCCACAGTGCCAGATGCAGAAATGCCCCCACAGTGCCAGATACATAAATGCCCCCACAGTGCAGATACATAAATGCCCCCACAGCGCAGATATGCCCCCACAGTGCCAGATACATAAATGCCCCTCACAGTGCAGCTGACCCGACAGTGCCAGATATGCCCCCACAGTGACAGATCCGTAAATGCCCCCAGTGACAGATTCATAAATGCCCCCACAGTGCAGATGACCCCACAGTGCCAGATATGCCCCCAGTGCCAGATACATTAATGCCCCCAGTGCCAGATATGCCTCCACAGTGCCAGATACATTAATGCCCCCAGTGCCAGATATTCCCCCACAGTGCCAGATACATTAAATGCCCCCAGTGCCAGATATGCCCCCAACAGTGCCAGATAAAAAAATGCCCCCCACAGTGCCAGATAAATAAATGCCCCCCACAGTGCCAGATAAATAAATGCCCCCACAGTGCAGATAAATAAATGCCCCCCACAGTGCCAGATAAATAAATGCCCCCACAGTGCAGATATACCCCCACAGTGCCAGATACATAAATGCCCCCACAGTGCCGATATGCCCCCACAGTGCCAGATGCAGAAATGCCCCCACAGTGCCAGATACATAAATGCCCCCACAGTGCAGATACATAAATGCCCCCACAGCGCAGATATGCCCCCACAGTGCCAGATATGCCCCCAGTGCCAGATACATAAATGCCCCCCACAGTGCAGCTGACCCGACAGTGCCAGATATGCCCCCACAGTGACAGATCCGTAAATGCCCCCAGTGACAGATCCATAAATGCCCCCACAGTGCAGATGACCCCACAGTGCAGATGACCCCACAGTGCCAGATATGCCCCCACAGTGCCAGATACATTAATGCCCCCAGTGCCAGATACATTAATGCCCCCAGTGCCAGATATTCCCCCACAGTGCCAGATACATTAAATGCCCCCAGTGCCAGATATGCCCCCACAGTGCCAGATAAATAAATGCCCCCCACAGTGCCAGATAAATAAATGCCCCCCACAGTGCTAGATAAATAAATGCCCCCCACAATACCTGAGGCGCGGGAGGGAGGCACTGCTGCTGTCAGAGGGCGCGGGCCGGGACCGGAGGACTCTTCCAATGGTGCGGTGGTGTGATCCATCTGCGGGGAGGGGGAGTGTGGCTGTCTGCAGGCGGTGGTCGTTGTACTGTATGCGCGCGGCGCCGGCGTCTGACGTCAGACGCCGGCGCCGCGCAGCGCGCATATCGCGCGCACCACAGTTAAAGGCCGGGGACTCGGGGAGAGCTACACAGCAGGGTCGGCTCCAGGTACGAATATGGCGTCGCCAGCGCGCGGCGCCCATTGAGGGTGGCGCCCTGCGCGGCCGCTCTATTCGAACATGCCTGGAGCTGGCCCTGGTCAGGAGGCACAACTTAAATATAAAAGGGAGGATATAGGTACAATGTAAATAATATATATAATGGGGGTAGGTGACATCATAACTAAATATGTAAGGGGGCATGTCGCATAAATTAATAAAAGAACATATTACCATCAGTATAAACCGCTGCATCTGTTTATAATGCCCACATGTATATACTGCTGCACCTGTATATAACGCCCACATGTATATACTGCTGCACCTGTGTATAACGCCGACGTATATACTGCTGCGCCTGTGTATAACGCTGACATGTATATACTGCTGCACCTGTGTATATTGCCCACATCTATATGCTGCTGCACCTGTGTATAATGCCCACATGTATATACTGCTGCACCCGTGTATAATGCCCACATGTATATACCGCTGCGCTTGTGTATAACGCCCACATGTATATACTGCTGCACCCGTGTATAATGCCCACATGTATATACTGCTGCACCTGTGTATAACCCCCACATGTATATGCTGCTGCACCTGTGTATAATGCCCACATGTATATACCGCTGCGCCTGTGTATAACGCCCACATGTATATGCTGCTGCACCTGTGTATAATGCCCACATGTATATACTGCTGCACCCGTGTATAATGCCCACATGTATATACCGCTGCACTTGTGTATAATGCCGACATGTATATACCGCTGTGCTTGTGTATAATGCCAACATGTATATATTGCTCACCTGTGTATAATGCCCACGTGTATACACTGCTGCACCTGTGCATAATGACCACATGTATATACTGCTCACCTGTGTATAATGCCCACATGTATATACTGCTGCACCTGTGCATAATGACCACATGTATATACTGCTCACCTGTGTATAATGCCCACATGTATATACTGCTGCACCTGTGTATAATGCCCACATGTATATACTGCTGCACCTGTGTATAATGCCCACATGAACCCTTGGACTCATTTATTGTGTGTAAATCTGGCTCTGGTACTAGCTAGTGCTTACTCAGCCATTTTCCTCACCGCACATCCCTGGTTATAGGGCACATAGATTATAAGCTTCACTGGGGCAGGGACTGATGTGAATGGGCAAACACTCTCTGCAAAGCACTGTGGAATATGTGTGAGCTATATAAATAACTGGTAATAATGTTAAAAATCATTTTTATTGGCCTGCATTGAGCAGGAAAACACAACAAAGTGCAAGGAGTGTGTGCTGTGTATGACAACGGGGAGCACTGGCTATGGCTTGATAGCTACTCCCCCACACCAACACACTTGTAGCTCAAAGAGTCATAAATTGCTTACCTGTAGATGCCTGGGCGTAGAAAAAGTTAATTACCAGAGAGAGGCCAATGTTAATTTATTAACCTAATTTGTGTTTCCAGAGAGAGCTTATTTAATAACCAGTATTAGCATTCTGGCAGACTTTAAAAAAAAATAGTTTTCAAGGAGCGCCATTTTCTTATTTCTCTTATTTTTCACACTGGCTGCGCAGCCTGCAGGGGTAGAGAGGGCATGCATGGAAACGTGAGAAGGAGCGGCTGCAACACTGTAGACCTGTTCTCTCTGACATTTACTGAGCATGGCGGCTGTAAAGTAAGGAGGGTGATGAAGGAAAGGTCGGTCCAGAATGTGAGGGATGGAGCAGAGTAATGGAGGACAGGAGGGGCCAGAGTATGAGGGAAGGAGCAGAGTGATGGAGGAGAGGAGGGGCTGGAGTCTGATGGATGGAGCAGAGTGAAGGAGGAGGTGCTGGAGTGTGAGGAATGGAACAGAGTGATGGAGGAGAGGAAGGGTTGGAGTGTGAGGGAAGGAGCAGAGTGATGGAGGAGAGGAAGGGCTGGAGTGTGAGGGAAGGAGCAGAGTGATGGAGGAGAGGAAGGGTTGGAGTGTGAGGGAAGGAGCAGAGTGATGGAGGAGAGGAGGTGCCGGAGTGTGAGGGATGGAGCAAAGTAATGGAGGACAGGAGGGGCCAGAGTATGAGGGAAGGAGCAGAGTGATGGAGGAGAGGAGGGGACGGAGTGTGATGGATGGAGCAGAGTGATAGAGGAGAGGAGGGGGCCGGATGTGTGAGGAAAGGAGCAGAGTGATGGAGGAGAGGAGGGGCTGGAGTGTGAGGGAAGGAGCAGAGTGATGGAGGAGAGGAAGGGTTGGAGTGTGAGGGAAGGAGCAGAGTGATGGAGGAGAGGAGGGGCCGGAGTGTGAGGGATGAAGCAGAGTTATGGAGAACAGAAGGGGCCAGAGTATGAGGGAATGAGCAGAGTGATGGAGGAGAGGAGGGGCTGGAGTGTGAGGGATGGAGCAGAGTGATAGAGGAGAGGAGGGGGCCGGATGTGTGAGGAAAGGAGCAGAGTGATGGAGGAGAGGAGGGGCTGGAGTGTGAGGGATGGAGCAGAGTGATGGAGGAGAGGAGGGGGCCGGATGTGTGAGGGATGGAGCAGAGTGATGGAGAAGAGGAGGGGCCGGAGTGTGAGGGATGGAGCAGAGTGATAGAGGAGAGGAGGGTCCGGAGTGTGAGGGAAGGAGCAGAGTGATGGAGGAGAGGAGGTGCCGGAGTGTGAGGGATGGAGCAGAGTAATGGAGGACAGGAGGGGCCAGAGTATGAGGGAATGAGCAGAGTGATGGAGGAGAGGAGGGGCTGGGGTGTGATGGATGGAGCAGAGTGATGGAGGAGAGGAGGTGCTGGAGTGTGAGGGAAGGAGCAGAGTGATGGAGGAGAGGAGGTGCTGGAGTGTGAGGGAAGGAACAGAGTGATGGAGGAGAGGAGGTGCCGGAGTGTGAGGGATGGAGCAGTGTAATGGAGTACAGGAGGGGCCAGAGTATGAGGGATTGAGCAGAGTGATGGAGGAGAGGAGGGGTCGGAATGTGATGGATGGAGCAGAGTGATGGAGGAGAGGAGGTGCCGGAGTGTGATGGATGGAGCAGAATGGTGGAGGAGAAGAGGGACCGGAGTGTGAGGGAAGGAGCAGAATGATGGAGGAGAGGAGGGTCCGGAGTGGGAGGAATGGCAGTGTAGAGGAGCTGGAAGGGGGCAGTCACCAGCACTGTAAAAGCACTGTAAAGAAGATTGAGAGCACAGTTTGAAGTTAAGTAGCTAATGCTAATAATAAGGTGTGATCCGGTATTGGTTTCGAGAGTTGCTGTTTTGGAGTAGATGGAAGTGGGGGGATATGTGGGTCACAAGGCAAAGTCTCAACTTGCACCCCCCAAGCACATTTTATATGCCACAAGACCATCCAGATGCCCCCAATATGCCTTCAGACTCCTTCATATGCCTGTATAAGTCATTACACTCTTCCACATGCTCTTTATATACCATTAGATCCAATTAGATATGCCACCAGGACCCCGCCCCCTCATAGGCTCTACCCCCTTATTTAGGTCTGCTTCAGAAATTTCCCCAACTGGCTTTCCATCCCAATCTGCCCCTGCTTCCATGGATGTCAGAGCAGAGCTGGAGTGCAAAACCCGGCAAGTTACAGCACACACCAGGCCCGGGGGTTTCCTCTCCCATATTTAAGTGGTGTCTGTGTCAGTAAGTTTATCTGTGTTGTCTGTGTCAGTAAGTAGCATCTGTCAGTAAGTGTGTGTTGTGTTTGTCAGTAGGTGGTGTCTGAGTCAGTATGTGTGTGTCAGTAAGTGGTATCTGTGTCAGTAAGTGGTGTTTGTGCCTGTGTATTTGTATCAGTAAGTTGTATCTGTGTCAGTAACGGGTGTCTGTCATTAAGTATGTACAGTATGTGCCAATAAGTGATGTCTGTGTCTGTAAGGGGTATCTGTCAGTAAGTGGTGTTTGTGTCATTAAACGTGTGCATCAGTAAGAGTTTGCCAGTAAGCTGTCAGTGGTGTGTGTGTCAATAAGTGGTGTGTGTGTGTGTGTGTGTGTGTGTGTGTGTGTGTGTGTGTGTGTGTGTGTGTGTGTGTGTGTGTGTGTCTGTCTAGCAGTGTGTTGGTGTCAGTAAGTGGAATCTGTATTACTAAGGGTTGGATGTGTTGGTAAGTGGTGTCTGCCAGTAAGTGTGTAAGCAAGTGGTGTCTGTGCTGGTGTGTCCCAGGAGCCCTCTGTTCCCTGTATGCCCAGTATTGCCCCCATCTTTTCTAATCTTTCCACATCTGTTCTGTTTTGCCTCATCATTGCTCCTCTTTAGACATCTCCACCTTTCCAGCTCTCTCTATTACATGGGGGTCACTGTGATGCTCCCTGTATATGGTGGTCACTAATGCTCTGTATTACATGGTGGTCACACATTTTTTCTTGCTATAGTTAACTATTAAGTGGTTGAAGGTAGGCACTAGCTATGCCCTCCATGGAGATGGCTACACTCATGGCACAGGCCACACCCCCTATTTAGACCACAGACATACCACAACATATCACCAGAGCAGGCCCTAACCAATATGATGCCCTAGGCAAGATTTTGTCTGGTGTCCCATAGCACCACCGCTAGTTCCGCCTCTGACCCTGCACCCCTTTCCCAGCAGCATCACCCCTCACCCATAGAAATCCTCATTTTGGTGTTCACATTTTATTATGCGATAGTGTCCCTAATTCACATTACACCAAAGTGTATACCACTTTACATTATATGTACGTTACGCCATACAGTAGTGCCCCTTATTCACATTACATCACACTGAATTGATCCTTATTCACATCCATAATGCTCTTTATTCACATTAGACCACACAGTAATGTCCTTTCTATACGTTACACCACACAGTAGAGCACCTTATACTCATAATGCCACACATTAGTAATGCATTTATACACATAATACCACACAGCAATGCACCATACACATAAGCCGCACATTATTAATGCCCTTATACACATAATGCCACACATTAGTAATGCATTTATACACATAATACCACACAGCAATGCACCATACACATAAGCCGCACATTATTAATGCCCTTATACACATAATGACACACATAGTTCCACTTACACATTTGCTGCACATTATTAATGCATTTATACACATGACTACTGCACAACCAACCCAGCCACACACAGCACTCACTTGGCTGCTAACACTGTGACCGCTGCCTCTGCTTGGATACAGATGTGTCCACATCCATCTTGCCTCAATACACCATGCAGCAGGAGATGCCTGGCATGAGTCAGCTGGCTGCTCTGCTAACGTCAGGCCCCTTTTTTTGATTAAAATGCATCTTATTTGCATTACTTTGTGGCCAGGATGCACAAGCAGCCTCTGCTGATTAAAATAATATGTTGCATGCCTATATTCTGTGTGCGACTATGGCTGTATCTGCATATGAAATGGTACGTTACAGTGATTTCCAGGAATACACTGTAACGTAGCATTTCGTATGCAGATACAGCCGCATTTACACACAGAATATAGGCATGCTGCATGTCATTTTAATCAGCAGAAGCTGATTGTGCCCCTAGGCATACCAAATGCCCTAGGCAATTGCCTAGTTTGCATATGCCTAGGGCCGGCTCTGCATATCACATCACTAGTTACACCACCGCAACGCTGGTCACACCTCCCTCCGGGGCACACAATAGGCCCTTCATAAATGTCAGCTCCAGGCCCATGTGGACCTTAATCTGGCACTGATTCAGATCCAGGATGTGTTATTTTAGTGTTCCCTTTATTTTTTGAGCAGTGTGTATATATATATATATACATATATATATATATATATATATATATATATATACACACACACACACACACACACAAACACACGCTACAATGTCATGTGATGCTAGCTATATACAGGCAGTGGGCATGCGGATGCACACACTACAGTAAGGGTAAGTGCTGTTGTCATGAAGTGTGAAAAGATCATTGCAAATATATGTGTATGCAGCAGTCTGGGCTGTGGGTGCTACAGTACAATGCTGGTGTGCGGTACACACTGATGGTGATGACTGCGTCTGATTGGGTCGCGCACACACATTTATGCAAACGCACTGAAACTGCTTATAATGTGCTTTAAAATTCACTTTACACTGAAGTGTTCACTTGTGTTACACAAATAAAGATTGCCTCATACGCATACTGTATATTATTACCGGGCATATTTATCAATATTACTTTTCTCTTTCATCCACTAGGGGACACTGGAGGCTTATGACAGTGGGGTATTGACAGGTGGATAAGTGGAGCCGGCAGTTTAAATGTATAAGTGTGACTGGCTCCTCACACTCTATGCCCCCCCCCCCCCTACCTTTCAGACCAGTTTTAGAAATGTGCCCTAGGGAGCGCACACTCTCTGGGCTTTCTCCAGGATTTATTTTATTATAAATTACATTTGAGCTGCCAAGACAAGCTCTGAGGACAGGCATACAGCACTGCGCCATCTACCTGCGATGCTGGGGGGACCTGTTCCCACCTATTGAGGCTGGTGCCCAGGTCCCTGTCTGCAGAGACATTAATATTCTGGTCAGTCCCATCACAGCAACACAAGTGTTGCTCCCGGTTCCCCCCCACCATCACAAGAAGGTTTTCTTGCTTAAGCTTGTTTGCGCTCCTGAGTCCAGATGGATCCGTCAGATCCATTCTGAATTTGAAACCCCTACATCCATTCTTGGGGGTTTTCAAATTCAAGATGGAATCCCTTCACTCAAGCTGGAGGCAGAAGAGCTCCTAGTATTATTTAGAGATGAGCGGGTTCGGGTCTCAGAGAACCGAACCGTACCGAACTTCACCATTCGCTCCGGTTCCGAGCCCAGCTCAGGTTTTCCCGCCTGACTCGGAAACCCGAACGAGGCAAAACGTCATCATCCCGCTGTTGGATTCTCGCGGGGATTGGATTCCATATAAGGAGCCGCGCGTCCCTGCCATTT
Organism: Pseudophryne corroboree; assembly: GCF_028390025.1. Lineage (NCBI taxonomy): Eukaryota > Metazoa > Chordata > Amphibia > Anura > Myobatrachidae > Pseudophryne > Pseudophryne corroboree. The sequence continues at coordinate 483,578,009 of NC_086451.1, forward strand.
TCACTCCGGCATTGGAGGGTGTACAGAGAGGACGTGTCTCCGTCCTCAGTGTCCTCAGTGTCCTCTGTGGTAGTGTCCTGTGCTGTATTTGTCCAGTTACAGTGTTTGTGTCCTCTTGCTGCCATATGTCCATTGCTGCTGTGTTGTGCTGCATCAGTTCAGTGTTGTTGTGTTGTGCTGCATCAGTTCAGTGTTGCTGTGTTGTGCTGCATCAGTTCAGTGCTGCTGTGTTGTGCTGCATCAGTTCAGTGTTGCTGTGTTGTGCTGCATCAGTTCAGTGTTGCTGTGTTGTGCTGCATCAGTTCAGTGTTGCTGTGTTGTGCTGCATCAGACCAGTGGTAGTGTGCTGGCCATCAGCCATCAGTCATTCCTGTGCCGCATATTGTGTTATATAACTCCAGAAAAATTCTGGAGAACAAACATTTGGAGGGTAAAATAGGGAAAGATCAAGAACCACTTTCTCCTAGTGCTGAAGCTGCTGCCACTAGCCATGACATAGACGATGAAATGCCATCAACGTCGTCTGCCAAGGCCGATGCCCAATGTGATAGTGGAGGGCATGTAAAATCCAAAAAGCCAAAGTTCAGTAAAAAGACCCAAAAATCAAAATTGAAAGCGTCTGATGAGAAGCGTAAACTTGGCAATATGCCATTTACGACACAGTGGCAAGGAACGGCTGAGTCCCAGGCCTATGTTCATGACTAGTGGTTCAGCTTCACATGACGATGGAAGCCCTCATAACTGAGGCCTTGACACTTATGTTGGTGTTAGACGTGCGTCAGGTATCCGCCATTAGTGCAGTGGGATTTAGACAATTGATGTAGGTATTGTGTCCCCGGTACCAAATCCCATCTAGATTCCACTTCACTAGGCAGGCGATAGCGAGATTTTGCCATTTAATTCCAGTGATTTTGCCATTTAATTCTAGTCATTTGGACGTATAATTCCAGTGATTTTGCAGTATTATTACAGTGATTTTGCAGTATAATTCCAGTGATTTTGCAGTATTATTACAGTGATTTTGCAGTATAATTCCAGTGATTTTGCCATTTAATTCCAGTGATTTTGCAGTATAATTCCAGTGATTTTGCAATTTAATTCCAGTGATTTGGACGTATAATTCCAGTGATTTTGCAGTATTATTACAGTGATTTTTGCAGTATAATTCCAGTGATTTTGCCATTTAATTCCAGTGATTTGGACATATAATTCAAGTGATTTGGACGTATAATTACAGTGATTTGGACGTATAATTACAGTGATTTGGACGTATAATTACAGTGATTTTGCCGTATAAGTACAGTGATTTGGACGTATAATTATAGTGATTTTGCCATTTAATTCCAGTGATTTGACGTATAATTCCAGTGATTTGGACGTATAATTCCAGTAATTTTGCCATTTAAAATTCCAGTGATTTGGACGTATAATATCAGTGGTTTTGCCATTTAATTCCAGAGATTTGAACGTATAATTCCATTGATGTGGACGTATAATTCCAGTGATTTTGCCATTTAATTCCAGTGATTTGGCCGTATAATTCCAGTGATTTTGCAGTATTATTACAGTGATTTTGCCATTTAATTCCAGTCATTTGGACATATAATTCCAGTGATTTGGACGTATAATTACAGTGATTTTGCTGCATAATTCCAGTGATTTGGACGTACAATTATTACAGTGATTTGGACGTACAATTACAGTGATTTGAACGTATAATTACGATGATTTTGCCGTATAATTGCAGTGATTTGGACGTATAATTACAGTGATTTGGACGTATGATTACAGTGATTTTGCCATTTAATTCCAGTGATTTGAACATATAATTCCAGTGATTTGGACGTATAATTACAGTGATTTTGCCGTATAATTCCAGTGATTTGGACGTATAATTTCAGTGATTTGGACGTATAATAATTACAGTGATTTTGCCATTTAATTCCAGTGATTTGGACATGTAATTCCAGTGATTTTGACGTATAATTCCAGTGGGGCCTAGTTTTTTATTATTTGCATCATGTGCTGTTTGGGGACTAGTTTTTGAATAGTGCCATCCTGTCTGCAACTGCAGTGCCACTCCTAGATGGGCCAGGTGTTTGTGCCGCACACTTGTGTCGCTTAGCTTAGTCATAAAGCCTCCTCGGTGCAACTTTTAGGCCTAAAAACAATATTGTGAGGTGTGAGGTGTTCAGAATAGACTGGAAATGAGTGGAAATGATTGTTACTGAGGTTAATAATATATTCTGTGATTTTAGCTGTTTTTATTAAAAATCGTCCAGATCCAAAACTAAAACCAAAACACGAAAGGGTGGTTTTGGCAAAACCAAGCCAAAACCAAAACACGAAAGTGGAGTTAGAACCAAAACCAAAACACAAAACACGAAAAGTGCCCGCCGCACATCTCTAGACTATTATTGCAGGATGTTGCCTTAACTTCCCGAAGTCATACAGTAGTTGGTACGGTTAGTCCTCCAACCTCAGCGAGACTCGGTCTGCCTCTGTATCCGCCTACTGGGCAGGATGGTGGCTGGATTTAAAGCCATCCAGCAAGGTCTGTTTCATTCACAACCTTTTCAATTGGATTGCCTCTCCCAGTCGATGGGGTCACACTTATGAGATATCTTGTGAGATAATCGGTGCTATCCTTCAATTTCGACCGCATCTGTGAGAGAAATGGAAGGATTGTATGCACATTTTAGGTACCATGTGACGTGATGCGCGGGCACGCCGGTCGAATATCGCGTCTCAAGATAGTATGTGCTGCACTTAATATTTATCAAATCACAGTGCGATCGCATGTCTTTTAAAAGCGCACTGCGATGCGCGATGGGCACCCGCCGGGAGCGGACAAGGCCGCTCCCACCTGAACTGCCGGTGCGATGACCCGCGATGTCGCGTTGCGGGTCATCGCACAAGTGTATGGGCACCAGCTGCATCGTCTGGTTCGCTTAACAATCAGGACGCAGGTCTCGCTCCTGTGGTGGCTGTAGACCTCTCACCTTCTAGAGCAGCGGTCGCCAACCCGTGGCTCACGAGCAATGGATAGTTCGCCGCCACAATCCGGGTAGCTCGATCCCCGGCGTCCTGCTGCCCGACCTCAGAAGGAGTCCTCATTTGACTCCCCTGAGCCCGTCCATCCGCGGCTCTCCTCCGCATCGGAGGAGAAACTGATGGAGGCCATACTTGACCTCTAGCGTCTGACTTTGATTATAGCGCTACCTGGAAGTGCCGGGAGCGCTTAGCGCGGGGAGAAGAGGACCTGGAAACCCACAGCGCCGCACAGAAGACTACAGCGGCCACCGCCGGGACTAGGAAGCGCCACGGCTGCATCTCTACGTGAACCCCTGCAAGTGGCAACATACAAGCAGCCAAGAATAGGGTAAGTTAGGGAAAGCGCTTGACTCCAGCCCAGACGGGCTAATATGGACTAAATAACCAGCACAAAAGTGCGGTTCAATACAAAAGGTTCTCTCGTTCCAAATATCTCTGAAAAGAGAATGTAAACATTAGAAACTGCTTGTTTTATTATTTTGTTTCTTTTTTGTTCCCTTTTTTTGTTTTTTCTTTCCTTGTTATTTATTTATATTTTGTTTCATTGTTACCTCCACATTACACACGCACCAGCGCTCAAGACATAAAGAATACTCCATTCATTTTCATTTTCAGCTGCTCACATTATTTACAATAGCGCAGCACACTGTCAATTATCTGCAATCCAATATTGCACCCACTGCCTGAAACCCCTAACAACGGCATTACACCTAGAGACTGAAACCCGTGGCAACGAACATTACACCCAGAGCCTGACACCCCTGTCAGCGAGCATTACACCCAGATCATTGGTGTAGCAGGGTATGCCGGCGGCCGGGCTCCCGTCGACCAGCATACCGGCGCCGGAATCCCGACCGCCGGCATACCGACAGTTGGGCCAGCGCGAATGAGCCCCTTGCAAGCTCGCTGCGCTCGCCACGCTGCGGGCACAGTGGCGCGCTACGCGAGGTGGCGCCGTTGTCAGCGAGCATTACACCCAGATCCTGACTCCCGTGGCAACGAGCATTACACCCAGAGCCTGACACCCATAGCAACGAGCATGACACCCAGAGCATGAAACCCCTGGCAACAAGGATGACACTCAGAGCATGAAACCCCTGGCAACGAGCATGACACCCAGAGCATAAAACCCCTGGCAACGAGCATGACACCCAGAGTTTGAAAACCCTGGCAACAAGCATGACACCCAGAGCATGAAACCCTGGCAACGAGCATGACACCCAGAGCATGAAACCCCTGGCAACAAGGATGACACTCAGAGCATGAAACCCCTGGCAACGAGCATGACACCCAGAGCATGAAACCCCTGGCAACGAACAGGTAATTTAAAAGCAATTAGAAGCCTTACTGTGGGGCATAATGTATAATGAGCATTACAGTGTGTGGCATAATGTATCACGGGCATTACAGTGTGGCATAATGTATCACGGGCATTACAGTGTGTGGCATATAATGTATCACGGGCATTACAGTGTGTGGCATAATGTACTGGATCACGAGCATAGCAACAATATCACTGTATTAATTAAATCCATAGTTGTTTTTCTGTGAAACATTTATTTAATTTTCATTAAACCTTCAATTTTTTAGTTATTAGCCTGATTTATTTTGCCAAAAATGTTAGTGTTTTATAGGAGGTTTAATTTTTCTCGAGTAGCTCACACCCCACTTAAGGTTGGAGACCACTGTTCTAGAGGGACATCGACTTGGCCTCTGGAACTGGGTTCTCCTCACTACAGATGCCAGTCTCCGAGGCTGGGGTACCCTGACAATGGACAGTCACTTCCAAGGGCGTTGGTCTCCCCAGCAGTCATCCTTACCAAGCAACATTCTCGAACTCCGTGCGTTGTACAATGCCCTTCATCTGTCTTATCCTCTACTCAGAGGTTGGGCAATTTGAGTCCTGTCAGACAACGCCGTGGCGGTGGCATATATAAACAGACATGGCGGAACTAGAAGCAGGGGTGCCATGTGGGAAGTACAGTAGGTTGCATTCTCCTCTGGGCTGAAAAGTATGCCATGGCAATTTCAGCTATCTTCATCCCTGGGGTAGACAACTGGAAAGCAGACTAGCTAAGTCTTCAGGATCTTCATCTAGGAGCTATTTATTCTTTACTTTTTAACATTTATATGTAGCCCAGCATATTCTGTTGTGTTTTTACTATTGGCCACAAAACAGTAATAAAACAAGACTGGGTAATAAGTAACAGATATAGACGTAGGAGGGCCCTGCTCGCAGGCTTACACTCTACATGGAAATAAGTGCTACATATTGCATATCCGCCCAGCCAGATAGCAGCGCCTCTTGGTGGGCTGTATGATCCAGTAACGCATCATTGTTGGCACTGGGATCAGTGAGACGGGTGAGTGTAGAAAGAGACCAGACATCAGCAATTTCGCCGCTAAAAGGATCACGGACACGCCACAGCCGCCGCAGCGTGCGGAGCCCTAAATACCACAAAAGCACCTGAGAAACCTTTATTTGAATATCCCAGCTGTAAAATACCGTAGACAGAAGCGTATCCTGTTCGCAGCTATTTCCAGATGACGAGAGAATATCCCGCATCGTTTCCTCCTGTTTTGTTTTTTAGAAACAATTTTTTTACAATTATTTTTCTTTTTTTTTGCAGACGCGAGAAAAAGAAGAAAAAAAATCAAATAAGACTTTTATTTCAAGTCATGCCATAATTTACACATTTGTGTATCACCCCCACTTAGTAGTGACATACATAAGTGTTTCCTCTGAACAGATTTAATTTTTAATTTTCCTGAATCAGTGTTAACCAGGGGGAAAAAAAAAAAAAGAAGGTAATTGTTGTCAAGAGTGTTCAAACTGTCAGAATATCCTTCAATCTAAAAGCTGTTAGATTCTGTGCAAAAGTAATTACTGAAATTCTATTCAGCTGTAATAATAACCTGCCACTGATGACAGCAATTACTGGGAAAGTGTAATAGAAATCAAAGGAGCATTTTTCTCTGACAAGTGCGATTTTAGCTAAGGTTTACTTTCGCTGAATGCTGTTGACAATGATGATCTGCTTGTATCATTCTTAATCACGGCTGGCGTGATAAGACAGCGCCAGCGAGTCACTGGTAAAATGCCACTAATTGCGTGTTTCGTTTGACTCTGTCCGTGTTTATTGAAGTACAGATATATATTTTAGCTGAATAAAGGTTAAGTACTGTGTTTCATCACCGCTGTTCTCAGCCTTTGTAGCAGGAAGGCGTGTAGGGATTGTGCGCCGTTTTCTACCCGTGAGGCTTCTGGGGCCGGAACGGTGACACAGCCTAGGTATTTGTGCCGCACTGACCCAGCTGTGTTGTTACGGGACACGGGCTGCGCAGAATGGGACTGTCTCTTGCTTAGACGTATGGCGAGCCACGGTTTATAACACAAGGGATTGTGCGTTAATATAGGTTATAAGGATCACAGTTCCTCTGTTCTATGGTGGTCATTCCGAGTTGATCGCTAGCTGCCGTTGTTCGCTGAGCAGCGAGCAGGCTAAATATAGGCACTTCTGCGCATGCGGCGCAATGCGCACGCACGACGTACTTTCACAAAAGCCGATGCAGCTTCACACAAGGTCTAGCGACGCTTTTCAGTCGCACTGCTGGCCGCAGAGTGATTGACAGGAAGTGGGTGTTTCTGGGAGGTAACTGACCGTTTTCGGGGAGTGTGTGTTAAAACGCAGGCGTGACAGATAAAAACGCGGGCGTGCCTGGGGAAACGCAGGCGTGGCTGGCCGACCGCAGGGCATGTTTGTGACATCAAAACAGGAACTAAATAGTCTGAAGTGATCGCAAGGTAGGAGTAGGTCTGGAGCTGCTCAGAAACTGCACAATCTTTTTTTTTGTAGTCGTTCTGCGGTCCTTTCGTTCGCACTTCTGCTAAGCTAAGATACACTCCCAGAGGGGCGGCTTAGCGTTTGCACGGCTGCTAAAAGCAGCTAGCGAGCGAACAACTCGGAATGACCCTCTATATCCCTGTAATGAGGAGCTAATTGTCTGCACCACCTGGTTCCTGGCCACAAGTTTATGGTTTAGACTCGCCAGGCGACATTAAATCATTGCGCTATTCAAAGGAAGCCGCTATCCGTCCTGTTACGCTGTATCACTTTCAGCATTGCATGGTTAGGAGGCCACTAGCTGACGTGTGGAGACATTGTTATGCTTCATACTGTACATTTGTTCCTACCAGCGATAAGAAATATACTGTTTTAAAACAAAGGAGTATATTTGCTATAGATGACCTGACCCCCCCCGAACTTCCAGTACCGAGGGGATGCGAGATGGGACTCAGATCTCTCGGCCTGCCTTGGATCCCAAAATGAGGCAAAATGTCATCTTCCTGTTGTCAGATCTTGCGGGTTTTTGGATTCAGGATCCAAATTTCAAAGCTCCATTGAAACCAGTGGGCTGACCACTGATTGGCTGAGAGCCACTCTCATGGCTCTCAGCCAATAGGCTCCCTGCATTCTTGTCCACCCAGAGGCTGCTGCTGCGTTGAGAGAACGCTGTGTACACTGCAGGACCAGCATCATCCTCACAGACACCACTGGGGACATTTACCATCAGGGGACCCTCCTGCCTGCTGTCACAGTAAGTGCACTATTGGTGTATCCAACCCACACTGTAGCCGACCTGCACTGTATCTGACCCACACTGTATCCGACCTCCACTGTAACCCACACTGTATCCAACCTCCACTGTAACCCACACTGTATCCAACCCCCACTGTAACCCACACTGTATCCAACCCCCACTGTAACCCACACTGTATCCAACCCCCACTGTAACCCACATTGTATCCGACCTGCACTGTATCCAAACTCCACTGTAACCCGCACTATATCCGACCTGCACTGTATCCAACCTGCAATGTAACCCACACTGTATCCAACCTGCAATGTAACCTGCACTGTATCCAAACTCCACTGTAACCCGCACTATATCCGACCTGCACTGTATCCAACCTGCAATGTAACCCACACTGTATCCAAACTCCACTGTAACCCGCACTATATCTGACCTGCACTGTATCCAACCTGCAATGTAACCTGCACTGTATCCGATCTGCACTGTATCCAACCTGCAATGTAACCCACACTGTATCCGACCTGCAATGTAACCTGCACTGTATCCGATCCACACTGTATTCAACCCACACTGCATCCAACCTCCACTGTAACCCGCACTGTATCCAACCTCCACTGTAACCCACACTGTATCCAACCCCCACTGTAACCCACACTGTATCCAACCCCCACTGTAACCCACACTGTATCCAACCCCCACTGTAACCCACATTGTATCCGACCTGCACTGTATCCAAACTCCACTGTAACCCGCACTATATCCGACCTGCACTGTATCCAACCTGCAATGTAACCCACGCTGTATCCAACCTGCAATGTAACCTGCACTGTATCCGACCTGCACTGTATCCAACCTGCAATGTAACCCACACTGTATCCGACCTGCAATGTAACCTGCACTGTATCCGACCTGCACTGTATCCAACCTGCAATGTAACCCACACTGTATCCAAACTCCACTGTAACCCGCACTATATCCGACCTGCACTGTATCCAACCTGCAATGTAACCCACACTGTATCCAAACTCCACTGTAACCCGCACTATATCTGCCCTGCACTGTATCCAACCTGCAATGTAACCCACACTGTATCCAACCTGCAATGTAACCTGCACTGTATCCGATCTGCACTGTATCCAACCTGCAATGTAACCCACACTGTATCCGACCTGCAATGTAACCTGCACTGTATCCGACCTGCGCTGTATCCAACCCACACTGCATCCAACCTCCACTGTAACCCACACTGTATCCAACCCCCACTGTAACCCACATTGTATCCGACCTGCACTGTATCCAAACTCCACTGTAACCCGCACTATATCCGACCTGCACTGTATCCAACCTGCAATGTAACCCACACTGTATCCAACCCCCACTGTAACCCACACTGTATCCAACCCCCACTGTAACCCACATTGTATCCGACCTGCACTGTATCCAAACTCCACTGTAACCCGCACTATATCCGACCTGCACTGTATCCAACCTGCAATGTAACCCACACTGTATCCAACCTGCAATGTAACCTGCACTGTATCCAAACTCCACTGTAACCCGCACTAAGGCCCTCATTCCGAGTCGTTCGCTCGGTATTTTTCATCGCATCGCAATGAAAATCCGCTTAGTACGCATGCGCAATATTCGCACTGCGACTGCGCCAAGTAATTTAACAATGAAGATAGTATTTTTACTCACGGCTTTTTCATCGCTCCGGCGATCGTAATGTGATTGACAGGAAATGGGTGTTACTGGGCGGAAACACGGCGTTTTATGGGCGTGTGGATGAAAACGCTACAGTTTCCGGAAAAAACGCAGGAGTGGCTGGAGAAACGGGGGAGTGTCTGAGCGAACGCTGGGTGTGTTTGTGACGTCAAACCAGGAACGACAAGCACTGAACTGATCGCACAGGCAGAGTAAGGTTGAAGTTACTCAGAAACTGCAAAGTAGTTTGTAATCGCAATATTGCGATTACATCGGTCGCAATTTTAAGAAGCTAAGATACACTCCCAGTAGGCGTAGGCTTAGCGTGTGTAACTCTGCTAAATTCGCCTTGCGACCGATCAACTCGGAATGAGGGCCTATATCCGACCTGCACTGTATCCAACCTGCAATGTAACCCACACTGTATCCAAACTCCACTGTAACCCGCACTATATCCGACCTGCACTGTATCCAACCTGCAATGTAACCCACACTGTATCCAAACTCCACTGTAACCCGCACTATCTGCCCTGCACTATATCCAACCTGCAATGTAACCTGCACTGTATCCGATCTGCACTGTATCCAACCCACACTGTATCCGACCTCCACTGTAACCCACACTGTATCCGACCTGCAATGTAACCTGCACTGTATCCGATCCACACTGTATCCAACCCACACTGTATCCGACCTCCACTGTAACCCACACTGTATCCAACCTCCACTGTAACCCACACTGTATCCAACCCCCACTGTAACCCACACTGTATCCAACCCCCACTGTAACCCACATTGTATCCGACCTGCACTGTATCCAAACTCCACTGTAACCCGCACTATATCCGACCTGCACTGTATCCAACCTGCAATGTAACCCACACTGTATCCAACCTGCAATGTAACCTGCACTGTATCCAAACTCCACTGTAACCCGCACTATATCCGACCTGCACTGTATCCAACCTGCAATGTAACCCACACTGTATCCAAACTCCACTGTAACCCGCACTATATCCAACCTGCACTGTATCCAACCTGCAATGTAACCCACACTGTATCCAAACTCCACTGTAACCCACACTATATCCGACCTGCACTGTATCCAACCTGCAATGTAACCCACACTGTATCCAACCTGCAAAGTAACCTGCACTGTATCCGATCTGCACTGTATCCAACCTGCAATGTAACCCACACTGTATCCGACCTGCAATGTAACCTGCACTGTATCCAATCCACACTGTATCCAACCCGCACTGAATCCAACCTCCACTGCACTGTATCTGACCCACACTGTATCTGATCCGCAGTGTCCCGCACTGTATCTGAACCACAATGCATCCAACCTCCACTGTATCTGACCCACACTGTATCCAACCTGCACTGTAACCCACACTGTATCCGATCTGCACTGTTTCCAACCTGCACTGTATCTGGCCCACACTGTATCCAACCTGCACTGTAACCCACACTGTATCCGACCTGCACTGTATCTGACCTACACTGTATCCAACCTGCAATGTAACCTGCACTGTATCCGATCGGCACTATATCCAACCTGCAATGTAACCTACATTGTATCCGACCTGCAATGTAACCTGCACTGTATCTGATCCACACTGTATCTGACCCACACTGCATCCAACCTCCACTGTAACCCGCACTGTATCCGACCTGCACTGTATTTCACCCACGCTTTATCCGACCTGCACTGTATCTGACCCACACTGCATCCAACCTCCACTGTAGCCCACACTACATCCACCCTGCAATGCAACCTGCACTGTATCCAACCTGCACTGTATCTCACCCACACTGCATCCAACCTCCACTGTAACCCACACTGTATCCGACCTGCACTGTATCTCACCCACACTGTATCCAACCTGCACTGTATCTCACCCACACTGTATCCAACCTGCACTGTATCTGACCCACACTGCATCCAACCTCCACTAAAATCCGCACTGTATCCGACCTGCAGTGTGCCGCACTGTATCCGACCTGCAGTGTCCCGCACTGTATCCGACCTGCACTAGATCTGACCCACACTGTATCCAACCTGTAATGCAACCTGCACTGTATACGATCTGCACTGTATCCGACCCACAGTGTCCCGCACTGTATCCGATCCGTACTGTATCTGACCCACACTGCATCCAACTACCACTGTAACCAGCACTGTATCTAACCTGCACTGTATCTGACCTATACTGTATCCGATCCACACTGTATCCAACCTGCACTGTATCTGACTCACACTGCATCCAACCTCCACTGTAATCCGCACTGTATCCGACCTGCAGTGTCCCGCACTGTATCCGACCTGCAGTGTAACCTGCACTGTATCCGATCCGCACTGTATCCGACCCACACTGCATCCAACTACCACTGTAACCAGCACTGTATCTAACCTGCACTGTATCTGACCTATATTGTATCCGACCCATACTGTATCCAACTTGCACTGTATCTGACTCACACTGCATCCAACCTCCACTGTAACCCGCACTGTATCCGACCCGCTTTGTCCCACACTGTATCTGACGTGGAATGTAACTGCACTGTATCGAATCCGCACTGTATCCGACCCGGATGGGGGACAGGATCTGCGTCTGGTTGTGCACATATATTATGATTGGCAGCCGCCAGCGCTGGATTTGCCTATAACATTGACTATAAATAATGGGAATTGGTCCTGGACACCAATCCAAGGCCCCCCTGCAAGTGTCCTGAGACGCCCCAGGGTACACGGAACACAGTGTGAGAACCACGGGTCTAGCGTGTACCCAGCGTAATGGTTGCAGCTGGTCTGTGGGTTACAGCTCTCAGCTCCACTTCTGCAGAACATTGCAACAATGTAATGTGAGTGACAAGCTGCAGAGATTAACCCTTTCTGTGACTGCTGCACAGGGATCACACACCCTCTATTCATAGCGCTGAATTCAATTAGGGGAGAAGTTCTCACCCCGTGAAGAAGTGCAAGTATATACCGCACTTACCGCACCGACATACACCGTGCAAGTATATACCGCACTTACCGCACCGACATACACCGTGCAAGTATATACCGCACTTACCGTACCGACATATACCGTGCAAGTATATACCGCACTTACCGTACAGACATATACCATGCAAGTATATACCGCACTTACCGTACGGACATATACCGTGCAAGTATATACCGCACTTACCATACCGACATATACCGTGCAAGTATATACCGCACTTACCGTACAGACATATACCATGCAAGTATATACCGCACTTACCGTACGGACATATACCGTGCAAGTAGATACCACACTTACCTTACCGACATATACCGTGCAAGTATATACCGCACTTACCGTACCGACATATACCATGCAAGTATATACCACACTTACCGTACCGACATATACCATGCAAGTATATACCTCACTTACCGTACCGACATATACCGTGCAAGTATATACCTCACTTATTGTACCGACATATACCGTGCAAGTATATACCTCACTTACCATACCGACATATACCGTGCAAGTATATACCGCACTTACCGTACGGACATATACCGTGCAAGTATATACCACACTTACCGTACCGACATATACCGTGCAAGTATATACCACACTTACTGTACCGACATATACCGTGCAAGTATATACCGCACTTACCATACCGACATATACCGTGCAAGTATATACTGCACTTACCATACCGACATATACAGTGCAAGTATATACTGCACTTACCGTACCGACATATACCGTGCAAGTATATACTGCACTTACCATACCGACATATACCGTGCAAGTATATACCACACTTACTGTACCGACATATACCGTGCAAGTATATACCACACTTACTGTACCGACATATACCGTGCAAGTATATACTGCATTTACTATACCGTTGATTCGCAGATATTTTCTAGAATATTACTGCAGCATTAGGGTTAGATTAGGGGTCTGGGTCAGGGCCAGCAACAGAAATCTTGGGGCCCGGTGCACTGATATCCCCGGGGCCCCCACAACCCCCTTAACTTGGAAGAGTGGATCTTTAAAAGAAAATGGAGCCTTTGTCTCAGAGTGTCAGTGACCCCGGCGGGTGGTTTTCCTGCTGGGCTACCCGGCTCTTCAGTGGCGGTGGCAGGGACATATAGAAAAGCGCCAGCGCAGCGACATGCGTAATGATGGCAATACAGCATGGACCACAGGGACTGGACACAGCGATGGGGTAACAGGAGGGGGGGGGGGGGGGGTTAGGGGCTGTTACTTGTTTTCTTACTGAAATTGAGCAGTTGGAGCAGACACTATAAGAAGCGATATTGTCACTGTGGCCCCGTTATTTGTGTCCTTGAACCTTGGGGACATCTACGATCAGGTCTGAATTAGGCCCGTTGAGTGTAAGTGTACAAAAGATGGCCCTCATTCCGAGTTGATCGCTAGCTGCTTTCGTTCGCAGCACAGCGATCTGGCTAAAAAACTGCATTTTTGCGCATGCGTATGGGCTACAGTGCGCACGCGTGAAGTACTTTCACACAAAAGTATGCCGTTTTACACAAGGTCTGGCGGCGCTTTTCAGTCGCACTGCTGATCGGTGAGTGATTGACAGGAAAGGGGTGTTTCTGGGAGGTAACTGGCCATTTTCCAGGAGTGTGCTAAAAAACACAGGCGTGTCAGATGAAAACGCAGGCGTGCCTGGGGAAACGGGGGAGTGGCTGGGCGAACGCAGGGCGTGTTTGTGACGTCACAGCAGGAACCAAACTGTCTGCAGTGATCGCAAGGTAGGAGTAAGTCTGGAGCTACTCAGAAACTGCAGGAAAATATTTAATAGCAGAACTGCTAACCTTTCGTTCGCAATTCTGCTAAGCTAAGATACACTCCCAGAGGGCGGTGGCCTAGCGTGTGCAATGCTGCTAAAAGTACCTAGAGCGATCAACTCGGAATGAGGGCCCATATTCCTCTGGCGCTTCCCCCTACACAAACATATATATGCGCTACTTCATATGCAATTGCTAAAATAAATACATATAGAGAATTTATAAGATATAATTTGACTTTATTAAAAGTATTCACACTTTCAATTGAATTCAAATTTGTTCCTCAATAAATTAAAAACCGGTACACACATAGAAGACAAGGTACAACATATAGACACAAAAGAAACATAAGAGTGGTTAGTGCAGCCTGCAACCCAATTATTCCATTGAGTGTAAGTGCAAGTTTTACACAGGACAGATCTCCATGTCTCCTGCACTGAACAGGTAAAATGCTCATTTCTGATTGGTTCGTGTGGTCCAGGCGCCCTGTTTCATGGTGCTGATAATCTACAAACTCTTATATTATCTACATTTTCTCCTAATCTTGCACACTCCACTCCCTGTGGCAAGTAGTTATGTGACCGGTGGTACCTTCGCCGGCATACTGAACCCTGAAAATCCTGACTAAAAGGGACTAATCCCCCAGTGGGTGAAACCGAGACTGCAAGGCGCTTCGTTGTGCTCACCCGCTCCAGGATTCAGGCCGCCAGTAGCACAGCCCCAACCCCTCCCTACATATTATACTCATTGTATTATGTCCATAGTTCTAAGCACGTTCAGTTATATATATCCTATCACATCTATAGTATATAGCATCTCTGCACCCTATCCCTTCCTGTGTATGGCATGTAATATATATTTATATATTTGTTTTGCATTTAGCAGCTTAGAGGCTGGTACTTAGTCCATTTTCCGCCAAGGACCCAGCTGCAGTATGGTGCTGCCATATGCGCTAGTTGTGCTGCGGTTTCTGAGTGTTGTCCTGCCATTGGTTACATACTGTAGCTGGGCGTTACATTTCTATGGAAACCACCCTCCCCATTTATCCGGGCTTGGGACCGGCTATGAGATTTACATAGGCTGGGTTATGGCGTCCTCCCTCCAAGGCTCTCACACCAGACGTTCTCGTGGTCTGGTGGTCTCTCTTATGGCCTGTGATGTAGTGCGGCTCCAGCTTCCACCTCTCACACCAGACGTTCTCGTGGTCTGGTGGTCCTGCTGCTGCTCCATGTGATATAATTGCAGCTCTCTGCTTCTGCTACTCTGACATCGCGTTCCGTGGCCTGGTGATCACACTGATGGCCTGTGAAGTACCTTGAGCCCCCTCCTTCCACCATGCTAATATCAGTTGTTCCCTGATTCTGGTGGTGCATCTGATGACATGTGATTGGGCTTCCTCCTTCCCCCAGGCTGTTGCCAGGCTTGTCCACTTCTCAGAAAGACACTGGACCACTCTCCTTGCACCTTGGTGTATGTCAGTGCTTGGGTGTCTCATTGCCTTTTCCAGGTCTTTGGCCATGTTGTTTAGATCTCTTGATGACATGAGATCATGTGGAATAAACTCATTGATGACGCTTATGAGTCTCACCAGGTCTTCTGTCTCCATGCATATGGGCAGTTTCTTTAATGCCTTCAGTAGCAGCTTCTTCAGCAGATGGTTCCTTGCAAGGTTCCTGTAGAGGGACTCTTCATACTGGAGATCCCCCCAGTAGCTGCCCTCCAGATGTCTGGTGCTACACCCCAGGTGGGGTAAGCAGGTCTTCAGACAGGCCGCTGCAGCCGATGACAGTTCTGCATTCATGCTCTGCATCTTGGTAAGAATCGCTACAAGCTGTTCCCTTATTATGGTGCCTATATCACTACATGGATAGCGCCGGTACCTCTTTATCAGCTGACTAAGTAGCTGCAGAGCGCTCAGTTGGACATCTTCGCTGGGGTGGTTTATGTATCTCAGCACACGGAACAGTATTCTGTCATTTCTATGGCAGCTTTTCTTATCATCTATCCGCACCACGGCCATTAGAGCCTGCATCACTGCGGACAGAATCTCCACGGTCGCACCTTTCAGTGTGCGCAGGAGAGCCTCGATGATGGTGCTGGCCAGTTTCCTGGCCTCCTTTGGTGATGATCCTACACCATTCACCACGCACTGTATGGCCATTAAGAGTACGTCTTCGTCACAGTCGTACAGCGCCGTTAGTATGGTGTTGATGATGGCGCGGTATACTACTCCAGACAGGCAGGTGGCGTACTTGAGGAGCTCTGCTGCGACTGTGAGGCTGCAGAGTTTATTAGGGACATTGGCAGACTTAAATACAGGGCGTAGCATCTTCATCATGTCCTCGCCGCCTCCCATCGCTATGATCTTGCTCACACAGCTTTCCACTGTCACTTCTGCGCTGTACAGCCCATCCGGTGTTATGGAAGTAATAGGCACGCTGGGGGAAGGTGACATTATACACGACAGCGTGTGCTGCAGTGACAGTGGGGGGCAGCCATCCGATGTCATGGACGTTTGGATCTCACAGACGGTATAGTCCCTGTAGTGCTGGGACAATAGTACTAGCACTTTGCTAGCTGCCTGCCAGTCCCTCCCTGCCTGTTCTGCCTGTATCATGGCTCTCACCACTAGAGGCGGGATGTTCTCTGTGAGTAAGGCGGCAGCGTCCTTCCTCTCCTCTAGTACATGGGCGTAGAGCGCAATAATCATGTCCGCACTCATGACTGCTGCGCTGTTACTAAGCAGCCCTTGTGTTTCATCCATTATAATCATCAGCTTCTCAGATTCCATATAGCGGATGATCTCTGGCACACAGTTACTAATAACCGGTGCAAAAATAAGATCTAGTAGATGTATCATTGTTACCGATTCGGCAAATCCAAGGCGTAGTCAGTACAATCTGTCGTAGCCAAGGGTAACGTCGCCGGGTCAGTCAGAATCACTCTCTCAGAGTAAAAGTACTGTATAGCAGGTCGCTAGTAGCAGTATGAGGCCACAGCTGGCCGGCCCCCCAGTATGTAGGCTGTGAGGCCTGTGACATCACTGTGATGTCATAATGGCCTGCTCAGCATCAGTGACATCACACATGGCTGCCATGATTAGGGATCTGGTTATAACCGGTTTATGTGAAATAGCTTTAACCAATGGCTTCATCACCTAATACTAATATCTACATTCAGACCAGCAGGGACACCTGTAGCCAATGTCACACTGTGGGGGGAATTCAAATGTTTCAAAAGTCGGTTGACTTTTCAAACAATTGAATATCGGCCTGTATGTTTTATTGTGTCACCCAGACTTAGTGCCCAACTTTAGATTGTAAGATGGCAAGAGCAGGGCCCTCTCCCCTCATATGCCTTTCCTTTTCTTACTTACACTATCTCATACTCCATACTCCCTTTGATGGCACCTGACCCCGGGTTTTCTATACCTGTCCTATATTGTCTTGTACTGTAAATTGCTGTTTTCTTGTTTGCTCATGTTTTTATGTACTGTGCAATGGGCGCTGCGGATCCCTTGTGGCGCCATATAAATAAAGGATAATAATAATAATAATAACTGTGTTATAATAACGCCGGGTCCACAGGGCGTCTTTCCAGACATTACATAGAATATTGGGTATGGGGTATATTTATTGAAGTTTGGAGAGAGATAAGGTGGGTAGAGGTGGGGTGCCGGCCAATCAGCTCCTGGCTGCCATGTTACAGACTGTGTTTAGGATGTGACAGTTGGGAGCTGTTTGGTTGGTGCTTTGTCTCCCTCGAAGTTTTGATAAATCTCCCCCTATGTTTGCTAAAGGAAACATCACACGCAGTGACACAGGGCCATATAAATACCCAAACCACTAAGACAAGCCTCATACCCTATCCCCTAATCTAACCCCTAACCCAAACCACTAAACCAAGCCTAATACCCTATCCCCTAATCTAACCCCTAACCCAAACCACTAAGCCAAGCCTAATACCCTATCCCCTAATCTAACCCCTAACCCGAACCACTAAGCCAAGCCTCATACCCTATCCCCTAATCTAACCCCTAACCCAAACCACTGAGCCAAGCCTAATACCCTATCCCCTAATCTAACCCCTAACCCAAACCACTAAGCCAAGCCTAATATCCTATCCCCTAATCCAGTGGTTGCCAAACTTTTTTAAAATCACGGCTCCCTAGAATATCAGAATTTTTTTCACGGCACCCCTAGGCCAAAAATTTCTTATTGAGAAATTTAGAAAGAAATATTACATTAAGTAGATCGAGTTTATAATGTCATCCTTAGGGTCAGTTGTGTGGTGAGGGACAAGATTTGCTTCTGTTTGGCCACATATTTTGTGACTGGTAGCCACCAGCACTGGTTTTGCCTATTAAATTGACCATGAATAATTTGAATTGGTCCTGGACCACCAACCCAGTGCACCCCTGCAAGTGTCCCGAGGCACCCCAGGGAGCCACCGCAGTGACGGCACACAGTTTGGGAACCTCTGCCCTAATCTAACCCTAACCCAAACCACTGAGCTAAACCTAATACCCTATCCCCTAATCTAACCCCTAACCCAAACCACTAAACCAAGCCTAATACCCTATCCCCTAATCTAACCCCTAACCCAAACCACTAAACCAAGCCTAATACCCTATCCCCTAATCTAACCCAAACCACTAAACCAAGCCTAATACCCTATCCCCTAATCTAACCCTAACCCAACCACTAAACCAAGCCTCATACCCTATCCCCTAATCTAAACCCTAACCCTAACCACTAAGCCAAGCCTAATACCCTATCCCCTAATCTAACCCCTAACCCAAACCACTAAGCCAAGCCTAATACCCTATCCCCTAATATAACCCCTAACCCAAACCACTAAGCCAAGCCTAATACCCTATCCCCTAATCTAACCCTTAACCACTAAACCAAGCCTAATACCCTATCCCCTAATCTAACCCCTAACCCAAACCACTAAGACATGCCTAATACCCTATCCCCTAATCTAACCCCTAACCCAAACCACTAAACCAAGCCTAATACCCTATCAACTATTCTAACCCTAACCCAAACCACTAAGCCAAGCCTAATACCATATCCCCTAATCTAACCCTAACCCAGACCACTAAGCCAAGCCTCATACCCTATCCCCTAATCTAAACCCGAACCCGAACCACTAAGCCAAGCCTAATACCCTATCCCCTAATCTAACCCCTAACCCAAACCACTAAGCCAAGCCTAATACCCTATCCCCTAATATAACCCCTAACCCAAACCACTAAACCAAGCCTTTATACCCTATCCCCTAATCTAACCCCCAACCCAAACCACTAAACCAAGCCTAATACCCTATCCCCTAATCTAACCCCTAACCCAAACCACTAAATCAAGCCTAATACCCTATCCCCTAATCTAACCCCTAACCCGAACCACTAAGCTAAGCCTCATACCCTATCCCCTAATCTAACCCCTAACCCAAACCACTGAGCCAAGCCTAATACCCTATCCCCTAATCTAACCCCTAACCCAAACCACTAAGCCAAGCCTAATACCCTATCCCCTAATCTAGTGGTTGCCAAACTTTTTTTAAATCACGGCTCCCTAGAATATCAGAATTTTTTTCACGGCACCCCTAGGCCAAAAATTTCTTATTGAGAAATTTAGAAAGAAATATTACATTAAGTAGATCGCGTTTATATGTCATCCTTAGGGTCAGTTGTGTGGTGAGGGACAAGATTTGCTTCTTCTTTGGCCACATATTTTGTGACTGGTAGCCACCAGCACTGGTTTTGCCTATTAAATTGACCATGAATAATTTGAATTGGTCCTGGACCACCAACCCAGTGCACCCCTGCAAGTGTCCCGAGGCACCCCAGGGAGCCACGGCAGTGACGGCACACAGTTTGGGAACCTCTGCCCTAATCTAACCCTAACCCAAACCACTGAGCTAAACCTAATACCCTATCCCCTAATCTAACCTCTAACCCAAACCACTAAACCAAGCCTAATACCCTATCCCCTAATCTAACCCTAACCCAAACCACTAAACCAAGCCTAATACCCTATCTATCTATCTATCCTGTATGGGTGTATATATATATATATATATATATATATATATATATATGTCACGTGTTTTGGATAGCCAATAAGATTCGGTTTTGAGAACCGAGTAAAACCGAGTAAAACCGAATCCGCTCATCACTAATACACACTGTATATTATTATTATTATTAACAGTTTCTTATATAGCGCAGCAAATTCCGTAGCACTTTACAATTGGAAATAACAATAATATAACAAAACTGGGTAAAAACAGACAGTCATAGAGGTAGGAAGGTCCTGCTCGCAACCTTACAATCTATAGGGAAATAGGCATGGATACACAAAGATAGGTGCTATCTATTGCATAGTTGTCCACCAGATTGCAGCGGTTCTCGGAGGGCTGTATGATATGGTCGATTAGCAATGATGAACCGGGGTCGGGAGGAAGGGAAAGTGAAGAATGAGAAGACATGTGAGGATATGTGTGGACTGTGCAGAGTGGATGTAATTTAATAGGAAGGTTTATGAAGATTATGTGAGCGGTTCTGGAATGTGATAAGCTGCCTGAAGAGGTGAGTTTTCAGGGAACGCTTGAAGGTTTAGAGACTAGAGGCGAGTCTTACTGTGCGTGGGAGGGCATTCCACAGAGTGGATGCAGCCCGATGAAAGTCCTGTGATCATGAGTGGGAGCGAGTAATAAGTGTGGATGAGAGACGTAGATCTTGTGCAGAGCGGAGAGGTCGGGTTGGGAGATATTATGAGATGAGTGAGGAGATGTATGTTGGTGTAGTTTGGTTAATAGCCTTGTGTGTGAGTAAAAGTATTTTATATGGAACACGGTAGAATACCGGTAACCAATGGAGGGACTGACAGAGCAGATCTACAGACGATGAATGTCTAGCTAGGAAGATTAGCCTCGCAGCTGCAGTCAGAATGGATTGTAGTGGTGAGAGCCTATGTTTGGGAAGACCAGTAAGGAGACTATTACAATAATCAATGCGGGAGATAATGAGAGCGTGGATTAGAGTGTTAGCAGTGCCTTGTGTGAGGTATGGTCATATTTTGGATATGTTTCTTAGATGTATGTAACATGACTGTGAGACAGATTGAATGTGAGGAGGAAAGGACAGATCAGAGTCAGGGATGACACCTAGGCAGCGAGCTTGTGGGGTAGGGTAGATAGTCAAGTTATCAACAGTGATAGAGATATCAGGTTATTACCCAGTGGCGGATCCAGGGGGGGGGCACTCGGGCCCGTGCCCCCCCCTGTCGTTTGTGGCCTCCGTCCCCCATCCGTCCCCCATCCCTCTGTCCGCCCCCCCGCCCCCCCGGCGCCGCACAGGGAGATGACGGGCGCCCACTGAGATTGTGTTACCAGCAGGCGCCCGTCTCCCTGCACAGCGGCAGCCGGAGGCAGGAGCTCAGTATTGAGCTCCTGCCTCTGGCGCTGTCACTGTGCGGCGTGCGCTATGGGAGAGACGTCAGTCATGACATCTCTCTCATAGTGCTGAGGAGAGGACGCCAGGAGGAGGACTGCAGCGGTCTGGAAGCAGGAACGGGGCTTGGTAAGTATGTTCTGTTTTCTCTTCCTCAGTGCAGCGGGGGCGTCTACTGGGGGCAAACTGGGGGGGACATTACAACTTGGGGCATCAACAAGGGACATTCCTACTGGGTGGGGGGGCATTACTACTGGGGGCATTATTACTGGGGGAGCATCTACTGGGGGCATTACTACTGGGGGGCATCAACAAGGGGCATTACTACTGGGGGCATTATTACTGGGGGGCATCTACTGGGGGCATTACTATTGGGGGGTCATCTATTGGGGGCATTACTACTGGAGGCAGCTACTGGGGGACATTTTTACTGGGGGCATTATTACTGGGGGCATCACTACTGGGGGGGTCATCTATTGGGGGCAAACTCCTAGGGGGCATTACTACTGGGGGCAAACTACTGGAGGACATTATTACTGGGGGGCATCTACTGGGGGCAAACTACTGGGGGACATTATTACTGGGGGGCATCTACTGGGGGACATTATTACTGGGGGGCATCTACTGGGGGCAAACTACTGGGGGACATTATTACTGGGGGCCAACTACAAAGGGGCTAACTACTGGGGGCAAACTACAGGAGGGCATTACTACTGGCGGTGTAACTACAGGGGCATTACTACTTGGGGGCTAAACTACAGGGGGGCCAAACTACTGGTGGCATAAGTACAGGGGCCAAACTACTGGGGGATAACTACAGGGGCCAAACTACTGGGGGCATTACTACTGCGGGCTAAACTACGAGGGGGGCATAACTACAGGGGCTAAACTACAATGGGGCAAACTACAGGGGGGCATTGCTACTGGTGGCTAAACTACAAGCAGGCAAACTACTGGGGGCATTACCACTGGGAGGCTAAACTAAAGGGGGGGGGGAAACTACTGGGGTCATAACTGCAGGGGCATTACCACTGGGGGCATAACTACTAGGGCGCTAAATGACTGGGGGCATTACTACAGGCAACATTACTACTGAGGGCAATACGGGCATTGTATAAGGGGCACCACTACTATGGGGTCTATATAAGGGGCACTACCAGTACAGTGGACATTGCATAATGAGCGCTACAACTGTGGGCATTGTATAAGAAGCGCCACCTCACATGCACCGAAGCCGCACGCAAATATACTTGCTCCTTCCATGGTGCCCCCCCCTATCATTTTCTTCTGGATCCGCCCCTGTTAGTACCTACTATTGGCCGGTGGAAATATAATTAACTCTTTGTGAAATATTAAGTGTGAGGTGGTGAGATGACATCCAAGATGAAATGGCAGAAAGGCATTCAATATATATATATATATATATATATATTCATATATATATAGCCATATATACGGTATATATATAGCCATATATCCATATATAGTTATGGCACTCACATTCCATATAACAGCCACCCGCGTGCCTTCCTCAATTTTTGATAGATGGTGCGTTCCAAAGCCCAGGAAGCGTATTCCCTCTCAGCTAAAAAGAACCAGGCAGCACTCTATGGGTATTTTCAACGCTTAATGATGCTCTGTGTCTGCACTATGCCTGTTTAGTTTTATCACTTTGCTCAATACAGAGTATCATTAAGCGTTTACAAAAAACCCATGGAATGCTGCCTGGTTCCTTTTAGCTGAGAGAGGATATGCTTCCTGGGCTTTGGAACGCACCATCCTCTCTCTCTCTATGTATATGTGTATATATATATATATATATATATATAAATATATAAAAAAACAATGTAATGGGCGGCACTCCAATGGATTTTAAGAAATCATACAGCTCACCAAGCCAGCTTCGTTGAACGAAGCTGGCTTGGTGAGCTGTATGATTTCTTAAAATCCATTGGAGTGCCGCCCATTACATTGTTTTTGTTTGCTGGGCCTTGTGGTGCCACGGGAAGGCACCCGGGTATTCATTCTTTGCTGTAGGAGTGCCGGTCACAGCTGTTGTTTTATATATATATATATATATATATAAAAGTAGTGTTCGGCGGCACTCTGAAAGAATACGCTGGTACAAC
The DNA here is from genome assembly GCF_028390025.1 of Pseudophryne corroboree. Taxonomy (NCBI): domain Eukaryota; kingdom Metazoa; phylum Chordata; class Amphibia; order Anura; family Myobatrachidae; genus Pseudophryne; species Pseudophryne corroboree. Next base: position 483,601,770 of record NC_086451.1, read on the forward strand.
ATAGAGTCACATGCACTACTAAATATATAATCTACATGATTATTTGCCCATGCGGCAAAAATGATGTAGGAAAAACGGATAGTACATTGAGAGAGCGGATGGCCAATCATAAACTGGCCATCAGAAATGCACTATCTTCAGGTAACCGTAATCAACCGCTAGCACGGCACTTTTTAAATGCCGGCCATAATCTAGCATCTCTGAGATATATTATTATTGATCACGAGCCAGTAAGACTAAGAGGTGGAGATAGATCTTTACGATTACTGCAAAGGAAATCCAGGTGGATTCATGAATTAGGGCCATTGGCACCTAGGGGCTTGAATGAAACTCTGGGATTGCACTGCTTTCTATAAATTCTACCAGCACTTTATAAGCGTTATGATTTTTTGATCATTGACCAGCAGATATTGATTGTGTTTTATGTAGTGATGAGCGGGTTCGGTTCCTCGAGATCCGAAACCCCCCGAACTTCACCCATTGTACACGGTTCCGAGGCAGACTCGGATCCTCCCGCCTTGCTCGGTTAACCCGAGCGCGCCCGAACATCATCATCCCGCTGTCGGATTCTCACGACATTCATATTCTATATAAGGAGCCGCACGTCGCCGCCATTTTCACTCGTGCATTGGAGATGATAGGGAGAGGACGTGTGCAGCATTCTCTCAGTTTCTGTGTTCAGTGTGCTGCAAATATCTGTGCTCAGTGTGCTGCAAATATCTGTGCTCAGTGTGCTGAAAATATCTACGTTCTCTGCCTGAAAAACGCTCCATATCTGTGCTGCATTGTAGTATATAGTAGGAGAACAGTGCAGAATTTTGCTGACCACCAGTATTATATAGCAGTACGGTACAGTAGTCCACTGCTCTACCTACCTCTGTGTCGTCAAGTATACTATCCATCCATACCTGTGCTGCATTTTAGTTGCACACAGTATTATATAGTAGGAGGACAGTGCAGAATTTTGCTGACCACCAGTATATATATAGCAGTACGGTACAGTAGTCCACTGCTCTACCTACCTCTGTGTCGTCAAGTATACTATCCATCTATACCTGTGCTGCATTTTAGTTGTGAGCAGTATATATAGTAGGAGGACAGTGCAGAATTTTGCTGACCACCAGTATATAATATATAGCAGTACGGTACAGTAGGCCACTGCTCTACCTACCTCTGTGTCGTCAAGTATACTATCCATCCCTACCTGTGGTGCATTTTAGTTGTGCGCAGTATATATAGTAGGAGGACAGTGCAGAATTTTGTTGACCACCAGTATATAATATATAGCAGTACGGTACAGTAGTCCACTGCTCTACCTACCTCTGTGTCGTCAAGTATACTATCCATTCATACCTGTGGTGCATTTTAGTTGTGCGCAGTGTATATAGTAGGAGGACAGTGCAGAATTTTGCTGACCACCAGTATATATATAGCAGTACGGTACAGTAGTCCACTGCTCTACCTACCTCTGTGTCATCAAGTATACTATCCATCCATACCTGTGCTGCATTTTAGTTGTGCGCAGTATTATATAGTAGGAGGACAGTGCAGAATTTTGCTGACCACCAGTATATAATATATATAGCAGTACGGTACAGTAGTCCACTGCTCTACCTACCTCTGTGTCGTCAAGTATACTATGCATCCATACCTGTGCTGCATTTTAGTTGTGCGCAGTATTATATAGTAGGAGGACATTGCAGAATTTTGCTGACCACCAGTATATATATAGCAGTACGGTACAGTAGTCCATTGCTCTACCTCTGTGTCGTCAAGTATACTACAAAAGTTCAGTAAAATGACCCAAAAATCAAAATTAAAAGCGTCTGATGAGAAGCGTAAACTTGCCAATATGCCATTTACAACACGGAGTGGCAAGGCACGGCTGAGGCCCTGGCCTATGTTCATGGCTAGTGGTTCAAATTCACATGAGGATGGAAGCACTCATCCTCTCGCTAGAAAACTGCAGTGCCACTCCTAGGTGGGCCAGGTGTTTGTGTCGGCCACTTGGGTCACTTAGCTTAGCCATCTAGCGACCTTGGTGCACCTCTTTTTTTCTTTGCATCATGTGCTGTTTGGGGACTATTTTTTAAATCGGCCATCCTATCTGACACTGCAGTGCCACTCCTAGATGGGCCAGGTGTTTGTGTCGGCCACTTGGGTCGCTTAGCTTAGTCATCCAGTGACCTCATTGCACCTCTTTTTTTCTTTGCATCATGTGCTGTTTGGGGACTATTTTTTAAATCGGCCATCCTGTCTGACACTGCAGTGCCACTCCTAGATGGGCCAGGTGTTTGTGTCGGCCACTTGGGTCACTTAGCTTAGCCATCCAGCTACCTCATTGCACCTCTTTTTTTCTTTGCATCATGTGCTGTTTGGGGACTATTTTTTGAAGTGCCATCCTGTCGGACACTGCAGTGCCACTCCTAGATGGGCCAGGTGTTTGTGTCGGCCACTTGGGTCGCTTAGCTTAGTCATCCAGTGACCTCGGTGCAAATTTTAGGACTAAAAATAATATTGTGAGGTGTGAGGTGTTCAGAATAGACTGGAAATGGGTAGAGATGAGCGGGTTCGGTTTCTCTGAAACCGAACCCGCACGAACTTCATGTTTTTTTCACGGGTCCGAGCAGACTCGGATCCTCCCGCCTTGCCCGGTTAACCCGAGCGCGCCCGAACGTCATCATGACGCTGTCGGATTCTCGCGAGACTCGGATTCTATATAAGGAGCCGCGCGTCGCCGCCATTTTCACACGTGCATTGAGATTGATAGGGAGAGGACGTGGCTGGCGTCCTCTCCATTAGAAATTAGATTAGAAGAGAGAGAGAGATTGTGCAGAGTCAGACAGAGTTTACCACAGTGACCAGTGCAGTTGTTGTTAGTTAACTTTTATTTATTTTAATATATATCCGTTCTCTGCTATATCCGTTCTCTGCCTGAAAAAAAACGATACACAGCAGCAGCCAGTCACACAGTGTGACTCAGTCTGTGTGCACTCAGCTCAGCCCAGTGTGCTGCACATCAATGTATAAAAGGCAAAGCTTATAATAATTGTGGGGGAGACTGGGGAGCACTGCAGGTTGTTATAGCAGGAGCCCCCAGGAGTACATAATATTATATTAATTTAAAATTAAACAGTGCACACTTTTGCTGCAGGAGTGCCACTGCCAGTGTGACTAGTGGTGACCAGTGCCTGACCACCAGTATAGTAGTATATTCATTGTTGTATGTATTGTATACTATCTCTTTATCAACCAGTCTATATTAGCAGCAGACACAGTACAGTGCGGTAGTTCACGGCTGTGGCTACCTCTGTGTCGGCAGTCGGAACTCGGCAGGCAGTCCGTCCATCCATAATTGTATTACAATATATACCACCTAACCGTGGTATTTTTTTTTCTTTCTTTATACCGTCATAGTGTCATACTAGTTGTTACGAGTATACTACTATCTCTTTATCAACCAGTGTACAGTGCGGTAGTTCACGGCTGTGGCTACCTCTGTGTCGGCAGTCGGCAGGCAGTCCGTCCATCCATAATTGTATTATTATTATAATATATACCACCTAACCGTGGTTTTTTTTCCATTCTTTATACCGTCGTCATAGTGTCATACTAGTTGTTACGAGTATACTACTATCTCTTTATCAACCAGTGTACAGTGCGGTAGTTCACGGCTGTGGCTACCTCTGTGTCGGCAGTCGGCAGGCAGTCCGTCCATCCATAATTGTATTATTATTATAATATATACCACCTAACCGTGGTTTTTTTTCCATTCTTTATACCGTCGTCATAGTGTCATACTAGTTGTTACGAGTATACTACTATCTCTTTATCAACCAGTGTACAGTGCGGTAGTTCACGGCTGTGGCTACCTCTGTGTCGGCAGTCGGCAGGCAGTCCGTCCATCCATAATTGTATTATTATTATAATATATACCACCTAACCGTGGTTTTTTTTCCATTCTTTATACCGTCGTCATAGTGTCATACTAGTTGTTACGAGTATACTACTATCTCTTTATCAACCAGTGTACAGTGCGGTAGTTCACGGCTGTGGCTACCTCTGTGTCGGCAGTCGGCAGGCAGTCCGTCCATCCATAATTGTATTATTATTATAATATATACCACCTAACCGTGGTTTTTTTTCCATTCTTTATACCGTCGTCATAGTGTCATACTAGTTGTTACGAGTATACTACTATCTCTTTATCAACCAGTGTACAGTGCGGTAGTTCACGGCTGTGGCTACCTCTGTGTCGGCAGTCGGCAGGCAGTCCGTCCATCCATAATTGTATTATTATTATAATATATACCACCTAACCGTGGTTTTTTTTCCATTCTTTATACCGTCGTCATAGTGTCATACTAGTTGTTACGAGTATACTACTATCTCTTTATCAACCAGTGTACAGTGCGGTAGTTCACGGCTGTGGCTACCTCTGTGTCGGCAGTCGGCAGGCAGTCCGTCCATCCATAATTGTATTATTATTATAATATATACCACCTAACCGTGGTTTTTTTTTCATTCTTTATACCGTCGTCATAGTGTCATACTAGTTGTTACGAGTATACTACTATCTCTTTATCAACCAGTGTACAGTGCGGTAGTTCACGGCTGTGGCTACCTCTGTGTCGGCAGTCGGCAGGCAGTCTGTCCATCCATAATTGTATTATTATTATAATATATACCACCTAACCGTGGTTTTTTTTCCATTCTTTATACCGTCGTCATAGTGTCATACTAGTTGTTACGAGTATACTACTATCTCTTTATCAACCAGTGTACAGTGCGGTAGTTCATGGCTGTGGCTACCTCTGTGTCGGCAGTCGGCAGGCAGTCCGTCCATCCATAATTGTATTATTATTATAATATATACCACCTAACCGTGGGTTTTTTTCCATTCTTTATACCGTCGTCATAGTGTCATACTAGTTGTTACGAGTATACTACTATCTCTTTATCAACCAGTGTACAGTGCGGTAGTTCACGGCTGTGGCTACCTCTGTGTCGGCAGTCGGCAGGCAGTCCGTCCATCCATAATTGTATTATTATTATAATATATACCACCTAACCGTGGTTTTTTTTCCATTCTTTATACCGTCGTCATAGTGTCATACTAGTTGTTACGAGTATACTACTATCTCTTTATCAACCAGTGTACAGTGCGGTAGTTCACGGCTGTGGCTACCTCTGTGTCGGCAGTCGGCAGGCAGTCCGTCCATCCATAATTGTATTATTATTATAATATATACCACCTAACCGTGGTTTTTTTATACCACCTAACCGTGGCAGTCCGTCCATAATTGTATACTAGTAAACTATCCAATCCATCCATCTCCATTGTTTACCTGAGGTGCCTTTTAGTTCTGCCTATAAAATATGGAGAACAAAAAAGTTGAGGTTCCAAAATTAGGGAAAGATCAAGATCCACTTCCACCTCGTGCTGAAGCTGCTGCCACTAGTCATGGCCGAGACGATGAAATGCCAGCAACGTCGTCTGCCAAGGCCGATGCCCAATGTCATAGTACAGAGCATGTCAAATCCAAAACACCAAATATCAGAAAAAAAAGGACTCCAAAACCTAAAATAAAATTGTCGGAGGAGAAGCGTAAACTTGCCAATATGCCATTTACCACACGGAGTGGCAAGGAACGGCTGAGGCCCTGGCCTATGTTCATGGCTAGTGGTTCAGCTTCACATGAGGATGGAAGCACTCAGCCTCTCGCTAGAAAACTGAAAAGACTCAAGCTGGCAAAAGCACCGCAAAGAACTGTGCGTTCTTTGAAATCCCAAATCCACAAGGAGAGTCCAATTGTGTCGTTTGCGATGCCTGACCTTCCCAACACTGGACGTGAAGAGCATGCGCCTTCCACTATTTGCATGCCCCCTGCAAGTGCTGGAAGGAGCACCCGCAGTCCAGTTCCTGATAGTCAGATTGAAGATGTCAGTGTTGAAGTACACCAGGATGAGGAGGATATGGGTGTTGCTGGCGCTGGGGAGGAAATTGACCAGGAGGATTCTGATGGTGAGGTGGTTTGTTTAAGTCAGGCACCCGGGGAGACACCTGTTGTCCGTGGGAGGAATATGGCCGTTGACATGCCAGGTGAAAATACCAAAAAAATCAGCTCTTCGGTGTGGAGGTATTTCACCAGAAATGCGGACAACAGGTGTCAAGCCGTGTGTTCCCTTTGTCAAGCTGTAATAAGTAGGGGTAAGGACGTTAACCACCTCGGAACATCCTCCCTTATACGTCACCTGCAGCGCATTCATAATAAGTCAGTGACAAGTTCAAAAACTTTGGGTGACAGCGGAAGCAGTCCACTGACCAGTAAATCCCTTCCTCTTGTAACCAAGCTCACGCAAACCACCCCACCAACTCCCTCAGTGTCAATTTCCTCCTTCCCCAGGAATGCCAATAGTCCTGCAGGCCATGTCACTGGCAAGTCTGACGAGTCCTTTCCTGCCTGGGATTCCTCCGATGCATCCTTGCATGTAACGCCTACTGCTGCTGGCGCTGCTGTTGTTGCCGCTGGGAGTCGATGGTCATCCCAGAGGGGAAGTCGTAAGCCCACTTGTACTACTTCCAGTAAGCAATTGACTGTTCAACAGTCCTTTGCGAGGAAGATGAAATATCACAGCAGTCATCCTACTGCAAAGCGGATAACTGAGTCCTTGACAACTATGTTGGTGTTAGACGTGCGTCCGGTATCCGCCGTTAGTTCACAGGGAACTAGACAATTTATTGAGGCAGTGTGCCCCCGTTACCAAATACCATCTAGGTTCCACTTCTCTAGGCAGGCGATACCGAGAATGTACACGGACGTCAGAAAAAGACTCACCAGTGTCCTAAAAAATGCAGTTGTACCCAATGTCCACTTAACCACGGACATGTGGACAAGTGGAGCAGGGCAGGGTCAGGACTATATGACTGTGACAGCCCACTGGGTAGATGTATGGACTCCCGCCGCAAGAACAGCAGCGGCGGCACCAGTAGCAGCATCTCGCAAACGCCAACTCTTTCCTAGGCAGGCTACGCTTTGTATCACCGCTTTCCAGAATACGCACACAGCTGAAAACCTCTTACGGCAACTGAGGAAGATCATCGCGGAATGGCTTACCCCAATTGGACTCTCCTGTGGATTTGTGGCATCGGACAACGCCAGCAATATTGTGTGTGCATTAAATATGGGCAAATTCCAGCACGTCCCATGTTTTGCACATACCTTGAATTTGGTGGTGCAGAATTTTTAAAAAAACGACAGGGGCGTGCAAGAGATGCTGTCGGTGGCCAGAAAAATTGCGGGACACTTTCGGCGTACAGGCACCACGTACAGAAGACTGGAGCACCACCAAAAACTACTGAACCTGCCCTGCCATCATCTGAAGCAAGAAGTGGTAACGAGGTGGAATTCAACCCTCTATATGCTTCAGAGGTTGGAGGAGCAGCAAAAGGCCATTCAAGCCTATACAATTGAGCACGATATAGGAGATGGAATGCACCTGTCTCAAGTGCAGTGGAGAATGATTTCAACGTTGTGCAAGGTTCTGATGCCCTTTGAACTTGCCACACGTGAAGTCAGTTCAGACACTGCCAGCCTGAGTCAGGTCATTCCCCTCATCAGGCTTTTGCAGAAGAAGCTGGAGGCATTGAAGAAGGAGCTAACACGGAGCGATTCCGCTAGGCATGTGGGACTTGTGGATGCAGCCCTTAATTCGCTTAACAAGGATTCACGGGTGGTCAATCTGTTGAAATCAGAGCACTACATTTTGGCCACCGTGCTCGATCCTAGATTTAAAGCCTACCTTGGATCTCTCTTTCCGGCAGACACAGGTCTGGGGTTGAAAGACCTGCTGGTGACAAAATTGTCAAGTCAAGCGGAACGCGACCTGTCAACATCTCCTCCTTCACATTCTCCCGCAACTGGGGGTGCGAGGAAAAGGCTCAGAATTCCGAGCCCACCCGCTGGCGGTGATGCAGGGCAGTCTGGAGCGACTGCTGATGCTGACATCTGGTCCGGACTGAAGGACCTGACAACGATTACGGACATGTCGTCTACTGTCACTGCATATGATTCTCTCAACATTGATAGAATGGTGGAGGATTATATGAGTGACCGCATCCAAGTAGGCACGTCACACAGTCCGTACTTATACTGGCAGGAAAAAGAGGCAATTTGGAGGCCCTTGCACAAACTGGCTTTATTCTACCTAAGTTGCCCTCCCACAAGTGTGTACTCCGAAAGAGTGTTTAGTGCCGCCGCTCACCTTGTCAGCAATCGGCGTACGAGGTTACATCCAGAAAATGTGGAGAAGATGATGTTCATTAAAATGAATTATAATCAATTCCTCCGCGGAGACATTGACCAGCAGCAATTGCCTCCACAAAGTACACAGGGAGCTGAGATGGTGGATTCCAGTGGGGACGAATTGATAATCTGTGAGGAGGGGGATGTACACGGTGATATATCGGAGGGTGAAGATGAGGTGGACATCTTGCCTCTGTAGAGCCAGTTTGTGCAAGGAGAGATTAATTGCTTCTTTTTTGGGGGGGGTCCAAACCAACCCGTCATATCAGTCACAGTCGTGTGGCAGACCCTGTCACTGAAATGATGGGTTGGTTAAAGTGTACATGTCCTGTTTTGTTTATACAACATAAGGGTGGGTGGGAGGGCCCAAGGATAATTCCATCTTGCACCTCTTTTTTCTTTTCTTTTTCTTTGCATCATGTGCTGATTGGGGAGGGTTTTTTGTAAGGGACATCCTGCGTGACACTGCAGTGCCACTCCTAGATGGGCCCGGTGTTTGTGTCGGCCACTAGGGTCGCTAATCTTACTCACACAGCTACCTCATTGCGCCTCTTTTTTTCTTTGCGTCATGTGCTGTTTGGGGAGGGTTTTTTGGAAGGGACATCCTGCGTGACACTGCAGTGCCACTCCTAGATGTGCCCGGTGTTTGTGTCGGCCACTAGGGTCGCTAATCTTACTCACACAGTCAGCTACCTCATTGCGCCTCTTTTTTTCTTTGCGTCATGTGCTGTTTGGGGAGGGTTTTTTGGAAGGGCCATCCTGCGTGACACTGCAGTGCCACTCCTAGATGGGCCCGGTGTTTGTGTCGGCCACTAGGGTCGCTAATCTTACTCACACAGCTACCTCATTGCGCCTCTTTTTTTCTTTGCGTCATGTGCTGTTTGGGGAGGGTTTTTTGGAAGGGCCATCCTGCGTGACACTGCAGTGCCACTCCTAGATGGGCCCGGTGTTTGTGTCGGCCACTAGGGTCGCTAATCTTACTCACACAGCTACCTCATTGCGCCTCTTTTTTTCTTTGCGTCATGTGCTGTTTGGGGAGGGTTTTTTGGAAGGGACATCCTGCGTGACACTGCAGTGCCACTCCTAGATGGGCCCGGTGTTTGTGTCGGCCACTAGGGTCGCTTATCTTACTCACACAGCGACCTCGGTGCAAATTTTAGGACTAAAAATAATATTGTGAGGTGTGATGTGTTCAGAATAGGCTGAAAATGAGTGTAAATTATGTTTTTTGAGGTTAATAATACTTTGGGATCAAAATGACCCCCAAATTCTATTATTTAAGCTGTTTTTTAGGGTTTTTTGAAAAAAACACCCGAATCCAAAACACACCCGAATCCGACAAAAAAAATTCGGTGAGGTTTTGCCAAAACGCGTTCGAACCCAAAACACGGCCGCGGAACCGAACCCAAAACCAAAACACAAAACCCGAAAAATTTCAGGCGCTCATCTCTAGAAATGGGTGGAAATTATGGTTATTGAGGTTAATAATACTATGGGATCAAAATGACCCCCAAATTCTATGATTTAACCTGTTTTTGAGGGTTTTTTGTAAAAAAAAAAAAAAGAATCCAAAACACACCCGAATCCGACAAAAAATGTTCAGGGAGGTTTTGCCAAAACACGTCCGAATCCAAAACACGGCCGCGGAACCGAATCCAAAACCAAAACACAAAACCCGAAAAACTTCCGGTGCACATCACTAGTTTTATGTAATTCTGTGTCTTATGAAATCTTTCTGAAATCTTGCTCAAATTCTTTGTATAATGCGCTATATAATGATTTAATTTATGCATTATGGAAAATGGATAGCTGTATACTGTTCAGATATCAGTATTGTGGAGATAATCCCGTGTCAGGAGCGCTGGTTCTAGTGCACTGCATTGATTTTAATGGGAATTATTTCTGTTTAGAGTGTTGCTATGGTGATGTAAGTAAGGGAACGGACGTCATCAGTGGGCGCCCGTATCCCGGAGCTGCACGCTGTGGTGGGGATCCTATTTAAGGTATGTGTTGGTATCACTTATTTTACCTGATGATGGAAGTTGGGGTGTTTTTGTTCCAGCGGTATTATTAACTTCAATATCATTCATTTCCAGTCTATTTTGACCACCTCACACCTCATAATATTGTTTTCATCCAGTTTAGGTCACAAGGTTGCACCGAGGTGGCTGTATGACTAAGCTAAGTGACACAAGTGTGCGGCACAAACACCTGGCCCATCTAGGAGTGGCATTGCAGTGTCAGACAGGATGGCACTTAAAAAAATTAGCCCCAAACAGCACATGATGCAAAGAAGAAAAAGAGGTGCAAGATGGAATTGTCCTTGGGCCCTCCCACCCATCCTTATGTTGTATAAACAGGACATGCACACTTTAACAAACCCATCATTTCAGCGACAGGGTCTGCCACTTGTGGCGGAAATTATTGGTTTGTTTGGACCCCCACGAAACAAGCTGGCAATCGGTAGTACACAAACTGGCTTTAGTACTTTAAATAGGCACGATGTCATCATCAGCATCAGCATCAGCATCCGATTCCTCACCCCCATCAGTATATACATCCTCTTCTTCACAGACTATTAAGTCATTACTGCTGGAATCCACCATAACAGGTTCTTCTGTACATTTTGGAGGTAATTGCTTGTAAAGGTCAAATGAGTCAGAAATATATATTTTTACACACTGCGGTTTAGCTTCACCGACAGTGTCACACAAATGAGTCAGAAATATGTATTATTATTTTTTAGATCCAACCCGCACTCTGACGTGCACTGTATCCAACCCACACTGTAACCTGCACTGTATCCAACCTGCACTGTATCAAACCCACACTGTATCCGACCTGCCCTGTATCTAACCCACACTGCATTGTATCCGACCTGCATTGTATCTGACCCGCTCTGTATCTAACCTGCACTGTAACCCGCACTGTGTCTGACCTGCACTGTATCCGACCTGCACTGTAACCCGCACTGTGTCTGACCTGCACTCTATCTGACCAGCACTGTAACGTGGTCCATATTTAACTGTGTGTCCCAGAGTATTTTGCACTGTACCACGCAGGTACGGAATGCTGTTTTTTGTGATTGTGCTCGACAAAAAGTCTGATTGATCGGTGCTTTACATGGGCACAGGGTGCCAATCGGCAGTGGCCCAGGACCCCAGGAGGGAGGTACACACTGGGCACTGAGAATAGGCATGTGCTGGGGGCATGTGCACTTGTGTAGGGGTCATCAATGCTGCTGTTGCTATTTTACACATGGTTTTGTTTTGTTCTTTCTTTGCTGTTTGGTAACTACTTTAGAGCAATGATATTGGCCCTCATTCCGAGTTGTTCGCTCGTTCTTTTTCATCGCATCGCAGTGAAAATCCGCTTAGTACGCATGCGCAAAGTTCGCACTGCGACTGCGCCAAGTAACTTTACTATGAAGAAAGTATTTTTACTCACGGCTTTTTCTTCGCTCCGGCGATCGTAATGTGATTGACAGGAAATGGGTGTTACTGGGCGGAAACACGGTGTTTCAGGGGCGTGTGGCTGAAAACGCTACCGTTTCCGGAAAAAACGCAGGAGTGGCTGGAGAAACGGTGGGAGTGCCTGGGCGAACGCTGGGTGTGTTTGTGACGTCAACCAGGAACGACAAGCACTGAACTGATCGCACAGGCAGAGTAAGTCTGGAGCTACTCTGAAACTGCTAAGTAGTTAGTAATCGCAATATTGCGAATACATCGGTCGCAATTTTAAGAAGCTAAGATTCACTCCCAGTAGGCGGCGGCTTAGCGTGTGTAACTCTGCTAAATTCGCCTTGCGACCGATCAACTCGGAATGAGGGCCATTGTACTCACGATTCTCAGGAAATTGCTGTATTGGATTGTTTTCTATTAATAGTACTTGTGAGTTGGTCTGATTGGTTATTGCTAATATATTACTAATTTCTAAAACATTTTTAAACAGAAATAACTGCCGTGTGTTTGTGCCGCTGCTCCGTTGCTTCGCCAGGCTTTGGCCTATGTTGGTGAGGTGGTCAAAATTGACTGGAAATTAGTGGAAATGAACGTTATTAAGGTTAATAATACTGTAGTAACAAAAATAGGCCAAAATTCTGTAATTTCAGCTGTTTTTATGATAAAAATAAAATAATACAGATCCAAAATCTAAACCCAAAGCCGCAATGGTAGTTTTGGCAAAACCACTCCAGATCCAAAACACAAAAGAGACAAAGATCCAAAACCAAAACACAAAACCCAAGATTTCGCCCGGCGAACACCCCTAATATAAAACTCACCTAAATAGCGTCCCCATGCCGGCGCACATGGCCGCGGACTGGCGTGGAGCTTTCCTGTAACCCGGAGGCCCTGGAGTGCCGTGTCTGTTCCGAATAATTCCTGTTCTGAACCAGCGTGTGCGCACATTTTGGCAAAGGCACACAGGCAGTTGTCTTTAAACATTGAGTGGTGGATTTTCCAGTGACTGTGTTTGTGTGGGAGTGCATTCCCATAGCACCTACCATTCATATATATCACTTTGCTGCGTGATTCATTATTACGTGGAGACAGCCATTAAAATGGAAGAAACCAATATGGGTAGAAGTGAAGTTACAGCTTTCACCAATTTAAGTGTACAACTAGGTGACACTTTGAGGTTCAGCCAGGCTCAGGCAGACCGTATTCTATTTGCTGAGGATTGTGCACCTAAATCTTTGGAGGATAATGTTGATGATCTATACAAACAGTTGTTCAGGTTACGAAAACGAGAGACAGATTGGTTCCACGCTATCTGACTACTATAGGCAGAAACTCATCCCTCGTGGTTTCCGAGTGCGCAACGCCCCGACTATAAGGAGAACGGGATCCAGTCTCTATGTCGACAGTAACTAGGTCGACAATGTCTAGGTCGACCACTATTGGTCGACAGTAACTAGGTCGACAGGGTGTCTAGGTCGACAGGGTCTTTAGGTCGACATGTTCTAGGTCGACAGGTCAAAAGGTCGACATGAGTTTTTCACAATTTTTTTCTTTTTTTGAACCTTTTCATACTTAACGATCCACGTGGACTACGATTGGAACGGTAATCTGTGCTGAGGGAAGCGGTAGCGGAGCGAAGGCACCTTGCCCGAAGCATGGCGAGTGAAGCGAGCCATGCGAGGGGACGTGGTGCACTAATTGGGGTTCCCGGTCACTCTACGAAGAAAACGACACCAAAATAACATAAAAAACTCATGTCGACCTTTTGACCTGTCGACCTAGAACACGTCGACCTAAAGACCCTGTCGACCTAGACACCCTGTCGACCTAGTTACTGTCGACCTAGACATTGTCGACCTAGTTACTGTCGACCCTCCATACCACACCCAAGGAGAACCAACCCCGACTTCTGTCCTCAGTGGATTTCCGTGCTCAACAAATGTAACTTCGACCTTATGCTCTTCGTAATTGAGGAGTCGGGTCGTGAGCTCCAATTAGCTAGAGCTAAGATTGAGGGATTGAATGCATCTCATTCTGAAGCACTCTCTGACCCAGGATATGCTGCGACTTGGTCTAAGCTTGTACAACAGGTTGAAAATTACAGAAGTGATTTACTAAAGTCCTAAAAATGTAAGTTACAAACTGTACAAACCGATTATGAAGATCACCAAGTTTATCGATGGCTGACGGGAACAGACACAGCTAAATTTAACAACAGAGCACCGGTGAAGTCATTTCGGAGACCCCGTAGAGGATGTCCGGACAAAGGACCTTTCACGTCAAATAGTGACAGCGATTTTGCCGTAGTGGACTCTGACGATTCCATCTCGGCACAGCGTCCCCCTTTAGGGGCTACTACCAGGGCCAGGGCAGAGGTTGGCCCAAGCCAACCAGGAGGGGTCGACAAAACCAAAGGATCGACAAAAGGAACCAAGTCAAAAAAGACAACTTGATTTTTAACTTGTCACCACGACCCTTAACAACTGTATAATTCCATATAAGACCATATAATTCCGTATAAATCCAGTCCAGTGGTGCTGCCATATAAGTTCAGTGGTGCTGTCCTGTGCTGTATATTATTTACTCCAAATAAAGGAGTTATTAATATTTAATCCAAATAATTTTTACAGGGTTTGCCCTGTGAGGTGTAGGGGTACACTCTCTTGTGCCGCATATTGTTATATAACTCCAGAAAAATAATGGAGAACAAACATTTGGAGGATAAAATAGGGAAAGATCAAGAACCACTTCCTCCTAGTGCTGAAGCTGCTGCCACTAGCCATGACATAGACGTTGAAATGCCATCAATGTCGTCTGCCAAGGCCGATGCCCATTGTGATAGTAGAGGGCATGTCAAATCCAAAAAGCCAAAGTTCAGTAAAAAGACCCAAAAAAAGAAATTTAAATGGTCTGAGGAGAAACATAAACTTGCCAATATGCCATTTAGGACACGGAGTGGCAAGGAACGGCTGAGGCCCTGGCCTATGTTCATGACTAGTGGTTCAGCTTCACATGATGATGGAAGCCCTCATAACTGAGGCCTTGACACTTATGTTGGTGTTAGACGTGCGACCGGTATCCGCCATTAGTGCAGTGGGATTTAGACAATTGATGGAGATATTGTGTCCCCGGTACCAAATCCCATCTAGATTCCACTTCACTAGGCAGGCGATAGCGAGATTTTGCCATTTAATTCCAGTGATTTGGACGTATAATTATTAATTACAGTGATTTTGCCAATTAATTCCAGTGATTTGGACATATAATTATTAATTACAGTGATCTTGCCAATTAATTCCAGTGATTTGGATGTATAATTCCAGTGATCTTGCCAATTAATTCCAATGATTTTGCCAATTAATTCCAGTGATTTGGATGTATAATTCCAGTGATTTGGACGTATAATTCCAGTTGGAATTGTTTGTGTCGCTTGGCTTAGTCATACAGCTACCTCATTGCACCTCTTCGACATCTTTGCATGAGGTGCTGTTTGGGGCCAAGTTTTTGAAAAGTGCCATCCTGTCTGACACTGCCGTATAAGTCCAGGGGTACTGCTGTATTAGTCCTGGGGTACTGCCGTATAAGTCCACCAATTGCAGATTTCTTTTTAAAGTGACTGGAGCGTGCTGGAGATGCTGTCAGTGGACCGAACAATTGCGGCCCACTCTCGACATTCAGCCACTGCAGTGCCACGCCTAGATGGGCCAGGTGTTTGTGCCGCACACTTGTGTCGCTTAGCTTTGTCATCCAGCAACCTCGGTGCAACCTTTTGGCCTAAAAACAATATTCTGAGGTGTGAGAAGTTCATAATAGACTGGAAATGAGTGTAAATGAATGTTATTGAGGTTAATAATACCGTAGGAGCAAAATTACCCCCAAATTCTGTGATTTTAGCTGTTTTTGTTTTTGTCAAAAATCATCCAGATCCAAAACCAAAACACGAAAGTGGAATTAGAACCAAAACCAAAACACAAAACACGAAAAGTGCCAGCCGCACATCTCTATCATGGCCCCATCCCATTGTCTTAATATGCTGAAACCTAAGACTAGAAAACAATGACATTACAGCGCCGTCTGTATTCCCGTCAGTTAGCGCCTGAGTGGCTGGGATTTATATGTAGAATTTGTGTGCCCAGAAATACCCTATTACTGCGATTTGTACTCAGTACAGGCCTTTACATGGGGAGTTCTGCATTAAAGACCTGACGCCGTAACGCCCGCACACCCCACTTCCAGCTGTGTGCGCCAGATTTAGGAATAAGGAACATTTTTCATCTAATAAACGTTCCATTTTCCCCTCGTGCTGTCTTAGGTTTCACAAACAGAGTGTAAATAAAACCACTTAATAGACGCAAAGCGGAATGATTTGAAAAATACATTCCGACCGGATTTATCGTCTCCCTGCTTCGCAGGCTGTAATATGTCATTATGTTCCGATGTCCTTGCAAACACTTGTGCGGGGAAATGATAAAAATTAAGTGTAGTCATATCAAAGATTTTAGTCCTTGTAATGTTTCCTTGTGGGGTGGAAGCGCGGCGCGGCTGTAACGCTCGCAGAATTGCAGAATGACTCATTTTTAACAATCTATTGATTACAGCCCTTAATTCAATCTTTAAGAGCAAGTTTTATGGTGGTGAGTGGTAAGCCAATTTCCCAAAAATGCATAACGGGATGTCACCCTGCCTGGCTGCGCTTTCTGGAATGAAATGTTTCCTAATAGCCGCCGCCGTCCGGTCACTGTGATTGTTATTCCACCTGACAATAGGTAACTTACAGCAGCGGACGTTTTATTGGTCGTCTGACCGAGGCCAGAGCCGGCCCTAACTAATATGATGCCCTAGGCAAGATTTTGGCAGGTGCCCCCTAGCACCACCGCTGGTTCTGCCTCTGACCTTGCACCTCTTTCCCAGCACCATCACCCCTCACCCATAGCAATCCTTGTACCCCTATATTTTAAATAGGAACAGTTCGCACATTGGACGCACAGCCCAAAAAGCGGCATCTTCTTGCATTATTAATGCCCCTATACACATAATGACACACATACAGTAGTACCCTGTTACACATATGCCGCACATTATTAATGCCCTTATACACATAATGACACACACAGTGCCCCCTACACATTTGCTGCACATTATTAGTGCCCCTATACACATAATGACACACATACAGTAGTACCCTGTTACACATATGCCGCACATTATTAATGCCCTTATACACATAATGACACACACAGTGCCCCCTACACATTAGCTGCACATTATTAGTGCCCCTATACACATAATGACACACATACAGTAGTACTCTGTTACACATATGCCATACATTATTAATGCCCTTATACACATAATCACACACACAGTGCCCCCTACACATTTGCTGCACATTATTAGTGCCCCTATACACATAATGACACACATACAGTAGTACCCTGTTACACATATGCCGCACATTATTAATGCCCTTATATACATAATGACACACATAGTGGCCCTTTACACATATGTTGCACATTATTAATGCATTTTTACATGACACACATAATGCTCCTTACACATATTCTGAACACTACTGCACAACCAACCCACTCACATGCACACAGCACTCACACTGCCACCAACACAGTGACCTCTGCCTCTGCTTGGATACAGATGTGTCCTCATAAATCTTGCATCAATGCTAACGTCGGGCACCTTTTTTTTTTATGAAAATGCATCTTATTTGCATTGCTATGTGGCTAGGATGCACAAGCAGCTTCTGCTGATTACAATGATATGCAGCATGCCTATATACTGTGTGAGACTGTGGCTGTATCTGCATATGAAATGCTACGCACAGAATATAGGCATGTCGCATATCATTTTAATCAGCAGAAGCTGATAATGCCCCTAGGCATATCAAATGCCCTAGGCAATTGCCTATGCCTATGGCCGGCTCTGACCGAGGCAAAGCGGGATTAATGGTGAAGAGATTCAGCGGACACAAACATCATTTTATGTAATTCTGAGATCTGCAGTAAAGGAGATATAAGTACGTGTTATACCGGCGCCGCCTGACTCAGCCCACCCGCCACTTAGTATATCAGTGTGTTCCCGCAATCTCTGTGTCACCTGGCACCACTACGCCTGTGGTACACCCTTTCCACCAACCATGGTGATTCTACAGACACAGCCAGTCATCCCACCTCCAGCACACCTAATGTGACGTGACAGGTGGCTGCCGTGAGATTAACAAGTACCTGCAAAAGGTGGAAGCATTAAGTCTGCTCGGAAACTAATTGCAGGGCAGCCATGCAACAATATTTAATGAGTCAGGTAATTGTTTCTATGGGCTGGATGTACTAAAGGAAAAATGCGGTAAAACCCCCGAAAACGGGGGTTTTACCACATTTTCAAATTTACTAAGACCCTACCGCAGCGTTTTTGCCGTCCAGGGTATCGCCATCTTTGGATGGCGATACCCTATAGAAGACTAAGAAATCTCAATATGTACAGTTTGGAGGAGAGAAGGGAAAGGGGGGACATGATAGAGACTGTCACATATATCAGGGGTTTTAACAAAGTCCAGGAGGGAAACATTCTCCAAATGAAGAGAAGCAATCGGACACGAGGACATGCACTGAGACTGGAGGGGGGGAGGTTCAGGGGAAATATGAGGAAAAATTACTTCACAGAAAGGGTAGTGGACAAGTGGAATAGCCTCCCATCAGAGGTGGTAGAGGATAAGACAGTAGAGCAATTTAAACATGCATGGGATAGACATAAGGATATCCTTACACAGAAATAAGGATCAAATAATGTTAGAGATAAAAAATAATATAAAAAAAAAAAGGGGCAGACTAGATGGGCCAAGTGCTTCTTATCTGCCGACAAATTCTATGTTTCTATGTTTCTAAGCCTATGGGCTTCTTATCGCCGACCGCCGCAACCGCCGCCTCTGCCGCCCCCGCCGCAGGCGCCCTCCCTCCCGGCATACCTTCCTCCAGGCTGCCCTGGTACCGGAAGGTAGTCTCCTCCTCCCCCTAGCAACGCAGCCGGAGGTTCTTCCGGCTGCAGGGGGGAGGAGGAGGCGCCGGGGGCAGCCTGCTGCTGCTTCCCAGCGTCAAGGCAGTGTGGGGACCCCTGGGAGGTGACGGAGACCCCCCGCAGACCACCTAACAGGTATCGCGGGGGGCCTCCATCACCGCATTGCGATATTGATCGCATATGTTAGCACATATGCAATCAACATCGCTGCGGTGAGCGGCGTGGGGCGGCAATGTATCTTTCTTAATACATCCCGCCCATTGACTTCATAGTTAACGTGGGTGAGAGGCAGACATAGGTAAACTTAGGGTCGTAGCTACGCATTCAGGTAAAGTGCGTAGCCAAGTCACAGTGTAAGAATAAAGCTGTCCGGCATGCTCTTGCACCACTTGCATTGCAGCACGGTTTGCTCCAGGTACAAAATTACAGTACTTGCTTTTTCTTGTTTTGCTCCTGGTGTGCATCATGAGATTGACACTCACTAATTGGTGCCGGGATTGTGAGATCGACATACAAGTATTAATATCACTGTAGACGAGTGATTCTGAAACTGTGTGCCGCGGCACCCTCTGGTTCCCCAGGACACTTGCAGGGGGGCCTTGGATTGGTGGTCCAGGACCAATTCAGATTATTAATGGTGATTGTAATAGTCAATCATAAAACATGTGGACAAACAGAAGCAAATCCTGTCCCTCATCACACAAATAAACTTAAGGACGACATATATAAACACAATTTACTTAATTTAATATTTCTTTCTAAATTTCATAATGAAACTTTTGACCTGGGGCACCGTTAAAATAATTCTGATACTCTAGTGCGCCGTTATTGAGAAAAGTTTGGGAACCGCTGCTGTAGACTAAGAAACGCAGACGATGCAGGATTGTGTAACATTAACGGTTAAGGAACGCAGTATGTAATACTGACAACCTGTTACTTCTCTGCTTTCTGTGTTTATTATCACCATTGCCGGGTAAATAATGCGTGGAATTATCAATTGCTACCTGGGGGATTGTTTTAGGATAAAGAAAGAGAGAAAACCTGCTCAGAAATATTCAATAACTGATGTTTTGTCCATTTGGAATCGACTTAGAATGAAATCTAGTCTCCAGAGTGTAAGGTGACGCATCTGACCTTCAGCAAACTGCAATCAGCCACAGAGACGGCTCAGGATGAGACATGGACGGTGGGGAACGATTGGTTGGAATTATCCAGATTGTCACCTTTACGCCCACAGAAGATTGAACGATAATTGAAAGACAATAAAAAATAGTTTGATGGCATCAAAGAATTGTCTCTTATTGTGTTCTGCCACCCGGCATCGATCCGGGACAATACAAATATCGCGGATTGGGGATTATCCACTTACACCCTCCAGATTCCAGCAGTAATTGTAATGAGCGGCCTCGTTACTTTCCAATGTTTCATCGTGAATTGCAGGTTGTGTAGCAATGCCACAGAGAATTGCATTGCATGAAGTAGTAATCAAATGTACAAGTGATTGCTGCTTACATCAGATAACTGCGTGATGGCTGCGCCATTTCCTGGAGGGCCGATAAAGTGCAGCGGAGTTATTCTTAGAGATAGCTACACATAAACAGTCATAATATATACCAGACCATTTCTTCATCAACCCTCTGTACCACGCTCACTGCTACTCCATCTCTGTCACCCCTGCCTGTCTGTCCCTCACATATAGGGGGTCATTCCGACCCATTCGCATGCTGCAGTTTGTCGCAGCGGTACGAACGGGTCGGAACTGCGCATGCATGGCGGACGCATTGCGCACACACGTTGTTAACCGGCGACGAGCGATGCCACCAACGGAAAAAGTGATCGTAGTGGTGATCGCAAGAAGACTGACAGGCGGGAGGTGTTCCGGGGCATCAACTGACCATTTTCCAGGCGTGGTGAGCCGAACGCAGTCGTGTCCAGGCGTTTGGAGGGCGGATGTCTGACGTCAATTCCGGGACCTTCGTCGCTGGATCCGTCGCACAGGGTAAGTAAGTCTGACCCCGGTCTTGTTTTGCAGGAAACCTTTTAAGCATAGCAGGGCTGCACAAGCGATCGCAGCCCTGCTATGCTAAAATACACTCCCCATAGGAGGCGTCAAGTTGATCTCACCAGCAGCAAAAAGTTACTACGTGCGATCAACTCGGAATGAGGGCCATAGAATGTTAGCGCTCACAAGCAGGGCCCTCTCCCCTTGTGTGCTTTTCCTTCTCTTCTACTCCATACTAGAGATGAGCGCCGGAAATTTTTCGGGTTTTGTGTTTTGGTTTTGGGTTCGGTTCCGCGGCCGTGTTTTGGGTTCGACCGCGTTTTGGCAAAACCTCACCGAATTTTTTTTGTCGGATTCGGGTGTGTTTTGGATTCGGGTGTTTTTTTAAAAAAACCCTAAAAAACAGCTTAAATCATAGAATTTGGGGGTAATTTTGATCCCAAAGTATTATTAACCTCAAAAAACATAATTTACACTCATTTTCAGCCTATTCTGAACACATCACACCTCACAATATTATTTTTAGTCCTAAAATTTGCACCGAGGTCGCTGTGTGAGTAAGATAAGCGACCCTAGTGGCCGACACAAACACCGGGCCCATCTAGGAGTGGCACTGCAGTGTCACGCAGGATGGCCCTTCCAAAAAACCCTCCCCAAACAGCACATGACGCAAAGAAAAAAAGAGGCGCAATGAGGTAGCTGACTGTGTGAGTAAGATTAGCGACCCTAGTGGCCGACACAAACACCGGGCACATCTAGGAGTGGCACTGCAGTGTCACGCAGGATGTCCCTTCCAAAAAACCCTCCCCAAACAGCACATGACGCAAAGAAAAAAAGAGGCGCAATGAGGTAGCTGTGTGAGTAAGATTAGCGACCCTAGTGGCCGACACAAACACCGGGCCCATCTAGGAGTGGCACTGCAGTGTCACGCAGGATGTCCCTTCCAAAAAACCCTCCCCAATCAGCACATGATGCAAAGAAAAAGAAAAGAAAAAAGAGGTGCAAGATGGAATTATCCTTGGGCCCTCCCACCCACCCTTATGTTGTATAAACAAAACAGGACATGCACACTTTAACCAACCCATCATTTCAGTGACAGGGTCTGCCACACGACTGTGACTGATATGACGGGTTGGTTTGGACCCCCCCCAAAAAAGAAGCAATTAATCTCTCCTTGCACAAACTGGCTCTACAGAGGCAAGATGTCCACCTCATCTTCACCCTCCGATATATCACCGTGTACATCCCCCTCCTCACAGATTATCAATTCGTCCCCACTGGAATCCACCATCTCAGCTCCCTGTGTACTTTGTGGAGGCAATTGCTGCTGGTCAATGTCTCCGCGGAGGAATTGATTATAATTCATTTTAATGAACATCATCTTCTCCACATTTTCTGGATGTAACCTCGTACGCCGATTGCTGACAAGGTGAGCGGCGGCACTAAACACTCTTTCGGAGTACACACTTGTGGGAGGGCAACTTAGGTAGAATAAAGCCAGTTTGTGCAAGGGCCTCCAAATTGCCTCTTTTTCCTGCCAGTATAAGTACGGACTGTGTGACGTGCCTACTTGGATGCGGTCACTCATATAATCCTCCACCATTCTATCAATGTTGAGAGAATCATATGCAGTGACAGTAGACGACATGTCCGTAATCGTTGTCAGGTCCTTCAGTCCGGACCAGATGTCAGCATCAGCAGTCGCTCCAGACTGCCCTGCATCACCGCCAGCGGGTGGGCTCGGAATTCTGAGCCTTTTCCTCGCACCCCCAGTTGCGGGAGAATGTGAAGGAGGAGATGTTGACAGGTCGCGTTCCGCTTGACTTGACAATTTTGTCACCAGCAGGTCTTTCAACCCCAGCAGACCTGTGTCTGCCGGAAAGAGAGATCCAAGGTAGGCTTTAAATCTAGGATCGAGCACGGTGGCCAAAATGTAGTGCTCTGATTTCAACAGATTGACCACCCGTGAATCCTTGTTAAGCGAATTAAGGGCTGCATCCACAAGTCCCACATGCCTAGCGGAATCGCTCCGTGTTAGCTCCTTCTTCAATGCCTCCAGCTTCTTCTGCAAAAGCCTGATGAGGGGAATGACCTGACTCAGGCTGGCAGTGTCTGAACTGACTTCACGTGTGGCAAGTTCAAAGGGCATCAGAACCTTGCACAACGTTGAAATCATTCTCCACTGCACTTGAGACAGGTGCATTCCATCTCCTATATCGTGCTCAATTGTATAGGCTTGAATGGCCTTTTGCTGCTCCTCCAACCTCTGAAGCATATAGAGGGTTGAATTCCACCTCGTTACCACTTCTTGCTTCAGATGATGGCAGGGCAGGTTCAGTAGTTTTTGGTGGTGCTCCAGTCTTCTGTACGTGGTGCCTGTACGCCGAAAGTGTCCCGCAATTTTTCTGGCCACCGACAGCATCTCTTGCACGCCCCTGTCGTTTTTTAAAAAATTCTGCACCACCAAATTCAAGGTATGTGCAAAACATGGGACGTGCTGGAATTTGCCCATATTTAATGCACACACAATATTGCTGGCGTTGTCCGATGCCACAAATCCACAGGAGAGTCCAATTGGGGTAAGCCATTCCGCGATGATCTTCCTCAGTTGCCGTAAGAGGTTTTCAGCTGTGTGCGTATTCTGGAAAGCGGTGATACAAAGCGTAGCCTGCCTAGGAAAGAGTTGGCGTTTGCGAGATGCTGCTACTGGTGCCGCCGCTGCTGTTCTTGCGGCGGGAGTCCATACATCTACCCAGTGGGCTGTCACAGTCATATAGTCCTGACCCTGCCCTGCTCCACTTGTCCACATGTCCGTGGTTAAGTGGACATTGGGTACAACTGCATTTTTTAGGACACTGGTGAGTCTTTTTCTGACGTCCGTGTACATTCTCGGTATCGCCTGCCTAGAGAAGTGGAACCTAGATGGTATTTGGTAACGGGGGCACACTGCCTCAATAAATTGTCTAGTTCCCTGTGAACTAACGGCGGATACCGGACGCACGTCTAACACCAACATAGTTGTCAAGGACTCAGTTATCCGCTTTGCAGTAGGATGACTGCTGTGATATTTCATCTTCCTCGCAAAGGACTGTTGAACAGTCAATTGCTTACTGGAAGTAGTACAAGTGGGCTTACGACTTCCCCTCTGGGATGACCATCGACTCCCAGCGGCAACAACAGCAGCGCCAGCAGCAGTAGGCGTTACACGCAAGGATGCATCGGAGGAATCCCAGGCAGGAGAGGACTCGTCAGACTTGCCAGTGACATGGCCTGCAGGACTATTGGCATTCCTGGGGAAGGAGGAAATTGACACTGAGGGAGTTGGTGGGGTGGTTTGCGTGAGCTTGGTTACAAGAGGAAGGGATTTACTGGTCAGTGGACTGCTTCCGCTGTCACCCAAAGTTTTTGAACTTGTCACTGACTTATTATGAATGCGCTGCAGGTGACGTATAAGGGAGGATGTTCCGAGGTGGTTAACGTCCTTACCCCTACTTATTACAGCTTGACAAAGGGAACACACGGCTTGACACCTGTTGTCCGCATTTCTGGTGAAATACCTCCACACCGAAGAGCTGATTTTTTTGGTATTTTCACCTGGCATGTCAACGGCCATATTCCTCCCACGGACAACAGGTGTCTCCCCGGGTGCCTGACTTAAACAAACCACCTCACCATCAGAATCCTCCTGGTCAATTTCCTCCCCAGCGCCAGCAACACCCATATCCTCCTCATCCTGGTGTACTTCAACACTGACATCTTCAATCTGACTATCAGGAACTGGACTGCGGGTGCTCCTTCCAGCACTTGCAGGGGGCATGCAAATAGTGGAAGGCGCATGCTCTTCACGTCCAGTGTTGGGAAGGTCAGGCATCGCAAACGACACAATTGGACTCTCCTTGTGGATTTGGGATTTCAAAGAACGCACAGTTCTTTGCGGTGCTTTTGCCAGCTTGAGTCTTTTCAGTTTTCTAGCGAGAGGCTGAGTGCTTCCATCCTCATGTGAAGCTGAACCACTAGCCATGAACATAGGCCAGGGCCTCAGCCGTTCCTTGCCACTCCGTGTGGTAAATGGCATATTGGCAAGTTTACGCTTCTCCTCCGACAATTTTATTTTAGGTTTTGGAGTCCTTTTTTTTCTGATATTTGGTGTTTTGGATTTGACATGCTCTGTACTATGACATTGGGCATCGGCCTTGGCAGACGACGTTGCTGGCATTTCATCGTCTCGGCCATGACTAGTGGCAGCAGCTTCAGCACGAGGTGGAAGTGGATCTTGATCTTTCCCTAATTTTGGAACCTCAACTTTTTTGTTCTCCATATTTTATAGGCAGAACTAAAAGGCACCTCAGGTAAACAATGGAGATGGATGGATTGGATACTAGTATACAATTATGGACGGACTGCCACGGTTAGGTGGTATAAAAAAACCACGGTTAGGTGGTATATATTATAATAATAATACAATTATGGATGGACGGACTGCCTGCCGACTGCCGACACAGAGGTAGCCACAGCCGTGAACTACCGCACTGTACACTGGTTGATAAAGAGATAGTAGTATACTCGTAACAACTAGTATGACACTATGACGACGGTATAAAGAATGAAAAAAAAACCACGGTTAGGTGGTATATATTATAATAATAATACAATTATGGATGGACGGACTGCCTGCCGACTGCCGACACAGAGGTAGCCACAGCCGTGAACTACCGCACTGTACACTGGTTGATAAAGAGATAGTAGTATACTCGTAACAACTAGTATGACACTATGACGACGGTATAAAGAATGAAAAAAAACCCACGGTTAGGTGGTATATATTATAATAATAATACAATTATGGATGGACGGACTGCCTGCCGACTGCCGACACAGAGGTAGCCACAGCCGTGAACTACCGCACTGTACACTGGTTGATAAAGAGATAGTAGTATACTCGTAACAACTAGTATGACACTATGACGACGGTATAAAGAATGAAAAAAAAACCACGGTTAGGTGGTATATATTATAATAATAATACAATTATGGATGGACGGACTGCCTGCCGACTGCCGACACAGAGGTAGCCACAGCCGTGAACTACCGCACTGTACACTGGTTGATAAAGAGATAGTAGTATACTCGTAACAACTAGTATGACACTATGACGACGGTATAAAGAATGAAAAAAAAACCACGGTTAGGTGGTATATATTATAATAATAATACAATTATGGATGGACGGACTGCCTGCCGACTGCCGACACAGAGGTAGCCACAGCCGTGAACTACCGCACTGTACACTGGTTGATAAAGAGATAGTAGTATACTCGTAACAACTAGTATGACACTATGACGACGGTATAAAGAATGCAAAAAAAACCACAGTTAGGTGGTATATATTATAATAATAATACAATTATGGATGGACGGACTGCCTGCCGACTGCCGACACAGAGGTAGCCACAGCCGTGAACTACCGCACTGTACACTGGTTGATAAAGAGATAGTAGTATACTCGTAACAACTAGTATGACACTATGACGGTATAAAGAATGAAAAAAAAAACACGGTTAGGTGGTATATATTATAATAATAATACAATTATGGATGGACGGACTGCCTGCCGACTGCCGACACAGAGGTAGCCACAGCCGTGAACTACCGCACTGTACACTGGTTGATAAAGAGATAGTAGTATACTCGTAACAATTAGGATGACACTATGACGGTATAAAGAATGAAAAAAAAACCACGGTTAGGTGGTAGGTATATAATAATAAATAATACAATTCTGGTCGGACGGACTGCCTGCCGTGTGCCGACACAGAGGTAGCCACAGCCGTGAACTACCGCACTGTACACTGGTTGATAAAGAGATAGTAGTATACTCGTAACAATTAGGATGACACTATGACGGTATAAAGAATGAAAAAAAAACCACGGTTAGGTGGTAGGTATATAATAATAAATAATACAATTCTGGTCGGACGGACTGCCTGCCGTGTGCCGACACAGAGGTAGCCACAGCCGTGAACTACCGCACTGTACACTGGTTGATAAAGAGATAGTAGTATACTCGTAACAATTAGGATGACACTATGACGGTATAAAGAATGAAAAAAAAACCACGGTTAGGTGGTAGGTATATAATAATAAATAATACAATTCTGGTCGGACGGACTGCCTGCCGTGTGCCGACACAGAGGTAGCCACAGCCGTGAACTACCGCACTGTACACTGGTTGATAAAGAGATAGTAGTATACTCGTAACAATTAGGATGACACTATGACGGTATAAAGAATGAAAAAAAAACCACGGTTAGGTGGTAGGTATATAATAATAAATAATACAATTCTGGTCGGACGGACTGCCTGCCGTGTGCCGACACAGAGGTAGCCACAGCCGTGAACTACCGCACTGTACACTGGTTGATAAAGAGATAGTAGTATACTCGTAACAATTAGGATGACACTATGACGGTATAAAGAATGAAAAAAAAACCACGGTTAGGTGGTAGGTATATAATAATAAATAATACAATTCTGGTCGGACGGACTGCCTGCCGTGTGCCGACACAGAGGTAGCCACAGCCGTGAACTACCGCACTGTACACTGGTTGATAAAGAGATAGTAGTATACTCGTAACAATTAGGATGACACTATGACGGTATAAAGAATGAAAAAAAAACCACGGTTAGGTGGTAGGTATATAATAATAAATAATACAATTCTGGTCGGACGGACTGCCTGCCGTGTGCCGACACAGAGGTAGCCACAGCCGTGAACTACCGCACTGTACTGTGTCTGCTGCTAATATAGACTGGTTGATATTTAAAGAGATATTAGTAGTATACAACAATACTATACTGGTGGTCAGGCACTGGTCACCACTCCTGCAGCAAAAGTGTGCACTGTTAATTAATATAATTGTACTCCTGGCTCCTGCTAACAACCTGCAGTGCTCCCCAGTCTCCCCCACAATTAATTATAAGCTTTTAATTTATACATTGATGACTGTGCAGCACACTGGGCTGAGCTGAGTGCACACAGACTGAGTCACACTGTGTGACTGACTGTGCTGTGTATCGTTTTTTTTTTCAGGCAGAGAACGGATATAGCAGAGAGAAGTGAACGGATATATTATATTAAATAAAAGTTAACTAGCAACTGCACTGGTCACTGACTGTGGTAAACTAACTCTGTCTGCGACTCTGCACAATCTCTCTCTATCTAATCTATCTATCTCTATTCTAATGGAGAGGACGCCAGACACGTCCTCTCCCTATCAATCTCAATGCACGAGTGAAAATGGCGGCGACGCGCGGCTCCTTATATAGAATCCGAGTCTCGCGATAGAATCCGAGCCTCGCGAGAATCCGACAGCGTCATGATGACGTTCGGGCGCGCTCGGGTTAACCGAGCAAGGCGGGAAGATCCGAGTCGCTCGGACCCGTGGAAAAAAAAGTGAAGTTCGTGCGGGTTCGGATTCAAAGAAACCGAACCCGCTCATCTCTACTCCATACTCCCTACAACAGCACCTAAACCCCTAACCCCCGGTTTTGGACAGTCTGAGGCTAATCACAGTGTCCTGTCCCCTGATGTAGCGATGTGTATATACCATGCACTTGTCCTACATTGTCTTGTACTGTAAGTCGCTGTTTTCCTGTTCTGATCATTGAGTAGGTACTTTGTTAGGAACCCTTGTGGCGCCATATAAAAAAAGGACAATAATATTTTATATATATATATATATATACAAAACAAAATACAAAAAAGAAATATCCGGCACTCTGATAAGTAGAATAACGCCTGGGTGCCCTCCAAAAGATAATGCAGACAAACAGTCCCTTCCCACCTGTGGCTCAGGTGTTGTGTAGAGAAGGAAAAGGCGGCACTCCAAGGACTTGTATAACAAACTTGTATTCAAAACATAGTGAAAAAAACAAAGCAAAACAAAAGTACAGGTGTGTGTGGTTCGGTTTTCTTTTCTTTCACAGCACCAGGGTCACTTACCTGATGAAAAGGCTGCCATGCCTTGAAACGTTGTAAGACACCTGTACTTTTGTTTTGCTTTGTTTTTTTCACTATGTTTTGAATACAAGTTTGTTATACAAGTCCTTGGAGTGCCGCCTTTTCCTTCTCTACACAACACCTGAGCCACAGGTGGGAAGGGACTGTTTGTCTATATATATATATATATATATAAAATTATATACATATATATATATATATATATACTAGGTGATTCATCGCGCCCTACGGGCGCTTTTCACATCGTCGTAAGGGGCTACGCCCCCATAACCTCCAGAGAAATGTGAAGGTGTAGAATAGTAGTTTTATAGTGTTTTTTGGTGGGGGAGGTTTGAGGTGTATGTGGTTTACGGGTAGGGCTAGATGTTGTATGTGATAGGGTTTGGGTGGTTGTGTGCTGCCCCCGACCACCAGCACCCCCCACCGATCACCAGCACCCCCCGATCACCAGCACCCCCCCACCGATCAACGGCACCCCCCAGCCGATCACCTAGACCCCCCGATTACCAGCAGCCCCAGATCACCAGCACCCCCCCACCGATCAACAGCACCCCCCTGCCGATCACCTGCACCACCAGTGGCCCCCCCCACCGATCACCAGCACCCCCCCACCGATCACCAGCACCTCCAGTGGGCCCCCCCACCGCTCACTAGCACCCCCCCCCACGATCACCAGCACCTCCAGTGGGCCCCGCCCACCGATCACCAGCACCCCCCCACCGATCACCAGCACCTCCAGTGGGCCCCCCCCCACCGATCACCAGCACCCCCCTTGCCGATCACCAGCACCTCCAGTGCCCCCCCCACTGATCACCAGCACCCCCCCTGCTGATCACCAGCACCTCCAGCGGCCTCCCCAATCACCAGCACCCCCCTTGATCACCAGCACACACCCCACCCTCCGACGATCACCAGCCCCCCCCACGATCACCGGCACCCCCCTGCCGATCACCAGCACCTCCAGTGGGCCCCCCCCACCGATCAACAGCACCCCCCACTGATCACCAGCACCCCCCCCTGCCGATCACCGGCACCTCCCGCGCCCCCCCCACCGATCACCAGCACAACCCCTGCTGATCACCAGCACCTCCAGAGGCCTCCCCTACGATCACCAGCACCCCCCCTGCCGATCACAGCACCTCCAGTGGGCCCCCCCCACGATCTCCAGCACCCCCCCTGCCGATCACCAGCACTTCCAGTGGCCCCCCCCGACCGATCACCAGCACCCCCCCTGCCGATCACCGGCACCCCCCTGCCGGTCACCAGCACCTCCAGTGCCACCCCCCACCGATCACCAGCACCCCCCCACCGATCACCAGCACACACCCCTGCCCATCACCGGCACCTCCAGTGCCCCCCCCCCCCCCACCGATCACCAGCACCCCCCCTGCTGATCACCAGAACCTCTAGTGCCCCCCCCCCCACCAGCACCCCCCCCTGCCAATCACCAGCACCTCCAGTGGGCCCCCCCATTGATTACCAGCACCCCCCACCGATCACCAGCACCCCCCCTGCTGATCACCAGCACCTCCAGTGCCCCTCCACCGATCACCAGCTCCTCCAGTGGGCCCCCCCACAGATCACCAGCACCCCCCCGATCACCAGCACCTCCAGTGGGCCCCCCCACCGATCACCAGCACCCCCCCACCGATCACCAGCACCCCCCCTGCCGATCACCAGCATCTCCAGTGCCCCCCCCCACAGATCACCAGCACCCCCCCTGCTGATCACCAGCACCTCCAGTGGCCCACCCACGATCACCAGCACCCCCCCTGCCGATCACCAGCACCTCCAGTGCCCCCCCCCCCCGACCGATCACCAGCACACACACCCGCCGATCACCACCCTCCGGCGCCCCCCCCCACCCCCGATCACCCCCCCACCCCCCCGCCAATCACCAGCACCTCCAGCGCCCCCCCTCTCACCGATCACCAGCACCCCCAGTGGTTCCCACCGATCACCAGCACCCTCAGCGGCTCCCACCGATCACCAGCACCCTCAGCGGCTCCAACCGATCACCAGCACCCCCCCCCCCATGATCCCCAGCACACCCACCCCCCTGCCGATCCCCAGCACCCTCAGCGCCCCCCCCCCACACACACACAATCCAGCGGAACCCCCAGCGGCGATAACCAGCACCCCCAGCGGCCCCCGGCGATCACCAGCACTCCCCCCCCCCCCCGCGCGGCTCACCTGGCTCAGTCACACAGGCAACGGGAGCGCTGCAGCAGGGGGAGAGAGGACACCAGGTTGCCGGGGCAGGAGGGATCCACTCTGCCGCGGGAGGAGTGCGGGCTGTGCATGCGGCTTCCTCCTCTTGGGCAGCACGGTCGAGCAATCTCCAGCCTCCGCCGCCAGCAGCGTATCTCCTGGTAGCGGCGGAGGCTGGAGTTTGCTCGACCGTGCTGCCCGAGAGGAGGAAGCCGCATGCACAGCCCGCACTCCTCCCGCGGCAGCGTGGATCCCGCCTGGCCCGGCAACCTGAATGGGGACAGAGCCCCGGCTGAGGGGCCATTTAAGATAGGGGGTCCCGGGGTAGTGACCCCCCAGTAATCCGGCTCTGGGTGTATATTGTGTGACCGGGCACGGTGGGGCGTCCATCCAGTGGCGTTTTCCCTGGTGAGTGTGTCTGCCTGCCTAGTGTTGTGCTGACACAGGGCAGAGGCTGCTGACTCCACCCAGCCCTGTGACTCCACCCAGCGTTACGGCCAGGCACAGAGTCACATATTTGGCCTAATATATAGGAGATATATTAACAAAAAAATAAAAAAAATACCCTTATCTCACGCCTGGCTACTAGTTACGTGCATCTCTTGGTGGCGCCTCTGTTAGTAGGAGCCAATATAATACATAAAACACAATTCCAGGGTGCGCTGATAAATAATAGAGTAGGATTATATCATATTCTCATCACAGTGATGAATGTTTCTGCGGGGTAAACCCAGTGGTGCAAGTAGAAAAAATGTCTTATAGGTACTGTGTGCTCGCCCCCCAAAAAATGGGTGTGGCCAAATGCCACATGGGGTGTGGCCAATTAAAATGGTGGCATGATACACATATGACCCCAATAGTGCCAGATACACATTGCCCCACAGTGCCAGATACACATTGCCCACAGTGCGAGATATACATTGCCTCACTGTGCCAGATACACAAATGCCTCACAGTGCCAGATATGCATTGCCCCACAGTGCCAGATATACATTGCCTCACAGTGCCAGATACACATTGCCCCACAGTGCCAGATACACATTGCCCCACAGTGCGAGATATACATTGCCTCACTGTGCCAGATACACAAATGCCTCACAGTGCCAGATATGCATTGCCCCACAGTGCCAGATATACAGTGCCTCACTGTGCCAGAAGTACATTGCCTCACAGTGCCAGATACACAAATGCCCCCAGAGTGTCAGATATACATTGCCTCACAGTGCCAGATACACATTGCCCCACAGTGCCAGATACGCATTGCCCCACAGTGCCAGATACACAAATGCCCCCACAGTGCCAGATACACAAATGCCCCCAGAGTGCCAGATACACATTGCCCCACAGTGCCAGATACACAAATGCCCCCAGAGTGCCAGATACACATTGCCCCACTGTGCCAGATACACAAATGCCCCCAGAGTGTCAGATATACATTGCCTCACAATTCCAGATATACATCATTGCCCCACAGTGCCAGATACACATTGCCCCACTGTGCCAGATACACAAATGCCCCACAGTGCCAGATACACAAATGCCCCCACTGTGTCAGCTATACGTTGCCCCCCAGTGCCAAATACAGAAATGCCCCCACAGTGCCTGATATGCCCCCAGTGCCAGATATGACCCCAGTGCCAGATACAGAAATGCCCCCAGTGCCAGGTACACATGTCCTCACAGTGCCAGAAATGCCCCCAGTGCCAGATACACATGTCCCGCAATGCATATGACCCCAGTGCCAGGTACACATGTCCCCCCAGTGCATATGCCCCCAGTGCCAGATACACATGTCCTTACAATGCCCCCCCCCCTTCCCCTGCTGCTTACCACGCTGCTGCTGTCCTCTGTGTGAGGGGAGGAGAGCGCAGCGTGCGCCTCTCCTGCCCCTCAGTCTCCAACTGCGGTGCGGGTGTCTACCTTCAATTAGGTGCCGATCCGTGAGCCAATCAAAGCTCGCGGTCCGGCAACCAATCAGGAGCCTTGGCTGCCGCTCCTGATTGGCTGCCGGTCCGCGAGTTCTGATTGGCTCATGGGCCGGCGCCGAATTGAAGGTAGACACTGAGGGGCAGGAGAGGCGCATGCTGTGCTCTCCTCCCCTCACAGCTGCAGCGCGGTGAGCAGCAGTGGAGGGAGAGCGGTGGCCAGGAGGCGATCGAGCCGCATGCGGCTCAAGTGTAATGAGCGGCGGCCCGGTGGCGGTGGGTACGGTGTACCCATGGCTAAATTCTTAAGGGTATGCCGTACCCGTGCGTACCCGCCCACTTGCACCGCTGGGTTAATCTCATACTGTATATGCACAATTCTTCTTATTCTGTCAATCTTAATCCAGTAATAATCTCGGAGGCGATCTGTGAAAGACACCCTCTCCCCAACAAAGGTCACCCAACAAAGAGCCAAATGGCCAATCAGTAAAAGATTTTCAATTATTTTCAATTTCAAAATTATTTAGTAATCTTTTTAAAACAGTATTTTACATACATAAATGAATACAATGAATCATGACCAATGCCGGAGAGTTGTTACTATAACCTTCCTCCACCTTATTTAGGTGTGAGCTCAGGGAAGGATCTTTGCTGAATTGGGAATTAACCTTTTACCCTACGCGTCTCGTCCTGGGACTTCTTCAGGGTACAGTTTCAAAGGACATCCATGTGGTAAGTATAGGATAATTCCCAATATGGTTCTGTCCAGATGGATGAGTTTTTCTTCAGAGATATAAAATAAAGTATGGTTAAAAATGGAATGCCGTCCAAACAGCCGTAAATATCTACTGGTAGATCATTTACAGATGAAAAAGGGTTTCTTTAAAACAGGTAATAAGATTAGCCTGTAGCAATTTTAAATGTTTGTCCAAAAACTGTAATCAGGGCCGTCTTTTCGTATGGGCTCAATGGGCTCTTGCCCAAGGGCCCTATGAATATAAGGGCCATAGGATGATAGCTGAGGGTCCCCTCTTTCCAGGGGTACCAGATTTTTGAAAATCGGCCCTGGGGAACCTGAGATATCCGACTTGAAAGCAGTGGTCCCCAATTGCTCTTCCCAGCCAGATATCTCGGGTTCTGTCTGACTAAAAAAGCTGGGACTCTCCCCTTTTGGTGGACACTGGCAGCGTGTCTCTACTATACCCAGAACCAGAGATATCAGCCTTCCAGCAGCTGGTCCCTGCTCCAGCTCCACACGCCTAATATGCAGTCTTAGATTTTCATTAGTGAATTGCTCTGGCTCCTGAACTCTGATCCCCAAGTCCCCAGAACCTTCTGAAAGGTGGGACTCTCTAGGTTTTTTTATCCCATTCAAAGCTAAGAAATATATTTTCAGGAACTTGAGATATCTGCAGTCAAGCAATCTGCACTGCCACCAGAAACTTATAAATATTAAGCCCACTCCACTATCTACCCCTCCCCTGCATATTAAACACCCCCCTACCACCCTGGAAGTCATGTACCAGGGCCCCTTCATTCAGCCCAATGCCCCCTTCTACAGTGTATCCCCATCTGTGCAGTAAAGGAGTAATTAGCAGAAATTACTGCTCCAGGTCCTACATACTGAGTGGAAGATAGAACACCCCCTACCGCCCGCGGGACATCAAAGCTGCCGCTGATAGCACCCCACCCCTACCGCTGGAGGACGGATAGGGGGCCCAGTGCATTGCTGTGCCCAGGGGCCTACACTGCTATTAAGACGGCACTGCCAGTAATGGATCATAGATGAAATGGGACTTCTTATTGTCCTGGTGTAGAGGAAATAGGAGTTATCCTATAATGGCTTTATCTGTGAATGTAATTGGAGTAGAACCCTCAAAGGACCTCAGAAAACCTGCTGGTCCTCTCCTGGATAAATGCAGCAATGTTGCCTGCTGGTCTCCAGCTCCACAGTAATCTCTTGGCGGATTTATTAATAAGGAACTCTGTGTAGTGAGGAATTGTGCGTCAGTCCTTAAGCCGAGAGGTTGTGCAACTGGGTTTCTCAGTCGTGGCGTTAAGGACCCTTTATTCTGTGAGTATTCCTGATCTGCATCTATGGGGTATCACACAGGGCGGGGATTTCCAACAAAGCGCATGAATCCAGTGGGAGGGAGCAAGTTAGAGGGGTCATCTCAGGTGCTAAAATATAACCCAGGCAGCATATTTTTTACTGCACATTGAGGCCTATGTAGAACATGTCACGGCAGTGGGTTCCTAGGATAAAGATTATTGGCAATGGGGCCGATTCAGAGCTGATAGCTGTTGTGCGAGATCGCACAGCGGCCGATTATCGAATGACTG
Source organism: Pseudophryne corroboree (assembly GCF_028390025.1). Taxonomy (NCBI): domain Eukaryota; kingdom Metazoa; phylum Chordata; class Amphibia; order Anura; family Myobatrachidae; genus Pseudophryne; species Pseudophryne corroboree. The sequence goes on from NC_086451.1 coordinate 483,637,067, forward strand.
CGTATGTGTATGCACTGCAATGCACACGCGCGTCGCCAAACAGCGACAGGATGGTGCGAAAACTTCGATCGCGCAGGTGTTCGCAAGGTGATTGACAGGAAGAGGTCTGGGAGTGGTAACTGGCCGTTTTCTGGGAGTGCCTGGAAAAACGAAAGCGTTCCCAAGCGTTGTCAGGGCGGGTGTGTGACATCAGCTCCGCCCCGATCAGCCCGTTCTCATCACGCTGGAAGAGTAAGTCCTGGGCTGCGCACACACTGCCACAGAATGGGAAAACATTGGATGGTGAGTGTAATGGGAACGGATTTGCAGCTGTCCGCTGACTGAGGGGAATTTTTCGCACAGAGTACACATGCGATCACACACTTGCACGGGGCGCATTTTCACTCCCATGGGCGGCGACTATGTGATCGCAGGACAGTGTAATTTGCAGCTCAGCGATCTGTCTGAATTAGGCCCTATATGTGCAGCCATCGTTCTGTGACTATGGCAGATTTTTCTTTTCCGTGGCACGGGCTATAGTCTGTCGATAGGGCGCACTGTGCTACGAAATGAGGGAGAGGGTCCACCTGCACCAGGGGGAGAAGCTGAATTACCAGAGGATGCCAGGAAGCTGAGCATCATACGGACGCTCCAGGGGAGGCTATATATGCTGCGGCCTGCAGGCTACATTTTATATTTTATTATAAGGCACAGTGTGTGCTTTGATGCTTCACAGCACTGGGGTCATAGCTTCAATTCTAACCGTGTGGAGTTTGTATGTTCTTCCAGTGTTTACATCCCATGTAACCATTCTGCTCCCCAAAAAAGTGCAACGAAAATACATAGGTCTGTGGCTTTTCTTTCGCGGACCCTACTGTATCTATCTTAACTCGAAACAAAAAGTTTTTTTCAGCCGGGAAAATTAGGGGGTCATTCCGAGTTGTTCGCTCGCAAGCGGATTTTAGCAGATTTGCTCATGCTAAGCCGCCGCCTACTGGGAGTGAATCTTAGCATCTTAAAATTGCGAACGAAGTATTCGCAATATTGCGATTACACACCTCGTAGCAGTTTCTGAGTAGCTCCAGACTTACTCGGCATCTGCGCGATCATTTCACTGCTTGTCGTTCCTGGTTTGACGTCACAAACACACCCAGCGTTCGCCCAGACACTCCCCCGTTTCTCCGGCCACTCCTGCATTTTTTCCGGAAACGGTAGCGTTTTTTCCCACACGCCCATAAAACGGCCTGTTTCCGCCCAGTAACACCCATTTCCTGTCAATCACATTACGATCGCCAGAACGATGAAAATGCCGTGAGTAAAATTCCTAAGTGCATAGCAAATTTACTTGGCGCAGTCGCAGTGCGGACATGGGGGGGTCATTCCGAGTTGTTCGCTCGCAAGCGGATTTTAGCAGATTTGCTCATGCTAAGCCGCCGCCTACTGGGAGTGAATCTTCGCATCTTAAAATTGCGAACGAAGTATTCGCAATATTGCGATTACACACCTCGTAGCAGTTTCTGAGTAGCTCCAGACTTACTCGACATCTGCGCGATCATTTCACTGCTTGTCGTTCCTGGTTTGACGTCACAAACACACCCAGCGTTCGCCCAGACACTCCCCCGTTTCTCCGGCCACTCCTGCATTTTTTCCGGAAACGGTAGCGTTTTTTCCCACACGCCCATTAAACGGCCTGTTTCCGCCCAGTAACACCCATTTCCTGTCAATCACATTACGATCGCCAGAACGATGAAAATGCCGTGAGTAAAATTCCTAAGTGCATAGCAAATTTACTTGGCGCAGTCGCAGTGCGGACATGGGGGGTCATTCCGAGTTGTTCGCTCGCAAGCGGATTTTAGCAGATTTGCTCATGCTAAGCCGCCGCCTACTGGGAGTGAATCTTAGCATCTTAAAATTGCGAACGATGTATTCGCAATATTGCGATTACACACCTCGTAGCAGTTTCTGAGTAGCTCCAGACTTACTCGGCATCTGCGATCATTTCAGTGCTTGTCGTTCCTGGTTTGACGTCACAAACACACCCAGCGTTCGCCCAGACACTCCCCCGTTTCTCCGGCCACTCCTGCGTTTTTTCCGGAAACGGTAGCGTTTTTTCCCACACGCCCATAAAACGGCCTGTTTCCGCCCAGTAACACCCATTTCCTGTCAATCACATTACGATCGCCAGAACGATGAAAAAGCCGTGAGTAAAATTCCTAACTGCATAGCAAATTTACTTGGCGCAGTCGCAGTGCGGACATTGCGCATGCGCATTAAGCGGAAAATCGCTGCGATGCGAAGATTTTTACCGAGCGAACAACTCCGAATGACCCCCTTAGTTTTAATAGGGTAATAAAAAAAAAAAATCACATTTGTCGCGGCTAATAGGACACCTCCCCGTAACCTGCGAAATGTCATAGTGGGGACATACAGTGTGGACAAGGGGGATGCCAGTCTCATCATAGGCAATTTTTATATAAAATACTTTACTACATTTTAAAAAATATCTTTGTAACTTAATTAAATAACCAATATGGATAATATCTGATGAGTGTTCTACAAGAAAAAAGCCAGTTCAGTGAATGAAGTTGTGTATTGTGCACAACATTTATACTAGAATAATGTCACCTGCATCTCCTGGCGCATATACATGTACTACCTAAACCTGCGGAGCATCTACAGATATGTCTTGCTGCGCGAGCCGTCTCCTGGTGCATAAATATACCCAGATCCCAGTAATGGGATGGATCCAAGCATTATGTTACAGTATGTGTTGTCCCGCTGGTGTCTGTACTATGGGGGGAATTCAGACCTGATCGCTAGGCTGCGTTTTCATACAGCGAGTGATCAGGTCTAAACTGCGCATGAAAATGCACCACAATGCGCAGGTGTGTCGCACGGGTACAAAGCGGATCGTCGCTCAGCGATGGGTTTGTGCGATGGATCCGTTCGCAAGGAGATTGACAGGAAGAAGGCGTTTGTGAGTGGCAACTGACCGTTTTCAGGGAGTGGTTGGAAAAACGCAGGCGTGTCTTAGTGTTCACAGGGAGGGTTTCTGACGTGAGTTCCGGTCCCGGACAGGCTGATGTGATCGCAGCGGCTTAGTAAGTTCTGGGCTGCGCAGAGACTGCACAAGATCTGTTTGTACCGCTCTGCTACGCATGCGATCGCACACTTACACAGCGAAAATACACTCCCCTATGGGCAGCGACTATCTGATCGCAGCGCTGCAAAAAAAACCTAGCGAGCGACAGGTCTGAATTAGGCCCTATATACAAAACTTCCTACACCCCTATAGTATATGTTGCAATGATCATGTGTTTACTATAAGAACAGCAAGGGGTGACTTAAAGTGAGAAACACATCAATTCCCTTTTTAGGGGGGCAGTGGGTGCAATTGGTGACTGATTTTGCCACTTATTCTCTGCCATCTGACTGTCGTATTCTAATGGCTGATTATTTTCTTTTCCATTAATGTTCTTCTTGATGTAGCTTTAAAAAAATCCATGCAAAAAACACACGTGAGATGAAATAAAAGAAAACCTGAGGCTGCGGCGCTTCCTATCTCATATTCCGATCCTCCCTGCTTCATTTGTTTTCCAGATGGCAAAGTGAAAATCAGTAACCCAGGGGCAGTGCGTGCATCTGAAGAAATGGGATTCTGGAAGGGAAATGTGCAGAAATTGCAAGAGAAATAAATGAAATGATAGGATAGACATGGAGGATAAAGTAAAATATTCCATTATGTTTATCTTATTGGCGTATTGAGCGCTGCGGGGAGGGCGCCGGCCCAGTGCTGTGTGCATGCTGTATACTTGCTTAGGAGGGACAATATTTACCTTATAAGCTAAACGTAAAATAAACCTAGCGAGGATTCCTGGCGTCGCGTTTTCATCATACGGCGATAGGATCGGTCGCTGCAATTGCTTTTATTTTTAAATACGCAAAACTCGGGTGCGTTGCTCAGTGTCTCATTTTGTGTAGTCTAACGTCTCTATTGCGCCAGTTTGTAATTATTAATCATTCTCCCCACTTGTACTGTGCTACGGAACATGTCTCCTACTTTAGGAACAAAGAGAACATTAGTATAAGCAATGCCAATAGTGTCACATGTCGCACAATTATATTATCACCATAAAAGGGCAAATACTTGGAACCTACATATTTATTTATGTTCCATTGGTGATAACAGGTGTATGGAGGGTTAGAACTATGGACCTAATTCAGACCGGATTGCTCCTATGCAAATTTGCAGAGGTTTGCATTTGGATAGTCGCCGCCCAGACAGAAAGAATTCTCGCCCTGTGCAAGTCTGCGTACGCCGTGCGAAAACCTTTGCAAACGCCGGCCAGCTGCAAATCCGTTCACAACTCACTCACCATCTAATGATCTTTCCAGTCTGTGCGTAGGCCGGAGCTGACGTCACACACCCTCCCTAAAAACGCTTGGGAACGCCTGCGTTTATCCTGACACTCCCAGAAGACGGCCAGTTACCACCCCAAACGTCCGCTTCCTGTCAATCAACTTCCCTACGCCTAGAGATCAAAAAAGATGCTGGATTCTTTTACGGTCTGGCCTTGCGCCTGCGCATTACGATCCATGCACATGTGCAGCCGATCGATAATCGTCCGCCTTGCGAAATCGCACATCAGCGATCAGGTCTGAATTAGGACCTGTAGGGGTCTATTCATGAAGCAGTGAAAGGAGTGGAGAAGTGAGCTAGTGGAGAAGTTGCCTGTGGCAACTAATCAGCATTGAAGTAACATTTATAATTTGCATACTATACAATGGAACGGAGCAGCTGATTGGTTGCTGTGGGCAACTTCTCTACAGGCTCACTTCTCCACTCTTATCACTGCTTCATGAATAGACCCCTATGTGTGATAAGTATGATAGCATTCCAGTGATAAGAACCAGTGTAGTGGGTTGAACTGGGGGCTACAGACAGGCCACATCCTGCGGTTACCACCGTGCGCATTGTGATGAGGGTGAGAACAAATCGGAAGGAAGTGAGACGGATTCCTGGCAATAGCTGAACGTTTGAGATGTAATTTGGATTTGGTGAAAGGTCTCTTAAGTCTGTAGTAGCAGCGGTGCAAGTGGGCAGGTACGGGTGGGTACTGTGTACCCTTAAGAATTTAGCCGTGGGTACGCCGTACCCACCGCCGATGGGCCGCGGCTCCCTCCCTCTGCTGCTGCTCACCGCCGCTGCTGCTTGAGGGGAGGAGAGTGCAGCGTGCGCCTCTCTTGCCCCTCAGTGTCTACCTTCAATTCAGCGCCGGCTCACGGATCGGCGCTGAATTGAAGGTAGACACCCACACCACCGCCGGAGACTGAAGGGCATGAGATGCGCACACTTTGCTCTCCTCCCCTAACACACAGAACAGCAGCAGCGGTGAGCAGCACGGGAAGGGAGGGGGGGGGGGGGGGCATGTGTATCTGGCACTGGAGGCATATCTGCCACTGGGGGGACATGTGTATCTGGCACTGGGGGGCATATCTGGCACTGGGAGCATATCTGGCACTGTGGGGGCATTTCTGTATCTGGCACTGGGGGCATATCTGGCACTGGGGGGACATGTATATCTGGCACTGGGGGTATTTCGGTATCTGGCACTGGGGGGATATCTGGCACTGTGAGGCAATGTATATCTGGCACTGTGAGGCAATGTGTATCTGGCACTGTGAGGCAATGTAATTGTATATCTGGCACTCTGGGGGCATTTGTGTATCTGGCAGAGTGAGACAATGTATATCTGGCACTGTGGGGCAATGTATATCTGGCACTCTGGGGCAACGTGTATCTGGCACTATTGGGGTCATATGTGTATCTGCCCCTCCCCCATATGTGTATCACGTCCCCATTTTCATTGACCACGCCCCTTGTGACATTTGGCCACACCAATTTTTTGGCGCGCGCACACACACACAGTACCTAAAAGACATTTTTTCTACTTGCACCACTGTGTAGCAGTTACTGTATATAATAATCGGGGTACCACGCTATCTGGCAAGCATATGGCTGAGGACCGCGCTCATACGAGCCTTCTGGAAAGTGGAGAGAAAAACACTGAATGATCTTCCGATTCTGCCGCCGCTCATTTTAAAATATCAATATTTTCTCTGTATCATTTATTCATGCAAAATAAGCATCTGCCGCCCCCAGTCACTAGTTGTTCCCCAAACAGATATAACCGAGAATATGGGTATATGAGTGCAGGCGTCTGAACAGAAATACTGTATATCCTGGTTATAATTAGGTTTTATTTTCAGCTAATTGTTCTATGATGGTCAATAAAACAGAGGGACAGACATTATCCGGAGCACACAGACATTATCCGGCGCACACAGCCGCATTTCCCACACACCTGCTCTTTATTTATTATATCAGAATATTAGAAAGAAACATTTGTGATGATCCGCAACAAGATACCCCCTCGTTCGTAAATGGATGACAAAACTTCAAACAATATAAACATACAAGGGGTAATTCTACAGTGACAACCAAATGCCTTTAATTACTGAGGTAGATTCACCATAATACAGGGTTGGTGTTGCTCCCCAGAGTCAGAAAAATATGTAGACTAGAAGGAGAAAAGAAGACTCTATTTTGGGGGCACTCTTCAAATTTGAAGAGTGCCCCCAATAGAGTCTTCTTTTCTCCTTCTAGTCTATATCAGAATATTGGCTGCTCTTTTCTCAGCTTCCACCTCTAGTTCTTCATTATACTGGGCCACGTGGAATGCTGGATCCATTGCATGTGAATACAGATACAGTATACTGAGGCACCAGGTCCTCTGCACTGAGTCACATGCCATGTGTTCTATGTAATATGTGCAAGGGCAGTAACGGAAATGTAAATATTACTGCGTAATGCGCTCACATTGGGCATGTTTCTAACTCGCAACCAGTTCTAGAGCCATATGCTTATGCGAGTACATGCTCAGCTTCATACGTATAGTCGTATTGCAACTGCCATCATAAGTATCATCTGTAGTCACAACCGCCATCATTAGTATCATCTGTAGTCACAACCGCCATCATTAGTATCATCTGTAGTCACACCCGCCATCATTAGTATCATCTGTAGTCACAACCGCCATCATTAGTATCATCTGTAGTCACACCCGCCATCATTAGTATCATCTATAGCTGCAACTACCATCATTAGTATCATCTGTAGTCACACCCGCCATCATTAGTATCATCTGTAGTCACACCCGCCATCATTAGTATCATCTATAGCTGCAACTGCCATCATTAGTATCATCTGTAGTCACAACCGCCATCATTAGTATCATCTGTAGTCACACCCGCCATCATTAGTATCATCTGTAGTCACAACCCCACCATCATTAGTATCATCTGTAGACACAACCGCCATCATTAGTATCATCTGTAAATGCAACCGCCATCATTAGTATCATCTGTAGTCACACCCGCCATCATTAGTATCATCTGTAGTCACAGCTGCCATCATTAGTATCATCTGTAAATGCAACCACCATCATTAGTATCATCTGTAGTCACACCCGCCATCATTAATATCATCTGTAGCTGCAACTGCCATCATTAGTATCATCTGTAGTCACAACTGCCATCATTAGTATCATCTGTAGTCACACCCGCCATCATTAATATCATCTGTAACTGCAACTGCCATCATTAGTATCATCTGTAGTCACAACTGCCATCATTAGTATCATCTGTAGTCACAACCGCCATCATTAGTATCATCTGTAAATGCAACCGCCATCATTAGTATCATCTGTAGTCACACCCGCCATCATTAATATCATCTGTAGTCACAACTGCCATCATTAGTATCATCTGTAAATGCAACCGCCATCATTAGTATCATCTGTAGTCACACCCGCCATCATTAATATCATCTGTAGCTGCAACTACCATCATTAGTATCATCTGTAGTCACAACCGCCATCATTAGTATCATCTATAGTCACAACTGCCATCATTATTATCATCTACAGTCACAACTGCCATCATTAATATCATCTGTAGTCACAACCGCCATCATTAGTATCATCTGTAGTCACAACCGCCATCATTAGTATCATCTGTAACTGCAACTGCCATCATTAGTATCATCTGTAGTCACAACCGCCATCATTAGTATCATCTATAGTCACAACCGCCATCATTAGTATCATCTACAGTCACAACTGCCATCATTAGTATCATCTGTAGTCACAACCGCCATCATTAGTATCATCTGTAGTCACAACCGCCATCATTAGTATCATCTGTAACTGCAACTGCCATCATTAGTATCATCTGTAGTCACAACTGCCATCATTAGTATCATCTGTAAATGCAACCACCATCATTAGTATCATCTGTAGTCACACCCGCCATCATTAATATCATCTGTAGCTGCAACTGCCATCATTAGTATCATCTGTAGTCACAACCGCCATCATTAGTATCATCTGTAGTCACAACTGCCATCATTAGTATAATCTACAGTCACAACTGCCATCATTAGTATCATCTGTAGTCACAACCGCCATCATTAGTATCATCTGTAGCTGCAGTCGCCATCATTAGTATCATCTGTAGTCACAACTGCCATCATTAGTATCATCTGTAGTCACAACCGCCATCATTAGTATCATCTGTAACTGCAACCGTCATCATTAGTATCATCTGTAGTCATAACTGCCATAATTAGTATCATCTGTAGTCACAACCGCCATCATTAGTATCATCTGTAGTCACAACCGCCATCATTAGTATAATCTGTAGTCACAACCGCCATCATTAGTATCATCTGTAGCTGCAACCGCCATCATTAGTATCATCTGTAGTCACAACTGCCATCATTAGTATCATCTGTAGTCACAACCGCCATCATTAGTATCATCTGTAGTCACAACTGCCATCATTAGTATCATCTGTAGCTGCAACCGCCATCATTAGTATCATCTGTAGTCACAACCACCATCATTAGTATCATCTGTAGCTGCAACCGCCATCATTAGTATCATCTGTAGTCACAACTGCCATCATTAGAATCATCTGTAGTCACACCCGCCATCATTAATATCATCTGTAGCTGCAACTGCCATCATTAGTATCATCTGTAGTCACAACCGCCATCATTAGTATCATCTGTAGCTGCAACCGCCATCATTAGTATCATCTGTAGTCACAACCGCCATCATTATTATCATCTGTAGCTGCAACCGCTATCATTAGTATTATCTGTAGTCACAACCGCCATCATTAGTATCATCCGTAGTTACAATTGCCATCATTAGTATCATCTTTAACTGCAACCGCCATCATTAGTATCATCTGTAGCTGCAACCGCCATCATTAGTATCATCTGTAGTCACAACCGCCATCATTAGTATCATCCGTAGTTACAATTGCCATCATTAGCATCATTAGTATCATCTGTAACTGCAACCGCCATCATTAGTATCATCTGTAGCTGCAACCGCCATCATTAGTATCATCTGTAGTCACAACCGCCATCATTAGTATCATCTGTTGTCACAACTGCCATCATAAGTATCATCTGTAGTCACAACCGCCATCATTAGTTCCATCTGTAGTTACAACCGCCATCATTAGTATCATCTGTAGCTGCAACCGCCATCATTAGTATAATCTGTAGTCACAACCGCCATCATTAGTATCATCTGTAGCTGCAACCGCCATCATTAGTATCATCTGTAGCTGCAACCGCTATCATTAGTATCATCTGTAGTCACAACCGCCATCATTAGTATCATCTGTAAATGCAACCACCATCATTAGTATCATCTGTAGTCACACCCGCCATCATTAATATCATCTGTAGCTGCAACTGCCATCATTAGTATCATCTGTAGTCACAACCGCCATCATTAGTATCATCTGTAGTCACAACTGCCATCATTAGTATAATCTACAGTCACAACTGCCATCATTAGTATCATCTGTAGTCACAACCGCCATCATTAGTATCATCTGTAGCTGCAGTCGCCATCATTAGTATCATCTGTAGTCACAACCGCCATCATTAGTATCATCTATAGTCACAACCGCCATCATTAGTATCATCTACAGTCACAACTGCCATCATTAGTATCATCTGTAGTCACAACCGCCATCATTAGTATCATCTGTAGTCACAACCGCCATCATTAGTATCATCTGTAACTGCAACTGCCATCATTAGTATCATCTGTAGTCACAACTGCCATCATTAGTATCATCTGTAAATGCAACCACCATCATTAGTATCATCTGTAGTCACACCCGCCATCATTAATATCATCTGTAGCTGCAACTGCCATCATTAGTATCATCTGTAGTCACAACCGCCATCATTAGTATCATCTGTAGTCACAACTGCCATCATTAGTATAATCTACAGTCACAACTGCCATCATTAGTATCATCTGTAGTCACAACCGCCATCATTAGTATCATCTGTAGCTGCAGTCGCCATCATTAGTATCATCTGTAGTCACAACTGCCATAATTAGTATCATCTGTAGTCACAACCGCCATCATTAGTATCATCTGTAACTGCAACCGCCATCATTAGTATCATCTGTAGTCATAACTGCCATAATTAGTATCATCTGTAGTCACAACCGCCATCATTAGTATCATCTGTAGTCACAACCGCCATCACTAGTATAATCTGTAGTCACACCCGCCATCATTAATATCATCTGTAGCTGCAACTGTCATCATTGGTATCATCTGTAGTCACAACCGCCCTCATTAGTATCATCTGTAGTCACAACTGCCATCATTAGTATCATCTGTGGCTGCAACCGCCATCATTAGTATCATCTGTAGTCACAACCGCCATCATTAGTATCATCTGTAGCTGCAACCGCCATCATTAGTATCATCTGTAGTCACAACTGCCATCATTAGTATCATCTGTAGTCACAACCGCCATCATTAGTATCATCTGTAGTCACAACTGCCATCATTAGTATCATCTGTAGCTGCAACCGCCATCATTAGTATCATCTGTAGTCACAACCACCATCATTAGTATCATCTGTAACTGCAACCGCCATCATTAGTATCATCTGTAGTCACAACTGCCATCATTAGAATCATCTGTAGTCACACCCGCCATCATTAATATCATCTGTAGCTGCAACTGCCATCATTAGTATCATCTGTAGTCACAACCGCCATCATTAGTATCATCTGTAGCTGCAACCGCCATCATTAGTATCATCTGTAGTCACAACCGCCATCATTATTATCATCTGTAGCTGCAACCGCTATCATTAGTATTATCTGTAGTCACAACCGCCATCATTAGTATCATCCGTAGTTACAATTGCCATCATTAGCATCATTAGTATCATCTTTAACTGCAACCGCCATCATTAGTATCATCTGTAGCTGCAACCGCCATCATTAGTATCATCTGTAGTCACAACCGCCATCATTAGTATCATCCGTAGTTACAATTGCCATCATTAGCATCATTAGTATCATCTGTAACTGCAACCGCCATCATTAGTATCATCTGTAGCTGCAACCGCCATCATTAGTATCATCTGTAGTCACAACCGCCATCATTAGTATCATCTGTTGTCACAACTGCCATCATAAGTATCATCTGTAGTCACAACCGCCATCATTAGTTCCATCTGTAGTTACAACCGCCATCATTAGTATCATCTGTAGCTGCAACCGCCATCATTAGTATAATCTGTAGTCACAACCGCCATCATTAGTATCATCTGTAGCTGCAACCGCCATCATTAGTATCATCTGTAGCTGCAACCGCTATCATTAGTATCATCTGTAGTCACAACCGCCATCATTAGTATCATCTGTAGCTGCAACCGCCATCATTAGTATCATCTGTAGTCACAACCGCCATCATTAGTATCATCCGTAGTTACAATTGCCATCATTAGCATCATTAGTATCATCTGTAACTGCAACCGCCATCATTAGTATCATCTGTAGCTGCAACCGCCATCATTAGTATCATCTGTAGTCACAACCGCCATCATTAGTACCATCTGTAGTTACAACCGCCATCATTAGTATCATCTGTAGCTGCAACCGCCATCATTAGTATAATCTGTAGTCACAACCGCCATCATTAGTATCATCTGTAGCTGCAACCGCCATCATTAGTATCATCTGTAGCTGCAACCGCTATCATTAGTATCATCTGTAGTCACAACCGCCATCATTAGTATCATCTGTACATCTGTAGCTGCAACCGCCATCATTAGTATCATCTGTAGTCACAACTACCATCATTAGTATCATCTGTAGCTGCAACCGCTATCATTAGTATTATCTGTAACTGCAACCGCCATCATTAGTATCATCTGTAGTCACAACGGCCATCATTAGTATCATCTGTAGTCACAACCGCCATCATTAGTATCATCTGTAGTCACAACCGCCATCATTAGTATCATCTGTAGTCAAAACCGCCATCATTAGTATCATCTGTAGTCACAACTGCCATCATTAGTATCATCTGTAGTCACAAATGCCCTCATTAGTATCATCTGTAACTGCAACCGCCATCATTAGTATAATCTGTAGTCACAACTGCCATCATTAGTATCATCTGTAGCTGCAACCGCCATCATTAGTATCAGCTGTAGCTACAACCGCCATCATTAGTATCATCTGCAGTCAGAACCGCCATCATTAGTATCATCTGTATTAACAACTGCCATCATTAGTATCATCTGCAGCTGCAAACGCCATCATTAGTATCATCTGTAGCTGCAACCGCCATCATTAGTATCAGCTGTAGCTGCAACCGCCATCATTAGTATCATCTGCAGTCACAACCGCCATCATTAGTATCATCTGTAGTCACAACTGACATCATTAGTACCATCTGTATGTCAGCGTCCGGAGCCTTACCGGTACGCTGGGGCCTCGGGGCTGGCTTCCTTGGCGTTGTGCGGGCAGCAGCGGAGGTGGGCTGCAGCGCCGGATCCGTGGGCAGCAGTAGCGGCGGTGAGGGGGTCCGCTCGTGGCGGCGGGACGCCGCTACAGCGAGTCGCTCTTGCTGAGCCGTTGCTAGGAGACCAGGGGCAGTGAGCAATGTGGCTTTGCAAAAAGGTCTGCATTACTGGGCGCCGCCATGTTGGAGACCAAGGCCAGTATTTACTAATATTCGTGTTTGAGTCGGTTTGTGTAGTGTTTAAACTCGTTTTGTATCGGGTGCATTTTCATGCAACTTTTTGAATCCATATACGCAAAGTTACGAAGCAGTCGACTTTATGGTTGTCGTGTTTTCCGATGTCGATGCCAGTCGTGTTTTTTGGGCACATTTCCGGCCGTCATTGTCGTTTGCGTACGTGTTTTTGTTGTATTTGCTGTGTTTTTTCCTAAGTTAAACGCGGCAGGGTTTTTTATTTCCCGCGGCCGCATTTTCACTTTCAGTTTCGATTTTCATCCACGTTCGGGATTGGTTGTGTTTCAGATGGTAGGAGTGTCTGTGCGCAACCATATAAAATACGCCCCAAACCGTCCGCACCTCGTGGGTTTAGTTAGTGGTGAGGAGGAGGGAGGTTGTGCTGTGGAGGTAGGTGAATTTGTGGTTTGGTGAGGAGTGTTGGTAGCGATTTCTGAGTGTGGGATTGTGTTTGAAAGTTGTCTTGTCATTCTTGTTGTCTTGTATTTTGTGGTTTTGTCTCATTTTTAGTCCAAGTTATTTTTCTTTATAGTCCCTTGTCAGTGATTGTGTGTGTGTGTGTGTGTGTGTGTGTGTGTGTGTGTGTGTGTGTGTGTGTGTGTGTGTGTGTGTGTGTGTGTGAGAGTTGTGTAGTGGTAGTGGAGGAGTGTGTTGTTTGTCTTTTTTTCCCCTGTGTTAACTGATTACACACACAATTATGTGTGACTCAGAGGTGGGTGAGGTGGAGGGTGTGAGTGAGGGGGAGGAGGTCGGTCAGGTGGAGGAGGTGAGTGTTAGTGAGGTTAGTGAGGTGGGTGAGGTTGCTGCAGCAGCCTCAAGTGATAGTGACAGTCAGAGTGCTCCGCAGCCACGCACCACTACTAAGACTGGGCGGAACGTAAAGTTTAGTTTTGCTAAAAATGTGGCATTGGTGCGTGAGCTGATGAAGTATCAGAGGCAGCTATTTGGCCCTGAGTCCGCCAAGGTGCCAACACGGAGGAAGACGGTGTTGTGGGCGAAAGTTGTTGCTGCTGTCAATAGTGAGGGGGTGGTCAAGCGGATGGAGGACACGTGCCGCAAACGGTACTATGACATAAAGCGACGTGTCAAGTCCAAACTGGCCAAGGAGGCCAAGTCGGCTCGGAAAACCGGTGGTGGGCAGCCCTATATTGCAAGATATCTGGAGTATGAGGAGCCCATGCGGAGTGTCATACCTCCCGAAGTAGTCTCTGCAACCCATGTCCGGGATTCAGATAGGCCCAGGAAGAATGGTGAGCATGTGTATTTGCATTTACATTCTATGTTTTGTTTTTTGTTTTTTAAATGTGTGTCATGTGACGTTGCATGTTACTCCCATCTTCAAGTGTGTGTCAGAAAATGCATTGTTTTGTGTCATGTTTTATACAATAGCCAATGTAACATCTTACTTTATTGTATGTCATGTGTTTTTTAGTGATGAGCGGGTTCGGTTTCTCGGAAACTGAACCCCCCGAACTTCACGCTTTTTACACGGGTCCGAGGCAGACTCGGATCTTCCCGCCTTGCTCGGTTAACCCGAACGTCATCATCCCGCTGTCGGATTCTCGCGAGGCTCGGATTCTATATAAGGAGCCGCGCGTCGCCGCCATTTTTCACACGTGCATTGAGATTCATAGGGAGAGGACGTGGCTGGCGTCCTCTCCGTTTATAGAGATTCGAGAAGAGAGTGAGACAGTCTCACTAGAGAGAGACACAGTAGTAATTTTGGGGAGCATTAGGAGGAGTACTACTACTACTAGTACTTGCTGAAGTGAAGTGATAGATAGTGTGACTGTATTGTATTATCTGACTTGTGGGCGAGACACTGACAGTGGGGAGCAGTTAGAGTCTGAGAGCAGGACTCAGGACTCAGGAGTACATACTACATATAACGTACAGTGCACACTTTTGCTGCCAGAGTGCCACACCAGTATAATATATATTGTGATTGTATGCTTAGGAGTACTACTTGCAAGTTGCTGATAGTGTGACCAGTGACCTGACCACCAGTTTAATAATCACCACCAGTTTAATTAATATATATATATATATAATTGTATATAATTAATATATATATAATATTATAATTGTATACCACCTACCCGTGTTTTTTTTTTTTCTTTCTTCTTTATACATACTACTATAGTAGCTTACTGTAGCAGTCTGCGGTGCTGCTGAGCTGACAGTGTCCAGCAGGTCCGTCATCAGTCATTACATAATAAATATATATACCTGTCCGGCTGCAGTACTAGTGATATTATATATACATATATATATTGATTTCATATCATTATCATCCAGTCTATATTAGCAGCAGACACAGTACGTTAGTCCACGGCTGTAGCTACCTCTGTGTCGGCACTCGGCAGTCCATCCATAATTGTATACCACCTACCCGTGGTTTTTTTTTTTTCTTTCTTCTTGATACATACTACTATAGTAGCTTACTGTAGCAGTCTGCGGTGCTGCTGAGCTGACAGTGTCCAGCAGGTCGGTCATCAGTCATCATTACCTAATAAATATATATCTACCTGTCCGGCTGCAGTACTAGTGATATTATATATACATATATATATTGATTTCATATCATTATCATCCAGTCTATATTAGCAGCAGACACAGTACGGTAGTCCACGGCTGTAGCTACCTCTGTGTCGGCACTCGGCAGTCCATCCATAATTGTATACCACCTACCCGTGGTTTTTTTTTTTTCTTCTTGATACATACTACTATAGTAGCTTACTGTAGCAGTCTGCGGTGCTGCTGAGCTGACAGTGTCCAGCAGGTCCGTCATCAGTCATCATTACCTAATAAATATATATCTACCTGTCCGGCTGCAGTACTAGTGATATTATATATACATATATATATTGATTTCATATCATTATCATCCAGTCTATATTAGCAGCAGACACAGTACGGTAGTCCACGGCTGTAGCTACCTCTGTGTCGGCACTCGGCAGTCCATCCATAATTGTATACCACCTACCCGTGGTTTTTTTTTTCCTTTCTTCTTGATACATACTACTATAGTAGCTTACTGTAGCAGTCTGCGGTGCTGCTGAGCTGACAGTGTCCAGCAGGTCCGTCATCAGTCATCATTACCTAATAAATATATATCTACCTGTCCGGCTGCAGTACTAGTGATATTATATATACATATATATATTGATTTCATATCATTATCATCCAGTCTATATTAGCAGCAGACACAGTACGGTAGTCCACGGCTGTAGCTACCTCTGTGTCGGCACTCGGCAGTCCATCCATAATTGTATACCACCTACCCGTGGTTTTTTTTTTTTCTTTCTTCTTGATACATACTACTATAGTAGCTTACTGTAGCAGTCTGCGGTGCTGCTGAGCTGACAGTGTCCAGCAGGTCCGTCATCAGTCATCATTACCTAATAAATATATATCTACCTGTCCGGCTGCAGTACTAGTGATATTATATATACATATATATATTGATTTCATATCATTATCATCCAGTCTATATTAGCAGCAGACACAGTACGGTAGTCCACGGCTGTAGCTACCTCTGTGTCGGCACTCGGCAGTCCATCCATAATTGTATACCACCTACCCGTGGTTTTTTTTTTTTTTCTTCTTGATACATACTACTATAGTAGCTTACTGTAGCAGTCTGCGGTGCTGCTGAGCTGACAGTGTCCAGCAGGTCCGTCATCAGTCATCATTACCTAATAAATATATATCTACCTGTCCGGCTGCAGTACTAGTGATATTATATATACATATATATATATTGATTTCATATCATTATCATCCAGTCTATATTAGCAGCAGACACGGTACGGTAGTCCACGGCTGTAGCTACCTCTGTGTCGGCACTCGGCAGTCCATCCATAATTGTATACCACCTACCCGTGTTTTTTTTTTTTTCTTTCTTCTTGATACATACTAATATAGTAGCTTACTGTAGCAGTCTGCGGTGCTGCTGAGCTGACAGTGTCCAGCAGGTCCGTCATCAGTCATCATTACCTAATAAATATATATCTACCTGTCCGGCTGCAGTACTAGTGATATTATATATACATATATATATTGATTTCATATCATTATCATCCAGTCTATATTAGCAGCAGACACAGTACGGTAGTCCACGGCTGTAGCTACCTCTGTGTCGGCACTCGGCAGTCCATCCATAAGTATACTAGTATCCATCCATCTCCATTGTTTACCTGAGGTGCCTTTTAGTTGTGCCTATTAAAATATGGAGAACAAAAATGTTGAGGTTCCAAAATTAGGGAAAGATCAAGATCCACTTCCACCTCGTGCTGAAGCTGCTGCCACTAGTCATGGCCGAGACGATGAAATGCCAGCAACGTCGTCTGCCAAGGCCGATGCCCAATGTCATAGTACAGAGCATGTCAAATCCAAAACACCAAATATCAGTAAAAAAAAGGACTCCAAAACCTAAAATAAAATTGCCGGAGGAGAAGCGTAAACTTGCCAATATGCCATTTACCACACGGAGTGGCAAGGAACGGCTGAGGCCCTGGCCTATGTTCATGGCTAGTGGTTCAGCTTCACATGAGGATGGAAGCACTCAGCCTCTCGCTAGAAAAATGAAAAGACTCAAGCTGGCAAAAGCAGTAGCACCGCAAAGAACTGTGCGTTCTTCGAAATCCCAAATCCACAAGGAGAGTCCGACTCCAATTGTGTCGGTTGCGATGCCTGACCTTCCCAACACTGGACGTGAAGAGCATGCGCCTTCCACCATTTGCACGCCCCCTGCAAGTGCTGGAAGGAGCACCCGCAGTCCAGTTCCTGATAGTCAGATTGAAGATGTCAGTGTTGAAGTACACCAGGATGAGGAGGATATGGGTGTTGCTGGCGCTGGGGAGAAAATTGACCAGGAGGATTCTGATGGTGAGGTGGTTTGTTTAAGTCAGGCACCCGGGGAGACACCTGTTGTCCGTGGGAGGAATATATCCACTGACATGCCTGGTGAAAATACCAAAAAAATCAGTGTGGAAGTATTTCAACAGAAATGCGGACAACAGGTGTCAAGCCGTGTGTTGCCTTTGTCAAGCTGTAATAAGTAGGGGTAAGGACGTTAACCACCTCGGAACATCCTCCCTTATACGTCACCTGCAGCGCATTCATAATAAGTCAGTGACAAGTTCAAAAACTTTGGGTGACAGCGGAAGCAGTCCACTGACCAGTAAATACCTTCCTCTTGTAACCAAGCTCACGCAAACCACCCCACCAACTCCCTCAGTGTCAATTTCCTCCTTCCCCAGGAATGTCAATAGTCCTGCAGGCCATGTCACTGGCAATTCTGACGATTCCTCTCCTGCCTGGGATTCCTCCGATGCATCCTTGCGTGTAACGCCTACTGCTGCTGGCGCTGCTGTTGTTGCTGCTGGGAGTCGATGGTCATCCCAGAGGGGAAGTCGTAAGACCACTTTTACTACTTCCACCAAGCAATTGACTGTCCAACAGTCCTTTGCGAGGAAGATGAAATATCACAGCAGTCATCCTACTGCAAAGCGGATAACTGAGGCCTTGGCATCCTGGGTGGTGAGAAACGTGGTTCCGGTATCCATCATTACTGCAGAGCCAACTAGAGACTTGTTGGAGGTACTGTGTCCCCGGTACCAAATACCATCTAGGTTCCATTTCTCTAGGCAGGCGATACCGAAAATGTACACAGACCGCAGAAAAAGAGTCACCAGTGTCCTAAAAAATGCAGCTGTACCCAATGTCCACTTAACCACGGACATGTGGACAAGTGGAGCAGGGCAGGGTCAGGACTATATGACTGTGACAGCCCACTGGGTAGATGTATGGACTCCCGCCGCAAGAACAGCAGCGGCGGCACCAGTAGCAGCATCTCGCAAACGCCAACTCTTTCCTAGGCAGGCTACGCTTTGTATCACCGGTTTCCAGAATACGCACACAGCTGAAAACCTCTTACGGCAACTGAGGAAGATCATCGCGGAATGGCTTACCCCAATTGGACTCTCCTGTGGATTTGTGGCATCGGACAACGCCAGCAATATTGTGTGTGCATTAAATATGGGCAAATTCCAGCACGTCCCATGTTTTGCACATACCTTGAATTTGGTGGTGCAGAATTTTTAAAAAAACGACAGGGGCGTGCAAGAGATGCTGTCGGTGGCCAGAAGAATTGCGGGACACTTTCGGCGTACAGGCACCACGTACAGAAGACTGGAGCACCACCAAAAACAACTGAACCTGCCCTGCCATCATCTGAAGCAAGAAGTGGTAACGAGGTGGAATTCAACCCTCTATATGCTTTAGAAGTTGGAGGAGCAGCAAAAGGCCATTCAAGCCTATACAATTGAGCACGATATAGGAGGTGGAATGCACCTGTCTCAAGCGCAGTGGAGAATGATTTCAACGTTGTGCAAGGTTCTGCTGCCCTTTGAACTTGCCACACGTGAAGTCAGTTCAGACACTGCCAGCCTGAGTCAGGTCATTCCCCTCATCAGGCTTTTGCAGAAGAAGCTGGAGACATTGAAGGAGGAGCTAACACGGAGCGATTCCGCTAGGCATGTGGGACTTGTGGATGGAGCCCTTAATTCGCTTAACAAGGATTCACGGGTGGTCAATCTGTTGAAATCAGAGCACTACATTTTGGCCACCGTGCTCGATCCTAGATTTAAAGCCTACCTTGGATCTCTCTTTCCGGCAGACACAAGTCTGCTGGGGTTGAAAGACCTGCTGGTGAGAAAATTGTCAAATCAAGCGGAACGCGACCTGTCAACATCTCCTCCTTCACATTCTCCCGCAACTGGGGGTGCGAGGAAAAGGCTCAGAATTCCGAGCCCACCCGCTGGCGGTGATGCAGGGCAGTCTGGAGCGACTGCTGATGCTGACATCTGGTCCGGACTGAAGGACCTGACAACGATTACGGACATGTCGTCTACTGTCACTGCATATGATTCTCTCAACATTGAAAGAATGGTGGAGGATTATATGAGTGACCGCATCCAAGTAGGCACGTCACACAGTCCGTACTTATACTGGCATGAAAAAGAGGCAATTTGGAGGCCCTTGCACAAACTGGCTTTATTCTACCTAAATTGCCCTCCCACAAGTGTGTACTCCGAAAGAGTGTTTAGTGCCGCCGCTCACCTTGTCAGCAATCGGCGTACGAGGTTACATCCAGAAAATGTGGAGAAGATGATGTTCATTAAAATGAATTATAATCAATTCCTCCGTGGAGACATTGACCAGCAGCAATTGCCTCCACAAAGTACACAGGGAGCTGAGATGGTGGATTCCAGTGGGGACGAATTGATAATCTGTGAGGAGGGGGATGTACACGGTGATATATCGGAGGATGATGATGAGGTGGACATCTTGCCTCTGTAGAGCCAGTTTGTGCAAGGAGAGATTAATTGCTTCTTTTTTGGTGGGGGTCCAAACCATCCCGTCATTTCAGTCACAGTCGTGTGGCAGACCCTGTCACTGAAATGATGGGTTGGTTAAAGTGTGCATGTCCTGTTTATACAACATAAGGGTGGGTGGGAGGGCCCAAGGACAATTCCATCTTGCACCTCTTTTTTCTTTAATTTTTCTTTGCGTCATGTGCTGTTTGTGGAGTGTTTTTTGGAAGGGCCATCCTGCGTGACACTGCAGTGCCACTCCTAGATGGGCCCGGTGTTTGTGTCGGCCACTAGGGTCGCTTATCTTACTCACACAGCTACCTCATTGCGCCTCTTTTTTTCTTTGCGTCATGTGCTGTTTGGGGAGTGTTTTTTGGAAGGGCCATCCTGCGTGACACTGCAGTGCCACTCCTAGATGGGCCCGGTGTTTGTGTCGGCCACTAGGGTCGCTTATCTTACTCACACAGCTACCTCATTGCGCCTCTTTTTTTCTTTGCGTCATGTGCTGTTTGGGGAGTGTTTTTTGGAAGGGCCATCCTGCGTGACACTGCAGTGCCACTCCTAGATGGGCCAGGTGTTTGTGTCGGCCACTAGGGTCGCTTAGCTTAGTCATCCAGCAACCTCGGTGCAAATTTTAGGACTAAAAATAATATTGTGAGGTGTGAGGTATTCAGAATAGACTGAAAATGAGTGGAAATTATGGTTTTTGAGGTTAATAATACTTTGGGATCAAAATGACCCCCAAATTCTATGATTTAAGCTGTTTTTTAGGTTTTTTGGAAAAAAACACCCGAATCCAAAACACACCCGAATCCGACAAAAAAAATTCGGTGAGGTTTTGCCAAAACGCGGTCAAACCCAAAACACGGCCGCGGAACCGAACCCAAAACCAAAACACAAAACCCGAAAAATTTCCGGCGCTCATCTCTAGTGTTTTTCTGACAGATATTTTGCATGTGTAGTTTGGACTTGATGTGTCTCTGAATTGTCCTGCAATAATGTTTTCCTTTTGGCCTTTTTTAAAAAAAAAATTGTGACTATGTTTTATATTTAAGTGATCCATGTGCAATGTTTAAAAAATAGTGGTTGTCATGTTAGAGGCTGGAGTACTGGAAAGTGGTTTTGAAACCACTTACATGTGTAGTGTCATTATTAGATAATGTTAATTTTTAATTTAAATTAACATTTTTTATTTTATTTTTTTGCTTGTATTTGTACCGTGACACCACACTGCAGTGTAATTTGTGGCAAAAATTGCTACATTTTGTTTTGGCTCATATAGTGGTAATGTGTCTTTGGAGTGCTACATCACAGAGCAATTTATTTATTGCATCTGTAATATTTATCCTTTCAATACAAAATGAAGATGTTTTTTTTTCTTTAACTTGTGGCCTATGTCAGTGTCCTGGACATGTTTTCCTGTGTTGATGTTGCCATAGTGCATACGTGTTTTGGTCAATGTTTTTTTTTTTTTTGTTGTATTTCCAGTCCTTGTGTTTTTTATAAATAAAAACCAAGCATTTCTTAAAGAATAAATGTTTATAAGCATAATGGGTGGATGGATACACAATAGCATGCTGAAATTTTTTTTATTTCTTTTATACAGTGTTAGAAAAAAGGAGTACTACTCGTCGGCCAGTAACTCCTATCACATCTGATGATGATGACGCTGCGGAAGCAGGTAAAGTGTCCATTGTAGTATAGGGTATGCTTGTAAAGGAATGGCCATAACAAAATTGCACTTTCATTAAAAGGTACATCAAAAGAAGTATGGAGCAGCAGAAGTGGCACTTCTGAAAGACATCACCACAAAAAACCTGTGGCCAAAAAGAAAGCAAGGTCGTATGTCCCGGCCCAAACACAGCAGGCTACCCCGCCACGAAGATTATCGTCCGTATGTTCTGTACCCCCACTCCAAATTTTGGACACACCTCCAAGACGTCATCCACACTCCCCTCATCTTGATTGTGAGTATCAAACTGAAAAAAATGTGAAACAAATCAGAACGTAATCCTAAAATTTCATAACCGCATTAAGTCAAAACACATCAAAAACTTAAATACTTACCGCAGTAAGTAAAAGCAGAAATGGAATCCAAGCTAAATGGCCTTGTCCACATCCAGTAAATATATGTATGTCCACTTGAGCCATACAGTATGACATTGTGTGTAAGATGCTGCAACAAAAAAGCATGTTGGTTTTTATGCAAAAAGTAAGTTTGTTTTTTAAAATTTAACATGTGTGTTTGAGGTAACATTGCAAAATACATCTAAAAACATTACTATGTTTTTTTGAACAAAGCTATAAGGTAACACATTATGTATTCCAATGTGTTTTTATGGTGGAGTATGTGTGAGCTACAAAAAAAACTAAAGTGTTTGCTTTCACAATTAAGTAACCAGACACATTTGCCACAAACAGGCATATGTATGTATTTAAGCTATGAGTGATGATGTTGCTAGGCAGAATAGTTGTAAGCAACAGTGAATGACGTGTTCCATGTGTAGTGATTTGTTTACATTTATGAAACATATGGATAGCTAACGGAGATTTGTTTAACATTTCAGCTTCGAGTCCTGGGAACAGCATCCCTCCGCAACAACAGCAACACAGTGACATGGAGGAGACAAACATCTTAGAAATGCAGCCATTAATGCAAGGAATGAGCGCCCCAGCACCTGTGAGTACACCACCACAACAAAGCACACCACCACCACAACACAGCCCAACAACACCAGGAACACAAGGCCCTGATCAGGTGTTTTGGTCTCTTTGGGCTAGACAGCAGGCCACTAATGAAGATTGTCTGCGTAAGCAGACACAAATGTTTGCAAACCTACCATCTCACCTCAGAAGAATACCAAGAAATCTGAGTAGACAAAATGAACAAACAACCAGAATAGGCAATACCATGGAACTCATGCGTACAGACATTACACAGGTCATGGGCAACTTACAGCGCATAATGGAAGAACAGCACAGACAACAGCAAAGTTATATGAGCATTTTTCAAAACAGTCAAAAGATTAATGAAAGTTTATTCCGAATAGTAGACAATCAAAATGCTGCTACACGTGAACTCAATGCCACCCTCACTAACCTGAATGAAACACTCAGATGCATGCACCAACAGCAAACAAGCAGCAGTTCTGGTACGACTACTCCAAATATCACGCCAGCCTCATCACCACCAAGACGCTCCACCAGAGCACGACAACATGACAGTGCTAAAGGCAAAGGGCAGGACAAGCAGCCACCCAAAAAAAGTGAAAAAATAACAAGTTAGACATTTGTGATAAGTAACTCAAAATAGTTAGTAAGTGTATTTTTTGGCAAAAATATAGAACACTTAGCTCCTTGAAACTTTTTTCAACATCATTAATTATAAGTGGTACAAACAAAAACATTTATTCTTTACTATTTTTTTAGGTATTGGAGGAGGGAAATGTTGATGGAGCCACACATACATGTTAGCAGAAAGTAAACTGACCACTTGATTTTTTTCTAATCATTACTCTTTCTAGATTCCAATCATTCTCTTTTCCTGCAGACACAATAATTGCCAGCCAGGCAGTATGTCTTTAGCAGGAAGTAAACTGACCACTTGATTTTTTTCTAATCATTACTCTTTCTAGATTCCAATCATTCTCTTTTCCTGCAGACAATCCAAATCACAATGTTACTGATACATATTTTAGCTTTCTTCTCTATACAACATTACAAGAAAAACACAATTGAGTTGCGAAAAAAGCTTGTAATATGTTGGCTTTGTTTTGTTGTAAATACATTGACAAAATGAATGTCAGTATTATTGGGACATGTTTGTGTGTGTTAAAAATTAGTAAGAATATTTTTACACATGATGCTGAACCAAACAAATATGTGCTTTTACTACAAAAATCAAAGAATGTGTTTAATAATGTATATGTGTGGCAAACTGTATTGACTTACACATCATCAAGTTTACAGCATCAAACATTAGGAAATAAATTATTCCTGATTACAGTAAGTTTGTGTGTCTTAAATATGATGGTGCATCACACATAGGGACACATGTATTCCTCAAGGCTCACATATTATATGTTGAGGAGTGTTTTTTGGGAACACAGGTTCTCAAACTCGGCCCTCAGAAACACACACAGTGCATGTTTTGCAGGTCTCCTCACAGAATCACAAGTGACATAATTAGCTCCACCTGTGAACCTTTTAACATATGTGTGTGAGAAATTCATACACCTGTGCTTCTACTGGGTTACGTGAAAAACATGCACTGTGTGTGGTCCTGCGGGCCGATTTTGTGAACCTGTGCATTAGGACGTTACACACAATGATAAATTAAAATACTAAATGGATTATGTGGGCTTGTAAGAAATTAGCACTGCAAGTTTACGATCACTTCTCCAGACTTAATGCATGCCACTCATAATCTGTTGTTTTGAGTTTAGAAATACACACAAGACACATGCAACATTTGTTTTTCATAAAGCAAGGGTATGTTTGTATGTGTCAAGGAGACAGACACATTCTGAGTAATGGTTTTGGTGAAAAAAAACCCCATCTATTTATGATTACACAACAAATGAAATAAGCAAACCAAACTTACCTTAGAAATAGCGATTGATGATCTCTTGCCTAACCTGCCTCCCTACATCTGTACTCCAAGTATCACCAGATGTCTCTAATTCCTCTGCTTGCTGGCTGCTTTCTTCCTCCTCCTCCTCCTCCTCCTCCTCAACATGTGGCAGATGTTGTTGCAAACACATGTTATGAAGAAAGCAGCAGCAGAACACAATTTGAGTCACCTTGGAGGGACTATACAACAAAAGGCCACCAGACTTATCCAGACACCGAAACCTAGATTTCAGCACACCAAAACATCTTTCTATCACATTCCGCGTGGACTTATGTGCATGATTGTAATTGTGTTCAGCAGGGGTATCAGGTCGGGACAATGGAGTTAGAAGCCAAGAGAAACAGCCATATCCTCCATCACCTAAAAGACAGATATAGTAAGGTGATTCATGTTAAGATACACCAACACATAAGTAACACACTGTGGAGCAGATGTATTAACCTGAAGAAGGCATAAGGAAATAAAAAACCAGTGATATGTGCAAGGTAAAAAAGGCAGCAGACAATCTGTTCCTAAATGTTCATTTACATATTGGAGCTGATTGGCTGGTGCCTTTATCACCTTGCACATATCACTGTTTTCTCACTTCCTTATGCCTTCTACAGGTTAATACATCTGCACCTGTCTTTGAACAAAGTATACGCAGGCCTACACATATCAAATTACATACCCAGCAGCCATCCATCTGGCATTTGTTCGTCCTCAAACTTATCAAAGAGGGATGACTGACTGAGGATGAAGGAGTCATGGCAGCCCCCAGGGTAACCAGCAACAACACTCATTATTTTGAGATTTGCATCACAAACCACCTGCACATTTGTGGAGTGTTCGAAATGGCGGTTTGTATATATGTGCTGCCTGCCCCTAGGTGGTCTCAGCTGAATGTGTGTGCAATCTATGGCTCCAAGCACATTGGGCATGCCAGCTAGCTCATAGAAATCTACCCTGACGGCATGCCACTGAGACTCCTGGGCAGAGAAGCAGATTGAGGCCTCGATGTGGGGCTGCAAAACAGCCAACACCTGTGTGTATATTTTAAAGAACAATAAACATGAAATTTTAGGACAGAACTGGCCACCGAGAAATTAAAACAAACACAAAACAGAAGAGGTAGTTAGGTATACATCACCTGGGTTAAGATTCTGGAAAATGAGGGCTGTGAGATTGCTATGACATCCCCAGACACAGCCTGAAAGCTGCCAGTAGCCAGAAAGTGCAACACAGCCAGGAGTTTGTGCAGGCCTGAGACAGAGCGAGAGCATGCTGTTTCAGGGTCTAGGCCCAGTTTGACAAGGTCATACAGATGGAAAATGTTGTTACGATTTAGACGGAACATCTGTATGACCTTATCATCGGACAATGCGTTCAAGTTTAAACGCCCCCTAAAAAAATGAGGCCTGCGCAGCCTCCGTGGAATCTGTACAACCTGCTGACCATGTTCAGTTTCTTGGCCCTGGTTACTTACAGGCTGATGTCTGAGTCTGAGGAATCCCACAGCACACAAAATATCACTGGCCCACAGTCCTGCTTCCATTTCTGAGTGCGGGTATATTGAAATGGGCCTAACATCATTTTATAGGCATCCTAATTCAGGTGTAAGTGATTTTTTATTTGCAACACATGTAAACACGACTGAAAAAAGCAAGTCTATTTTTTTGCCGCTTTTTTTAACGAATAGCAAAAAAATACGACCGCATTTGAGCACTCAGAGACTAACACCCAAATACGAATGAATAGTGAATTCCCGTATTCTATGTAAAAACAGCCGCGTTTGACCGATGGTCTATGAATTCGTATTTGTGAACGTTGTCATTCAAACCATTACGAATAGTCCAAACACTGCCGAGATTGGTGCTTAGTGAATTCCCGGATTGGGACTTAGAAAAAAAAAAAACACAAATCGGACAAACTCGATTTTTTAGTAAATACTGGCCCAAGTTTTAAGCATAGTTCCTATTTCCTGTTTCTTCCAGCCAATCCAGGGGAAGCTCTCCCTATAAAAGGGGGCTGGTTTAGGACAGGGACGCCAGTGCTTCAAGTTACAACCCTGTTGTAGGTGCTTTGGCCTGTGCTCCCAGGATTCCTGCTGTATTCTGGTTCCTCCTGATCCTGCTTGGTCGGTTCTCTGTTGCAACTGCAGCCCTGCAGTTTCTAGCCTGCTACTGCCTGTGGAAGCGCTCCTGGAAAACCCGGTCCAGTAAGACTCTTTGGGCACAGTCGGCCCCGGATCTTCTGCCTCGTCTTTCAAGCCACACTCCACAGATCTCTTTCACCAGCCACGCCTTTGTACCACCGACCATAGCCTGCAGATTACCTTCAGCCTCATTTTCCAAACCACAGTCCACAGTCCTTGTCTCCAGCCACGTCTTCAACCACCATCCACGGTTCCACAGTTCATCATCTACAGTCTCGTCTTTCAAATCACAGTCCACAGTTCTTCGCCCCCAGCCACGTCTTTAACCATCGTGCTCCAGCCTCGGTTCTTTACCTCAGCCCTGTACATAATAAAAACTTTCCATTGACTCTCAAACCCCGCCTACGTTCTTCATTGCTCTGTGTCCAATGCGAAGGAACTATATCCAGCCCCCTCATCTGGTTCATTCACAGCCTGCTACCTCCTCGGGCAAATCTCAGCTGCCGGATCCTCGAACTTTGCTAGACGTGACAGTAAGCACTGGCCCAATGGATTCGACGGGTGATCAGTCCTCAGGAGGGGATTCAACTGCAGATATCTGGTCTCGCTTAAGTAAGCAGGAGGCCACACAATCTCAAATCGTGCAGTTCATGCAGAGTATGTCCGAACGTCTCGATTCTCTCTGTGTTGCCATGACGGCCCCTCAAGTATCTACAGCTGCTCCCACATTAGCACCTCCGGTCCCGTTTCCTCCTGTACCAGTATCACTTCCACGGTTGCATTTGCCACCTCCCAGTAAATTCGATGGGAATCCAAAACAATGCCGCGGGTTTCTTAACCAGTGCGGAATCCAGTTCGAACTACAGTCGGCCAACTTCCCATCAGCACGAACCAAAGTAGCCTATATAATTTCTTTACTTACCGGGCAAGCGTTGGAATGGGCTCCACCTTTGTGAGAGAGGATGGATCCCATCTTATCTAACTATCCAGAATTTGTGGCCACCTTTTGTAGAATCTTTGACGAACCGGGCAGGACTTCTGCCGCCTCATTGGAGATCCTGCGCCTGCATCAAGGCACGTGTACGTACGTACGTACGTACGTACGTACGTACGTACGGTCAGTCAGTATGTGATCCAGTTTTGCACCCTTTTCTCAGAACTGAACTGGAACGAGGAGGCTCTCATTGCAGCTTTCTGGAGCGGTCTCTCCGAAAAGATCAAAGATGACCTCGCAACTCAGGACGCACCTGATAAGTTGTATAAACTAATTTCTTTATGCAATAAGTTAGATCTGAGGTACAGAGAATGCTGTATGGAGAGGTTGCGGTCAGATCGCCCTAAGCCTAGAGTTGTTCTTCCACCAACACCATCATCACCAACTGTGGAAGAACCCATGCAGATTAATCGCTCCCACCTCTCCAATGAAGAACGTCAGAGACGACGACAAGGGAACCTCTGCCTGTATTGTGGTGCATCTGATCACTTTGTTAAAACTTGCAATCTACGTCCAGGAAACGCCCGCTCCTAGTTTGTGCTGGAGAGGTCAAGCTAGGAGAATTCTCAGAATTGCATACCAAGAAAGAGTCTGTCCTGTTAACCCAATTGGAGCTCCCTTCTTCTTCTCTTCTCATCCCTGCACTACTCGACTCTGGAGCCGCCGAAAGCTTCATTACATCAGCTCTGGTCAAACGTTCTGGAATACAAATGGTTCCTTTAGATCGTACCATTTCTGTTACCGCAGTGGATGGAAGTTATATCCCTGAGGGTATTATATCCTCTCGTACTATTCCTCTTAAGATGAAGGTCGGAGTTCTCCATTCAGAAAAAATCTCTTTCCTTGTAATTCCTAAAGCCTCTCATGAACTAATCCTAGGGTTTCCATGGTTACTTAGACACAATCCCCACATAGATTGGCAAACTATGGATGTTCTCTCTTGGGGACAAGATTGCTTTCGGAACTGTTCACCTTCAGTTAGACCTCTCTGTTCTTCCAGCCCTTCCAGCCTTCCTGTGGAGTACCAAGCTTTTCAAGATGTTTTCAGTAAGCATGGGGCGGATACCTTGCCTCCGCATCGTACTTCGGATTGTCCCATTGAGCTAGTACCCGGTAAGACTCCTCCCCGAGGTCGATTTTACCCTCTCTCACTTCCCGAGACACAGGCCATGTCAGAGTATGTCCGGGAGAACTTGGAGAAAGGGTTCATCAGGTCTTCTACATCTCCGGCCGGAGCGGGGTTTTTTTTCGTCAAAAAGAAGGATGGGGGGTTGCGGCCCTGTATTGACTATAGAGGTCTCAATGACATAACAGTTAAGAACAGATATACGTTACCTCTGATTCCAGAATTGTTCGACCGTGTTAAAGGAGCTACTGTATTTACTAAGTTGGACTTACGGGGGGCCTACAATCTTATACGTATTCGCCCAGGGGACGAATGGAAGACGGCATTTAATACCCGCAATAGACATTACGAATACCTGGTAATGCCTTTTGGCCTATGTAACGCCCAAGCCGTCTTTCAAGAGTTCGTTAACAAAATCTTCAGAGATCTCCTCTATGAATGCTTGGTAGTGTATCTGGATGACATCCTCATTTTTTCTAGGGATCTGAAGACCTACCGGGAACAAGTCAAAGAAGTGCTAACTCGTTTACGAAGGAATCAGTTATTCTGTAAGTTAGAGAAGTGCACCTTTGAAGTACCCACGATTCCACAACCGCCATCATTAGTATCATCTGTAGCTGCAACCGCCATCATTAGTATCATCTGTAGTTACAACCGCCATCATTGGTATCATCTGTAGCTGCAACCGCCATCATTAGTATCATCTGTAGCTGCAACCGCCATCATTAGTATCATCTGTAGCTGCAACCGCCATCATTAGTATCATCTGTAGTCAAAACCGCCATCATTAGTATCATCAGTAGTTACAATTGCCATCATTTGTATCATCTGTAACTGCAACCGCCATCATTAGTATCATCTGTAGCTGCAACCGCCATCATTAGTATCATCTGTAGCTGCAACCGCCATCATTAGTATCATCTGTAACTGCAACCGCAATCATTGGTATCATCTGTAGTTACAACCGCCATCAATAGTATCATCTGTAGCGGCAACCGCCATCATTAGTATCATCTGTAGTCACAACCGTCATCATCAGTATCATCTGTAGCGGCAACTGCCATCATTAGTATCATCTATAGTCACAACTGCCATCATTAGTATCATCTGTAGTCACAACCGCCATCATTAGTATCATCTGTAGTCACAACCGCCATCATTAGTATCATCTGTAGCTGCAACCGCCATCATTAGTATCATTAGTATAATCTGTAGTCACAGCCGCCATCATTAGTATCATCTGTAGTCACAACCGCCATCATTAGTATCATCTGTAACTGCAACCGCCATCATTAGTATCATGTGTAGCTGCAAACGCCATCATTAGTATCATCTGTAACTGCAACCGCCATCATTAGTATGATCTGTAGCTGCAACGGCCATCATTAGTATCATCTGTAGCTGCAACCGCCATCATTAGTATCATTTGTAGTCACAACGGCCATCATTAGTATCATTTGTAACTGCGACCGCCATCATTAATATCATCTGTAGCTGAAACCGCCATCATTACTATCATCTGTAGCTGCAACCGCCATCATTAGTATCATCTGTAGTCACAACCGCCATCAATAGTATCACCTGTAGTCACAACCGCCATCATTATTATCATCTGTAGACACAACCGCCATCATTGGTATCATCTGTAGTCACAATTGCCATCATTAGTATCATCTGTAGCTGTAACCGCCATCATTAGTATCATCTGTAGTCACAACCGCCATCATTAGTATCATCTGTAGCTGCAACCACCATCATTAGTATCATCGTAGTAACAACTGTATCATTACTATCATCTGAAGCTGCAACCGCCATCATTAGTATCATCAATTGCCATCAGTTATTCTGTAAGTTAGAGAAGTGCACCTTTGAAGTACCCACGATTCCACAACCGCCATCATTAGTATCATCTGTAGCTGCAACCGCCATCATTAGTATCATCTGTAGTTACAACCGCCATCATTGGTATCATCTGTAGCTGCAACCGCCATCATTAGTATCATCTGTAGCTGCAACCGCCATCATTAGTATCATCTGTAGCTGCAACCGCCATCATTAGTATCATCTGTAGTCAAAACCGCCATCATTAGTATCATCTGTAGTTACAATTGCCATCATTTGTATCATCTGTAACTGCAACCGCCATCATTAGTATCATCTGTAGCTGCAACCGCCATCATTAGTATCATCTGTAGCTGCAACCGCCATCATTAGTATAATCTGTAACTGCAACCGCAATCATTGGTATCATCTGTAGTCAAAACCGCCATCATTAGTATCATCTGTAGCTGCAACCGCCATCATTAGTATCATCTGTAGCTGCAACCGCCATCATTAGTATCATCTGTAGCTGCAACCGCCATCATTAGTATCATCTGTAGTCAAAACCGCCATCATTAGTATCATCTGTAGTTACAATTGCAATCATTTGTATCATCTGTAAATGCAACCGCCATCATTAGTATCATCTGTAGCTGCAACCGCCATCTTTAGTATCGTCTGTAGCTGCAACCGCTATCATTAGTATCATCTGTAACTGCAACCGCAATCATTGGTATCATCTGTAGTCACAACCGCCATCAATAGTATCATCTGTAGCGGCAACCGCCATCATTAGTATCATCTGTAGTCACAACCGTCATCATCAGTATCATCTGTAGCGGCAACTGCCATCATTAGTATCATCTATAGTCACAACTGCCATCATTAGTATCATCTGTAGTCACAACCGCCATCATTAGTATCATCTGTAGTCACAACCGCCATCATTAGTATCATCTGTAGCTGCAACCGCCATCATTAGTATCATTAGTATAATCTGTAGTCACACCCGCCATCATTAGTATCATCTGTAGTCACAACCGCCATCATTAGTATCATCTGTAACTGCAACCGCCATCATTAGTATCATGTGTAGCTGCAAACGCCATCATTAGTATCATCTGTAACTGCAACCGCCATCATTAGTATGATCTGTAGCTGCAACCGCCATCATTAGTATCATTTGTAGTCACAACGGCCATCATTAGTATCATTTGTAACAGCGACCGCCATCATTAATATCATCTGTAGCTGAAACCGCCATCATTACTATCATCTGTAGCTGCAACCGCCATCATTAGTATCATCTGTAGTCACAACCGCCATCAATAGTATCACCTGTAGTCACAACCGCCATCATTATTATCATCTGTAGACACAACCGCCATCATTGGTATCATCTGTAGTCACAATTGCCATCATTAGTATCATCTGTAGCTGTAACCGCCATCATTAGTATCATCTGTAGTCACAACCGTCATCATCAGTATCATCTGTAGCGGCAACTGCCATCATTAGTATCATCTATAGTCACAACTGCCATCATTAGTATCATCTGTAGTCACAACCGCCATCATTAGTATCATCTGTAGTCACAACCGCCATCATTAGTATCATCTGTAGCTGCAACCGCCATCATTAGTATCATTAGTATAATCTGTAGTCACAGCCGCCATCATTAGTATCATCTGTAGTCACAACCGCCATCATTAGTATCATCTGTAACTGCAACCGCCATCATTAGTATCATGTGTAGCTGCAAACGCCATCATTAGTATCATCTGTAACTGCAACCGCCATCATTAGTATGATCTGTAGCTGCAACGGCCATCATTAGTATCATCTGTAGCTGCAACCGCCATCATTAGTATCATTTGTAGTCACAACGGCCATCATTAGTATCATTTGTAACTGCGACCGCCATCATTAATATCATCTGTAGCTGAAACCGCCATCATTACTATCATCTGTAGCTGCAACCGCCATCATTAGTATCATCTGTAGTCACAACCGCCATCAATAGTATCACCTGTAGTCACAACCGCCATCATTATTATCATCTGTAGACACAACCGCCATCATTGGTATCATCTGTAGTCACAATTGCCATCATTAGTATCATCTGTAGCTGTAACCGCCATCATTAGTATCATCTGTAGTCACAACCGCCATCATTAGTATCATCTGTAGCTGCAACCACCATCATTAGTATCATCGTAGTAACAACTGTATCATTACTATCATCTGAAGCTGCAACCGCCATCATTAGTATCATCAATTGCCATCAGTTATTCTGTAAGTTAGAGAAGTGCACCTTTGAAGTACCCACGATTCCACAACCGCCATCATTAGTATCATCTGTAGCTGCAACCGCCATCATTAGTATCATCTGTAGTTACAACCGCCATCATTGGTATCATCTGTAGCTGCAACCGCCATCATTAGTATCATCTGTAGCTGCAACCGCCATCATTAGTATCATCTGTAGCTGCAACCGCCATCATTAGTATCATCTGTAGTCAAAACCGCCATCATTAGTATCATCTGTAGTTACAATTGCCATCATTTGTATCATCTGTAACTGCAACCGCCATCATTAGTATCATCTGTAGCTGCAACCGCCATCATTAGTATCATCTGTAGCTGCAACCGCCATCATTAGTATAATCTGTAACTGCAACCGCAATCATTGGTATCATCTGTAGTCAAAACCGCCATCATTAGTATCATCTGTAGCTGCAACCGCCATCATTAGTATCATCTGTAGCTGCAACCGCCATCATTAGTATCATCTGTAGCTGCAACCGCCATCATTAGTATCATCTGTAGTCAAAACCGCCATCATTAGTATCATCTGTAGTTACAATTGCAATCATTTGTATCATCTGTAAATGCAACCGCCATCATTAGTATCATCTGTAGCTGCAACCGCCATCTTTAGTATCGTCTGTAGCTGCAACCGCTATCATTAGTATCATCTGTAACTGCAACCGCAATCATTGGTATCATCTGTAGTCACAACCGCCATCAATAGTATCATCTGTAGCGGCAACCGCCATCATTAGTATCATCTGTAGTCACAACCGTCATCATCAGTATCATCTGTAGCGGCAACTGCCATCATTAGTATCATCTATAGTCACAACTGCCATCATTAGTATCATCTGTAGTCACAACCGCCATCATTAGTATCATCTGTAGTCACAACCGCCATCATTAGTATCATCTGTAGCTGCAACCGCCATCATTAGTATCATTAGTATAATCTGTAGTCACACCCGCCATCATTAGTATCATCTGTAGTCACAACCGCCATCATTAGTATCATCTGTAACTGCAACCGCCATCATTAGTATCATGTGTAGCTGCAAACGCCATCATTAGTATCATCTGTAACTGCAACCGCCATCATTAGTATGATCTGTAGCTGCAACGGCCATCATTAGTATCATCTGTAGCTGCAACCGCCATCATTAGTATCATTTGTAGTCACAACGGCCATCATTAGTATCATTTGTAACAGCGACCGCCATCATTAATATCATCTGTAGCTGAAACCGCCATCATTACTATCATCTGTAGCTGCAACCGCCATCATTAGTATCATCTGTAGTCACAACCGCCATCAATAGTATCACCTGTAGTCACAACCGCCATCATTATTATCATCTGTAGACACAACCGCCATCATTGGTATCATCTGTAGTCACAATTGCCATCATTAGTATCATCTGTAGCTGTAACCGCCATCATTAGTATCATCTGTAGTCACAACCGCCATCATTAGTATCATCTGTAGCTGCAACCACCATCAATAGTATCATCGTAGTCACAACCGTATCATTACTATCATCTGAAGCTGCAACCGCCATCATTAGTATCATCAATTGCCATCAGTTATTCTGTAAGTTAGAGAAGTGCACCTTTGAAGTACCCACGATTCCACAACCGCCATCATTAGTATCATCTGTAGCTGCAACCGCCATCATTAGTATCATCTGTAGTTACAACCGCCATCATTGGTATCATCTGTAGCTGCAACCGCCATCATTAGTATCATCTGTAGCTGCAACCGCCATCATTAGTATCATCTGTAGCTGCAACCGCCATCATTAGTATCATCTGTAGTCAAATCCGCCATCATTAGTATCATCTGTAGTTACAATTGCCATCATTTGTATCATCTGTAACTGCAACCGCCATCATTAGTATCATCTGTAGCTGCAACCGCCATCATTAGTATCATCTGTAGCTGCAACCGCCATCATTAGTATCATCTGTAACTGCAACCGCAATCATTGGTATCATCTGTAGTCACAACCGCCAACATTAGTATCATCTGTAGTGGCAACCGCCATCATTAGTATCATCTGTAGTCTCAACCGTCATCATCAGTATCATCTGTAGCGGCAACTGCCATCATTAGTATCATCTATAGTCACAACTGCCATCATTAGTATTATCTGTAGTCACAACCGCCATCATTAGTATCATCTGTAGTCACAACCGCCATCATTAGTATCATCTGTAGCTGCAACCGCCATCATTAGTATCATTAGTATAATCTGTAGTCACACCCGCCATCATTAGTATCATCAGTAGTCACAACCGCCATCATTAGTATCATCTGTAACTGCAACCGCCATCATTAGTATCATGTGTAGCTGCAAACGCCATCATTAGTATCATCTGTAACTGCAACCTCCATCATTAGTATGATCTGTAGCTGCAACGGCCATCATTAGTATCATCTGTAGCTGCAACCGCCATCATTAGTATCATTTGTTGTCACAACGGCCATCATTAGTATCATTTGTAACAGCGACCGCCATCATTAATATCATCTGTAGCTGAAACCGCCATCATTACTATCATCTGTAGCTGCAACCGCCATCATTAGTATCATCTGTAGTCACAACCGCCATCAATAGTATCACCTGTAGTCACAACCGCCATCATTATTATCATCTGTAGACACAACCGCCATCATTGGTATCATCTGTAGTCACAATTGCCATCATTAGTATCATCTGTAGCTGTAACCGCCATCATTAGTATCATCTGTAGTCACAACCGCCATCATTAGTATCATCTGTAGCTGCAACCACCATCATTAGTATCATCGTAGTCACAACTGTATCATTACTATCATCTGAAGCTGCAACCGCCATCATTAGTATCATCTGTAGCTGCAACCGCCATCATTGGTATCATCTGTAGTCGCAACCGCCATCATTAGTATCATCTGTAGTTACAATTGCCATCATTAGTGTCAGCTGAAGCTGCAACCGCCATCATTAGTATCATCTGTAGTCACAACTGCCATCATTAGTATCATCAGTAGCTGCAACCGCCATCATTAGTATCATCTGTAGTCTCATCCGCCATCATTAGTATCATCTGTAGTTACAATTGCCATCAGTAGTGTCAGCTGTAGCTGCAACCGCCATCATTAGTATCATCTGTAGCTGCAAACGCCATCATTAGTATCATCTGTAGCTGCAACCGCCATCATTAGTATAATCTGTAACTGTAAACCGCCATCATTGTTGTCCTGGTTTCATCTGTAGTCACAACTGCCATCATTAGTATCATCTGTAGTCACAACCGCCATCATTAGTATCACCTGTAGCTGCAACTGCCATCATTAGTATCATCTGTAGCTGCAACCGCCATCATTGGTATCATCTGTAGTCGCAACTGCCATCATTAGTATCATCTGTAGTTACAATTGCCATCATTAGTGTCAGCTGAAGCTGCAACCGCCATCATTAGTATCATCTGTAGTCACAACTGCCATCATTAGTATCATCAGTAGCTGCAACCGCCATCATTAGTATCATCTGTAGTCTCAACCGCCATCATTAGTATCATCTGTAGTTACAATTGCCATCAGTAGTGTCAGCTGTAGCTGCAACCGCCATCATTAGTATCATCTGTAGCTGCAACCGCCATCATTAGTGTCATCTGTAGCTGCAACCGCCATCATTAGTATAATCTGTAACTGTAAACTGCCATCATTGCTGTCCTGGTTTCATCTGTAGTCACAACCGCCATCATTAGTATCATCTGTAGTCATAACCGCCATCATTAGTATCATCTGTAGTCACAACTGCCATCATTAGTATCATCTGTAGTCACAACCGCCATCATTAGTAACATCTGTAACTGCAACCGCCATCATTAGTATCATCTGTAGCTGTAACCGCCATCATTAGTATCATCTGTAGTCACAACCGCCATCATTAGTATCATCTGTAGCTGCAACCGCCATCATTAGTATCATTAGTATAATCTGTAGTCACACCCGCCATCATTAGTATCATCTGTAGTCATAA
Organism: Pseudophryne corroboree; assembly: GCF_028390025.1. Lineage (NCBI taxonomy): Eukaryota > Metazoa > Chordata > Amphibia > Anura > Myobatrachidae > Pseudophryne > Pseudophryne corroboree. The sequence goes on from NC_086451.1 coordinate 483,674,636, forward strand.
CCGCCATCATTAGTATCATCTGTAACTGCAACCGCCATCATTAGTATCATGTGTAGCTGCAAACGCCATCATTAGTATCATCTGTAACTGCAACCGCCATCATTAGTATGATCTGTAGCTGCAACGGCCATCATTAGTATCATCTGTAGCTGCAACCGCCATCATTAGTATCATTTGTAGTCACAACGGCCATCATTAGTATCATTTGTAACAGCGACCGCCATCATTAATATCATCTGTAGCTGAAACCGCCATCATTACTATCATCTGTAGCTGCAACCGCCATCATTAGTATCATCTGTAGTCACAACCGCCATCAATAGTATCACCTGTAGTCACAACCGCCATCATTATTATCATCTGTAGACACAACCGCCATCATTGGAATCATCTGTAGTCACAATTGCCATCATTAGTATCATCTGTAGCTGTAACCGCCATCATTAGTATCATCTGTAGTCACAACCGCCATCATTAGTATCATCTGTAGCTGCAACCACCATCATTAGTATCATCGTAGTCACAACCGTATCATTACTATCATCTGAAGCTGCAACCGCCATCATTAGTATCATCAATTGCCATCAGTTATTCTGTAAGTTAGAGAAGTGCACCTTTGAAGTACCCACGATTCCACAACCGCCATCATTAGTATCATCTGTAGCTGCAACCGCCATCATTAGTATCATCTGTAGTTACAACCGCCATCATTGGTATCATCTGTAGCTGCAACCGCCATCATTAGTATCATCTGTAGCTGCAACCGCCATCATTAGTATCTTCTGTAGCTGCAACCGCCATCATTAGTATCATCTGTAGTCAAATCCGCCATCATTAGTATCATCTGTAGTTACAATTGCCATCATTTGTATCATCTGTAACTGCAACCGCCATCATTAGTATCATCTGTAGCTGCAACCGCCATCATTAGTATCATCTGTAGCTGCAACCGCCATCATTAGTATCATCTGTAACTGCAACCGCAATCATTGGTATCATCTGTAGTCACAACCGCCATCATTAGTATCATCTGTAGTGGCAACCGCCATCATTAGTATCATCTGTAGTCTCAACCGTCATCATCAGTATCATCTGTAGCGGCAACTGCCATCATTAGTATCATCTATAGTCACAACTGCCATCATTAGTATCATCTGTAGTCACAACCGCCATCATTAGTATCATCTGTAGTCACAACCGCCATCATTAGTATCATCTGTAGCTGCAACCGCCATCATTAGTATCATTAGTATAATCTGTAGTCACACCCGCCATCATTAGTATCATCTGTAGTCACAACCGCCATCATTAGTATCATCTGTAACTGCAACCGCCATCATTAGTATCATGTGTAGCTGCAAACGCCATCATTAGTATCATCTGTAACTGCAACCGCCATCATTAGTATGATCTGTAGCTGCAACGGCCATCATTAGTATCATCTGTAGCTGCAACCGCCATCATTAGTATCATTTGTAGTCACAACAGCCATCATTAGTATCATTTGTAACAGCGACCGCCATCATTAATATCATCTGTAGCTGAAACCGCCATCATTACTATCATCTGTAGCTGCAACCGCCATCATTAGTATCATCTGTAGTCACAACCGCCATCAATAGTATCACCTGTAGTCACAACCGCCATCATTATTATCATCTGTAGACACAACCGCCATCATTGGTATCATCTGTAGTCACAATTGCCATCATTAGTATCATCTGTAGCTGTAACCGCCATCATTAGTATCATCTGTAGTCACAACCGCCATCATTAGTATCATCTGTTGCTGCAACCACCATCATTAGTATCATCGTAGTCACAACTGTATCATTACTATCATCTGAAGCTGCAACCACCATCATTAGTATCATCTGTAGCTGCAACCGCCATCATTGGTATCATCTGTAGTCGCAACCGCCATCATTAGTATCATCTGTAGTTACAATTGCCATCAGTAGTGTCAGCTGAAGCTGCAACCGCCATCATTAGTATCATCTGTAGTCACAACTGCCATCATTAGTATCATCAGTAGCTGCAACCGCCATCATTAGTATCATCTGTAGTCTCATCCGCCATCATTAGTATCATCTGTAGTTACAATTGCCATCAGTAGTGTCAGCTGTAGCTGCAACCGCCATCATTAGTATCATCTGTAGCTGCAAACGCCATCATTAGTATCATCTGTAGCTGCAACCGCCATCATTAGTATAATCTGTAACTGTAAACCGCCATCATTGTTGTCCTGGTTTCATCTGTAGTCACAACTGCCATCATTAGTATCATCTGTAGTCACAACCGCCATCATTAGTATCACCTGTAGCTGCAACTGCCATCATTAGTATCATCTGTAGCTGCAACCGCCATCATTGGTATCATCTGTAGTCGCAACCGCCATCATTAGTATCATCTGTAGTTACAATTGCCATCATTAGTGTCAGCTGAAGCTGCAACCGCCATCATTAGTATCATCTGTAGTCACAACTGCCATCATTAGTATCATCAGTAGCTGCAACCGCCATCATTAGTATCATCTGTAGTCTCAACCGCCATCATTAGTATCATCTGTAGTTACAATTGCCATCAGTAGTGTCAGCTGTAGCTGCAACCGCCATCATTAGTATCATCTGTAGCTGCAACCGCCATCATTAGTGTCATCTGTAGCTGCAACCGCCATCATTAGTATAATCTGTAACTGTAAACTGCCATCATTGCTGTCCTGGTTTCATCTGTAGTCACAACCGCCATCATTAGTATCATCTGTAGTCATAACCGCCATCATTAGTATCATCTGTAGTCACAACTGCCATCATTAGTATCATCTGTAGTCACAACCGCCATCATTAGTAACATCTGTAACTGCAACCGCCATCATTAGTATCATCTGTAGCTGTAACCGCCATCATTAGTATCATCTGTAGATGCAACCGCCATCACAACCGCCATCATTAGTATCATCTGTAGCTGCAACCGCCATCATTAGTATCATTTGTAGTCACAACGGCCATCATTAGTATCATTTGTAACTGCGACCGCCGTCATTAATATCATCTGTGGCTGCAACTGCAATCATTAGTATCATCTGTAGCTGCAACCGCCATCATTAGTATCATCTGTATTTACAACCGCCATCAATAGTATCATCTGTAGTCACAACCGCCATCATTAGTATCATCTGTAACTGCAACCGCCATCATTATTATCATCTGTAGTCACAACCGCCATCATTGGTATCATCTGTAGTCACAACCGACATCATTAGTATCATCTGTAGCTGCAACCGCAATCATTAGTATCATCTGTAGTCACAACCACCATCATTAGTATCATCTGTAGCTGCAACCGCCATCAGTAGTATCATCTGTAGTCACAACCGCCATCATTAGTATCATCTGTAGCTGCATCCGCCATCATTAGTATCATCTGTAGCTGCACCCGCCATCATTGGTATCATCTGTAGTCACAACCGCCATCATTAGTATCATCTGTAGCTGCAACCGCCATCATTGGTATCATCTGTAGTCACAACCGCCATCATTAGTATCATCTGTAACTGCAACCGCCATCAGTAGTATCATCTGTAGCTGCAACCACCATCATTAGTATCATCTGTAGCTGCAACTGCCATCATTAGTATCATCTGTAACTGCAACCTGTTACGTTCCTGATGCTCAGAACTAGAAAGATGTTGCGAAGTGAGTCCAGAGCACCAGGACGTGATGCTGAAATAGGGAGGGAACGGAAATAGCCCCTAGCACCCTACCTCCGTTGTTTTACCCGTGTGGTCAGTTCACGCCTGAGTGACTATGGTTTCTTGGGCCCACGGCAGCCGCGTTTAAAGGGCGGATTAGGTCTGCCCAACTCCGATGCCCCCAGGTCTTAGCGTGAGACAAAGCGTGAACCGAGACAGGATAATAACAAGGGGACCTCTAACTAAAGCAAACAGAAGCTAGGGGCTACTAACTACCCTAAAACTAAATTTATGTGCGGCACGCCGCCAAAGGAAAAGAACAACAAAAGATATCACTGTCCACTCCCCCACACGGCACCGCCGAGTTCCGGGGAGGACAGTGAAAAGCGGAAACCTCCGCAAAAACCACCAATACAAAAAGTACCAACAGGACTAAGCGGCCTAGGCCGCAACACACGGCAGAAGCCGCTACTCACGAAACCGGGAGAGAACCCCAACAAACGAGAACCCCCAGATGACTGCAACAGGTTCACTTGAACAGGAAGGATTCCCAGGACCGGCTTCAGAACTCCAGGACTCAGGAGCACAGGGAGCAGGATCGACCAGATACAGCTGACCAGGAACAGATGTTACAAGGCAGGAACAGCATACAGGAAGCTATCACCGGCGTCTGTGCCAGGTAGTGAGGGAGAATATAACAGGGAGCCCTCCAATAGCTGCAGCGAAGCTTAATTAGTAATGTCGTGCAGCTGCCCTGCTGCACGACCAGAGCTAACAGGTGTATTGATTGATAGGAAGCAACGGGGAATGCGGTTCGTCTGTGGCATCCCCGTTTGTAAGGGTCCGGTGGCTACGTGCGCACGGCGTCCCAGCGTTGCCAGGGACCCGGCGGCTCAGCGCACACGGTGTCCTGGCGTTGCCAGGGACCCGGCGGCTCAGCGCGCACGGCGTCCTGGCGTTGCTAGGCGCCGGGCGGGCAGGAAGGGAGGTGCGGCGGCCGTGAGCATCGCTCAGAAGCAGACCGAGCGGCGCCGAGGACCGCAGCACCTAACAGTACCCCCCCCTTGAGGAGGGGTTAAAGAACCCCTAAAGCCGGGTTTCTGAGGAAATTCATGAAAGAATAATCTCTTAAATTTAGGGGCATGTAGATCCTTATCCAGGACCCAAGACCTTTCTTCTGGGCCATAGCCTTTCCAGTGAACCAAAAAAAAAAGCCGGCCCCAAGAAACTTTGGAATCTAAAACCTTCTTCACCAAGAACTCTTGTTGCCCCTGATCATCTACCGGAGGTCTACCCTGGGAAGTCTTCTGAGGGAATCTCCTGGAAGAAAAATACTGCTTCAGAAGGGAACAGTGAAAAGTATTGCCAATTTTGAGTGATTCAGGCAAGCGCAGCCGAAAAGCAACTGGGTTGACCTTCTTAATGATAAGGAACGGTCTAATAAATTTGGGTCCCAATCTAGCCGAGGGTTGTCGGAGATTGATGTTGCGGGTTGACAACCACACCTTATCTCCCACCTTAAAAGTGCATGGGCGTCGGAACCTATCAGAATTTTTTTTTTCTCGGAAGGCAGCCTTCTTAAGGGCAAGGTGCACCTTTTTCCAAATCATACTGAGACGGGAAGTTAAGGTCAACGAGGAGACTGGAAAATGAGGGTAAAAAGAATTGGCTCTAGGATGAAAGCCCAAGACCGAAAAGAATGGGGACTCCTTGGTGGAAGAATGACAAGAGTTATTATAGGCAAACTCGGCCAAAGGAAGAAATTCAGCCCAATCATTCTGAAGTTTGGCCGAATATAGCCGTAAATACTGTTTTAACGACTGATTAACACGTTCAGTTTGTCCGTTAGACTGTGGATGGTACCCAGATGTTAAAGAGAGTTTCATATTTAATGAGGCACAAAATCGTTTCCAGAAACGGGCGATGAATTGCGGTCCCTGATCAGAGACAATATCCCTGGGTAAACCATGGAGCCTGAACACATGGCGGAGAAATAAAACTGCCAACCCTTGAGCAGAGGGTAATCGGGGGAGAGCAATGAAGTGGGCCATCTTACTAAAACGGTCTACTACCACCCAAATGACTCAAAATCCAGCTGAAAGAGGAAGGTCCACCACGAAATCCATGGATATATGTGACCATGGCCTGAGAGGAATGGCTAAAGGTATGAGTTGCCCGACCGGCAACAATCGAGATACCTTGTACTGAGCACAAACCTGACAGGAACGGACAAATTCCCTTACATCTTTAGAAAGATTAGGCCACCACACTGAGCGAGAGATTAACTCTAAGGTCTTAGTGATACCCGGATGACCAGAAACCTTATTATCATGAAACTCAGCTAGAACAGTGCCTCTCAGAAATTCAGGGACGAAGAGACGGTCTGCAGGAGTGACTTTGGGGGCCTGCTGCTGAAGCTGGACTAGCTGTGTAAATAAATCCTGTGTGAGGCCAGCCCGGATGACAGACGATGGAACTATGGGGGTAGTAGCCGGGTGGTTGTTGTGAACCGGAAGAAAACAACGTGACAGGGCATCGGCTTTTGTATTCTTGGAACCGGGCCTGAAGGTGATAATAAACCTGAAACGAGTAAAAAACAACGCCCAACGTGCCTGTCGAGCATTAAGCCGTTTAGCTGACTCAATATACTGCAGGTTCTTGTGATCAGTAAACACCGTAATGGTATGCCTAGCTCCTTCCAGCCAATGCCTCCACTCCTCGAAAGCCCATTTAACTGCCAACAATTCTCGATTACCAACATCATAGTTGGATTCTGCGGAGGAGAATTTCCTGGACATGAAGGCACATGGGTGTAATTCCTGAGACTCCGGGTCTTCCTGAGAAAGGATAGCCCCCACTCCAACCTCTGAGGCATCTACCTCGACAATAAAGGGGAGCTCCGGGTTAGGGTGTCTGAGCACTGGAGCTGAGACAAAGGCCTGCTTTAAGGCCAGAAAGGCAGACTTGGCTTCAGGCGACCAATTGGAAGGGTCCGCTCCTTTTTTAGTCAATGCTACTATAGGAGCAACCAAATCAGAGAAGGTATGAATAAAACGCCTATAGTAATTTGCAAACCCTAAAAAGCGCTGAATTGCTTTTAAGTTCGTGGGTTGTGCCCAATTTAGGATGGCCTGGAGTTTTTTTGGTTCCATGAAAAACCCCTTAGGAGAAATAATATACCCCAGGAAGAACACTTCTGCGATGTGGAAATCACATTTCTCCAGTTTGGCGTATAAATGATTTTCCCGTAACTTCTGAAGGACCAGTCGCACATGGGTAATATGTTGTTCTAAAGACTCGGAGTAAATCAAAATGTCGTCTAAATAAACGACCACAAACTTTCCTAGAAAGTCGCGAAGGACGTCGTTAATGAGATCTTGAAATACAGCAGGAGCATTTGACAGCCCAAACGGCATCACCGGGTATTCATAATGTCCCGACTGTGTGCTGAAAGCCGTCTTCCACTCATCCCCAGATTTAATTCGGATGAGATTGTAAGCCCCTCTAAGATCGATCTTGGAAAAGATAACGGCAGTCCGGAGCTGATCAAATAGTACTGAAATCAGTGGCAAGGGGTAGGTGTTTTTAACAGAGATTTTATTCAAAGCCCGAAAATCAATACATGGTCTGAGCGACCCATCTTGTTTCTCAACAAAAAAGAACCCTGCACTCAATGGAGATTTCGAGGGCCTAATGAAGCCTTTTATTAGGCTCTCCTGTACATAATCATTCATTGCCGTAGTTTCCGGACCAGACAGGGCATATAGTCTCCCCTTAGGTTAAGAGGCACCAGGAACTAAGTCAATAGCGCAGTCATAGGACCGATGAGGAGGCAGAATATCCGCATTACCCTTGGAGAAAACGTCGGCAAAGTCCTGATATTCCAAAGGAATAAGTTCTGGGGTGACTGCCGCAACCCGGACTTGACGGGAAATACATTCCTTAACACAAAAGGGACCCCATCGGGAAATCTCCCCAGACTGCCAATCTATGGTGGGATTATGAAAGGCAAGCCAGGGGTGACCCAGAACTACGGGGACAGCCGGACAATGGGTAAGGTAAAATTCGATTTTCTCTGAATGTAGGGCCCCCACTGTCAGTTGTACTGGAGGTGTGCGGTGAGTGATTACCCCGTTAGAAAGCGGACCACCATCCAAGCCGTGCATGGTGAAACGTTTATCCATAGGTATCTGTGGAACGCCCAAAGCCTGAGCCCAACCAAGATCCATGAAATTTCCCGCAGCTCCACTGTCGACGAAGGCCGACACCAACGAACTGAGGCTACCAAAGGAAATTTTTACAGGAACTAATAAGGAATCATTAGAGGAGATTAACTGCAGACCCAAGTGAACCCCCTCACTATTCACTTGGTCAGAGCGTTTCCCTGCTTATTCGGGCAATTACGTGCGATATGTCCCTTGACACCACAATACAAGCAAAGACCAGAATTTAGCCTTCTGGTTCTTTCCTCTGGGGACAGCCGGGAGAGACCCATTTGCATGGGCTCCTCGACGTCCTCAGGGAAAGTATACACACATGGACTAGGCCTGAAACTAGCTCCTCTTTCAGCCCTCCGCTCCCGGAGACGACGATCAATTTTAATAGCAAGCTCCATGAGTTTGTCTAGAGTCTCTGGAGCGGGGTACTGAAGGAGACTGCCTTTAATAACTTCAGACAAACTGAGGCGAAACTGACTGCGCAGGGCCGGATCATTCCAGCCACAGTCGTTCGACCAACGGCGAAACTCGGTACAATACGCCTCTGCTGGATTTTTCCCTTACTTAAGTGCACGCAGGTGGCTCTCAGCCGACGCTTCTCTATCAGGGTCATCATACAAAAGGCCTAAGGACTTAAAAAAGGCATCTACAGATAGCAAGGCAACATCATTGGCTTTTAGCCCAAAAGCCCAGGTTTGTGGATCGCCTTGTAGTAATGACATCACAATCCCGACCCGTTGAGACTCAGTACCAGAGGATCGGGGCCTTAAACCAAAATAAAGCTTACAAGCTTCCTTGAAATTAAAAAAATCCTTTCGGTTACCCGAAAAACGGTCAGGTAGATGCATCTTTGGTTCTGGAATCATACTAGGGGAGGCTCGCAAAAGATCTTCCTGCGATCTCACCCGAAGAGTAAGATCCTGAACCATCTGAATTAGTTCCTGAATCTGGTTGGCCAAAAGCTGGCTGGGATTCGGTCCTAATACTGCCGGATTCATGAGGCCGAATTTCAAAGCCCACCAAATACAAATAATTTTTTTTTTTTGTGTGTGTGTTTTTGGCCGGTGATAATGTTACGTTCCTGATGCTCAGAACTAGAAAGATGTTGCGAAGTGAGTCCAGAGCACCAGGACGTGACGCTGAAATAGGGAGGGAACGGAAATAGCCCCTAGCACCCTACCTCCGTTGTTTTACCCGTGTGGTCAGTTCACGCCTGAGTGACTATGGTTTCTTGGGCCCACGGCAGCTGCGTTTGAAGGGCGGATTAGGTCTGCCCAACTCCGATGCCCCCAGGTCTTAGCGTGAGACAAAGCGTGAACCGAGACAGGATAATAACAAGGGGACCTCTAACTAAAGCAAACAGAAGCTAGGGGCTACTAACTACCCTAAAACTAAATTTATGTGTGGCACGCCGCCAAAGGAAAAGAACAACAAAAGATATCACTGTCCACTCCCCCACACGGCACCGCCGAGTTCCGGGGAGGACAGTGAAAAGCGGAAACCTCCGCAAAAACCACCAATACAAAAAGTACCAACAGGACTAAGCGGCCTAGGCCGCAACACACGGCAGAAGCCGCTACTCACGAAACCGGGAGAGAACCCCAACAAACGAGAACCCCCAGATGACTGCAACAGGTTCACTTGAACAGGAAGGATTCCCAGGACCGGCTTCAGAACTCCAGGACTCAGGAGCACAGGGAGCAGGATCGACCAGATACAGCTGACCAGGAACAGACGTTACAAGGCAGGAACAGCAGGCTCAGCGCGCACGGCGTCCTGGCGTTGCTAGGCGCCGGGCGGGCAGGAAGGGAGGTGCGGCGGCCGTGAACGTAGCTCGGAAGCAGACCGAGCGGCGCCGCCGACCGCGGCACCTAACACAACCGCCATCATTGGTATCATCTGTAGTAGAGATGAGCGGGTTCGGTTCCTCGGAATCCGAACCCGCCCGAACTTCATTTTTTTTTACACGGGGCCGAGCGACTCGGATCTTCCCGCCTTGCTCGGTTAACCCGAGCGCGCCCGAACGTCATCATCCCGCTGTCGGATTCTCGCGAGGCTCGGATTCTATCGCGAGACTCGGATTCTATATAAGGAGCCGCGCGTCGCCGCCATTTTCACACGTGCATTGAGATTCATAGGGAGAGGACGTGGCTGGCGTCCTCTCCGTTTATAGAGAAGAGAGTGAGACTAGAGTAGAGAGAGATACAGTAGTAATTTTGGGGAGCATTAGGAGGAGTACTACTACTTGCTGAAGTGATAGATAGATAGTGTGACTGTATAATGTATATCTGACTTGTGGGGGAGACACTGACAGTGGGGAGCAGTTAGAGTCTGAGAGCAGGACTCAGGAGTACATATAACGTACAGTGCACACTTTTGCTGCCAGAGTGCCACACTGCCATTGTGACCACACTGACCACCAGTATAATATATATTGTGATTGTCTGCTTAGGAGTACTACTTGCAAGTTGCTGATAGTGTGACCAGTGACCTGACCACCAGTTTAATAATCACCACCAGTTTAATATATATATATATATATATATATATATATATATATATATATATATATAATTGTATATAATATATATATATAATATTGTATACCACCTACCCGTTTTTTTTTTCTTTCTTCTTCTTTATACATACTACTATAGTAGCTTACTGTAGCAGTCTGCGGTGCTGCTGAGCTGACAGTGTCCAGCAGGTCCGTCATCAGTCATTACATAATAAATATATATACCTGTCCGGCTGCAGTACTAGTGATATTATATATATATATATATATATATATATATTAATTTCATCTCATTATCATCCAGTCTATATTAGCAGCAGACACAGTACGGTAGTCCACGGCTGTAGCTACCTCTGTGTCGGCAGTCGCTCGTCCATCCATAATTGTATACCACCTACCCGTGTTTTTTTTCTTTTTCTTTCTTCTTTATACATACTACTATAGTAGCTTACTGTAGCAGTCTGCGGTGCTGCTGAGCTGACAGTGTCCAGCAGGTCCGTCATCAGTCATTACATAATAAATATATCTACCTGTCCGGCTGCAGTACTAGTGTGATATTATATATATATATATATATTGATTTCATCTCATTATCATCCAGTCTATATTAGCAGCAGACACAGTACGGTAGTCCACGGCTGTAGCTACCTCTGTGTCGGCAGTCGCTCGTCCATCCATAATTGTATACCACCTACCCGTGGTTTTTTTTTTTCTTTCTTCTTTATACATACTACTATAGTAGCTTACTGTAGCAGTCTGCGGTGCTGCTGAGCTGACAGTGTCCAGCAGGTCCGTCATCAGTCATTACATAATAAATATATCTACCTGTCCGGCTGCAGTACTAGTGTGATATTATATATATATATTGATTTCATCTCATTATCATCCAGTCTATATTAGCAGCAGACACAGTACGGTAGTCCACGGCTGTGGCTACCTCTGTGTCGGCAGTCGCTCGTCCATCCATAATTGTATACCACCTACCCGTGTTTTTTTTTTTTCTTTCTTCTTTATACATACTACTATAGTAGCTTACTGTAGCAGTCTGCGGTGCTGCTGAGCTGACAGTGTCCAGCAGGTCCGTCATCAGTCATTACATAATAAATATATCTACCTGTCCGGCTGCAGTACTAGTGTGAAATTATATATATATATATTGATTTCATCTCATTATCATCCAGTCTATATTAGCAGCAGACACAGTACGGTAGTCCACGGCTGTAGCTACCTCTGTGTCGGCAGTCGCTCGTCCATCCATAATTGTATACCACCTACCCGTGGTTTTTTTCTTTTTCTTTCTTCTTTATACATACTACTATAGTAGCTTACTGTAGCAGTCTGCGGTGCTGCTGAGCTGACAGTGTCCAGCAGGTCCGTCATCAGTCATTACATAATAAATATATCTACCTGTCCGGCTGCAGTACTAGTGTGATATTATATATATATATATATATTGATTTCATCTCATTATCATCCAGTCTATATTAGCAGCAGACACAGTACGGTAGTCCACGGCTGTAGCTACCTCTGTGTCGGCAGTCGCTCGTCCATCCATAATTGTATACCACCTACCCGTGGTTTTTTTTTTTCTTTCTTCTTTATACATACTACTATAGTAGCTTACTGTAGCAGTCTGCGGTGCTGCTGAGCTGACAGTGTCCAGCAGGTCCGTCATCAGTCATTACATAATAAATATATCTACCTGTCTGGCTGCAGTACTAGTGCGATATTATATATATATATTGATTTCATCTCATTATCATCCAGTCTATATTAGCAGCAGACACAGTACGGTAGTCCACGGCTGTAGCTACCTCTGTGTCGGCAGTCGCTCGTCCATCCATAATTGTATACCACCTACCCGTGTTTTTTTTTTTCTTTCTTCTTTATACATACTACTATAGTAGCTTACTGTAGCAGTCTGCGGTGCTGCTGAGCTGACAGTGTCCAGCAGGTCCGTCATCAGTCATTACATAATAAATATATCTACCTGTCCGGCTGCAGTACTAGTGTGATATTATATATATATATATATTGATTTCATCTCATTATCATCCAGTCTATATTAGCAGCAGACACAGTACGGTAGTCCACGGCTGTAGCTACCTCTGTGTCGGCAGTCGCTCGTCCATCCATAATTGTATACCACCTACCCGTGGTTTTTTTTTTTCTTTCTTCTTTATACATACTACTATAGTAGCTTACTGTAGCAGTCTGCGGTGCTGCTGAGCTGACAGTGTCCAGCAGGTCCGTCATCAGTCATTACATAATAAATATATCTACCTGTCCGGCTGCAGTACTAGTGTGATATTATATATATATATATATATTGATTTCATCTCATTATCATCCAGTCTATATTAGCAGCAGACACAGTACGGTAGTCCACGGCTGTAGCTACCTCTGTGTCGGCAGTCGCTCGTCCATCCATAATTGTATACCACCTACCCGTGTTTTTTTTTTTTTTTTCTTCTTTATACATACTACTATAGTAGCTTACTGTAGCAGTCTGCGGTGCTGCTGAGCTGACAGTGTCCAGCAGGTCCGTCATCAGTCATTACATAATAAATATATACACCTGTCCGGCTGCAGTACTAGTGATATTATATATATATATATATATATTGATTTCATCTCATTATCATCCAGTCTATATTAGCAGCAGACACAGTACGGTAGTCCACGGCTGTAGCTACCTCTGTGTCGGCAGTCGCTCATCCATCCATAAGTATACTAGTATCCATCCATCTCCATTGTTTACCTGAGGTGCCTTTTAGTTGTGCCTATTAAAATATGGAGAACAAAAATGTTGAGGTTCCAAAATTAGGGAAAGATCAAGATCCACTTCCACCTCGTGCTGAAGCTGCTGCCACTAGTCATGGCCGAGACGATGAAATGCCAGCAACGTCGTCTGCCAAGGCCGATGCCCAATGTCATAGTACAGAGCATGTCAAATCCAAAACACCAAATATCAGTAAAAAAAGGACTCAAAAATCTAAAATAAAATTGTTGGAGGAGAAGCGTAAACTTGCCAATATGCCATTTACCACACGGAGTGGCAAGGAACGGCTGAGGCCCTGGCCTATGTTCATGGCTAGTGGTTCAGCTTCACATGAGGATGGAAGCACTCAGCCTCTCGCTAGAAAAATGAAAAGACTCAAGCTGGCAAAAGCACCGCAAAGAACTGTGCGTTCTTCGAAATCCCAAATCCACAAGGAGAGTCCAATTGTGTCGGTTGCGATGCCTGACCTTCCCAACACTGGACGTGAAGAGCATGCGCCTTCCACCATTTGCACGCCCCCTGCAAGTGCTGGAAGGAGCACCCGCAGTCCAGTTCCTGATAGTCAGATTGAAGATGTCAGTGTTGAAGTACACCAGGATGAGGAGGATATGGGTGTTGCTGGCGCTGGGGAGGAAATTGACAAGGAGGATTCTGATGGTGAGGTGGTTTGTTTAAGTCAGGCACCCGGGGAGACACCTGTTGTCCGTGGGAGGAATATGGCCGTTGACATGCCTGGTGAAAATACCAAAAAAATCAGCTCTTCGGTGTGGAAGTATTTCAACAGAAATGCGGACAACATTTGTCAAGCCGTGTGTTGCCTTTGTCAAGCTGTAATAAGTAGGGGTAAGGACGTTAACCACCTCGGAACATCCTCTCTTATACGTCACCTGCAGCGCATTCATAATAAGTCAGTGACAAGTTCAAAAACTTTGGGCGACAGCGGAAGCAGTCCACTGACCAGTAAATCCCTTCCTCTTGTAACCAAGCTCACGCAAACCACCCCACCAAATCCCTCAGTGTCAATTTCCTCCTTCCCCAGGAATGCCAATAGTCCTGCAGGCCATGTCACTGGCAATTCTGACGATTCCTCTCCTGCCTGGGATTCCTCCGATGCATCCTTGCGTGTAACGCCTACTGCTGCTGGCGCTGCTGTTGTTGCTGCTGGGAGTCGATGGTCATCCCAGAGGGGAAATCGTAAGACCACTTTTACTACTTCCACCAAGCAATTGACTGTCCAACAGTCCTTTGCGAGGAAGATGAAATATCACAGCAGTCATCCTGCTGCAAAGCGGATAACTGAGGCCTTGGCATCCTGGGTGGTGAGAAACGTGGTTCCGGTATCCATCATTACTGCAGAGCCAACTAGAGACTTGTTGGAGGTACTGTGTCCCCGGTACCAAATACCATCTAGGTTCCATTTCTCTAGGCAGGCGATACCGAAAATGTACACAGACCTCAGAAAAAGAGTCACCAGTGTCCTAAAAAATGCAGCTGTACCCAATGTCCACTTAACCACGGACATGTGGACAAGTGGAGCAGGGCAGGGTCAGGACTATATGACTGTGACAGCCCACTGGGTAGATGTATGGACTCCCGCCGCAAGAACAGCAGCGGCGGCACCAGTAGCAGCATCTCGCAAACGCCAACTCTTTCCTAGGCAGGCTACGCTTTGTATCACCGGTTTCCAGAATACGCACACAGCTGAAAACCTCTTACGGCAACTGAGGAAGATCATCGCGGAATGGCTTACCCCAATTGGACTCTCCTGTGGATTTGTGGCATCGGACAACGCCAGCAATATTGTGTGTGCATTAAATCTGGGCAAATTCCAGCACGTCCCATGTTTTGCACATACTTTGAATTTGGTGGTGCATAATTTTTTAAAAAACGACAGGGGCGTGCAAGAGATGCTGTCGGTGGCCAGAAGAATTGCGGGACACTTTCGGCGTACAGGCACCACGTACAGAAGACTGGAGCAACACCAAAAATGCCTGAACCTGCCCTGCCATCATCTGAAGCAAGAAGTGGTAACGAGGTGGAATTCAACCCTATATATGCTTCAGAGGTTGGAGGAGCAGCAAAAGGCCATTCAAGCCTATATAATTCAGCACGATATAGGAGGTGGAATGCACCTGTCTCAAGCGCAGTGGAGAATGATTTCAACGTTGTGCAAGGTTCTGCTGCCCTTTGAACTTGCCACACGTGAAGTCAGTTCAGACACTGCCAGCCTGAGTCAGGTCATTCCCCTCATCAGGCTTTTGCAGAAGAAGCTGGAGACATTGAAGGAGGAGCTAACACGGAGCGATTCCGCTAGGCATGTGGGACTTGTGGATGGAGCCCTTAATTCGCTTAACAAGGATTCACGGGTGGTCAATCTGTTGAAATCAGAGCACTACATTTTGGCCACCGTGCTCGATCCTAGATTTAAAGCCTACCTTGGATCTCTCTTTCCGGCAGACACAAGTCTGCTGGGGTTGAAAGACCTGCTGGTGAGAAAATTGTCAAGTCAAGCGGAACGCGACCTGTCAACATCTCCTCCTTCACATTCTCCCGCAACTGGGGGTGCGAGGAAAAGGCTCAGAATTCCGAGCCCACCCGCTGGCGGTAATGCAGGGCAGTCTGGAGCGACTGCTATTGCTGACATCTGGTCCGGACTGAAGGACCTGTCAACGATTACGGACATGTCGTCTACTGTCACTGCATATGATTCTCTCCCCATTGAAAGAATGGTGGAGGATTATATGAGTGACCGCATCCAAGTAGGCACGTCAGACAGTCCGTACTTATACTGGCAGGAAAAAGAGGCAATTTGGAGGCCCTTGCACAAACTGGCTTTATTCTACCTAAGTTGCCCTCCCACAAGTGTGTACTCCGAAAGAGTGTTTAGTGCCGCCGCTCACCTTGTCAGCAATCGGTGTACGAGGTTACTTCCAGAAAATGTGGAGAAGATGATGTTCATTAAAATTAATTATAATCAATTCCTCCGTGGAGACATTGACCAGCAGCAATTGCCTCCACAAAGTACACAGGGAGCTGAGATGGTGGATTCCAGTGGGGACGAATTGATAATCTGTGAGGAGGGGGATGTACACGGTGATATATCGGAGGATGATGATGAGGTGGACATCTTGCCTCTGTAGAGCCAGTTTGTGCAAGGAGAGATTAATTGCTTCTTTTTTGGTGGGGGTCCAAACCAACCCGTCATTTCAGTCACAGTCGTGTGGCAGACCCTGTCACTGAAATGATGGGTTGGTTAAAGTGTGCATGTCCTGTTTATACAACATAAGGGTGGGTGGGAGGGCCCAAGGACAATTCCATCTTGCACCTCTTTTTTCTTTAATTTTTCTTTGCGTCATGTGCTGTTTGGGGAGTGTTTTTTGGGAGGGCCATCCTGCGTGACACTGCAGTGCCACTCCTAGATGGGCCAGGTGTTTGTGTCGGCCACTAGGGTCGCTTAGCTTACTCACACAGCTACCTCATTGCGCCTCTTTTTTTCTTTGCGTCATGTGCTGTTTGGGGAGTGTTTTTTGGAAGGGCCATCCTGCGTGACACTGCAGTGCCACTCCTAGATGGGCCCGGTGTTTGTGTCGGCCACTAGGGTCGCTTATCTTACTCACACAGCTACCTCATTGCGCCTCTTTTTTTCTTTGCGTCATGTGCTGTTTGGGGAGTGTTTTTTGGAAGGGCCATCCTGCGTGACACTGCAGTGCCACTCCTAGATGGGCCCGGTGTTTGTGTCGGCCACTAGGGTCGCTTAGCTTAGTCATCCAGCGACCTCGGTGCAAATTTTAGGACTAAAAATAATATTGTGAGGTGTGAGGTATTCAGAATAGACTGAAAATGAGTGGAAATTATGGTTTTTGAGGTTAATAATACTTTGGGATCAAAATGACCCCCAAATTCTATGATTTAAGCTGTTTTTTAGTGTTTTTTGAAAAAAACACCCGAATCCAAAACACACCCGAATCCGACAAAAAAAATTCGGTGAGGTTTTGCCAAAACGCGGTCGAACCCAAAACACGGCCGCGGAACCGAACCCAAAACCAAAACACAAAACCCGAAAAATTTCAAGTGCACATCTCTAATCTGTAGTCACAACTACCATCATTAGTATCATCTGTAGTCACAATTGCCATCATTAGTATCATCTGTCGCTGCAACCGCCATCATTAGTATCATCTGTAACTGCAACCGCCATCATTAGTATCATCTGTAGTCACAACCACCATCATTAGTATCATCTGTAGTCACAACCGCCATCATTAGTATCATCTGTAGTCACAATTGCCATTATTAGTATCATCTGTAACTGCAACCGCCATCATTAGTATCATCTGTAGCTGCAACCGCCATCATTAGTATCAGCTGTAGCTGCATCGGCCATCATTAGTATCATCTGTAGTCACAACCGCCATCATTAGTAACATCTGTAGTCACAGCCGCCATCATTAGTATCATCTGTAGCTGCAACTGCCATCATTAGTATCATCTGTAGCTGCAACCGCCATCATTAGTATCATCTGTAGCTGCAACCGCCATCATTAGTATCATCTGTAGTCACAACCGCCATCATTAGTATAATCTGTAGTTACAATTACCATCATTAGTATCATCTGTAGCTGCAACCGCCATCATTAGTATCACCTGTAGCTGCAACCGCTATCATTAGTATCATCTGTAGTCACAACCGCCATCATTAATATCATCTGTAGTTACAATTGCCATCATTTGTATCATCTGTAACTGCAACCGCCATCATTAGTATCATCTGTAGCTGCAACCGCCAACATTAGTATCATCTGTAGCTGCAACCGCCATCATTAGTATCATCTGTAATCACAATTGCCATCATTAGTATCATCTGTAGTTACAATTGCCATCATTAGTATTATTATTATTATTATTATTATCTTTTATTTATATGGCGCCACAAGAGTTCCGCAGCACCCAATTACATAGTACATAAATAATCAAACAGGAAAACAGACAGTTGATGACAGTATAGGACAAGTACAAGGTAAATAAACATAGTTACATAAGCAGATGACACTGGAATAAGTAACAGGTGGCAGAAGACTTCTGGAGTTTCATCTGTAGTCACAACCGCCATCATTAGTATCATCTGTAGTCACAACCGCCATCATTAGTATCTTCTGTAGCTGCAACCGCCATCATTAATATCATTAGAATAATCTGTAGTCACAACCGCCATCATTAGTATCATCTGTAGTCACAACCGCCATCATTGGTATCATCTGTAGCTGCAACCGCCATCATTAGTATCATTAGTATAATCTGTAGTCACAACCGCCATCATTAGTATCATCTGTAGTCACAACCGCCATCATTAGTATTATCTGTAACTGCAACCGCCATTATTAGTATCATGTGTAGCTGCAACCGCCAACATTAGTATCAACGGTAACTGCAACCGCCATCATTAGTATGATCAGAAGCTGCAACAGCCATCATTAATATCATCTGTAGCTGCAACCACCATCAGTATCATTTGTAGTCACAACGGCCATCATTAGTATCATTTGTAACTGCGACCGCCATCATTAATATCATCTGTAGCTGAAACCGCCATCATTACTATCATCTGTAGCTGCAACCGCCATCATTAGTATCATCTGTAGTCACAACCGCCATCAATAGTATCATCTGTAGTCACAACCGCCATCATTATTATCATCTGTAGACACAACCGCCATCATTGGTATCATCTGTAGTCACAACTGCCATCATTAGTATCATCTGTAGCTGTAACCGCCATCATTAGTATCATCTGTAGTCACAACCGCCATCATTAGTATCATCTGTAGCTGCAACCACCATCATTAGTATCATCTGTAGTCACAACCGCCATCATTACTATCGTCTGTAGCTGCAACCGCCATCATTAGTATCATCTGTAGCTGCAACCGCCATCATTAGTATCATCTGTAGTCGCAACCGCCATCATTAGTATCATCTGTAGTTACAATTGCCATCATTAGTGTCATCTGTAGCTGCAACCGCCATCATTAGTATCATCTGTAGCTGCAACCGCCATCATTAGTATCATCTGTAGCTGCAACCGCCATCATTAGTATAATCTGTAACTGCAACCGCCATCATTGGTATCATCTGTAGTCACAACTGCCATCATTAGTATCATCTGTAGTCACAACCGCCATCATTAGTATCACCTGTAGCTGCAACCGCCATCATTAGTATCATCTGTAGCTGCAACCGCCATCATTTGTATCATCTGTAACTGCAACCGCCATCATTAGTATCATCTGTAGTCACAACTGCCATCATTAGTATCATCTGTAGTCACAACCGCCATCATTAGTATCATCTGCGACTGCAACCGCCATCATTAGTATCATCTGTAGCTGTAAACGCCATCATTAGTATCATCTGTAACTGCAACCGCCATCATTAGTATGATCTGTAGCTGCAACCGCCATCACAACCACCATCATTAGTATCATCTGTAGCTGCAACCGCCATCATTAGTATCAACTGTAGTCGCAACCTCCATCATTAGTATCATCTGTAGTTACAATTGCCATCATTAGTGTCATCTGTAGCTGCAACCGCCATCATTAGTATCATCTGTAGTCACAACCGCCATCAATAGTATCATCTGTAGTCACAACCGCCATCATTAGTATCATCTCTAACTGCATCTGCCTTCATTATTATCATCTGTAGTCACAACCGCCATCATTGGTATCATCTGTAGTCACAACCGACATCACTAGTATCATCTGTAGCTGCAACCGCCATCATTAGTATCATCTGTAGTTACAACCGCCATCATTAGTATTATCTGTAGTCACAACCGCCATCATTAGTATCATCTGTAGCTGCACCCGCCATCATTAGTATCATTAGTATAATCTGTAGTCACAACCGCCATCATTAGTATCATCTGTAGTCACAACCGCCATCATTAGTATCATCTGTAACTGCAACCGCCATCATTAGTATCATGTGTAGCTGCAACCGCCATCATTAGTATCATCGGTTACTGCAACCGCCATCATTAGTATGATCTGTAGCTGCAACGGCCATCATTAATATCATCTGTAGCTGCAACCACCATCATTAGTATCATTTGTAGTCACAACGGCCATCATTAGTATCATTTGTAACTGCGACCGCCATCATTAATATAATCTGTAGCTGAAACCGCCATCATTACTATCATCTGTAGCTGCAACCGCCATCATTAGTATCATCTGTAGTCACAACCGCCATCAATAGTATCATCTGTAGTCACAACCGCCATCATTATTATCATCTGTAGACACAACCGCCATCATTGGTATCATCTGTAGTCACAATTGCCATCATTAGTATCACCTGTAGCTGTAACCGCCATCATTAGTATCATCTGTAGTCACAACCGCCATCATTAGTATCATCTGTAGCTGCAACCACCATCATTAGTATCATCTGTAGTCACAACCGCCATCATTACTATCATCTGTAGCTGCAACCGCCATCATTAGTATCATCTGTAGCTGCAACCGCCATCATTAGTATCAACTGTAGTCGCAACCGCCATCATTAGTATCATCTATAGTTACAATTGCCATCATTAGTGTCATCTGTAGCTGCAACCGCCATCATTGGTATCATTTGTAGCTGCAACCGCCATCATTAGTATCATCTGTAGCTGCAACCGCCATCATTAGTATAATCTGTAACTGCAACCGCCATCATTGGTATCATCTGTAGTCACAACTTCCATCATTAGTATCATCTGTAGTCACAACCGCCATCATTAGTATCACCTGTAGCTGCAATCGCCATCATTAGTATCATTTGTAGCTGCAACCCCCATCATTGGTATCATCTGTAACTGCAACCGACATCATTAGTATCATCTGTAGTCATAACCGCCATCATTAGTATCATCTGTAGTCACAACTGCCATCATTAGTATCATCTGTAGTCACAACCGCCATCAGTAGTATCATCTGTGACTGCAACCGCCATCATTAGTATCATCTGTAGCTGTAACCGCCATCATTAGTATCATCTTTAACTGCAACCGCCATCATTAGTATGATCTGTAGCTGCAACCGCCATCACAACCACCATCATTAGTATCATCTGTAGCTGCAACCGCCATCATTAGTATCATTTGTAGTCACAACGGCCATCACTAGTATAATTTGTAACTGCGACCGCCATCATTAATATCATCTGTAGCTGCAACCGCCATCATTAGTATCATCTGTAGTCACAA
Source organism: Pseudophryne corroboree (assembly GCF_028390025.1). Classification (NCBI taxonomy): domain Eukaryota; kingdom Metazoa; phylum Chordata; class Amphibia; order Anura; family Myobatrachidae; genus Pseudophryne; species Pseudophryne corroboree. The sequence goes on from NC_086451.1 coordinate 483,696,095, forward strand.
CCGCCATCAATAGTATCATCTGTAGTCACAACCGCCATCATTAGTATCATCTCTAACTGCAACCGCCTTCATTATTATCATCTGTAGTCACAACCGCCATCATTGGTATCATCTGTAGCTGCAACCGCCTTCATTAGTATCATCTGTAGTCACAACCGACATCATTAGTATCATCTGTAGCTGCAACCGCCATCATTAGCATCATCTGTAGTCACAACCGCCATCATTAGTATCATCTGTAGCTGCAACCGCCATCATTAGTATCATCTGTAGTCACAACCGCCATCATTAGTATCATCTGTAGCTGCAACCGCCATCATTAGTATCATCTGTAACTGCAACCGCCATCATTAGTATCATCTGTAGCTGCAACCGCCATCATTAGTATCATCTGTAACTGCAACCGCCATCATTAGTATCATCTGTAGTCACAGCTGCTATCATTAGTATCATATGTAGTCACAACTGCCATCATTAGTATCATCTGTTACTGCTACCGCCATCATTAGTATCATCTGTAACTGCTACCGCCATCATTAGTATCATCTGTAGCTGCAACCGCCATCATTAGTATCATCTGTATCTGCTACCGCCATCATTAGTATCATCTGTAGCTGCAACCGCCATCATTATTATCATCTGTAGCTGCAACTGCCATCATTAGTATCATCTGCAGTCACAACCGCCATCATTAGTATCATCTGTAGTCACAACTGCCATCATTAGTATCATCTGTAGTCACAACTGCCATCATTAGTATCATCTGTAGTCGCAACCGCCATCATTAGTATCATCTGTAACTGCAACCGCCATCATTAGTATCATCTGTAGTCACAGCTGCTATCATTAGTATCATATGTAGTCACAACTGCCATCATTAGTATCATCTGTTACTGCTACCGCCATCATTAGTATCATCTGTAACTGCTACCGCCATCATTAGTATCATCTGTAGCTGCAACCGCCATCATTAGTATCATCTGTATCTGCTACCGCCATCATTAGTATCATCTGTAGCTCAACCGCCATCATTATTATCATCTGTAGCTGCAACTGCCATCATTAGTATCATCTGCAGTCACAACCGCCATCATTAGTATCATCTGTAGTCACAACTGCCATCATTAGTATCATCTGTAGTCACAACCGCCATCATTAGTATCAGCTGTAGCTGCAACCGCCATCATTAGTATCATCTGCAGTCACAATCGCCATCATTATTATCATCTGTAGTCACAACCGCCATCATTAGTATCATCTGTAGACACAACTGCCATCATTAGTATCATCTGTAGCTGCAACCGCCATCATTAGTATCTTCTGTTTCTGCAACCGCAATCATTAGTATGATCTGTAGCTGCAACCGCCATCATTAGTATCATCTGTAGCTGCAACCGCCATGATTATTATCATTTGTAGTCACAACCGCTATCATTAGTATCATCTGTAACTGCAACCGCCACCATTAGTATCATCTATAGTCACAACCACCATCATTAGTATCATCTGTAGTCACAACTGCCATCATTAGTATCATCTGTAACTGCAACCGCCATCATTAGTATCATCTGTAACTGCAACCGCCATCATTAGTATCATCTGTAGCTGCAACCGCCATCATTAGTATTATCTGTAACTGCAACCGCCATCATTAGTATCATCTGTAGTCACAACTGCCATCATTAGTATCATCTGTAGCTGCAACCGCCATCATTAGTATCATCGGTAACTGCAACCGCCATCATTAATATGATCTGTAGCTGCAACCGCCATCATTAGTATCATCTGTAGCTGCAACCGCCATCATTAGTATCATCTGTAGTCACAACTGCCATCATTAGTATCATCTGTAACTGCAACCGCCATCATTAGTATCATCTATAGTCACAACCACCATCATTAGTATCATCTATAGTCACAACCGCCATCATTAGTATCATCTGTAGTCACAACTGCCATCATTAGTATCATCTGTAGCTGCAACCGCCATCATTAGTATCATCTGTAGTCACAACCGCCATCATTAATATCATCTGTAGCTGCAACCGCCATCATTAGTATCATCTGTAGTCACAACCGCCATAATTAGTATCATCTGTAGCTGCAACCGCCATCATTAGTATCATCTGTAGTTACAATTGCCATCATTAGTATCATCTGTAACTGCAACCGCCATAATTAGTATCATCTGTAGCTGCAACCGCCATCATTAGTATCATCTGCAGCTGCAACCGCCATCATTAGTATCATCTGTAGTTACAACTGCCATCATTAGTATCATCTGTAACTGCAACCGCCATCATAAGTATCATCTGTAGCTGCAACCGCCATCATTGGTATCATCTGTAGTCAAAACCGCCATCATTAGTATCATCTGTAGTCACAACTGCCATCATTAGTATCATCTGTAGTCACAACTGCCATCATTAGTATCATCTGTAGCTGCAACCGCCATCATTAGTATCATCTGTAACTGCAACCGCCATCATTAGTATCAACTATAGTCACAACCACCATAATTAGTATCATCTATAGTCACAACCGCCATCATTAGTATCATCTGTAGTCACAACTGCCATCATTAGTATCATCTATAGTCACAACCGCCATCATTGGTATCATCTGTAGTCACAACTGCCATCATTAGTATCATCTGTAGCTGCAACCGCCATCATTAGTATCATCTGTAACTGCAACCGCCATCATTAGTATCAACTATAGTCACAACCACCATCATTAGTATCATCTATAGTCACAACCGCCATCATTGGTATCATCTGTAGTCACAACTGCCATCATTAGTATCATCTGTAGCTGCAACCGCCATCATTAGTATCATCTGTAGTCACAACCGCCATCATTAGTATCATCTGTAGCTGCAACCGCCATCATTAGTATCATCTGTAGTCACAAACGCCATCATTAGTATCATCTGTAGTCACAACCGCCATCATTAGTATCATCTGTAGCTGCAACCGCCATCATTAGTATCATCTGTAGTCACAACCGCCATCATTAGTATCATCTGTAGCTGCAACCGCCATCATTAGTATCATCTGTAGCTGCAACCGCCATCATTGGTATCATCTGTAGCTGCAACTGCCATCATTAGTATCATCTGCAGTCACAACCGCCATCATTAGTATCATCTGTAGTCACAACCGCCATCATTAGTATCATCTGTAGTCACAACTGCTATCATTAGTATCATCTGTAGTCACAACCGCCATCATTAGTATCATCTGTAGCTGCAACCGCCATCATTAGTATCATCTGTAGCTGCAACCGCCATCATTAGTATCATCTGTAGCTGTAACCGCCATCATTAGTATCATCTGTAGTCACAACCGCCATCATTAGTATCATCTGTAGTCACAACTGCTATCATTAGTATCATCTGTAGTCACAACCGCCATCATTAGTATCATCTGTAGCTGCAACCGCCATCATTAGTATCATCTGTAGCTGCAACCGCCATCATTAGTATCATCTGTAGCTGCAACCGCCATCATTAGTATCATCTGTAGCTGCAACCGCCATCATTAGTATCATCTGTAGTCACAACTGCCATCATTAGTATCATCTGTAGTCACAACCGCCATCATTAATATCATCTGTAGCTGCAACTGCCATCATTAGTATCATCTGTAGTCACAACTGCCATCATTAGTATCATCTGTAGTCACAACCGCCATCATTAGTATCATCTGTAGTCACAACCGCCATCATTAGTATCATCTGTAGCTGCAACCGCCATCATTAGTATCATCTGTAACTGCAACCGCCATCATTAGTATCATCTGTAACTGCTACCGCCATCATTAGTATCATCTGTAACTGCTACCGCCATCATTAGTATAATCTGTAGTCACAACTGCCATCATTAGTATCATCTGTAGCTGCAACCGCCATCATTAGTATCATCTGTAGTCACAACCGCCATCATTAATATCATCTGTAGCTGCAACCGCCATCATTAGTATCATCTGTAGTCACAACCGCCATAATTAGTATCATCTGTAGCTGAAACCGCCATCATTAGTATCATCTGTAGTTACAATTGCCATCATTAGTATCATCTGTAACTGCAACCGCCATAATTAGTATCATCTGTAGCTGCAACCGCCATCATTAGTATCATCTGCAGCTGCAACCGCCATCATTAGTATCATCTGTAGTTACAACTGCCATCATTAGTATCATCTGTAACTGCAACCGCCATCATAAGTATCATCTGTAGCTGCAACCGCCCTCATTGGTATCATCTGTAGTCAAAACCGCCATCATTAGTATCATCTGTAGTCACAACTGCCATCATTAGTATCATCTGTAGTCACAACTGCCATCATTAGTATCATCTGTAGCTGCAACCGCCATCATTAGTATCATCTGTAACTGCAACCGCCATCATTAGTATCAACTATAGTCACAACCACCATCATTAGTATCATCTATAGTCACAACCGCCATCATTAGTATCATCTGTAGTCACAACTGCCATCATTAGTATCATCTATAGTCACAACCGCCATCATTGGTATCATCTGTAGTCACAACTGCCATCATTAGTATCATCTGTAGCTGCAACCGCCATCATTAGTATCATCTGTAACTGCAACCGCCATCATTAGTATCAACTATAGTCACAACCACCATCATTAGTATCATCTATAGTCACAACCGCCATCATTGGTATCATCTGTAGTCACAACTGCCATCATTAGTATCATCTGTAGCTGCAACCGCCATCATTAGTATCATCTGTAGTCACAACCGCCATCATTAGTATCATCTGTAGCTGCAACCGCCATCATTAGTATCATCTGTAGTCACAAACGCCATCATTAGTATCATCTGTAGTCACAACCGCCATCATTAGTATCATCTGTAGCTGCAACCGCCATCATTAGTATCATCTGTAGTCACAACCGCCATCATTAGTATCATCTGTAGCTGCAACCGCCATCATTAGTATCATCTGTAGCTGCAACCGCCATCATTGGTATCATCTGTAGCTGCAACTGCCATCATTAGTATCATCTGCAGTCACAACCGCCATCATTAGTATCATCTGTAGTCACAACCGCCATCATTAGTATCATCTGTAGTCACAACTGCTATCATTAGTATCATCTGTAGTCACAACCGCCATCATTAGTATCATCTGTAGCTGCAACCGCCATCATTAGTATCATCTGTAGCTGCAACCGCCATCATTAGTATCATCTGTAGCTGTAACCGCCATCATTAGTATCATCTGTAGTCACAACCGCCATCATTAGTATCATCTGTAGTCACAACTGCTATCATTAGTATCATCTGTAGTCACAACCGCCATCATTAGTATCATCTGTAGCTGCAACCGCCATCATTAGTATCATCTGTAGCTGCAACCGCCATCATTAGTATCATCTGTAGCTGCAACCGCCATCATTAGTATCATCTGTAGCTGCAACCGCCATCATTAGTATCATCTGTAGTCACAACTGCCATCATTAGTATCATCTGTAGTCACAACCGCCATCATTAATATCATCTGTAGCTGCAACTGCCATCATTAGTATCATCTGTAGTCACAACTGCCATCATTAGTATCATCTGTAGTCACAACCGCCATCATTAGTATCATCTGTAGTCACAACCGCCATCATTAGTATCATCTGTAGCTGCAACCGCCATCATTAGTATCATCTGTAACTGCAACCGCCATCATTAGTATCATCTGTAACTGCTACCGCCATCATTAGTATCATCTGTAACTGCTACCGCCATCATTAGTATCATCTGTAGCTGCAACCGCCATCATTAGTATCATCTGTATCTGCTACCGCCATCATTAGTATCATCTGTAGCTGCAACCGCCATCATTATTATCATCTGTAGCTGCAACTGCCATCATTAGTATCATCTGCAGTCACAACCGCCATCATTAGTATCATCTGTAGTCACAACTGCCATCATTAGTATCATCTGTAGTCACAACTGCCATCATTAGTATCATCTGTAACTGCAACCGCCATCATTAGTATCATCTGTAGCTGCAACCGCCATCATTAGTATCAGCTGTAGCTGCAACCGCCATCATTAGTATCTTCTGTTTCTGCAACCGCCATCATTAGTATGATCTGTAGCTGCAACCGCCATCATTAGTATCATCTATAGCTGCAACCGCCATGATTATTATCATTTGTAGTCACAACCGCTATCATTAGTATCATCTGTAACTGCAACCGCCACCATTAGTATCATCTATAGTCACAACCACCATCATTAGTATCATCTGTAGTCACAACTGCCATCATTAGTATCATCTTTAACTGCAACCGCCATCATTAGTATCATCTGGAACTGCAACCGTCATCATTAGTATCATCTGTAGCTGCAACCGACATCATTAGTATCATCTGTAACTGCAACCGCCATCATTAGTATCATCTGTAGTCACAACTGCCATCATTAGTATCATCTGTAGCTGCAACCGCCATCATTAGTATCATCGGTAACTGCAACCGCCATCATTAATATGATCTGTAGCTGCAACCGCCATCAGTAGTATCATCTGTAGCTGCAACCGCCATCATTAGTATCATCTGTAGTCACAACCGCCATCAATAGTATCATCTGTAGTCACAACCGCCATCATTATTATCATCTGTAGACACAACCGCCATCATTGGTATCATCTGTAGTCACAATTGCCATCATTAGTATCATCTGTAGCTGTAACCGCCATCATTAGTATCATCTGTAGTCACAACCGCCATCATTAGTATCATCTGTAGCTGCAACCACCATCATTAGTATCATCTGTAGTCACAACCGCCATCATTACTATCATCTGTAGCTGCAACCGCCATCATTAGTATCATCTGTAGCTGCAACCGCCATCATTATTATCAACTGTAGTCGCAACCGCCATCATTAGTATCATCTGTAGTTACAATTGCCATCATTAGTGTCATCTGTAGCTGCAACCGCCATCATTGGTATCATTTGTAGCTGCAACCGCCATCATTAGTATCATCTGTAGCTGCAACCGCCATCATTAGTATAATCTGTAACTGCAACCGCCATCAATGGTATCATCTGTAGTCACAACTGCCATCATTAGTATCATCTGTAGTCACAACCGCCATCATTAGTATCACCTGTAGCTGCAACCGCCATCATTAGTATCATTTGTAGCTGCAACCGCCATCATTGGTATCATCTGTAACTGCAACCGCCATCATTAGTATCATCTGTAGTTACAACTGCCATCATTAGTATCACCTGTAGCTGCAACCGCCATCATTAGTATCATCTGTAGCTGCAACCGCCATCATTAGTATCATCTGTAGTTACAATTGCCATCATTAGTATCATCTGTAACTGCAACCGCCATAATTAGTATCATCTGTAGCTGCAACCGCCATCATTAGTATCATCTGTAGCTGCAACCGCCATCATTAGTATCATCTGTAGTTACAACTGCCATCATTAGTATCATCTGTAACTGCAACCGCCATCATTAGTATCATCTGTAGCTGCAACCGCCATCATTGGTATCATCTGTAGTCAAAACCGCCATCATTAGTATCATCTGTAGTCACAACTGCCATCATTAGTATCATCTGTAGTCACACCTGCCATCATTAGTATCATCTGTAGCTGCAACCGCCATCATTAGTATCATCTGTAACTGCAACCGCCATCATTAGTATCAACTATAGTCACAACCACCATCATTAGTATCATCTATAGTCACAACCGCCATCATTAGTATCATCTGTAGTCACAACTGCCATCATTAGTATCATCTATAGTCACAACCGCCATCATTGGTATCATCTGTAGTCACAACTGCCATCATTAGTATCATCTGTAGCTGCAACCGCCATCATTAGTATCATCTGTAACTGCAACCGCCATCATTAGTATCAACTATAGTCACAACCACCATCATTAGTATCATCTATAGTCACAACCGCCATCATTGGTATCATCTGTAGTCACAACTGCCATCATTAGTATCATCTGTAGCTGCAACCGCCATCATTAGTATCATCTGTAGTCACAACCGCCATCATTAGTATCATCTGTAGTCACAACCGCCATCATTAGTATCATCTGTAGCTGCAACCGCCATCATTAGTATCATCTGTAGTCACAACCGCCATCATTAGTATCATCTGTAGCTGCAACCGCCATCATTAGTATCATCTGTAGCTGCAACCGCCATCATTGGTATCATCTGTAGTCACAACCGCCATCATTAGTATCATCTGTAGCTGCAACTGCCATCATTAGTATCATCTGCAGTCACAACCGCCATCATTAGTATCATCTGTAGTCACAACCGCCATCATTAGTATCATCTGTAGTCACAACTGCTATCATTAGTATCATCTGTAGTCACAACCGCCATCATTAGTATCATCTGTAGCTGCAACCGCCATCATTAGTATCATCTGTAGCTGCAACCGCCATCATTAGTATCATCTGTAGCTGTAACCGCCATCATTAGTATCATCTGTAGTCACAACCGCCATCATTAGTATCATCTGTAGTCACAACTGCTATCATTAGTATCATCTGTAGTCACAACCGCCATCATTAGTATCATCTGTAGCTGCAACCGCCATCATTAGTATCATCTGTAGCTGCAACCGCCATCATTAGTATCATCTGTAGCTGCAACCGCCATCATTAGTATCATCTGTAGCTGCAACCGCCATCATTAGTATCATCTGTAGTCACAACTGCCATCATTAGTATCATCTGTAGTCACAACCGCCATCATTAATATCATCTGTAGCTGCAACTGCCATCATTAATATCATCTGTAGTCAAAACCGCCATCATTAGTATCATCTGTAGTCACAATTGCCATCATTAGTATCATCTGTAGTCACAACCGCCATCATTAATATCATCTGTAGCTGCAACTGCCATCATTAGTATCATCTGTAGTCACAACCGCCATCATTAGTATCATCTGTAGTCACAATTGCCATCATTAGTATCATCTGTAGCTGCAACCGCCATCATTAGTATCATCTGTAGTCACAACCGCCATCATTGGTATCATCTGTAGTCACAACCGCCATCATTGGTATCATCTGTAGTCACAACTGCCATCATTAGTATCATCTGTAGTCACAACCGCCATCATTGGTATCATCTGTAGTCACAACCGCCATCATTGGTATCATCTGTAGTCACAACCGCCATCATTAGTATCATCTGTAGTCACAACCGCCATCATTAGTATCATCTGTAGTCACAACTGCCATCATTAGTATCATCTGCAGTCACAACCGCCATCATTAGTATCATCTGTAGTCACAACCGCCATCATTAGTATCATCTGTAGCTGCAACCGCCATCATTAGTATCATCTGTAACTGCAACCGCCATCATTAGTATCATCTGTAGCTGCAACCGCCATCATTAGTATCATCTGTATCTGCAACCGCCATCATTAGTATCATCTGTAGTCACAGCTGCTATCATTAGTATCATATGTAGTCACAACTGCCATCATTAGTATCATCTGTAACTGCTACCGCCATCATTAGTATCATCTGTAACTGCTACCGCCATCATTAGTATCATCTGTAGCTGCAACCGCCATCATTAGTATCATCTGTATCTGCTCCTGCCATCATTAGTATCATCTGTAGCTGCAACCGCCATCATTATTATCATCTGTAGCTGCAACTGCCATCATTAGTATCATCTGCAGTCACAACCGCCATCATTAGTATCATCTGTAGTCACAACTGCCATCATTAGTATCATCTGTAGTCACAACTGCCATCATTAGTATCATCTGTAACTGCAACCGCCATCATTAGTATCATCTGTAGCTGCAACCGCCATCATTAGTATCAGCTGTAGCTGCAACCGCCATCATTAGTATCATCTGCAGTCACAATCGCCATCATTATTATCATCTGTAGTCACAACTGCCATCATTAGTATCATCTGTAGACACAACTGCCATCATTAGTATCATCTGTAGCTGCAACCGCCATCATTAGTATCTTCTATTTCTGCAACCGCCATCATTAGTATGATCTGAAGCTGCAACCGCCATCATTAGTATCATCTGTAGCTGCAACCGCCATGATTATTATCATTTGTAGTCACAACCGCTATCATTAGTATCATCTGTAACTGCAACCGCCACCATTAGTATCATCTATAGTCACAACCACCATCATTAGTATCATCTGTAGTCACAACTGCCATCATTAGTATCATCTGTAACTGCAACCGCCATCATTAGTATCATCTGTAACTGCAACCGCCATCATTAGTATCATCTGTAGCTGCAACCGCCATCATTAGTATCATCTGTAACTGCAACCGCCATCATTAGTATCATCTGTAGTCACAACTGCCATCATTAGTATCATCTGTAGCTGCAACCGCCATCATTAGTATCATCAGTAACTGCAACCGCCATCATTAATATGATCTGTAGCTGCAACCGCCATCATTAGTATCATCTGTAGCTGCAACCGCCATCATTAGTATCATCTGTAGTCACAACCGCCATCAATAGTATCATCTGTAGTCTCAACCGCCATCATTATTATCATCTGTAGACACAACCGCCATCATTAGTATCATCTGTAACTGCAACCGCCATCATTAGTATCAACTATAGTCACAACCACCATCATTAGTATCATCTATAGTCACAACCGCCATCATTAGTATCATCTGTAGTCACAACTGCCATCATTAGTATCATCTATAGTCACAACCGCCATCATTGGTATCATCTGTAGTCACAACTGCCATCATTAGTATCATCTGTAGCTGCAACCGCCATCATTAGTATCATCTGTAACTGCAACCGCCATCATTAGTATCAACTATAGTCACAACCACCATCATTAGTATCATCTATAGTCACAACCGCCATCATTGGTATCATCTGTAGTCACAACTGCCATCATTAGTATCATCTGTAGCTGCAACCGCCATCATTAGTATCATCTGTAGTCACAACCGCCATCATTAGTATCATCTGTAGCTGCAACCGCCATCATTAGTATCATCTGTAGTCACAACCGCCATCATTAGTATCATCTGTAGTCACAACCGCCATCATTAGTATCATCTGTAGCTGCAACCGCCATCATTAGTATCATCTGTAGCTGCAACCGCCATCATTAGTATCATCTGTAGCTTCAACCGCCATCATTGGTATCATCTGTAGTCACAACCGCCATCATTAGTATCATCTGTAGCTGCAACTGCCATCATTAGTATCATCTGCAGTCACAACCGCCATCATTAGTATCATCTGTAGTCACAACCGCCATCATTAGTATCATCTGTAGTCACAACTGCTATCATTAGTATCATCTGTGTCACAACCGCCATCATTAGTATCATCTGTAGCTGCAACCGCCATCATTAGTATCATCTGTAGCTGCAACCGCCATCATTAGTATCATCTGTAGCTGTAACCGCCATCATTAGTATCATCTGTAGTCACAACCGCCATCATTAGTATCATCTGTAGTCACAACTGCTATCATTAGTATCATCTGTAGTCACAACCGCCATCATTAGTATCATCTGTAGCTGCAACCGCCATCATTAGTATCATCTGTAGCTGCAACCGCCATCATTAGTATCATCTGTAGCTGCAACCGCCAACATTAGTATCATCTGTAGCTGCAACCGCCATCATTAGTATCATCTGTAGTCACAACTGCCATCATTAGTATCATCTGTAGTCACAACCGCCATCATTAATATCATCTGTAGCTGCAACTGCCATCATTAGTATCATCTGTAGTCACAACCGCCATCATTAGTATCATCTGTAGTCACAACCGCCATCATTAATATCATCTGTAGCTGCAACTGCCATCATTAGTATCATCTGTAGTCACAACCGCCATCATTAGTATCATCTGTAGTCACAACCGCCATCATTAGTATCATCTGTAGCTGCAACCGCCATCATTAGTATCATCTGTAGCTGCAACCGCCATCATTAGTATCATCTGTAGTCACAACTGCCATCATTAGTATCATCTATAGTCACAACCGCCATCATTGGTATCATCTGTAGTCACAACTGCCATCATTAGTATCATCTGTAGCTGCAACCGCCATCATTAGTATCATCTGTAACTGCAACCGCCATCATTAGTATCAACTGTAGTCACAACCACCATCATTAGTATCATCTATAGTCACAACCGCCATCATTGGTATCATCTGTAGTCACAACTGCCATCATTAGTATCATCTGTAGCTGCAACCGCCATCATTAGTATCATCTGTAGTCACAACCGCCATCATTAGTATCATCTGTAGCTGCAACCGCCATCATTAGTATCATCTGTAGTCACAACCGCCATCATTAGTATCATCTGTAGTCACAACCGCCATCATTAGTATCATCTGTAGCTGCAACCGCCATCATTAGTATCATCTGTAGCTGCAACCGCCATCATTAGTATCAGCTGTAGCTGCAACCGCCATCATTGGTATCATCTGTAGTCACAACCGCCATCATTAGTATCATCTGTAGTCACAACCGCCATCATTAGTATCATCTGTAGCTGCAACCGCCATCATTAGTATCATCTGTAGCTGCAACCGCCATCATTAGTATCATCTGTAGCTGCAACCGCCAACATTAGTATCATCTGTAGCTGCAACCGCCATCATTAGTATCATCTGTAGTCACAACTGCCATCATTAGTATCATCTGTAGTCACAACCGCCATCATTAATATCATCTGTAGCTGCAACTGCCATCATTAGTATCATCTGTAGTCACAACCGCCATCATTAGTATCATCTGTAGTCACAACCGCCATCATTAATATCATCTGTAGCTGCAACTGCCATCATTAGTATCATCTGTAGTCACAACCGCCATCATTAGTATCATCTGTAGTCACAACCGCCATCATTAGTATCATCTGTAGTCACAACCGCCATCATTAGTATCATCTGTAGCTGCAACCGCCTTCTTTAGTATCATCTGTAGCTGCAACCGCCATCATTAGTATCATCTGTAGTCACAACTGCCATCATTAGTATCATCTATAGTCACAACCGCCATCATTGGTATCATCTGTAGTCACAACTGCCATCATTAGTATCATCTGTAGCTGCAACCGCCATCATTAGTATCATCTGTAACTGCAACCGCCATCATTAGTATCAACTATAGTCACAACCACCATCATTAGTATCATCTATAGTCACAACCGCCATCATTGGTATCATCTGTAGTCACAACTGCCATCATTAGTATCATCTGTAGCTGCAACCGCCATCATTAGTATCATCTGTAGTCACAACCGCCATCATTAGTATCATCTGTAGCTGCAACCGCCATCAGTAGTATCATCTGTAGTCACAACCGCCATCATTAGTATCATCTGTAGTCACAACCGCCATCATTAGTATCATCTGTAGCTGCAACCGCCATCATTAGTATCATCTGTAGCTGCAACCGCCATCATTAGTATCATCTGTAGCTGCAACCGCCATCATTGGTATCATCTGTAGTCACAACCGCCATCATTAGTATCATCTGTAGCTGCAACTGCCATCATTAGTATCATCTGCAGTCACAACCGCCATCATTAGTATCATCTGTAGTCACAACCGCCATCATTAGTATCATCTGTAGTCACAACTGCTATCATTAGTATCATCTGTGTCACAACCGCCATCATTAGTATCATCTGTAGCTGCAACCGCCATCATTAGTATCATCTGTAGCTGCAACCGCCATCATTAGTATCATCTGTAGCTGTAACCGCCATCATTAGTATCATCTGTAGTCACAACCGCCATCATTAGTATCATCTGTAGTCACAACTGCTATCATTAGTATCATCTGTAGTCACAACCGCCATCATTAGTATCATCTGTAGCTGCAACCGCCATCATTAGTATCATCTGTAGCTGCAACCGCCATCATTAGTATCATCTGTAGCTGCAACCGCCAACATTAGTATCATCTGTAGCTGCAACCGCCATCATTAGTATCATCTGTAGTCACAACTGCCATCATTAGTATCATCTGTAGTCACAACCGCCATCATTAATATCATCTGTAGCTGCAACTGCCATCATTAGTATCATCTGTAGTCACAACCGCCATCATTAGTATCATCTGTAGTCACAGCCGCCATCATTAATATCATCTGTAGCTGCAACTGCCATCATTAGTATCATCTGTAGTCACAACCGCCATCATTAGTATCATCTGTAGTCACAACCGCCATCATTAGTATCATCTGTAGCTGCAACCGCCATCATTAGTATCATCTGTAGCTGCAACCGCCATCATTAGTATCATCTGTAGTCACAACTGCCATCATTAGTATCATCTGTAGTCACAACCGCCATCATTAATATCATCTGTAGCTGCAACTGCCATCATTAGTATCATCTGTAGTCACAACCGCCATCATTAGTATCATCTGTAGTCACAACCGCCATCATTAATATCATCTGTAGCTGCAACTGCCTTCATTAGTATCATCTGTAGTCACAACCGCCATCATTAGTATCATCTGTAGTCACAATTGCCATCATTAGTATCATCTGTAGCTGCAACCGCCATCATTAGTATCATCTGTAGTCACAACTGCCATCATTAGTATTGATAAAGCTAAATATTTATCTTACTTAAAACCCTTTAAGAGGTCTAAGAACACTGTACGCTATTGACGTATGGAATACCGTAAGGGTACGCACGTTGCGTACGATCGCTTAGCCGTAGTCGAGACGCTCAAGCGTCACGTTCGCTCACGGCCAAGAGATCACAGACAGGCACGCTATTGGCTGCCGACTAACGTAATGGTTCGCTATAGCGTAGCGAACGCTCGGGACCACGAGGAGATCACCAGCGGCGCTAACGCTCACAATGTTAAACCTTTATATGTAAACCATGAACAATGTATTATACAGGAAAACCTTAGTGAAAGGGTAGAGTGTAGATGCAACACAGTGTAACCTTATTAACTCAACAGCTGTTCTAGCGTCACCGACGCTCTAAGAATACTTAACACTATAAGAAATACACAAATACCGGGCTAAGGGTCTAACGCCTTATGTGAATGTTATACTTGAAAAAGAATAATACAATACAAGTCATACACTACAATATAACATAGACTAACTAACCAGATAACTACACAGGAAATACAATACAATACAATTACGTTTAAGGAAAATGAGAGAGAAAGAGGAGGAGAGAGAGAGAGAGAGATAGAGAGAGATATGGCTCACAATAACAATAAAGACAATATGATTGCGGAGAAAACTTACGCACAAGGGGAACGATCGCATGCGCCTCGATATCCAGCTCCCGATTATCAGCAATGAGAACCGTTGAAGAGAGTGAGCTGGATATGGTCGGCTTGTCTATTTATGCCCCACACACAATACAATTCAATGGTCCCTACAATCTCATTGTTCATTGGACACAGGAATTCGTCTACGTATTATAACAAAAGGTCATAGGTTGATTCATACAGGTGGGCTGAGACCATTTCCAACTGCTCAGGTGGGTGGGAAACTAGGTTTCCCGCCGCATGGATAAGTAAGTGCAAATAATAATAAATGGACATAAACTTCTTATGTCCATAACTATTCGCACGAGCGATTAATCCGCTCCAAACCAACACCGGAATATTGCTAATTAAATACTCTTCCGATGGATACTAAACACCACTGTATGACCCATGTCTGACCCTTCGTATCAAACAAAGAGGGATCTCTTTGTCCATGAACATGCTATATTAACTAAACTTTCAGAATCTATCAAGGGGACCATGATCTACAAAATACATTATATAGTTAAAATATGTAACGAACGAGTCGCCCGCTAGACGCACATAAACTTTACCGTAAATGCGCACACCGTGCGCCTGCGGGTGCCCGCAGCGGCGAGTATGCGCACGCACGGCAGGGCTCATGAACGTGCAACAGGCACTCGCATGAGGTGCAAATATGGCAGTGTGTAGCGTGATATTTTTCTGACTTTGACAGTCCACCCTTTGGCAGTCAACAATAACTGCCACTTCCTAAAACATTTCAAAACGAGAAAAATATATGTCAGGTGTAAATACATTTCTATGGTTGGGTAGGGGAGGAGAGGAGAAGGTAGGAAAAGGGTATGACCTAGTAAGATAGCAGAAGCATGTGTGTATGAATCCATGTTTGGGGGGTCATGTATCATCGTGCCGTACGTGTTTTAAATCAAGCTTCGAGGTATTGCGAAGTATACATTTGAATTCCTTCTTATCCCGCGGTACGGGTCTGTGGATGGGCTGTCAAACTTTACCGAACTCTTTTCGGATTTTGGTTGCAACAAAATGGGGGAGCACATTTTAGTTGATGATACAAGAATGGGGGAATATGTGATTGCTGATATCTGTGCCTGCATTCCCTATCGACTATGTGTGTCATTACCTGAAGGTTGTAGAGATGAAGATAAAGAACACTTATGGTAAATGCAGTGGTATTCTATGTCAGGTTAATGAACATTTGTCGGTTGAAGTCTTGTTCGGTGTCTGTTGAATGCAGTCTTCTTTGGGCTTTTGCCAAAAGGTGTGGGCAAAAAGCTTTGTCAATGTCCATAGACTTACAAAAGTGTTGGGCTAGCGTAATTTTAAAATTTCTAGGGAAACTGGGGGTCTATGGCATAGTTCATCAAATATCTGTGTATAAGGTTGTCAAAACTTCTTCTTTAATCCATCAGTTGTCTGTATACAGGATCATCAAATTCCTCGTCAAAAGTGGGTCTTTTTACCTTGGAAAAACCGGAAAAACAGGTGAAAGAAACGGACCGTATAATCGCATTTTCATCACATCATTGTTTCTACCGTTGGGTCATAAATCAAATCCATTGGAATTACAATTTCCTCACTGCTTAGACTCATTACCCTGGTACTACGTTTGCACTTCATTAAAGCCTGACCGCATCTAAATATCAAGCCAATCGATATGACAACACCTAAGATACATAGGAGAAACTTCCCTACATCCATTATGACTCCTTGAGCCCATTCTCCTAAACCAGAGAACCAATTTCGCGGGTTCAACCATGACACCCAACCAGTCAGCTCATTACCCACAGCAGCAAGGGTGAGATTGTGTCTCCTGCGAAATTCCCACTTTAATTGGAGAATATCATCCATCTTTTGGTCTATGACCTCGACCGGGTCCTCGGTGCTATTCGTTATATATGTGCAGCATTTCACGCCGTACTGCGTTGCCAGTGTGACACAATATCCACCTGTTACTGCCGTGAGATAATTAAGAACCATTCTATGCTGAACCAGTTCTGTTTTATAAGCTTGAAGTTCTCTTCCAGTATACCTAAACGTGTCATCATACATTTCTGTGATATTGTCTAACAAATTTGCAAGCGCAGATATGTATCTATAGTTCAGCACTCCTCTAGCGGTGCGAGTGAAATCTAACGCGATTAGGACCTGAATCCCGGTGGATTCATGGATCATGTCAGAGGCCGGATGCTCTGTTCTTTCTATCAGGTGCCGTTTAACTACGTGCTCGTAATGAGTGTGAGTATAAGGAGCTTGGGCAACACGGTGTATATCTTTCATTTTGGCATGTGATACAGTCATTACCTCAGGCAGTACTTTTCCAATATAACACAATCCTTCAGAGTTTGGGGCAAGCCACTTATACGCCTTCCTCCCGCATATGAAATATGCATCATCGGGGAGAACATATGGGACGGAGTAGGACATAACCATATTACACATCCTCCATGTGAAATCTCCTACCCCTAATTCTCCCATCTGTCTAGTACACGTATCAGTTTGTACGATATGTGCACAGTATCCTGGTGATACTTCTCCAACTCTCGTAATCCTACTTCCTAGGGTATACCTATATCGGAAAGATTTTTCTCTACTGGCTATGTGGCGTATAAGCTCTGTATCTGTCGGCATTCTATCTGCTCTATATGAAAAGGTCATGGTTTGGTTACTCCATGACACTTCCCAATTTCCCGGCTTTCGGGGATTGGTAATGTTAAAACATATTAGGGATCTATCCACATGATATTGGTGGAGCTTCAAACTAGGAGGACTGGAGATATTAAACCTCCTGTCCACCGGTCTCCCACCCTTTAACTCAAGTACCTCCCCTACCGTTAAAGGAAATGGTACTAGTCCTGATTTGCTATGACCTTGAGGTACTTGAGAGCATACCCAGCAATCTGTTTGATTTAACACACTACCCACTAAGGAGTGATAGTCACTCAAGGGATGCCGGTCCATGTGGATATTAAAACTGGATTGGCATTTCTTGATGCACCCATCCTCAACTACATTGTCACAGAGCCTACAGATACAGTTTTCTTCAGCTAACAATCCTTCACAATTCCTTCTATTGTCAATGCTATCGGATCGTTTTCTGATACTCGCCTTTACTTGTTGGTTAAGTTGTTCTTGGAAAACTACGCCTCCATCTTTGTCATCAGAACCCATTCCAGAACCTCTCTCGACCTCCATGGTACTCTCGCCGGAACAGACTGCTCTGGTCAACATCATGGTCAACAGGAAAATCCGGATCACAGTCTCTTGGGGCAAGTCCATCTTATAGGAGGAAACGGAGGAGAATGAGAAGGGGGGAAAAATAATTTGAGGGAGAGGGGATGGGAAGTGGAGAAAAACAATAAAAGGGAACAGGGAATCGACAACTGCTTTTGATCTTATGATTTTCCGATGCTCAGGTGCCGCCTCAGTCCTCCTGGAACAGACACTCCAGTGATACAACTTCCTCTACCGTCTGTTCCTTATCACGGGACCTCTCTGGATCAGCAACCTTCTTACAGTGGGACGAATGAACCCAAGTCTCTCTCTCGGCAACCTTCAATGCAGTAGTGCTAGTCAATAAGACTTGGTATGGTCCTTCCCATCTGTCAATAAGGCAACCTGAGCGTAGAAAATTCCGTATCATTACATAATCCCCAGGTGCAATGTCATGACAATTACTATCTGGTAACTCAGGAATCACTAACTTCAAATTATCGTTTTGATTCCTTAGCTGTCTACTCATGTTAACCAGGTACTTTACAGTCACTTCATTGTTACACTTCAAATCATCCTGAGGGTTAATCATAACATGCGGTTGTCGACCAAACAAGATTTCAAAGGGAGACAGATTAAGAGGGGACCTGGGAGTGGTTCTGATGCTGTACAGTACAATGGGTAAAGCTTCTGGCCATGTCAATCCTGTTTCTGCCATAACTTTGCTCAGTTTATTTTTAATAGTGCTGTTCACTCTTTCCACCTTCGCACTCGCCTGTGGACGGTATGGAATGTGCAGCTTGCTATCAATTCCCATCAACTTACACATTCCTTGAAATACATCACCTGTAAAATGGGTACCCCTATCACTTTCGATTATTCTAGGGATACCATATCTACATACAAATTCCTGCACAATTTTCTTAGCAGTGAACATAGCGGTATTTGTGGCCGCAGGAAATGCTTCGACCCAATTTGAGAATACATCTATACAAACAAGTACATATTTCAAATTTCGACATGGAGGTAATTGAATAAAGTCAATCTGTATTACCTGGAAAGGGCCGCCTGTAGGTGGGATATGAGATGGTTCTGTTGGTATTGCCTTTCCGATATTCTTTCTCAAGCAGGTAAGGCATGACATTGCTCTCTTACTCGCATGAGATGAAAATCCTGGGGCGCACCAATATGCTCTTACCAACTTGCACATTCCCTCCTTGCCCAGATGAGTCAGCCCGTGTGCTGCCTCAGCTAAACATGGAAGATATGCTCTGGGGGCCACTGGTTTACCTTGTCCATCCGTCCAGAGTCCTGAGGACTCCTGGCCATATCCCTTTGCCTTCCAGACTGCCTTTTCCTGTGTGGAACACAAATTTTGCATTTCACACAACTTCTGTGTGTTGATGGTATTAAATACCATCAATTGTGTGGTGTCTGTCTGTCTGGGTGTACCAGCTGCTAACTTAGCTGCTTCGTCTGCTCGGCTGTTACCAAGTGATACTGGGTCCTGGCTATATGTGTGTGCTTTACACTTGATAACAGCCACTCTGTCGGGTTCCTGTATCGCTGTTAGAAGCCTTTTGATGTGAGCTGCATGCGCTACCGGTGTACCAGCTGCCGTCCTGAAATTTCTAAGGCGCCATAGGGCTCCGAAATCATGGACTACCCCGAATGCGTATCTAGAGTCGGTGTAGATATTGGCTGATTTGCCCTTAGCCAATTCACATGCTCTGGTTAGGGCGACCAGTTCAGCAACCTGGGCTGAGTGAGGTGGGCCTAGCGGTTCAGCTTCTATGGTGCCTTGGTCGTCTACGACTGCGTATCCAGTACACAAGTCTCCCGAGTCTGACTGTCTGTGACAACTACCATCCGTGTAGAAGGTAAGATCTACATCTTCCAGTGGGTTGTCACTGATGTCAGGCCTTGCGGTAAAATTTTGGGTCAAATATTCCATACAATCATGTGTGTCCTCCTTTGTATTAAATTCTCCTTCCCCACCACTCTCATCCTCCACCCTTTGTGCCTGTCCAGGCACACCTGGGAGATATGTTGCAGGATTTAATGCACTGCATCTCCTTATGGTGATGTTTACGGGGGCCATTAGTGCCAATTCCCATCTTGTAAACCGCGCTGATGAGACGTGCCTGGTTTGGGCAGAATTTAACAAGGCTGACACTGCATGTGGTGTATGAATTGTGAGGTTGTGACCTAGCACTACATCTTCGCTTTTCGTTACTAGCAATGCTATCGCAGCAACGCTTCGCAAGCATGTGGGGAGGGATCGCGCTACCGTATCTAGCTGAGCGCTGTAGTATGCTACCGGCCTGCTGGCATCACCATGCTTTTGGGTTAAGACGCCTGCCGCGCAACCAGCACTTTCTGTTCCGTACAGCTCAAAGGGTTTCCCATAGTCTGGCATACCTAATGCTGGCGCCTGCGTTAGGCACTGTTTAAGTCTCTCAAATGCCATTTCGGACTCGTCTGTATGCGAAATCCGATCAGGTTTGTTTGAGGAGACCATCTCCTGCAAAGGTAACGCCAGAATGGAAAATCCTGGGATCCAGTTACGGCAATACCCACACATTCCTAAAAACGTTCTGATCTGTTGCTGGGTTTGTGGCAGAGTCATGTCTCTAATTGCTTGAATTCTATCAGCGGTCAGGTGTCTCAGTCCTTGTGTTAGGCAGTGTCCCAAATATTTTACTTTAGTTTGGCATAATTGTAACTTGTCTTTGGAAACCTTGTGTCCTGTGTCTGAAAGATGAAACAGGAGCTGTTTCGTATCCTTCAGGGATGCTTCCAATGAATCTGAACACAGTAGTAAATCATCCACGTACTGTATCAATATTGATCCACTCTCTGGTTGGAAAGACTGTAAACAATCATGCAAAGCCTGAGAAAATATACTTGGACTATCTATGAAACCTTGTGGTAATCGAGTCCATGTGTATTGGACTCCTCTGTATGTAAATGCAAACAAATATTGGCTGTCAGGGTGCAGAGGTACCGAAAAGAAAGCGGAGCAGAGGTCAATAACAGTGAAAAATTTCGCAGTGGGAGGGATTTGCATAAGGATGACAGCTGGATTTGGCACTATGGGGAACTGACTCTCAACTATTTTGTTAATCCCCCTTAGATCCTGCACTAGCCTGTAACCCCTCCCCCCACTCTTTTTCACAGGGAAGATGGGACTATTGGCAGTGCTGGATGTTCTTACCAGAAAGCCCTGTTGTAGCAAGCGCTCTATTACTGGGTAAACTCCTAACTCCACCTCTGGCTTCAGAGGGTACTGTGGGATTTTTGGAGCTATCCTACCATCTTTTACTTGTACAACTACCGGAGCTACGTTTGCCATTAATCCAGTGTCCTGTCCATCTTTAGTCCAAAGTGACTCTGGTATCTGGGATGTCATTTCTTCTACCTGGGAGGGAGTCCTATTTGTCATAATGGTATGTGTCATTAATTTTGATGGGGAGTCTAACATGTCTCGCACTTCCTGAGCGTGATTCTCAGGTATGTCCAAGAATACACCTTCAGGAGTACAATAAATGACGCACCCCATTTTACACAATAAGTCTCTTCCCAGGAGATTAGTCGGTGCCGATGCAGCCAGCAAAAAGGAATGCTTGGTATGTAAAGGCCCTATTGTAATCTCGGCTGGTTTGCTAACAGATCTCGGCTGGTTTGCTAACAGGGTAATGCTGGACTACTCCCGTTACTCCCATGGCTGGAATTGTCTTACCAGTGGTTCTCATGCCCACTGTCAAATTTATCACTGATTTGGCCGCCCCCATATCTACAAGAAAGTTTAATGATTTACCAGCTACATTAATTGCAATTTCAGGTTCACTTCCAAAACTTGCAATCAATTTTACTGGCTGCAGATTACAGGTATGGCCACACCCCTATTGGGTATGGTGACCTCCCTGAATCCCGCTGGCAGCAACTACCTGTGAAGGGGTTAAATGGGAACTACCAGAGGCTTGCCAGTCTCTGTTCGGGGGGTATCTTTTTGTTTCCCCTGCATGTGGCTCATAACTCCGTTTCTGTGGACCTTGCTCCCAATGTCGTGTGTCGTGTCGTTGTCTAGGGGGTTGATAAGACTTTTGTATGTTTCTCGATTTACAGTCTCGTGCAAAGTGTCCCTCTCTATGACAAGAATAACAGGTTACCACATTTGACTTACCCCCAGGGTTTGGTGATTTATACAAAGGCTGCCTTGTGGTCAGGGCCTGTATACTTACGGCCATTAACTTATCACCTTGTAATTCCCTGTGTCTGGTGATATTCCGATCGTGATCAACAGCTGCCTCTCTCAAAGTAGCCACCGACAGACCTCGCCAACATGGTTGCGTGGTCTGTACCCTTGTCTTTAATGCCTCTTTTAAGCCATCCATTAGTACAGACACTGCTACTTCTCGATGGTTTATGTTTGTTTTAATGTCCTCTATGCCTGTGTATTTAGCCATATCTAGTAATGCCCTGTGAAAATACTCTGCAGCTGTTTCTGACTCCTTTTGTTTAATGGAGAATATCTTGTTCCATTTAACTACAGCTGGGAAATACTCCTTTAACTGTAAACTTATCCTTTTTACATTATCTTTGTTGTACACATCTGTAAGAGGTACATCCTGATCCAATCCACAGTCAGCTAAAAATTGAGCTGAGTCGACATTGGAGGGTAAACAAGCCCTCAGCAATACCTGCCAGTCTTTGTTATTGGGCTCTAAAGTGTTGCCTAGGTCTCTGATGTATTTCTGGATAGCAACTAAGTCTTTCCTAGGGTCAGGGAATTCAGACACTATGGTTCTTAATTCCATTCGGGAAAATGGGCTATACATGGCAATGTTCCTAATGGGAGTGACTCCTGTGGTGTCTGTTTTCCCATTTGGAACAGCTATCACCCTAACAGGATTAAGTCTAGCAACATCATTCTGTGTAGATTCTACAGCCTGTGGTAAAATGGTTTCAGCATAGTGTATGGTGCCGTACTTACCCGTGGATACGACCTCACCTGTCCCTCCGCTAGGGGCCTTTGTTACTAATCTTAAGGGTTGGGCCGTGCCTACTGTAGTTTCTGATATGGTGGCTGCTAGAGAGAGCGCCGATATTGTTGCCGATTCGTCCTCTTGATCACACTCCTGGGGAAAGTTCAAAACAGGGTACAACTTGCACGGGTTAATACTTGCATTGGTTAACTTATTAACATTTACACAGTTGCTAAGTGTTTGTTTGTTGCACCCTAGTGCGTCATTCTCCGCAACCAATTTCTCTCCTGATATGTATGGTGGCGGCGGGGCCGTGGCTATCAGTTTCTTGATAGGGTTAGATCCCGCCGCCTGAGCCAATCCTCTCTGTATTTCACCCTCCTGTTGCCATAACTGCAAATAATCATAATGTTTGATTCGTCTCTTTGTTGATTTAATGAGACATATCCTCCTCCTTAGATTTTGTAACACTTCTGGGCTAAAGCTACCTACTCTTGGGAATTTCTCCCCGTCATGTACAGTCATTCTCTCCCATTCATCACATAAAACCTCTGTGTGTGAACCGCATTTTTCACACATTACGTACCTTGCCGACCCGACTGGTCGGTTTACTGAATCAACCCGAACCGAGGTTGATCGCCCCCTACCTGAACAATTGGCCCCCATACCTGTAGGCGTTGCTTTCTTCAGCCAACCCTTACAAAAACCAGAATGTTCAAGATAGGCTGACGGTGGCGGTTTACCGAGTACCCCACTCACTCGCCCACGCCGACCAATACGACCTACACACTGCCCTAGTGCTGGCGTACTCGACCCAGGGCCCCTATGAACCTTTGTTTACTGGAACATGTGAGTGTGTTCCACAGAGCATTGACCCTTTCCAGTAACTGTTGGTTGTTGGATAATTCCTGAGTGACCAGCGAACTTCCCTTTAGAAAATAAAAAATTACACAAATCACGTCAGAATGTACAAATAGTATTTATGACCCGTTTCGTACACAAATGGTACTGGTCAGATTTAACTAATGCACACAATTACGTGCGGTACAATCGTTCAGCACATAAGCAACTAATCTTATGTGCAGAGCGACCAGTGGAATCGAAAATTGCGGCTGCGAATTCCTTCAGCATGAGCTTTAATGGCCTATATGGGTTCTGCACCAACCCCCTGGGTTGTGCTCTTTTCTCTATTTATAGCGGACTTCCTTGTCTGCTGTACCTGGACCTCCTGGTCTGTTCTGGACCTCCTGGTCTGTGCTACAGTGTGACCTCCTGGTCTGCTATACTCTAATGCTCAGATTCTATGTTTAACAAGGGATGCCTCCCTAGCCACCATGTACGTCACTTACATGCATGTACCCTGCGAGAACTCGACTTCTTGTGGTTCAACCTCAAAAATTGTATAAACTTATATATACAAAACACTCACTCATCACATGTACACTTTTGTTTCTATTTCTATTTCTGCGCAGAAATTTTCTTTCCTTTAGACCAGATGTGTTGTAAATTTGGAGAAGGATCTGTTAGTCTAAATTTCGGACACTAAAATAGATTTGCGCTATTTATCGCGTTGCCACCTTTTCGCCTGTTAAAATAACACTAGCGTGTGATTTGAGTTACGTGGGCGTACCCGGACGCTACGTTGCGTAATATACGCTGCGTGCGTCGGCCTTTGCGTTGCGTGCGCGAGTCTCAGCCTTTTGTTAGAGACACGTGTACACAAAGCAAATATCCACCGTAACACAATTTACACGTTTATCAATGTAGATGATCCTCGATCATCTACCGAACACCACACCAATCTCTCCTTGTCTCTTTAGGTAGAGCTGTGTGCGTGCTTTGCACTTTATCCCTTAATGTATTACTTTTACACTTTAACTATGAAATAGCGACAAATCTCTCTTAGCACGTTTATCAATTATAAAATGGCAAACAGGAGAGTGATATATGAAAATACACGAATAAAAGAAATGCAGATATGCGTGTGTGCGTACGCAAGACAGAAATAAACAGTTTTAAAAGACACTAGCGTGTTGTTCTTACCTCCGGTTCTGGATTCCCTCAGCACCCTTTACTAAGCAAAGCAGACGCTTATCCAGACAGCACTACGAGGAATATGACCTCCCGCCCTTTGCTGATGGATAATGTCTGCTGTAATTACCTAGCAGAGATATGTGAAGGACGGACGAGCCGCCAATTGATAAAGCTAAATATTTATCTTACTTAAAACCCTTTAAGAGGTCTAAGAACACTGTACGCTATTGACGTATGGAATACCGTAAGGGTACGCACGTTGCGTACGATCGCTTAGCCGTAGTCGAGACGCTCAAGCGTCACGTTCGCTCACGGCCAAGAGATCACAGACAGGCACGCTATTGGCTGCCGACTAACGTAATGGTTCGCTATAGCGTAGCGAACGCTCGGGACCACGAGGAGATCACCAGCGGCGCTAACGCTCACAATGTTAAACCTTTATATGTAAACCATGAACAATGTATTATACAGGAAAACCTTAGTGAAAGGGTAGAGTGTAGATGCAACACAGTGTAACCTTATTAACTCAACAGCTGTTCTAGCGTCACCGACGCTCTAAGAATACTTAACACTATAAGAAATACACAAATACCGGGCTAAGGGTCTAACGCCTTATGTGAATGTTATACTTGAAAAAGAATAATACAATACAAGTCATACACTACTATATAACATAGACTAACTAACCAGATAACTACACAGGAAATACAATACAATACAATTACGTTTAAGGAAAATGAGAGAGAAAGAGGAGGAGAGAGAGAGAGAGAGATAGAGAGAGATATGGCTCACAATAACAATAAAGACAATATGATTGCGGAGAAAACTTACGCACAAGGGGAACGATCGCATGCGCCTCGATATCCAGCTCCCGATTATCAGCAATGAGAACCGTTGAAGAGAGTGAGCTGGATATGGTCGGCTTGTCTATTTATGCCCCACACACAATACAATTCAATGGTCCCTACAATCTCATTGTTCATTGGACACAGGAATTCGTCTTCGTATTATAACAAAAGGTCATAGGTTGATTCATACAGGTGGGCTGAGACCATTTCCAACTGCTCAGGTGGGTGGGAAACTAGGTTTCCCGCCGCATGGATAAGTAAGTGCAAATAATAGTAAATGGACATAAACTTCTTATGTCCATAACTATTCGCACGAGCGATTAATCCGCTCCAAACCAACACCGGAATATTGCTAATTAAATACTCTTCCGATGGATACTAAACACCACTGTATGACCCATGTCTGACCCTTCATATCAAACAAAGAGGGATCTCTTTGTCCATGAACATGCTATATTAACTAAACTTTCAGAATCTATCAAGGGGACCATGATCTACAAAATACATTATATAGTTAAAATATGTAACGAACGAGTCGCCCGCAAGACGCACATAAACTTTACCGTAAATGCGCACACCGTGCGCCTGCGGGTGCCCGCAGCGGCGAGTATGCGCACGCACGGCAGGGCTCATGAACGTGCAACAGGCACTCGCATGAGGTGCAAATATGGCAGTGTGTAGCGTGATATTTTTCTGACTTTGACAGTATCATCTGTAGTCACAACCGCCATCATTGGTATCATCTGTAGTCACAACCGCCATCATTGGTATCATCTGTAGTCACAACCGCCATCATTAGTATCATCTGTAGTCACTACCGCCATCATTAGTATCATCTGTAGTCACAACTGCCATCATTAGTATCATCTGTAGTCACAACCGCCATCATTAGTATCATCTGTAGTCACAACCGCCATCATTAGTATCATCTGTAGCTGCAACCGCCATCATTAGTATCATCTGTAACTGCAACCGCCATCATTAGTATCATCTGTAGTCACAGCTGCTATCATTAGTACCATATGTAGTCACAACTGCCATCATTAGTATCATCTGTAACTGCTTCCGCCATCATTAGTATCATCTGTAACTGCTACCGCCATCATTAGTATCATCTGTAGCTGCAACCGCCATCATTAGTATCATCTGTATCTGCTACCGCCATCATTAGTATCATCTGTAGCTGCAACCGCCATCATTATTATCATCTGTAGCTGCAACTGCCATAATTAGTATCATCTGCAGTCACAACCGCCATCATTAGTATCATCTGTAGTCACAACTGCCATCATTAGTATCATCTGTAGTCACAACTGCCATCATTAGTATCATCTGTAACTGCAACCGCCATCATTAGTATCATCTGTAGCTGCAACCGCCATCATTAGTATCAGCTGTAGCTGCAACCGCCATCATTAGTATCATCTGCAGTCACAATCGCCATCATTATTATCATCTGTAGTCACAACCGCCATCATTAGTATCATCTGTAGACACAACTGCCATCATTAGTATCATCTGTAGCTGCAACCGCCATCATTAGTATCTTCTGTTTCTGCAACCGCCATCATTAGTATGATCTGTAGCTGCAACCGCCATCATTAGTATCATCTGTAGCTGCAACCGCCATGATTATTATCATTTGTAGTCACAACCGCTATCATTAGTATCATCTGTAACTGCAACCGCCACCATTAGTATCATCTATAGTCACAACCACCATCATTAGTATCATCTGTAGTCACAACTGCCATCATTAGTATCATCTGTAACTGCAACCGCCATCATTAGTATCATCTGTAACTGCAACCGCCATCATTAGTATCATCTGTAGCTGCAACCGCCATCATTAGTATCATCTGTAACTGCAACCGCCATCATTAGTATCATCTGTAGTCACAACTGCCATCATTAGTATCATCTGTAGCTGCAACCGCCATCATTAGTATCATCGGTAACTGCAACCGCCATCATTAATATGATCTGTAGCTGCAACCGCCATCATTAGTATCATCTGTAGCTGCAACCGCCATCATTAGTATCATCTGTAGTCACAACTGCCATCATTAGTATCATCTGTAACTGCAACCGCCATCATTAGTATCATCTATAGTCACAACCACCATCATTAGTATCATCTATAGTCACAACCGCCATCATTAGTATCATCTGTAGTCACAACTGCCATCATTAGTATCATCTGTAGCTGCAACCGCCATCATTAGTATCATCTGTAGTCACAACCGCCATCATTAATATCATCTGTAGCTGCAACCGCCATCATTAGTATCATCTGTAGTCACAACCGCCATAATTAGTATCATCTGTAGCTGCAACCGCCATCATTAGTATCATCTGTAGTCACAACTGCCATCATTAGTATCATCTGTAGTCACAACCGCCATCATTAATATAATCTGTAGCTGCAACCGCCATCATTAGTATCATCTGTAGTCACAACCGCCATAATTAGTATCATCTGTAGCTGCAACCGCCATCATTAGTATCATCTGTAGTCACAACTGCCATCATTAGTATCATCTGTAACTGCAACCGCCATCATTAGTATCATCTATAGTCACAACCACCATCATTAGTATCATCTATAGTCACAACCGCCATCATTAGTATCATCTGTAGTCACAACTGCCATCATTAGTATCATCTGTAGCTGCAACCGCCATCATTAGTATCATCTGTAGTCACAACCGCCATCATTAATATCATCTGTAGCTGCAACCGCCATCATTAGTATCATTTGTAGTCACAACCGCCATAATTAGTATCATCTGTAGCTGCAACCGCCATCATTAGTATCATCTGTAGTTACAATTGCCATCATTAGTATCATCTGTAACTGCAACCGCCATAATTAGTATCATCTGTAGCTGCAACCGCCATCATTAGTATCATCTGTAGCTGCAACCGCCATCATTAGTATCATCTGTAGTTACAACTGCCATCATTAGTATCATCTGTAACTGCAACCGCCATCATTAGTATCATCTGTAGCTGCAACCGCCATCATTGGTATCATCTGTAGTCACAACCGCCATCATTAGTATCATCTGTAGTCACAACTGCCATCATTAGTATCATCTGTAGTCACAACTGCCATCATTAGTATCATCTGTAGCTGCAACCGCCATCATTAGTATCATCTGTAACTGCAACCGCCATCATTAGTATCAACTATTGTCACAACCACCATCATTAGTATCATCTATAGTCACAACCGCCATCATTAGTATCATCTGTAGTCACAACTGCCATCATTGGTATCATCTATAGTCACAACCGCCATCATTGGTATCATCTGTAGTCACAACTGCCATCACTAGTATCACCTGTAGCTGCAACCGCCATCATTAGTATCATCTGTAACTGCAACCACCATCATTAGTATCAACTATAGTCACAACCACCATCATTAGTATCATCTATAGTCACAACAGCCATCATTGGTATCATCTGTAGTCACAACTGCCATCATTAGTATCATCTGTAGCTGCAACCGCCATCATTAGTATCATCTGTAGTCACAACCGCCATCATTAGTATCATCTGTAGCTGCAACCGCCATCATTAGTATCATCTGTAGTCACAACCGCCATCATTAGTATCATCTGTAGTCACAACCGCCATCATTAGTATCATCTGTAGCTGCAACCGCCATCATTAGTATCATCTGTAGTCACAACCGCCATCATTAGTATCATCTGTAGCTGCAACCGCCATCATTAGTATCATCTGTAGCTGCAACCGCCATCATTGGTATCATCTGTAGTCACAACCGCCATCATTAATATCATCTGTAGCTGCAACTGCCATCATTAGTATCATCTGCAGTCACAACCGCCATCATTAGTATCATCTGTAGTCACAACCGCCATCATTAGTATCATCTGTAGTCACAACTGCTATCATTAGTATCATCTGTAGTCACAACCGCCATCATTAGTATCATCTGTAGCTGCAACCGCCATCATTAGTATCATCTGTAGCTGCAACCGCCATCATTAGTATCATCTGTAGCTGTAACCGCCATCATTAGTATCATCTGTAGTCACAACCGCCATCATTAGTATCATCTGTAGTCACAACTGCTATCATTAGTATCATCTGTAGTCACAACCGCCATCATTAGTATCATCATCTGTAGCTGCAACCGCCATCATTAGTATCATCTGTAGCTGCAACCGCCATCATTAGTATCATCTGTAGCTGCAACCGCCATCATTAGTATCATCTGTAGCTGCAACCGCCATCATTAGTATCATCTGTAGTCACAACTGCCATCATTAGTATCATCTGTAGTCACAACCGCCATCATTAATATCATCTGTAGCTGCAATTGCCATCATTAGTATCATCTGTAGTCACAACCGCCATCATTAGTATCATCTGTAGTCACAATTGCCATCATTAGTATCATCTGTAGTCACAACCGCCATCATTAATATCATCTGTAGCTGCAACTGTCATCATTAGTATCATCTGTAGTCACAACCGCCATCATTAGTATCATCTGTAGTCACAACGGCCATCATTAGTATCATCTGTAGTCACAATTGCCATCATTAATATCATCTGTAGCTGCAACTGCCATCATTAGTATCATCTGTAGTCACAACCGCCATCATTAGTATCATCTGTAGTCACAATTGCCATCATTAGTATCATCTGTAGCTGCAACCGCCATCATTAGTATCATCTGTAGTCACAACCGCCATCATTAGTATCATCTGTAGCTGCAACCGCCATCATTAGTATCATCTGTAGCTGCAACCGCCATCATTGGTATCATCTGTAGTCACAACCGCCATCATTAATATCATCTGTAGCTGCAACTGCCATCATTAGTATCATCTGCAGTCACAACCGCCATCATTAGTATCATCTGTAGTCACAACCGCCATCATTAGTATCATCTGTTGTCACAACTGCTATCATTAGTATCATCTGTAGTCACAACCGCCATCATTAGTATCATCTGTAGCTGCAACCGCCATCATTAGTATCATCTGTAGCTGCAACCGCCATCATTAGTATCATCTGTAGCTGTAACCGCCATCATTAGTATCATCTGTAGTCACAACCGCCATCATTAGTATCATCTGTAGTCACAACTGCTATCATTAGTATCATCTGTAGTCACAACCGCCATCATTAGTATCATCATCTGTAGCTGCAACCGCCATCATTAGTATCATCTGTAGCTGCAACCGCCATCATTAGTATCATCTGTAGCTGCAACCGCCATCATTAGTATCATCTGTAGCTGCAACCGCCATCATTAGTATCATCTGTAGTCACAACTGCCATCATTAGTATCATCTGTAGTCACAACCGCCATCATTAATATCATCTGTAGCTGCAATTGCCATCATTAGTATCATCTGTAGTCACAACCGCCATCATTAGTATCATCTGTAGTCACAATTGCCATCATTAGTATCATCTGTAGTCACAACCGCCATCATTAATATCTTCTGTAGCTGCAACTGCCATCATTAGTATCATCTGTAGTCACAACCGCCATCATTAGTATCATCTGTAGTCACAACGGCCATCATTAGTATCATCTGTAGTCACAATTGCCATCATTAGTATCATCTGTAGTCACAACCGCCATCATTAATATCATCTGTAGCTGCAACTGCCATCATTAGTATCATCTGTAGTCACAACCGCCATCATTAGTATCATCTGTAGTCACAATTGCCATCATTAGTATCATCTGTAGCTGCAACCGCCATCATTAGTATCATCTGTAGTCACAACTGCCATCATTAGTATCATCTGTAGTCACAACCGCCATCATTGGTATCATCTGTAGTCACAACCGCCATCATTGGTATCATCTGTAGTCACAACCGCCATCATTATTATCATCTGTAGTCACAACCGCCATCATTAGTATCATCTGTAGTCACAACCGCCATCATTAGTATCATCTGTAGTCACAATCGCCATCATTGGTATCATCTGTAGTCACAACCGCCATCATTGGTATCATCTGTAGTCACAACCGCCATCATTGGTATCATCTGTAGTCACAACCGCCATCATTGGTATCATCTGTAGTCACAACCGCCATCATTAGTATCATCTGTAGTCACAACTGCCATCATTAGTATCATCTGTAGTCACAACCGCCATCATTGGTATCATCTGTAGTCACAACCGCCATCATTGGTATCATCTGTAGTCACAACCGCCATCATTGGTATCATCTGTAGTCACAACCGCCATCATTGGTATCATCTGTAGTCACAACCGCCATCATTGGTATCATCTGTAGTCACAACCACCATCATTAGTATCATCTGTAGTCACAATTGCCATCATTAGTATCATCTGTAGCTGCAACCGAAATGGCCTCAGTGCGCATGCGTGAGCTTTCATTATGATTGACAGACGGCAGGTATTCAGGGGCGGTAATGCAGGGAGTGAAGCAAGAAATGCAGGCATGTCATGGATGTTTTCGGGGATGGACGAAGATGTTGCCTGCACTTCCAGCAATTCGAAACATGGCATTGGTGCGCCTGCTTACGAGACCAGGCTGCGCAGGCAGGTGTCAACCTCTATTTGAAGTTTTTGCAATGCGATTGCAATTTAATTGCGCTCACATGCTGGGCGGCCCCCAGCATGCGATTTTAGTGGTGGCCCTTTTTTCTATTTTAGCAAATACTGCGACTGACTCTGAATTCTACAGAGCTGCTCATTACTTTTGCTGTTGCGTTACTGAAACCGCAGTCACTCTGAATCATGAACGTAAGAAGACACCACCCATATGCAGAGATGTACGCGCCTGTATGACCATCCTGCCCCTGACCTAACGCTCTGATAGCCCTCATCCCTACCAGTGCACACTTACTCCCGCCGGGTCCGTGCTGAACACAGATGAACATGATGTGTATCCGGGGTGAAGCGAGGGGACAGCTCTGGCCCCTGGACATTACCCCCAGGCAGATGAGGTTGGTACCCACAGAGAGCACTAGAGGCTGTTGGCACCCTATCTATACTTGTCTGTTGCCCTGACGTTCTGGATATGTGGCTGAGAGGCTCCTGCCCTTAGCGGAACAACGGGAATCATGGGTGGAATTGAATTTTCCTGGGATCTTCCGTTCTGCAGAATGGGTTCCCGATTATTTGGATTGTTAAATGTGTAGCAGAAGCAAGCCAAAGGTCTACCAGACAGTGGTGTTACCATGTGGAGCGATAGGGACCCAAAAGCACACATACAGATGGAGCCTCGCTCATGTAGCCTTCTCTGCTGCACCTAGGCGCACCAAGGCTTATGCTAATAGTCTATTGTTCTCAGCTGCAATACAATACAGAGAGAACAATACAGCAGGGGATTAAGTCATCACAGCAGGGGATTAAGTCTGACTGCCCTGGCTCAATTACTCCTTATAAAGGGATAGATGAGCAGGGCTCCATCTGTATGGGGGCTGTAGTGCTGCAGTTCTGAAGCCCTATGGAAACTATTGTAATTCTTTGAGCCAACACTGGGGAGAGCAGCTCAGTTACAATGGGTGGAAGGGTTGACCATTGACATCTCTCAACTATTGGCTAGAAACCTTCAATGGTTTGATTTTGTGCATGCACAGGTGGCCCTCACCACCACCAATGTCCACACTCTGTGGCATTCCATCGATGGCAGATATTCCGTGGTTGCTAATCATCGATGGTCCATGGCCAATCTCTACTGGAGGGCTCTTTTTAGAAAATCACATATAGTAACGGGGGCACTCACTGCATTGTCCCTGGGCACCGTATAACCTACAGCTGCACGTGGTACCGCAATACAGTATTTTACATCAAGTCTTCCAGATCAGCGGCTGAGATATTTTGGGACGCACGGAATGATGTGATCTGAATATGCATATTTCATTAAGAAAATACATATTCAAATCTCTAAACTGCCAAAATGGTCGTTGGGAACCTGCAGCAATTTGCTGGGTTTGTGATAAGCTTTCTTCAAATTGTCAATTTACGAAGCTATTTGTTGGCCTTTTCGGCGATTTAAAAGACTGATCCAGACTTCAGTGTCACAGTTGTCCTCTTACTGGCATCTTAATTAGTATTCTTTATTAACAAAAGTATCTCTGAGGCAATCTCCTCGGGCATTGTCACACCTAGAAGGTGATAATTGTGACAGAGGCTGCAAAAATAGATTCATTTCATAAATAAGGTGATCACACGATGGAGGAACGGCCCAACCTTCTCTGTCACGAGGGAGTGACGTTCAGTCTGCAAAGGCAAAGATTCATCTGTCACAATATTTAACCAGATTGTTGCTACAGTTGTCTCATCTGGACATTAGTTACTACAAATGACAAATGTTAATCGTGCAGTTTATAACACTCTACATGAGCAGAGTCTGATGAATAGGACGTATTCGCCAAATCATAAATCCTCAGCTAACTACAGTACCTACAGCAGAGAAAGGGACATAGGACATATATACAATATATATATAGAGAGAGAAAGAGAGAGAGAGAGAGAGAGAGAGAGAGAGAGAGTCCATCAAAAGTTCCCAGGGGTTCTGCTTTTATATACATATTAGAGATGAGTGGTTCGGATTACCTTAAATCCGAATGCTTCCAAACTTCCGGTGACTTGGCGCCACTTCACTTTGATCTGAGGCACGCTGCTGTGTGCTGCGCTGTACTCTGCTGGTCAAAATGGCTGTTTTCTGTCCAGACCCAACAAGTGGCTGTGCTCTGTAGAGTGTATACAAGGTATGCTGCAGTGTGCTCTGCTGTACTCTCCATCCAAAGAATAGTGTGGGTTATTTTCATTACAGCATACAAACAGGCATGTCACATAATCCCTTTGAGAACTGGAAGGAAGAAAAGGCAATTTGAAGTCCCTTGTACAAACTGGCACCCTCTATTGTGCACTTAGAAAGAGTTTGCAGTACAGCCAGAAAGCTTGTTCAATCAGCGTAGGAGGATATTTCCTTAAAATGTGGAAAAGGTGATGTTCATCAAAATGAACTAAAAACTCCACGAGGAAGACCTTAATTACCTCAAAGTGCAGGGCTTCTGTAATGGTGGATGCAAACGGGGATGAGTGAATATTGTGTGAGGATGAGGATAGTAGTGACAATGACATCTTGCCACTGCAGAGCTGTTAGCTTAGCTGCCTTAAGCCCACTGGTAGATTGTTTTGTGGGGGCCAAACAAACCAAGCACTTCAGCGACAAAAGTGGCAGTCCCTGTTGCTGAAGTGCTATGTTTGTTAAACTGTGCATGTCCTTTTTAATACCCAAAATAAGGGTGGGTGGAGGCCCAAGGACAATTCCATTTTGCACCAGTTTTCATTTTTGCCACTGCTGTGTGGCAATGTTTCTTAGATGTGCTATAAACTGCTGCGTGTTTGTGCCCGGCTTATCTTAGTAACCAGCCAGCTAGCTGCAGCCTTTGGCCTAAACTGGATGAAAACAATATTGTGAGGTGGTCTAAACTGACTGTAAATGGGTAAAAATTGATGTTATTGAGTTTAATAATACGCTAGGAACAAATCAAAACAAAATTATGTAATTTTTAGAGATGAGCGCCGGAAATTTTTCGGGTTTTGTGTTTTGGTTTTGGGTTCGGTTCCGCGGCCGTGTTTTGGGTTCGACCGCGTTTTGGCAAAACCTCACCGAATTTTTTTTGTCGGATTCGGGTGTGTTTTGGATTCGGGTGTTTTTTTAAAAAAAACCCTAAAAAACAGCTTAAATCATAGAATTTGGGGGTAATTTTGATCCCAAAGTATTATTAACCTCAAAAAACATAATTTACACTCATTTTCAGCCTATTCTGAACACATCACACCTCACAATATTATTTTTAGTCCTAAAATTTGCACCGAGGTCGCTGTGTGAGTAAGATAAGCGACCCTAGTGGCCGACACAAACACCGGGCCCATCTAGGAGTGGCACTGCAGTGTCACGCAGGATGGCCCTTCCAAAAAACCCTCCCCAAACAGCACATGACGCAAAGAAAAAAAGAGGCGCAATGAGGTAGCTGACTGTGTGAGTAAGATTAGCGACCCTAGTGGCCGACACAAACACCGGGCACATCTAGGAGTGGCACTGCAGTGTCACGCAGGATGTCCCTTCCAAAAAACCCTCCCCAAACAGCACATGACGCAAAGAAAAAAAGAGGCGCAATGAGGTAGCTGTGTGAGTAAGATTAGCGACCCTAGTGGCCGACACAAACACCGGGCCCATCTAGGAGTGGCACTGCAGTGTCACGCAGGATGTCCCTTCCAAAAAACCCTCCCCAATCAGCACATGATGCAAAGAAAAAGAAAAGAAAAAAGAGGTGCAAGATGGAATTATCCTTGGGCCCTCCCACCCACCCTTATGTTGTATAAACAAAACAGGACATGCACACTTTAACCAACCCATCATTTCAGTGACAGGGTCTGCCACACGACTGTGACTGATATGACGGGTTGGTTTGGACCCCCCCCAAAAAAGAAGCAATTAATCTCTCCTTGCACAAACTGGCTCTACAGAGGCAAGATGTCCACCTCATCTTCACCCTCCGATATATCACCGTGTACATCCCCCTCCTCACAGATTATCAATTCGTCCCCACTGGAATCCACCATCTCAGCTCCCTGTGTACTTTGTGGAGGCAATTGCTGCTGGTCAATGTCTCCGCGGAGGAATTGATTATAATTCATTTTAATGAACATCATCTTCTCCACATTTTCTGGATGTAACCTCGTACGCCGATTGCTGACAAGGTGAGCGGCGGCACTAAACACTCTTTCGGAGTACACACTTGTGGGAGGGCAACTTAGGTAGAATAAAGCCAGTTTGTGCAAGGGCCTCCAAATTGCCTCTTTTTCCTGCCAGTATAAGTACGGACTGTGTGACGTGCCTACTTGGATGCGGTCACTCATATAATCCTCCACCATTCTATCAATGTTGAGAGAATCATATGCAGTGACAGTAGACGACATGTCCGTAATCGTTGTCAGGTCCTTCAGTCCGGACCAGATGTCAGCATCAGCAGTCGCTCCAGACTGCCCTGCATCACCGCCAGCGGGTGGGCTCGGAATTCTGAGCCTTTTCCTCGCACCCCCAGTTGCGGGAGAATGTGAAGGAGGAGATGTTGACAGGTCGCGTTCCGCTTGACTTGACAATTTTGTCACCAGCAGGTCTTTCAACCCCAGCAGACCTGTGTCTGCCGGAAAGAGAGATCCAAGGTAGGCTTTAAATCTAGGATCGAGCACGGTGGCCAAAATGTAGTGCTCTGATTTCAACAGATTGACCACCCGTGAATCCTTGTTAAGCGAATTAAGGGCTGCATCCACAAGTCCCACATGCCTAGCGGAATCGCTCCGTGTTAGCTCCTTCTTCAATGCCTCCAGCTTCTTCTGCAAAAGCCTGATGAGGGGAATGACCTGACTCAGGCTGGCAGTGTCTGAACTGACTTCACGTGTGGCAAGTTCAAAGGGCATCAGAACCTTGCACAACGTTGAAATCATTCTCCACTGCACTTGAGACAGGTGCATTCCACCTACTATATCGTGCTCAATTGTATAGGCTTGAATGGCCTTTTGCTGCTCCTCCAACCTCTGAAGCATATAGAGGGTTGAATTCCACCTCGTTACCACTTCTTGCTTCAGATGATGGCAGGGCAGGTTCAGTAGTTTTTGGTGGTGCTCCAGTTTTCTGTACGTGGTGCCTGTACGCCGAAAGTGTCCCGCAATTCTTCTGGCCACCGACAGCATCTCTTGCACGCCCCTGTCGTTTTTTAAAAAATTCTGCACCACCAAATTCAAGGTATGTGCAAAACATGGGACGTGCTGGAATTGGCCCAGATTTAATGCACACACAATATTGCTGGCGTTGTCCGATGCCACAAATCCACAGGAGAGTCCAATTGGGGTAAGCCATTCCGCGATGATCTTCCTCAGTTGCCGTAAGAGGTTTTCAGCTGTGTGCGTATTCTGGAAAGCGGTGATACAAAGCGTAGCCTGCCTAGGAAAGAGTTGGCGTTTGCGAGATGCTGCTACTGGTGCCGCCGCTGCTGTTCTTGCGGCGGGAGTCCATACATCTACCCAGTGGGCTGTCACAGTCATATAGTCCTGACCCTGCCCTGCTCCACTTGTCCACATGTCCGTGGTTAAGTGGACATTGGGTACAGCTGCATTTTTTAGGACACTGGTGACTCTTTTTCTGAGGTCTGTGTACATTTTCGGTATCGCCTGCCTAGAGAAATGGAACCTAGATGGTATTTGGTACCGGGGACACAGTACCTCCAACAAGTCTCTAGTTGGCTCTGCAGTAATGATGGATACCGGAACCACGTTTCTCACCACCCAGGATGCCAAGGCCTCAGTTATCCGCTTTGCAGTAGGATGACTGCTGTGATATTTCATCTTCCTCGCAAAGGACTGTTGAACAGTCAATTGCTTACTGGAAGTAGTACAAGTGGGCTTACGACTTCCCCTCTGGGATGACCATCGACTCCCAGCGGCAACAACAGCAGCGCCAGCAGCAGTAGGCGTTACACGCAAGGATGCATCGGAGGAATCCCAGGCAGGAGAGGACTCGTCAGACTTGCCAGTGACATGGCCTGCAGGACTATTGGCATTCCTGGGGAAGGAGGAAATTGACACTGAGGGAGTTGGTGGGGTGGTTTGCGTGAGCTTGGTTACAAGAGGAAGGGATTTACTGGTCAGTGGACTGCTTCCGCTGTCACCCAAAGTTTTTGAACTTGTCACTGACTTATTATGAATGCGCTGCAGGTGACGTATAAGGGAGGATGTTCCGAGGTGGTTAACGTCCTTACCCCTACTTATTACAGCTTGACAAAGGGAACACACGGCTTGACACCTGTTGTCCGCATTTCTGGTGAAATACCTCCACACCGAAGAGCTGATTTTTTTGGTATTTTCACCTGGCATGTCAACGGCCATATTCCTCCCACGGACAACAGGTGTCTCCCCGGGTGCCTGACTTAAACAAACCACCTCACCATCAGAATCCTCCTGGTCAATTTCCTCCCCAGCGCCAGCAACACCCATATCCTCCTCATCCTGGTGTACTTCAACACTGACATCTTCAATCTGACTATCAGGAACTGGACTGCGGGTGCTCCTTCCAGCACTTGCAGGGGGCATGCAAATAGTGGAAGGCGCATGCTCTTCACGTCCAGTGTTGGGAAGGTCAGGCATCGCAAACGACACAATTGGACTCTCCTTGTGGATTTGGGATTTCAAAGAACGCACAGTTCTTTGCGGTGCTTTTGCCAGCTTGAGTCTTTTCAGTTTTCTAGCGAGAGGCTGAGTGCTTCCATCCTCATGTGAAGCTGAACCACTAGCCATGAACATAGGCCAGGGCCTCAGCCGTTCCTTGCCACTCCGTGTGGTAAATGGCATATTGGCAAGTTTACGCTTCTCCTCCGACAATTTTATTTTAGGTTTTGGAGTCCTTTTTTTTCTGATATTTGGTGTTTTGGATTTGACATGCTCTGTACTATGACATTGGGCATCGGCCTTGGCAGACGACGTTGCTGGCATTTCATCGTCTCGGCCATGACTAGTGGCAGCAGCTTCAGCACGAGGTGGAAGTGGATCTTGATCTTTCCCTAATTTTGGAACCTCAACTTTTTTGTTCTCCATATTTTATAGGCAGAACTAAAAGGCACCTCAGGTAAACAATGGAGATGGATGGATTGGATACTAGTATACAATTATGGACGGACTGCCACGGTTAGGTGGTATAAAAAAACCACGGTTAGGTGGTATATATTATAATAATAATACAATTATGGATGGACGGACTGCCTGCCGACTGCCGACACAGAGGTAGCCACAGCCGTGAACTACCGCACTGTACACTGGTTGATAAAGAGATAGTAGTATACTCGTAACAACTAGTATGACACTATGACGACGGTATAAAGAATGAAAAAAAAACCACGGTTAGGTGGTATATATTATAATAATAATACAATTATGGATGGACGGACTGCCTGCCGACTGCCGACACAGAGGTAGCCACAGCCGTGAACTACCGCACTGTACACTGGTTGATAAAGAGATAGTAGTATACTCGTAACAACTAGTATGACACTATGACGACGGTATAAAGAATGAAAAAAAAACCACGGTTAGGTGGTATATATTATAATAATAATACAATTATGGATGGACGGACTGCCTGCCGACTGCCGACACAGAGGTAGCCACAGCCGTGAACTACCGCACTGTACACTGGTTGATAAAGAGATAGTAGTATACTCGTAACAACTAGTATGACACTATGACGACGGTATAAAGAATGAAAAAAAAACCACGGTTAGGTGGTATATATTATAATAATAATACAATTATGGATGGACGGACTGCCTGCCGACTGCCGACACAGAGGTAGCCACAGCCGTGAACTACCGCACTGTACACTGGTTGATAAAGAGATAGTAGTATACTCGTAACAACTAGTATGACACTATGACGACGGTATAAAGAATGAAAAAAAAACCACGGTTAGGTGGTATATATTATAATAATAATACAATTATGGATGGACGGACTGCCTGCCGACTGCCGACACAGAGGTAGCCACAGCCGTGAACTACCGCACTGTACACTGGTTGATAAAGAGATAGTAGTATACTCGTAACAACTAGTATGACACTATGACGACGGTATAAAGAATGAAAAAAAAACCACGGTTAGGTGGTATATATTATAATAATAATACAATTATGGATGGACGGACTGCCTGCCGACTGCCGACACAGAGGTAGCCACAGCCGTGAACTACCGCACTGTACACTGGTTGATAAAGAGATAGTAGTATACTCGTAACAACTAGTATGACACTATGACGACGGTATAAAGAATGAAAAAAAAACCACGGTTAGGTGGTATATATTATAATAATAATACAATTATGGATGGACGGACTGCCTGCCGACTGCCGACACAGAGGTAGCCACAGCCGTGAACTACCGCACTGTACACTGGTTGATAAAGAGATAGTAGTATACTCGTAACAACTAGTATGACACTATGACGGTATAAAGAATGAAAAAAAAACCACGGTTAGGTGGTATATATTATAATAATAATACAATTATGGATGGACGGACTGCCTGCCGACTGCCGACACAGAGGTAGCCACAGCCGTGAACTACCGCACTGTACACTGGTTGATAAAGAGATAGTAGTATACTCGTAACAATTAGGATGACACTATGACGGTATAAAGAATGAAAAAAAAACCACGGTTAGGTGGTAGGTATATAATAATAAATAATACAATTCTGGTCGGACGGACTGCCTGCCGTGTGCCGACACAGAGGTAGCCACAGCCGTGAACTACCGCACTGTACACTGGTTGATAAAGAGATAGTAGTATACTCGTAACAATTAGGATGACACTATGACGGTATAAAGAATGAAAAAAAAACCACGGTTAGGTGGTAGGTATATAATAATAAATAATACAATTCTGGTCGGACGGACTGCCTGCCGTGTGCCGACACAGAGGTAGCCACAGCCGTGAACTACCGCACTGTACACTGGTTGATAAAGAGATAGTAGTATACTCGTAACAATTAGGATGACACTATGACGGTATAAAGAATGAAAAAAAAACCACGGTTAGGTGGTAGGTATATAATAATAAATAATACAATTCTGGTCGGACGGACTGCCTGCCGTGTGCCGACACAGAGGTAGCCACAGCCGTGAACTACCGCACTGTACACTGGTTGATAAAGAGATAGTAGTATACTCGTAACAATTAGGATGACACTATGACGGTATAAAGAATGAAAAAAAAACCACGGTTAGGTGGTAGGTATATAATAATAAATAATACAATTCTGGTCGGACGGACTGCCTGCCGTGTGCCGACACAGAGGTAGCCACAGCCGTGAACTACCGCACTGTACACTGGTTGATAAAGAGATAGTAGTATACTCGTAACAATTAGGATGACACTATGACGGTATAAAGAATGAAAAAAAAACCACGGTTAGGTGGTAGGTATATAATAATAAATAATACAATTCTGGTCGGACGGACTGCCTGCCGTGTGCCGACACAGAGGTAGCCACAGCCGTGAACTACCGCACTGTACTGTGTCTGCTGCTAATATAGACTGGTTGATATTTAAAGAGATATTAGTAGTATACAACAATACTATACTGGTGGTCAGGCACTGGTCACCACTCCTGCAGCAAAAGTGTGCACTGTTAATTAATATAATTGTACTCCTGGCTCCTGCTAACAACCTGCAGTGCTCCCCAGTCTCCCCCACAATTAATTATAAGCTTTTAATTTATACATTGATGACTGTGCAGCACACTGGGCTGAGCTGAGTGCACACAGACTGAGTCACACTGTGTGACTGACTGTGCTGTGTATCGTTTTTTTTTTCAGGCAGAGAACGGATATAGCAGAGAGAAGTGAACGGATATATTATATTAAATAAAAGTTAACTAGCTGCTGCACTGGTCACTGACTGTGGTAAACTAACTCTGTCTGCGACTCTGCACAATCTCTCTCTATCTAATCTATCTATCTCTATTCTAATGGAGAGGACGCCAGACACGTCCTCTCCCTATCAATCTCAATGCACGAGTGAAAATGGCGGCGACGCGCGGCTCCTTATATAGAATCCGAGTCTCGCGATAGAATCCGAGCCTCGCGAGAATCCGACAGCGTCATGATGACGTTCGGGCGCGCTCGGGTTAACCGAGCAAGGCGGGAAGATCCGAGTCGCTCGGACCCGTGGAAAAAAAAGTGAAGTTCGTGCGGGTTCGGATTCAAAGAAACCGAACCCGCTCATCTCTAGTAATTTTAGCTTTTTTTAGTACATTTTTTAAAATTAACAAAACTTGCAAAAATGGTCAGGCATATATCTCTTATAGATAGATAGATACTGTATATAAAGACATAACTAAAAGGACAGCACTCAGGGTCCAAATAGCTTCTGGTCATATGTAAAGTAAGTCGACTTTTTGGTGTATAAACCACATCATCCCCAGACAATAAATGTACACAAACCTTCAACGTTTCTGCACATTGTCCTAAAGGCTGTGTGGTTTGGACACCAAAATGGCACCTTGGGGGGAATGTATTAGGGTGTGGTTGATTTTGCCATGTAAATGATTGGCACTTTAAAAAAACAGGAAACCTCTCACATCCTGATTCTCGCACCCTATTATTCCCCCCCCCCCCCCCCCCCCCCATCCCTTGTGACCAGTGGTGGCTCCGGAGGGGGGGCTGCAGTGCATTTGAACATGGAATTTTGGACTGTGCTGCAGCACCACCTCTGAAGACTCTGCTGCTAGTGACATTTTTATATGGTGTTTTAATAAGATTTGCTTTTTGGAAGACCCTGATGGTTCTCCCATGTTGGTATTGTGCACCTGGGCAATTGTGAATGGATTATTGAGTGATGACCATCAGTGTATTATCTAATCAATCTAATCTTTCTATCTATTTTTTATGTATGAAAAAAAGGCATTTGTTTCCCCCAGCACCCTGAATGATAACCGTAACCAGATATAAATTCCACACGATAATAGAATTCAGAGATCTTCGTTACACATATTTGCGCAAATGTGTGAATAAGCCCCAAAGCCGCATCAAGGCATCTCTGTATATTTGGGGTCCCTAGCGCTATATCTAGGTGCAGGGTGTGGCACCCCAAAACACCAGCATAAGCCAGAAAGCCCAGCGTAGCATACCAGTGAAAAAACTATAGTGTTAATCTCCTATATATTAGCCCTGTGACTCTGTGGCTGCATTTCTAACGCTGGGTGGAGTCACAGACCTGGGCGGACTTAGCAGCTCCTGCCCTGTCCCAG
Organism: Pseudophryne corroboree; assembly: GCF_028390025.1. Taxonomy (NCBI): domain Eukaryota; kingdom Metazoa; phylum Chordata; class Amphibia; order Anura; family Myobatrachidae; genus Pseudophryne; species Pseudophryne corroboree. The sequence goes on from NC_086451.1 coordinate 483,740,359, forward strand.
TGTCAGCACAGCACACACCAATAGCAGAAGGGAGCACCAGCCAGAGATTCCACCCACCATTCCCTGCCACAAGCCAGCAGCGCACTGACGCCCCACACTGCCAGGTAAGCATGGCCACCTAGCCAGGCGCACCCCACACCACCCTTCCCCTGCAAACACCCACCTTCCCCACCACGGCGGGACACACACCCGCAACCGAGGCCGCCGCTAACCTCTTTAAGATTGCAGACGCGGCCACACACTCACAACTAAACGCCCTCCACACCCCGGCCGCACACACCGCTCCCCACTATCGCTGCACACACTGGCCGGCGGTGGAGGGAGCAGAGGCCGCTGCGGATGTATGACCCGGGGATCGGGGCCGGTGGTGGGGAGAGCAGAGGCCGCTGCGGCTGTGTGCCGCGGGGATCGGAGCCGGCGGTGGAGGGAGCAGAGGCCGCTGCGGCTGTGTGCCGCGGGGATCGGAGCCGGCGGTGGAGGGAGCAGAGGCCGCTGCGGCTGTGTGCCGCGGGGATCGGAGCCGGCGGTGCGGGGGAGCAGAGGCTGCTGCGGCTGTGTGACGCGGGGATCGGAGCCGGCGGTGCGGGGGAGCAGAGGCCGCTGCGGCTGTGTGCCGCGGGGATCGGAGCCGGCGGTGCGGGGGAGCAGAGGCCGCTGCGGCTGTGTGCCGCAGGGATCGGATCCGGCGGTGGGGGGAGCAGAGCATCCAGCCACCGATGCCACAGACGGGACACACTGCCCGGGAGCCCACTGACACCCACACCCCACACCCCTCCCTCTGCACCAGCCTGTCGCCTGTTACCACATGCAGCCACTGACACGCTGCCCGGGACCCGCCGTCCGCAACGCGGGGTAACACTGCCCATAGCCGTACATGCGGCATCACCCTGACAGCACGCCGCACCTGACTCTGTACCAGCGTTATCTCTCTCACCGCTGCTGCCTCCGACCCCACGAATCTGTCTGTTTCCAAACGTCCAGCAGGGTCGTCGGGTCCGAGCCAGCAGCAGCGACAGAGATAGCGCTGGTACAGAGTCAGGTGTGGCGTGCTGTCAGGGTGATGCCGCATGTACAGCTATGGCCTGTGTTACTGTTACCCCGTGTTGTGCAGACAGCGCCCCCACTCACCCACTTGCGTATGACGTGCCCCCCATATCACCCATCCTACCACTTGCACCAAGCCCCACTCGCACCCTGTCCATCACAAGGGGGGAAACAAGTAGCAGCCTCATGGCCCCACACATACCAACACCTATCACCACATACACTGCAACCACTTCTACCTTACACACACTTCTAACAATGCGCACGCACCCTCCACTTCACTTTCCCCTCCCCCCCTACACACACACTCTCACCCTCCACAATCCTACCAACACGCACGCACCCTCCACTTCACTTTCCCCTCCCCCCAACACACACACACACTCACCCACCCTCCACACTCCTACCAACACGCACGCACCCTCCACTTCACTTTCCCCTCCCCCCAACACACACACACTCACCCTCCACACTCCTACCAACACGCATGCACCCTCCACTTCACTTTCCCCTCCCCCCTACACACACACACACACACACACACACACACACACACACCCTCCACACGCCCACACCCTCCACTTTCCCCTCCCCCCCTACACATGCACACACTCACCCTCCACACTCCTACTAACACGCCCGCACCCTCCACTTCACTTTCCCCTCCCCCCAACACACACACACACTCACCCTCCACACTCCTACCAACACGCACGCACCCTCCACTTCACTTTTCCCTCCCCCCAACCACACACACTCACCCTCCACACTCCTATCAACACGCCCGCACCCTCCACTTCACTTTCCCCTCCCCCCTACACACACACACACACACACACACACACACACACACACACACACACACACACACACACACACACACACCCACACCCTCCACTTTCCCCTCCCCCCCTACACATGCACACACTCACCCTCCACACTCCTAACAACACGGCCGCACCCTCCACTCCTCCCCCCACGCACACACTCACCCTCCATACTCCTAACAACACGCACGCACCCTCCACTGCCCTTTCCCCTCCCTCCCCCCCCACACAAAAACCCTCCACCATCCAACCACCCATCCTATGTGGACCTCCTCCACCCATGCCAACTTTAAACCCTCTCACCCATCCCCCTGCCACCCAACTCCATCCCACACTACACCTCCTATCACCACCACCATCCCTCAACCCTACGCAAAAACATATACAGGCAGTGACCCCTCTCCACACACTAGCCCAAGGACCATAAAGCATTACCCACAGCATTTCATAAAACCACACGCCAAACTACGTACCCTTCACAAAAAACACTCCACCACACACATTCCCTTCAACACCCTCCACAATCCAGCCACACACCACCCTAACCCTATCGCACACCCACCGCCCTCCCTCTGCACCCAACTAATTCAGTCAAACCATTAAAACACCAGCTACCCCACAAGACTACCCCCATAGCCTAAAGCCACTAATACGCCAATTCTAACTCCAACATCTGCTAACATAACACACCTCTACCCCCAACAAACACCCTAACACCACATCCACTTCACTTTGCCACACACATAAACAATTCACCCACCGCTACCACAAAAACACAATAGACGCACCCTCCAAACATACCATTCCACCACAACTTCACCATCTACTATTCTACTCCTTCACTTTTCTGTTGAGCTTACCGGGGCGTAGCCCCTTACGACGGTGTGAAGAGCGCCCGTAGGGCGCGATGAATCACCTAGTATATTAGTATTTAGGAAGCCGAAGCTATAGAGAGGGTGATACAAAAATGAAATGCAATTAAAATAGAGAAATAGTGTTAAAAATTAATAAGTGAAAAGTGTTAATAGAATGTAAAGGTTTGCCACACTAAGGCCATCCAGCTCAGCCAGTCCAGAGGCACCACACCTCACACCTCCATTACCCCAATATGGGTCTAAGATTAACCAGCAAGGAGCCACATGATAATGGCTCCTTACTACAATATGTCTAAGCTAAAAGCTACCTACCTTGGAGCAACCCCATAATGCTCCATGTGGCATGTCAGGGCCTGCACCTCCTCCTAACGCAGGAACCTCTCTGCCTCTCACAACAAACATATATATATTGGTAGATGCTCAATTAGCTTAGTGATATCATTCAGGTGCTCGAAAGGGAGGGGTATTTCTGAGCAAGAAAAAAAGGCATTTGTTTCCCCCAGCACCCTGAATGATAACCGTAACAGTTATCATTCAGGGTGCTGGGGGAAACAAATGGCTTTTTTTCTTGCTTAGAAATACCCCTCCCTTTCGAGCACCTGAATGATATCACTAAGCTAATTGAGCATCTACCAATATATATATGTTTATTTTTTATGTATAAAACAGTATATTATAAATTCAACGTGATCATGAAACGTGTCGATTTTTCTGTTACATCACATGTGTTACACTCTGTAAGGAAATAATGCAACGTGACGGCTTACTGCATTACAGCAAATAGCGCAGCTGGGTATTTTCAAAATAAAAACAATTTACAAAAAACCTGTGAAACAAAGTAACAAGGAAAGGAGCATGACGTGTTTGTAGAGTAGATTCCTGGGTGAGAAGGACTCGTGTGTACTCTCTTATGTATGTACGTCAATGACATTATGTCAGGTTTGTACATTTATGCGATTAGGTTTCTGAGCTTTAGATCCACAAGTGCCCCCTACTGGCAGCAGCTCACCACTTACACACTGAGGATAATTCCAGCAGCACAATTACAGATGTGCCAATCTTTACTATCTATAGCCTTCCCAAAATAATCCCTCCTATGGCGGCAGCAAAACGAATGGGTATACCAGAGCCCTCGTGTTAGATGTGTGGGTCACACACTGGCTATTTGGACCTTTTCTTTAACATGATTATTTGTATGTATTATAGAGGAGAATACACAATGCTCAGATATTGATACAGTGAAATAATAATATACTACATGCATTAGCAAACAGGCAAAATAACATATAGAAGTCAGACAGCGAGCGAGCCAAGGACTGCCAGCACCACTGAGTTTGCGCAGAGACTTGGCGGACAGAGGCGTGTTCTTCCAGAGAGCGCATTTTCCTTACTGTGGTTATGAAAGAGAAGGTTTGAGATTTTAAGACATTCACCGGATAGAGACGGGTTGTGTTGCGTTAGGTTTGGCCGAAAAAACGGTTTGGTTTTGTTTAGAGCCAGCCCAGTGGGAGCAGGAGGCACCACCAATCAATTAACAGAGTCTGCTCCCACAATTGGGAATAAATGTGCATAACCAAGGCTAGTCATGATCAGCATTCAAGGATAAAATATGGGGTAGGGGCACTATTGGGGGCTTTCCACTATGCAGAGTTGGCGGGGCATGTTGTATTGACAATATTAGAGTAAATGACCACTTAAAGCGTATCTGCTTGTCTGCATCACTAAGGGGCCTATTTACCATTACAGGTCTGGAGTTTTACCACCATTTGGTACCAGGCTTAAAGTGGTCCTGGAGAGGTGGCGGAACCCATTTCCCTTACCACCTATTCCCCCCCTTCCCCATTCCATTAGGCGAAGCCAGGGCTGATGTTCGTGTTTTCGGCATTCCCCTGCAAACTATAAATTTGTGTCCTATTTCCCATACTTTACAAAGGGACAGTGGCGGTTATTCCAGATGCGACCGCAATAACCCCATCCTCGGCGGCAGTGCACATGCGCAGGTACCGTCTCGGGCATCTTCTCTGGTGCTGGGTGGCCCTAGGCAAGTGCACAGGTTGCCTATACCCTGGGCCGGCCCAGGTGCTGCAGCTGCTCAGACAGAAAACAGGTTACTAAATTAGTGTCATTATAAAAAAGCATTCTATACATTATCACCACAATACACTGCCCCCCATCCACACTACAGAGGGCGGCGTGTATTGCGGCAGAATCTCCATCTGGGGGGCGGTTTCGGTATAAATAATCTCTGCATTTTGCAGGGAGAGCTTCCGTGTGATTTTTTAGTTCTTTGGATTAAAAATAGCTGTCAGGAATTTAACAACAGTTATCAAATCTACCCCGCAGCAGACCGACTGTCAAGGATGTGATGGTCAAATGTTTCACATATTGCAATCAAACCATTTGTGTTTGGGGTTTGAAGAATTCCAAAAAGAAATCTGTCAGCTGAGAGATGAAGGAACGGTGCCCCGCAGCCTCGGCGCATGTTGATTCAATTACGATGATCCGCTCATATCCTTCAGCCTTTTTCAAAATCAATTTCCATTCTAGCTCAGGGGATGTTTTTTTGGGTAATGTGCAGAAACATCTGTAAGGCTGTTTTAGGAGCGTCGTTTCAGGAAATTTCACTCTTTTGTTTTCTGGTGGTTTTTTCTTCTTCTTTTTTTAATGACGGAAAACATCTAGATGCTGTATGTATCCTCCGAGAGCTGTGCTCGTGTTTGTATGCATGGTTTAACCTACAACGTATATGAAGTATAGATAGCTGCAGCGGTTCGGGCAGTGAGGTCAGTGGAGGGAATGCTACAGTATTTTCTAAAATAGGAATAATTAAAAGAACAATATACAATACTTATATTTCCATGGGCACAATTATTTGCCCCCGCCACCGCCAGAGACCCTCTGATGCTGTATAGAAGATCTACAGTATCTATATAGACAGTCATTAGGTCAACCCCACATAGTCAACATACATTAGGACAATAGGGTCCAAAGGTCAACAGGGTTAAAAGGTTGACAGTTAAATGGTAGCCCACAGTTGGCCCTAGGCATAGGCAAACCAGGCAAATGCCTAGGGGCAGAGGCGTAACTAGCATGGGGCGAGCAGGGCTCGTGCCCTGGGCGCCGTGGCAGACCCAGCAGAGGGGGGCGCCACCGCCACCTGCACGGCCCGCTCCGCTCGCCCCATGCGACATGGTTTCCGCTGGCGGTCTCTCCCTGGCTCCCCAGCTCCGGCTGCTGTGCCTGTCACACTGTACAGGCAGCAGCAGCTAGGACGGAGCCTCCCCCTACTCCCCCCCCCCCCCCAAGCAGTGTCTAATTGTTGAGGCGCGCGTGCGCGACTTCGGAGGTGCGCGCGTACGCGACCTCGGAGGTGCGCGCGTACGCGCGTGCGCGACCTCGGAGGTGCGCCCGCGTAGGGCATCGGAGGCGGCAGGTGAGCAGGCAGGCGGCGGCGGCAACAGTAGTAATTTATTGGCAGGGGGGGGGTGGTACAGTGTGTGTGTGGGTTAAGTGTGTGTGTGTGTGTGTGTGTGTGTGTGTGTGTGTGTGTGTGGGACAGTGTGAGTGTAAGTGAATATTGTAGTCCTGTGTGTGGGGTGGGAGGGGGGGAAAGTATGAGAATGTGTGTGTAGTCTGAGTGGGTGTGTGTGGGGTTTGGGGGGTGGCCAGTCTGTGTGTGTGTGTGTAATCTGTAGATTACACACACACACAGACTGGCCACCCCCAAACTCCACATACACCCACTCAGACTACACACACATTCTCATACTTTCCCCTCCCCCACCAGAGACGTAACTAGCATGGGGCGAGCAGGGCACGTGCACTGGGCGCTGTGGCAGCCCCAGCAGAGGGGGGCGCCACCGCCACCTGCACGGCCCGCTCCGCTCGCCCCATGCGACATGGCTTCCGCCGGCGGGCTCTCCCTGGCTCCCCTGACCCGGCTGCTGTGACTGCCACACAGGCAGCAGCAGCTAGGACGGAGCCTCCCCCTACTCCCCCCCCCCCCCTCCCCCCAAGCAGTGTCTAATCGTGGAGGCGCGCGTGCGCGGGTCTGCGGAGGCAACAGGTGAGTAGGCAGGCGGCGGCAGCAGTAGTTTATTGTCGGGAGGGGAGGGGGGGTGGTACAGTGTGTGTGTGGGTTAAGTGTGTGTGTGTGTGGGACAGTGGGAGTGTAAGTGAATATTGTAGTCCTGTGTGTGGGGGGGAGGGAGGCGAAAGTATGAGAATGTGTGTGTAGTCTGAGTGGGTGTGTGTGGGGTTTGGGGGGTGGCCAGTCTGTGTGTGTGTAATCTGTAGATTACACACACACACACACACACACACACACACACACACACACACACACACAGACTGGCCACCCACAAACTAACCCTAGTTACTAACCCTAGGATTTCCCAACTGATGGTGTGCTGAGTGACGACGCAGGTTGAGGTGATGGTGTGCTGAGTGAGTGACGACGCAGGGGAGGTGATGGTGTGCTGAGTGACGACGCAGGGGGAGGTGATGGTGTGCTGAGTGACGACGCAGGAGGAGGTGATGGTGTGCTGAGTGACGACGCAGGGGGAGGTGATGGTGTGCTGAGTGACGACGCAGGGGGAGGTGATGGTGTGCTGAGTGACGACGCAGGGGGAGGTGATGGTGTGCTGAGTGACGACGCAGGGGGAAGTGATCGTGTGCTGAGTGACGACGCCGAGGTTGGTTATGGTGTGCTGAGTGACGACGCAGGGGAGGTGATGGTGTGCTGAGTGACGACGCAGGGGGAGGTGATGGTGTGCTGAGTGACGACGCAGAGGTAGGTTATGGTGTGCTGAGTGATGACGCAGGGGGAGGTGATGGTGTGCTGAGTGACGACGCAGGGGGAGGTGATGGTGTGCTGAGTGATGACGCAGGGGGAGGTGATGGTGTGCTGAGTGACGACGCAGGGGGAGGTGATGGTGTGCTGAGTGACGACGCAGAGGTAGGTTATGGTGTGCTGAGTGACGACGCAGGGGAGGTGATGGTGTGCTGAGTGACGACGCAGGGGGAGGTGATGGTGTGCTGAGTGACGACGCAGAGGTAGGTTATGGTGTGCTGAGTGACGACGCAGGGGAGGTGATGGTGTGCTGAGTGACAACGCAGGGGAGGTGATGGTGTGCTGAGTGACGACGCAGGGGGAGGTGATGGTGTGCTGAGTGACGACGCAGGGGGAAGTGATCGTGTGCTGAGTGACGACGCCGAGGTAGGTTATGGTGTGCTGAGTGACGACGCAGGGGAGGTGATGGTGTGCTGAGTGACGACGCAGGGGGAGGTGATGGTGTGCTGAGTGACGACGCAGAGGTAGGTTATGGTGTGCTGAGTGATGACGCAGGGGGAGGTGATGGTGTGCTGAGTGACGACGCAGGGGGAGGTGATGGTGTGCTGAGTGATGACGCAGGGGGAGGTGATGGTGTGCTGAGTGACGACGCAGGGGGAGGTGATGGTGTGCTGAGTGACGACGCAGAGGTAGGTTATGGTGTGCTGAGTGACGACGCAGGGGAGGTGATGGTGTGCTGAGTGACGACGCAGGGGGAGGTGATGGTGTGCTGAGTGACGACGCAGAGGTAGGTTATGGTGTGCTGAGTGACGACGCAGGGGAGGTGATGGTGTGCTGAGTGACGACGCAGGGGAGGTGATGGTGTGCTGAGTGACGACGCAGGGGGAGGTGATGGTGTGCTGAGTGAGAGACGACCAGAGGCGTAACTTACTTATTTTTTAATTAGCAGACAGCAGCAGCACGTGGGAAGTAGGCCCTGGAGGATTCACGCCTGCACCTGTCACCGTAGCGACCAGAGCCGTCCGTGCTGAGTGGAGAAGATGCCGCAGAAGAGGAGTCCAGCCAGACGCAGGACTGGGGAAGGACATCCAACCTTCGGTGGACCGGGACACTGCAGCAAGGGAGGAGACTGACCAGCAATGGGAGCACCGGCAGAAGACCCTGGCTGGCTTAAAGAAGACGGCACGGAACAGCGGGGAGGATGGCGCAGATCGGAATCCTGCAGCAGGAGACAATATTCCCCTTTGGAGCGCAGCAGACCACACTGAAAAGGGTGCATCCCCGGTGCGGTGCGGTGCTCTGCATCCCGGGTGGCGCCGAAGATGTGGAGTGTCGGAGGTGGCAGAAGCGCCGCAGCTTGGGGTGAGAAACCGCTGCAACCCTTCCACTGCTAAACTCTGCAATTAGTCGATTAAGGGGGTAGGCTCCCCTCACCACAGTGCCCCACAGGCCTTGTTAATTAAGAGGGTTGAATCCCCTCTCTCTATAATGTGAATTTCGGCTCCTACCGTGTGTTATAATATGAAAGGGGCACCAGTACTAGATAGTATAATGGGTCCTACTACACTGAAGGACACGCCCCCTCCTGAGTGACCACGCCCCCTTTTCCAGGGAGCGCGCGCGCCTTCGGCGCGCGCATAATGCATACCTCCACTTTTTCATATCCCCCTTCAAAAATTAAACTTCGACCACTTTATACACAGTGACACCTATTTGTGTAGGAGATGATGATGTTAAGGTGCATGTGGAATTGAAAAGAATGTTCCCAGTATGACCTGTAACAGCTGGTGTGTCATGTTGGCACATCGCCATTAGCGTGCGCACATACTTTCCTTTTGTATTTTATTTATTATTTATTTATTTATTTATTTATTTGGGGGGGGGGGCGCCATTTTTGATCTTGCCCTGGGCTCCAAAACCCCTAGTTACGCCTCTGCCTAGGGGCACAAGCTGCTTCTGCTGATTAAAATGATATGCGGCATGCCTATATTCTGTGTGTGACTGCGGCTATATCTGCATATGAAATGCTACAGTGTATTCCCGGAAATCACTGCAATGTAGCATTTCGTATGCAGATACAGCCACAGTCGCGCACAGAATAGAGGCATGCTGCATATCCTTTTACTCAGCAGAAGCTGCTTGTGCATCCTAGCCACATAGTGATGCAAATAAGATGTGTTGTCTTCAAAAAAGGCGCCCGACGTTAGCAGAGCTATGAGCTTACTCACGCCAGGCATCTCCTGCTGCATGGCTTATTGAGGCAAGATTTATGAGGACACATCTGTATCCAAGCAGAGGCGGAGGTCACAGTGTTAGTGGCCATGTGAGTGCTGTGTGCGGATGGGTTGGTTGTGCAGTAGTGTTTGGCATATGTGTAAGGGGCATTATGTGTCATTATGTGTATAAGTGCACTAATAATGTGCGGCATATGTGTGACGGGCATTGTGTGTATAAGGGAATTAGGGACACTATCGCATGATATAATGTGAATAAAGTTGCAATACTGTGTGGTGTAATTTGAACTGAGGGTATTATTGTGTGGCCATGCCCCTTCCCAGCATGAACACACCCCTTTTTGGGCTGTGCGCTGAATGTGCGCACTGTTCCTATTTAAAATATAGGGGGTAGGAGCACCAAAATGAGGAGTGCTATGGGTGAGGGGTGATGGTGCTGGGAAAGAGGTGCAAGGTCAGAGGTGGAACTAGCGGCGGTGCTAGATGGCACCAGCCAAAATCTTGCCTAGGGCATCATATTGGTTAGGGCCGGCTCTGTGGTAGGTAAAGTTGACAGGTATAAAAGGTCAACAGAGTTAAAAAGTCAACATGAAAATGGCCAACACAAAAAAGGTCGACACAAGTTGGGGTGTTTTGCGTGCCATTTTGTATGTTTAACCATACGTAAGCACAATCAGTGGAAACGTGTACCCTCGCTGCGCTCGCCACAGGTCACCATTCCCAATCGTAGTCCTCATGGATGGTAAATCAAACAAAAGTTGAAAAAACAAAAAAACAAAAATGTGTCGACCATGTGTGTTGACCATTATCATGTTGACCTTAAGCATTGTCTACCTTTTACCTGTCGACTTTATGACCAGGTCATCCTAATGCATGTTGACCATATGAGGTCAACCTATTGACTCTGGACCTGGAGGCTGTTGACCTATACATTGGAACTAGAGATGAGCGTTTAGATTATCTGGAATCTGAGCAGCTCCATACTACAAGGATACGAGTCTGTCTGAGCCGCGGCTCTGGGTGTCCCGCCAAACTCAGATTCCACATTATGTGACTCTGCGCCATATCACTCTGTCCTCCTGCACGCTGCTGCGTGCTGCGCTGTACTCTGCTGATTGAATTGGCTGTGATGTGTCCATCTAAAGTGGCTGTGTGTTCACAAGTAGCACTGCAGTGTGTATTGTCATAGTCACTTGTGTTACGTTCCTGGTGCTCAGAACAAGTGAGATGTTGCGTAGTGAGTCCAGAGCACCAGAACGTGACGCTGAAATAAGGTGTGGTATGGAAATAGCCCCTAGCAGCCTACCTCCATTGTTTCACCCGTGTGGTCAGTTCACGCCTGCGTGACTATGGTTTCTTGGGCCCACGGCAGCCGTGTTTGAAGGGCGGATTAGGTCTGCCCAACTCCGATGCCCCCAGGTCTTAGAGTGAGACAAGGCGTGAACCGAGACAGGATAATAACAAGGGGACCTCTAACTAAAGCAAACAGAAGGCTAGGGGCTACTAACAACCCTAAAACTAAATACATGTGCGGCACGCCACCAAAGGAAAAGAACAACAAAGGAAATGCTGTCCACACGCCGACACTATACTGTTGTGTACCGGCGGTGACAGCATATGCAGAACCCTCTGCAAAACACCAGTAACCGATGTAACCAAGGAATACAGTGGCCTAGGCCGACGGACGTGGCAAAGCCGCTACTCACGGAACTCGTACAAATACTGGCAAACGGACAGGAACCCCCAATGTAGCCGGCTCTCAGAACCGGAGGACAGGCAGAATCCCAAACGACAGACCGGTGGACACCAAGAAGCCAGATACTCGACCAGGCACAGACAAAGCCACAGGACTTCTGGACAGGGACGCTTCACGGCAGGACACGGGATCAGACACTGGAACCGTCACTGGAACCGACACTGGAACAGACACTGGAACAGACACTGGAACAGACACTCAGGAACTAGCTCAGAACTCAAGAACTATCACCGGCGTCTGTGTATTGCACTGAGCCAGAATATAACAGAGAGCCCTAATTAATTATGTTGTGCAGCTGCCCTGTTGCACGACTCCAAACTGACAAGATGCAATTCGCAGACAGGTGAGGCCAAACACATGGAAACAGGCTGCAATTACACAGACTCACCACCGGCAGCAAACAAGAATCTTCTAAACCAGAGAAAAGGGAAATCCCGGCCTGCAAGAGAACTATAAACATAAAATAGGAATGAACCACTACCTGTGGTTCATAACAGTACCCTCTCCTTAAGGGTGGGCTCCGAACACCCCATGACACCCACGGGGAACAGAAACAGAAGTATAACATAAAATACATAACCAAGATGCAAAACAGGAATGAGCCACAGCCGTGGCTCATAACAGTACCCCCCCCCCCCTTGAGGAGGGGTCAACGGACCCCAAAATTCAGACTTTCCAAAACAAAGGATACAAAAAAAAACCTGACACACTGGTCTAACAGGCAAGAAAACAGAAACAAGCTGTGGCAACAGCTTGTAACAGTGCCCCCCCCCCCCTGACGGGGGCCACTGGACACAAGATAAGGGGAAAAAAATCTTTCTTTCTTTTTTTATAACAAGGCAAGAGTCAATAATTATTTATTTTTCTTCTTATTATTATTTTTACAAAGTTCTCGAGGTCTGACCAAGGTAATTCCCCAAACATTGTCTGAACTGATGGTACCTCCCAGCAAGGCTGGGTTCAAATCAGAGATTGGTTTCTTAACCTTGGGAGCTGAACTTTCAGGCAAAGTACTACTATTAGAAGAAGACAGAAAAGCACATCCTGCAGTCAAAACAACGGGCTGAGACTCTTGTGCCGAGTTTACAGTATACGGTGGACTCTCAGCAGATAAGACGGGTGACCTAGAGGAACCTGAACCAATTTCTTTGGAACCATATCTCTTAATAACTGCATCACTGAATGCTGGGGGATCCTGAAGAATGGGATCTTCAGTTTTCATTAAATTGGATGCCCACTCAAAAGGCTCCCCTCTAAAGGAATATATCAGATAGAGCACAAGGTTCTCTGAAGTGATGCCCAGAAATGGTCTAGACAACATAATGATGTAATAGTGTTTGTAAAGCGCCAGAAATTGGACTAAGTCCCCATCAAAGATTATAGATGTTGAGATATCAACAGAGTCAGGATCTGCTTCCTTCCCATCTGACTGTCTAGAGTGCTTTGCTAGGACCTGGTCACTACTGACCTTACTCGAGGCTGAAAATTTCTGAACCCCACCTGGGGCAGTGACTTTCTGAACCCCACCCGGGGCAGTGGCCCTCGGAAACCCACCCGGGGTAGTGACTTTCTGAACCCCACCCGGGGTAGTGGCCCTCAGAACCCCCTCTGGGGCAGTGGCCTTCGGGAACCCCGCTGGGGCAGTGGCCTTCGGGAACCCCGCTGGGGCAGTGGCCTTCGGGAACCCCGCTGGGTGCGGCACCTCGGATTCTTTTACTGGGACCGGGCTGTCAGCCTCCCTCTCTGGGACCGGGCCGTCAGCCTCCCTCTCTGGGACCGGGCCTTCAGCCTCCCTCTCTGGGACCGGGCCTTCAGCCTCCCTCCCTGGGACCAGGTCGTCAGCCTCCCTCTCTGGGACCGGGCCGTCAGCCTCCCTCTCTGGGACCGGGCCGTCAGCCTCCCTCTCTGGGACCGGGCCGTCAGCCTCCCTCTCTGGGACCAGGCCGTCAGCCTCCCTCTCTGAGTCGATAATTATCGAAACTTCTCACGGGACTCATGACTTCCGGGACTTTTGCTGAAGCTATAGCCTTCAGAACCTCCACTAACGCTATGCCTCTTGAGTCCTTTCCTGGGGAAGTGACTTCTAGACCCTTCTCTGGGGCTGTGTCTCTCGAGACCCAACTTGGGGATATTACTTCAAAGATCCCTTCTGGGGTTCTGCTTCTCGAGTTCCCTTCTAGAACCATGGTTTTAGACACCTTCTTTGGAGTTGCGCTTTTCAAGTCCCTACCTGGGGTAACAGCTTCTGAGACCCCTTCTGGTATTGACATCTGAGCTATAATATTCGATGTCCCTCTATGACCCAGGGCATCGGGTACCGCTCCAGGACTCTGGGCATCGGGTACCGCTCCAGGACTCTGGGCATCGGGTACCGCTCCAGGACTCTGGGCATTGGGTACCGCTCCAGGATTCTGGGCATCGGGTACCGCTCCAGGACTCTGGGCATCGGGTACCGCTCCAGGACTCTGGGCATCGGGCACCGCTCCAGGACCCTGGGCATCGGGCACCGCTCCAGGACCCTGGGCATCGGGCACCGCTCCAGGACCCTGGGCATCGGGCACCGCCCCAGGACCCTGGGCATCGGGCACCACCCCAGGACCCTGGGCATCGGGCACCACTCAAGGACCCTGGGCATCGGGCACCACTACAGGACCCCGGGCATCGGGCACCGCTCCAGGACCCCGGGCATCGGGCACCGCTCCAGGGGTTTGCAACTCTGCTTCAACAGGAAAATCAAGAGAGGAGAGAAACATTCTCCTTTGGTTCCTGAATCTATAATAGGGCTCCTTAGCCCAAGGACCCCAATTATAGGACAGAGTGTTTTTTAGTGTGGGTTTTGTGACAAGTACCTCTGCCACAGCGGAGACAGGAGTGGGCCTAAAATCCTGACTCAACTTGGCCAGAGGGTAGGACTTGTCGCCACACTTTGGCTTGCGCAACTCACAGGTCTGCAGATAGTGGCCTAAACCCCCACAATATAGGCATAAATTTGAGTTTCTGCGACGCAGACGCTCCTCTTCTGAGAGCCTGGGCCGCGGAAAACTTTTAAACCTTTTCTCTTTAATTAAACCTGAGGATTCACTTGTCACCATACTGTGAACAAAAGTCTTTTTAGAGGATGAACTCTCAACAACTTCTGGCAAAATAAGCAAAATTTTGGTCAGAAGGTTTTGCAGTTGCTTTAAGGATTGCTGCAAAACTTCCAGCCGCTCAGGTTTCAAAGCACTGAAAGCAGAGTTCAGGGCTGAGAGAGATGCTTGCAGGGCTTGCATAGTAGGCATAGGAGGATTTCAAACTAGACAAGACAAGACTACACACGATTCTAAGACAAGATTCTAGACAATATTCTTAGACAAGATTCTAAGACAAGATTCTAGACAAGATTCTTAGACAAGATTCTAGACAAGACAAGACTGGACTGGATTTTTAAACTAGACAAGACAAGACTGGACTGGATTTTTGAACTAGACAAGACAAGACTGGACTGGATTTTTAAACACCGAACTGGATTCTGCACACTGAATTCTAGACAGGACTGGATTCTTGACAGGACTGGATTCTAGACAGGACACTGGACTGGGCCAAAAAATAAAAAACTACTATTTAGCTTTGTTTCTTTTTTGTTGTAGGGCCGGTGATAAAGTTACGTTCCTGGTGCTCAGAACAAGAGAGATGTTGCGTAGTGAGTCCAGAGCACCAGAACGTGATGCTGAAATAAGGTGAGGTATGGAAATAGCCCCTAGCAGCCTACCTCCATTGTTTCACCCGTGTGGTCAGTTCATGCCTGCGTGACTATGGTTTCTTGGGCCCACGGCAGCAGCGTTTGAAGGGCGGATTAGGTCTGCCCAACTCCGATGCCCCCAGGTCTTAGAGTGAGACAAGGCGTGAACCGAGACAGGATAATAACAAGGGGACCTCTAACTAAAGCAAACAGAAGGCTAGGGGCTACTAACAACCCTAAAATTAAATACATGTGCGGCACGCCGCCAAAGGAAAAGAACAACAAAGGAAATGCTGTCCACACGCCGACACTATACTGTTGTGTACCGGCGGTGACAGCATATGCAGAACCCTCTGCAAAACACCAGTAACAGATGTAACCAAGGAATAGAGCGGCCTAGGCCGACGGACACGGCAAAGCCGCTACTCACGGAACCGGTACAAATACTGGCAAACGGACAGGAACCCCCAATGTAGCTGACACAGGCTCTCAGAACCGGAGGACAGGCAGAATCCCAAACGACAGACCGGTGGACACCAAGAAGCCAGATACTCGACCAGGCACAGACAAAGCCACAGGACTTCCGGACAGGAACGCTTCACGGCAGGACACGGGATCAGACACTGGATCAGACACTGGATCAGATAGTGGAACAGACACTGGAACAGACACTGGAACAGACACTCAGGAACTAGCTCAGAACTCAAGAACTATCACCGGTGTCTGCGTATTGCACTGAGCCAGAATATAACAGAGAGCCCTAATTAATTATGTCGTGCAGCTGCCCTGTTGCATGACTCCAAATTGACAAGATGCAATTAGCAGACAGGTGAGGCCAAACACATGGAAACAGGCTGCAATTACACAGACTCACCACCGGCAGCAAACAAGAGTCTTCTAAACCAAAGAAAAGGGAAATCCTGGCCTGCAAGAGAACTATAAACATAAAATAGGAATGAACCACTACCTGTGGTTCATAACAGTACCCTCTCCTTAAGGGTGGGCTCCGAACACCCCATGACATCCACGGGGAACAGAAACAGAAGTATAACATAAAATACATAACCAAAATGCAAAACAGGAATGAGCCACAGCCGTGGCTCATAACAACTTGTCAGTTGCTAAATAAGTTAATTAAAAAACGTTACATGGGGGGCGTGGCTTAGCGGCGGAGCTGATCAGAAGTGCACCCAGGGAGCTCCCGAAATTTTGTGCCCAAAGTGCCCGACTCCTGCCTCCTTTGCAGCCCCTACAGCCCTCCTGCTGCTGCCCGTGGTGGTGGGAAGCCCACAGCACTCACCTCGGGTGGTGGGACCGCTGGAAAAGAGGTTTCCGGCATGCGGCCTACTCCAGCTCCAGAAGCCGGGGGCTAGATTTCATATTCCTGCCCGGCGGCGAGCTCCGTGGCCGGATCGCGGACGCGACGGCCGAAACGAACACCCGGGAGGCTCCACAGCGGCATCCAGCACCGGCCCCCATACCCCCTCTGGATCCTCTCCTCTGGGGCCCTCCCCCCCACAAAATAGGGCTCCTAATCTGGGACCGAATATCTGGCCCGGAAGACAGGAGGTGGCGGCCATCTTCACACTACAGTGCATAAGGAGAGCCCAGGACACTGTGCTGCTGTGCTGTCCTAGCAGTTGCTCTATCACTATTCTAAACCTCAGCAGCTCAGATTATCCTTCTGAGCCCTGTCTACCTGCATGACCAGTCCTGAGGTCGGAGTCCTCTGACTCTGCAGCTGCTTCCACATTCTACATTGGGTTCACTGGGCTCTATCTGTTGAGAAATTGACAAAATCCACCCACCGGAGTCGTGCATGCTGCTGTGCCTGTAGGATGTAGGCACCTTTCCAATGTATCTTCCCCGCAACTCCCCGCAGTCATTTTAGCTGACGCAATCACGCACGTGACATAGAGGATATCTACCATTCTGGGCCTTTGACGGAATTCTCCTTTCTACTGGGGTTCTTCTATTTCCTCAAGGTGATACATGATGCCTCCAAAAAAGAATAAAGCCTCCAAATCAATTTCTCAAGTTGCCTTTTTCAAGCCCTCCCCTTATCGTAATAAGTCTCAAGGGCCTGGGGCTTCTGCCACCGGATCGGCTCCCCCGCCTACGACTTCCTCGCCCATGATGGCCTTACCTTCATCTCAGGATCCCCCCTCCTCTCCACGCCTGGAAGACAGTGAAGCCTTAACGGTGGACGCCATGAAGCTTTTGTTACACCAGTTTAAAGATGAGGTTGCGTCCGAATTCCGTACTATGTTGCAATCCTGCCAGCGCTCCGTTGAGGATTTGAGTGAGAGGACCGGACACTTGGAAACAAAGATGGGTGAGGTAGTGGGCTCTCATAATACCCTTATTGACTCCCATGATACTCTTGAGGGGGAGGTGGCGGCTTTGCGGGATAAAGTAGCAGACTTGGAGGACCGCTCACGCAGAAATAACCTCATGCTCAGAGGGGTTCCTGAATCCGTATCTAATAGCAGCCTACATGACTATACAATCGAAATATTCAAGAAGCTGCTACCCTCAGCTACATCGGCGGACATGTTATTGGACCGTATTCATAGAGTTCCGAAGGCCCACAGCGCTCCCGAAGGGGCGTCGAGGGATGTCTTAATGAGAGTTCATTTTTTCCACATTAAAGAATCCCTGCTTAAAGCGGCTAGACCTACCTCTGACACAGTGAAAGCTTTGGGCCAGCTTCAACTTTTTGGAGACCTATCACAATACACCCTAATCAGGAGGCGTTCCTTTCAGCCTGTCACCGCGGCCCTTCGGAAAGCTGGAATCATATATAGATGGGGTTTCCCCACGTGCCTATTGATTTCTAGAGAAGGTTCAACTATTGTGGTGTCTTCGGTCGAGGACGGTATGAGACTTCTTCACAAATGGAATATAGCTGGAGATCAAGGGGCCGGCTCTCCTGACCGCCGACTTCAGCCGGACTGGTCATTGGTTGGGAAGTAGGCCCTTCCCACTGCGGTACTTTCTCTGCCAAGAATGGCTATTTATAGGACTAGCGCTGTTTTTATAAGATAGTACTAATTTCAGTGTTTACTATAAGTCGATTGCCTTGTTATTCCATGCTTAATACCTTTTATACCATTGTATGGCGGGACTTTTCTCTTTAACGATTGTTGTTGTTTCACGGGTTCCTGGTCTGGTTTGTATGCTCCCCTTTGGGCCGTCTTGTTGCTGTAATTACAGTATTACTCTTTGCCGGTTCCAGGATCCTGTGATTCATTACAAATTAGCCTATCATTCCATTCTTAACGACATTCCCTTGATATGCCAAGTGCGATTGTTTGTTTATAATGTTTAATAAAAAATTTTGGTTACTTGATTGCGGGGAGGTTGGCCACTAACCTCCCAACCTTGCTGGGTGAGGCGCTGTATGTTTTGGCGTCTTACTATGACTTCGTCTCTGCACGGAGTCGGCTTTCTTTGTTTTGTGTACTGTGTTTTTCTCTTCTCTCTCTTTGTCCTCCTCTGTGTCTCCTTTTGTGTCTCGTCCCCCCCATGCTTCTTTCTTCTTTCACTCTGTGTTCAGGGTATTGTACTTTGTTAATCGCATTCTTTGGTTTCAGCGGATGCTTCTCCTCCTGGTTAGTTTGTTATGGTTAATTTGGTATCACTGAATGTTAAGGGATTGAATTCCCCACAGAAGCGTAGATTGGCCTTATCTTTCTTCTATAAACTGAAGGCGAATGTGGTCGCTATCCAGGAAAATCATTTTAGGAAATTAGACCCCCCCAGACTCTATGATAATCACTTCCCTACCTGCTACATGGCTAATGGTCCCGCAAAAAAGGCCGGAGTGGCTATACTAATTTCTCGTGACTGCCCATTCACTCTAGAATCCCAAATCGTAGACCCCGAAGGAAGGTATTTAATATTAATTGGACAGCTTGAGGATACTACTGTTACTTTGGCTTCCTGTTATGTACCCAACTCTGGTCAACTCTCCTTTTGTAGGAAACTATTCTCCCTGATACAGAAGCATGCTAAAGGTGCCGTCATGCTATTGGGGGACTTCAACTTAGTTGTAGACCCCTCTGTTGATAGATCTCTCCCCACTAGAAGCCCCTTAGCTAAACCCAGAACTTCCCCTGTTAACACCCTTGGGCTTCGCCAATTGTTAGGAGAGTACGATCTCTACGATGCGTGGAGAACTAAACATCCTACAGTTAGAGATTACTCCTTTTATTCACATGTCCACTCCTCATATTCTAGAATCGATCTCGTTTTGACTGACAGAGTGTCACTACCGGCCATTACGAAAATTAATATATTACCGATGTCATGGTCTGACCATTCTCCACTGAAGGTGGTGTGGAAACTTGGGGCCCGTAAAGTGTCACCAGGCCCTTGGAGACTAGGAAATTTCCTGCTATGCCATCAAGAGGCTTCACTTGCCATACATCAAACCTTAAAGCTATATTTAGAAACTAACAAACCCGAAGATACCTCGGTCTTTAATAATTGGTGCTCTTGTAAGGCAGTAATGCGGGGGGCTGCCATTCAGGCCGCTTCACGGCTAAAACGTTCTCAAAATGCTGAACGTCTCTTAGCTGAAAGCGAAGTTGCAAAATTAGAATTAGCACATAAGGCTGACCCGCAGAATAGAACTGCCTTTAAGCTTTTGCTTGCCGCAAGGGAAAAGGTGAACGTTTTTTCTCTTCGGGAAGTACAACGCAATCTTGCCCGATTAAATCAGAGATTTTATGTATTTGGAAATAAGGCAGGGCGTCTCTTGGCACGGAAATTGCGAGGCCAGCGAGCTAACGCCAGACTTCACTTTGTCTATTCCCCTACGGGCTCAAGAGTCTCTGACCCTTATAGTATAGCAGACACTTTTGCAGAGTATTACTCCCGACTCTACAATCTACAGTCAGATCCTAATACTCCCCAACCCATTGAAGCTGAAATCCAGTCCTTTTTAAAAAACCTGTCCCTACCGACACTGAACTCCGAGGCCTGCCTGTCCCTCAGCTCTCCCTGGACTATTACTGAACTTGAGGAAGCTATTGACGGTCTTCCACTAGAGATGAGCGGGTTCGGTTTCTCTGAATCCGAACCCGCCCGAACTTCAGCTTTTTTTACACGGATCCGAGCGACTCGGATCTTCCCGCCTTGCTCGGTTAACCCGAGCGCGCCCGAACGTCATCATGACGCTGTCGGATTCTCGCGAGACTCGGATTCTATATAAGGAGCCGCGCGTCGCCGCCATTTTCACACGTGCATTGAGATTGATAGGGAGAGGACGTGGCTGGCGTCCTCTCCATTTAGATTAGGGTTGAGAGAGAGAGAGAGAGATTGACCTGAGGCTGTGATACTGTAGAAGAGAGTGCAGAGTTTAGTGACTGACGACCACAGTGACCACCAGACAGTGCAGTTGTTTGTTTTATTTAATATATCCGTTCTCTGCCTGAAAAAAACGATACACACAGTGACTCAGTCACATACCATATCTGTGTGCACTGCTCAGCCCAGTGTGCTGCATCAATGTATATATATATCTGACTGTGCTCAGCTCACACAGCTTATAATTGTGGGGGAGACTGGGGAGCACTGCAGTGCCAGTTATAGGTTATAGCAGGAGCCAGGAGTACATAATATTATATTAAAATTAAACAGTGCACACTTTTGCTGCAGGAGTGCCACTGCCAGTGTGACTAGTGACCAGTGACCTGACCACCAGTATATATAATATTAGTAGTATACTATCTCTTTATCAACCAGTCTATATTAGCAGCAGACACAGTACAGTGCGGTAGTTCACGGCTGTGGCTACCTCTGTGTCGGCACTCGGCAGCCAGTCCATAATTGTATATACCACCTAACCGTGGTTTTTTTTTCTTTCTTTATAGTCATACTAGTTACGAGTATACTATCTCTTTATCAACCAGTCTATATTAGCAGCAGACACAGTACAGTGCGGTAGTTCACGGCTGTGGCTACCTCTGTGTCGGCACTCGGCAGCCCGTCCATAATTGTATATACCACCTAACCGTGGTTTTTTTTTCTTTCTTTATACATACATACTAGTTACGAGTATACTATCTCTTTATCAACCAGTCTATATTAGCAGCAGACACAGTACAGTGCGGTAGTTCACGGCTGTGGCTACCTCTGTGTCGGCACTCGGCAGCCCGTCCATAATTGTATATACCACCTAACCGTGGTTTTTTTTTCTTTCTTTATACATACATACTAGTTACGAGTATACTATCTCTTTATCAACCAGTCTATATATTAGCAGCAGACACAGTACAGTGCGGTAGTTCACGGCTGTGGCTACCTCTGTGTCGGCACTCGGCAGCCCGTCCATAATTGTATATACCACCTAACCGTGGTTTTTTTTTCTTTCTTTATACATACATACTAGTTACGAGTATACTATCTCTTTATCAACCAGTCTATATATTAGCAGCAGACACAGTACAGTGCGGTAGTTCACGGCTGTGGCTACCTCTGTGTCGGCACTCGGCAGCCCGTCCATAATTGTATATACCACCTAACCGTGGTTTTTTTTTCTTTCTTTATACATACATACTAGTTACGAGTATACTATCTCTTTATCAACCAGTCTATATTAGCAGCAGACACAGTACAGTGCGGTAGTTCACGGCTGTGGCTACCTCTGTGTCGGCACTCGGCAGCCCGTCCATAATTGTATATACCACCTAACCGTGTTTTTTTTTCTTTCTTTATACATACATACATACTAGTTACGAGTATACTATCTCTTTATCAACCAGTCTATATATTAGCAGCAGACACAGTACAGTGCGGTAGTTCACGGCTGTGGCTACCTCTGTGTCGGCACTCGGCAGCCCGTCCATAATTGTATATACCACCTAACCGTGGTTTTTTTTTCTTTCTTTATACATACATACTAGTTACGAGTATACTATCTCTTTATCAACCAGTCTATATATTAGCAGCAGACACAGTACAGTGCGGTAGTTCACGGCTGTGGCTACCTCTGTGTCGGCACTCGGCAGCCCGTCCATAATTGTATATACCACCTAACCGTGGTTTTTTTTTTCTTTCTTTATACATACATACTAGTTACGAGTATACTATCTCTTCATCAACCAGTCTATATTAGCAGCAGACACAGTACAGTGCGGTAGTTCACGGCTGTGGCTACCTCTGTGTCGGCACTCGGCAGCCCGTCCATAATTGTATATACCACCTAACCGTGGTTTTTTTTTCTTTCTTTATACATACATACTAGTTACGAGTATACTATCTCTTTATCAACCAGTCTATATATTAGCAGCAGACACAGTACAGTGCGGTAGTTCACGGCTGTGGCTACCTCTGTGTCGGCACTCGGCAGCCCGTCCATAATTGTATATACCACCTAACCGTGGTTTTTTTTTCTTTCTTTATAGTCATACTAGTTACGAGTATACTATCGCTTTATCAACCAGTCTATATTAGCAGCAGACACAGTACAGTGCGGTAGTTCACGGCTGTGGCTACCTCTGTGTCGGCACTCGGCAGCCCGTCCATAATTGTATATGCCACCTAACCGTGGTTTTTTTTTCTTTCTTTATACATACATACTAGTTACGAGTATACTATCTCTTTATCAACCAGTCTATATTAGCAGCAGACACAGTACAGTGCGGTAGTTCACGGCTGTGGCTACCTCTGTGTCGGCACTCGGCAGCCCGTCCATAATTGTATATACCACCTAACCGTGGTTTTTTTTTCTTTCTTTATACATACATACTAGTTACGAGTATACTATCTCTTTATCAACCAGTCTATATATTAGCAGCAGACACAGTACAGTGCGGTAGTTCACGGCTGTGGCTACCTCTGTGTCGGCACTCGGCAGGCAGTCCATAATTGTATACTAGTATCCATCTCCATTGTTTACCTGAGGTGCCTTTTAGTTGTGCCTATTAAAATATGGAGAACAAAAATGTTGAGGTTCCAAAATTAGGGAAAGATCAAGATCCACTTCCACCTCGTGCTGAAGCTGCTGCCACTAGTCATGGCCGAGACGATGAAATGCCAGCAACGTCGTCTGCCAAGGCCGATGCCCAATGTCATAGTACAGAGCATGTCAAATCCAAAACACCAAATATCAGAAAAAAAAGGACTTCAAAACCTAAAATAAAATTGTCGGAGGAGAAGCGTAAACTTGCCAATATGCCATTTACGACACGGAGTGGCAAGGAACGGCTGAGGCCCTGGCCTATGTTCATGGCTAGTGGTTCAGCTTCACATGAGGATGGAAGCACTCAGCCTCTCGCTAGAAAAATGAAAAGACTCAAGCTGGCAAAAGCAGCACAGCAAAGAACTGTGCATTCTTCGAAATCCCAAATCCACAAGGAGAGTCCAATTGTGTCGGTTGCGATGCCTGACCTTCCCAACACTGGACGTGAAGAGCATGCGCCTTCCACCATTTGCACGCCCCCTGCAAGTGCTGGAAGGAGCACCCGCAGTCCAGTTCCTGATAGTCAGATTGAAGATGTCAGTGTTGAAGTACACCAGGATGAGGAGGATATGGGTGTTGCTGGCGCTGGGGAGGAAATTGACCAGGAGGATTCTGATGGTGAGGTGGTTTGTTTAAGTCAGGCACCCGGGGAGACACCTGTTGTCCGTGGGAGGAATATGGCCGTTGACATGCCAGGTGAAAATACCAAAAAAATCAGCTCTTCGGTGTGGAGGTATTTCACCAGAAATGCGGACAACAGGTGTCAAGCCGTGTGTTCCCTTTGTCAAGCAGTAATAAGTAGGGGTAAGGACGTTAACCACCTCGGAACATCCTCCCTTATACGTCACCTGCAGCGCATTCATAATAAGTCAGTGACAAGTTCAAAAACTTTGGGTGACAGCGGAAGCAGTCCACTGACCAGTAAATCCCTTCCTCTTGTAACCAAGCTCACGCAAACCACCCCACCAACTCCCTCAGTGTCAATTTCCTCCTTCCCCAGGAATGCCAATAGTCCTGCAGGCCATGTCACTGGCAATTCTGATGATTCCTCTCCTGCCTGGGATTCCTCCGATGCATCCTTGCGTGTAACGCCTACTGCTGCTGGCGCTGCTGTTGTTGCTGCTGGGAGTCGATGGTCATCCCAGAGGGGAAGTCGTAAGCCCACTTGTACTACTTCCAGTAAGCAATTGACTGTTCAACAGTCCTTTGCGAGGAAGATGAAATATCACAGCAGTCATCCTGCTGCAAAGCGGATAACTGAGGCCTTGACAACTATGTTGGTGTTAGACGTGCGTCCGGTATCCGCCGTTAGTTCACAGGGAACTAGACAATTTATTGAGGCAGTGTGCCCCCGTTACCAAATACCATCTAGGTTCCACTTCTCTAGGCAGGCGATACCGAGAATGTACACGGACGTCAGAAAAAGACTCACCAGTGTCCTAAAAAATGCAGTTGTACCCAATGTCCACTTAACCACGGACATGTGGACAAGTGGAGCAGGGCAGGGTCAGGACTATATGACTGTGACAGCCCACTGGGTAGATGTATGGACTCCCGCCGCAAGAACAGCAGCGGCGGCACCAGTAGCAGCATCTCGCAAACGCCAACTCTTTCCTAGGCAGGCTACGCTTTGTATCACCGCTTTCCAGAATACGCACACAGCTGAAAACCTCTTACGGCAACTGAGGAAGATCATCGCGGAATGGCTTACCCCAATTGGACTCTCCTGTGGATTTGTGGCATCGGACAACGCCAGCAATATTGTGTGTGCATTAAATATGGGCAAATTCCAGCACGTCCCATGTTTTGCACATACCTTGAATTTGGTGGTGCAGAATTTTTTAAAAAACGACAGGGGCGTGCAAGAGATGCTGTCGGTGGCCAGAAGAATTGCGGGACACTTTCGGCGTACAGGCACCACGTACAGAAGACTGGAGCACCACCAAAAACTACTGAACCTGCCCTGCCATCATCTGAAGCAAGAAGTGGTAACGAGGTGGAATTCAACCCTCTATATGCTTCAGAGGTTGGAGGAGCAGCAAAAGGCCATTCAAGCCTATACAATTGAGCACGATATAGTAGGTGGAATGCACCTGTCTCAGGCGCAGTGGAGAATGATTTCAACGTTGTGCAAGGTTCTGATGCCCTTTGAACTTGCCACACGTGAAGTCAGTTCAGACACTGCCAGCCTGAGTCAGGTCATTCCCCTCATCAGGCTTTTGCAGAAGAAGCTGGAGACATTGAAGGAGGAGCTAACACGGAGCGATTCCGCTAGGCATGTGGGACTTGTGGATGGAGCCCTTAATTCGCTTAACAAGGATTCACGGGTGGTCAATCTGTTGAAATCAGAGCACTACATTTTGGCCACCGTGCTCGATCCTAGATTTAAAGCCTACCTTGGATCTCTCTTTCCGGCAGACACAAGTCTGCTGGGGTTGAAAGACCTGCTGGTGACAAAATTGTCAAGTCAAGCGGAACGCGACCTGTCAACATCTCCTCCTTCACATTCTCCCGCAACTGGGGGTGCGAGGAAAAGGCTCAGAATTCCGAGCCCACCCGCTGGCGGTGATGCAGGGCAGTCTGGAGCGACTGCTGATGCTGACATCTGGTCCGGACTGAAGGACCTGACAACGATTACGGACATGTCGTCTACTGTCACTGCATATGATTCTCTCAACATTGATAGAATGGTGGAGGATTATATGAGTGACCGCATCCAAGTAGGCACGTCACACAGTCCGTACTTATACTGGCAGGAAAAAGAGGCAATTTGGAGGCCCTTGCACAAACTGGCTTTATTCTACCTAAGTTGCCCTCCCACAAGTGTGTACTCCGAAAGAGTGTTTAGTGCCGCCGCTCACCTTGTCAGCAATCGGCGTACGAGGTTACATCCAGAAAATGTGGAGAAGATGATGTTCATTAAAATGAATTATAATCAATTCCTCCGCGGAGACATTGACCAGCAGCAATTGCCTCCACAAAGTACACAGGGAGCTGAGATGGTGGATTCCAGTGGGGACGAATTGATAATCTGTGAGGAGGGGGATGTACACGGTGATATATCGGAGGGTGATGATGAGGTGGACATCTTGCCTCTGTAGAGCCAGTTTGTGCAAGGAGAGATTAATTGCTTCTTTTTTGGGGGGGGTCCAAACCAACCCGTCATATCAGTCACAGTCGTGTGGCAGACCCTGTCACTGAAATGATGGGTTGGTTAAAGTGTGCATGTCCTGTTTTGTTTATACAACATAAGGGTGGGTGGGAGGGCCCAAGGACAATTCCATCTTGCACCTCTTTTTTCTTTTCTTTTTCTTTGCATCATGTGCTGATTGGGGAGGGTTTTTTGGAAGGGACATCCTGCGTGACACTGCAGTGCCACTCCTAAATGGGCCCGGTGTTTGTGTCGGCCACTAGGGTCGCTAATCTTACTCACACAGTCAGCTACCTCATTGCGCCTCTTTTTTTCTTTGCGTCATGTGCTGTTTGGGGAGGGTTTTTTGGAAGGGACATCCTGCGTGACACTGCAGTGCCACTCCTAGATGGGCCCGGTGTTTGTGTCGGCCACTAGGGTCGCTAATCTTACTCACACAGCTACCTCATTGCGCCTCTTTTTTTCTTTGCGTCATGTGCTGTTTGGGGAGGGTTTTTTGGAAGGGACATCCTGCGTGACACTGCAGTGCCACTCCTAGATGGGCCCGGTGTTTGTGTCGGCCACTAGGGTCGCTAATCTTACTCACACAGCTACCTCATTGCGCCTCTTTTTTTCTTTGCGTCATGTGCTGTTTGGGGAGGGTTTTTTGGAAGGGCCATCCTGCGTGACACTGCAGTGCCACTCCTAGATGGGCCCGGTGTTTGTGTCGGCCACTAGGGTCGCTAATCTTACTCACACAGCTACCTCATTGCGCCTCTTTTTTTCTTTGCGTCATGTGCTGTTTGGGGAGGGTTTTTTGGAAGGGACATCCTGCGTGACACTGCAGTGCCACTCCTAGATGGGCCCGGTGTTTGTGTCGGCCACTAGGGTCGCTTATCTTACTCACACAGCGACCTCGGTGCAAATTTTAGGACTAAAAATAATATTGTGAGGTGTGAGGTATTCAGAATAGACTGAAAATGAGTGTAAATTATGGTTTTTGAGGTTAATAATACTTTGGGATCAAAATGACCCCCAAATTCTATGATTTAAGCTGTTTTTTAGTGTTTTTTGAAAAAAACACCCGAATCCAAAACACACCCGAATCCGACAAAAAAAATTCGGTGAGGTTTTGCCAAAACGCGTTCGAACCCAAAACACGGCCGCGGAACCGAACCCAAAACCAAAACACAAAACCCGAAAAATTTCAGGCGCTCATCTCTATCTTCCACGTGACAAAGCGGCGGGGCCAGATGGATTTCCGTCTAATTTCTACAAAACTTATAAAGCAGATTTGGCACCAGTATTATTGGCAGTTTTCAACGAGGCGTCGGAGGCTGGGAGGTTCCCGAGGGAGATGCTTGAAGCGCGGATAGTTGCTATCCCTAAGCCGGGTAAATCTCCCAAATCCGTTCAAAATTACCGACCGATAGCTCTGTTGAATACAGACGTAAAGCTTTTTGCTAAGGTTATCGCTATCCGTCTTTGCCCTTTATTGCCTTCCCTTATAGCTGCTGATCAGGTTGGCTTCGTCCCGGGCAGGCAGGCCCCGGACAACACTCAGAGAGTTTACAATGTCATGGAGTATTGTAATGCTAATAAAGAGCCTCTCCTCGTCCTATCATTGGACGCTGAGAAGGCGTTTGATAGGTTACACTGGGGGTATCTGAGATCAGTCCTGGGTAAGTTCTGGATTCCATTTTTGCTCTATATTCAGCCCCCTCTGCTAAAGTGTATGTTAATGGGTATCTATCCAGGGGTTTCGATATTCTTAACGGCACCAGACAGGGGTGCCCTTTGTCTCCCCTTATTTTTGCCCTGGCTATTGAACCCCTGGCTGAGACTATTAGGTCTGATACGGGGGTCTCGGGACCCGAGATAGGAGGATTGAGTCATAAAGTCAACCTTTTTGCTAGAGATGAGCGGGTTCGGTTTCTCTGAATCCGAACCCGCCCGAACTTCATGGTTTTTTTCACGGGTCCGAGCAGACTCGGATCCTCCCGCCTTGCTCGGTTAACCCGAGCGCGCCCGAACGTCATCATGACGCTGTCGGATTCTCGCGAGACTCGGATTCTATATAAGGAGCCGCGCGTCGCCGCCATTTTCACACGTGCATTGAGATTGATAGGGAGAGGACGTGGCTGGCGTCCTCTCCATTTAGATTATAAGAGAGAGAGATTTACTGGAGCTTAGGACTAGGAGGAGTACTGTAGAAGTGTAGAGAGTGCAGAGAGTTTACTAGTGAGTGACCACCAGACAGTGCAGTTTATTTAATATATCCGTTCTCTGCCTGAAAAAAGCGATACACACAGTGACTCAGTCACATACCATATCTGTGTGCACTGCTCAGGCTCAGCCCAGTGTGCTGCATCATCTATATATATTATATATCTGTCTGACTGCTCAGCTCACACAGCTTATAATTGTGGGGGAGACTGGGGAGCACTGCAGTGCCAGTTATAGGTTATAGCAGGAGCCAGGAGTACATAATATTATATAGTGAGTGACCACCAGACAGTGCAGTTTATTTAATATATCCGTTCTCTGCCTGAAAAAAGCGATACACACAGTGACTCAGTCACATACCATATCTGTGTGCACTGCTCAGGCTCAGCCCAGTGTGCTGCATCATCTATATATATTATATATCTGTCTGACTGCTCAGCTCACACAGCTTATAATTGTGGGGGAGACTGGGGAGCACTGCAGTGCCAGTTATAGGTTATAGCAGGAGCCAGGAGTACATAATATTATATTAAAATTAAACAGTGCACACTTTTGCTGCAGGAGTGCCACTGCCAGTGTGACTGACCAGTGACCTGACCACACTGACCACCAGTATAGTTAGTAGTATACTTATATTGTGATTGCCTGAAAAAGTTAAACACTCGTCGTGTGACTTCACTTGTGTGTTGTTGTTTTTTTTATTCTATAAAAATAAAACTCATTCTGCTGACAGACAGTGTCCAGCAGGTCCGTCATTATATAATATATAATATATACCTGTCCGGCTGCAGTAGTGATATATATATATTTTTTATATCATTAATCATCCAGTCGCAGCAGACACAGTACGGTAGTTCACGGCTGTGGCTACCTCTGTGTCTGCACTCGGCAGGCAGTCCGTCCATAATTGTATACCACCTAACCGTGGTTTTTTTTTCTTCTTTATACATACATACTACTACGACATCTCTTTATCAACCAGTCTATATTAGCAGCAGACACAGTACAGTACGGTAGTTCACGGCTGTGGCTACCTCTGTGTCTGCACTCGGCAGGCAGTCCGTCCATAATTGTATACCACCTAACCGTGGTTTTTTTTTCTTTCTTCTTTATACATACATAGTTACATAGACATCTCTTTATCAACCAGTCTATATTAGCAGCAGACACAGTACAGTACGGTAGTTCACGGCTGTGGCTACCTCTGTGTCTGCACTCGGCAGGCAGTCCGTCCATAATTGTATACCACCTAACCGTGGTTTTTTTTTCTTTCTTCTTTATACATACATAGTTACATAGACATCTCTTTATCAACCAGTCTATATTAGCAGCAGACACAGTACAGTACGGTAGTTCACGGCTGTGGCTACCTCTGTGTCTGCACTCGGCAGGCAGTCCGTCCATAATTGTATACCACCTAACCGTGGTTTTTTTTTCTTTCTTCTTTATACATACATAGTTACATAGACATCTCTTTATCAACCAGTCTATATTAGCAGCAGACACAGTACAGTACGGTAGTTCACGGCTGTGGCTACCTCTGTGTCTGCACTCGGCAGGCAGTCCGTCCATAATTGTATACCACCTAACCGTGGTTTTTTTTTCTTTCTTCTTTATACATACATAGTTACATAGACATCTCTTTATCAACCAGTCTATATTAGCAGCAGACACAGTACAGTACGGTAGTTCACGGCTGTGGCTACCTCTGTGTCTGCACTCGGCAGGCAGTCCGTCCATAATTGTATACCACCTAACCGTGGTTTTTTTTTCTTTCTTCTTTATACATACATAGTTACATAGACATCTCTTTATCAACCAGTCTATATTAGCAGCAGACACAGTACAGTACGGTAGTTCACGGCTGTGGCTACCTCTGTGTCTGCACTCGGCAGGCAGTCCGTCCATAATTGTATACCACCTAACCGTGGTTTTTTTTTTTTTCTTCTTTATACATACATAGTTACATAGACATCTCTTTATCAACCAGTCTATATTAGCAGCAGACACAGTACAGTACGGTAGTTCACGGCTGTGGCTACCTCTGTGTCTGCACTCGGCAGGCAGTCCGTCCATAATTGTATACCACCTAACCGTGGTTTTTTTTTCTTTCTTCTTTATACATACATAGTTACATAGACATCTCTTTATCAACCAGTCTATATTAGCAGCAGACACAGTACAGTACGGTAGTTCACGGCTGTGGCTACCTCTGTGTCTGCACTCGGCAGGCAGTCCGTCCATAATTGTATACCACCTAACCGTGGTTTTTTTTTCTTTCTTCTTTATACATACATAGTTACATAGACATCTCTTTATCAACCAGTCTATATTAGCAGCAGACACAGTACAGTACGGTAGTTCACGGCTGTGGCTACCTCTGTGTCTGCACTCGGCAGGCAGTCCGTCCATAATTGTATACCACCTAACCGTGGTTTTTTTTTCTTTCTTCTTTATACATACATACTACTACGACATCTCTTTATCAACCAGTCTATATTATTAGCAGCAGACACAGTACAGTACGGTAGTTCACGGCTGTGGCTACCTCTGTGTCTGCACTCGGCAGGCAGTCCGTCCATAATTGTATACCACCTAACCGTGGTTTTTTTTTCTTTCTTCTTTATACATACATAGTTACATAGACATCTCTTTATCAACCAGTCTATATTAGCAGCAGACACAGTACAGTACGGTAGTTCACGGCTGTGGCTACCTCTGTGTCTGCACTCGGCAGGCAGTCCATAATTGTATACTAGTATCCATCTCCATTGTTTACCTGAGGTGCCTTTTAGTTGTGCCTATTAAAATATGTAGAACAAAAATGTTGAGGTTCCAAAATTAGGGAAAGATCAAGATCCACTTCCACCTCGTGCTGAAGCTGCTGCCACTAGTCATGGCCGAGACGTTGAAATGCCAGCAACGTCGTCTGCCAAGGCCGATGCCCAATGTCATAGTACAGAGCATGTCAAATCCAAAACACCAAATATCAGTAAAAAAAGGACTCCAAAACCTAAAATAAAATTGTCGGAGGAGAAGCGTAAACTTGCCAATATGCCATTTACCACATGGAGTGGCAAGGAACGGCTGAGGCCCTGGCCTATGTTCATGGCTAGTGGTTCAGCTTCACATGAGGATGGAAGCACTCAGCCTCTCGCTAGAAAACTGAAAAGACTCAAGCTGGCAAAAGCACCGCAAAGAACTGTGCGTTCTTCGAAATCCCAAATCCACAAGGAGAGTCCAATTGTGTCGGTTGCGATGCCTGACCTTCCCAACACTGGACGTGAAGAGCATGCGCCTACCACCATTTGCACGCCCCCTGCAAGTGCTGGAAGGAGCACCCGCAGTCCAGTTCCTGATAGTCAGATTGAAGATGAAGATGTTGAAGTACACCAGGATGAGGAGGATATGGGTGTTGCTGGCGCTGGGGAGGAAATTGACCAGGAGGATTCTGATGGTGAGGTGGTTTGTTTAAGTCAGGCACCCGGGGAGACACCTGTTGTCCGTGGGAGGAATATGGCCGTTGACATGCCTGGTGAAAATACCAAAAAAATCAGCTCTTCAGTGTGGAGGTATTTCAACAGAAAAGCGGACAACAGGTGTCAAGCCGTGTGTTGCCTTTGTCAAGCTGTAATAAGTAGGGGTAAGGACGTTAACCACCTCGGAACATCCTCCCTTATACGTCACCTGCAGCGCATTCATAATAAGTCAGTGACAAGTTCAAAAACTTTGGG
Organism: Pseudophryne corroboree; assembly: GCF_028390025.1. Lineage (NCBI taxonomy): Eukaryota > Metazoa > Chordata > Amphibia > Anura > Myobatrachidae > Pseudophryne > Pseudophryne corroboree. Next base: position 483,772,667 of record NC_086451.1, read on the forward strand.
CGACAGCGGAAGCAGTCCACTGACCAGTAAATCCCTTCCTCTTGTAACCAAGCTCACGCAAACCACCCCACCAACTCCCTCAGTGTCAATTTCCTCCTTCCCCAGGAATGCCAATAGTCCTGCAGGCCATGTCACTGGCAATTCTGACGAGTCCTCTCCTGCCTGGGATTCCTCCGATGCATCCTTGCGTGTAACGCCTACTGCTGCTGGCGCTGCTGTTGTTGCTGCTGGGAGTCGATGGTCATCCCAGAGGGGAAGTCGTAAGCCCACTTGTACTACTTCCAGTAAGCAATTGACTGTCCAACAGTCCTTTGCGAGGAAGATGAAATATCACAGCAGTCATCCTGCTGCAAAGCGGATAACTGAGGCCTTGACAACTATGTTGGTGTTAGACGTGCGTCCGGTATCCGCCGTTAGTTCACAGGGAACTAGACAATTTATTGAGGCAGTGTGCCCCCGTTACCAAATACCATCTAGGTTCCACTTCTCTAGGCAGGCGATACCGAGAATGTACACGGACGTCAGAAAAAGACTCACCAGTGTCCTAAAAAATGCAGTTGTACCCAATGTCCACTTAACCACGGACATGTGGACAAGTGGAGCAGGGCAGGGTCAGGACTATATGACTGTGACAGCCCACTGGGTAGATGTATGGACTCCCGCCGCAAGAACAGCAGCGGCGGCACCAGTAGCAGCATCTCGCAAACGCCAACTCTTTCCTAGGCAGGCTACGCTTTGTATCACCGCTTTCCAGAATACGCACACAGCTGAAAACCTCTTACGGCAACTGAGGAAGATCATCGCGGAATGGCTTACCCCAATTGGACTCTCCTGTGGATTTGTGGCATCGGACAACGCCAGCAATATTGTGTGTGCATTAAATATGGGCAAATTCCAGCACGTCCCATGTTTTGCACATACCTTGAATTTGGTGGTGCAGAATTTTTTAAAAAACGACAAGGGCGTGCAAGAGATGCTGTCGGTGGCCAGAAGAATTGCGGGACACTTTCGGCGTACAGGCACCACGTACAGAAGACTGGAGCACCACCAAAAACTACTGAACCTGCCCTGCCATCATCTGAAGCAAGAAGTGGTAACGAGGTGGAATTCAACCCTCTATATGCTTCAGAGGTTGGAGGAGCAGCAAAAGGCCATTCAAGCCTATACAATTGAGCACGATATAGTAGGTGGAATGCACCTGTCTCAAGCGCAGTGGAGAATGATTTCAACGTTGTGCAAGGTTCTGATGCCCTTTGAACTTGCCACACGTGAAGTCAGTTCAGACACTGCCAGCCTGAGTCAGGTCATTCCCCTCATCAGGCTTTTGCAGAAGAAGCTGGAGACATTGAAGGAGGAGCTAACACGGAGCGATTCCGCTAGGCATGTGGGACTTGTGGATGGAGCCCTTAATTCGCTTAACAAGGATTCACGGGTGGTCAATCTGTTGAAATCAGAGCACTACATTTTGGCCACCGTGTTCGATCCTAGATTTAAAGCCTACCTTGGATCTCTCTTTCCGGCAGACACAAGTCTGCTGGGGTTGAAAGACCTGCTGGTGACAAAATTGTCAAGTCAAGCGGAACGCGACCTGTCAACATCTCCTCCTTCACATTCTCCCGCAACTGGGGGTGCGAGGAAAAGGCTCAGAATTCCGAGCCCACCCGCTGGCGGTGATGCAGGGCAGTCTGGAGCGACTGCTGATGCTGACATCTGGTCCGGACTGAAGGACCTGACAACGATGACGGACATGTCGTCTACTGTCACTGCATATGATTCTCTCAACATTGATAGAATGGTGGAGGATTATATGAGTGACCGCATCCAAGTAGGCACGTCACACAGTCCGTACATATACTGGCAGGAAAAAGAGGCAATTTGGAGGCCCTTGCACAAACTGGCTTTATTCTACCTAAGTTGCCCTCCCACAAGTGTGTACTCCGAAAGAGTGTTTAGTGCCGCCGCTCACCTTGTCAGCAATCGGCGTACGAGGTTACATCCAGAAAATGTGGAGAAGATGATGTTCATTAAAATTAATTATAATCAATTCCTCCGCGGAGACATTGACCAGCAGCAATTGCCTCCACAAAGTACACAGGGAGCTGAGATGGTGGATTCCAGTGGGGACGAATTGATAATCTGTGAGGAGGGGGATGTACACGGTGATATATCGGAGGGTGATGATGAGGTGGACATCTTGCCTCTGTAGAGCCAGTTTGTGCAAGGAGAGATTAATTGCTTCTTTTTTGGGGGGGGTCCAAACCAACCCGTCATATCAGTCACAGTCGTGTGGCAGACCCTGTCACTGAAATGATGGGTTGGTTAAAGTGTGCATGTCCTGTTTTGTTTATACAACATAAGGGTGGGTGGGAGGGCCCAAGGACAATTCCATCTTGCACCTCTTTTTTCTTTTCTTTTTCTTTGCATCATGTGCTGATTGGGGAGGGTTTTTTGGAAGGGACATCCTGCGTGACACTGCAGTGCCACTCCTAAATGGGCCCGGTGTTTGTGTCGGCCACTAGGGTCGCTAATCTTACTCACACAGTCAGCTACCTCATTGCGCCTCTTTTTTTCTTTGCGTCATGTGCTGTTTGGGGAGGGTTTTTTGGAAGGGCCATCCTGCGTGACACTGCAGTGCCACTCCTAGATGGGCCCGGTGTTTGTGTCGGCCACTAGGGTCGCTAATCTTACTCACACAGCTACCTCATTGCGCCTCTTTTTTTCTTTGCGTCATGTGCTGTTTGGGGAGGGTTTTTTGGAAGGGACATCCTGCGTGACACTGCAGTGCCACTCCTAGATGGGCCCGGTGTTTGTGTCGGCCACTAGGGTCGCTTATCTTACTCACACAGCGACCTCGGTGCAAATTTTAGGACTAAAAATAATATTGTGAGGTGTGAGGTATTCAGAATAGACTGAAAATGAGTGTAAATTATGGTTTTTGAGGTTAATAATACTTTGGGATCAAAATGACCCCCAAATTCTATGATTTAAGCTGTTTTTTAGTGTTTTTTGAAAAAAACACCCGAATCCAAAACACACCCGAATCCGACAAAAAAAATTCGGTGAGGTTTTGCCAAAACGCGTTCGAACCCAAAACACGGCCGCGGAACCGAACCCAAAACCAAAACACAAAACCCGAAAAATTTCAGGCGCTCATCTCTACTTTTTGCAGATGATATTCTACTCTGCTTGACCAACCCTGAATCCTCCCTTCTCGGTCTTCATGCCATATTAGATAAGTATTCTAGATTATCATACTATAAACTGAATACTTCCAAAATGGAGGCACTACCGCTCCATATCCCACCACACATCCTGGCTTTACTTAAGGATAGATACAGATACGCTTGGCAAGCGAGAACTATTAAATATTTAGGTATACATCTATCGCTTGACAGAGATCTGTATGACTGTAACTACTCACCTTAAAGAGTGGTCCTTACATGAAATCTCTTGGCTGGGGCGTATCTCTGCAACTAAGATGGTACTGCTACCTAAACTTCTTTACCTATTTCGGGCCATCCCCCGCAGCTTCCCTAAACCTCTTAGTGTTAGGGCTAATAATATTCTGTCACACTTCATCTGGAAGGGATCTAGACCGCGTATCTCTAGGCAGGTTCTGTCATTACCCAAGGGCTTTGGTGGGGTAGCTTACCCCAACTTAGATGCATATCACTCCGCCTGCCTTCTTAGTCAGGTCCGCGACTGGTATGCAGCACATTCCCCCAAACCATGGGTGGTTATTGAAAAATCCTTTTTAGGGTCGATTAACAATACAGATCTATTTCTACTGCCGATAAATAGCGCTCCGAAATGGACTGGTCCTGGGGACGCGATTAGATGTACTTTGAAGTTATGGCACTCAGTGGTTGTGTCTGACCCAACTATTGCATTACCGGCAGCGGATCTTCCTATCAGAACCGTTGCTTGTACTATCCCTGATCTTATATTAGACACCTGGATTGACGCTGGAGTTGTGAGACTGAAAGATCTTTTCTTGAATGATGGTTTGATTCCCTTCTCTCAGCTTCAGTCTCAGTTAGGGATATCTAAGCATGATTTTTTCAAGTACTTACAACTACGCCATTGGCTCCATTCTTATGTTGACAGGTCTGGTGGCCCCCTTCCTCTACCTGCTATTATGTTCTCTAGATTGTCTACCTCTGGGCATAGGGGTGGGGTATCCAGATGGTATCAGTATATTGTTCTTCTGAATAAAACCGGTAAACTCCCTTCGCAGATTAAGTGGGAGAAGGATCTTTCTATTGTCCTTTGAGAGGAAGAGTGGGATACAATTTCCTCACAGTGCTTTAAAATCTCTAAATGTCTCCAGCATTCAGAAATGTTCTATAAACTATGCAACAGGGCGTACTTCACTCCGCAGAGGCTTCACCGTATCTGGCCCTCGACCTCCCAGCTATGCTGGCGAAAATGTGGTGATGTAGGTACCATTCTACATATTTTCTGGGATTGCCCAGTTTTGAGGCCTCTGTGGACGGAAGTGTTCTCTCTTTTGGGGGAAGTGGTGGGAGCGAGTGTGCCACTAGATCCACTATTTGCCTTATTCCACTACTCTCCTCAAGCTCTCCTCAGCTGCGACAAGTATATTGTAGGTCATGTCTTAATATCAGCTAAGGCGGCGATTGGCCAATTGTGGAAATCACAGTCCATACCTCACATTCAGACGGTTATTAATAATACCCACAAGCATTTCCTTTTTGAAACAGCAGGATGTGTGTACTCTTCATACCCTTCTTCTATCTATATGAGATGGTTTAAATGGAGTGAATTCCGGGAGAGACAGGGTCACTCCATAATTTTTAGTGATCCCATTGACACGCCAATTCTACACTCTCCACAATCTGATAATACCCGTATGTGACAGATGCCCCTATCTATCTATCTATCTATCTATCTATCTATCTATCTATCTATCTATCTATCTATCTATCTATCTATCTATTTAACTTTATGTTACCATATCTGAGTAAGGTACTCCCCTGACATACAGGTTCTCTTCTCTTTGTCTATACTTCTTCCCTCGTGTGTCGCTGTCGTGTTATGTCTTTCTCTCTTTCCCTCTCTACTGAGCTCTCTATTTTATTACTTTTATGGTTCTATTTATGGTTGATAGTTAAGAGAAACTATGTACACTATTAGTGAACTGAGCTTCTGAATTCAGATTTGCTGTTTATGATCGGGTTTCATGTACTAGCTCAATGTTGTACACTTTATAAGATCTCTGTTCGTGTACATTTATTTGCTTTTTTTTCTCTATATTTGGAAATTAATAAAAAATCATTATTGAAAAAAAAAAGTTACATAATTGATTCTTTTACGTTTGTACAACCTGTGTGCGCTGTACCCCTGTGCATTTATTATTCACGTACAAAATAAAAAAAGCCCTTTGAACTGCCACAGTGCGAGTTGAGCTGCGAAATGTTGTTTGTACTGCTTTGTGCGCTTTACCTTAGTCACTTTGTTTAAAGCCCTGAGACTCCCCACAGTTTGAACCGAGCTGCAAGTAAAAAATAAATATATATATATATATATATATATATATATAGAGAGAGATAGAGAGAGAGAGAGAGAGAAGGGGGGAAGGTACAGCGCCACTTGTGAGGTATGATCTCAGTATACATTATATTAAATATTCTAATATGAAATTAAAAATATCATTAACAAAACACACATAACCTTAATGAAGGTGTCTGCCAAGCCCTAAAGATGCAGTGCCGGTATCGCACTGCTGGACGTATAGAAAACTGAAGAGATAGGGTTCGGCGCTCAGTGTAATTAAGAAATGTTTAATTTAAAAGCCCAATAAATATATATGTAAAAAGGTTTTTTAATATATGAGAGTAAAAAGTTATACAAAATACATGAAAAGCATAAAAATATGGGCCCTCATTCCGAGTTGATCGCTCGCAAGGCGATTTTAGCAGAGTTACACACGCTAAGCCGCCGCCTACTGGGAGTGAATCTTAGCTTCTTAAAATTGCGACCGATGTATTCGCAATATTGCGATTACAAACTACTTAGCAGTTTCAGAGTAGCTTCAGACTTACTCGGTATCTGCGATCAGTTCAGTGCTTGTCGTTCCTGGTTTGACGTCATAAACACACCCAGCGTTCGCCCAGACACTCCCCCGTTTATCCGGCCACTCCTGCGTTTTTTCCGGAAACGGTAGCGTTTTTATCCACACGCCCCTAAAACGGCGTGTTTCCGCCCAGTAACACCCATTTCCTGTCAATCACACTACGATCGCCGGAGCGAAGAAAAAGCCGTGAGTAAAAATACTATCTTCATGGTAAAATTACTTGGCGCAGTCGCAGTGCGATTATTGCGCATGCGTACTAAGCGGAATTTCACTGCGATGCGATGAAAATCACCGAGCGAACGACTCGGAATGATGGCCATGGACCAAGAAAATATTAAAAGGATAGGAGATCAACTTAGCTTTAAACAACAGCAGGGGGTTAGTTCAGGAAACCCAACGCGTTTCGTCTCAGCAGACTTCTTCAAAGGGTATATATATTTATTGGGCTTTTAAATTAACCATTTCTTAATTACACTGAGCGCTGAACCCTATCTCTCCAGTTTTAAATATATATATATATATATATATATATAGAGAGAGAGAGAGAGAGAGAGAGAAAGAGAGAGAGAGAGAGAGAGAGATCTATTTGTACTGTTTGGTGCGCTTTACCCTTGTGGGCTTTGTTCAAAACCATGACTCAGAGCCGAGCTGCTAGTTAAAAAAATAAAAAATATATATTGTATACTTTGTACTGTTCCATGCACTCTACCTACCCAGTGCGCTCTGTACCCCAGAGCACTTTGTTCACTTCACGTAAGCCAGGCATGTCTAAACTGCGGCCCTCCAGCTGTTGTGAAACTACATATCCCAGCATGCCCTGATACAGTTTTGCTGTCAGAGAATGCTAAAGCTGTGTCAAGGCATGCTGGGATGTGTAGTTTCTCAACAGCTGGAGGGCCGCAGTTTGGACATGCCTGACGTAAGCCCTGTGACTCTACACAGTGTGAGCTGAGCTGCAAGTTAAAAAAATAAAAAGTATACTGTTGTATAATTGTTTGTACTGTTCTGTGCACTCGGCCTACCCCAGTATGCTCTGTTCCCCAGTACACTCTGTTGACTCCATGTAAGCCCTTTGATTCCACCAGTGTGAGTCAAGCTGCCAGTCAAAAAATATACTGTATAATTTTGACATCTGGTCAGGTCTAAATGAATTGCCTAAAATTAGTGACATCTCTACCATAAATCAATCTGATAAGGTCACCATCCAAAGAATGGCGGATGGTTATTTTCATAAAACCATACAAATAGGCGAGACCTTTACCGCCAATACATCAAAGAACATGAGACTTCTGCAATGGTAGATTCCAGCGGGGATGAAGTGATATTGTGTGAGAATGATGTACACACTGGTGAAGATGATAATGATGAAGACATCTGGGCACTGCATAGCTGCCTTAATCTCATTGGTAGCTTGTTTTGTGCAGGCCCTAACAAACCAAGCACTTCAGCCACAGAAGTGGCAGTCCCTGTCACTGAAGTGCTTGGTTTGTAAACTGTGCATGTCCTTTTTAATATCCAACATACAGTAAGGGCGGCTAGGAGGTCCCAATGACAATTCCATCTTACACCACTCTTCATTTCTGCACTGCTGTGTGGCAATGTTTCATAGATGTGCAATAAACGCGCGTTTTGTGCCGCTGCTATGACGCTTAGTATCCAGCCAGATCGCTGCAGCCTTTGGCCTAAAGCGGATGAAAACAATATTTTGAGCTGTGAGGTGGTCAAAACTAAAAATGAGTGGAATTCAATGTTATTGAGGTTGATAATACTCTAGGAACAAAAAAAGGACCAAATTCTGTAATTTAATCTAATTTTGTCTTTTTTAAGAAAAAAAAATATACAAAACTAAACCTGGTCACGGCCGAAATCCAAAACCAAAACCGGACAATGAATTAGACCCAAAACCAGCAAAAATGGTCTGGCGCTTATCATTAGTTGGAACCCGAGCCCCTCCATAGGCTTACAGGAGGTATCAGGGCCGTAACTTCGAGGAAGCCAGGAGAAAAGGCGCCAGAAGCTACTGTGCGACCAAACTCTTTGGAGTAATGTTACTGCTACGCCAATGGATGAATATCAAATGTCCCAGAATATTTTATGTTAAACACTGACATATCTCCCCATATTGTGCATTAAAATCTCTGCTTCTGTGTCACCCATACCTCCCAGCTTGTGAGGTATGCCGCATCACCAGTGCGCAGAGCGGTATGCAATGCAGCGAGTGGAGCGCCCTTATCCGTGCGCTTGATCTCAGCCATTATCTGTGCTCACTCACACCACCCTACCCCTAGTGCAAGAGATCCATCTCACACAACGGTATGTACACATACACACAGCTCCGCACAGCCGGCAGGACTCTCAGTACGCTCTCCACACGCTATATAGGATCCTCAAAGCGTGGGTTAACGCCATCTTCAGATGTTGATGTTTTACATATCAGCTTCTGTTTATCCTCCGTGCTCTGTTGTCTCCGGAGAGCTGATCGGCAGCCACTTAGATTGTCAGCTCTTCTGTGACCCTGTAACACGTTTTGCTAGATATTTCTATTCCACGTGCCCCTCCCAGCTCCTATAGGATTGTGCGAGAGCGGAATTATGTAATGTAAGTAAATATTGCTGGAAGAGAATTTATACAGAAATGTAAATTGGAATTGAAGGAAACTTTAATTATTGTTGACAGTGCAACATGTTATCAGTTATCTGCCAATTACATCCCTGAGCTCTGTCAACACCGCTAAAGCGAAGCTGCATAATTGACGAGTCTCATTTTCTCTTTTTCCCCGATAGGAGAAAGGTTAAATGGAGGGATGAAATGTAGGAGCCCGGCGAGCTGTGGGCAAGTAGCGAGCGATAGAAGTACGTTCTCGGTGAGGAGCGAGCTCGCTGCGTCCACATCCTGCACGTTATTCACAGCTGGTTTCAGATTTGCATTTAATACAGCTGAGAATGGTTTCTATCTTCTTGTACTGCCTCACCTGTCCTTAGCGTCTTCATGACTTACTCACATGTTGCTCAGTGCCACTGCCATATTTCCAATCATGTCTAATGGGACTGGAGTGATACAGTTGTCCTGTGACATTCAGGGATTACTGTTTCCTATGCAGACCAGGCAGTTCAGTGTTCAGTGTGTAACATAGGAAGAGACTCACGGGAGCAACTTGCAGCAAGCAGCCGATATGAGAGGATAATTGTTTGAATGGGTTCCGTATATTGGGGGTCATTCAGACCTGATCGCTGCTGTGCGTTTTTGCACAGCCGGTGATCAGGACGTAACTGCGCATGCGTATGCACCACAATGCGCACGCCCGCCGGACAACAACGGGCATTGCTGGTCATCGTCAGGATGGTGTGAAAATTCCGATCGCACGGGCATTCGCAAGGCGATTGGCAGGAAGAAGGCGTTTGTGGGTGGTAACTGACCGTTTATTGGGAATGTCAGGAAAAACGCAGGCGTGTCCAGGCGTTATCAGGGCAGGTGTGTGACGTCAGCTCCGGCCCCGATCAGCCTGTTCTCATCGCACTGGAGGAGTAAGTCCTGGGCTGCGCACACACTGCACACACTGGATATTAGCAGCTCGGCGTACACAGGGGATCGCACACTTGCACGGCGAATATACACTGCCCCTGGAGGCGGCGACTATCTGATCGCAGGCAGCGAAGTTATCAGCCCAGCGATCAGGTCTGAATCACCCCCATTATGTCATCAGTGATCATATCGACATTCAGCTTGTCTACACTGATGACATGTCGATATAAGTCATAATGTCAACAATTCATTTGTAATGTCTCCTTAACGCTAATCCTTAACCTTACCCCTAAACCTAGTGCTTACCCTAACACTAATATCATAATACTAACCCTAATACCATAACCCTAACACTAATATCATAATACTAACCCTAATACCATAATACTAACCCTAATGCCATAATAATAACAACACTAATACCATAATACTAACCCTAATACCATAATACTAACACTAATACCATAATACTAACACTAATACCATAATACTAACACTAATACCATAATACTAACCCTAATACCATAATACTAACCCTAATACCATAATACTAACCCTAATGCCATAATACTAACACTAAAACCATAATACTAACCCTAATGCCATAATACTAACCCTAATACCATAACCCTAACACTAATATCATAATACTAACCCTAATGCCATAATACTAACACTACTACCATAATACTAACCCTAATACCATAACCCTAACACTAATATCATAATACTAACCCTAATGCCATAATACTAACCCTAATGCCATAATACTAACACTAATATTATAATACTAACCCTAACACTAATATCATAACCCTAACCCTAATATCATAATACTAACACTAATACCATAATACTAACCCTAATGCCATAATACTAACCCTAATACCATAATACTAACCTTAATGCCATAATACTAACCCTAATACCATAATACTAACCTTAATGCCATAATACTAACTCTAATACCATAACCCTAACACTAATATCATAATACTAACCCTAATACCATAACCCTAACACTAATATCATAATACTAACCCTAATACCATAACCCTTACACTAATACTATAATACTAACCCTAATACCATAACCCTAACACTAATACTATAATACTAACCCTAATACCATAACCCTAACACTAATATCATAATACTAACCCTAATACCATAACCCTAACACTAATACCATAATACTAACCCTAACACCATAATACTAACACTTATACCATAATACTAACACTAACACTAATATCATAATACTAACCCTAATGCCATAATACTAACACTAATATCATAATACTAACACTAATATCATAATACTAACCCTAATACCATAACCCTAACACTAATATCATAATACTAACCCTAATACCATAACCCTAACCCTAATATCATAATACTAACACTAATATCATAATACTAACACTAATATTATAATACTAACCCTAACACTAATACCATAATACTAACCCATACCATAATACTAACCCTAACATCGTAATACTAACACTTATACCATAATACTAACCCTAATGCCATAATACTAACACTACTACCATAATACTAACCCTAATACCATAACCCTAACACTAATATCATAATACTAACCCTAATATCATAATACTAACACTAATACCATAATACTAACTCTAATATCATAATACTAACCTTAATGCCATAATACTAACCCTAGTGCCATAATACTAACACTAATATTATAATACTAACCCTAACACTAATACCATAATACTAACCCATACCATAATACTAACCCTAACACCATAATACTAACACTTATACAATAATACTAACCCTAATATCATAATACTAACACTAATATTCTAATACTAACCCTAATGCCATAATACTAACACTAATATTATAATACTAACACTAATACCATAATACTAACCCATACCATAATACTAACCCTAACACCATAATACTAACACTTATACAATAATACTAACCCTAATATCATAATACTAACACTAATATCCTAATACTAACCCTAATGCCATAATACTAACACTAATATTATAATACTAACACTAATACCATAATACTAACCCATACCATAATACTAACCCTAACACCATAATACTAACACTTATACCATATTACTAACCCTAACACTGATACTATAATACTAACCCTAATACCATAACCCTTACACTAAAACCATAATACTAACACTAACACCATAATACTAACATTAATACCATAATACTAACCCTAATGCCATAATACTAACACTAATATTATAATACTAACCCTAATGCCATAATACTAACACTAATACCATAATACTAACCCTAGTGCCATAATACTAACACTAATATTATAATACTAACCATAACACTAATACCATAATACTAACCCTAATACCATAATACTAACACTAATACCATAATACTAACCCTAGTGCCATAATACTAACACTAATATTATAATACTAACCCTAACACTACTACTATAATACTAATCCTAACACTAATACCATAATACTAACCCTAACACTAATACCAGAATACTAACCCTAGTGCCATAATACTAGCACTAATATTATAATACTAACCCTAACACTACTACTATAATACTAATCCTAACACTAATACCATAATACTAACCCTAACACTAATACCATAATACTAACCCTAACACTAATATCATAATACTAACCCTAACACTACTACTATAATACTAATTGTAACACTAATACCATAATACTAACCCTAACACTAATACCATAATACTAACCCTAACACTAATATCATAATACTAACCCTAATACCATAATACTAACCATAACACTAATATAATACTAACACTAATACCATAATACTAACCCTAACCCTAATACCATAATACTAACCCTAACCCTAATCTCCTATATATTTGCCCTTTGACTCTGTGCTTGGTGTTCTAACGCTGGGAGGAGTCACAGTGGTGGGCGGAATCAGCAGCTCCTGCCCTGTCCCAGCATACCACTAGCAGAACGGAGCAGCAGCCACAGAATCCACCTACTATCCCCAGAGACAACCCACCAGTGCACGGACACCCCACAGTGCCAGGTAACCATGCACCCCTCCCTTGGCACCTACAACCCACTGACACCCGCACCACACACCCCAAACCCCCCTCCACCAGCTCCCACACCCCCCACCCCGACGCCCGCATAACTGACACACACTGGGCACATACTGCCCACCCTAACCCCACAGCACCGAACCCACCCGCCGCACAACACCTCCCACATCCATCAGTGGCAGGGACACGCACCACAGCCTGCCGCACCGCACACCGCCGATCCCGTCAGCCGCACAAACCCACCTCCACCTCGCGCATCCACCTTCTCCACCACGGAGGGCCAGACTGCCGCAGCCCACACCCCCGCTATCCCACCCTCCGCACAGCACCATCTGTTGCCTTGCAGCCGCGACGCGCCCGCACAGACCGCTCCCGCCCTCCCCACAACCCCAGCACAAACCCTCTCCCGACCTGGCCCACACTGTACTGCCAGCCCCAGTCACCACGCCGCCTGGACCCACTGCACTCACACATCCCCATCACCCGCACCTGTCTGTGTGCAGGCGACAGGGCTCTCGGCGCTCCAGCCCCCAGCTCCACATACACAAAGTCTCTGGCCCCCAGCACCATACACCCGCACCCATCAGCCACACAATGATAGATGGCCACCCCCCTCCCTATCAGCCATCCAACCCCCCCAACCAGCCATCCCGCCGCCCCTATCAGCCATCACCCCCCCTATCAGCCATCACCCCATTACCCCCCCTCAGCCATCACCCCCCCATCAGCCACCAACCCCTATCAGCCATCACCCCCCCCCCGTCAGCCATCACCCCCCCCGTCAGCCATCACACCCCCCCTCAGCCATCACACATCCCCTGTCAGCCATCACACACACCCTGTCAGCCATCACACACACCCCTGTCAGCCATCACACACACCCCTGTCAGCCATCACACCCCCCTCAGCCATCAGCCCCCCCTGTCAGCCATCACCCCCCCTATCAGCCATCACCCCCCCCCTCAGCCATCACCCCCCCCCAGCCATCACCCCCTATCAGCCATCACCCCCCCTGTCAGCCATCACCCCCCCCTCAGCCATCACCCCCCCCATCAGCCATCACCCCCCGTCAGCCATCAACCCCCCTCAGCCATCACCCCCCCGTCACCCATCAAACCCCCCCTCAGCCATCACCCCCCCCCTGTCAGCCATCACACACACCCCTGTCAGCCATCACACACAACCCTGTCAGCCGTCACCCCCCCCTCCTATCAGCCATCACCCCCCCCAGCCATCCCCCCTATCAGCCATTCACACACACCCTATCACCCCCCCTATCAGCCATCACCCCCCCATCAGCCATCACCCCCCCCGTCAGCCATCACCCTCTCCTATCAGCCATCACCCCCCCCTGTCAGCCATCACCCCCACCCCGTCAGCCATCACACCCGCCCTGTCAGCCATCACACCCCCCCGTCAGCCATCACACCCCCCCTGTCAGCCATCACACACCCCCTGTCAGCCATCACACCCCCCTCCTATCAGCCATCACCCCCCCTATCAGCCATCAACCCCCCCCCTCAGCCATCACCCCCCCCATCAGCCACCACCCCCTATCAGCCATCACCCCATGACCCCCCCCTGTCAGCCATCACCCCCCCCCCAGCCATCACCCCCCCTGTCACCCATCACACACACCCTGTCACCCATCACCCCCCCCCCTCAGCCATCACCCCCCCCCCTGTCAGCCATCACACACACCCCTGTCAGCCATCAAACACACCCCTGTCAACCGTCACCCCCCCTCCTATCAGCCATTACCCCCCCCCCCGCCATCCTCCCTATCAGCCATTCACCCCCCCTATCAGCCATCACCCCCCCATCAGCCACCACTCCCTATCAGCCATCACCCCCCCCGTCAGCCATCACCCCCTCTATCAGCCATCACCCTCTCCTATCAGCCATCACCCAATCACCCCCCCCTGTCATCCATCAACCCCCCCTGTCATCCATCACTCCCCCCCTGTCAGCCATCACCCCCCTGTCAGCCATCACACACCCCCTGTCAGCCATCACCCCCCCTGTCAGCCATCACCCCCCCCTGTCAGCCATCACACACCCCCTGTCAGCCATCACACACCCCCTGTCAGCCATCACCCCCCAGCCATCCCCCCATCAGCCATTCACCCCACCCTCATCAGCCATCACCCCCCCATCAGCCATCACCCCACCATCAACCACCACCCCCTATCAGCCATCACCCCCCCTGTCAGCCATCAACCCCCCCTCAGCCAGCCATCACCCCCCCTGTCATCCATCAACCCCCCCTGTCATCCATCACCCCCCCTGTCAGCCATCACCCCCCCTGTCAGCCATCACCCCCCCCTGTCAGCCATCACACACACCCTGTCAGCCATCACACACCCCCTGTCAGCCATCACACAACCCCTCCTGTCAGCCATCACCCCCCCAGCCATCCCCCCATCAGCCATCACCCCCCCATCAGCCATCACCCCACCATCAACCACCACCCCCTATCAGCCATCACCCCCCTGTCAGCCATCAACCCCCCCTCAGCCAGCCATCACCCCCCCCTCTCAGCCATCACCCCCCCCCTCTCAGCCATCACACCCCCCCTATCAGCCATCACCCCATCAGCCACCAAACCCTATCAGCCATCACCCCATCACCCCCCCTGTCAGCCATCACCACCCCTGTCAGCCATCACCACCCCTGTCAGCCATCACACACACACCCCTGTTAGCCATCCCCCCCCTATCAGCCATTCACCGCCCCTATCAGCCATCACCCCGCCCATCAGCCATCCCCCCCATCAGCCACCACCGCCTATCAGCCATCACCCCATCACCCTCCCCTGTCAGCCATCACCCCCCCCCTCACCCCCCCCCTGTCAGCCATCACCCCCCCTGTCAGCCATCACCCCCCCCGTCAGCCATCACACCCCCCCTGTCAGCCATCACACACACCCGTCAGCCGTCGCCCCCCCTCCTATCAGCCATCACCCCGCCCCGCCATCCCTCCCTATCAGCCATTCACCCCCCCATCACCCCCCCTATCAGCCATCACCCCCCCATCAGCCACCACCCCCTATCAGCCATCACCCTACCCCCCCCCCCTGTCAGCCATCACGCCCCCCCTGTCAGCCATCACCCCCCCCGCCTGTCAGCCATCACCTCTTCCCCCTGTCAGCCATCAAACCCCCCCATCAGCTATCCCCCCCTATCAGCCATCACCCCATCACCCCCCCCCGTCAGCCATCACCCCCCCTGTCAGCCATCAACCCCCCTGTCAGCCATCACAACCCCCCTCAGCCATCACCCCCCCTATCAGCCATTACCACCCCCCATCAGCCATCACCCCCCCATCAGCCACCCCCCCCATCAGCCATTCCCCCCCCTATAAGCCATCCCCCCCAGCCATCCCCCCCTATCAGCAACCCCCCCATCAACCATACACCCCCCTCTATCAGCCATACAACCCCCCTATCACCCATCCCCCCCCCTTATCAGCCACCACACCCCCCATCATCCACCACCCCCTCCCATCAGCCATCCCCCGATGGCCATAAATGAGCATGCCTCCCTTTTGCTCACAACTCCGCTCACATCCCACTCATCTCAGGGTGGGGGGGCCCGCGGTGCTGCCTCTTACACCCACATATACCATGGTCTACTATACTTTTACACACAAACACGCACACACACACATACACACACGCACTCAGCCTGCACACTCCTAACATAACACACCCCTACACCCCCCTAAACACAGACATTACACCTTCCCCATGTGTACACCACCAACACCCACCAACTTTCACACCTACCCCAATCACCCTCACACCACAATAACATACACAAATCACACACACCCCCAACACACCTTCTTACACACACTCACATCCACCCAAACCCCTCTCCTACACACCCGGCACACCCTATGGTCATCCCACACCCACCATAACCCCATACCTGCCAACCACCCACCACAAATACAACACCCATCCAGCTTCTCCCTCCCCCCCCCCAAAAAAAAAAAAACCCTCTACCTTCACCTAACGGCCCCCCCTTCCATGCACACACTCCTATCCCCCCCCCCAAAAAAAAAAAAACCTTTACCCATCCATCACATATCAACACACTCCACCCATGCACACCTCCAACTCCATCCCCCTACCACACACAACCACAACTCCATCACACACTGAATGTCATATAGAGGCAGCCACCCATCCCCACGCAATTACACAACCACCATACATCACTACCCACCACTTTTTATTAACCCACACACACAACCACGTACCCCTCCAAAATAACACTCCACCACCCACATTCCCTTCCACACCCCCCACAATCCAGCCCAACACCACCCTACCCCTATCATCACACACCCACCTCCCTATCTATACAGCCCATGGATTCTGTCACACCATCACCACAACAATTAGCCCACAACTGGACCCATCTCAGCTACAAGCACCAACATTCCAATTGCTGCGCCCCCCCCCCAACCTCCCACCCACACACCACAATACCCTACACAAAGCACCCTATGCAGAAAACCCTTCCAACAAACTCACCCTAAAGCACACACATACCACTCCACCAACTACTACACCTCCTAACCCCTCACCCACCCCTCATCCCTAGCCCAACTCATACACTGGCCACACCACATCCACCGTCCATCCTCACTCTGCTCAGCCCCGCAAACACACCATTTTCTCTACACCACGCACAATCTATGTACCCCTTCCACAACAAACTAAACAACAAACATTGTTCCTTCACCCCCCTCCACAATGCAGCATGCAATATATACAACACCTACCACGTACAAACTCTGACCCTCAACACGGATTATATCTACCCATCACAACAACAGTTACCCCACAACACTACCCCTCTACCCTACAACCAACCACATGGCCTACACACACATTTACAGCTCCTCTCCACACAATCAACTTAACACACCCTACCACCACTCCAAAAATCACACAACTTTCTTCACCCTGCACAAACCCTATCACAAGACACCACAACCCAAAACTCATAACTACTATGCCCCTACCCCTAATCCACCTACCTTCACACAAGTACAGCACCTATGCACCCCCTCCACCATGCCCAACACCCCCATTTAAACCAACCATACACCAAACCATACACACACACACACACACACACACACACACACACACAAACACACACACACACAAAACCTCCCTTCAGACTCGCACATTCACATCCTCCACACAGGACAACCGCCACCACTGACTACAGCTACAGAGACCTTTTTACACTACACCTCTACAATAACAACCCCATCCACCTGTCCCCTTCTATAACCACACAGACACCACACGCACACCCTTCACCACCATCCCTCACCACAAGCAGTCACAACCTACATCACAGTCCCACAGCCACACGTTAACATGTCATTTACAGCCACATTCTCTACAGCCTCCCCTGAAGACACTGCTCACCCACTCACAAGACCCTACACCCCATTCACCATCACATTCCCTTTTGTCATACTACATCTACCCACAAACAAACCTCCCATTCCACCAACACAAACTATACAACTACTATTCTACACCTTCACTTTTCAGTAGAGATGAGCGGGTTCGGTTCCTCGGAATCCGAACCCGCCCGAACTTCAGGTTTTTTTACACGGGGCCGAGCGACTCGGATCTTCCCGCCTTGCTCGGTTAACCCGAGCGCGCCCGAACGTCATCATCCCGCTGTCGGATTCTCGCGAGGCTCGTATTCTATCGCGAGACTCAGATTCTATATAAGGATCCGCGCGTCGCCGCCATTTTCACACGTGCATTGAGATTGATAGGGAGAGGACGTGGCTGGCGTCCTCTCCGTTTAGACTAGAGTACTAGAGAGAGACACAAATTTTGGGGAGCATATTATTAGGAGGAGTACTACTTGCTGCTGATAGTGTGACCAGTGACCACCAGTTTAATTAATCCGTTCTCTGCCTGAAAAAAAACGATACACAGTGTGACACAGTCACATACCATATCTGTGCTCAGCCCAGTGTGCTGCATCATA
The DNA here is from genome assembly GCF_028390025.1 of Pseudophryne corroboree. NCBI lineage: Eukaryota > Metazoa > Chordata > Amphibia > Anura > Myobatrachidae > Pseudophryne > Pseudophryne corroboree. Next base: position 483,791,414 of record NC_086451.1, read on the forward strand.
TGTAATACTGTATATCATTATCTGACTGTGCTGAGTGCTCACTGCTCACACAGCTTAATTGTGGGGGAGACTGGGGAGCAGTTATAGCAGGAGTACATATTTTAAGTACAGTGCACACTTTTGCTGCCAGAGTGCCACTGCCAGTGTGACTGACCAGTGACCACTGACCACCAGTATTGTGATTGTCTGCTGACCACCAGTATATTGTGATTGTCTGCCTGAAAAAGTGTGGTGTTTTTATAAACGCATTCTGCAGACAGTGTCCAGCAGGTCCGTCATTACATAATATATACCTGTCCGGCTGCAGTACTAGTGTGATATATATATATATTTTAATTTTATCTCATTATCATCCAGTCTATATTAGCAGCAGACACAGTACGGTAGTCCACGGCTGTAGCTACCTCTGTGTCGGCTGTCGCTCGTCCATCCATAATTGTATACCACCTACCCGTGGTTTTTTTTTTTTCTATCTTCTTGATACTAGTAGCTTACTTTAGGAGTCTGCAGTGCTGAGTCTGACAGACAGTGTCCAGCAGGTCCGTCATTACATAATATATACCTGTCCGGCTGCAGTACTAGTGTGATATATATATATATTTTAATTTTATCTCATTATCGTCCAGTCTATATTAGCAGCAGACACAGTACGGTAGTCCACGGCTGTAGCCACCTCTGTGTCGGCAGTCGCTCGTCCATCCATAATTGTATACCACCTACCCGTGGTTTTTTTTTTTTTCTATCTTCTTGATACTAGTAGCTTACTTTAGGAGTCTGCAGTGCTGACAGACAGTGTCCAGCAGGTCCGTCATTACATAATATATACCTGTCCGGCTGCAGTACTAGTGTGATATATATATATATATTTTAATTTTATCTCATTATCATCCAGTCTATATTAGCAGCAGACACAGTACGGTAGTCCACGGCTGTAGCTACCTCTGTGTCGGCAGTCGCTCGTCCATCCATAATTGTATACCACCTACCCGTGGTTTTTTTTTCTTCTATCTTCTTGATTCTAGTAGCTTACTTTAGGAGTCTGCAGTGCTGAGTCTGACAGACAGTGTCCAGCAGGTCCGTCATTACATAATATATACCTGTCCGGCTGCAGTACTAGTGTGATATATATATATTTTTTAATTTTATCTCATTATCATCCAGTCTATATTAGCAGCAGACACAGTACGGTAGTCCACGGCTGTAGCTACCTCTGTGTCGGCAGTCGCTCGTCATCCATAAGTATACTAGTATCCATCCATCTCCATTGTTTACCTGAGGTGCCTTTTAGTTGTGCCTATTAAAATATGGAGAACAAAAATGTTGAGGTTCCAAAAATAGGGAAAGATCAAGATCGACTTCCACCTCGTGCTGAAGCTGCTGCCACTAGTCATGGCCGAGACGATGAAATGCCAGCAACGTCGTCTGCCAAGGCCGATGCCCAATGTCATAGTACAGAGCATGTAAAATCCAAAACACCAAATATCAGTAAAAAAAGGACTCAAAAATCTAAAATAAAATTGTCGGAGGAGAAGCGTAAACTTGCCAATATGCCATTTACCACACGGAGTGGCAAGGAACGGCTGAGGCCCTGGCCTATGTTCATGGCTAGTGGTTCAGCTTCACATGAGGATGGAAGCACTCAGCCTCTTGCTAGAAAAATGAAAAGACTCAAGCTGGCAAAAGCACAGCAAAGAACTGTGCGTTCTTCGAAATCACAAATCCACAAGGAGAGTCCAATTGTGTCGGTTGCGATGCCTGACCTTCCCAACACTGGACGTGAAGAGCATGTGCCTTCCACCATTTGCACGCCCCCTGCAAGTGCTGGAAGGAGCACCCGCAGTCCAGTTCCTGATAGTCAGATTGAAGATGTCAGTGTTGAAGTACACCAGGATGAGGAGGATATGGGTGTTGCTGGCGCTGGGGAGGAAATTGACAAGGAGGATTCTGATGGTGAGGTGGTTTGTTTAAGTCAGGCACCCGGGGAGACACCTGTTGTCCGTGGGAGGAATATGGCCATTGACATGCCTGGTGAAAATACCAAAAAAATCAGCTCTTCGGTGTGGAAGTATTTCAACAGAAATGCGGACAACATTTGTCAAGCCGTGTGTTGCCTTTGTCAAGCTGTAATAAGTAGGGGTAAGGACGTTAACCACCTCGGAACATCCTCCCTTATACGTCACCTGCAGCGCATTCATAATAAGTCAGTGACAAGTTCAAAAACTTTGGGCGACAGCGGAAGCAGTCCACTGACCAGTAAATCCCTTCCTCTTGTAACCAAGCTCACGCAAACCACCCCACCAACTCCCTCAGTGTCAATTTCTTCCTTCCCCAGGAATGCCAATAGTCCTGCAGGCCATGTCACTGGCAATTCTGACGAGTCCTCTCCTGCCTGGGATTCCTCCGATGCATCCTTGCGTGTAACGCCTACTGCTGCTGGCGCTGCTGTTGTTGCTGCTGGGAGTTGATGGTCATCCCAGAGGGGAAGTCGTAAGCCCACTTTTACTACTTCCACCAAGCAATTGACTGTCCAACAGTCCTTTGCGAGGAAGATGAAATATCACAGCAGTCATCCTGTTGCAAAGCGGATAACTGAGGCCTTGACAACTATGTTGGTGTTAGACGTGCGTCCGGTATCCGCCGTTAGTTCACAGGGAACTAGACAATTTCTTGAGGTAGTGTGCCCCCGTTACCAAATACCATCTAGGTTCCTCTTCTCTAGGCAGGCGATACCGAGAATGTACACGGACGTCAGAAAAAGACTCACCAGTGTCCTAAAATATGCAGTTGTACCCAATGTCCACTTAACCACGGACATGTGGACAAGTGGAGCAGGGCAGGGTCAGGACTATATGACTGTGACAGCCCACTGGGTAGATGTATGGACTCCCGCCGCAAGAACAGCAGCGGCGGCACCAGTAGCAGCATCTCGCAAACGCCAACTCTTTCCTAGGCAGGCTACGCTTTGTATCACCGGTTTCCAGAATACGCACACAGCTGAAAACCTCTTACGGCAACTGAGGAAGATCATCGCGGAATGGCTTACCCCAATTGGACTCTCCTGTGGATTTGTGGCATCGGACAACGCCAGCAATATTGTGTGTGCATTAAATATGGGCAAATTCCAGCACGTCCCATGTTTTGCACATACCTTGAATTTGGTGGTGCAGAATTATTTAAAAAACGAGAGGGGCTTGCAAGAGATGCTGTCGGTGGCCAGAAGAATTGCGGGACACTTTCGGCGTACAGGCACCACGTACAGAAGACTGGAGCACCACCAAAAACGCCTGAACCTGCCCTGCCATCATCTGAAGCAAGAAGTGGTAACGAGGTGGAATTCAACCCTATATATGCTTCAGAGGTTGGAGGAGCAGCAAAAGGCCATTCAAGCCTATACAATTGAGCACGATATAGGAGGTGGAATGCACCTGTCTCAAGCGCAGTGGAGAATGATTTCAACGTTGTGCAAGGTTCTGCTGCCCTTTGAACTTGCCACACGTGAAGTCAGTTCAGACACTGCCAGCCTGAGTCAGGTCATTCCCCTCATCAGGCTTTTGCAGAAGAAGCTGGAGACATTGAAGGAGGAGCTAACACAGAGCGATTCCGCTAGGCATGTGGGACTTGTGGATGGAGCCCTTAATTCGCTTAACAAGGATTCACGGGTGGTCAATCTGTTGAAATCAGAGCACTACATTTTGGCCACCGTGCTCGATCCTAGATTTAAAACCTACCTTGGATCTCTCTTTCCGGCACACACAAGTCTGCTGGGGTTCAAAGACCTGCTGGTGAGAAAATTGTCAAGTCAAGCGGAACGCGACCTGTCAACATCTCCTCCTTCACATTCTCCCGCAACTGGGGGTGCGAGGAAAAGGCTCAGAATTCCGAGCCCACCCGCTGGCGGTGATGCAGGGCAGTCTGGAGCGACTGCTGATGCTGACATCTGGTCCGGACTGAAGGACCTGCCAACGATTACGGACATGTCGTCTACTGGCACTGCATATGATTCTCTCCCCATTGATAGAATGGTGGAGGATTATATGAGTGACCGCATCCAAGTAGGCACGTCAGACAGTCCGTACTTATACTGGCAGGAAAAAGAGGCAATTTGGAGGCCCTTGCACAAACTGGCTTTATTCTACCTAAGTTGCCCTCCCACAAGTGTGTACTCCGAAAGAGTGTTTAGTGCCGCCGCTCACCTTGTCAGCAATCGGCGTACGAGGTTACTTCCAGAAAATGTGGAGAAGATGATGTTCATTAAAATTAATTATAATCAATTCCTCCGTGGAGACATTGACCAGCAGCAATTGCCTCCACAAAGTACACAGGGAGCTGAGATGGTGGATTCCAGTGGGGACGAATTGATAATCTGTGAGGAGGGGGATGTACACGGTGATATATCGGAGGATGATGATGAGGTGGACATCTTGCCTCTGTAGAGCCAGTTTGTGCAAGGAGAGATTAATTGCTTCTTTTTTGGTGGGGGTCCAAACCAACCCGTCATTTCAGTCACAGTCGTGTGGCAGACCCTGTCACTGAAATGATGGGTTGGTTAAAGTGTGCATGTCCTGTTTATACAACATAAGGGTGGGTGGGAGGGCCCAAGGACAATTCCATCTTGCACCTCTTTTTTCTTTCATTTTTCTTTGCGTCATGTGCTGTTTGGGGAGTATTTTTTTGAAGGGCCATCCTACGTGACACTGCAGTGCCACTCCTAGATGGGCCAGGTGTTTGTGTCGGCCACTAGGGTCGCTTATCTTACTCACACAGCTACCTCATTGCGCCTCTTTTTTTCTTTGCGTCATGTGCTGTTTGGGGAGTGTTTTTTGGAAGGGCCATCCTGCGTGACACTGCAGTGCCACTCCTAGATGGGCCAGGTGTTTGTGTCGGCCACTAGGGTCGCTTATCTTACTCACACAGCTACCTCATTGCGCCTCTTTTTTTCTTTGCGTCATGTGCTGTTTGGGGAGTGTTTTTTGGAAGGGCCATCCTGCGTGATACTGCAGTGCCACTCCTAGATGGGCCTGGTGTTTGTGTCAGCCACTAGGGTCGCTTAGCTTACTCACACAGCTACCTCATTGCGCCTCTTTTTTTCTTTGCGTCATGTGCTGTTTGGGGAGTGTTTTTTGGAAGGGCCATCCTGCGTGACACTGCAGTGCCACTCCTAGATGGGCCAGGTGTTTGTGTCGGCCACTAGGGTCGCTTAGCTTAGTCATCCAGCGACCTCGGTGCAAATTTTAGGACTAAAAATAATATTGGCCCTCATTCCGAGTTGGTCGGTCGCAAGGCGAATTTAGCAGAGTTGCTCACGCTAAGCCGCCGCCTACTGGGAGTGAATCTTAGCTTCTTAAAATTGCGACCGATGTATTCGCAATATTGCTATTACAAACTACTTCGCAGTTTCAGAGTAGCTCCAGACTTACTCTGCCTGTGCGATCAGTTCAGTGCTTGTCGTTCCTGGTTGACGTCACAAACACACCCAGCGTTCGCCCAGGCACTCCCACCGTTTCTCCAGCCACTCCTGCGTTTTTTCCGGAAACGGTAGCGTTTTCAGCCACACGCCCCTAAAACGCAGTGTTTCCGCCCAGTAACACCCATTTCCTGTCAATCACATTACGTTCGCCGGAGCGAAGAAAAAGCCGTGAGTAAAAATACTTTCTTCATAGTAAAGTTACTTGGCGCAGTCGCAGTGCGAACTTTGCGCATGCGTACTAAGCGGATTTTCACTGCGATGCGATGAAAAAGAACGAGCGAACAACTCGGAATGAGGGCCATTGTGAGGTGTGAGGTGTTCAGAATAGACCGAAAATGAGTGGAAATTATGGTTTTTGAGGTTAATAATACTTTGGGATCAAAATGACCCCCAAATTCTATGATTTAAGCTGTTTTTTAGTGTTTTTTGAAAAAAACACCCGAATCCAAAACACACCCGAATCCGACAAAAAAAATTCGGTGAGGTTTTGCCAAAACGCGGTCGAACCCAAAACACGGCCGCGGAACCGAACCCAAAACCAAAACACAAAACCCGAAAAATTTCAAGTGCACATCTCTACTTTTCAGTAGAGATTATGGGGGCGTAGCCCCTTACGACGGTGTAAAGAGCACCCGTAGCGCGCGATGAATCATATAGTACCATAATACTAACCCTAACCCTAATACCATAATACTAACCCTAACCCTAACACCATAATACTAACCCTAACCCTAATACCATAATACTAACCCTAATACCATAATACTAACCGTAATGCTAATACTAACCCCACTGCTAAGACAGTCCTCGGTAGGGATGGTCATTGGTGGGTTCACTTTGATGGTATGAAACTCTTGACAGGAAGACAGTTGATGGTTTCACCCACCAATAGACTTCCCTGTTCTATTACTCACCGGGCTGTGGACCAATCAGAGGTGGGAGAGGGGATTTTGTGGATTGCATTGGGGCTGAGCTAGGCTCCATGTCTTGGTGCTAAGGAGAAAGAAAAAAAAAGATTGGAGGGTTGTGCCATCGATGGCAGAAAACCATTGGATCTCCCTCATTGGTGGCAGCCAGTATTTACCCTGCACAGAAACAATATAACTTACTGAAATCTCATCTCTCTGCACGTGTTACATCTGCCCCACCTGCACTGCACATGGTTCTGCCCAATCCTGAGTAACCCCCTTATCACCAACAATAAAAGATTCTTTGCAGAGGTGCTTTCTACTTACCACCTGCTACAATTTGGAGGTTCTTGACCACGGGATCCCCAGTTACATCTTTTCTTCCATTGCCCAACTTCTATGCACAGTCACCAGCATGCACCAAATAACATTCTCCGGTTAGGGTTGTGGCCAGAAAACTCTCCCAAAGACTGACCACTTACCGGAAGCATCTATTCTAGGTATATATACAGTAGGTATTGTATGAGCCTGTGCAGAGCTGGATTAAGACTTTGGGGAGACCGGGGCACTTAAGACTTGGTGGGGGGTGGTTGCCCCCTGTCTCACACGCTTAGCAGTTGAGAGCATTCCCTCCCTCACTGGACACTGCAGCCGACATATATATACACATACAGTACATAGAGTCACACACACATACATGATGTCACACAGCCAGTCATACAGATACATACATACACATGTACTACTTACTAGAGATGAGCGGGTTCGGTTTCTCTGAATCCGAACCCGCACGAACTTCATGTTTTTTTTCACGGGTCCGAGCGACTCGGATCTTCCCGCCTTGCTCGGTTAACCCGAGCGCGCCCGAACGTCATCATGACGCTGTCGGATTCTCGCGAGACTCGGATTCTATATAAGGAGCCGCGCGTCGCCGCCATTTTCACACGTGCATTGAGATTGATAGGGTGAGGACGTGGCTGGCGTCCTCTCCATTTAGATTAGAAGAGAGAGAGAGAGAGATTGACCTGATTTACTGGAGCTTAGGAGTACTGTAGAACTGTAGAGAGTGCAGAGTTTACTAGTGACTGACCACAGTGACCACCAGACAGTGCAGTTTTATTTAATATATCCGTTCTCTGCCTGAAAAAAACGATACACAGTGACTCAGTCACATACCATATCTGTGTGCACTGCTCAGCCCAGTGTGCTGCATCATCTATGTATATATCTGACTGTGCTCAGCTCACACATCTTATAATTGTGGGGGAGACTGGGGAGCACTGCAGTGCCAGTTATAGGTTATAGCAGGAGCCAGGAGTACATATTATTATTAAAATTAAACAGTGCACACTTTTGCTGCAGGAGTGCCACTGCCAGTGTGACTGACCAGTGACCACCTGACCACACTGACCACCAGTATAGTTAGTAGTATAGTATACTATATTGTGATTGCCTGAAAAAGTTAAACACTCGTCGTGTGACTTCACTTGTGTGGTGTTTTTTTTTTTATTCTATAAAAAACTCATTCTGCTGACAGACAGTGTCCAGCAGGTCCGTCATTATATAATATATACCTGTCCGGCTGCAGTAGTGATATATATATATTTTTTATATCATTATTTATCATCCAGTCGCAGCAGACACAGTACGGTAGTTCACGGCTGTAGCTACCTCTGTGTCGCCACTCGGCAGTCCGTCCATAATTGTATACCACCTACCCGTGGTTTTTTTTTCTTTCTTCTTTATACATACATACTACTACTACATCTCTTTATCAACCAGTCTATATTAGGAGCAGACACAGTACAGTACGGTAGTCCATGGCTGTAGCTACCTCTGTGTCGGCACTCGGCAGTCCGTCCATAATTGTATACCACCTACCCGTGGTTTTTTTTTCTTTCTTCTTTATACATACATACTACTACTACTACATCTCTTTATCAACCAGTCTATATTAGCAGCAGACACAGTACAGTACGGTAGTCCACGGCTGTAGCTACCTCTGTGTCGGCACTGGGCAGTCCGTCCATAATTGTATACCACCTACCCGTGTTTTTTTTTCTTTCTTCTTTATACATACATACTACTACTACATCTCTTTATCAACCAGTCTATATTAGCAGCAGACACAGTACAGTACGGTAGTCCACGGCTGTAGCTACCTCTGTGTCGGCACTGGGCAGTCCGTCCATAATTGTATACCACCTACCCGTGGTTTTTTTTTCTTTCTTCTTTATACATACATACTACTACTACTACATCTCTTTATCAACCAGTCTATATTAGCAGCAGACACAGTACAGTACGGTAGTCCACGGCTGTAGCTACCTCTGTGTCGGCACTGGGCAGTCCGTCCATAATTGTATACCACCTACCCGTGGTTTTTTTTTCTTTCTTCTTTATACATACATACTACTACTACATCTCTTTATCAACCAGTCTATATTAGCAGCAGACACAGTACAGTACGGTAGTCCACGGCTGTAGCTACCTCTGTGTCGGCACTGGGCAGTCCGTCCATAATTGTATACCACTTACCCGTGGTTTTTTTTTCTTTCTTCTTTATACATACATACTACTACTACATCTCTTTATCAACCAGTCTATATTAGCAGCAGACACAGTACAGTACGGTAGTCCACGGCTGTAGCTACCTCTGTGTCGGCACTCGGCAGTCCGTCCATAATTGTATACCACCTACCCGTGGTTTTTTTTTCTTTCTTCTTTATACATACATACTACTACTACATCTCTTTATCAACCAGTCTATATTAGCAGCAGACACAGTACAGTATGGTAGTCCATGGCTGTAGCTACCTCTGTGTCGGCACTGGGCAGTCCGTCCATAATTGTATACCACCTACCCGTGGTTTTTTTTTCTTCTTTATACATACATACTACTACTACATCTCTTTATCAACCAGTCTATATTAGCAGCAGACACAGTACAGTACGGTAGTCCACGGCTGTAGCTACCTCTGTGTCGGCACTCGGCAGTCCGTCCATAATTGTATACCACCTACCCGTGGTTTTTTTTTCTTTCTTCTTTATACATACATACTTCTACTACATCTCTTTATCAACCAGTCTATATTAGCAGCAGACACAGTACAGTACGGTAGTCCACGGCTGTAGCTACCTCTGTGTCGGCACTCGGCAGTCCATCCATAATTGTATACTAGTATCCATCCATCTCCATTGTTTACCTGAGGTGCCTTTTAGTTGTGCCTATTAAAATATGGAGAACAAAAATGTTGAGGTTCCAAAATTAGGGAAAGATCAAGATCCACTTCCACCTCGTGCTGAAGCTGCTGCCACTAGTCATGGCCGAGACGATGAAATGCCAGCAACGTCGTCTGCCAAGGCCGATGCCCAATGTCATAGTACAGAGCATGTCAAATCCAAAACACCAAATATCAGTAAAAAAAGGACTCCAAAACCTAAAATAAAACTGTCGGAGGAGAAGCGTAAACTTGCCAATATGCCATTTACCACACGGAGTGGCAAGGAACGGCTGAGGCCCTGGCCTATGTTCATGGCTAGTGGTTCAGCTTCACATGAGGATGGAGGCACTCAGCCTCTCGCTAGAAAAATGAAAAGACTCAAGCTGGCAAAAGCAGTAGCACCGCAAAGAACTGTGCGTTCTTCGAAATCCCAAATCCACAAGGAGAGTCCAATTGTGTCGGTTGCGATGCCTGACCTTCCCAACACTGGACGTGAAGAGCATGCGCATTCCACCATTTGCACGCCCCCTGCAAGTGCTGGAAGGAGCACCCGCAGTCCAGTTCCTGATAGTCAGATTGAAGATGTCAGTGTTGAAGTACACCAGGATGAGGAGGATATGGGTGTTGCTGGCGCTGGGGAGGAAATTGACCAGGAGGATTCTGATGGTGAGGTGGTTTGTTTAAGTCAGGCACCCGGGGAGACACCTGTTGTCCGTGGGAGGAATAGGGCCGTTGACATGCCTGGTGAAAATACCAAAAAAATCAGCTCTTCGGTGTGGAAGTATTTCACCAGAAATGCGGACAACAGGTGTCAAGCCGTGTGTTCCCTTTGTCAAGCTGTAATAAGTAGGGGTAAGGACGTTAACCACCTCGGAACATCCTCCCTTATACGTCACCTGCAGCGCATTCATAATAAGTCAGTGACAAGTTCAAAAACTTGGGCCGACAGCGGAAGCAGTCCACTGACCAGTAAATCCCTTCCTCTTGTAACCAAGCTCACGCAAACCACCCCACCAACTCCCTCAGTGTCAATTTCCTCCTTCCCCAGGAATGCCAATAGTCCTGCAGGCCATGTCACTGGCAATTCTGACGAGTCCTCTCCTGCCTGGGATTCCTCCGATGCATCCTTGCGTGTAACGCCTACTGCTGCTGGCGCTGCTGTTGTTGCTGCTGGGAGTCGATGGTCATCCCAGAGGGGAAGTCGTAAGCCCACTTGTACTACTTCCAGTAAGCAATTGACTGTCCAACAGTCCTTTGCGAGGAAGATGAAATATCACAGCAGTCATCCTGTTGCAAAGCGGATAACTGAGTCCTTGACAACTATGTTGGTGTTAGATGTGCGTCCGGTATCCGCCGTTAGTTCACAGGGAACTAGACAATTTATTGAGGCAGTGTGCCCCCGTTACCAAATACCATCTAGGTTCCACTTCTGTAGGCAGGCGATACCGAGAATGTACACGGACGTCAGAAAAAGACTCACCAGTGTCCTAAAAAATGCAGTTGTACCCAATGTCCACTTAACCACGGACATGTGGACAAGTGGAGCAGGGCAGGGTCAGGACTATATGACTGTGACAGCCCACTGGGTAGATGTATGGACTCCCGCCGCAAGAACAGCAGCGGCGGCACCAGTAGCAGCATCTCGCAAACGCCAACTCTTTCCTAGGCAGGCTACGCTTTGTATCACCGCTTTCCAGAATACGCACACAGCTGAAAACCTCTTACGGCAACTGAGGAAGATCATCGCAGAATGGCTTACCCCAATTGGACTCTCCTGTGGATTTGTGGCATCGGACAACGCCAGCAATATTGTGTGTGCATTAAATATGGGCAAATTCCAGCACGTCCCATGTTTTGCACATACCTTGAATTTGGTGGTGCAGAATTTTTTAAAAAACGACAGGGGCGTGCAAGAGATGCTGTCGGTGGCCAGAAGAATTGCGGGACACTTTCGGCGTACAGGCACCACGTACAGAAGACTGGAGCACCACCAAAAACTACTGAACCTGCCCTGCCATCATCTGAAGCAAGAAGTGGTAACGAGGTGGAATTCAACCCTCTATATGCTTCAGAGGTTGGAGGAGCAGCAAAAGGCCATTCAAGCCTATACAATTGAGCAAGATATAGGAGGTGGAATGCACCTGTCTCAAGTGCAGTGGAGAATGATTTCAACGTTGTGCAAGGTTCTGATGCCCTTTGAACTTGCCACACGTGAAGTCAGTTCAGACACTGCCAGCCTGAGTCAGGTCATTCCCCTCATCAGGCTTTTGCAGAAGAAGCTGGAGGCATTGAAGAAGGAGCTAAAAGGGAGCGATTCCGCTAGGCATGTGGGACTTGTGGATGCAGCCCTTAATTCGCTTAACAAGGATTCACGGGTGGTCAATCTGTTGAAATCAGAGCACTACATTTTGGCCACCGTGCTCGATCCTAGATTTAAAACCTACCTTGGATCTCTCTTTCCGGCAGACACAAGTCTGCTGGGGTGCAAAGACCTGCTGGTGACAAAATTGTCAAGTCAAGCGGAACGCGACCTGTCAACATCTCCTCCTTCACATTCTCCCGCAACTGGGGGTGCGAGGAAAAGGCTCAGAATTCCGAGCCCACCCGCTGGCGGTGATGCAGGGCAGTCTGGAGCGACTGCTGATGCTGACATCTGGTCCGGACTGAAGGACCTGACAACGATTACGGACATGTCGTCTACTGTCACTGTATATGATTCTCTCAACATTGAAAGAATGGTGGAGGATTATATGAGTGACCGCATCCAAGTAGGCACGTCAGACAGTCCGTACTTATACTGGCAGGAAAAAGAGGCAATTTGGAGGCCCTTGCACAAACTGGCTTTATTCTACCTAAGTTGGCCTCCCACAAGTGTGTACTCCGAAAGAGTGTTTAGTGCCGCCGCTCACCTTGTCAGCAATCGGCGTACGAGGTTACATCCAGAAAATGTGGAGAAGATGATGTTCATTAAAATGAATTATAATCAATTCCTCCGCGGAGACATTGACCAGCAGCAATTGCCTCCACAAAGTACACAGGGAGCTGAGATGGTGGATTCCAGTGGGGACGAATTGATAATCTGTGAGGAGGGGGATGTACACGGTGATATATCGGAGGATGATGATGAGGTGGACATCTTGCCTCTGTAGAGCCAGTTTGTGCAAGGAGAGATTAATTGCTTCTTTTTTGGTGGGGGTCCAAACCAACCCGTCATATCAGTCACAGTCGTGTGGCAGACCCTGTCACTGAAATGATGGGTTGGTTAAAGTGTGCATGTCCTGTTTATACAACATAAGGGTGGGTGGGAGGGCCCAAGGACAATTCCATCTTGCACCTCTTTTTTCTTTTATTTTTCTTTGCGTCATGTGCTGTTTGGGGAGGGTTTTTTGGAAGGGACATCCTGCGTGACACTGCAGTGCCACTCCTAGATGGGCCCGGTGTTTGTGTCGGCCACTAGGGTCGCTAATCTTACTCACACAGCTACCTCATTGCGCCTCTTTTTTTCTTTACGTCATGTGCTGTTTGGGGAGGGTTTTTTGGAAGGGACATCCTGCGTGACACTGCAGTGCCACTCCTAGATGGGCCAGGTGTTTGTGTCGGGCACTTGGGTCGCTGAGCTTAGTCACACAGCTACCTCATTGCACCTCTTTTTTTCTTTGCGTCATGTGCTGTTTGGGGAGTGTTTTTTGGAAGGGCCATCCTGCGTGACACTGCAGTGCCACTCCTAGATGGGCCAGGTGTTTGTGTCGGCCACTAGGGTCGCTTAGCTTAGTCATCCAGCGACCTCGGTGCAAATTTTAGGACTAAAAATAATATTGTGAGGTGTGAGGTATTCAGAATAGACTGAAAATGAGTGGAAATTATGGTTTTTGAGGTTAATAATAATATGGGATCAAAATGACCCCCAAATTCTATGATTTAAGCTGTTTTTTAGGGTTTTTTGAAAAAAACACCCGAATCCAAAACACACCCGAATCCGACAAAAAAAATTCGGTGAGGTTTTGCCAAAACGCGGTCGAACCCAAAACACGGCCGCGGAACCGAACCCAAAACCAAAACACAAAACCCGAAAAATTTCAGGCGCTCATCTCTACTACTTACCCGGCTTCAGTGTAGTCATAGCAGGATTTATGAAGGTGTTCCCTTCTTAACTGGTGGAACATAACCCATATCCCCAAACCTAACTTTCCCAGCCTCCTCCTCCTCCATCCATCCATCCATCCATCCATCCATCCATCCATCCATCCATCCAGGACTGCTGCAGAACCTATGGGCCACCTGGTAACTGGGCTCACTGCCTGGCTGGGATTAATGATTAGTAGAGAAAAAACCTATTCACTTTTCATCTACATTCTGGTAGAATATCTATAGTAACGTAACGTGTTCTGTGGATTTATTGTCCTTTACACGAAGGGGGTAATTCAGATCTGATCGCTGGGCTGCAAATTTTGTTGTCCTGCAATCAGATAGTCGCCGCCTCCAGGGGCAGTGTATATTCGCCGTGCAAGTGTGCAATCCTATGTGTACGGCGAGCTGCTGATATCCACTGTGTGCAGTGTGTGCGCAGCCCAGGACTTACTCCTCCAGTGCAATCACATCAGGCTGATCGGAGCCGGAGCTGACGTCAGACACCCTCCCTGAAAACGCTTGGTAACGCCTGCGTTTTTCCGGACACTCCCAGTAAACGCTCATCTACCACCCACAAACGTCTTCCTCCTGTCAATCACCTTGCAAACGCTCGTGCGATAAGATTTTTCGCACTATCTCGTCGCTGACCGGCGATGTCCGTTGTTGACTGACGCGCGAGCGCATTGCGGTGCATATGCATGCACAAGTCGGACCTGATCAACCCGCTGTGTGAAAACGCACAGCAGCAATCAGGTCTGAATCCCCCCCAAGTGTCCTTTCCTAAGAACACAGATATATTCCTTCGTCTCCATCTCCTCCTGCCTTGGCTGATACTCTATATCGATGCTGGTAGCAGGCCCCCGCCAAGCGCAATCCATTTACAGCACAGTACCGGTGTACCCTGTATTTCCCGTACTGCATGTCCTCCGCTGGTGGAAACACTTTGCTGTCTGATATTGTTCAGGAAATACTAAGTATATAATGTTACAGATGTCATGTTAATTCTCTGAGAGTTGTGTAATAAAAGTATGAGATAAACGAGCCTAAGGACAGAATACGCAGGATACAGTGGTGTATCTACAATGGGTGCTGTGTGTGCGGTGCACACGGGCCCCTAGATCCAAAGGGGGCCCACACCGCACACACTGGCCGCCGGAGACTTGCGCATGTGCTGTGCCAGGGTCTCTAGTGCTCACACAGAGCACTAACAGCGGCGCTACCGGCTACGAGATGGGAGAGGAGGGGGCCCACACCCGGAGACTGCACACGGGTCCTCTCCTCTCTAGGGGCCTAATTCAGACCTGATCGTAGCAGCAACTTTGTTAGCAGATGGGCAAAACCATGTGCACTGCAGGTGGGGCAGATGTAACATGTGCAGAGAGAGTTAGATTTGGGTGGGATGTGTTTAAGCCATCCATTGGCTTTATTCCTACCCTCAGCCCCTCCCTCCCCTATCACCTTCCCCCCCAATAACAACTCGGACAACTGAATTGCGATTAAAAGTAGTGATGTGCACCGGACATTTTTCGGGTTTTGTGTTTTGGTTTTGGATTCGGTTCCGCGGCCGTGTTTTGGATTCGGACGCGTTTTGGCAAAACCTCCCTGAAAATTTTTTGTCGGATTCGGGTGTGTTTTGGATTCAGGTGTTTTTTTACAAAAAAACCTCAAAAACAGCTTAAATCATAGAATTTGGGGGTCATTTTGATCCCATAGTATTATTAACCTCAATAATCATAATTTCCACTCATTTCTAGAGATGAGCGCCTGAAATTTTTCGGGTTTTGTGTTTTGGTTTTGGGTTCGGTTCCGCGGCCGTGTTTTGGGTTCGAACGCGTTTTGGCAAAACCTCACCGAATTTTTTTTGTCGGATTCGGGTGTGTTTTGGATTCGGGTGTTTTTTTCAAAAAACACTAAAAAACAGCTTAAATCATAGAATTTGGGGGTCATTTTGATCCCAAAGTATTATTAACCTCAAAAACCATAATTTACACTCATTTTCAGTCTATTCTGAATACCTCACACCTCACAATATTATTTTTAGTCCTAAAATTTGCACCGAGGTCGCTGTGTGAGTAAGATAAGCGACCCTAGTGGCCGACACAAACACCGGGCCCATCTAGGAGTGGCACTGCAGTGTCACGCAGGATGTCCCTTCCAAAAAACCCTCCCTAAACAGCACATGACGCAAAGAAAAAAAGAGGCGCAATGAGGTAGCTGTGTGAGTAAGATTAGCGACCCTAGTGGCCGACACAAACACCGGGCCCATCTAGGAGTGGCACTGCAGTGTCACGCAGGATGGCCCTTCCAAAAAACCCTCCCCAAACAGCACATGACGCAAAGAAAAAAAGAGGCGCAATGAGGTAGCTGTGTGAGTAAGATTAGCGACCCTAGTGGCCGACACAAACACCGGGCCCATCTAGGAGTGGCACTGCAGTGTCACGCAGGATGTCCCTTCCAAAAAACCCTCCCCAAACAGCACATGACGCAAAGAAAAAAAGAGGCGCAATGAGGTAGCTGTGTGAGTAAGATTAGCGACCCTAGTGGCCGACACAAACACCGGGCCCATTTAGGAGTGGCACTGCAGTGTCACGCAGGATGTCCCTTCCAAAAAACCCTCCCCAATCAGCACATGATGCAAAGAAAAAGAAAAGAAAAAAGAGGTGCAAGATGGAATTGTCCTTGGGCCCTCCCACCCACCCTTATGTTGTATAAACAAAACAGGACATGCACACTTTAACCAACCCATCATTTCAGTGACAGGGTCTGCCACACGACTGTGACTGATATGACGGGTTGGTTTGGACCCCCCCCAAAAAAGAAGCAATTAATCTCTCCTTGCACAAACTGGCTCTACAGAGGCAAGATGTCCACCTCATCATCACCCTCCGATATATCACCGTGTACATCCCCCTCCTCACAGATTATCAATTCGTCCCCACTGGAATCCACCATCTCAGCTCCCTGTGTACTTTGTGGAGGCAATTGCTGCTGGTCAATGTCTCCGCGGAGGAATTGATTATAATTCATTTTAATGAACATCATCTTCTCCACATTTTCTGGATGTAACCTCGTATGCCGATTGCTGACAAGGTGAGCGGCGGCACTAAACACTCTTTCGGAGTACACACTTGTGGGAGGGCAACTTAGGTAGAATAAAGCCAGTTTGTGCAAGGGCCTCCAAATTGCCTCTTTTTCCTGCCAGTATAAGTACGGACTGTGTGACGTGCCTACTTGGATGCGGTCACTCATATAATCCTCCACCATTCTATCAATGTTGAGAGAATCATATGCAGTGACAGTAGACGACATGTCCGTAATCGTTGTCAGGTCCTTCAGTCCGGACCAGATGTCAGCATCAGCAGTCGCTCCAGACTGCCCTGCATCACCGCCAGCGGGTGGGCTCGGAATTCTGAGCCTTTTCCTCGCACCCCCAGTTGCGGGAGAATGTGAAGGAGGAGATGTTGACAGGTCGCGTTCCGCTTGACTTGACAATTTTGTCACCAGCAGGTCTTTCAACCCCAGCAGACTTGTGTCTGCCGGAAAGAGAGATCCAAGGTAGGCTTTAAATCTAGGATCGAGCACGGTGGCCAAAATGTAGTGCTCTGATTTCAACAGATTGACCACCCGTGAATCCTTGTTAAGCGAATTAAGGGCTCCATCCACAAGTCCCACATGCCTAGCGGAATCGCTCCGTGTTAGCTCCTCCTTCAATGTCTCCAGCTTCTTCTGCAAAAGCCTGATGAGGGGAATGACCTGACTCAGGCTGGCAGTGTCTGAACTGACTTCACGTGTGGCAAGTTCAAAGGGCATCAGAACCTTGCACAACGTTGAAATCATTCTCCACTGCGCTTGAGACAGGTGCATTCCACCTACTATATCGTGCTCAATTGTATAGGCTTGAATGGCCTTTTGCTGCTCCTCCAACCTCTGAAGCATATAGAGGGTTGAATTCCACCTCGTTACCACTTCTTGCTTCAGATGATGGCAGGGCAGGTTCAGTAGTTTTTGGTGGTGCTCCAGTCTTCTGTACGTGGTGCCTGTACGCCGAAAGTGTCCCGCAATTCTTCTGGCCACCGACAGCATCTCTTGCACGCCCCTGTCGTTTTTTAAAAAATTCTGCACCACCAAATTCAAGGTATGTGCAAAACATGGGACGTGCTGGAATTTGCCCATATTTAATGCACACACAATATTGCTGGCGTTGTCCGATGCCACAAATCCACAGGAGAGTCCAATTGGGGTAAGCCATTCCGCGATGATCTTCCTCAGTTGCCGTAAGAGGTTTTCAGCTGTGTGCGTATTCTGGAAAGCGGTGATACAAAGCGTAGCCTGCCTAGGAAAGAGTTGGCGTTTGCGAGATGCTGCTACTGGTGCCGCCGCTGCTGTTCTTGCGGCGGGAGTCCATACATCTACCCAGTGGGCTGTCACAGTCATATAGTCCTGACCCTGCCCTGCTCCACTTGTCCACATGTCCGTGGTTAAGTGGACATTGGGTACAGCTGCATTTTTTAGGACACTGGTGACTCTTTTTCTGAGGTCTGTGTACATTTTCGGTATCGCCTGCCTAGAGAAATGGAACCTAGATGGTATTTGGTACCGGGGACACAGTACCTCCAACAAGTCTCTAGTTGGCTCTGCAGTAATGATGGATACCGGAACCACGTTTCTCACCACCCAGGATGCCAAGGCCTCAGTTATCCGCTTTGCAGTAGGATGACTGCTGTGATATTTCATCTTCCTCGCAAAGGACTGTTGGACAGTCAATTGCTTGGTGGAAGTAGTAAAAGTGGTCTTACGACTTCCCCTCTGGGATGACCATCGACTCCCAGCAGCAACAACAGCAGCGCCAGCAGCAGTAGGCGTTACACGCAAGGATGCATCGGAGGAATCCCAGGCAGGAGAGGAATCGTCAGAATTGCCAGTGACATGGCCTGCAGGACTATTGGCATTCCTGGGGAAGGAGGAAATTGACACTGAGGGAGTTGGTGGGGTGGTTTGCGTGAGCTTGGTTACAAGAGGAAGGGATTTACTGGTCAGTGGACTGCTTCCGCTGTCACCCAAAGTTTTTGAACTTGTCACTGACTTATTATGAATGCGCTGCAGGTGACGTATAAGGGAGGATGTTCCGAGGTGGTTAACGTCCTTACCCCTACTTATTACAGCTTGACAAAGGGAACCCACGGCTTGACACCTGTTGTCCGCATTTCTGGTGAAATACCTCCACACCGAAGAGCTGATTTTTTTGGTATTTTCACCTGGCATGTCAACGGCCATATTCCTCCCACGGACAACAGGTGTCTCCCCAGGTGCCTGACTTAAACAAACCACCTCACCATCAGAATCCTCCTGGTCAATTTCCTCCCCAGCGCCAGCAACACCCATATCCTCCTCATCCTGGTGTACTTCAACACTGACATCTTCAATCTGACTATCAGGAACTGGACTGCGGGTGCTCCTTCCAGCACTTGCAGGGGGCGTGCAAATGGTGGAAGGCGCATGCTCTTCACGTCCAGTGTTGGGAAGGTCAGGCATCGCAACCGACACAATTGGACTCTCCTTGTGGATTTGGGATTTCGAAGAATGCACAGTTCTTTGCTGTGCTGCTTTTGCCAGCTTGAGTCTTTTCATTTTTCTAGCGAGAGGCTGAGTGCTTCCATCCTCATGTGAAGCTGAACCACTAGCCATGAACATAGGCCAGGGCCTCAGCCGTTCCTTGCCACTCCGTGTCGTAAATGGCATATTGGCAAGTTTACGCTTCTCCTCCGACAATTTTATTTTAGGTTTTGGAGTCCTTTTTTTTCTGATATTTGGTGTTTTGGATTTGACATGCTCTGTACTATGACATTGGGCATCGGCCTTGGCAGACGACGTTGCTGGCATTTCATCGTCTCGGCCATGACTAGTGGCAGCAGCTTCAGCACGAGGTGGAAGTGGATCTTGATCTTTCCCTAATTTTGGAACCTCAACATTTTTGTTCTCCATATTTTAATAGGCACAACTAAAAGGCACCTCAGGTAAACAATGGAGATGGATACTAGTATACAATTATGGACTGCCTGCCGAGTGCAGACACAGAGGTAGCCACAGCCGTGAACTACCGTACTGTACTGTGTCTGCTGCTAATATAGACTGGTTGATAAAGAGATGTCTATGTAACTATGTATGTATAAAGAAGAAAGAAAAAAAAAACCACGGTTAGGTGGTATACGATTATGGACGGACTGCCTGCCGAGTGCAGACACAGAGGTAGCCACAGCCGTGAACTACCGTACTGTACTGTGTCTGCTGCTAATATAGACTGGTTGATAAAGAGATGTCTATGTAACTATGTATGTATAAAGAAGAAAGAAAAAAAAACCACGGTTAGGTGGTATACAATTATGGACGTACTGCCTGCCGAGTGCAGACACAGAGGTAGCCACAGCCGTGAACTACCGTACTGTACTGTGTCTGCTGCTAATATAGACTGGTTGATAAAGAGATGTCTATGTAACTATGTATGTATAAAGACGAAAGAAAAAAAAACCACGGTTAGGTGGTATACAATTATGGACGGACTGCCTGCCGAGTGCAGACACAGAGGTAGCCACAGCCGTGAACTACCGTACTGTACTGTGTCTGCTGCTAATATAGACTGGTTGATAAAGAGATGTCTATGTAACTATGTATGTATAAAGAAGAAAGAAAAAAAAACCACGGTTAGGTGGTATACAATTATGGACGGACTGCCTGCCGAGTGCAGACACAGAGGTAGCCACAGCCGTGAACTACCGTACTGTACTGTGTCTGCTGCTAATATAGACTGGTTGATAAAGAGATGTCTATGTAACTATGTATGTATAAAGAAGAAAGAAATAAAAACCACGGTTAGGTGGTATACAATTATGGACGGACTGCCTGCCGAGTGCAGACACAGAGGTAGCCACAGCCGTGAACTACCGTACTGTACTGTGTCTGCTGCTAATATAGACTGGTTGATAAAGAGATGTCGTAGTAGTATGTATGTATAAAGAAGAAAAAAAAACCACGGTTAGGTGGTATACAATTATGGACGGACTGCCTGCCGAGTGCAGACACAGAGGTAGCCACAGCCGTGAACTACCGTACTGTGTCTGCTGCGACTGGATGATAAATGATATAAAAAATATATATATATCACTACTGCAGCCGGACAGGTATATATTATATATTATATAATGACGGACCTGCTGGACACTGTCTGTCAGCAGAATGAGTTTTATTTTTATAGAATAAAAAAAAAACAACACACAAGTGAAGTCACACGACGAGTGTTTAACTTTTTCAGGCAATCACAATATAAGTATACTACTAACTATACTGGTGGTCAGTGTGGTCAGGTCACTGGTCAGTCACACTGGCAGTGGCACTCCTGCAGCAAAAGTGTGCACTGTTTAATTTTAATATAATATTATGTACTCCTGGCTCCTGCTATAACCTATAACTGGCACTGCAGTGCTCCCCAGTCTCCCCCACAATTATAAGCTGTGTGAGCTGAGCAGTCAGACAGATATATAATATATATAGATGATGCAGCACACTGGGCTGAGCCTGAGCAGTGCACACAGATATGGTATGTGACTGAGTCACTGTGTGTATCGCTTTTTTCAGGCAGAGAACGGATATATTAAATAAACTGCACTGTCTGGTGGTCACTCACTATATAATATTATGTACTCCTGGCTCCTGCTATAACCTATAACTGGCACTGCAGTGCTCCCCAGTCTCCCCCACAATTATAAGCTGTGTGAGCTGAGCAGTCAGACAGATATATAATATATATAGATGATGCAGCACACTGGGCTGAGCCTGAGCAGTGCACACAGATATGGTATGTGACTGAGTCACTGTGTGTATCGCTTTTTTCAGGCAGAGAACGGATATATTAAATAAACTGCACTGTCTGGTGGTCACTCACTAGTAAACTCTCTGCACTCTCTACACTTCTACAGTACTCCTCCTAGTCCTAAGCTCCAGTAAATCTCTCTCTCTTATAATCTAAATGGAGAGGACGCCAGCCACGTCCTCTCACTATCAATCTCAATGCACGTGTGAAAATGGCGGCGACGCGCGGCTCCTTATATAGAATCCGAGTCTCGCGAGAATCCGACAGCGTCATGATGACGTTCGGGCGCGCTCGGGTTAACCGAGCAAGGCGGGAGGATCCGAGTCTGCTCGGACCCGTGAAAAAAACCATGAAGTTCGGGCGGGTTCGGATTCAGAGAAACCGAACCCGCTCATCTCTACTCATTTCCAGTCTATTCTGAACACCTCACACCTCACAATATTATTTTTAGTCCTAAAATTTGCACCGAGTTCGCTGGATGACTAAGCTAAGCGAGCCAAGTAGCCGACACAAACACCTGGCCCATCTAGGAGTGGCACTGCAGTGTCAGGCAGGATGGCCCTTCCAAAAAACACTCCCCAAACAGCACATGATGCAAAAAAAAAAAAAGAGGTGCACCAAGGTCGCTGGATGGCTAAGCTAAGCGACCCAAGTGGCCGACACAAACACCTGGCCCATCTAGGAGTGGCAATGCACTGTCCTACTACTATATATATACTGCGCACAACAACTAAAATGCACCACAGGTATGGATGGATAGTATACTTGACGACACAGAGGTAGGTAGAGCAGTGGCCTACTGTACCGTACTGCTTTATATTATATACTGGTGGTCAGCAAACTGTGCAAAACTGAAATGCACCACAGGTATGGATGGATAGTATACTTGACGACACAGAGGTAGGTACAGCAGTGGCCTTCTGTACCGTACTGCTATATATTATATACTGGTGGTCAGCAAACTGTGCAAAACTGAAATGCAGCACAGGTATGGATGGATAGTATACTTGACGACACAGAGGTAGGTAGAGCAGTGGCCTTCTGTACCGTACTGCTATATATTATATACTGGTGGTCAGCAAACTGTGCAAAACTGAAATGCAGTACAGGTATGGATGGATAGTATACTTGACGACACAGAGGTAGGTACAGCAGTGGCCTTCTGTACCGTACTGCTATATATTATATACTGGTGGTCAGCAAACTGTGCAAAACTGAAATGCAGCACAGGTATGGATGGATAGTATACTTGACGACACAGAGGTAGGTAGAGCAGTGGCCTTCTGTACCGTACTGCTATATATTATATACTGGTGGTCAGCAAACTGTGCAAAACTGAAATGCACCACAGGTATGGATGGATAGTATAATTGACGACACAGAGGTAGGTACAGCAGTGGCCTACTGTACCGTACTGCTATATATTATATACTGGTGATCAGCAAAATTATGCACTGTACTCCTACTATATACTACAATGCAGCACAGATATGGAGCGTTTTTCAGGCAGAGAACGTATAATACTGGTGGTCACTGGTCAGCAAAACTCTGCACTGTACTCCTCCTATATAATACTGCTGGTCCCCAGTCCCCACAATAAAGCAATGTGAGCACAGATATTTGCAGCACACTGAGCACAGATATGGAGCGTTTTTCAGGCAGAGAACGTAGATATTTGCAGCACACTGTGCACAGATATTTGCAGCACACTGAGCACAGATATTTGCAGCACACTGAGCACAGATATTTGCAGCCCCCTGAACATAGAAACTGAGAGGACGCCAGCCACGTCCTCTCACTATCATTTCCAAAGCACGAGTGAAAAATGGCGGCGACGCGCGGCTCCTTATATAGAATACGAATCTCGCGAGAATCCGACAGCGGGATGATGATGTTCGGGCGCGCTCGGGTTAACCGAGCAAGGCGGGTGGATCCGAGTTGCTCGGACCCGTGCAAAAAATGGTGAAGTTCGGGCGGGTTCGGATTCCGACGAACCGAACCCGCTCATCACTAATTAAAAGAGGTCACAGCCAAATGTATTGATGGAATTAGAATTGGTACTCTAGAAGTGGGTGGCGAGAAAGCAGTGCGTGCCCTCGTCTACGGCCTCATTCTTAAGTGTGTCTAAACAACGTGGCAGGACCGTAAATCCTGCCCTTGCGCAATTTAGCCGAGCGGTACCACTTCCTACCATACTGGCATAGCACCGGTCCACCCTTAAGATGACGACCGGGTCCACCCTTGAGGCCACGACAAGCTCGCATCTTATCTCGGGGAAGTGCCGGCCAACCGTTGTTACGCTACTACAGACCGCCGAGGAGCACTGCTTGCCGCGAAAGCCTGGTTCTGAGAACCGAGGCCTGCCACCCGCTGCGACCCCATGCTACCTACTGACCGCTTTTTGCGATATCTAAGAATATTGCTAGACCCGCCTCTGTCAGGTGTACTCCATCCTGCCTGAACATACCTTCTGCCCCAAATCTTAAAGCCGGGTGCTTGGCAATTGTGTCGCCTTCTCCCATCATGAACCGGGCTACGGCCCTGTTCACCTTCCTTCTAACCCTCTCTATGCCCGGCCCCCCTTGCGCCCTTGGGATTATTTCTGACCATGTGATCGCTGTCATTGGCCACAACCTTTTATCCACTGTATATCTGCTTGAATTGCCCTGATTAGCTCGATCCCTTTGCCTTTCCCTAGATCATCGCCCCCAGGTGTATGACTACCCTATCCGGTATCCCTTTTGATTCCCCATTTTTCTGTAACAACCCCTGCAGCCCACTCCACCTCATTCCCCTGATTCCTATGCTATTTGCGGGCCCTCCTGAAATGAAGAATTCCACAGAGTTGTTACCTATTCTTTTAGACAGTCATCTCTGTGACGCATTGCAACCCTATAGTGCGAACTTTCATGCGACCCATACGAAGGTGAAAACCACAAAACTTCTGTTGTTTGAGGGCAAAATTGGAAAGTCCTCCATTCCCCCAACTTGGCGGGCAGTTTAAAGCCTTGGGTTTCAAGAAAGTCGCTGCGCGTGTCCACTATTCTTATTTTTCGGCTCGCAAGTACACCTTGTACGCTCCCGACTTCCAACGGCCTAAGTTTTTTATCGCGCTTGCTGATGACCCCTCGCCCGCTGCGCAGGTTGCTGCACCTATTCTAAAAGAATGGGTACCATATTGTGCGCTAGGTAACTGCAAAGCGCTAAAACCTTTCTTGAATACACTCTGGAACTGGAATTTTGTCAGCAGAGACCCCTTGCAATGCACTAGCCACTGGGGCCACTGGCCTCGCGGTCGTCTTTGCTCGTACATGCTTGCTGCGACACCGCGCACAGGGTTTCATCCTCCTGCCTGACCGTTGTTACCCAGTGTCCCGGGCCGTACTGATCTGTTTTTGACCTGTGTATTTTGCAAAGCACCCTATCTTTTTCCACCACAACGTTGCCCGCAAGGAGGCCAAAATCTTTTGAATTCTTGGCGCTTGCTGCCAGCTCCCCCACCCTGAATGCTCTGAAAATGCGAGGCGGAAGAGCCCCGTCTCGTACTCGTCTAACGTAATGTGACTGACCACCCCGATTAAAGCTTTAAGCAGGGGGCGGCCGATGGGCCTAGGAGTGGCACCTGGGGATGCTTGCTCCCTTACCCAACCCTTTAACGCCTTTGATAACAAAAATGACTTTGTGGGGTCTTCTGCCCCTTCCAGCATTGAGAAGTATGCTATACCCGCTAGTGCTGCAGACATGGCCGCTTTGGAGCGACCCTTGTTATACCCGTGCCACACATACTCCAGCAATTCTTCGCGCACGTTCTTACCAGCTCCTCCCTTGCCTATCCGGAATGCCTGCCAATCACAAAAAGCTGCTTCGTATGTCTTTATCGTTCATGGCCCTTCACGCCAGCTTCACTAGGCCGGCCTGATAATCTTCCAGATATAATCGGGACACTATAAGCCTTTGCTGGCTTCGGGCGCGAACGCTCTAAAGCTATCCCACTGAAACCTTGAAAGCGCATCTGCGATCTCGTTCTCTACCCCGGGTACGTGGCGCGCTGCAAAGTCAATATTCCTTTGTAAGCAGCGCAGCACTAGGTGCCTTAGTAGTTTAAGCGCCTGTGGTGATTCCGCTTACTGACTGCTTATTGCCTGAACTACCCCCATGTTATCGCACCAAAACACTATGCTTTTGTCGGCCAGCCTATCCACCCATAACTCTACCGCTACTATTATTGGGAACAGCTCTAGCAGCAGCATGTTTTTTGTCCAGCCAGCTACCCGCCACGCCTCTGGCCACGGCTGCGCGCACCATTCGCCCATGAAGTACGCACAAAAGCAGATTGCTCCAGAGGCGTCAGTGTGCAACTGTAACCACGCATTAGGAACTGATTGGGCTGCACATTCAGACTCCACTGAAACACCTTAGGAATTCCAACCATACTCGCACGTCCTGCCTCAGCTCACTTGATATGCGTATAAGGTAGCACGCTTTTTTGATACCGCTGGTTGCTTTCTCTAACCTGCGACAGAACAACCTTTCCCATTGGAGTGACCCTGCATGCAGAATTTAACAACCCCAGTAGCGACTGCATTTGCTTAAGAGTAACTTTTTTTGACCCTGCGCGTTCCTGCACCCTTCCTCTCAGTTTTTTCTCCTTCTCCGCTGGCAGCTGACAAAGCCCAAACTCTGTGTCAATCTCTATACCCAGGAACGTCAGCCTCGTAGTGGGACCCTCGGTCTTTTCAACCGCTATCGGGACCCCTAGGACCCGCAACAGAGCTATAAAAGCTCTTTGCACACCTGGCTGCCCTTGGGGCCCACCAGCAGGAAGTTGACCAGATAGTGGGCGACCCCTTTTTGTCCGTACCGGCCCTTCTGCGCCATTCTAGGAACGAACTGAATCGTTAGAAGTATGAGCAGGAAATTGAGCAACCCATGGGTAAGCATTTGTCTATGAAGTACTGATCCCCTATTCTAAATCCCATGTACCTGAAGGAATCCGGGTGGAGTGGTAGCAGGCGAAAGACGGACTCGATATCCACCTTTGCTAGCAATGACCCCTCCCCCGATGCCCGGCACCATTGCCAATGCTTGCTCGAATGATTGGTATGAGACACTAGAAACCTGGGGGTCTAACGCATCATTTACCGACCCCCCTTCCGGGAAAGATAGATGCTGTATCAGGTGGAACTTCCCCGGCTCCTTCTTAGGTACGACTCTTAATGGGGAGATGCATAGACCATCGAGAGGTGGCGAGGGAAAGGGGCCGCACATGCGCCCCAGCTGTATCTCCACCTCCACTTTAGCCCTGACCACCTCTGGAAAGTCTATTGCTGATTTTAGATTTTTCTTAGCTACCGCTGACACCGGCCGCGTTACCGGTAATGTGAATCTCTCTTTGAAATCCCTCCCCAAAAATGCCGCCTCCCCTTTGTGCGGTTAGCAGCCTAGCCATCGCGCTAGCGCATTAGTATCAACTTGGGAGGGCGCCTTGCTTATCGCCCCCTTTTCCCTCAGTCCCTGGGCTCGGTTGCAATCTTTGGCTGGGTGAGTTGCGTTACAGCATATGCATGTGTGTCTATAGCTGCTCCTCTGTTGCACAGCGTGAAATTGAAGGCACAGCACTTCCCCCTTGCGGCGGTGTTGACCCCTGGCTTTGGCAGAAAGGGCTGCCTGCGTTCCGCTGCTTGCGTCGCCTGGTTGGTGACTTCTAGCCAAACTTCTACATCCTATACTCCAAAGCTAATCACCTTCAACCCTTCTGCTTCTTCCTAAACTCATCATCATACTGCCCCCCTCACCCATTCTCTGGCCGTCATGTACATGCTATGTACCATGTGCATGTAGCGGAGGATGTTCATGGCTTCACTCGGCCTGGATTCTATATAGCAGGCCGCAAAAACGTACATACCCTCCGCCCAGTGCGCGTAATCTCTCCGCTCATCTTCTGCTGCTGGGCCCGCTGCCTTAGCCGCATCTAGGCTGCGCTTTGAGGGGTCATTCTGACCAGATCGCTCGCTGCGGTTGCTGGGTGGGAGGGGTCTGGATGGCGGCGTTAAGCCGCCGTTTAGAGAGAGTGGTCCGGCCTATGCAGGCGTGGCTGGACCGTTGGGGGGGCGGGCTGCGGTGGCTGCGTGACATCACAAGCAGCCGCTGCGGGTCGGGGAGCGACGAGTAGCTCCCAGCCAGCACGCTAAAGCTGCGCTGGCCGGGAGCTACTCTGGACATGCAAAGGCATCGCCACTGTGCAATGCTTTTGCACTTCTGTGGGGGGCCGGCACTGACATGCGGGGCAGACTAGCCCTGTGCTGGGCGTCCCCCCACATGTCAGTGTGAATGATCGTAGCTGTGCTAAATTTAGCACAGCTACGATCAACTCGGAATGACCCCCTGAGTCCTCCGTTATTGCAAAGACGTCCACAAACTTCCCCTTACGTATGCCATCTTTGACCTTTGGTCAAACCCCCCTCAAAATTGCTGTGTTGGCCCAGTACACCACACTGTCCTGAGACTCTGCCCGTCTCCCCTTGCTGTTTTCCCGTGTCTTTGCTACGCTTTTTGCTACTACGCATGCATTTAAAGTACTTCCTGAACTGCCGCCGCCTTTCGGTGGAACTAGATGAATCGCTAGAGTTGGTATATGAAGCGCTACTGCTTGAGGAAGACTCATGCTCACCGGTTCCTAAGGCTGAGGGTGCTGCACTGGCATTCTCTGCTGCTTCCTTCTGTCCCTCATTGAGCAGTGCGCCCACCACGACTTGAACCGACGATGCCCCTTCCGCCGACTGGCTGCGTTCTCCCGTTTCCAAGCCGATGACTGTAAGCTGTAAGCTTGTAGAAGGAATATGTAGAGTAACCGCTGGTTGTGTGTGAGGTTGCTCTGGGGGGGGGGGGGGGGGGGTCTGAGCCGGCGTAGTATTGTGGGGGGTGTAATGGATGAAGATACCAGGAGGGGTGCGCTGTGGGGGGCCAGTAGTTTGCCCATTGTGAGTAGTGGGCTGGGGGGAGGTGCTGGCCTGTTTGCCACCCGGGGGGGGGGGGGGGGGGGGGTGCGGTAAGCTGCTGCCCCCACCCTGCGGCCTCTGCTCTCGCTGAGGGAGCTGGCGGTTCGGCTTGCTGATTAACTGCAGCCTGCACTGCCTGTGTTGCGGGGGTCTGGCTGCTGCGAGAGAGCTGGGGGGGGAGGGCTGACTTAGCCCCATGCCGCCTGCCTGCTCTGTGTTAGGCGGCGTGGTGGAGAGGGTGCTCAAGACCACACGGTGGGGTGGGAGGTGC
Organism: Pseudophryne corroboree; assembly: GCF_028390025.1. Classification (NCBI taxonomy): domain Eukaryota; kingdom Metazoa; phylum Chordata; class Amphibia; order Anura; family Myobatrachidae; genus Pseudophryne; species Pseudophryne corroboree. The sequence continues at coordinate 483,820,274 of NC_086451.1, forward strand.
TGCAGAGTTCGGGCAGCTGGGATTCGGCGCGCTGAGCCCTGTCTCCGCCCCGCTGCACGACAGTCACGACTGCAGGGGGGAACCGTGGCCCGGGCCGCCGGCTGCCGGAGCCGCAATCAGCCCGGCTGCGCGGGGGGTGGTGGATAGACGAGCGGTGTACTCCGGGCGGGAGTGGAAGGGGTCCATCGGCCTGTATAAGGTGCCTGGAGGGAGGAGCCTGCCTCTGTGGTCTGAGCATGCTGCTGCACGTTCACCGCTGGTGTGTTGGAAGCAGTGTGCCTTGTAAGTGGTGCAGGCTGGCCAGGGTCAGAGGGCACGGGGTGGGTGCAGGCGGTAACCTGGGCCCTGGGTGCACAAGACTGCCCTGTGTGTGTTTGAGAAGGGGTGGAGGGGGGTAAAAATGAAAATGATACTTAGCAGTCCTTCCCTGGATTCCGGGACTGTCTTGTTGGATTCCGGCCACACAAAGAGCAAGCCGGCCGCCTTCCCTGACCTTTTCTATCCCCCCAGGTAACTCTCCTCCCCCTTATCCAGGGTTGGACTGGCCCACGGGGATACAGGGGAAACCACCGGTGGGCCCTACTGCCTGGAGCCCTGAAAGGATATGTCCCTATATTCTTTAACCCTCGATGTGATGGCCTCTCAGACGTCTGTGAGTGTAAACCTTTAGCCACAAGGAACATGCACAACACAAGCAGTAAAGATTCACACTGTTTATTTAATAAATTACAGCGTACTATATAGAAAAGAAACATGGGTGTATACAATATGTGCAAGCATATGATTGGATAAATAGAAGTAGCATACGACATTACATGCAGGATATTTTAGTAACACACAGAAGTAACAGTTTTGATCTGGTATGTAATTGTCCTTGAAGATAAGACACACACAAGCCTTATATTATATGAACAGACAAAGGCATCTTGTAGAGAGTGCGTACGTGTCTATTCAAACACATAACAATTCATATAGCATGTTTAACCCTTCAATCCCCTCTTAGAATCATTATTGTTATACTATATGATTCTTGCAAAGCTTACGTCTTTCTGCACACCAATGGCGCAATTTTATTTTTAGCCTGAGCGGGAGTTGCAGTAATTGTTGGGCATTTTAAGAAGGGTTAATCGTTGGGTTAATGATGTTCCGTGTTTATCCTTTTCATCTAAGGCTTCAGCGGGCTTATAGCCCCATGGGGTACCTGTGTTCCAGGCAGCCGCGGACCATGAGCTGCAATCATTTCCCCAGTTATGGCCTGTAACGCAAATATAAGGTACCTCGGGGCTTAGGTTGTCTGTGGTGTCAGCGCGGATCTGGTAGTCAACAGACTTTTGGACAGCAGCTAGTTGGGGGAATTGGAAATAATCTAGTATGTAGGTTGCGGTGTATGTGGTGGAAGAGTTATACCATAGTGTCAGTTTCCCTTATTCTGAGTTATATCAACCTCAGTCATTGAGAGGGGAAAATGGGCCAGTAGGGCTATCAAGATAGTCCCCAGGGTAAAGATAGGGGGCATTTTCTTCATCCTCCTCTGGTCTTCTGTCTTCGCTAGGTGGGAGGTCAGGGCTGTCCGCCCCGGTTCGTACCTCACTGGAATCACTTGCTTCCCTCTCTAGGTCTGGTCTAGGAACCTTTTTTACTCGGGATGCATGGATCCAGGTAGGACTTTCCTCTGTCAGGACTGCTGTTCGGGTAACTGCTACGACCTCTGTCTCTGGACCATAGGTGAAGTCTCCTGGGCTCTTGTTCCTGGGGAGCACCTTCACCACGACTCTGTCTCTGACTTTAAAGGGGTGTGTAGGTTCCTGTGGATTCAAAGGGTTTTTACAAACAACCTCATGTTCAATTTCATTCAGTTTTGTTATCAGGGACCTGACATACTCTTCTCTGATGAGTTCTAGATCTCCTTCCTGTATCATCAACGGTTTCTTAGCCCAGGGTGTAGGAAAAGGGTCTACCCATTAGTATTTCAAAGGGTTCAAAGGGTGAGTATCCTAGAGTTTTCTGTGGGGTCATTCTGATTTCTGCTAGGATAATGGGAAGGACCTGCTTCCACTTGTGGAAGGTACCTCCTGTGGCCTTCCTTAGTTTGTCTTTGAGGGTCCTATTCATTCTTCCTACGACCCCTGAACTCTGCAGGTGGTACGGGATGTGAAACTTCCACTCCACCTGCAGAGCTTTTACTAAGGCCTGTGTGATTTTGGCTGTAAAGGCTGAGCCTTTATCACTATTTATTTGCAGGGGGCACCCCCATCTAGGGATGATTTTCTGTGTTAGGATTCTTGCTACTATCTTGGCATCCTCTGACTTAGTTAGGAATACTTCTGGCCAGCGAGATAACATATCTACAATGACCAGGGCATATTCTTGTTTACCTGTACCAGGGATATGGGTAAAATCAATTTGTAAGTGTGTAAAAGGGGTGGTGGGGTATTCAAGATGCTGGTGTTTAGCTTTATTAGGGTTGTTAGGGTTGTTCCTGAGGCAAGTGATGCATCTGCTAACATACTGGTCCACAAGTGATTTGGCATTAGTAACATAAAAATCATTGGTTAGTAGGAGGAGTGTTGTGGCTTCACCACGGTGACCAACACCACGGCACTGGGCAACGAGCAAAGGGGCACTGGACTGGGGTATACAGGGTTTCCCCTCTTTGCAGATTAATCCTGATTTAGGATTTTTTCTGCAGAATTGGGTAAGTCCAGTCGGAGAGATCAGTATTAGTCGCAGCAGCTTGAAGTTGAGTGAGCAGATGGACGTTGTCAAGGGAGGGACATGCTCTAGTGAGTGCAATGAGTTCTGCAGCTTGCGCGGACTGATAAGGTGTTGGTAGGGTTTCCAACACAGTGTCAGGGAGGGTGACAATGGCATAGCCAGCCTGGTATGTATTGTCATTGGGCCTACTACAGGAGCCGTCAACAAATACTATGTCTGCGCCTGGTATGGGAACGGGAGACATGTCAAGTCTGGGAGAAGTTTCAGCTTCAATGGAAGCAGCACAGTCATGTAGGTCGGGTGGTTCATCCTCGGGACCTTTCAAGCCTAAAAGGGCATTGAGAATGGGTGCAGGGCCAGAAGAACTAGCAGTGTACTTGATGGTAAGGGTAGGGTTACTCAAAAGGAGTACTTCATATCCACTAAGGCGTTGTGCTGACATGTGCTGTGTGTGCAAGCCTTTAAGTATTGCCAGGACATCATGTGTGGTGTGGAGTACTGTGATGTGGCCTAAAGTGAGGGTAGTGGCCATTTCTGCAACCATTGCACAGGCTGCCAAAGCCCTGAGGCAGGCAGGCATACCTTGCACAGACACTGGCATGACTTTGAAAAAAAAATGCCACGGGGCGCAACTTCCCTCCATGAAACTGTGTGAGCACCCCCGCCATGGTTTTACAATTGTCCCTTGCATATAGATGGAAAGGTAGTACATAATTGGGGAGGCCAAGTGCCGGACTTTTCATCAACATACATTTTAAACTTTCATATGCAGTTAACATTTCTTGTGACCATTGTACAGTTTTAGGTTTGTCCTTCAGTGTGGCTTGTCTCAAAATGTTATCATAATAAGAGCAATCAGAAATCCACTGTCTGCAGTAATTTACCATACCCAGGAAGGACAGTAGTTCCCTCTGGGTAGTTGGGGTGACCAGGCCCAATACAGACTGTATGCGTTGTGGACTGACTTTCCTCTCTCCCTGAGTGAGCACAAAACCTAAGTAATCAACATGCTTTTTACACCATTGCATTTTTGTTTTGGACACCTTGTGTCCACATTCACAAAGCCAGTTTAGTAATGAAACACCATCCTCTCGGCAGGCCTCCTCAGTTTGACTACAGAGCAGCAGATCATCTGCATACTGTAGCAGGACTGAACCATGGTGAGGTTGCCAGGGCCCCAATGTGGCCTGGAGACAACAGGTGCGTCAGTAATCTGCACCAGGTAAGTTGTTTACCCTCAAAAGAAAAGGCAAAAAGTAATTGTGTCTGTGAATCTACAGGTATGCTGAAAAAAGGCATTCTTCAAATCAATTACAGAGAAGAACGCAGCATCTGCAGGGATTGCAGAAATGAGTGAGTTTACATCTGGAACAATTGGTGCAATTGGGACAATTAACTGATTGATCGCTCTGAGATCCTGTACAAATCTTACTCTGCCATCAGCTTTGGCAACAGGGTTCACAGGAGTACAGTATGGTGATACAATATGTCTGAGAATACCCTGTTGTAAGAATTGCTGTATCATGGGGCGGAGACCTTCTATCTTTTCTGGTGAGAGGGGATACTGCATAGGTCAGAACACAAAACACTGGTTGTTGCACCGCTGTCCACTAAAAAGGGAATTTTACTTCCATTTATAATAAGTGGCAGCAGAGGTGAATCTTTACTATGACGGGTGAGTTGAATAAAGGCTGGGATACCCTCCTCCGGGCCCCGTCAGTGCGCGGGGTCTTTGGAATGTAAGGGGGAGGGAGAGGGTTTTCAAAGATTTTACAGTTTCTCACTTCTTCGCTTCTGTGCTGTTGGGAACTGACATTTTTGTAATCCTCCATATAGAAAGGGTAATTACTGCCTTCCCGTAGGAATGGGTCCTGTCCTGCTTTCTCTGTCCATCCCGCTAAATTATCCACCCAGGGGTTAACTAAGTAATACTCTGAGGTAGAGTTGCGGGCGACATACATCTTGCATGTCTCACCAGGGAGGGGCGGGGGATATGTAGTTTTTTTTACTCTGACTAGAGCCCATTGTCAGACAGTAATATAAATCAACAGTACAACTTTAAAAGAAAATATCTAAAATTTACAACACTCTACTTACTATATGCATCAGCTAACCAGTTAATTAGTCATTGACAATATCACAATATTATCTGTATAGTGAGAACATGAAATCTTTTGACGTGTACGATACTTACCATTCGTACAAGATGTCAGAAAAATACAGCGTTTTAAACAGGAAGCAGGAAAAGTGTTTGAGTAAAGATATCTGGCAGACGAAAACTTACCAGCCGTCTGGACCAAATATAAGAACTTATCTCACTACAAACATACAAAAATATATAGACGATCAAATCGAGGTATTCTCTACGTTACGTACAGACCCCAGGTCTATTTTAAGTATCCCAGATACTAACGTCACGTTATGTATAGACTCCCAGGTCTATTTTAAGTATCCCAGATACTAACGTCTTTGGAGAATTGCGCTTGGACCCCTGGTCCCTTCTCAGACGTATCTTTAAGTCCCAGACATTAAAGATGTTTGGTCACGTGTTCCCAGAACACTGACACGGATTCAGCTTCAGTGTATGACCGCAATCCCGTATGGCAAAGACAGACAATAAATTCTCTATCTTTACCATCCAGGGACGATCACTGAATCGCGGACGTAGCCCCCACTTGAAAGGATATGTCCCTATATTCTTTAACCCTCGATGTGATGGCCTCTCAGACGTCTGTGAGTGTAAACCTTTAGCCACAAGGAACATGCACAACACAAGCAGTAAAGATTCACACTGTTTATTTAATAAATTACAGCGTACTATATAGAAAAGAAACATGGGTGTATACAATATGTGCAAGCATATGATTGGATAAATAGAAGTAGCATACGACATTACATGCAGGATATTTTAGTAACACACAGAAGTAACAGTTTTGATCTGGTATGTAATTGTCCTTGAAGATAAGACACACACAAGCCTTATATTATATGAACAGACAAAGGCATCTTGTAGAGAGTGCGTACGTGTCTATTCAAACACATAACAATTCATATAGCATGTTTAACCCTTCAAGCCCCACCCCCTCCTCTAGGGCTCAGGTTTCAGACTGTGCTGTTACTAATCTACTACATTATCATCATGCACTACAGTATATATTTATCTAGGGGACCAACCCATACAAAATGGTTAGGCAAACCAATGTAATGGCAGGCCACACCCCCTCTGCAGACTGGCCACACCCCTAAACATGGACCCCTACCACTGTATCCCCCCGGTGGGCCCTACATGCCCCAGTCCGACACTGCCCTTATCCTATAGGATGCTGCCCTTTGTTATCTCTGCTCCCCCTCTCCCAGTCCCAGCACCAGGCTTCTTTCCATAAAAATCCAGGACACTTATTTATTCTCTGACCTATTTAGTCCTCGAATTCTTAAAACTGAAATCTAATTTGCAGTGTAAAAATAAAGCAGCCAGTATTTACCCTGCACAGAAACATAATAAACCACCCAAATCTAACTCTCTCTGCAAATGTTATATCTGCCTCCCCTGCAGTGCACATGGGGGGTCATTCCGAGTTGTTCGCTCGCAAGCTGCTTTTAGCAGCTTTGCACACGCTAAGCCGCCGCCTACTGGGAGTGAATATTAGCATATCAAAATTGCGAACGAAAGATTAGCAGAATTGCGAATAGACACTTCTTAGCAGTTTCTGAGTAGCTCGAGACTTACTCCTACACTGCGATCAGTTCAGTCAGTTTCGTTCCTGGTTTAACGTCACAAACACACCCAGCGTTCGCCCAGACACTCCCCCGTTTCTCCAGCCACTCCCGCGTTTTTCCCAGAAACGGTAGCGTTTTTCCGCACGCACCCATAAAACGGCCAGTTTCCGCCCAGAAACACCCACTTCCTGTCAATCACATTACGATCACCAGAACGAAGAAAAAACCTCGTAATGCCGTGAGTAAAATACCTAACTGCATAGCAAATTTACTTGGCGCAGTAGCTCTGCGGACATTGTGCATGCGCATTAGCGACTAATCGCTCCGTTGCGAGAGAGAAATACCGAGCGAACAACTCGGAATGACCCCCATGGTTTTGCCCATCTGCTAACAAAGTTGTTGTTGCGATCAGGTTATGATCAGATTAGGCTCTTGATGCGCCCCTGGCAGGATAAATGAAATTTTAAAACTCATAGCCCCGCCCCCCACTCTGACTCCACCTCCCTCTCCTCTGTTGTAGATCACTCTGCAGTTCCTGCTCTGTGCTACAGCTCTCATCAACATTTGGGGGGGCCCCTGAGAGAGGGGGCCTGGGCATAAGAACCCCCTGTGACCCCGCTACCCCATCCGTAATTCAGCCCTGTGACATGTTACACTTTCTTTTAGGATTAACGAGCTATTATTTCACAACAATGAGAGATGTACTCAAAGATTGTGACCAAATACATCAGATTATGGGCATGATTCAGCATGGGTTGTAGTTGTGCAAAAAACCGCACCACTACAACCCTTTACACTGACATGCGGGGGGACGCCCAGCACAGGGCAAGTCTGGCCCGCATGTGGGTGTCCCCCCCCTTCCTCACTACCATTGCGAACATTTTGCTCAGCAACGAAGCGCTCACATGATTAGGGTTGCCCGCTGCAAACGCAGCCTGGCTACGAAGGCAGTATATGGGCAGCCTTCTTTTGGGTCCCAGCGGCTGCGTGTGACATCACGCAGCAGCAGTGGGCCCCTCAAACAGTCCGGACACACCTCCGTTATCTGGACCGCACCCCCAAATGGTGCGTCCATGCCTCATCACCGCCCCCGCCAGGACTTAGACTGCATTCTAAAGAGAACACAGTTTAGGACCTTGCACAGGCGCGGACCGCATGTGCTGAATTGCTAAAATCAGCAAATAGCGATTTTAGCACTTCAGCGTATGATACTGAATTATCCCGTATGGGCCTAATTCACCATGGATCGCTATTCAGAGAAATCCATCCATCCACCTGGGACTGCTGCAAAGCTGTGGCCTGCAGCGCAGTCTATCAATGGAGACAAACTGCATGCAATGCGCGGAGTCACACATTGCGGTCGCATCCCCAATGCCCCACGGCGGGCGTCACTCTCTGAATGAGCTTCTTATAGGGATATTGCAGTATAGATCAAGGCTGCAAGCATCTTAGTTGCGAAGTATGTTGTACCAATGGGTTATTCCCTCTAATCTCTCATAAAATCAAGATAACATAATTAGATACAAATCAAAAAGGACGGTAGGTTTTATATTGAATTAATATAACAATTTATTAAAATATTTATTTAAAAACATAGAATTTGTGGCATCTGTATTTGACTAAAATAGACTCAATTCATAAATCATCAGCTTAAAACGTTCAGTTCATGGGTCAAGGACAGTCATTTATCCCCTAGGAGAATTTAAATAGTACCCCAGGCTAGGATTCTCTCCAAATTATGGTCCACAGTATAGATGTTTGGTGAGTGACAGCTTTTGAAAGTCCCTCTTTTAAGCACAATGTGCAAGCTTTTTCATGCAGGTAGGGATTTATTTCTCAATCTCACCATAGCAGGTTGGGTCCAAAGTGGAGAGACCAATTCGTGCCGTCCGGGTCAATCAAAGGTAGAAATTTCTCCAATTTAGCAGGGGATGAGTAGTGAAATCTGTCCAGCAATATCGTCTCTACGCGTTTCGCTGATGTTAGCTATCAGCTTCCTCATTCACTCCTGAGGACGGACGGCACGAATTGGTCTCTCCACTTTGGACCCAACCTGCTATGGTGAGATTGAGAAATAAATCCCTACCTGCATGAAAAAGCTTGCACATTGTGCTTAAAAGAGGGACTTTCAAAAGCTGTCACTCACCAAACATCTATACTGTGGACCATAATTTGGAGAGAATCCTAGCCTGGGGTACTATTTAAATTCTCCTAGGGGATAAATGACTGTCCTTGACCCATGAACTGAACGTTTTAAGCTGATGATTTATGAATTGAGTCTATTTTAGTCAAATACAGATGCCACAAATTCTATGTTTTTAAATAAATATTTTAATAAATTGTTATATTAATTCAATATAAAACCTACCGTCCTTTTTGATTTGTATCTAATTATGTTATCTTGATTTTATGAGAGATTAGAGGGAATAACCCATTGGTACAACATAGCGCAGGTGTTTTTTCTTTTCTGTTTTGTGACTTTATTGGGGATTACCACCCCCTACACCAGCTGCTACTGACAGCGCACCCCATCCATATTTCTCCTCACTTAGTTGCGAAGTATGTTAGTGCAAAGTGTGATATCATTTTTGGAGATATACGGAGATAAACAGGAGAGAAACAGAAGGACAGCAGACTATCACCCCCACCTCCAGAAAAGAACTGCATACAACATACTACAGTAAGTTACCTATACCACTACCAGCAACGACTGCAGCCTGCACAGCCTGGACACTGAACTACCTGTCTGATTAAGTAGCAGCCCTACTGCTCTCACACATTGGCCCTCATTCCGAGTTGTTCGCTCGCTAGCCACTTTTCGCAGCAGTGCACACGCTAAGCCGCCACCCTCTGGGAGTGAATCTTAGCTTAGCAGAATTGCGAACGAAAGATTCGCAATATTGCGAAAAGATTTTTCTTTGCAGTTTCTGAGTAGCTCGAGACTTACTCTTCCAGTGCGATCAGTTCAGTGCTTGTCGTTCCTTGTTTGACGTCACAAACACACCCAGCGTTCGCCCAGACACTCCCCTGTTTCTCCAGCCACTCCCGCGTTTTTCCCAGAAACGGCAGCGGTTTTTCACACACTCCCATAAAACGGCCAGTTTCCGCCCAGAAACACCCACTTCCTGTCAATCACACTGCGATCAGCAGAACGAAGAAAAAACCTTGTAATGCCGTGAGTAAAATACTAAACTTTTTAGCAAATTTACTTGGCGCAGCCGCAGTGCGAACATTGCACATGCGCAGTTAGCGGAAAATCGCACCGATGCGAAGGAAAATAACGAGCGAACAACTCGGAATGAGGGCCATTGCTCCAACTCTCATTTACACAATCTACAACCACTGTGTATCCATCTCAGCCTTTCCGTTCCTTCCATTATTTCTTAAAATTCTGTTTGCACGGTCTTTCGCTTACATTACACCCCACATTCTCCTTGTTCATTCCATATTACTAAAGATAAGAGCGCACAAGCCAAAGTACATATAAATATATTAATGTCAAGACCCCCGGAAAGATGATTAATTTAATTGTATTCCAAAATTATTGAAAAATGGGGGGTGCTACCACGGACACAAAAAATACAGTCACAAAATTCAAGAGAAGGAAGAAGGTGTCCTCAATGTGGTGCACAAGAATTATACAGTAGCTAAAATATAACTTTTATTGGTATACTGAATTAAGAATATTCATAAAAAGCAAAAATTTAGTTTAAAAGTATTAGAAGTGTGAAAAGAATGAAAATGTGTATTAAGATAAATAGCTATATGTGAAATGACTTATTTCTAAACATTTCAAGAAGTAGAAGGAGAAAAAGGCCTATATTAAGATACGGTATTTGATCTCAGGCACAGTATAATCTGTGGATATTAACAATAAATGGATCAGTGGGATCTTATGGGCTCCTTTCGTTCACATATAGTCCTATACCTTATAATACACCCATACACCTTAGAATGTAAGCTCTCACGAGTAGGGCCCTCTTCCCTCATGTGCTTATAATTTTCTTACTTTAATAATCCTCAACTGCCCAGATCCCACAGTTTTTGGACCACCTGGAACTTATCTCTATGTTTACTGGTGTAGTTATGCTTAGCTGCCCTGTACTTGTCCTATATTGTATTCAACTGTAAGTCACTGTTTTCCTATTTTTTATGTGCATTTGTACTCTGTAATCGGGCGCTGCGGAACCCTTGTGGCGCCATATAAATAAAGGATAATAATAATAATAATAATATGGGAGGAGTCCCCAGAATCCTCATAACGTGTCATATACCCTGGTCTTTTGACCATATTACACCCACACCATTCTATTCCTTTGAACACTACTGTACCTAATTATGGCTCCTCGATCCTGTCACATACCAATCCTCACTGTCAGGTCTCACCCCCCAAATTCCAAATCACCCACACGCACTCAGAACCGAGCCAACATTATTCCCATCTCCCCTGTCCCCTCCCTTCCTTTCTCCTGTGCACTCTGGAATGCTAGATCAATCTGCAACAAGCTGCCAACTATCCACAACCTCTTCATCTCCCACACTTTTAACCTTCTCGCCATCACTGAAACCTGGCTCTCCTCCCCTGCTGCCCTCTCCTACGGAGGCCTCTCCTTCACCCACACGGTCAGACCTGATGGTCGCCAGGGTGGAGGCGTGGGCATCCTTCTCTCCCCAAACTGCACCTTTTGTGTCATCCCACCCGAGCCCTCCCTCACCTTCTCCACCTTCGAGGTCCACACTATCCGCCTCTTCTACCCCATTCACCTCCTTGTGGCAGTGATCTACCGCCCCCCTGGCCACTGTTCACCTTTCCTTGACAACTTTGCTGCCTGGCTTCCCCACTTTCTCTCCTCTGGCCTCCCCTCTATCATCCTCGGTGACTTTAACATCCCTATTGACATCACTAATGCTGCTTCCACTAATCTTCTCGCCCTTTCCACCTCCTTTGGACTTTCTCAATGGACCTCCACCCCTACTCACAATCTCGGCCACTCCCTCGACCTTGTCTTCACCCACCGATGTGATCTCTCTGATTTCTCTAACTCTTCCTTCCCTCTCTCTGACCACCATCTGCTTTCTTTCACCCTCTCATCCTCCTTCCTCCTCTCCACGCCCCGACCTACCACCACCAGACGCAATCTCGGGTCTCTCAACCCCACTTTCATGTCCTCCCTCGAGACTTTCCTATCTCCTCTTTCCACTATAACTTGTCCCAACCAGGCAGCCTCCTTCTATAACTCTTCCCTAACCACTGCTCTCGACTCTGTGGCCCCCCTCTCCTCTGTCCCCCTCTGCCGCTCCAAACCCCAACCCTGGCACACCAAACTAACACGTTTCTTACAAAAATGCTCACGCTCCGCTGAACGCTCCTGGAGGAAATCTCACTCTCTGCCGGACTTCCTCCATTTCAAGTTTATTCTCTCCTCCTACAGCTCTGCTCTTTTCCTCGCCAAGCAATCCTTTTTCCAAGCACTCATCTCCTCTCAGTCCTCCTGTCCACGCCGTCTCTTTGATACTTTCAACACTCTCCTTCGCCCCCCTCCTCCTCCCCTCCCATCCTCCCTCACTGCCACTGACTTTGCCTCCTTCTTCATCTCCAAAATTGAGGACATCCAACACGACATCTCCCGCCGTCACCCCTCTGCTACCCCCCTGCCCCCTTTATCCCTCCCCTCCATCTATCCCACCCTGTCCTCCTTCCGTCCCACTTCAGAAAAGGAAGTCCACTCCCTCATCTTATCCTCCCCCCCCTAAACCTGCCCCCTGGACCCCCTTCCCTCCCGTCTTCTCCGCTCCCTCTCCCCCCCTGCCTGCTCCCACCTTGCTCACCTCTTTAACCTGTCCCTCTCTACCGGCATCTTCCCCTCACCATTCAAACATGCTCTGGTCTCACCTATTCTCAAAAAACCCAACCTCGTCCTCGACCCCTCATCACCCACTAACTACTGCCCCATCTCTCTTCTCCCCTTCGCCTCCAAATTACTTGAACGACTAGTCTACAGCCGTCTCACAAGCTACCTCTCTGACAACTCCATCCTCGATCCACTACAATCTGGCTTTCGGCCACTCCACTCAACTGAGACTGCCCTGGTGAAAGTCACCAATGACCTGCTTTCGGCCAAATACAGGGGCCACTTCTCTCTGCTTATCGTTCTGGACCTCTCTGCTGCCTTTGACACCGTAGATCATCCTCTCCATCTCCGCACACTCCAAAATGCTGGCCTCTCTAGCACTGTCCTTGACTGGTTTTCTTCTTACCTCACTAACCGCTCCTTCTCTGTGTCTGCCTCCAGCACCACCTCACACCCTTCCATCCTTCCTGTTCGTGTCCCTCAGGGTTCTGTCCTTGGACCCCTTCTGTTCTCCCTGTACACCTCTTCCCTGGGTGCGCTCATTAACTCATTTGGCCTTCAATACCACCTCTATGCTGATGACACACAACTCTACCTCTCCTCTCCTGATCTGTCCCCCTCTGTCCTCTCTCAGGTTTCCAGCTGCCTCTCCGCAATCTCCTCCTGGATGTCTGAACGCTCTCTGAAGCTCAACATGGACAAAACTGAACTCATCATCTTCCCCCCATCCAGAGCAACACCCCTGACCAATATCTCCATCATTGTTGACAACACCACCATCTCCCCAACTCCGCTGCTTGGGCGTCACTCTTGACTCCTCCCTCTCCTTTGCACCCCACATCGAAGCTCTGGCACAATCCTGTCGTTTCCAGTTACGCAACATTGCTCGTATCAGGCCATACTTCTCCCAGAGTGCAACTAAACTCATCATCCACTCACTGGTCATCTCACGACTTGATTACTGCAATGTTCTCCTCACTGGTCTCGCTTGCTCCCATCTTGCTCCCCTCCAATTTGTCCTGAACTCCACAGCTAGGCTTATTTTCCTCTCCCGCCGCACCACATCTGCCACTCCCCTTCGACAAAATCTACACTGGCTTCCATTCCCCTACAGAATCCTCTTCAAACTCCTCACCCTCACATACAAGGCCATCTCTAATTCCACTGCTCCCTACATCTCCAACCTCCTTTCCCTTCATACTCCCTCCCGCCCCCTACGGTCGACCAATGACCGTCGCCTCTCCACCGCCCTGGTCCCTGCTTCCCATGTACGAGTTCAGGATTTTGCCCGTGCTGCACCCCTTCAGTGGAACGCACTCCCCCGCTCCATTAGACTCTCCCCGACCTTGCAAAGCTTCAAACGGGCACTAAAAACCCACCTATTCATCAAAGCATACCCTCCCGATGCATAACCCAGTGCTGAAGCCGCACCTCCACCCCCCTGCCTCATGCTGTGAACATCTCAGCTTAGCTTGCATACTGCCATCAGGCTACCTCCCACTTGCCTGCACCTCTTGTCATCTGTCTGTCGCCCCTCCCCACTAGATTGTTAGCTCTTCAGAGCAGGGCCCTCTTTCCTCTTGTTATCTAAGCCCTCGTCTCGACACATTTCACTCGCAGCTCTCCCATACTCAACGACCATCTTTATCCTGCTAGTAAAGGCTCATCTCTATCTATGGCCATCAGCCTCTAGTAGTACGATGAGCACTCCATCAATACTTACATCTTAGCTGTATTATGTCTTGAGAACGTGTGGTGCCCTATTTTATCTGTACTCTATTTCTGTTATTTATTTACTGTAATGCTATGTTTGTCTGCCTGTACTGTCCTTTGTACGGCGCTGCGAAACACATGTGGCTCCTTATAAATAAAATGTAATAATAATAATATGCTTTGTAGAGAAATCATTTCTGTCCCATGTGTAACCCCCCCTCCTCTCCCCCAAGCCCTGACCACCTAACACGCTGCGCAGTTTGTGCTAGGATTAGATTAGCTGAAGGCTGCATAAGCCTGAGGCCATATAAGAGCCCAACTTTTGGTGATTGGTTGTTTGATGACTAAGCAGTTGCTAGGCAGATCAGTTTTTCCTGTGATTTTTCCTATTGGATTAGAGGGTTGTCCATCAAGCTTAATGGGTTGGTCTTAGGATAGTATATAGGGCAGGGTCATGTGCCTCAGACTTCCTCTTGCCATTCATTGTATGGCCCAGGAAGGATAAGTACATTGGCACAGTAATTTAGTGTTTGTTCCCTTTGCATATTGCCTTGTTTTGTTCTGCACTGCCCCCCCCACCTCCTTTGTGGTGATCATTACTGCCATATTGTTTTATATTGTGTGATATTGCTGCTCTCCCCCCCCCCTGATATGCCGCGTCCACGCCGCTCCGCTCCCCGTCCCCCACGCCGCTCCCGTAGTGCGGCCCCCCGGAGGTTGCCTACGGCGGCGGCAGGCAGGCCCGCGGCAGTGACGGGCTGCGGCGGCCCGCTCCCCTGCCAGCGGCTTCAGCGCCTACAGCAGCTCTCTCGCCCGGCGCGCTAGTCAGCGCAGGGTCTCTCCTGCCCTCCCCGCCGGCGGCTCTGAGCGGCGGCTCGGGCGCCCACGTGGTGCCAGGCGGCCGCGTCGGGGCTGCGGGGGGGGGAGAGGGGGGGCATATTGCGCTTGCAGGAGCTATAAATCTGGGACAGCAGGGTGAGGTGCCCTCTGTCCCCAGAACCGCAGCTGACGCGAATGGACCCCTCCCTACGGGGGGGCCTGTTGCGCCCGTATATAGGGTTGGGGATGGGGTGCTGGGGTCGGGCCCTGGGATTTTTGGGGCGGGGGGCATGGCTGGGACTGCCGCGACGCCCGCCCCTCCTGAAGTTGCAAGGCGGGGGTTCCCGGATGGGAATCCCGCATCGGGAGCCTTTTTGCTGGGCTCCCAGTCACCCGTTGCTCGGCTTCCCGTGGCGTCATCCCCGGGCTCCAGGCGCCTCCCCCCGGCCCG
Organism: Pseudophryne corroboree; assembly: GCF_028390025.1. NCBI lineage: Eukaryota > Metazoa > Chordata > Amphibia > Anura > Myobatrachidae > Pseudophryne > Pseudophryne corroboree. The sequence goes on from NC_086451.1 coordinate 483,835,541, forward strand.
CCGGGGGCGTTGCAGCTGGTGGCGACTCAGTCGTCCATCGCGGCGGCGTTCCACCTACCCGGCCCTGCTCTCTCGTTTGACGCGCCTCAAGGGTTCGCTGGGGGTCAGTTTTTCCCCGGTGGCCTTCCCTGGCCTCTTGCTCCGGCGTTCCCTGCGGCTGCCGGAGCGCCCTCCATAGGCATACTGGTGACGTCCGCCCCACAATTTTCCCCGTACTTTGCCGGCTCGGGCGTCGGCGTCCAGCCCACGTGGTCGTTCGGCGGCCCCCGGGTTACGGTTCCCCCCCTGACTTTTCGGGCTCGCATTCTGGGCCGTCCCCGGCTGGAGCGAACCCGTTAGCGCAATTTTTGCCGCCCCCCCGGCGCCTCCCCAGTTCCTTCCGGTTTCGTCGGGAATTTCGGGGGCGGTCAGTTACATGCCGCATCCTTCATGGCGGCCTGCTTACACCATAGGGGGCGCTACGGGGGCCGGAGCTGCCTTCCCCCACGCCTTTGCGTACCCCTCAGTTGGGGGTCCTCCCCCGCCGCTTCCCGCTGGCCCTCCGCCGCGGAGCGACTGGGCTTGGCCTCCTCTCCCGCCTGTTACCCCCATTGCCATTGATGCGCTTGTTTCCCCTGCGCCTGTTGTCCCTTCTGTTTCTTCCTCACAGGTGCTGGCTGGTTCCGGGTCTGCGTCGCGGAGGGGACGGAGGTCGGAGAGGGTCGCGGCCGCGGCACCGATGGGGGAGGTTCTGCCACCACCAGAGTCGGGTGCAACGGACGATGCTGTTCCGGGTCCTTCAAGCACTGGTGAGCACGCTCTTCCTTCACACTGTTCATCTAGTTCTTCTTCCTCCTCGTCTAGCAGTGTTTCTTCAGGTTCTCCGCGGCGCCCGCGTAAATTAGCTAGACTTATCGCGCGACGCATGGTGAAGGAATCGCAGAAAGTGGCAGCGCCGGCGTCGGCAATTCCCCCCGTCCCCCCCCGTTATACGGAGATGGTACATTGCGCCAACACGGCGGTTACACGGTGGGTTCGTAAGCGGATGCGAGAAAAAATCCGGAAGGGGAAGTACGTTGACATCTTCACCCTTACGGATGAGATGCGGCAGGGTTTTGACGCAGCTAAGAAACCGGGTGGCATTGGGGAAAGTGCTTTCCGCAATTTTCACCAGTGGTTGCGGGGGTTTTTGGTTTTTACGGCTTGCTACACGGAATCGCGACCCGCGGAGTATTCCAATTTAGTCAAATACTTGTTTTTAGTGCATGACATGTACTTAAAATCCAAAGGTTCCGCTTGGCGGGATTACGATGAGAAATTCCGTCGTAATCAAGATGGTAACCCCATCCTGCTCCCGCTCGGTGGGGAAAGGAAAGTGTTTTGCCTACAACGAGGGCAAATGCGCCAGGGGGGTGAATTGTCGTTTTCGCCACTCGTGTAAGTTGTGCGGGGCCAGTCACGCGGCAAAAGATTGCACCTCGGCGGCGAGCGGTAATCCCTCCGCTCCAGCCGAGGCCAGGGGAATTGGTAAGTAAGGCCTTCTCCCCGATTCGAGTTCCCGAATGCGGCGCTGGCTGAGCTTATACCCCGACAAGTCGGCAGCGTCATTCCTCTTGGAGGGTTTTCTACACGGTTTTCGTCTGCCCATTTCGGATTCGGTGCACGTGGTGGCGCGCCAGAATCTGAAGTCGGCTCACGAATTCCCACAGGAGGTCCGGCGGAAGGTGGACGCGGAGATTGGCTTGGGGCGCATGTGTGGGCCCTACACCTTTCCCCCTCTGCCCTCCTTGTGCATTTCCCCCGTTGGGGTGGTGCCCAAGAAGGCCCCGGGCAAGTTCCGCCTGATACAGCACTTGTCGCATCCTCCGGGCGTTTCGGTTAATGACTCCATTCCGCAGGCCGTGTGCAGGGTGCGTTATCAGTCTTTTGATGACGCTCTGCGCTTGGTGCGGGAATGTGGTCCGGGGGGCCTGTTGGCAAAATTGGACGTGGAGTCGGCGTTTCGACTACTTCCACTGCATCCGGATTCCCTGCGGTTTCTGGGTTTTAAACTGGGGGAGGAGTTTTACGTGGATCGGTGTCTCCCCATGGGTTGTTCGGTCTCCTGCGCCTACTTTGAGAGTTTTAGCACAGTTTTTGCACTGGTGCGTCCAGTCCGCCTCCGGTCAACGCGGGGTGGCTCACTACCTGGACGACTTTCTCTTTGTGGGTCCGGGGGGCAGTTCGATCTGTGGGGATATTCTGTCGGTGGCTAGGTCCTTGTTCGAAAGTTTGGGGGTGCCCGTCGCACAGGACAAGTGTGAGGCCCCCTGGACTTGTCTTAGCTATTTAGGAATTGAAATAGACACAGTGGCGGGTTGCTGTCGCCTACCCGAGGATAAAGTGCGTAAGCTTTTGGGTTCAATTCACGATTGTTTAGGCAAGCGCAGGGTTCGGCTTAAGCAGGTTCAGTCTTTGCTGGGTTCGTTCAACTTTGCATGCCAGATTATCCCCATGTGTAGGGTTTTCTGTCGCAAACTTGAACGGGCCACGGCGGGGACGGTCCGGCAGCACCACACCGTGTACCTTTCCCGCGAGATCAGGGATGATTTGCGGATTTGGGTTTCTTTCCTGGTGTCCTTCAACAGGGAGGTTTTGTGGCCTTCGCCTTGCTGTTCCAGCAGGTGGCTCCAATTGTTCACGGATGCCTCGGGCAGTCAGGGTTTTGGGGCGTTTTTTGCCGGGGCATGGTGCGCTGCTGCCTGGCCGGCCTCTTGGGTAGCGCAGGGTTTCACCAAGAACATTCTTTTGCTGGAATTGTTCCCGATCATAGTTGCCCTTGAATTGTGGGCCTGCCAGTTCGCGAATCGGGACATCTCGTTCCGTTGCGACAACTTGGGGGTGGTACACGCGATTAATAATTAGCGTTCTTCCTCTCCGCAGGCTTTGAGGATTCTACGGCATCTAGTGTAAGTTTGCTTGCGGCGCAATATTAATTTCAGGGCCCGTCACGTTCCCGGAATCGACAACGGAATTGCGGATGCACTGTCTCGATTTCAATTTGATAAGTTCCGGGCGTTGGTTCCGGGAGCGGCGGCGGAGGGTTTATCGTGCCCGCCTTCTGTCTGGCAGATTGTCGAAGCGGGTTAGCTGCTCTGGCCAGGTGTGCTTTGGCTCCTTCCACTCTCAGAGCGTATGATGCGGCCTGGCGCGATTGGTCGGTCTTTCAAAGTAGGTACAGTGTGGCAGGTGAGTCCCCGGCTGACGTCTTGATGGCCTTTGTTTGGGAACATTACCAAACGGGTAGGTCAAAAGCGGCCATGTCGTCTGCCCTTGCGGGCATTTCTTTTCACTCGCGGCTCCACGGGATGACGGACCCCACCGGGTCTTTTGTCCTTTCCAGAGCGCTTAAAGGTTGGGCTAGGTTGCGTCCGGCGCCCGCGGACTCCCGTAGACCCGTGACGTTGCAGCTTCTAACAGAGTTGCTGCGGGTGCTGCCTCAAATTGCGACCTCGGAGTTCAAGGTGGCTTTGTTTAGTTGTGCGTATGCCCTGGCCTTTTTTGGGGCTTTCCGAGTGAGCGAGTTAGTGGCCTGCAGCAAGGCATCTCGGGAGTCGGGTCTGCTTTACGGGAATGTGCGCGTGCAGGATGGCCTGTTGCTCTGTAGGATTGTGCGGTCCAAGACAGATCAAACAGGTCGGGGTCGCTGGGTGTCCTTGGAGGCCCAGGAGGAAACGGGTGTTTGCCCGCTGCGGTTGACGCAGGAGTATATACGGTTGAGGCCTTCGGGGGGCGACCAGTTGCTGGTGCACGCGCACGTTGGCCCGCTGACGAAGTTTCAATTTGCTGCTGTGTTTAAGAAATGTTTGGCGGCATTGGGCTTGCAGGGGGCGGACTTCGGTACCCATTCCTTTCAGGTTAGGGCGGCTACCCATGCAGCGGCTACGGGTTCATATTTGGGAGCTGGGCCGTTGGAAGTCTGCCTCCTATAGGTCTTATGTTCGTTTTGATAAGATGTAGGTGCGCCTGTTGCGCTAACCCAATAACGTGTTTACTCGTCGGTTTTTGAGCGCTTACCGTTCAGGAATCGAGGGTGTGAAGTGAATTTTTAAATTTTTCCTCCGAGGGGGCCTAATTTCAATTGGCTGTTCTACCAAGGTCCACGGGAGGTTTTTTGAGTTTTCTCCTTCACTTGGGTTATCATGTTATGCATTCTGTATGTTTTTTGTGTTCACAATTCTGATGTTAGGGTGTTTTTTCTTTTTCAGCTGTCGTTGATTTTGGGGAGCATGTATGGCTGGTTGGCCATTCCTAGATTTTTTGGGCGGCGAGGCATCCCATGGCACTCAGGGCAGCTGATGTTTTTGGGTCCAGGGAATTGCGATGGTTAGGTGTCAGAGGCATGCTGTGGGGTAATTTGTTGCGGCTCCTTTTTTCCCGTGAGTGCCGCTGGGGTCGCCCTAGTTGTATTGTCCTTCATTTAGGGGGGAATGATTTAGGTCGAGTTAAGGGCATAGATTTAATTTTGTCCATTAAGGTGGATTTGGTGGGGATTCGTTGTCACTGGCCGGGAGTACGCATTGTTTGGTCAGAGATAGTTCCGCGTTTTCATTGGCGTTTCTCAGCGCTGGAGAAGGCCCGCAAGAAGGTGAATTCGGCGGTGTCTCTGTTTGTCAGGGCCATAGGTGGAGTAGCTGTCAGGCATCCTTTACTTGTGCTACGTAATAGGCAGTTCTACAAGGAGGATGGGGTTCATCTTTCTCCGGACGGAGTGCAGATTTTCCTGGAGGATGTTTTTGGTCCTTTCCGTTAGGGCTCTTTAGTTTGTTCTTAGTTGGTTATTGTTTGCTGGTTTCGGATGGCGGTGGCGTTTTTGTAAACCTTTGGTGGCGGGAAGTCGCTACCAACCAGCGGTCACACAGGCATAAGTGGTCGTTGTGGGGCACCCTCTTTAGAAGGATGGCAGGTGTGTCCTTTTCTTGCGGTTGGACATTTAGACGTTCCCCTGCGGGAACCGAACGTTTGCCAGAGAGAAGAGTGGTGAGTCCTGCACAATGCGGGTTATGCAGGGAGGAGACGGGGTCTGGGTACTTCCCTCCTTGGTTGGTGGATTTCATCTAGGTGACTGGTGCTGGTGTCTGGTAGCGACTTTCTTTTTGCCATCCTCCAATCTAAAGTTAAATCTAAAATCTAAATTAATTCCAATTCGATCACAATTATAGTTTAAAGAGTTGATCAGCGATCAATAAATATCGTCTGACCTTTAACTCCAGCTACCGTGTCCGTGTCTTTATTTCAGTGTGTGGTGTTGTTTATTTTAGTGATAAGCTAGCTTAAGAAAAAGGTTAATGTAATCACAATAAAGTTATGGGCGCCTTATAACTATGCGCCGTTCCTATGCAACTGTTATTTCAGCCATATTCAGAAAGGCGCAGGACAAATATTTGCAGATGTTTCAGATGATTTTGTTGCAGTAGAAAAGCACCAGTAAATATGTAATGAATAAAAGAAAATATCTATGTCTCATGTAATCCAGCGCACATTACTCTTGCCGCTTACACAGGGGTTTTTTTTCTGTTGTTTTTTTTAAATGAAAGTTCATAAAAAAATAATTAAGTATAAAATATTATTTTACAAACATAATTTTATTTACTAACCTTTGTGTCTCCATAATATCTATGTGATCATAAAAGCAATTTGCATCTAAACTAATAGTGCACATTGCAAATAATAATACTAGTAACGATGCCTCATAGATATATGCCCTCAGCTTCATTAAACCTCGTTAAGAATGAATTCATTTCAAAATAATTAAAGAGAAAAAAAAATCATGTTTTTCCAGAAACATCACTTTATTTACTAACACTTCCATCTTCATAACATAGCCTGATCGCTGGAGCAATTTGTACGCAGTGGAAGATTGCTGCAGAGAATAATACGGCATTTTGTTCAATTAGTTACAATCTTGCAGAATGAGACGTTAATACAGTATGCGTTCTCGTGAGGTAGATGAACATATAAGTCAGGTTTATAGCCAAGTACAGTGTATATCATTATACAAAATATATATAACGTTCATTTTACCATATGGTACACATACGCTGTGGCAATTGCTAATTATGCAAATTAACGAAAATAGCCCCTTGGTTGGTTAAGTAGACTCTGACCTCAGCAATTGGCATTAATTGAAATTACTGGACCCTCAGCAACATTTTATAAGGCCTAGCGGACAGAGACCATACACTCTAATAATGGTCTGCTTCAGTGACCAGCAATGACACACTTAGGGTGGGTCTACAATTGCTTGTACTGTAAATTCATGTGCACAATGGAAAGACATTTACTGGGGTGTAAAATTGTTGCTGCTGTTGTTAATGTGTCTGTAGCTAGAGGAAATAGAACACACTGGGCCTGATTCAGGTTTGTAAGCAAAGCAAAAAAAGCAAGCAACTGGGTAAAACGTGCACTGCAGGTGGGGCAGATGTAACATCTGCAGAGAGAGTTAGATTTGGGTGGGTTATATTGTTTCTGTGCAGGGTAAATACTGTCTGCTTTATTTTTACACTGCAATTTAGAAAAACATCCTAATGGCTGATGGATGACCATGTGTGTGAATAAACCCTTAACACTTAACGTAATTCTAAAATAAAGACTCGGAGACTTAGGTTTGGCAGAAATTGTTAGCTGATTTATTAATAACTCTAAATTAAATGCTGAAAAAAGGATTAAATAATGGTGGCCAAGAAAGAACGGCTAACTTCTACCCCAACCCGTACAACTGTACCAACTTAACACTCAACCTAACAACAAACGTTATCCACTCAACCTTCTACCTTGACTACCCACATGTCCTGGTGGTGTCGCTGTCCCCGACCAGGTGACCCAGCAGATGCATACAGTCAACGAAGGTGAGCGCACCAAATAAACCCAAAATAACCATTAAACATCTAACTATGACCTAAGAACAGGTAACCTGTCATTCTTTCCCGCCAAAGCGAAGTTGCTGCTCCCAGTAACTTCGCCCCACCACCAAAACCTAACGCACTGAAGACACCCCAACAAACAGATCCTCCAAAAAGATACGTAAACCTTCCCTATCCAAGTGGACGCCATCAGGCTGGAAAAGATAGTGATACCTAAACCTGATCTTCTCATGCGGAACCACCGCACCACCAGCCTCCAGTACCCATTTGGCCACAGCTGAGTTAAGCTTTTTCCTGGCCTCATCAATCGCCCGACAGTCCTGATCTCCTCACCAACGCAACCTGGGCACAATAAAAGACCATAATAATGTCCAGGAAGCCCACGGTCTCTTGATAAGCACCAAATCTTCCAAAATAGTACCACGTAACTCCAATTGCGACATCTTCCCCAAATCGTTACCACCTAAGTGAAGTACTAATACATCGGGCAATGGGTGGTTTTCAGGTTGCCGACTGTCGGGATCCCGGCGCACAGTATACCGGAGCCGGAATCCCGACATTTTTTCTCCCTTGTGGGGGTCCACGACCCCCCTGGAGGGAGAATAAATAGCGTGGCACACGTAGCGCGCCACCGTGCCCGCAGCGTGGTGAGTGCAGCGAACCCGCAAGGGGCTCATTTGCGCTCGCCATGCTGTCGGTATGCCGGCGGTCGGGCTTCCGGTGCCAGTATGCTGGTCGCCGGGAGCCCGGCCGCCGGCATACCATACCACACTCCCGGGCAACCCATGATACCTCACGTTCTCTAGCAGGAACGCCTTCAAATCACGCCACCTCATACCTCTCACACCCAACCACCTGATTACCTCAGTGCCATGGAAAACAGGCGCCTCACCGGAGGCAACAAATCTAGCTGCCCAGTAAATGAAGGAGTGATCGACAACCCACACCATGCACCTATCACCCACTAACCCTATAGGGAATGGAAGAAGATTAAAAATTGGTTAGTATGGATATGCAAGTAGACCATTCAGTAACTGTGTAGGAGGATCTGCCAAAAGAAAACAATTCTTGTGAAGGACACCACAGGGACATTGGTGACTAGCTAACAGCCAATATGAAGCAATATGAAGGGTTGTCGGGGCACACAGATAAAACTCGACCGGAGTAAAAAACGTAAAACCTGCTGAGGGACATATAATGGAAGCCAATTAGCCGAATCAGAATCAAGAAAGCTGAATTAAGTCCGTCAGGTCAGGTAAAAAATCGTTAAAAAACTCCAGGCTCACCGCTGCCAGCAGCAGTAAGTACCTAATCCCCGAGTAGGATGGACAGGGGAAACAAGCACCAAGCACAACAACTGAACACGACACACAACTTAACCCACTGTAAACATTAACACAAAAGATCATCCCTAATATAACGCTTATAACAGGTAGACCTTCAATGACCCAAAACTTTGATATCATCGATGGGCAAACCCACCACTGCCGCCGATGTGGCTGCGCCTATATGAAAGGAATGAGTGCCAAAGTTGTGAAGGGAAAGGCCAATGCTGGGGAGGCAGCGACGCAGCATTTAACTTACTGGTATTTAGTTAGAGGCGAGCCATTATAATGCAACAACCAAGAACCCTCTGAGGAAGGCCTGACCGAAGCATAATGAACAGCCAGAGACACTAGGCAGACGCTCAAGGACAATGATGGACCCAAGAAAACTCATTTCGCTTGAGACATCTGATCCGTCTTAGACCAACGAATCTGACACCACAGTGACCCATCGTCAATCCGCACCTCCGAGCGAAGCAAAATTGCATCCAACTGTTTGGAGGGAGCAACCAGCTTTGAGACGCAAAAAGCGCCATGGTAAGCCATAGAGAAAGCCAAACGAAACAGCAGGGACTCAACAGCCGAGTCGCTATGTTCTCAACCGCAACCAGTACGGCAGGGAGAAGTGACGCGTCAATGGGACGCCTGCTATCAGGGGGAACATGGACCACCAGCGCCCAACCTTTCATGGCTTTCACAATCAAAAAACTCTTTGTAAAATCGGGAGCCCCTTTAAGCTTTGCAAAAAAAGGAAATGCCGGCCAAGTAATGGGAGGCCACCGCTCTGGATCTCCCAGAGACATAGAGCTGCTAAATAAAAGAAAGCATCTGGCGGTGCCCGCTCTTACCTGAAAGCTCCAGCCCCTCGGAGAACGAGACCCACTCCGTCCAAGCCTGGCGATACGCCCGAAGTGTACTCGTGGCGATGGAATTCTCCGCTAACCCCTCCAATCCAGCTCGATTACCTGCCAAACATAAGAGGGGCAGAGAACCCCAACAATATCAGCGCGCAAAACTTTTCCCATTGGCACCTAGATAACGCATCGGCCACGCCATTATCCACACCTCGGACATGGTGCGCCCGAAAGAGCACATTGTCGCTCAAGCATTGCAGTGTCAACTGAGCCTAAATGAGCCATACCAATAATGATTTTACCCGCTGATTATTGATTGCGTGCACCACGCCCAGATTACCCACACCTGAACAGGATCTCTGCGATTGCGCAACTGTCTGCCCCAAACCTCCACGACTACCATGATAGGAAACAGTTCCAACAGTAAAAGATCTTTAGTCAAACCCCTCTCAAGCCAGCACCATGGCCAAGAAGCAGCGCACCAAGAACCAGCTAGAAAACAGCCAAAACCCACAGACCCTGCTGCGTCCGTGAATAACTGCAAGCTAGAATTATCGACTGTAGGAGCCAACCAGATACGAACACCATTAAAGTCGTCCAGAAACGAAGCCCAAATGGCCAAATCCCGCTTTATCTCTGAATATAATCTAATCAAGTGATGGGACCTGGCGATCCCAGCCGTAGCCCGCTCCAACTTTCGACAAAAGAGTCTGCCCATCGGGATGATTCTGCAGGCAAAATTCAACAGGCCCAAAAGCGATTGGGCTTGCCAAAGTCACAGGGCAGGATCCCCAAAAAAGACAAACATGACACAGGGCCCTCCGTCTTCTCAGCTGCGATCGGGACGCCAAAATGATTGAACAAGGCCCGCAAACTAAAAATGAGCTCTGAGCAACGATCGGAACCTGCCGGGCCCATGCAAAGGAAGTCATCTAAGTAATGGGCGAGACCCCAACCTCCAGACGAAAACTCCACACACCAATGCAAGAAGGAGCTGAACCTCTCAAAAAAGGCACAGGAAACTGAACACCTTATTGTCAAGCACTTGTCAATGAAATATTCGTTGCCGATGCGGAAGCCTATAAACCTAAATGAATCAGGGTGAAGCGGGAGCAGACGAAAAGCCGATTCAATGTCAATCTTAGCCATGAGGGCCCCAGGTCTGTAGCCCTGGACCATATCCAGAGCATCGTCAAACGACTGGTAGACCACCAAATAATATTCGTGTGGAATGGCATCGTTAACAGAACGCCCTGACGGGTAAGAAAGAAGTTGAATGAGCCTAAACTTAAATAACTAAATTCTCCAACGGGGGTTGCGAAAAAGGACCCGCCATGCGGCCAAGCTGGATCTCCTTCTCCACTTTGTCACGTAGTACCTCAGGAAAAGACCGGGCTGACTGCAGGTTCCGATAAGAGCCAACGTGAACTTTACCCTGAACCAAAAACCATAACTAAAACCCTCAATAAGGAAATGCGCTACATCTTGATCCTCATACCAAGTCAACCATATAAGCATAGCCCCTAACCATCCTGGGGTAGGAGCTCTACTTAGAGGACGCTGCAGCCGTAGGCTTGCCAAGCCTGGTATAGCCTGCCTTCGGGGGAAAGAGAGCCCGCCTCGAAAGCAGTTGGAGGTGGGGGGTGCCCCACCACAATGCAAGCAGAGGAGTCGAAACCAACACCGTTGCCCGACGCGACATGTGGAATTATTGAAGGCAAAGCATTTGCCTTCAGCTGGACCCGGCCCTTGTGAACGAGTAGGCACGCCGGAACGTCTCGCCTGGGGAACCTCCCCATAGGTACACGACGCCCCCGGGTTAACCTGCGCGGGACCTCCTCATCCTGCTGCGCCCTGGAAACATCCATCCACACCTCAACGTCTTTACAACCAAAGTCTTGACCTGCAAACAATCCTGCTTGACCCTAAACTTGTCGTTGTATACCTTCCAGGCAACCCCAGAATACCTGCGCTGCATGTCATGAATCATGTGAATACCGTATAGCGAATTACGTTAATGTATTCACTCGGCCGATCCTCCAGATAACTGGCTGCGAAAACGCAGAATCCGGCCAACCAAGCATCATAAGACTGAAGGGCTTCCACTCCAATCGCACCTTTCGCTCTAGTGGCCTTAAACTCCTTTTTGGCCTCATCAGTCAAAGTGAACACATCCACATAATCGCCTTTTTGGATTTTCTTGCGGCAACTCTCACATAGCCCGCGCAACTCGACCGTGTAGTCACAATGGACGACACCTGGCAGGTTGCGTCACTTCCGTTCCCTGCAGGCAATCTCTGAAGCCCTCTTGCGTTTGGCGCCATGTTTCGCTTTTGCCCGTTTCCTTCTTTGCATATCTGGCCGCACGTTTGCGGGCCCACGCTGCGCTACTGACTGAAGATCTGAGTGAAGAAGAAGAGGAAGAGGAGCTGGCCCAAGAGAAAGAAAAGGAATAAGAGCACGACAGTTCCCTGACAAACTCACAGGACTCCTCACCTGACACATCCGACCGTCCGCAGATGCAGAATCACCCTCGACGTCCAGCGGCTCACTCGAGTCCTCTTCATGATCTGAAAAACAAGGCAGCCCCAGAGCCGGGAAACAGAGAAGAAACCGACACAGCGGGCGGCGCCCTATTCCTCGGATTGGACCTAAAGGCAGCAACCCCAGAGCCCCGCCCCCTATGGCTAGAATCGCCATGGCCGACACTAAAGGGGCGAGAGCGGCCACCATAGAGGAAAAAGCTGCAGACAACTGGGAGGGGTTACTTCGAGGGCACCTGTTAACCCCTACGGCCACGACCCGACTGCCCGAGGGAAAGGGTACAGAATCGGAATCCGCGCACCCAGCCCCCGGGTCACGGAAGTCACGTGGGGAACGGCTGGTCACGGCAGCATTAGGCGTCACGAGCTTCCCCTCACTAAAATGGCCGCCATCCCACACTGCCCCATCCCTGTCAAGGGGTCCCCTGCCAGACCTCCCAGGAGCATTACTCCTGGCAAAGCTACGCCCAGACCTACTGCGCCTCTCCCCAGGCTCCGTATGCCTGCAGGAACCCAGGAAGTCATCATCACTGGCCTGACGCATTCCCCCCCCCCCCCCCCCCGACGGGGTGCTCACCCGGCAGCCACCGCATGCCCACCCTTTGTGCGCACCCACGCTGATGCACTAACCAGGGCCCGGACAGTGGCAGCAACCCGTCCAGACGCCGCATCCGCCCCCTGCCTCACCTGCTGCGCTCTGCTCCCTGCTGCAGTGCCAGATGCGGCACCAGAGGCCGGGGAACCTGCGTCCATCCGCACACCACGCGGCTGTGCAGGCGAGGACGCTGCAGGGAGGGCAGGGGAGGACAGTAGGGGATCGTCCAGGTCCACGGCTAGGCCATCCACGGAACCCGCGATGTACCGGGTCGGGAAGCACGTAGAACGCCGGGGGCGTGACAGAGCCATGAATCAGCAGCAGGGGAGCACTGATTATATATAAATAATACAACCCTAGCCTCACCTCTAGGCACAAACAGGGGCACAATGCCAGAGGACTTACCCTGTCTCCAGGAACAGGAAACAGAGGAAGCTCCTCCTCCTTCTCTTCTCACCCCATATCCAGCCGCTAGCTTCTACCAACTCACATCCCTATTGGATGGCTCGTCACCTGTCTCCCACAAGGACATCCCCGGCCTATGGATGTTTAACTCTCTCCACTCCTATTCCAGTCATTTCTTTCTTCTTTCAGTTTGAACACCCCCACCCAAATCTAACTCTCTCTGCACATGTTACATCTGCGCCCCCCCCCCCCCCCCCCCCCCCCCTGCTGTGCACATGGTTTTGCCTATTAACCCCTTCAGTGGCAGGTTTTCAATTTAAAAACACACCCGGGAAGGGGGGGTTCAAATTGAAGTGGGAGTGGGGGGAGAAGGTGCAGGGGGGCGAGTGATGGGGCAGGGCAAGGTAATCTCTTGGCGATCGCCCGCGGGGATCTCTAGCCCCAGCGCTAATTCCCGGATGCCTTGCGGCGCCCGGGAATCAGCATAAGCCATTTTACAGCTAAGCCCGCCCCCCGCCAATAGGAGTCCGGAGGCGGGCTAAACTCCATAATGGAGTATGCCGAGGGAATCAGTCCCCACGGAATCAGTCAGTAGTATGTGCAGTCAGTGCTGGCTACCCCAGAAGGGGTTAAAGAAAGATTTTGCTTTTGCAATCCACCCTGAATTAGGCCCAATATACTTCATAGTGGCTTAATGGAACAAGCCACGGAAAGCTTGATAGCTGACATTGTGACCCACAATCTGCATTTGTGTTCAAACTCTGCTCCTTCAGCATATTCTGTATTTTCTAAGCGTCACATTGAAACCCCCAAGAATCTCTCGTCTGAACAATGAAACCAAAATTAGCAGAGACCAGGGAAGTAATTATGGTGCGTCGTAGGAAGCTAATGACAAAGACTTACTGACAGAATGGCCTGAGATGACGGAAGGACATAATGCAGGCCCGCTACTTCACCCCGTACGGCTGATTCTCTGTGATAACACTTGTTGACCTCAGGGTCAGCGGTTTGCGCCTATTGAAGTTTGGAGTTTTGGTGTTTGTGTAGTAATCAGTTGGCATTGTGCGCGGTATCCTATGCCTGGCTCTTAAGCTATATGCCAATCAGCATCGCCACTTACGTCAAGTGCTGTTAATCAGAGGAAAAAGAGATATTTTCTCCGATATTTGTCTTTAAAAAGAAATTTGTACTTTCTTAAATGTCACTTTTGTTAGAGACCCATCCTGAGGATCAAGTGTCATCAATTTCCTAATCATCTCCGCAGCGGTGGAAGACGGTGGGATTTTAAATAGCGAGATTTACGGCGTGCCGCATTGATTTGTTTATAAAAAGAATATATCAACTTTTTAAGTCGTAAATATTATTCATTAAGAACAAGAGCAGTGTTGTGCGTCTCCGCCACTGCGCTAGGTATGCGTTTTGTTCTATGGAAAAATACCTCCATTTGCCGGTAATTCCAGTACTGCAGTTACTATCCAGCATTATGGAGCTGCTTTTTTTCATTGGTTCATAAAGATCAATTCCATTAATATGTAAGCAGTATATAAGAAAATAATATCTAAGTATAATATGTCACTGGATTCCATACACAGGTTCTATACATGACTGACATGGCTGAGGAACAGAAGACCTACATACAGTATGTACAGGTTCTCCTCGGTTCCGGTATGAATGGTCGACCATGTTATTGTCGACAGTCATTAGGTCGACCACTATTGGTCGACATTGACATGGTCGACATGGACACATGGTCGACACATGAAAATGGTCGACACATGAAAGGTCGACACATGAAAAGGTCGACATGAGTTTTTTTACTTTTTTTGGTGTCGTTTTTTGCGTAAAGTGACTGGGAACCCCAGTTAGTGCACCGCGTCCCCTCGCATGGCTCGCTTCGCTCGCCATGCTTCGGGCATGGTGCCTTCGCTTCGTTCGGCACAGATTACCGTTCCAATCGTAGTCCACGTGGATCGTAAAGTATGGAAAAGTTCCCCAAAAGAAAAAAAGTTATAAAACTCATGTCGACCTATTCATGTGTCGACCTTTCACGTGTCGACCATTTTCATGTGTCGACCATGTGTCCATGTCGACCATGTCAATGTCGACCAATAGTAGAGATGAGCGGGTTCGGTTTCTCTGAATCCGAACCCGCCAGAACTTCATGTTTTTTTTCACGGGTCCGAGCGACTCGGATCTTCCCGCCTTGCTCGGTTAACCCGAGCGCGCCCGAACGTCATCATGACGCTGTCGGATTCTCGCGAGGCTCGGATTCTATCGCGAGACTCGGATTCTATATAAGGAGCCGCGCGTCGCCGCCATTTTCACACGTGCATTGAGATTGATAGGGAGAGGACGTGGCTGGCGTTCTCTCCGTTTAGAATAGATTAGAGAGACACTTGATTTACTAATTTTGGGGAGCATTAGGAGTACTCAGTACAGTGCAGAGTTTTGCTGATAGTGACCACCAGTTTTATTTATAATCCGTTCTCTGCCTGAAAAAAGCGATACACAGCACACAGTGACTCAGTCACATACCATATCTGTGTGCACTGCTCAGGCTCAGGCCAGTGTGCTGCATCATCTATTATCTATATATAATATTATATATATCTGTCTGACTGCTCAGCTCACACAGCTTATAATTGTGGGGGAGACTGGGGAGCACTACTGCAGTGCCAGTTATAGGTTATAGCAGGAGCCAGGAGTACATAATATATTATATAGTGAGTGACCACCAGACACACAGTGCAGTTTATTTAATATATCCGTTCTCTGCCTGAAAAAAGCGATACACACAGTGACTCAGTCAGTCACATACCATATCTGTGTGCACTGCTCAGGCTCAGGCCAGTGTGCTGCATCATCTATATATATTATATATCTGTCTGACTGCTCAGCTCACACAGCTTATAATTGTGGGGGAGACTGGGGAGCACTGCAGTGCCAGTTATAGGTTATAGCAGGAGCCAGGAGTACATAATATTATATTAAAATTAAACAGTGCACACTTTTGCTGCAGGAGTGCCACTGCCAGTGTGACTAGTGACCAGTGACCTGACCACCAGTATATATAATATTAGTAGTATACTATCTCTTTATCAACCAGTCTATATTAGCAGCAGACACAGTACAGTGCGGTAGTTCACGGCTGTGGCTACCTCTGTGTCGGCACTCGGCAGCCCGTCCATAATTGTATATACCACCTAACCGTGTTTTTTTTTTCTTTCTTTATACATACATACTAGTTACGAGTATACTATCTCTTTATCAACCAGTCTATATTAGCAGCAGACACAGTACAGTGCGGTAGTTCACGGCTGTGGCTACCTCTGTGTCGGCACTCGGCAGCCCGTCCATAATTGTATATACCACCTAACCGTGGTTTTTTTTTCTTTCTTTATACATACATACTAGTTACGAGTATACTATCTCTTTATCAACCAGTCTATATATTAGCAGCAGACACAGTACAGTGCGGTAGTTCACGGCTGTGGCTACCTCTGTGTCGGCACTCGGCAGCCCGTCCATAATTGTATATACCACCTAACCGTGGTTTTTTTTTCTTTCTTTATACATACATACTAGTTACGAGTATACTATCTCTTTATCAACCAGTCTATATATTAGCAGCAGACACAGTACAGTGCGGTAGTTCACGGCTGTGGCTACCTCTGTGTCGGCACTCGGCAGCCCGTCCATAATTGTATATACCACCTAACCGTGGTTTTTTTTTCTTTCTTTATACATACATACTAGTTACGAGTATACTATCTCTTTATCAACCAGTCTATATTAGCAGCAGACACAGTACAGTGCGGTAGTTCACGGCTGTGGCTACCTCTGTGTCGGCACTCCGCAGCCCGTCCATAATTGTATATACCACCTAACCGTGGTTTTTTTTTCTTTCTTTATACATACATACTAGTTACGAGTATACTATCTCTTTATCAACCAGTCTATATATTAGCAGCAGACACAGTACAGTGCGGTAGTTCACGGCTGTGGCTACCTCTGTGTCGGCACTCGGCAGCCCGTCCATAATTGTATATACCACCTAACCGTGGTTTTTTTTTCTTTCTTTATACATACATACTAGTTACGAGTATACTATCTCTTTATCAACCAGTCTATATTAGCAGCAGACACAGTACAGTGCGGTAGTTCACGGCTGTGGCTACCTCTGTGTCGGCACTCGGCAGCCCGTCCATAATTGTATATACCACCTAACCGTGGTTTTTTTTTCTTTCTTTATACATACATACTAGTTACGAGTATACTATCTCTTTATCAACCAGTCTATATTAGCAGCAGACACAGTACAGTGCGGTAGTTCACGGCTGTGGCTACCTCTGTGTCGGCACTCGGCAGCCCGTCCATAATTGTATACTAGTATCCAATCCATCCATCTCCATTGTTTACCTGAGGTGCCTTTTAGTTGTGCCTATTAAAATATGGAGAACAAAAATGTTGAGGTTCCAAAATTAGGGAAAGATCAAGATCCACTTCCACCTCGTGCTGAAGCTGCTGCCACTAGTCATGGCCGAGACGATGAAATGCCAGCAACGTCGTCTGCCAAGGCCGATGCCCAATGTCATAGTACAGAGCATGTCAAATCCAAAACACCAAATATCAGTAAAAAAAGGACTCCAAAACCTAAAATAAAATTGTCGGAGGAGAAGCGTAAACTTGCCAATATGCCATTTACCACACGGAGTGGCAAGGAACGGCTGAGGCCCTGGCCTATGTTCATGGCTAGTGGTTCAGCTTCACATGAGGATGGAAGCACTCAGCCTCTCGCTAGAAAAATGAAAAGACTCAAGCTGGCAAAAGCAGCACAGCAAAGAACTGTGCATTCTTCGAAATCCCAAATCCACAAGGAGAGTCCAATTGTGTCGGTTGCGATGCCTGACCTTCCCAACACTGGACGTGAAGAGCATGCGCCTTCCACCATTTGCACGCCCCCTGCAAGTGCTGGAAGGAGCACCCGCAGTCCAGTTCCTGATAGTCAGATTGAAGATGTCAGTGTTGAAGTACACCAGGATGAGGAGGATATGGGTGTTGCTGGCGCTGGGGAGGAAATTGACCAGGAGGATTCTGATGGTGAGGTGGTTTGTTTAAGTCAGGCACCCGGGGAGACACCTGTTGTCCGTGGGAGGAATATGGCCGTTGACATGCCAGGTGAAAATACCAAAAAAATCAGCTCTTCGGTGTGGAGGTATTTCACCAGAAATGCGGACAACAGGTGTCAAGCCGTGTGTTCCCTTTGTCAAGCTGTAATAAGTAGGGGTAAGGACGTTAACCACCTCGGAACATCCTCCCTTATACGTCACCTGCAGCGCATTCATAATAAGTCAGTGACAAGTTCAAAAACTTTGGGTGACAGCGGAAGCAGTCCACTGACCAGTAAATCCCTTCCTCTTGTAACCAAGCTCACGCAAACCACCCCACCAACTCCCTCAGTGTCAATTTCCTCCTTCCCCAGGAATGCCAATAGTCCTGCAGGCCATGTCACTGGCAATTCTGACGAGTCCTCTCCTGCCTGGGATTCCTCCGATGCATCCTTGCGTGTAACGCCTACTGCTGCTGGCGCTGCTGTTGTTGCCGCTGGGAGTCGATGGTCATCCCAGAGGGGAAGTCGTAAGCCCACTTGTACTACTTCCAGTAAGCAATTGACTGTTCAACAGTCCTTTGCGAGGAAGATGAAATATCACAGCAGTCATCCTACTGCAAAGCGGATAACTGAGTCCTTGACAACTATGTTGGTGTTAGACGTGCGTCCGGTATCCGCCGTTAGTTCACAGGGAACTAGACAATTTATTGAGGCAGTGTGCCCCCGTTACCAAATACCATCTAGGTTCCACTTCTCTAGGCAGGCGATACCGAGAATGTACACGGACGTCAGAAAAAGACTCACCAGTGTCCTAAAAAATGCAGTTGTACCCAATGTCCACTTAACCACGGACATGTGGACAAGTGGAGCAGGGCAGGGTCAGGACTATATGACTGTGACAGCCCACTGGGTAGATGTATGGACTCCCGCCGCAAGAACAGCAGCGGCGGCACCAGTAGCAGCATCTCGCAAACGCCAACTCTTTCCTAGGCAGGCTACGCTTTGTATCACCGCTTTCCAGAATACGCACACAGCTGAAAACCTCTTACGGCAACTGAGGAAGATCATCGCGGAATGGCTTACCCCAATTGGACTCTCCTGTGGATTTGTGGCATCGGACAACGCCAGCAATATTGTGTGTGCATTAAATATGGGCAAATTCCAGCACGTCCCATGTTTTGCACATACCTTGAATTTGGTGGTGCAGAATTTTTTAAAAAACGACAGGGGCGTGCAAGAGATGCTGTCGGTGGCCAGAAAAATTGCGGGACACTTTCGGCGTACAGGCACCACGTACAGAAGACTGGAGCACCACCAAAAACTACTGAACCTGCCCTGCCATCATCTGAAGCAAGAAGTGGTAACGAGGTGGAATTCAACCCTCTATATGCTTCAGAGGTTGGAGGAGCAGCAAAAGGCCATTCAAGCCTATACAATTGAGCACGATATAGTAGGTGGAATGCACCTGTCTCAAGTGCAGTGGAGAATGATTTCAACGTTGTGCAAGGTTCTGATGCCCTTTGAACTTGCCACACGTGAAGTCAGTTCAGACACTGCCAGCCTGAGTCAGGTCATTCCCCTCATCAGGCTTTTGCAGAAGAAGCTGGAGGCATTGAAGAAGGAGCTAAAAGGGAGCGATTCCGCTAGGCATGTGGGACTTGTGGATGCAGCCCTTAATTCGCTTAACAAGGATTCACGGGTGGTCAATCTGTTGAAATCAGAGCACTACATTTTGGCCACCGTGCTCGATCCTAGATTTAAAGCCTACCTTGGATCTCTCTTTCCGGCAGACACAGGTCTGAAGGACCTGACAACGATTACGGACATGTCGTCTACTGTCACTGCATATGATTCTCTCAACATTGATAGAATGGTGGAGGATTATATGAGTGACCGCATCCAAGTAGGCACGTCACACAGTCCGTACTTATACTGGCAGGAAAAAGAGGCAATTTGGAGGCCCTTGCACAAACTGGCTTTATTCTACCTAAGTTGCCCTCCCACAAGTGTGTACTCCGAAAGAGTGTTTAGTGCCGCCGCTCACCTTGTCAGCAATCGGCGTACGAGGTTACATCCAGAAAATGTGGAGAAGATGATGTTCATTAAAATGAATTATAATCAATTCCTCCGCGGAGACATTGACCAGCAGCAATTGCCTCCACAAAGTACACAGGGAGCTGAGATGGTGGATTCCAGTGGGGACGAATTGATAATCTGTGAGGAGGGGGATGTACACGGTGATATATCGGAGGGTGAAGATGAGGTGGACATCTTGCCTCTGTAGAGCCAGTTTGTGCAAGGAGAGATTAATTGCTTCTTTTTTGGGGGGGGTCCAAACCAACCCGTCATATCAGTCACAGTCGTGTGGCAGACCCTGTCACTGAAATGATGGGTTGGTTAAAGTGTGCATGTCCTGTTTTGTTTATACAACATAAGGGTGGGTGGGAGGGCCCAAGGACAATTCCATCTTGCACCTCTTTTTTCTTTTCTTTTTCTTTGCATCATGTGCTGATTGGGGAGGGTTTTTTGGAAGGGACATCCTGCGTGACACTGCAGTGCCACTCCTAGATGGGCCCGGTGTTTGTGTCGGCCACTAGGGTCGCTAATCTTACTCACACAGTCAGCTACCTCATTGCGCCTCTTTTTTTCTTTGCGTCATGTGCTGTTTGGGGAGGGTTTTTTGGAAGGGACATCCTGCGTGACACTGCAGTGCCACTCCTAGATGGGCCCGGTGTTTGTGTCGGCCACTAGGGTCGCTAATCTTACTCACACAGCTACCTCATTGCGCCTCTTTTTTTCTTTGCGTCATGTGCTGTTTGGGGAGGGTTTTTTGGAAGGGACATCCTGCGTGACACTGCAGTGCCACTCCTAGATGGGCCCGGTGTTTGTGTCGGCCACTAGGGTCGCTTATCTTACTCACACAGCGACCTCGGTGCAAATTTTAGGACTAAAAATAATATTGTGAGGTGTGAGGTATTCAGAATAGACTGAAAATGAGTGTAAATTATGGTTTTTGAGGTTAATAATACTTTGGGATCAAAATTACCCCCAAATTCTATGATTTAAGCTGTTTTTTAGTGTTTTTTGAAAAAAACACCCGAATCCAAAACACACCCGAATCCGACAAAAAAAATTCGGTGAGGTTTTGCCAAAACGCGTTCGAACCCAAAACACGGCCGCGGAACCGAACCCAAAACCAAAACACAAAACCCGAAAAATTTCAGGCGCTCATCTCTAACCAATAGTGGTCGACCTAATGACTGTCGACCATAACATGGTCGACCATGTGAACGGATACCGTTCTCCTCACACACTCAGTGCTATTAAACAGAGGCTCAGGGCACAGAGCGTTCATAGTATAATCTTACTAATGTGATAACTGCAGTTATACTGTTACCGGGGGCGATATGTAATAACCTGCGAGGTGGCTGTGGAGGTGCCGGACAGAAGTGCAGAACAGGAGGCTGCAGACAGAGGGCCCAGCAGTGTTGGGTGGCTCCTGAAGGAGCCGGCGGCTGCAGAGGGGGACTGGCAGCGTAGGTCTGTGCTCAGGCGGACAGCGTGGGGCAACACAGCAAGGCGGCCATTTTGGTGAGCTGGCGGAACAGAGGACAGACCTCCTGGGTACAGCACTGGATAGAGGTACAGCTGAAGAAGACCTTTCTGTTACACTATACCAAAGCGCTGCACTAAGTTGCACCTACCTCACACCATAGTTGCTGACTTCCCGGCTGCTCTCGCCGGGAGACAGCAGCCTGGTTAGCTCAGCTGGGGGACGCTGCGGGGGGGGGGTCCCATCACAGGGGGTGGTGTGGAGGCGTGACAATGCAAGGACGGTGTACGGGGGCGCGTTTGCGTCATTAAAGCCATACCCCCACTGTACAACGCTGAGAATACTGCCATTATAAATCAGGGCGTGCAGGATGATGTGTTTCAGCGTCGGTCACGTCATCGACCACCCAAACTGCCCACTATACTCACAGGGGGGAGAGGCTGAAATCGAGAGACTTGCCCATTTTTGGGATTTCGGGAGCCTCCTGGCCATTGTGGGAGAGTAGGAAAGTGTGTCTCACACTTGTGCCTGTGTACAACTATAGCAAGGGATACAACAGACTAACGACACACTATAAAATTGTGCCGGTTCATCCGGAGCCACAGCTCACTGTCTGAATATTACCCTCGGCTTCCTCCTTTTACACCAACGCTTCGGGCCAGGAATAGGCTCGGTGTGAAAGAGTCTCCCACAAAAAAGACCCGGCAATCCGACCAGGGTTGGAAAGAGGAATGAACCCATTAAGGGGCAGTGTGATGGTCTGACCTGGGTCATCCGATCCTGGTCCCGTTCCCAGTATAGGAAGAGCCGGATCCCCGGTGCTTGGAGCAGACAACACTGGTGTGACAGGGGTCAGACCTGGGATTTTGGTGTGACAGAGACATTCCGTGTATTATTATTAATGGGACATAGGGCCTGATTCAGCATGGAAGGCTGCTGCGACAGCATCTCCCTTGTGCGGACGCCTCTGCCTGTCAATAAGGGGCGCGAGGGGAGATCGACTCATTTCAACAGAGGAGGGGGCCCTTGTGCGGACTTATGGTGGGCCCCCCCTCTGCATGGCGCAGTAGTCTCCGGCATCGAGCTGGAGTCTACTGCGCGGGTCTCTGGAAACATCACTACTGCGCATACACGGTGGCCATTTTGGTTGCAATTTATACAGCTGCTGCAGCGCCCGACGCCTGGCCTCCGGAGACATAAATATTAACATATGGCTGCAATGTGTGCAGTGTGGGCCACTCGTGTGCACCTCACACATCGCACCCATTATAGAAACGCCAATGTCTTCCCTGCAAACGCAGCACGGCACAACATTCGCCCCCCACCCCCCGACAACCGCTGCTGTCAAACAGAATGAGATTGCATCCTCTCGGTAAATCCAAGGGAATTCCTCGGATGCACCCCGCCACTGCAACAAGGAAGGCACCCACGCGTGGGATCTGAGTTGAGCAGAGAAGAGGAGAGGGATTTGGGGGCGGTGGGAGCCTTTACAGTGCATGGTTGGAAGATGATAGCCTCAGTTTTAGCCATGTTGAGTGTTGGCTGAAGCTGAGACTACCTGGAGGAGAAGAGAGCAGTGACACACACAAGAGAGGAGAGGGTGGGAGGCATCGTGGAAGGAGAGGTATGTTATGGTGTCATCAGCACAGGGGTGTTACTGGGAACCACAAGGCAGGAGGTGTACATAGAGGAGAGCAGAGAACTGATGGAGACTGGGGGGAGCAGAAGTGGTGATGGGAGGAGGAGCCAAAGTAAAACCATAGAAAGGTCAGTTGGGCAGGTAAGAAGGGGACATGGAGGCATGGTCCCGGATGGTGGCAGTGGCATAGAGGTGCAGGACGAAGAGTCTGTATTATAAACCATATACCTGGCTGTCATCTATCTCTAGGAGAAAAAAATTCTGCAAACACAGATATACGTGTGTCTTATACCAGAGGTTCCCAACCGCGGTCCTCAAGGCACCCCAACAGTCCAGGTTTTAGGTATATCCATGGCTCAGCACAGACGGTTAAATCAAATTGACGTGCCAATTAAGTCACCTGTGGTTAAGCATGGATACATTTAAAACCTGAAGCGATGGGGTGCCTTGAGGATCGCGTTTGGGAACCTCTGTCTTATACAGTCACTATATTGTAGGTGAAAGTTAGGAAACAGAATATAAAGAAAATAGTCACCATACCTCCCAAATTCTGGCTACCGAAAAGAGGGACACCTGCACACGTCCGCCCAAAAAGGGGGCATGGTCTATGAATAGGGGCGTGGTTTCATGGGAGGACCCGCAATCATAGGCCACGCCCCATTTTCATCACTGAGGGGGCAGCTCTGTGAGCTGCTGGCATGTCTCCTCCTGTCTCCACTGAATAGACGCTGTCTATTCACCGCTGCTCTGCTAGTGCAGGAGCCTCCCAACTGCCCCCACCCCTCCGCGGGACACTGCGATCCGTGGGTGGGAAAGCGGGACAGTCCCAAAAAACGGGACTGTCCCGTGAAAATCGAGACAGTTGGGAGGTATAAGACACCCATCCCAAACATTGTGCAGGGATATAAAATATAAAATTCCAGCCACCTGCCTGAGGTTCACTCTACCTATATATACAGGTGCTACTTCTATACAACAGTTTCACCAGAAGGGGATACTGCCACATAAAAATAAGATTTTGAACCTACCGGTAAATCTTTTTCTCGTAGTCTGTAGAGGATGCTGGGACTCCGTAAGGACCATGGGGACTCCGTAAGGACCATGGGGATAGACGGGCTCCGCAGGAGACATGGGCACTTTAAGAAAGACTTTGGGTGTGCACTGGCTCCTCCCTCTATGCCCCTCCTCCAGACCTCAGTTAGAGAAACTGTGCCCAGAGGAGATGGACAGTACGAGGAAAGGATTTTTGTTAATCCAAGGGCAAGATTCATACCAGCCACACCAATCACACCGTATAACTTGTGATATACTACTCAGTTAACAGTATGAAAAACATCATAGCATCAGTCCAAGACCGATGAAACTATAACATAACCCTTATGTAAGCAACAACTATATACAAGTCTTGCAGAGTTTTCGCACTGGGACGGGCGCCCAGCATCCTCTACGGACTACGAGAAAAAGATTTACCGGTAGGTTTAAAATCTTATTTTCTCTAACGTCCTAGAGGATGCTGTGACTCCGTAAGGACCACGGGGATTATACCAAAGCTCCCAAACGGGCGGGAGAGTGCGAATGACTCTGCAGCACCGATTGAGCAAACAGGAGGTCCTCCTCAGCCAGGGTATCAAACTTATAGAACTTTGCAAAGTTGTTTGACCCAGTGACGTGCGGTGAGGTCTTTGGCTGGGGAGGCACATATATATCTCCATCTGCCCCCTCTCTCACTTGAGATGTGTGTTAAGGCCAGAGTGTAGGTGCCGCTCAGGGCCGGTGCAAGGGTGTTCGGCGCCCTCCCTCCCTTAACTCATAAAGGGACAGCGTGCATCACAAAAGAGGGGTGTGGTCTCCCAAGGAAGGGGCGTGGACACAATAGCACCTGAGAACAGTACCTCCAATTCAAATTACGCCACACTGTAGCGCAATCATATTCACATTACACTGTATGCAGGCAGGAACGCTGAGGGGGAGATATAGGGAGAGTGAGGGCAGGGACGCTGACGGGGAGGGTGAGGGCAGGGACGCTGAGGGGGAAATACAGGGAGGGTAAGGGCAGGGACGCTTAGGGGGAGATACAGGGAGGGTGAGGGCAGGGACGCTGACGGGGAGGGTGAGGGCAGGGACGCTTAGGGGGAGATACAGGGAGAGTGAGGGCAGGGACGTAGGAGGAGATACAGGGAGAGTGAGGGCAGGGACGCTGAGGGGGAGATACAGGGAGGGTGAGGACAGGGACGCTTAGGGGGAGATACAGGGAGGGTGAGGGCAGGGACGCTGAGGGGGGAGATACTGGGAGGGTGAGGGCAGGGATGCTGACGGGGAGTTAGAGGGCAAGTGAGGGTAGGGATGCTGAGAGGGAGTTACAGGGAGGGTGCGGGCATGGACGCTACTGGGGTGTTATAGGGAGAGTAAGTGCATGGGTGTTAGAGGAAGGGTGAGGGTAGGGACGCTGACAAGGAGTTAGAGGGATCATGAGGGGCGAGTTACAGGGAGGGTAAGGGCAGTAGAACTGAAGAGGGAGTTACAGGGAGGGTGAGGACAGGGGCCTAAAAAATTGATTAGAATAAACAAATGCTCTAAATCCCCCCAACCGTCACTTACCAGATATGTGCAGCGCCTCCTTACTTCTTCAGTCTGTCACACGTGGGTCTCTATCAGTGATTGCGCGGGACAGGACTCGGAGCTGATAGTGTGGTTTCCGCTCACCACCGGCAAAGCTCTTGACTGTGGGCTGGGTCTGGATCCCATCTTTATGTGCCTGGGGGGGTACATGGCACACACTTTGGTTAGAGGGGGGGTACACGGCACACACTTTAGCTAGAGCGGGGGACACGGCACACACTTTAGCTAGAGCGGGGGACACGGCACACACTTTAGCTAGAGCGGGGGACACGGCACACACTTTAGCTAGGAGGGGGAGGGGGGGGGACATGGCACACACTTTAGTTAGAGGGGGGACACGGCACACACTTTAGTTAGTAGGGGGAGGGGGGGACACGGCACACACTTTAGTTAGAGGGGGACACACGACACACACTTTAGTTAGGAGGGGGGACATGACACATACTTTAGTTAGTAGGGGGAGGGGGGGACACGGCACACACTTTAGTTAGGAGGGGGTGGGGGGACATGACACACACTTTAGTTAGTAGGGGGATGGGGGGGGGACACGGCACACACTTTAGTTAGAGGGGGGGACACGACACACACTTTAGTTAGGAGGGGGGGTATGGCACACACTTTAGTTAGGAGGGGGGGTATGGCACACACTTTAGTTAGTAGGGGGAGGGGGGACACGACGCACACTTTATTTAGAGGGGAGGACACAGCACACACTTTAGTTAGGAGGGGGAGGGGGGGACACAGCACACACTTTAGTTAGAGGGGGGGGACACGGGACACACTTTAGTTAGGAGAGGGGGACATGGCACACACTTTAGTTAGGAGGGGGAGGGGGGGACATGGCAAACACTTTAGTTAGGAGGGGGAGGGGGGGGGACATGGCAAACACTTTAGTTAGGGGGGGACATGACATACACTTTAGTTAGGAGGGGGAGGGGGGGACATGGCAAACACTTTAGTTAGGGGGGGACATGACATACACTTTAGTTAGGAGGGGGAGGGGGGGGACATGGCAAACACTTTAGTTAGGGGGGGACATGACATACACTTTAGTTAGGAGGAGGAGAGAGACATGGCACATACTTTAGTTAGTAGGGGGAGGGGGGGACACAGTAGACAGATCTGCCGTTCCGCTCTCCCCCCTCCACCCTGTACCGCTGCTGGTGCGCCCCATGTCTTCCGCTCCCCCCCCCCCCCTCCTGCTGCACTGTGTCTCCGCTCTGCCTGCCTGTGTGTGACAGGCGTCGGTCCGGCAGCGGCAGCAAGGACAGTGCTCTGCAGTGAGTAAGGAGGCAGGGAGGGGGGAGCCGCTCTAGTCAGCGCCGCATCTCGGCGTCCCGGCGCCGCCGCAGCAATACCTGACGGGTCTCGTGACTCTCGTCGCTTCTCCTGCCCGCGTCCATGTGATTGGACCAGCGGATCCAGCACTGGATCCGCTGTCCAATCACCGGTGCCTCGCTAGCAGGGGCGTGCTTTCCCTGCCAGCGAGGCACTTGTATAAGTGCCGCATTCCCCTTCTTTTTGAATGGGCTTTAACAGCCCAGCGCATGGCCCCGCCCCCCGCTTTGTCCCCGTTTCCACTGGCTACGGGAGGCACTAGCTATTAGTGCCTCCCAAACTAATTACATGGACTACAATGATTATAATAATATAAAGTGGATACATATGACACAGAATGTGTCATATGTATCTGCTTTGTACTATTTTAATCATTAATGACAGGGGAGGCACTGCCTCCCCTGCCTCCCCTGACTGCACGTCCCTGGTTTGACCCCGACCAAGTAGCAGCTCGGCACAGCTGTAGTGCCGAGACCCCTCGGGCAGCCGCCCAAGAAGAGCCCACCTTCCTAGTGGAATAGGCCTTAACCGATTTCGGTAACGGCAATCCTGCCGTAGAACGTGCCTGCTGAATCGTGTTACAGATCCAGCGAGCAATAGTCTGCTTTGAAGCAGGGCCGCCAACTTTGTTGGCTGCATACAGGACAAACAGTGCTTCTGTTTTTCTGATCCTAGCCGTTCTGGCCACGTAAATTTTCAAAGCCCTGACCACATCAAGGGACTCGGAATCCTCCAAGTCACGTGTAGCCACAGGCACGACAATAGGTTGGTTCATATGAAAGGATGAGACCACCTTAGGCAGGAATTGAGGACGGGTCCGCAATTCCGCTCTATCCATATGGAAAACCATAAAGGGGCTTTTATGTGATAAAGCCGCCAATTCCGAAACTCGCCTAGCTGAAGCCAAGGCTAACCACATGACCACCTTCCAGGTCAGATATTTCAACTCCACTGTCTTAAGTGGTTCAAACCAATGTGACACGTTAAGGTCCCAAGGCGCCACCGGAGGTACAATAGGAGGCTGAATATGCAGTACTCCCTTCACAAAAGTCTGTACTTCAGGTAATGAGGCCAATTCCTTTGGAAAGAAAATGGATAAGGCCGAAATCTGAACTTTTAATGGAGCCTAAGTTTAGGCCCAAATTCACTCCAGTTTGTAGGAAGTGAAGAAAACGGCCCAGGTGGAATTCTTCCGTAGGAGCATTCCTGGCCTCACACCAAGAAACATATTTTCGCCATATTCCGTGATAATGTTTAGACGTCACGTCCTTCCTAGCCTTTATTAGCGTAGGAATGACCTCGTCTGGAATACCCTTTTCCGCTAGGATCCGGCGTTCAACCGCCATGTCATCAAACGCAGCCGCGGTAAGTCTTGGAACAGACAGGGACCTTGTTGTAACAGGTCCTGCCTTAGAGGAAGAGGCCACGGATCTTCTGTGAGCATTTCTTACAGATCCAGATACCAGGTCCTTCGTGGCCAATCTGGAACAATGAGAATTGTTCTCACTCCTCTTTTTCTTATTATCCTCAACACCTTGGGTATGAAAGGAAGAGGAGGAAACACATATACCAACTGGAACACCCACGGTGTCACTAGGGTGTCCACAGCTACCGCCTGAGGGTCTCTTGACCTGGCGCAATACCTTTGTAGCTTTTTGTTGAGACGGGATGCCATCATGTCTATTTGGGGTAGTCCCCACCGACTTGCAATCTGCGTGAAGACTTCCTGATGAAGTCCCCACTCTCACGGATGCAGATCGTGTCTGCTGAGGAAGTCTGCTTCCCAGTTGTCCACTCCCGGAATGAACACTGCTGACAGAGCGCTTACATGATTTTCCGCCCAGCGAAAAACTCTGGTGGCTTCCGCCATTGCAACTCTGCTCCTTGTGCCGCCTTGGCGGTTTACATGAGCTACTGCGGTGATGTTATCTGACTGGATCAGAACTGGTCGATTGCGAAGTAAGATCTCCGCTTGACGTAGGGCGTTGTATATGGCCTTTAGTTCCAGGATGTTGATGTGAAGACAAGTCTCTTGACTTGACCAAAGTCCTTGGAAATTTCTTCCCTGTGTGACCGCTCCCCAACCTCGGAGGCAAGCGTCCGTGGTCACCAGGATCCAGTCCTGAATGCCGAACCTGCGGACCTCTAGAAGGTGAGCACTGTTTTGCCACCACAGGAGAGATACTCTGGCCCTGGGGAACAGGGTGATTCGCTGATGCAATTGCAGATACAACCCGGACCATTTGTCCAGTAGGTCCCATTGGAAGGCCCTTGCATGGAATCTGCCTTATGGACTGGCTTCGTATGTTGCCACCATCTTTCCCAGAACTTGAGTGCAATGATGTACTGACACTTGTTTTGGTTTCAACAAGTTCATGACTAGAGTCATGAGTTCCTTTTCTGGTCTGTGTCCAGAATCATGCCCAAGAAGGGCAGACGAGTTGTAGGATTCATCTGCGACTTTGGAATATTGAGAATCCAGGAGTGTCGCTGTAACACATTTCGTGAAAGTGATACGCTGCTCAGCAACTTCTCCCGTGATCTCGCTTTTATGGGGAGATCGTCCAAGTACTGGATAATTGTGACACCCTGCTTGCGCAGGAGCACCATAATTTCCGCCATTACCTTGGTGAAAATTCTCGGGGCCGTGGAAAGCCCAACCGGCAACGTCTGAAATTGGTAATGACAATCCTGTAACGCAAATCTCAGGTACGCCTGATGAGGAGGATATATGGGGACATGCAGGTATGCATCCTTTATGTCCAGAGATACCAAAAAATCTCCCCCTTCTAGGCTGGCGATGACCGCCCTGAGTGATTCCATCTTGAACTTGAACCGTTTAAAGGAAAGGTTCAGGGATTTTAAATTTAAAATGGGTCTGACCGAACCGTCCGGTTTCGGAACCACAAACAGAGTTGAGTAGTACCCCTGCCCTCTTTGAAGCAGGGGAACCTCTACCACCACTTGTTGCAGACACAATTTGTGAATCGCATGTAACAATATCTCCCTTTGCAGGGGTTGTTTCGGTAGGGACGATTTGTAAAACCGGCGAGGAGGCACTTCTTCGAATTACAGCCTGTAACCCTGGGAAACAATTTCTATTGCCCATGGATCCACCTGTGAGTGGACCCAGACATGGCTGAACAGTCGAAGACGTGCCCCCACAGGAACTGACTCCCCCAGGGGGGCCCCAGCGTCATGTGGTGGATTTAGCAGAGGCCGGGGAGGACTTCTGTTCCTGGGAACTAGCTGTGTTGTGCAGCTTTTTCCCTCTGCCCTTACCTCTGGCAAGAAAGGACAATCCACGTGCTCTCTTGCTTTTATTGGAACGAAAGGACTGCATTTGATAATGAGGTGCTTTCTTAGATTGTGAGGGAATATATGGCAAAAAAATGTATTTACCTGCCGTAGCCGTGGAGACGAGATCCGAGAGGCCCTCTCCAAAAAATTCCTCACCCTTGTAAGGCAACAACTCCATATGCCTCTTTTAGTTGGCATCACCTGTCCATTGCATGTTCCACAGGACACGTCTAGCAGAAATCGACATAGCGTTGACTCTAGAACCCAGTAGACTAACATCTCTTTGGGCATGTCTTATATATATATATATATATATATATATATATATATATATAAGACAACATCTTTTACATCTATATATATATATATATATATACATATATATATATCTCCTATATAATAGCCCAGATCTGTGACTTTGTGACTCATTTGCTAATGCTGGGCGGAGTCACAACACTGGGCGGAGTTAGTCAAATGAGTCACAGATCTGGCCACATCTATAGGAGACTAGGAGCAGAAGCAGATGGTATGGGCATGACACAGGCAGGGGTGCATACCTCCCAGCTTTCTTCAGGCAGAAGGAGGGACACACAAGCGGCGAAAAGGGTGCGTGACCAACGGAAAAGGGGGCGTGGCTTTACGGGAGGGCCCTTGTTTTCGTCAGTGAGGGGGCATGCCCAGCGCTCTGTGAGCTGCTGGCATGTCCCCAGGGGCTGATTATGAGTTCGGGGGGCCCAGGGCACTTGAGACAGGGGAGCCCTATCTCATTGCTGTGCCTGCTGTGGGGTTGGGGGCGTGGTCTAATTGTGCCCGCTAGGCCACGCCCCCTTATGCAAATTTCGGATTATTATTTTTTTATGGAATTTTGGCCCCTCAGCTAGGGCTAAACCCAGGGGAGGTGGTCGCTCCCCCCTACACACCTGCACAGACAGAAGAAAGCAGGGAGACTGCTGCCATGGCTGTTTCTAGCCAATTTGGCTCCCAGTGCGAGATTTAAAAATGCGCCCCCCATGACATAAAAAAATGCGCCCCCCCCCACACACACACACCTAGATATAAAAAAAAACTTGCGTGCGCACCCGGCAAGTGGGCGTGGCCTCATCTAAATGGATGTGGCCTCGTCTGAAAAGACTACCTCACAATCCAGTTTTTGACCCTGCTCCAACAGATCGCGACCACCACAGGAAAAAAAAATTCTACCATATTAAGCCCCACACAGTAATGCCCCCTGCACCATATTATGCCACACACCGCAATGCCCTTGATACATTAAATCCCCACACTACGGCAGGCAAGAGTCCCCATTTCACACATTACGGCAGGTGTCCCCATTTTACACATTGAGAGAGAGAAAGAGAATATTTACAGAGGCGATTACCGCTCTTCGGTCCGCCTCACCAGTCGCTCCTTGCGCCGGCCTTTCCCTCTTCCTAACTTGGATCCCCCTCTGTACTCCGCTCGAGGGAGGGGGGGGGGGGGAGTTTCGCGAAGTGACGGGGTTGCGTCGTGACGTAACGACGCAACCGCGTCATTCCGTGAAACTCCGCCCCCTGAGCAGGTTACTCGGGGAGAAATAGGAGGGGGAAGCAGGGAGCCACAGTTAGTGCCACGGCGGGCGCCCAGTGCGGTTGCACTGCTCGTCTGCCCCAAGAAACGGCCCTGACTGCTGCCTCCCTGCAACACCACAGACCTGCCAACACGCAGCAGCGTGTGCTGACTGTAGCACAATGCTGCCGCTGTTGCTGGCAGGACAGGGGAGCTTCTGTGCTGGGACAGAGCTATTCGAGCCGGGGGGCCCACTAAAACTGTGGGGCCAACGGTACGTACCCCCTGCCCCCCCCCCCTAATCCGGATCTGCTGCTGGAACCCCCCTTTAATCCGTACCCCCTGATGCCCCCTCTCCCTCTGTCTCCACTATTCACCGCTGCTCTGCTAAGCAGAACAGCGAGTACAGGAGCTTTCCAACTGCCCCCCCCCCCACCGCGGGACACTGCGACCCGCGGGTGGGACAGCGGGACAGACCCCAAAAAATGGGACTGTCCCGCGAAAATCGGGACAGTTGGGAGGTATGGGGGGGTGTGAGGGGGTATGCCGTACAGACAGACGGGCACCGGCTCACTGTGTGCTTGACCCCCCACATCAGCATACTCAGCAGGGTCTCTCTGGCGCGGAGGCGCGTCACTTTCTGCCACACTCCACGCTTCTTAGCTGCAGTTTTGTGGGGCACCTGCCGCTGTGCATGTTCCGTACTGCCTCTGTTATCTCCAGCCTCGGCAACCCCACTGCTAGCTGCAGCGTTGCCGCCCGCAGTGAGGTGCGCCCAGCTCCTTCACACACTTTAGCTGGCGGGCAGCGCTGCAGAAGTCCGAGCTGCTTGCAGGCTCCGACCCCCTCCTCCCTCCAGCCGCAGCGTCTCCTGGGAGCTAACCAGTCACTGCCAGTCTCCCCTTATTACAGTGCCCAGCAGCCGCAAGGTCCGCGCCGCGTGCATGCTATGACCCCCTCCTCCCTCCAGCCGCAGCGTCTCCTGGGGGCTAACCAGTCACTCCCAGTCTCCCCTTACCACAGTGCGCGGCAGCTGCGCGAGGTCTGCAGTGTGTGACTAAGGAGGGGGGAGGGATGCAGACGGGCAGAGGAAGCAGGACTCCAGCCTAAGAGAGTCAGCCATGCCAAGTCTCCAGCAGCAGCAGATCCCAGCAGGTTGGAGTGGAACAGCAGCAGCCAGCAGCAGTGACTCCGGTAACACACATCTGTCTGTCATCACTGTCCTGTCCCTAATACCAATCTCTCCCGTGCCCTGTGTTCTGTCATGTCCCTGTCACCCCTGGCCTTGCCCTGTCACCCTTATCCTGGCCCTTTCACCCTTATCCTAGCCCTGTCACCCTTATGCTGGCCCTGTTACCCCTATCCTGGCCCTGTCTCCCCTGTGCTTGCCCTGTCAACCCTATACTGGCCCTGTCACCCCTGTCCTGGTCCTGCCGCCCCTACCCTGGCCCTGTCACCCTTATCATGGCCCCGTCGCCCCTGTCCTGGCCCCGTCACCCCTGTTCTGACCCCGTCACCCCTATCCTGGCCCCGTCACCCCTGTTCTGACCCTGTCACCCCTGTCCTGGCCCTGTTACTGCATACCCTCCAACTACCTTTTTGGCAGGTACAGTACCCGCAGCGCCTCCAGACCCCTCCCCAATGCACCACACCTCCGCACCTTCCACTCCACCACATGCGGCACTCCACCCCTCCCCCACACGCTGTGCCTCCAGACCCCCTACACCACCCGCGGCTCCCACTCCTCCGCCCCTTCACCATCCACAGCACCTCCAGACACCATCCACCCCCCATATACTCCC
Source organism: Pseudophryne corroboree (assembly GCF_028390025.1). Taxonomy (NCBI): domain Eukaryota; kingdom Metazoa; phylum Chordata; class Amphibia; order Anura; family Myobatrachidae; genus Pseudophryne; species Pseudophryne corroboree. The sequence goes on from NC_086451.1 coordinate 483,869,050, forward strand.
CCCACACTTGCCCCCCTCCACCCGCAGCATCTGCAGACACCCTCCTCCATCCGCGGTCCCCCCCTCACCCACCCCTCCCCCACCCATGGCACCCCTGCACCTGCCCCTCCACCTCCTGCAGCAACTGCAGACACCCTCCTCCATCCGCGGTCCCCCCTCACCCACCCCTCCCCCACCCATGGCACCCCTGCACCTGCCCCTCCACCACCTGCAGAACTTCCGGACCTCCTTCCCCATCCGCCGCACCACCCGTACCTGCCCCTCCCCTACCCATGGCGCCTGCGAACCCCTACCCCACCCCCGGCACCCCTGCCCCTTCCCATCCCACAGCACCTCCGGAACCCTTCACCCATCCGCAACATCCCCACACCTGCCCCTCTCCCACCCGTGGCACCCCTGCCCCTCCCCCACCTGCAGTGCCTCCGGACCCCTCCCCCATCTGCAGCCCCCACTCCTCTGCCCCTCCTCCACCCGCAGCACCTCCCGACCCTTCCCCATCCGGGCCCCCCCCGCTTCCGCCCCCCCTCCACCCGCTGCATCTACAGACACCCTCCCCCATCCGCAGTCCCCCCCGCACCCGCTACATTCTGTACATTGTGCCCTGCAGGTGCTGTTCACGCTGTCGCAAGGGGTTGCGCCTCCTTCACCATCGCACGCCCTTTCATTGTGCAATATTTAACCACTAACAAAGGAATGCAGGTAATACTCCATATAATACAAATATTGAACCCCAGAAAGGCATGCAAGGGTTAAGGGGGCGTAGCCCCTTGCGACGGTGTGAAGAGCGCCCGTAGGGCGCGATGAAGCACCTAGTATATATATATATATATATATATATATATATATATATACACATACTAGGGACAATAATATGTCATCCTTATCTAGGGTTTCAACCTCCGCTAAGGTATCTGACTACGCTGCTACAGCGCTATAAACCCACGCCGACACAATCGCCGGTCTGAGTAGTGTATCAGAATGTGTGTAAATGGGCTTCAAAGTACTTTTACTGCATGCTATCTGCAGGATCCCTGAGGATAGCTGTTAAGTCAGCGCTACCTTTTTGGGTAAACTTGTCAATGCCTTGTACACCCTAGAGGAAGATTCCCATCGTATCCTGGCCCCATTTAGGGAAAGGATACTGCCTGAGAATTCTTTTTGGGAAGCTGCAGCTTCTTGTCTGGAGATTCCCACTCTTTTTCTTCATGAGAGGAGGGAAATTTACCTCAGCTTTCTTCCCCTTAAACATGTGTACCCTTGTGTCAGGGACAAATGAGTCATCAGTGATATGCAAATCATCTTTTATTACAATAATCATATATTGAATACTTTCCTGCCATTTTGGCTGTAACTTTGCATCATCGTAGTCGACACTGGAGTCACACTCCGTGTCGATATCAGTGTTTATTATTTTGGATAGTGAGCGTTGTGAGACTCTGAAGGTCTCTGCGACATAGGGACAGACATGGGTAGATTCCCTGTCTGTTCTCTAATCTTTTGTGTAATAAATTAATCTTAGCACTTAATTTCACATATCCAAGCAGGCATCGGCGTTGTCGACGGAGACACCACACACACACATTTGCTCCGTCTCCTCCTAAGGAGAGCCGTTTACCTCAGACATGTCGACACACACGTACCGACACACCACACACTCAGGGAATGCTCTTCTGAAGACAGTTCCCCGACAAGGCCCTTTGGAGAGACAGAGAGAGAGTATGCCAGCACACACCCCAGCGCTATATGACCCAGGAAATACACAGCAATTTAATGTTTAACCCGTAGCACTGTTATTATTATTTGCGCCGAATTATGTGCCCCCCCTCTTCTTTAAAACTTTCTCTTCTACCGTGGTATAAGCAGGGGAGAGTCCGGGGAGCTTCCTCTCAGCTGTGCTGTGGAGAAAAACATGGCGCTGGTGAGTGCTGAGGGAGAAGCCCCGCACCCTCGGCGGCGGGCTTCAGTCCCGCTAAAAGTGTAAAATTGACGGGGGCTCATGCATATATACAGTGTCCAGCTGTATATATGCTCTCTTTTGCCAAATGAGAGGTTTATATTGCTGCCCAGGGCGCCCCCCCTGCGCCCCGCACCCTTACAGTGACCGGAGTATGTGAGGTGTATGGGAGCAATGGCGCACAGCTGCAGTGCTGTGCGTTACCTCAGTGAAGATAAATGAAGTCTTCTGCCGCCTTTTGAAGCCTTCTTTCTTCTCATACTCACCCGGCTTCTTTCTTCTGGCTCTGTGAGGAGGACGGCGGCGCGGCTCTGGGACGAACGTCCAGGGCGAACCTGTGTTCCGACTCCCTCTGGAGCTAATGGTGTCCAGTAGCCTAAGAAGCAGAGCCTATCATTTAAGTAGGTCTGCTTCTCTCCCCTCAGTCCCTCGATGCAGGGAGTCTGTTGCCAGCAGTGCTCCCTGAAAATAAAAAACCTAACAAAATACTTTCTTAGCAGGAAACTCAGGAGAGCTCCCTGCAGTGCACCCATCTCCTCTGGGCACAGTCTCAAACTGGGGTCTGGAGGAGGGGCATAGAGGGAGGAGCCAGTGCACACCCAAAGTCTTTCTTAAAGTGCCCATGTCTCCTGCGGAGCCCGTCTATCCCCATGGTCCTTACGGAGTCCCCATGGTCCTTACGGAGTCCCATCATCCTCTAGGACGTTAGAGAAATTTAAATTAAATATAAATGTTCCCTATTCTGAGCATTTTTCAGCCCAGTGATACAATTTATCTAAGGGTAAATTACAGTTTAGATTACTGTTTAATTTTATATTGATTCTGTGAGTTAATGTGTAATTCTACGCTACACAATGTAGTAATTATCCACATATGGCGATGTCTATCACCCTGTAATTATGTCATGTAACATTAAGATAAGGAAAAAAGGCAAAAGCTGCATGGTGCAGGACAGGAGAACACTCGCTGCATGGTGCAGGACAGGAGCACACTCGCTGCATGGTGCAGGACAGGAGAACACTCGCTGCATGGTGCAGGACAGGAGAACACTCACTGCATGGTGCAGGACAGGAGAACACTCGCTGCATGGTGCAGGACAGGAGAACACTCGCTGCATGGTGCAGGATAGGAGAACACTCGCTGCATGGTGCAGGACAAGAGAACACTCGCTGCATGGTGCAGGACAGAAGAACACTTGCTGCATGGTGCAGGACAGGAGAACACTCGCTGCATGGTGCAGGACAGGAGCACACTCGCTGCATGGTGCAGGACAGGAGAACACTCGCTGCATGGTGCAGGATAGGAGAACACTCGCTGCATGGTGCAGGACAGGAGAACACTCGCTGCATGGTGCAGGACAGGAGAACACTCGCTGCATGGTGCAGGACAGGAGAACACTCGCTGCATGGTGCAGGACAGGAGAACACTCGCTGCATGGTGCAGGATAGGAGAACACTCGCTGCATGGTGCAGGACAGGAGAACAGTCCCTGCATGGTGCAGGACAGGAGAACACTCGCTGCATGCTGCAGGACAGGAGAACACTCGCTGCATGGTGCAGGATAGGAGAACACTCGCTGCATGGTGCAGGACAGGAGAACACTCGCTGCATGGTGCAGGACAGGAGAACACTCGCTGCATGGTGCAGGATAGGAGAACACTCGCTGCATGGTGCAGGACAGGAGAACACTCGCTGCATGGTGCAGGACAGGAGAACACTCACTGCATGGTGCAGGACAGGAGAACGCTCACTGCATGGTGCAGGACAGGAGAACACTCGCTGCATGGTGCAGGAGAGGAGTACACTCGCTGCATGGTGCAGGACAGGAGAACACTCGCTGCATGGTGCAGGACAGGAGAACACTCGCTGCATGGTGCAGGACAGGAGAACACTCGCTGCATGGTGCAGGACAGGAGAACACTCGCTGCATGGTGCAGGACAGGAGAACACTCGCTGCATGGTGCAGGACAGGAGAACATTCGCTGCATGGTGCAGGACAGGAGAACACTCACTGCATGGTACAGGACAGGAGAACACTCACTGCATGGTGCAGGATAGGCAAACACTCGCTGCATGGTGCAGGACAGGAGAACACTCGCTGCATGGTGCAGGATAGGCGAACACTCGCTGCATGGTGCAGGACAGGAGAACACTCGCTGCATGGTGCAGGACAGGAGAACACTTGCTGCATGGTGCAGGATAGGAGAACACTCGCTGCATGGTGCAGGACAGGAGAACATTCGCTGCATGGTGCAGGACAGGAGAACACTCACTGCATGGTGCAGGACAGGAGAACACTCGCTGCATGGTGCAGGACAGGAGAACACTCGCTGCATGGTGCAGGACAGGAGAACACTCGCTGCATGGTGCAGGACAGGAGAACACTCACTGCATGGTGCAGAATAGGAGAACACTAAACTAACTGCATTGAGCAATACAGGACATCATTAGACTGGCTGCATTGGGTGGGAAAGGAGAGCACTAGACTGGCTGCATGGGGCAGGGCAGGAGAGCACTAGTTTGGCAGCATGGGGCAGGGCAGGAGAGCACTAGTCTGGCTGCATGGGGCAGGCAGGAGAGCACTAGTCTGGCTGCATGGGGCAGGGCAGGAGAGCACTAGTCTGGCTGCATGGGGCAGGGCAGGAGAGCACTAGTTTGGCATCTTGGTGCAGGGCAGGAGAGCAATAGACTGGCTGCATGGGGCAGGGCAGGAGAACACTAGTCTGGCTGCATGGGGCAGGGCAGGGGAGCACTAGTTTGGCAGCATGGTGCAGGGCAGGAGAGCACTAGACTGGCTGCATGGGGCAGGGCAGGAGAGCACTAGTCTGGCAGCATGGGGCACGGCAGGAGAGCACTAGACTGGCTGCATGGGGGCAGGGCAGGAGAGCACTAGTCTGGCTGCATGGGGCAGGGCAGGAGAGCACTAGTCTAGCTGCATGGGGCAGGGCAGGAGAGCACTAGTCTGGCTGCATGGGGCAGGGCAGGAGAACACTAGTCTGACTGTGTGGTATGGGGGAGGAGAGCACTAGTTTGGCTGCATGGGGCAGGGCAGGAGAACACTAGTCTGACTGTGTGGTATGGGGGAGGAGAGCACTAGTCTGGCTGCATGGGGCAGGTCAGGAGAGCACTAGTCTGGCTGTGTGGTATGGGGGAGGAGAGCACTAGTCTGGCTACATGGGGCAGGGCAGGAGAGCACTAGTCTGGCTGCATGGGGCAGGGCAGGAGAGCACTAGTCTGGCTGCATGGTGCAGGAGAGCACTAGTTTGGCTGTGTGGTATGGGGGAGGAGAGCACTAGTCTGGCTACATGGGGCACGGCAGGAGAGCACTAGTCTGGCTGCATGGTGCAGGGCAGGAAAACACTAGTCTGGCTGTGTGGTATGGGGGAGGAGAGCACTAGTCTGGCTGCATGGGGCAGGACAGGAGAGCACTAGACTGGCTGCATGGGGCAGGGCAGGAGAGCACTAGTTTGGCAGCATGGGGCAGGGCAGGAGAACACTAGTCTGGCTGCGTGGGGCAGGGCAGGAGAGCACTGGTCTGGCTGCATGGGGCAGGGCAGGAGAACACTATTCTGGCTACATGGGGAAGGGCAGGAGAGCACTAGACTGGCTGTGTGGTATGGGGGAGGAGAGCACTAGTCTGGCTGCATGGAGCAGGGCAGGAGAACACTAGTCTGGCTGCATGGGGCAGGGCAGGAGAGCACTAGTCTGGCTGCATGGGGCAGGGCAGGAGAGCACTAGTCTGGCTGCATGGTGCAAGGCAGGAGAGCACTAGTCTGGATGCATGGGGCAGGGCAGGAGAGCACTAGTCTGGCTGCATGGGGCAGGGCAGGAGAGCACTAGTTTGGTAGCATGGGGCTGGGCAGGAGAACACTAGTCTGGCTGTGTGGTATGGGGAGGAGAGCACTAGTTTGGCAGCATGGGGCAGGGCAGGAGAGCACTAGTTTGGCAGCATGGGGCAGGGCAGGAGAGCACTAGTCTGGCTGCATGGGGCAGGGCAGGAGAGCACTAGACTGGCTGCATGGGGCAGGGCAGGAGAGCACTAGACTGGCTGCATGGGGCAGGGCAGGAGAGCACTAATCTGGCTGCATGGGCAGGGCAGGAGAACACTAGTCTGGCAGCATGGGGCAGGGCAGGAGAACACTAGTCTGGCTGCATGGTGCAGGGCAGGAGAGCACTAGTCTGGCTGTGTGGTATGGAGGAGGAGAGCACTAGTCTGGCTGCATGGGGCAGGGCAGGAGAGCACTAGTCTGGCTGCATGGGGCAGGGCAGGAGAGCACTAGTCTGGCTGCATGGGGCAGGGCAGGAGAGAACTAGTCTGGCTGCATGGGGCAGGGCAGGAGAGCACTAGTCTGGCTGCATGGGGCAGGGCAGGAGAGCACTAGTCTGGCTGTGTGGTATGGGGGAGGAGAGCACTAGTCTGGCTGCATGGGGCAGGGCAGGAGAGCACTAGTCTGGCTGCATGGGGCAGGGCAGGAGAGCACTAGTCTGGCTGCATGGGGCAGGGCAGGAGAGCACTAGTCTGGCTGCATGGGGCAGGGCAGGAGAGCACTAGTCTGGCTGCATGGGGCAGGGCAGGAGAGCACTAGTCTGGCTGCATGGGGCAGGGCAGGAGAGCACTAGTCTGGCTGCATGGGGCAGGGCAGGAGAGCACTAGACTGGCTGCATGGGGCAGGGCAGGAGAGCACTAGACTGGCTGCATGGGGCAGGGCAGGAGAGCACTAATCTGGCTGCATGGGCAGGGCAGGAGAACACTAGTCTGGCAGCATGGGGCAGGGCAGGAGAACACTAGTCTGGCTGCAAGGGGCAGGGCAGGAGAGCACTAGTCTGGCTGTGTGGTATGGAGGAGGAGAGCACTTGTCTGGCTGCATGGGGCAGGGCAGGAGAGCACTAGACTGGCTGCATGGGGCAGGGCAGGAGAGCACTAGACTGGCTGCATGGGGCAGGGCAGGAGAGCACTAATCTGGCTGCATGGGCAGGGCAGGAGAACACTAGTCTGGCAGCATGGGGCAGGGCAGGAGAACACTAGTCTGGCTGCAAGGTGCAGGGCAGGAGAGCACTAGTCTGGCTGTGTGTTATGGAGGAGGAGAGCACTAGTCTGGCTGCATGGGGCAGGGCAGGAGAGCACTAGTCTGGCTGCATGGGGCAGGGCAGGAGAGCACTAGTCTGGCTGTGTGGTTTGGGGGAGGAGAGCACTAGTCTGGCTGCATGGGGCAGGGCAGGAGAGCACTAGTCTGGCGGCATGGGGCAGGGCAGGAGAGCACTAGTCTGGCTGCATGGGGCAGGGCAGGAGAGCACTAGTCTGGCTGTGTGGTATGGGGGAGGAGAGCACTAGTCTGGCTGCATGGGGCAGGGCAGGAGAGCACTAGTCTGGCTGCATGGGGCAGGGCAGGAGAGCACTAGTCTGGCTGCATGGGGCAGGGTAGGAGAGCACTAGTCTGGCTGCATGGGGCAGGGCAGGAGAACACTAGTCTGGCTGCATGGGGCAGGGCAGGAGAGCACTAGTCAGGCTGCATGGGGCAGGGCAGGAGAGCACTAGTCTGGCTGCATGGGGCAGGGCAGGAGAGCACTAGTCTGGCTGTGTGGTATGGGGAGGAGAGCACAAGTCAGGCTGCATGGGGCAGGGCAGGAGAGCACTAGTCTGGCTGCATGGGGCAGGGCAGGAGAGCACTAGTCTGGCTGTGTGGTATGGGGGAGGAGAGCACTAGTCTGGCTGCATGGGGCAGGGCAGGAGAGCAGTGGTCTGGCTGTGTGGTATGGGGGAGGAGAACATTATTCTGGCTGCATGGGGCAGGGCAGGAGAGCACTAGTCTGGCTGCATGGGGCAGGGCAGGAGAGCACTAGTCTGGCTGCATGGGGCAGGGCAGGAGAGCACTAATCTGGCTGTGTGGTATGGGGAGGAGAGCACTAGTCAGGCTGCATGGGGCAGGGCAGGAGAGCACTAGTCTGGCTGCATGGGGCAGGGCAGGAGAGCACTAGTCTGGCTGCATGGGGCAGGGGAGGAGAGCACTAGTCTGGCTGTGTGGTATGGGGGAGGAGAGCACTAGTCTGGCTGCATGGGGCAGGGCAGGAGAGCACTAGTCTGGCTGCATGGGGCAGGGCAGGAGAGCACTAGTCTGGCTGCATGGGGCAGGGCAGGAGAGCACTAGTCTGGCTGCATGGGGCAGGGCAGGAGAGCACTAGTCTGGCTGCATGGGGCAGGGCAGGAGAGCACTAGTCTGGCTGTGTGGTATGGGGAGGAGAGCACTAGTCTGGCTGCATGGGGCAGGGCAGGAGAGCACTAGTCTGGCTGCATGGGGCAGGGCAGAAGAGCACTAGTCTGGCTGCATGGGGCAGGGCAGGAGAGCACTAGTCTGGCTGCATGGGGCAGGGCAGGAGAACACTAATCTGGCTGCATGGGGCAGGGCAGGAGAACACTAGTCTGGCTGCATAGGGCAGGGCAGGAGAGCACTAGTCTGGCTGCATGGGGCAGGGCAGGAGAGCACTAATCTGGCTGTGTGGTATGGGGAGGAGAGCACTAGTCAGGCTGCATGGGGCAGGGCAGGAGAGCACTAGTCTGGCTACATGGGGCAGGGCAGGAGAGCACTAGTCTGGCTGTGTGGTATGGAGGAGGAGAGCACTTGTCTGGCTGCATGGGGCAGGAGAGCACTAGACTGGCTGCATGGGGCAGGGCAGGAGAGCACTAGACTGGCTGCATGGGGCAGGGCAGGAGAGCACTAATCTGGCTGCATGGGCAGGGCAGGAGAACACTAGTCTGGCAGCATGGGGCAGGGCAGGAGAACACTAGTCTGGCTGCAAGGTGCAGGGCAGGAGAGCACTAGTCTGGCTGTGTGTTATGGAGGAGGAGAGCACTAGTCTGGCTGCATGGGGCAGGGCAGGAGAGCACTAGTCTGGCTGCATGGGGCAGGGCAGGAGAGCACTAGTCTGGCTGTGTGGTTTGGGGGAGGTGAGCACTAGTCTGGCTGCATGGGGCAGGGCAGGAGAGCACTAGTCTGGCGGCATGGGGCAGGGCAGGAGAGCACTAGTCTGGCTGCATGGGGCAGGGCAGGAGAGCACTAGTCTGGCTGTGTGGTATGGGGGAGGAGAGCACTAGTCTGGCTGCATGGGCAGGGCAGGAGAGCACTAGTCTGGCTGCATGGGGCAGGGCAGGAGAGCACTAGTCTGACTGCATGGGGCAGGGCAGGAGAGCACTAGTCTGGCTGCATGGGGCAGGGCAGGAGAGCACTAGTCTGGCTGCATGGGGCAGGGCAGGAGAGCACTAGTCTGGCTGCATGGGGCAGGGTAGGAGAACACTAGTCTGGCTGCATGGGGCAGGGCAGGAGAACACTAGTCTGGCTGCATGGGGCAGGGCAGGAGAGCACTAGTCTGGCTGCATGGGGCAGGGCAGGAGAGCACTAGTCTGGCTGCATGGGGCAGGGCAGGAGAGCACTAATCTGGCTGTGTGGTATGGGGAGGTGAGCACTAGTCAGGCTGCATGGGGCAGGGCAGGAAAGCACTAGTCTGGCTGCATGGGGCAGGGCAGGAGAGCACTAGTCTGGCTGTGTGGTATGGGGAGGAGAGCACTAGTCAGGCTGCATGGGGCAGGGCAGGAGAGCACTAGTCTGGCTGCATGGGGCAGGGCAGGAGAGCACTAGTCTGGCTGTGTGGTATGGGGGAGGAGAGCACTAGTCTGGCTGCATGGGGCAGGGCAGGAGAGCAGTGGTCTGGCTGTGTGGTATGGGGGAGGAGAACACTAGTCTGGCTGCATGGGGCAGGGCAGGAGAGCAGTAGTCTGGCTGCATGGGGCAGGGCAGGAGAGCACTAGTTTGGCAGCATGGTGCATGGCAGGAGAGCACTAGTCTGGCTGCATGGGGCAGGGCAGGAGAGCACTTGTCTGGCTGCATGGGGCAGGGCAGGAGAGCACTAGTCTGGCTGCATGGGGCAGGGCAGGAGAGCACTAATCTGGCTGTGTGGTATGGGGAGGAGAGCACTAGTCAGGCTGCATGGGGCAGGGCAGGAGAGCACTAGTCTGGCTGCATGGGGCAGGGCAGGAGAGCACTAGTCTGGCTGCATGGGGCAGGGGAGGAGAGCACTAGTCTGGCTGTGTGGTATGGGGGAGGAGAGCACTAGTCTGGCTGCATGGGGCAGGGCAGGAGAGCACTAGTCTGGCTGCATGGGGCAGGGCAGGAGAGCACTAGTCTGGCTGCATGGGGCAGGGCAGGAGAGCACTAGTCTGGCTGTGTGGTATGGGGAGGAGAGCACTAGTCTGGCTGCATGGGGCAGGGCAGGAGAGCACTAGTCTGGCTGCATGGGGCAGGGCAGGAGAGCACTAGTCTGGCTGCATGGGGCAGGGCAGGAGAGCACTAGTCTGGCTGCATGGGGCAGGGCAGGAGAGCACTAGTCTGGCTGCATGGGGCAGGGCAGGAGAACACTAGTCTGGCTGCATGGGGCAGGGCAGGAGAACACTAGTCTGGCTGCATAGGGCAGGGCAGGAGAGCACTAGTCTGGCTGCATGGGGCAGGGCAGGAGAGCACTAATCTGGCTGTGTGGTATGGGGAGGAGAGCACTAGTCAGGCTGCATGGGGCAGGGCAGGAGAGCACTAGTCTGGCTGCATGGGGCAGGGCAGGAGAGCACTAGTCTGGCTGTGTGGTATGGGGAGGAGAGCACTAGTCAGGCTGCATGGGGCAGGGCAGGAGAGCACTAGTCTGGCTGCATGGGGCAGGGCAGGAGAGCACTAGTCTGGCTGTGTGGTATGGGGGAGGAGAGCACTAGTCTGGCTGCATGGGGCAGGGCAGGAGAGCAGTAGTCTGGCTGTGTGGTATGGGGGAGGAGAACACTAGTCTGGCTGCATGGGGCAGGGCAGGAGAGCAGTAGTCTGGCTGCATGGGGCAGGGCAGGAGAGCACTAGTTTGGCAGCATGGTGCAGGGCAGGAGAGCACTAGTCTGGCTGCATGGGGCAGGGCAGGAGAGCACTAGTCTGGCTGCATGGGGCAGGGCAGGAGAGCACTAGTCTGGCTGCATGGGGCAGGGCAGGAGAGCACTAATCTTGCTGTGTGGTATGGGGAGGAGAGCACTAGTCTGGCTGCATGGGGCAGGGCAGGAGAGCACTAGTCTGGCTGTGTGGTATGGGGGAGGAGAGCACTAGTCTGGCTGCATGGGGCAGGGCAGGAGAGCAGTAGTCTGGCTGTGTGGTATGGGGGAGAAGAACACTAGTCTGGCTGCATGGGGCAGGGCAGGAGAGCAGTAGTCTGGCTGCATGGGGCAGGGCAGGAGAGCACTAGTTTGGCAGCATGGTGCAGGGCAGGAGAGCACTAGTCTGGCTGCATGGGGCAGGGCAGGAGAGCACTAGTCTGGCTGCATGGGGCAGGGCAGGAGAGCACTAGTCTGGCTGCATGGGGCAGGGCAGGAGAGCACTAATCTTGCTGTGTGGTATGGGGAGGAGAGCACTAGTCTGGCTGCATGGGGCAGGGCAGGAGAGCACTAGTCTGGCTGCATGGGGCAGGGCAGGAGAGCACTAGTCTGGCTGCATGGGGAAGGGCAGGAGAGCACTAGTCTGGCTACATGGGGCAGGGCAGGAGAGCACTAGTCTGGCTGCATGGGGCAGGGCAGGAGAGCACTAATCTGGCTGCATGGGGCAGGGCAGGAGAGCACTAGTCTGGCTGCATGGGGCAGGGCAGGAGAGCACTAATCTGGCTGCATGGGGCAGGGCAGGAGAGCACTAGTCTGGCTGCATGGGGCAGGGCAGGAGAGCACTAGTCTGGCTGCATGGGGCAGGGCAGGAGAGCACTAGTCTGGCTGCATGGGGCAGGGCAGGAGAGCACTAATCTGGCTGCATGGGGCAGGGTAGGAGAACAACAGATGTGGGACATCAAGTTTGCAGTAATGGCTTTGTCAGGCATAAGTTATCCCATAGGGCCTAATTCAGACCTGATCGCTAGGGTGCGTTTTTTGCATCCCTGTGATCAGGTAGTCGCCGCCTACAGAGGGAGGGGGAAATCACTGTGCAGGGGTGCGATCACATGTGCCGGAGAGGAGCGCAGTCTCTGCACAGCCCAGGACTTACTCTTCCAGTGCGATGATCGGGGCCAGAGCTGACGTCGGGAACCCTCCCTTCAAGTGGCTGGACACGCCTGCGTTTCTCCGGCCACTCCTCTAAAACGGTCCCATGCGATTGCTTTTCTTGCACATCCCGTTGCTGCCCGGCGCTGCAGACCGACGCTCCTGCGCATTGCGGTTCATACACATGCGCAGTTTAGACCTGATCGCAGGCTGTACGAAAAAGCAGCCTAGCGATCAGGTCTGAATTGCCCCCTTAGGCTTTAGCATGAAGCTAGTTATGATTAATGCCTGACTTGTGCAGTGACCATCACACAGAATGTGCTTTACAAAAGCCTTGAATATCCTCTGCTCCTGATGTGGTGTAAAATGATGACTCTACACATTTAGGAGAACACCTCCCCGTATCGCAGACTTGTAATTGATTCTTCCATTGTTCTCAGTGTACAACATAAGATATAATTAGTATGTCACATGCAGAGATGGGAGAAGCTCAGCGTTTGCCTGACTGTTTGCAAAATGGAATATTATATCCCTATCATCTTATGGCCACTTCCAGCAGAATGGCACGCCATGTCACATAGCGCGGAATCTCGCGCTGGTTCCGTGGATATGACAGTGAGCTCAGTACCCAATAGAGCACCTATAGGATGTGGGGTAATGGGAGATTTGCAGCATAAATGTGCGGCCGCCTAATCTGCAGCAACTGCGTGACGCAGTCATGTGACCATGAGACAGCGTCTCTGCGGAATGTTTCCAGGAAGAATTCAGGCTGTCCTGGGTAACCAAATCTCCTACTCAGTAATAGCAACCAGCACCCAATAAAGTACCCACTCAGTGTAGCTTGCACCGAATCAGGTGGGATGTCTGTGGGCCGCACACAAGACAGATCAATAAGAGCACTTGCAGAACTTCGTGATTTGTGTACGCAGACGTGGTGCTGTTCTGATGGGGTTCCCTCTCTGCACCATGGGGGTAATTTAGACCTGTTTGCACGCTGCATTTTCTTGCAGCCGTGCAAACAGGTCTGAACTGCGCATGCGCGTGACCCTCAATGCGCAGACGTGTCGTTGGCCGGTGACAGCTGTTGTCGGTCAGCAACGAGAAGAACGAAGAAAGCGTTTGCAGCGGCGAATGCAAGAGGATTGACAGGAAGAGGCCAGACGGCGGTGTCAACTCACTGTCGAAGAAAACGCGGGCGTGTCCGGCCGTTTGCAGGGAGGGATCCTGCCGTCAGCTCCAGCGGGTGAGTAAGTCCTGGCCTGTGCAGAGACAGTTCTCTGCACAGCCGATCGCACCCCTGCACAGCCCTAATCCCCTCCCCTGTAGGCGGCGACTACCTGGACGCAGCAGTGCAAAATATAGCCTGCGTGCGACCAGGTCTGAATTAGGCCCTTAACCATTGTAGTCCATCACCAGTATCCCTCACAGAACATGCTCATGTCAGACTCATTGCCAGTCGGCTTAGAGCCAAAGAAATATAAATGCAGATAACGGGACAGTAAGAAATAATCAATGGGGGTCATTCCGAGTTGTTCGCTCGCAAGCGGATTTTAGCAGATTTGCTCATGCTAAGCTGCCGCCTACTGGGAGTGAATCTTAGCATCTTAAAATTGCGAACGATGTATTCGCAATATTGCGATTACACACCTCGTAGCAGTTTCTGAGTAGCTCCAGACTTACTCGACTTCTGCGATCAGTTCAGTGCTTGTCGTTCCTGGTTTGACGTCACAAACACACCCAGCGTTCGCCCAGACACTCCCCCGTTTCTCCGGCCACTCCTGCGTTTTTTCCGGAAACGGTAGCGTTTTTTCCCACACGCCCATAAAACGGCCTGTTTCTGCCCAGTAACACCCATTTCCTGTCAATCACATTACGATCGCCAGAACGAAGAAAAAGCCGTGAGTAAAAATCCTAACTGCATAGCAAATTTACTTGGCGCAGTCGCAGTGCGGACATTGCGCATGCGCATTAAGCGGAAAATCGCTGCGATGCGAAGATTTTTACCGAGTGAACAACTCGGAATGACCCCCATTGTGAGATACAAAGTAAGAACAAGGTAACATGTAGGAATACAGGGTCACACAACGGAGCGATTACCGTCAGACTGCGCATGTGCTGCGATCGCACTGAGAACTCTAACACGGAGTGATTACAGGAAGGGACCATTTGGGAGAGGTAACTGGGACTGTCACGGCCCTCAGCTAAGATGATCTATGTAGAGCGCCGCAGCCAGTCCGCGCAGCCATACAGTAGGTCTAGCCTTGCAGTCGATGTTCCTCGTTCTTGCGTATAGGCTGGGAATGTGTGCGCAGTTACGAATGAGTTTGAGATCGCTTCGGTGGGCTTCTCTTCTCATTTCAGGGCGGCAGCTTCATTTGCTAACATTAGCAATTCCGTAGCCTACAAAAATGGCAGCTGCATAGACCAGTGCGCACATGAATGAGGACCTGTGTGAGACCAGGCAGATACATGTTATACGTCACTCATTATGATGCGTTTATGTCTGTGAACAAACATTCTGCACCACCAAAGGGAATAATCCACAGTAACTAACAGATGATAAATAAATGGACTGAAGCCACTTGTTGTTATGAGCCACGGCTGTGGCTCATTCCTGTTTTGCATTTTTGTTCTGTATTTTATGTTATACTTCTGTTTATGTTCCCCGTGGGTGTCATGGGGTGCTCGGAGCTCACCCTTAAGGAGGGGATACTGTTATGAACCACAGGTAGTGGTTCATTCCTATTTTATGTTTATAAAGTTGTCTTGCATGCCAGGATTTCCCGTTGCTCTGTTTTAGAATACTCTTGTCTGCTGCCGCTGGTGAGTCTGTGTAATTGCAGCTTGTTCCCATGTGTTCAGCCTCACTTGGCTGCTAATTGCATCTTGTCAGTTTAGAGTCATGCAACAGGGCAGCTGCATGGGATTATTAATTAGGCCTCTCTGTTATATGCTGGCTGACTGCAATTTACAGATGCTGGTGATATTTCTTGGTTTTCAGTCTGCTTGAAGTCTGACCTGGTTCCTGCCAGTCCCTGAGCTCCTGTATAGCAGTGTCTGACTAGCTGCTTCCTGTGTTGATTCCTGTGTCAGTCCCTGTGTCGATTCCTGTGTCTGATCCCGTGTCCTGCTGTGAGGCGTTCCTGCCCTGAGGTCCAGTGGCTTTGCCTATCCCTGGTCAAGTTCCTGGTTTCCTGGTGTCCACCGGTCTGTCGTTTGGAATTCTGCCTGTCCTCCAGTTCTGAGAGTGTGTGTCGGCATCATTGAGGGTTCCTGTCCGTTTGCCTGTATTCGTACCGGTTCCGTGAGTAGCGGCTTTGCCGCGTCCGTTGGCCTAGGCCGCTGTATTCCATTATTGTTTCTGTCCCTGGTGTTTTGCAGAGGGTTCTGCTTATGCTGTCACCGCCGGTACACAAAGGTATTGTGTCGGCGTGTGATCAGCATTTCCTTTGTTGTTATTTTCCTTTGGCGGTTTCTCCGCACATACTTTAGGTTTTTAGTTAGCTTGTAGCCCCTGGCCTGTTTGCTTAGTTAGAGGGCCTCTTGTTATCATCCTGTCTCGGATTTCCCTTTGTCTCTCACTAAGACCGGGGGGCATCGGAGTTGGGCAGACATAATCCGCCCTTCAAACTCGGCTGCCAAGGGCTCAAGAAACCATAGTCTCGCAAGGGATTTCTGACAGCACGGGTGAGACAACAGAGTTAGGGCGCCAGGGGCTATTCCCTTTCCATTCCCCTTTCCCAGCGTTACGTCCTGGTGCTCTGGACTCACTTCATGAACAGCTCCGTTGTTCTGAGCACCAGGAACCTAACATTATCACCAGCCATACCACAAAAAAGAAATAAAACTTTTTTTCTTTTTTGGCCCAGTCCAGTGTCTAGTCTAGAATCCAGTCCTGTCTAGAATTCAGTGTGCAGAATCCAATCCGGTGTTTAGAATCCAGTCTTGTCTAGAATTCAGTGTGCAGAATCCAATCCGGTGTTTAGAATCCAGTCCTGTCTAGAATTCAGTGTGCAGAATCCAGTCCGGTGTTTAGAATCCAGTCCGGTGTTTAGAATCCAGTCCGGTGTTTAGAATCCAGTCCGGTGTTTAAAAAAAAAAAAAAAGTCTTGTTTTGTTTAGCAAAAATTTAGTCATGCCTTGTCTAGTCCTGCCTTGTCTAGTCCTGCCTTGTCTAGTCCTGCCTTGTCTTGTCTTGTCTAGTTTTAAATCCTCCTATGTCTACTATGCAAGCCCTGCAGGCATCTCTCGCAGCCCTGAATTCTGCATTCAGTGCTTTGAGACCAGAGCGACTAGAAGTTTTGCAGCAATCCCTAAAGCAACTGCAAAACCTTCTGACTAAAATCTTGCTCATCTTGCCAGAAGTCGTTGAGAGTACATCTATCTCTAAAGAGACTCTAGTTCACAGTATGGTGGCAAGAGAACCCTCTGGTTTATTTGAAGAGAAAAGGTTTAAAAGTTTTCTGCGGCCTAGGCTCTCAGAAGAGGAGCGTCTGCGTCGCAGAAACTTAAACTTATGCCTATATTGTGGGGGTTTAGGCCACTATCTGCAGACCTGTGAGTTGCGCAAGCCAAAGTGTGGTGACGAGTCTTGCCCTCTGGCCAAGTTGAGTCAGGATACAAGACCTACTCCTGTCTCTACTGTGGCAGAGGTACTTGTCACACAACCCACACTAAAAAGCTCTCTGTCCTATAATTGGGGTCCTTGGGCAAGGGAGCCCCATTATAGATTCAGGAATCAAAAGAGAATGTTTCTCTCCTCTCTTGAGGTTCCTGTGGAAGCGGAGTTGCAAGCCCCTGGAGTGGTGCCCGATGCCCAGGTTCCTGGAGTGGTGCCCGTTGTTTTGACTGCAGGATGTGCTTTTCTGACTTCTTCTAATAATAGTACTTTACCAGAAAGTTCAGCTCCCAAGGGTAAGAGACCTGTCTCTGATTTGAACGCAGCCTTGCTGGGTGGTACCATCAGTTCAGACAATGTTTGGGGAATTACCTTGGTCAGACCTAAAGAGCTTTGTAAAAAGAAGAAGAAGAAAAAGAAATAATTTTTGACTCTTTCCTTGATAAAAAAAAAAAAAAGATTTTTTTTTTCCCCTTTTCTTGTGTCCAGTGGCCACCATCAAGGGGAGGGCACTGTTACAAGTTGTTGCTACAGCTTGTTTTTTGTTTTCTTGTCTGTTAGACCAGTGTGTCAGGTTTTTTTTTTTTTGTATCCCTTGTTCTGGATAGTCTGAATTTTGGGGTCTTTTGACCCCTCCTCAAGGGGGGGGGGTAATGTTATGAGCCACGGCTGTGGCTCATTCCTGTTTTGCATTTTTGTTCTGTATTTTATGTTATACTTCTGTTTATGTTCCCCGTGGGTGTCATGGGGTGCTCGGAGCTCACCCTTAAGGAGGGGATACTGTTATGAACCACAGGTAGTGGTTCATTCCTATTTTATGTTTATAAAGTTGTCTTGCATGCCAGGATTTCCCGTTGCTCTGTTTTAGAATACTCTTGTCTGCTGCCGCTGGTGAGTCTGTGTAATTGCAGCTTGTTCCCATGTGTTCAGCCTCACCTGGCTGCTAATTGCATCTTGTCAGTTTAGAGTCATGCAACAGGGCAGCTGCATGGGATTATTAATTAGGCCTCTCTGTTATATGCTGGCTGACTGCAATTTACAGATGCTGGTGATATTTCTTGGTTTTCAGTCTGCTTGAAGTCTGACCTGGTTCCTGCCAGTCCCTGAGCTCCTGTATAGCAGTGTCTGACTAGCTGCTTCCTGTGTTGATTCCTGTGTCAGTCCCTGTGTCGATTCCTGTGTCTGATCCCGTGTCCTGCTGTGAGGCGTTCCTGCCCTGAGGTCCAGTGGCTTTGCCTATCCCTGGTCAAGTTCCTGGTTTCCTGGTGTCCACCGGTCTGTCGTTTGGGATTCTGCCTGTCCTCCAGTTCTGAGAGTGTGTGTCGGCATCATTGAGGGTTCCTGTCCGTTTGCCTGTATTCGTACCGGTTCCGTGAGTAGCGGCTCTGCCGCGTCCGTTGGCCTAGGCCGCTGTATTCCATTATTGTTTCTGTCCCTGGTGTTTTGCAGAGGGTTCTGCTTATGCTGTCACCGCCGGTACACAAAGGTATTGTGTCGGCGTGTGATCAGCATTTCCTATGTTGTTATTTTCCTTTGGCGGTTTCTCCGCACATACTTTAGGTTTTTAGTTAGCTTGTAGCCCCTGGCCTGTTTGCTTAGTAAGAGGGCCTCTTGTTATCATCCTGTCTCGGATTTCCCTTTGTCTCTCACTAAGACCGGGGGGGATCGGAGTTGGGCAGACATAATCCGCCCTTCAAACGCGGCTGCCAAGGGCTCAAGAAACCATAGTCTCGCAAGGGATTTCTGACAGCACAGGTGAGACAACAGAGTTAGGGCGCCAGGGGCTATTCCCTTTCCATTCCCCTTTCCCAGCGTTACGTCCTGGTGCTCTGGACTCACTTCATGAACATCTCCGTTGTTCTGAGCACCAGGAACCTAACACTTGTTACCCATCATGTCAGCACCAGGCAGTATGGAGTGAGGTCAGGTGTAAATATTTCACTTTATTTTTATTAGCTGTCATTATAGTTTAGACAAAACAAAATGCAAACTGCAGCCAATCAGAGCATTAGGACAGTCACCTGACTAGATTAACATGCAGCCAATCAGAGCATTAGGACAGTCACTAGACTAGATTAACATGTAACCAATCAGAGCACTAGGACAGTCACTAGACTAGATTAACCTGTAACCAATCAGAGCACTAGGACAGTCACTAGACTAGATTAACCTGTAACCAATCAGAGCATTAGGACAGTCACTAGACTAGATTAACATGTAGCCAATCAGAGCACTAGGACAGTCACTAGACTAGATTAACCTGTAACCAATCAGAGCACTAGGACAGTCACTAGACTAGATTAACATGTAGCCAATCAGAGCATTAGGACAGTCACTAGACTAGATTATCATGTAGCCAATCAGAGCATTAGGACAGTCACTAGACTAGATTAACATGTAGCCAATCAGAGCATTAGCACAGTTACAGGACTAGAATGACTTGTAGCCAATCAGAGCATTAGGACAGTTACAGGACTAGAATGACCTGTAGCCAATCAGAGCATTAGGACAGTTACAGGACTAGAATGACCTGTAGCCAATCAGAGCATTAGGACAGTTATATGAGTAGCTCAACCTGTAGCCAATCAGAGCATTAGGACAGTCACTAGACTAGATTAACATGTAACCAATCAGAGCATTAGCACAGTTACAGGAGCCAATCAGAGCATTAGGACAGTAATCAGTTCATTATGGAAAACAATGCCAGAAATAAAGATCCTCTGGGTGGATTACGGGGTGGGGGCTCAGTATGTATAATATGATGTATCACTTATCTGGGGTTTTCACATAGGGCGCGGCTGCTGCAGACTGTCTTTCAATGACATGATCATATTCCATGTGACACTGACCGCCTCCACCCCCAGGCATACAGGAATAGAGTTCAACACATGCTCCGCCCCCTGCGACTGCTGAGATCACACTAGATTTACTGGGATACGGTATATGTGTAACTGACAAAGGACGAGACTCAATTCGCCATGTGCCTCCGGGAATGGTGGGGCTGAGGAACCTTCTTTTCCTCACACCCCGTACAAGTGAATACGTAGCAATGGGGGTAATTCAGACCCGATCCTAGCAGCAAATTTGTTAGCAGTGGGGCAAAATCATGTGCAGTGCAGGGGGGCAGATGTAACATGTGCAGAGAGAGTTAGATTTGGGTGGGTTATATTGTTTCTGTGCAGGGTAAATAATGGCTGCTTTGTTTTTACACTGCAATTTAGATTTCAGTATGAACACACCCCACCCAAATCCAACTCTCTCTGCACATGTTACATCTCCCCCCACCCCTTCCTTGCAGTGCACATGGTTTTGCCCAACTGCTAACAAATTTGCTGCTGCGATCAGGTCTGAATCCCAATGTTTGGTCATCATATTATATGGAGATCTGTGCGGCTGAACATCACAGCGAGACGACACCAAGAATTCTGTTTCTGACACAACTGGTTGTCAGTAAGATGCCACCGTTCTCAGGCGCAGAACCGCCCTTGTCTGCGTAACGTCGGCGACCTGGGCAGAATCTTCCCCTAATCCCATCTGGATTGCTTCAGGGTGGAAAGAGAATAAGATGCACACTGCGGCCTCAGCCTGCGCCATGTCTTGTACTAAACCTTCCTCATTGTTTTACTTTCACTTTCTCCAGCTTTACGCCGCGCGCAGCAGAGAGAACGCGCCAGCAAACATCAGGCCCATTAGCTGAGAGAGCGACTCTTTTACTTTGACAGTTCACGATAATAGAATTTAATTGTGAAAAAGGCAGAGAACAATTCCGGCTGAATGTCATTCTGTTCCTTCAAACTGGGAATCGGGGACATTTCCAACAAAGGTTCTGAAACTTCTTTAGAAATCCGGAGGCTGCTGCGCGCAGATAAGGGGAAAGGTTTGAGGATTCGCTATCAGAAATTTCAAGGTTTTTTCTCCTCCATCTGCTTTTTCACATTAACTGGTAATTATCCAGAAAGGCATATAATAGTGCGGGAATGACAGAAGTTGACAAAGGTTTCCCTAAGATATGTAAATTGTCAGTGATAGGGAAGGTGCCGCCAAACGCTTTCTACAGCACAATTACTTATGCCACTTTCATTGCGTTTCTAGGTGGCTGCAGCGGCCGCTCCTCACACGCCGCTTATCGTATACGTCGCACATTACCTCCAGGATCACCGGCTGCAGGAAGGGGGGGGGGGGGGGGGGGCTGCAGAGTTTTACCATAGATTTCACCAGATTAATATTTCTCTTTTTTATGGTTTTCTTATACAACAGGTGATAAACTTCACTTGGTTTATAGACAGGACAGCGTGACGCCCGGCAGAGAAACAATGTGACGGCCGGTGTGCGGGCCGAAGTCTCCACACAGCTGTTCCACTCCTCTCATACACTCAGATCACATAACACAGTCACCTATAGATCATTACCGGACAGTATAGAGGAGCCCAGCACTGTCACATATAGCACATTGCAGTGTATTACAGGGAGGAGAGATGTATGGGAACATGGATCTATATGTGACAGGACAGTACATAGGATCCCAGCACTGACACATATAGCACATTGCAGTGTATTACAGGGAGGAGAGATGTATGGGAACATGGATCTATATGTGACAGGACAGTATAGAGGATCCCAGCACTGTCACATATAGCACATTACAGTGTATTACAGGGAGGAGAGATGTATGGGATCATGGATCTATATGTGACAGGACAGTATAGAGGATCCCAGCACTGTCACATATAGCACATTACAGTGTATTACAGGGAGGAGAGATGTATGGGAACATGGATCTATATGTGACAGGACCGTATAGAGGATCCCAGCACTGTCACATATAGCACATTACAGTGTATTACAGGGAGGAGAGATGTATGGGATCATGGATCTATATGTGACAGGACAGTATAGAGGATCCCAGCACTGTCACATATAGCACATTACAGTGTATTACAGAGAGGAGAGATGTATGGGAACATGGATCTATATGTGACAGGACAGTATAGAGGATCCCAGCACTGTCACATATAGCACATTACAGTGTATTACAGGGAGGAGAGCTGTATGGGAACACATGTCTATATGTGACAGGACAGTATAGAGGATCCCAGCACTGTCACATATAGCACATTGCAGTGTATTACAGGGAGGAGAGATGTATGGGATCATGGATCTATATCTGACAGGACAGTATAGAGGATCCCAGCACTGTCACATATAGCACATTACAGTGTATTACAGGGAGGAGAGATGTATGGGATCACGGATCTATATGTGACAGGACAGTATAGAGGATCCCAGCACTGTCACATATAGCACATTACAGTGTATTACAGGGAGGAGAGATGTATGGGATCACGGATCTATATGTGACAGGACAGTATAGAGGATCCCAGCACTGTCACATATAGCACATTACAGTGTATTACAGGGGGAGAGCTGTATGGGAACACATGTCTATATGTGACAGGACAGTATAGAGGATCCCAGCACTGTCACATATAGCACATTACAGTGTATTACAGGGAGGAGAGCTGTATGGTAACACAGGTCTATATGTGACAGGCCAGTATAGAGAATCCCAGCACTGTCACATATAGCACATTACACTGTATTACAGGGAGGAGAGCTGTATGGGAACACAGGTCTATATGTGACAGGACAGTATAGAGGATCCAGCACTGTCACATATAGCACATTACAGTGTATTACAGGGAGGAGAGATGTATGGGATCACGGATCTATATGTGACAGGACAGTATAGAGGATCCCAGCACTGTCACATATAGCACATTACAGTGTATTACAGGGGGAGAGCTGTATGGGAACACATGTCTATATGTGACAGGACAGTATAGAGGATCCCAGCACTGTCACATATAGCACATTACGGTGTATTACAGGGAGGAGAGCTGTATGGTAACACAGGTCTATATGTGACAGGCCAGTATAGAGAATCCCAGCACTGTCACATATAGCACATTACACTGTATTACAGGGAGGAGAGCTGTATGGGAACGCAGGTCTATATGTGACAGGGCAGTATAGAGGATCCCAGCACTGTCACATATAGCACATTACAGTGTATTACAGGGAGGAGAGCTGTATGGGAACACAGGTCTATATGTGACAGGAGAGTATAGAGGAGCCCAGCACTGTCACATATAGCACATTACACTGTATTACAGGGAGGAGAGCTGTATGGGAACACAGGTCTATATGTGACAGGACAGTATAGAGGATCCCAGCACTGTCACATATAGCACATTACAGTGTATTACAGGGAGGAGAGATGTATGGGATCATGGATCTATATGTGACAGGACAGTATAGAGGATCCCAGCACTGTCACATATAGCACATTACAGTGTATTACAGGGAGGAGAGATGTATGGGATCATGGATCTATATGTGACAGGACAGTATAGAGGATCCCAGCACTGTCACATATAGCACATTACAGTGTATTACAGGGAGGAGAGATGTATGGGAACATGGATCTATATGTGACAGGACAGTATAGAGGATCCCAGCACTGTCACATATAGCACATTACAGTGTATTACAGGGAGGAGAGCTGTATGGGAACACAGGTCTATATGTGACAGGACAGTATAGAGGATCCCAGCACTGTCACATATAGCACATTGCAGTGTATTACAGGGAGGAGAGATGTATGGGATCATGGATCTATATGTAACAGGACAGTATAGAGGATCCCAGCACTGTCACATATAGCACATTACAGTGTATTACAGGGAGGAGAGATGTATGGGATCACGGATCTATATGTGACAGGACAGTATAGAGGATCCCAGCACTGTCACATATAGCACATTACAGTGTATTACAGGGAGGAGAGATGTATGGGATCACGGATCTATATGTGACAGGACAGTATAGAGGATCCCAGCACTGTCACATATAGCACATTACAGTGTATTACAGGGGGAGAGCTGTATGGGAACACATGTCTATATGTGACAGGACAGTATAGAGGATCCCAGCACTGTCACATATAGCACATTACAGTGTATTACAGGGAGGAGAGCTGTATGGTAACACAGGTCTATATGTGACAGGCCAGTATAGAGAATCCCAGCACTGTCACATATAGCACATTACACTGTATTACAGGGAGGAGAGCTGTATGGGAACACAGGTCTATATGTGACAGGACAGTATAGAGGATCCAGCACTGTCACATATAGCACATTACAGTGTATTACAGGAAGGAGAGATGTATGGGATCACGGATCTATATGTGACAGGACAGTATAGAGGATCCCAGCACTGTCACATATAGCACATTACAGTGTATTACAGGGGGAGAGCTGTATGGGAACACATGTCTATATGTGACAGGACAGTATAGAGGATCCCAGCACTGTCACATATAGCACATTACAGTGTATTACAGGGAGGAGAGCTGTATGGTAACACAGGTCTATATGTGACAGGCCAGTATAGAGAATCCCAGCACTGTCACATATAGCACATTACACTGTATTACAGGGAGGAGAGCTGTATGGGAACACAGGTCTATATGTGACAGGGCAGTATAGAGGATCCCAGCACTGTCACATATAGCACATTACAGTGTATTACAGGGAGGAGAGCTGTATGGGAACACAGGTCTATATGTGACAGGAGAGTATAGAGGAGCCCAGCACTGTCACATATAGCACATTACAGTGTATTACAGGGAGGAGAGCTGTATGGGAACACAGGTCTATATGTGACAGGACAGTATAGAGGAGCCCAGCACTGTCACATATAGCGCATTACAGTGTATTACAGGGGGAAAGCTGTATGGGAACTAGAGATGTGCACTTGAAATTTTTCGGGTTTTGTGTTTTGGTTTTGGGTTCGGTTCCGCGGCCGTGTTTTGGGTTCGACCGCGTTTTGGCAAAACCTCACCGAATTTTTTTTGTCGGATTCGGGTGTGTTTTGGATTCGGGTGTTTTTTTCAAAAAACACTAAAAAACTGCTTAAATCATAGAATTTGGGGGTCATTTTGATCCCAAAGTATTATTAACCTCAAAAACCATAATTTCCACTCATTTTCATTCTATTCTGAACACCTCACACCTCACAATATTATTTTTAGTCCTAAAATTTGCACCGAGGTCGCTGGATGACTAAGCTAAGCGACCCTAGTGGCCGACACAAACACCTGGCCCATCTAGGAGTGGCACTGCAGTGTCACGCAGGATGGCCCTTCCAAAAAACACTCCCCAAACAGCACATGACGCAAAGAAGAAAAAAAGAGGCGCAATGAGGTAGCTGTGTGAGTAAGATAAGCGACCCTAGTGGCCGACACAAACACCTGGCCCATCTAGGAGTGGCACTGCAGTGTCACGCAGGATGGCCCTTCCAAAAAACACTCCCCAAACAGCACATGACGCAAAGAAGAAAAAAAGAGGGGCAATGAGGTAGCTGTGTGAGTAAGATAAGCGACCCTAGTGGCCGACTCAAACACCTGGCCCATCTAGGAGTGGCACTGCAGTGTCACGCAGGATGGCCCTTCCAAAAAACACTCCCCAAACAGCACATGACGCAAAGAAGAAAAAAAAAGGCGCAATGAGGTAGCTGTGTGAGTAAGATAAGCGACCCTAGTGGCCGACACAAACACCTGGCCCATCTAGGAGTGGCACTGCAGTGTCACGCAGGATGGCCCTTCCAAAAAACACTCCCCAAACAGCACATGACGCAAAGAAGAAAAAAAGAGGCGCAATGAGGTAGCTGTGTGAGTAAGATAAGCGACCCTAGTGGCCGACACAAACACCTGGCCCATCTAGGAGTGGCACTGCAGTGTCACGCAGGCTGGCCCTTCCAAAAAACACTCCCCAAACAGCACATGACGCAAAGAAGAAAAAAAGAGGCGCAATGAGGTAGCTGTGTGAGTAAGCTAAGCGACCCTAGTGGCCGACACAAACACCTGGCCCATCTAGGAGTGGCACTGCAGTGTCACGCAGGATGGCCCTTCCAAAAAACACTCCCCAAACAGCACATGACGCAAAGAAGAAAAAAAGAGGCGCAATGAGGTAGCTGTGTGAGTAAGATAAGCGACCCTAGTGGCCGACACAAACACCTGGCCCATCTAGGAGTGGCACTGCAGTGTCACGCAGGATGGCCCTTCCAAAAAACACTCCCCAAACAGCACATGACGCAAAGAAGAAAAAAAGAGGCGCAATGAGGTAGCTGTGTGAGTAAGCTAAGCGACCCTAGTGGCCGACACAAACACCTGGCCCATCTAGGAGTGGCACTGCAGTGTCACGCAGGATGGCCCTTCCAAAAAACACTCCCCAAACAGCACATGACGCAAATAAAAATGAAAGAAAAAAGAGGTGCAAGATGGAATTGTCCTTGGGCCCTCCCACCCACCCTTATGTTGTATAAACAGGACATGCACACTTTAACCAACCCATCATTTCAGTGACAGGGTCTGCCACACGACTGTGACTGAAATGACGGGTTGGTTTGGACCCCCACCGAAAAAGAAGCAATTAATCTCTCCTTGCACAAACTGGCTCTACAGAGGCAAGATGTCCACCTCATCATTATCCTCCGATATATCACCGTGTACATCCCGCTCCTCACAGATTATCAATTCGTCCCCACTGGAATCCACCATCTCAGCTCCCTGTGTACTTTGTGGAGGCAATTGCTGCTGGTCAATGTCTCCACGGAGGAATTGATTATAATTCATTTTAATGAACATCATCTTCTCCACATTTTCTGGAAGTAACCTCGTACGCCGATTGCTGACAAGGTGAGCGGCGGCACTAAACACTCTTTCGGAGTACACACTTGTGGGAGGGCAACTTAGGTAGAATAAAGCCAGCTTGTGCAAGGGCCTCCAAATTGCCTCTTTTTCCTGCCAGTATAAGTACGGACTGTCTGACGTGCCTACTTGGATGCGGTCACTCATATAATCCTCCACCATTCTTTCAATGGGGAGAGAATCATATGCAGTGACAGTAGACGACATGTCCGTAATCGTTGTCAGGTCCTTCAGTCCGGACCAGATGTCAGCATCAGCAGTCGCTCCAGACTGCCCTGCATCACCGCCAGCGGGTGGGCTCGGAATTCTGAGCCTTTTCCTCGCACCCCCAGTTGCGGGAGAATGTGAAGGAGGTGATGTTGACAGGTCGCGTTCCGCTTGACTTGACAATTTTGTCACCAGCAGGTCTTTGAACCCCAGCAGACTTGTGTCTGCCGGAAAGAGAGATCCAAGGTAGGTTTTAAATCTAGGATCGAGCACGGTGGCCAAAATGTAGTGCTCTGATTTCAACAGATTGACCACCCGTGAATCCTTGTTAAGCGAATTAAGGGCTTCATCCACAAGTCCCACATGCCTAGCGGAATCGCTCCCTTTTAGCTCCTCCTTCAATGCCTCCAGCTTCTTCTGCAAAAGCCTGATGAGGGGAATGACCTGACTCAGGCTGGCAGTGTCTGAACTGACTTCACGTGTGGCAAGTTCAAAAGGTTGCAGAACCTTGCACAACGTTGAAATTATTCTCCACTGCGCTTGAGACAGGTACATTCCACCTCCTATATCGTGCTCAATTGTATAGGCTTGAATGGCCTTTTGCTGCTCCTCCAACCTCTGAAGCATATAGAGGTTTGAATTCCTCCTCGTTACCACTTCTTGCTTCAGATGATGGCAGGGCAGGTTCAGGCGTTTTTGGTGGTGCTCCAGTCTTCTGTACGTGGTGCCTGTACGCCGAAAGTGTCCCGCAATTCTTCTGGCCACCGACAGCATCTCTTGCACGCCCCTGTCGTTTTTTTAAAAATTCTGCACCACCAAATTCAAGGTATGTGCAAAACATGGGACGTGCTGGAATTTGCCCATATTTAATGCACACACAATATTGCTGGCGTTGTCCGATGCCACAAATCCACAGGAGAGTCCAATTGGGGTAAGCCATTCCGCGATGATCTTCCTCAGTTGCCGTAAGAGGTTTTCAGCTGTGTGCGTATTCTGGAAACCGGTGATACAAAGCGTAGCCTGCCTAGGAAAGAGTTGGCGTTTGCGAGATGCTGCTACTGGTGCCGCCGCTGCTGTTCTTGCGGCGGGAGTCCATACATCTACCCAGTGGGCTGTCACAGTCATATAGTCCTGACCCTGCCCTGCTCCACTTGTCCACATGTCCGTGGTTAAGTGGACATTGGGTACAACTGCATTTTTTAGGACACTGGTGAGTCTTTTTCTGACGTCCGTGTACATTCTCGGTATCGCCTGCCTAGAGAAGTGGAACCTAGATGGTATTTGGTAATGGGGGCACACTACCTCAAGAAATTGTCTAGTTCCCAGTGAACTAACGGCGGATACCGGACGCACGTCTAACACCAACATAGTTGTCAAGGCCTCAGTTATCCGCTTTGCAACAGGATGACTGCTGTGATATTTAATCTTCCTCGCAAAGGACTGTTGGACAGTCAATTGCTTGGTGGAAGTAGTAAAAGTGGGCTTACGACTTCCCCTCTGGGATGACCATCGACTCCCAGCAGCAACAACAGCAGCGCCAGCAGCAGTAGGCGTTACACGCACGGATGCATCGGAGGAATCCCAGGCAGGAGAGGACTCGTCAGAATTGCCAGTGACATGGCCTGCAGGACTATTGGCATTCCTGGGGATGGAGGAAATTGACACTGAGGGAGTTGGTGGGGTGGTTTGCGTGAGCTTGGTTACAAGAGGAAGGGATTTACTGGTCAGTGGACTGCTTCCGCTGTCGCCCAAAGTTTTTGAACTTGTCACTGACTTATTATGAATGCGCTGCAGGTGACGTATAAGGGAGGATGTTCCGAGGTGGTTAACGTCCTTACCCCTACTTATTACAGCTTGACAAAGGCAACACACGGCTTGACAAATGTTGTCCGCATTTCTGGTGAAATACTTCCACACCGAAGAGCTGATTTTTTTGGTATTTTCACCAGGCATGTCAACGGCCCTATTCCTCCCACGGACAACAGGTGTCTCCCCGGGTGCCTGACTTAAACAAACCACCTCACCATCAGAATCCTCCTTGTCAATTTCCTCCCCAGCGCCAGCAACACCCATATCCTCCTCATCCTGGTGTACTTCAACACTGACATCTTCAATCTGACTATCAGGAACTGGACTGCGGGTGCTCCTTCCAGCACTTGCAGGGGGCGTGCAAATGCTGGAAGGCGCATGCTCTTCACGTCTAGTGTTGGGAAGGTCAGGCATCGCAACCGACACAATTGGACTCTCCTTGTGGATTTGGGATTTCGAAGAACGCACAGTTCTTTGCGGTGCTTTTGCCAGCTTGAGTCTTTTCATTTTTCTAGCGAGAGGCTGAGTGCTTCCATCCTCATGTGAAGCTGAACCACTAGCCATGAACATAGGCCAGGGCCTCAGCCGTTCCTTGCCACTCCATGTGGTAAATGGCATATTGGCAAGTTTACGCTTCTCCTCCGACAATTTTATTTTAGATTTTGGAGTCCTTTTTTTACTGATATTTGGTGTTTTGGATTTGACATGCTCTGTACTATGACATTGGGCATCGGCCTTGGCAGACGACGTTGCTGGCATTTTATCGTCTCGGCCATGACTAGTGGCAGCAGCTTCAGCACGAGGTGGAAGTGGATCTTGATCTTTCCTTAATTTTGGAACCTCAACATTTTTGTTCTCCATATTTTAATAGGCACAACTAAAAGGCACCTCAGGTAAACAATGGAGATGGATGGATACTAGTATACTTATGGATGGACCAGCGACTGCCGACACAGAGGTAGCTACAGCCGTGGACTACCGTACTGTGTCTGCTGCTAATATAGACTGGATGATAATGAGATGAAATTAATATATATATATATATATATATATAATATCACTAGTACTGCAGCCGGACAGGTATATATATTTATTATGTAATGACTGATGACGGACCTGCTGGACACTGTCAGCTCAGCAGCACCGCAGACTGCTTCAGTAAGCTACTATAGTAGTATGTATCAAGAAGAAAGAGAAAAAAAAACCACGGGTAGGTGGTATACAATTATGGATGGACCAGCGACTGCCGACACAGAGGTAGCTACAGCCGTGGACTACCGTACTGTGTCTGCTGCTAATATAGACTGGATGATAATGAGATGAAATCAATATATATATATATATATATATATATATATAATATCACTAGTACTGCAGCCGGACAGGTATATATATTTATTATGTAATGACTGATGACGGACCTGCTGGACACTGTCAGCTCAGCAGCACCGCAGACTGCTACAGTAAGCTACTATAGTAGTATGTATCAAGAAGAAAGAGAGAAAAAAAAACCACGGGTAGGTGGTATACAATTATGGATGGACCAGCGACTGCCGACACAGAGGTAGCTACAGCCGTGGACTACCATACTGTGTCTGCTGCTAATATAGACTGGATGATAATGAGATGAAATCAATATTTATATATATATATAATATCACTAGTACTGCAGCCGGACAGGTATATATATTTATTATGTAATGACTGATGACGGACCTGCTGGACACTGTCAGCTCAGCAGCACCGCAGACTGCTTCAGTAAGCTACTATAGTAGTATGTATCAAGAAGAAAGAGAAAAAAAAAACCACGGGTAGGTGGTATACAATTATGGATGGACCAGCGACTGCCGACACAGAGGTAGCTACAGCCGTGGACTACCGTACTGTGTCTGCTGCTAATATAGACTGGATGATAATGAGATGAAATTAATATATATATATATATATATATAATAGCACTAGTACTGCAGCCGGACAGGTATATATATTTATTATGTAATGACTGATGACGGACCTGCTGGACACTGTCAGCTCAGCAGCACCGCAGACTGCTACAGTAAGCTACTATAGTAGTATGTATCAAGAAGAAAGAAAAAAAAAAAAAACACGGGTAGGTGCGCTATACATATACAATTATATATATATTATATACAATTATATATATATATATATATATATATATATATATATATTAAACTGGTGGTGATTAATTAAACTGGTGGTCAGGTCACTGGTCACACTATCAGCAACTTGCAAGTAGTACTCCTAAGCAGACAATCACAATATATACTGGTGGTCAGTGTGGTCACAATGGCAGTGTGGCACTCTGGCAGCAGAGTGCCAGCAAAAGTGTGCACTGTACGTTAAAATATGTACTCCTGCTCTCAGACTCTAACTGCTCCCCACTGTCAGTGTCTCCCCCACAAGTCAGATATACAGTCACACTATCTATCACTTCAGCAAGTAGTAGTACTCCTCCTAATGCTCCCCAAAATTACTAAAGTAAATACTGTGTCTCTCTCTACTCTAGTCTCACTCTCTATAAACGGAGAGGACGCCAGCCACGTCCTCTCCCTATCAATCTCAATGCACGTGTGAAAATGGCGGCGACGCGCGGCTCCTTATATAGAATCCGAGTCTCGCGATAGAATCCGAGCCTCGCGAGAATCCGACAGCGGGATGATGACGTTCGGGCGCGCTCGGGTTAACCGAGCAAGGCGGGAAGATCCGAGTCGCTCGGCCCCGTGTAAAAAAAAAATGAAGTTCGGGCGGGTTCGGATTCCGAGGAACCGAACCCGCTCATCTCTAATGGGAACACAGGTATATATGTGACAGGACAGTATAGAATATCCCAGCACTGTCACATATAGCACATTACAGTGTATTACAGGGAGGAGAGCTGTATGGGAACACAGGTCTATATGTGACAGGACAGTATAGAGGATTCCAGCACTGTCACATATAGCACATTACAGTGTATTACAGGGAGGAGAGCTGTATGGGGACACGGGTCTATATGTGACAGGCCAGTATAGAGGATCCCAGCACTGTCACATATAGCACATTACAGTGTATTACAGGGAGGAGAGGTGTATGGGAACACAGGTCTATATGTGACAGGACAGTATAGAGGATCCCAGCACTGTAACATATAGCACATTACAGTGTATTACAGGGAGGAGAGCTGTATGGGAACACTGGTCTATGTGTGACATGACAGTATAGAGGATCCCAGCACTGTCACATATAGCACACTACAGTGTATTACAGGGAGGAGAGCTGTATAGGAACACAGGTATATATGTGACAGAACAGTATAGAGGAGCCCAGCACTGTCACATATAGCACATTACAGTGTATTACAGGGAGGAGAGCTGTATGGGAACACAGGTCTATATGTGACAGGACAGTATAGAGGATCCCAGCACTGTCACATATAGCACATTACAGTGTATTACAGGGAGGAGAGCTGTATAGGAACACAGGTCTATATGTGACAGGACAGTATAGAGGATTCCAGCACTGTCACATATAGCACATTACAGTGTATTACAGGGAGGAGAGCGGTATGGGAACACGGGTCTATATGTGACAGGACAGTATAGAGGATTCCAGCACTGTCACATATAGCACAATACAGTGTATTACATGGAGGAGAGCTGTATGGGAACACGGGTCTATATGTAACAAGACAGTATAGAGGATCCCAGCACTGTCACATATAGCACATTACAGTGTATTACAGGGAGGAGAGCTGTATAGGAACACAGGTCTATATGTGACAGGAAAGTATAGAGGATTCCAGCACTGTCACATATAGCACATTACAGTGTATTACAGGGAGGAGAGCGGTATGGGAACACGGGTCTATATGTGACAGGACAGTATAGAGGATTCCAGCACTGTCACATATAGCACAATACAGTGTATTACACGGAGGAGAGATGTATGGGAACATGGATCTATATGTGACAGGACAGTATAGAGGATTCCAGCACTGTCACATATAGCACAATACAGTGTATTACATGGAGGAGAGCTGTATGGGAACACAGGTGTATATGTGACAGGACAGTATAGAGGAGCCCAGCACTGTCACATATAGCACAATACAGTGTATTACAGGGAGGAGAGCTGTATGGGAACACAGGTCTATATGTAACAGGACAGTATAGAGGATCCCAGCACTGTCACATATAGCACATTACAGTGTATTACAGGGTGGAGAGCTGTATGGGAACACAGGTCTATATGTGACAGGACAGTATAGAGGATTCCAGCACTGTCACATATAGCACATTACAGTGTATTACAGGGAGGAGAGCTGTACGGTAACACAGGTCTATATGTGACAGGACAGTATAGAGGATCCCAGCACTGTCACATATAGCACATTACAGTGTATTACAGGGAGGAGAGCTGTATGGGAACACAGGTCTATATGTGACAGGACAGTATAGAGGATCCAGCACTGTCACATATAGCACATTACAGTGTATTACAGGGAGGAGAGCTGTATGGGAACACAGGTCTATATGTGACAGAACAGTATAGAGAATCCCAGCACTGTCACATATAGCACATTACAGTGTATTACAGGGAGGAGAGCTGTATGGGAACACATGTCTATATGTGACAGGACAGTATAGAAGAGCTCAGCACTGTCACATATAGCACATTACAGTGTATTACAGGGAGGAGAGCTGTATGGGAACACAGGTCTATATGTGACAGGACAGTATAGAGGATCCCAGCACTGTCACATATAGCACATTACAGTGTATTACAGGGAGGAGAGCTGTATGGGAACACGGGTCTATATGTAACAGGACAGTATAGAGGATCCCAGCACTGTCACATATAGCACATTACAGTGTATTACAGGGAGGAGAGCTGTATAGGAACACAGGTCTATATGTGACAGGACAGTATAGAAGAGCCCAGCACTGTCATATATAGCACATTACACTGTATTACAGGCAGGAGAGATATATGGGAACACAGGTCTCTATGTGACAGGACAGTATAGAGGATCCCAGCACTGTCACATATAGCACATTACAGTGTATTACAGGGAGGAGAGCTGTATGGAAACACAGGTCTATATGTGACAGGACAGTATAGAGGATACCAGCACTGTCACATATAGCACATTACAGTGTATTACAGGGAGGAGAGATATATGGGAACACAGGTCTCTATGTGACAGGACAGTATAGAGGATCCCAGCACTGTCACATATAGCACATTACAGTGTATTACAGGGAGGAGAGCTGTATGGTAACACAGGTCTATATGTGACAGGACAGTATAGAGGATCCAGCACTGTCACATATAGCACATTACAGTGTATTACAGGGAGGAGAGCTGTATGGGAACACATGACTATATGTGACAGGAGAGTATAGAGGATCCCAGCACTGTCACATATAGCACATTACAGTGTATTACAGGGAGGAGAGCTGTATGGGAACCCAGGTCTATATGTAACAGGACAGTATAGAGGATCCCAGCACTGTCACATAGAGCTGTATAGGAACACAGGTCTATATGTGACAGGACAGTATAGAAGAGCCCAGCACTGTCATATATAGCACATTACACTGTATTACAGGCAGGAGAGATATATGGGAACAGAGGTCTCTATGTGACAGGACAGTATAGAGGATCCCAGCACTGTCACATATAGCACATTACAGTGTATTACAGGGAGGAGAGCTGTATGGAAACACAGGTCTATATGTGACAGGACAGTATAGAGGATCCCAGCACTGTCACATATAGCACATTACAGTGTATTACAGGGAGCGGAGAACTGTATGGGAAAAAATGTCTATATGTGACAGGAGAGTATAGAAGATCCCAGCACTGTCACATATAGCACAATACAGTGTATTACAGGGAGGAGAGCTGTATGGGAACACGAGTCTATATGTGACAGGACAGTATAGAGGAGCCCAGCACTGTCACATATAGCACATTACAGTGTATTACAGGGAGGAGAGCTGTATGGGAACACAGGTCTATATGTGACAGGACAGTATAGAGGATCCCAGCACTGTCACATATAGCACATTACAGTGTATTACAGGGAGGAGAGCTGTACGGTAACACAGGTCTATATGTGACAGGACAGTATAGAGGATCCCAGCACTGTCACATATAGCACAATACAGTGTATTACAGGGAGAGCTGTATGGGAACACAGGTCTATATGTAACAGGACAGTATAGAGGATCCCAGCACTGTCACATATAGCACATTACAGTGTATTACAGGGAGGAGAGCTGTATGGGAACACAGGTCTATATGTGACAGGACAGTATAGAGGATTCCAGCACTGTCACATATAGCACATTACAGTGTATTACAGGGAGGAGAGCTGTATAGGAACACAGGTCTATATGTGACAGGACAGTATAGAGGATTCCAGCACTGTCACATATAGCACATTACAGTGTATTACAGGGAGGGGAGCTGTATAGGAACACAGGTCTATATGTGACAGGACAGTATAGAGGATTCCAGCACTGTCACATATAGCACATTACAGTGTATTACAGGGAGCGGAGAACTGTATGGGAACACGGGTCTATATGTGACAGGACAGTATAGAGGATTCCAGCACTGTCACATATAGCACATTACAGTGTATTACAGGGAGGAAAGCTGTATGGGAACACAGGTCTATATGTGTCAGGACAGTATAGAGGATCCCAGCACTGTCACATATAGCACATTACAGTGTATTACAGGGAGGAGAGATGTATGGGAACACAGGTCTATATGTGACAGGACAGTATAGAGTATCCCAGCACTGTCACATATAGCACAATACGGTGTATTACATGGAGGAGAGCTGTATGGGAACACAGGTGTATATGTGACAGGACAGTATAGAGGAGCCCAGCACTGTCACATATAGCACAATACAGTGTATTACAGGGAGGAGAGCTGTATGGGAACACGGGTCTATATGTGACAGGACAGTATAGAGGAGCCCAGCACTGTCACATATAGCACAATACAGTGTATTACAGGGAGTAGAGCTGTATGGGAACACAGGTCTATATGTAACAGGACAGTATAGAGGATCCCAGCACTGTCACATATAGCACATTACAGTGTATTACAGGGAGGAGAGCTGTACGGTAACACAGGTCTATATGTGACAGGACAGTATAGAGGATCCCAGCACTGTCACATATAGCACATTACAGTGTATTACAGGGAGGAGAGCTGTACGGTAACACAGGTCTATATGTGACAGGACAGTATAGAGGACCCCAGCACTGTCACATATAGCACATTACAGTGTATTACAGGGAGGAGAGCTGTATGGGAACACAGGTCTATATGTGACAGGACAGTATAGATGATCCCAGCACTGTCACATATAGCACATTACAGTGTATTACAGGGAGGAGAGCTGTATGGGAACACAGGTCTATATGTGACAGAACAGTATAGAGAATCCCAGCACTGTCACATATAGCACATTACAGTGTATTACAGGGAGGAGAGCTGTATGGGAACATGGGTCTATATGTGACAGGACAGTATAGAGGATCCCAGCACTGTCACATATAGCACATTACACTGTATTACAGGGAGGAGAGCTGTATGGGAACGCAGGTCTATATGTGACAGGGCAGTATAGAGGATCCCAGCACTGTCACATATAGCACATTACAGTGTATTACAGGGAGGAGAGCTGTATGGGAACACAGGTCTATATGTGACAGGACAGTATAGAGGATCCCAGCACTGTCACATATAGCACATTACAGTGTATTACAGGGAGGAGAGATGTATGGGATCACGGATCTATATGTGACAGGACAGTATAGAGGATCCCAGCACTGTCACATATAGCACATTACAGTGTATTACAGGGGGAGAGCTGTATGGGAACACATGTCTATATGTGACAGGACAGTATAGAGGATCCCAGCACTGTCACATATAGCACATTACAGTGTATTACAGGGAGGAGAGCTGTATGGTAACACAGGTCTATATGTGACAGGCCAGTATAGAGAATCCCAGCACTGTCACATATAGCACATTACACTGTATTACAGGGAGGAGAGCTGTATGGGAACACAGGTCTATATGTGACAGGACAGTATAGAGGATCCAGCACTGTCACATATAGCACATTACAGTGTATTACAGGGAGGAGAGATGTATGGGATCACGGATCTATATGTGACAGGACAGTATAGAGGATCCCAGCACTGTCACATATAGCACATTACAGTGTATTACAGGGGGAGAGCTGTATGGGAACACATGTCTATATGTGACAGGACAGTATAGAGGATCCCAGCACTGTCACATATAGCACATTACGGTGTATTACAGGGAGGAGAGCTGTATGGTAACACAGGTCTATATGTGACAGGCCAGTATAGAGAATCCCAGCACTGTCACATATAGCACATTACACTGTATTACAGGGAGGAGAGCTGTATGGGAACGCAGGTCTATATGTGACAGGGCAGTATAGAGGATCCCAGCACTGTCACATATAGCACATTACAGTGTATTACAGGGAGGAGAGCTGTATGGGAACACAGGTCTATATGTGACAGGAGAGTATAGAGGAGCCCAGCACTGTCACATATAGCACATTACACTGTATTACAGGGAGGAGAGCTGTATGGGAACACAGGTCTATATGTGACAGGACAGTATAGAGGATCCCAGCACTGTCACATATAGCACATTACAGTGTATTACAGGGAGGAGAGATGTATGGGATCATGGATCTATATGTGACAGGACAGTATAGAGGATCCCAGCACTGTCACATATAGCACATTACAGTGTATTACAGGGAGGAGAGATGTATGGGATCATGGATCTATATGTGACAGGACAGTATAGAGGATCCCAGCACTGTCACATATAGCACATTACAGTGTATTACAGGGAGGAGAGATGTATGGGAACATGGATCTATATGTGACAGGACAGTATAGAGGATCCCAGCACTGTCACATATAGCACATTACAGTGTATTACAGGGAGGAGAGCTGTATGGGAACACAGGTCTATATGTGACAGGACAGTATAGAGGATCCCAGCACTGTCACATATAGCACATTGCAGTGTATTACAGGGAGGAGAGATGTATGGGATCATGGATCTATATGTAACAGGACAGTATAGAGGATCCCAGCACTGTCACATATAGCACATTACAGTGTATTACAGGGAGGAGAGATGTATGGGATCACGGATCTATATGTGACAGGACAGTATAGAGGATCCCAGCACTGTCACATATAGCACATTACAGTGTATTACAGGGAGGAGAGATGTATGGGATCACGGATCTATATGTGACAGGACAGTATAGAGGATCCCAGCACTGTCACATATAGCACATTACAGTGTATTACAGGGGGAGAGCTGTATGGGAACACATGTCTATATGTGACAGGACAGTATAGAGGATCCCAGCACTGTCACATATAGCACATTACAGTGTATTACAGGGAGGAGAGCTGTATGGTAACACAGGTCTATATGTGACAGGCCAGTATAGAGAATCCCAGCACTGTCACATATAGCACATTACACTGTATTACAGGGAGGAGAGCTGTATGGGAACACAGGTCTATATGTGACAGGACAGTATAGAGGATCCAGCACTGTCACATATAGCACATTACAGTGTATTACAGGGAGGAGAGATGTATGGGATCACGGATCTATATGTGACAGGACAGTATAGAGGATCCCAGCACTGTCACATATAGCACATTACAGTGTATTACAGGGGGAGAGCTGTATGGGAACACATGTCTATATGTGACAGGACAGTATAGAGGATCCCAGCACTGTCACATATAGCACATTACAGTGTATTACAGGGAGGAGAGCTGTATGGTAACACAGGTCTATATGTGACAGGCCAGTATAGAGAATCCCAGCACTGTCACATATAGCACATTACACTGTATTACAGGGAGGAGAGCTGTATGGGAACACAGGTCTATATGTGACAGGGCAGTATAGAGGATCCCAGCACTGTCACATATAGCACATTACAGTGTATTACAGGGA
The DNA here is from genome assembly GCF_028390025.1 of Pseudophryne corroboree. Classification (NCBI taxonomy): domain Eukaryota; kingdom Metazoa; phylum Chordata; class Amphibia; order Anura; family Myobatrachidae; genus Pseudophryne; species Pseudophryne corroboree. The sequence goes on from NC_086451.1 coordinate 483,907,522, forward strand.
GGAGAGCTGTATGGGAACACAGGTCTATATGTGACAGGAGAGTATAGAGGAGCCCAGCACTGTCACATATAGCACATTACAGTGTATTACAGGGAGGAGAGCTGTATGGGAACACAGGTCTATATGTGACAGGACAGTATAGAGGAGCCCAGCACTGTCACATATAGCGCATTACAGTGTATTACAGGGGGAAAGCTGTATGGGAACTAGAGATGTGCACTTGAAATTTTTCGGGTTTTGTGTTTTGGTTTTGGGTTCGGTTCCGCGGCCGTGTTTTGGGTTCGACCGCGTTTTGGCAAAACCTCACCGAATTTTTTTTGTCGGATTCGGGTGTGTTTTGGATTCGGGTGTTTTTTTCAAAAAACACTAAAAAACTGCTTAAATCATAGAATTTGGGGGTCATTTTGATCCCAAAGTATTATTAACCTCAAAAACCATAATTTCCACTCATTTTCATTCTATTCTGAACACCTCACACCTCACAATATTATTTTTAGTCCTAAAATTTGCACCGAGGTCGCTGGATGACTAAGCTAAGCGACCCTAGTGGCCGACACAAACACCTGGCCCATCTAGGAGTGGCACTGCAGTGTCACGCAGGATGGCCCTTCCAAAAAACACTCCCCAAACAGCACATGACGCAAAGAAGAAAAAAAGAGGCGCAATGAGGTAGCTGTGTGAGTAAGATAAGCGACCCTAGTGGCCGACACAAACACCTGGCCCATCTAGGAGTGGCACTGCAGTGTCACGCAGGATGGCCCTTCCAAAAAACACTCCCCAAACAGCACATGACGCAAAGAAGAAAAAAAGAGGGGCAATGAGGTAGCTGTGTGAGTAAGATAAGCGACCCTAGTGGCCGACTCAAACACCTGGCCCATCTAGGAGTGGCACTGCAGTGTCACGCAGGATGGCCCTTCCAAAAAACACTCCCCAAACAGCACATGACGCAAAGAAGAAAAAAAAAGGCGCAATGAGGTAGCTGTGTGAGTAAGATAAGCGACCCTAGTGGCCGACACAAACACCTGGCCCATCTAGGAGTGGCACTGCAGTGTCACGCAGGATGGCCCTTCCAAAAAACACTCCCCAAACAGCACATGACGCAAAGAAGAAAAAAAGAGGCGCAATGAGGTAGCTGTGTGAGTAAGATAAGCGACCCTAGTGGCCGACACAAACACCTGGCCCATCTAGGAGTGGCACTGCAGTGTCACGCAGGCTGGCCCTTCCAAAAAACACTCCCCAAACAGCACATGACGCAAAGAAGAAAAAAAGAGGCGCAATGAGGTAGCTGTGTGAGTAAGCTAAGCGACCCTAGTGGCCGACACAAACACCTGGCCCATCTAGGAGTGGCACTGCAGTGTCACGCAGGATGGCCCTTCCAAAAAACACTCCCCAAACAGCACATGACGCAAAGAAGAAAAAAAGAGGCGCAATGAGGTAGCTGTGTGAGTAAGATAAGCGACCCTAGTGGCCGACACAAACACCTGGCCCATCTAGGAGTGGCACTGCAGTGTCACGCAGGATGGCCCTTCCAAAAAACACTCCCCAAACAGCACATGACGCAAAGAAGAAAAAAAGAGGCGCAATGAGGTAGCTGTGTGAGTAAGCTAAGCGACCCTAGTGGCCGACACAAACACCTGGCCCATCTAGGAGTGGCACTGCAGTGTCACGCAGGATGGCCCTTCCAAAAAACACTCCCCAAACAGCACATGACGCAAATAAAAATGAAAGAAAAAAGAGGTGCAAGATGGAATTGTCCTTGGGCCCTCCCACCCACCCTTATGTTGTATAAACAGGACATGCACACTTTAACCAACCCATCATTTCAGTGACAGGGTCTGCCACACGACTGTGACTGAAATGACGGGTTGGTTTGGACCCCCACCGAAAAAGAAGCAATTAATCTCTCCTTGCACAAACTGGCTCTACAGAGGCAAGATGTCCACCTCATCATTATCCTCCGATATATCACCGTGTACATCCCGCTCCTCACAGATTATCAATTCGTCCCCACTGGAATCCACCATCTCAGCTCCCTGTGTACTTTGTGGAGGCAATTGCTGCTGGTCAATGTCTCCACGGAGGAATTGATTATAATTCATTTTAATGAACATCATCTTCTCCACATTTTCTGGAAGTAACCTCGTACGCCGATTGCTGACAAGGTGAGCGGCGGCACTAAACACTCTTTCGGAGTACACACTTGTGGGAGGGCAACTTAGGTAGAATAAAGCCAGCTTGTGCAAGGGCCTCCAAATTGCCTCTTTTTCCTGCCAGTATAAGTACGGACTGTCTGACGTGCCTACTTGGATGCGGTCACTCATATAATCCTCCACCATTCTTTCAATGGGGAGAGAATCATATGCAGTGACAGTAGACGACATGTCCGTAATCGTTGTCAGGTCCTTCAGTCCGGACCAGATGTCAGCATCAGCAGTCGCTCCAGACTGCCCTGCATCACCGCCAGCGGGTGGGCTCGGAATTCTGAGCCTTTTCCTCGCACCCCCAGTTGCGGGAGAATGTGAAGGAGGTGATGTTGACAGGTCGCGTTCCGCTTGACTTGACAATTTTGTCACCAGCAGGTCTTTGAACCCCAGCAGACTTGTGTCTGCCGGAAAGAGAGATCCAAGGTAGGTTTTAAATCTAGGATCGAGCACGGTGGCCAAAATGTAGTGCTCTGATTTCAACAGATTGACCACCCGTGAATCCTTGTTAAGCGAATTAAGGGCTTCATCCACAAGTCCCACATGCCTAGCGGAATCGCTCCCTTTTAGCTCCTCCTTCAATGCCTCCAGCTTCTTCTGCAAAAGCCTGATGAGGGGAATGACCTGACTCAGGCTGGCAGTGTCTGAACTGACTTCACGTGTGGCAAGTTCAAAAGGTTGCAGAACCTTGCACAACGTTGAAATTATTCTCCACTGCGCTTGAGACAGGTACATTCCACCTCCTATATCGTGCTCAATTGTATAGGCTTGAATGGCCTTTTGCTGCTCCTCCAACCTCTGAAGCATATAGAGGTTTGAATTCCTCCTCGTTACCACTTCTTGCTTCAGATGATGGCAGGGCAGGTTCAGGCGTTTTTGGTGGTGCTCCAGTCTTCTGTACGTGGTGCCTGTACGCCGAAAGTGTCCCGCAATTCTTCTGGCCACCGACAGCATCTCTTGCACGCCCCTGTCGTTTTTTTAAAAATTCTGCACCACCAAATTCAAGGTATGTGCAAAACATGGGACGTGCTGGAATTTGCCCATATTTAATGCACACACAATATTGCTGGCGTTGTCCGATGCCACAAATCCACAGGAGAGTCCAATTGGGGTAAGCCATTCCGCGATGATCTTCCTCAGTTGCCGTAAGAGGTTTTCAGCTGTGTGCGTATTCTGGAAACCGGTGATACAAAGCGTAGCCTGCCTAGGAAAGAGTTGGCGTTTGCGAGATGCTGCTACTGGTGCCGCCGCTGCTGTTCTTGCGGCGGGAGTCCATACATCTACCCAGTGGGCTGTCACAGTCATATAGTCCTGACCCTGCCCTGCTCCACTTGTCCACATGTCCGTGGTTAAGTGGACATTGGGTACAACTGCATTTTTTAGGACACTGGTGAGTCTTTTTCTGACGTCCGTGTACATTCTCGGTATCGCCTGCCTAGAGAAGTGGAACCTAGATGGTATTTGGTAATGGGGGCACACTACCTCAAGAAATTGTCTAGTTCCCAGTGAACTAACGGCGGATACCGGACGCACGTCTAACACCAACATAGTTGTCAAGGCCTCAGTTATCCGCTTTGCAACAGGATGACTGCTGTGATATTTAATCTTCCTCGCAAAGGACTGTTGGACAGTCAATTGCTTGGTGGAAGTAGTAAAAGTGGGCTTACGACTTCCCCTCTGGGATGACCATCGACTCCCAGCAGCAACAACAGCAGCGCCAGCAGCAGTAGGCGTTACACGCACGGATGCATCGGAGGAATCCCAGGCAGGAGAGGACTCGTCAGAATTGCCAGTGACATGGCCTGCAGGACTATTGGCATTCCTGGGGATGGAGGAAATTGACACTGAGGGAGTTGGTGGGGTGGTTTGCGTGAGCTTGGTTACAAGAGGAAGGGATTTACTGGTCAGTGGACTGCTTCCGCTGTCGCCCAAAGTTTTTGAACTTGTCACTGACTTATTATGAATGCGCTGCAGGTGACGTATAAGGGAGGATGTTCCGAGGTGGTTAACGTCCTTACCCCTACTTATTACAGCTTGACAAAGGCAACACACGGCTTGACAAATGTTGTCCGCATTTCTGGTGAAATACTTCCACACCGAAGAGCTGATTTTTTTGGTATTTTCACCAGGCATGTCAACGGCCCTATTCCTCCCACGGACAACAGGTGTCTCCCCGGGTGCCTGACTTAAACAAACCACCTCACCATCAGAATCCTCCTTGTCAATTTCCTCCCCAGCGCCAGCAACACCCATATCCTCCTCATCCTGGTGTACTTCAACACTGACATCTTCAATCTGACTATCAGGAACTGGACTGCGGGTGCTCCTTCCAGCACTTGCAGGGGGCGTGCAAATGCTGGAAGGCGCATGCTCTTCACGTCTAGTGTTGGGAAGGTCAGGCATCGCAACCGACACAATTGGACTCTCCTTGTGGATTTGGGATTTCGAAGAACGCACAGTTCTTTGCGGTGCTTTTGCCAGCTTGAGTCTTTTCATTTTTCTAGCGAGAGGCTGAGTGCTTCCATCCTCATGTGAAGCTGAACCACTAGCCATGAACATAGGCCAGGGCCTCAGCCGTTCCTTGCCACTCCATGTGGTAAATGGCATATTGGCAAGTTTACGCTTCTCCTCCGACAATTTTATTTTAGATTTTGGAGTCCTTTTTTTACTGATATTTGGTGTTTTGGATTTGACATGCTCTGTACTATGACATTGGGCATCGGCCTTGGCAGACGACGTTGCTGGCATTTTATCGTCTCGGCCATGACTAGTGGCAGCAGCTTCAGCACGAGGTGGAAGTGGATCTTGATCTTTCCTTAATTTTGGAACCTCAACATTTTTGTTCTCCATATTTTAATAGGCACAACTAAAAGGCACCTCAGGTAAACAATGGAGATGGATGGATACTAGTATACTTATGGATGGACCAGCGACTGCCGACACAGAGGTAGCTACAGCCGTGGACTACCGTACTGTGTCTGCTGCTAATATAGACTGGATGATAATGAGATGAAATTAATATATATATATATATATATATATATATAATATCACTAGTACTGCAGCCGGACAGGTATATATATTTATTATGTAATGACTGATGACGGACCTGCTGGACACTGTCAGCTCAGCAGCACCGCAGACTGCTTCAGTAAGCTACTATAGTAGTATGTATCAAGAAGAAAGAGAAAAAAAAACCACGGGTAGGTGGTATACAATTATGGATGGACCAGCGACTGCCGACACAGAGGTAGCTACAGCCGTGGACTACCGTACTGTGTCTGCTGCTAATATAGACTGGATGATAATGAGATGAAATCAATATATATATATATATATATATATATATATAATATCACTAGTACTGCAGCCGGACAGGTATATATATTTATTATGTAATGACTGATGACGGACCTGCTGGACACTGTCAGCTCAGCAGCACCGCAGACTGCTACAGTAAGCTACTATAGTAGTATGTATCAAGAAGAAAGAGAGAAAAAAAAACCACGGGTAGGTGGTATACAATTATGGATGGACCAGCGACTGCCGACACAGAGGTAGCTACAGCCGTGGACTACCATACTGTGTCTGCTGCTAATATAGACTGGATGATAATGAGATGAAATCAATATTTATATATATATATAATATCACTAGTACTGCAGCCGGACAGGTATATATATTTATTATGTAATGACTGATGACGGACCTGCTGGACACTGTCAGCTCAGCAGCACCGCAGACTGCTTCAGTAAGCTACTATAGTAGTATGTATCAAGAAGAAAGAGAAAAAAAAAACCACGGGTAGGTGGTATACAATTATGGATGGACCAGCGACTGCCGACACAGAGGTAGCTACAGCCGTGGACTACCGTACTGTGTCTGCTGCTAATATAGACTGGATGATAATGAGATGAAATTAATATATATATATATATATATATAATAGCACTAGTACTGCAGCCGGACAGGTATATATATTTATTATGTAATGACTGATGACGGACCTGCTGGACACTGTCAGCTCAGCAGCACCGCAGACTGCTACAGTAAGCTACTATAGTAGTATGTATCAAGAAGAAAGAAAAAAAAAAAAAACACGGGTAGGTGCGCTATACATATACAATTATATATATATTATATACAATTATATATATATATATATATATATATATATATATATATTAAACTGGTGGTGATTAATTAAACTGGTGGTCAGGTCACTGGTCACACTATCAGCAACTTGCAAGTAGTACTCCTAAGCAGACAATCACAATATATACTGGTGGTCAGTGTGGTCACAATGGCAGTGTGGCACTCTGGCAGCAGAGTGCCAGCAAAAGTGTGCACTGTACGTTAAAATATGTACTCCTGCTCTCAGACTCTAACTGCTCCCCACTGTCAGTGTCTCCCCCACAAGTCAGATATACAGTCACACTATCTATCACTTCAGCAAGTAGTAGTACTCCTCCTAATGCTCCCCAAAATTACTAAAGTAAATACTGTGTCTCTCTCTACTCTAGTCTCACTCTCTATAAACGGAGAGGACGCCAGCCACGTCCTCTCCCTATCAATCTCAATGCACGTGTGAAAATGGCGGCGACGCGCGGCTCCTTATATAGAATCCGAGTCTCGCGATAGAATCCGAGCCTCGCGAGAATCCGACAGCGGGATGATGACGTTCGGGCGCGCTCGGGTTAACCGAGCAAGGCGGGAAGATCCGAGTCGCTCGGCCCCGTGTAAAAAAAAAATGAAGTTCGGGCGGGTTCGGATTCCGAGGAACCGAACCCGCTCATCTCTAATGGGAACACAGGTATATATGTGACAGGACAGTATAGAATATCCCAGCACTGTCACATATAGCACATTACAGTGTATTACAGGGAGGAGAGCTGTATGGGAACACAGGTCTATATGTGACAGGACAGTATAGAGGATTCCAGCACTGTCACATATAGCACATTACAGTGTATTACAGGGAGGAGAGCTGTATGGGGACACGGGTCTATATGTGACAGGCCAGTATAGAGGATCCCAGCACTGTCACATATAGCACATTACAGTGTATTACAGGGAGGAGAGGTGTATGGGAACACAGGTCTATATGTGACAGGACAGTATAGAGGATCCCAGCACTGTAACATATAGCACATTACAGTGTATTACAGGGAGGAGAGCTGTATGGGAACACTGGTCTATGTGTGACATGACAGTATAGAGGATCCCAGCACTGTCACATATAGCACACTACAGTGTATTACAGGGAGGAGAGCTGTATAGGAACACAGGTATATATGTGACAGAACAGTATAGAGGAGCCCAGCACTGTCACATATAGCACATTACAGTGTATTACAGGGAGGAGAGCTGTATGGGAACACAGGTCTATATGTGACAGGACAGTATAGAGGATCCCAGCACTGTCACATATAGCACATTACAGTGTATTACAGGGAGGAGAGCTGTATAGGAACACAGGTCTATATGTGACAGGACAGTATAGAGGATTCCAGCACTGTCACATATAGCACATTACAGTGTATTACAGGGAGGAGAGCGGTATGGGAACACGGGTCTATATGTGACAGGACAGTATAGAGGATTCCAGCACTGTCACATATAGCACAATACAGTGTATTACATGGAGGAGAGCTGTATGGGAACACGGGTCTATATGTAACAAGACAGTATAGAGGATCCCAGCACTGTCACATATAGCACATTACAGTGTATTACAGGGAGGAGAGCTGTATAGGAACACAGGTCTATATGTGACAGGAAAGTATAGAGGATTCCAGCACTGTCACATATAGCACATTACAGTGTATTACAGGGAGGAGAGCGGTATGGGAACACGGGTCTATATGTGACAGGACAGTATAGAGGATTCCAGCACTGTCACATATAGCACAATACAGTGTATTACACGGAGGAGAGATGTATGGGAACATGGATCTATATGTGACAGGACAGTATAGAGGATTCCAGCACTGTCACATATAGCACAATACAGTGTATTACATGGAGGAGAGCTGTATGGGAACACAGGTGTATATGTGACAGGACAGTATAGAGGAGCCCAGCACTGTCACATATAGCACAATACAGTGTATTACAGGGAGGAGAGCTGTATGGGAACACAGGTCTATATGTAACAGGACAGTATAGAGGATCCCAGCACTGTCACATATAGCACATTACAGTGTATTACAGGGTGGAGAGCTGTATGGGAACACAGGTCTATATGTGACAGGACAGTATAGAGGATTCCAGCACTGTCACATATAGCACATTACAGTGTATTACAGGGAGGAGAGCTGTACGGTAACACAGGTCTATATGTGACAGGACAGTATAGAGGATCCCAGCACTGTCACATATAGCACATTACAGTGTATTACAGGGAGGAGAGCTGTATGGGAACACAGGTCTATATGTGACAGGACAGTATAGAGGATCCAGCACTGTCACATATAGCACATTACAGTGTATTACAGGGAGGAGAGCTGTATGGGAACACAGGTCTATATGTGACAGAACAGTATAGAGAATCTCAGCACTGTCACATATAGCACATTACAGTGTATTACAGGGAGGAGAGCTGTATGGGAACACATGTCTATATGTGACAGGACAGTATAGAAGAGCTCAGCACTGTCACATATAGCACATTACAGTGTATTACAGGGAGGAGAGCTGTATGGGAACACAGGTCTATATGTGACAGGACAGTATAGAGGATCCCAGCACTGTCACATATAGCACATTACAGTGTATTACAGGGAGGAGAGCTGTATGGGAACACGGGTCTATATGTAACAGGACAGTATAGAGGATCCCAGCACTGTCACATATAGCACATTACAGTGTATTACAGGGAGGAGAGCTGTATAGGAACACAGGTCTATATGTGACAGGACAGTATAGAAGAGCCCAGCACTGTCATATATAGCACATTACACTGTATTACAGGCAGGAGAGATATATGGGAACACAGGTCTCTATGTGACAGGACAGTATAGAGGATCCCAGCACTGTCACATATAGCACATTACAGTGTATTACAGGGAGGAGAGCTGTATGGAAACACAGGTCTATATGTGACAGGACAGTATAGAGGATACCAGCACTGTCACATATAGCACATTACAGTGTATTACAGGGAGGAGAGATATATGGGAACACAGGTCTCTATGTGACAGGACAGTATAGAGGATCCCAGCACTGTCACATATAGCACATTACAGTGTATTACAGGGAGGAGAGCTGTATGGTAACACAGGTCTATATGTGACAGGACAGTATAGAGGATCCAGCACTGTCACATATAGCACATTACAGTGTATTACAGGGAGGAGAGCTGTATGGGAACACATGACTATATGTGACAGGAGAGTATAGAGGATCCCAGCACTGTCACATATAGCACATTACAGTGTATTACAGGGAGGAGAGCTGTATGGGAACCCAGGTCTATATGTAACAGGACAGTATAGAGGATCCCAGCACTGTCACATAGAGCTGTATAGGAACACAGGTCTATATGTGACAGGACAGTATAGAAGAGCCCAGCACTGTCATATATAGCACATTACACTGTATTACAGGCAGGAGAGATATATGGGAACAGAGGTCTCTATGTGACAGGACAGTATAGAGGATCCCAGCACTGTCACATATAGCACATTACAGTGTATTACAGGGAGGAGAGCTGTATGGAAACACAGGTCTATATGTGACAGGACAGTATAGAGGATCCCAGCACTGTCACATATAGCACATTACAGTGTATTACAGGGAGCGGAGAACTGTATGGGAAAAAATGTCTATATGTGACAGGAGAGTATAGAAGATCCCAGCACTGTCACATATAGCACAATACAGTGTATTACAGGGAGGAGAGCTGTATGGGAACACGAGTCTATATGTGACAGGACAGTATAGAGGAGCCCAGCACTGTCACATATAGCACATTACAGTGTATTACAGGGAGGAGAGCTGTATGGGAACACAGGTCTATATGTGACAGGACAGTATAGAGGATCCCAGCACTGTCACATATAGCACATTACAGTGTATTACAGGGAGGAGAGCTGTACGGTAACACAGGTCTATATGTGACAGGACAGTATAGAGGATCCCAGCACTGTCACATATAGCACAATACAGTGTATTACAGGGAGAGCTGTATGGGAACACAGGTCTATATGTAACAGGACAGTATAGAGGATCCCAGCACTGTCACATATAGCACATTACAGTGTATTACAGGGAGGAGAGCTGTATGGGAACACAGGTCTATATGTGACAGGACAGTATAGAGGATTCCAGCACTGTCACATATAGCACATTACAGTGTATTACAGGGAGGAGAGCTGTATAGGAACACAGGTCTATATGTGACAGGACAGTATAGAGGATTCCAGCACTGTCACATATAGCACATTACAGTGTATTACAGGGAGGGGAGCTGTATAGGAACACAGGTCTATATGTGACAGGACAGTATAGAGGATTCCAGCACTGTCACATATAGCACATTACAGTGTATTACAGGGAGCGGAGAACTGTATGGGAACACGGGTCTATATGTGACAGGACAGTATAGAGGATTCCAGCACTGTCACATATAGCACATTACAGTGTATTACAGGGAGGAAAGCTGTATGGGAACACAGGTCTATATGTGTCAGGACAGTATAGAGGATCCCAGCACTGTCACATATAGCACATTACAGTGTATTACAGGGAGGAGAGATGTATGGGAACACAGGTCTATATGTGACAGGACAGTATAGAGTATCCCAGCACTGTCACATATAGCACAATACGGTGTATTACATGGAGGAGAGCTGTATGGGAACACAGGTGTATATGTGACAGGACAGTATAGAGGAGCCCAGCACTGTCACATATAGCACAATACAGTGTATTACAGGGAGGAGAGCTGTATGGGAACACGGGTCTATATGTGACAGGACAGTATAGAGGAGCCCAGCACTGTCACATATAGCACAATACAGTGTATTACAGGGAGTAGAGCTGTATGGGAACACAGGTCTATATGTAACAGGACAGTATAGAGGATCCCAGCACTGTCACATATAGCACATTACAGTGTATTACAGGGAGGAGAGCTGTACGGTAACACAGGTCTATATGTGACAGGACAGTATAGAGGATCCCAGCACTGTCACATATAGCACATTACAGTGTATTACAGGGAGGAGAGCTGTACGGTAACACAGGTCTATATGTGACAGGACAGTATAGAGGACCCCAGCACTGTCACATATAGCACATTACAGTGTATTACAGGGAGGAGAGCTGTATGGGAACACAGGTCTATATGTGACAGGACAGTATAGATGATCCCAGCACTGTCACATATAGCACATTACAGTGTATTACAGGGAGGAGAGCTGTATGGGAACACAGGTCTATATGTGACAGAACAGTATAGAGAATCCCAGCACTGTCACATATAGCACATTACAGTGTATTACAGGGAGGAGAGCTGTATGGGAACATGGGTCTATATGTGACAGGACAGTATAGAGGATCCCAGCACTGTCACATATAGCACATTACAGTGTATTACAGGGAGGAGAGATATATGGGAACACAGGTCTCTATGTGACAGGACAGTATAGAGGATCCCAGCACTGTCACATATAGCACATTACAGTGTATTACAGGGAGCGGAGAACTGTATGGGAACACATGTTTATATGTGACAGGAGAGTATAGAGGATCCCAGCACTGTCACATATAGCACATTACAGTGTATTACAGGGAGGAGAGCTGTATGGGAACACGGGTCTATATGTAACAGGACAGTATAGAGGATCCCAGCACTGTCACATATAGCACATTACAGTGTATTATAGGGAGGAGAGCTGTATAGGAACACAGGTCTATATGTGACAGGACAGTATAGAAGAGCCCAGCACTGTCACATATAGCACATTACAGTGTATTACAGGGAGGAGAGATGTATAGGAACACAGGTGTATATGTGTCAGGACAGTATAGAAGAGCCCAGCACTGTCATATATAGCACATTACACTGTATTACAGGCAGGAGAGATATATGGGAACACAGGTCTCTATGTGACAGGACAGTATAGAGGATCCCAGCACTGTCACATATAGCACATTACAGTGTATTACAGGGAGGAGAGCTGTATGGAAACACAGGTCTATATGTGACAGGACAGTATAGAGGATCCCAGCACTGTCACATATAGCACATTACAGTGTATTACAGGGAGGAGAGCTGTATGGAAACACAGGTCTATATGTGACAGGACAGTATAGAGGATCCCAGCACTGTCACATATAGCACATTACAGTGTATTACAGGGAGCGGAGAACTGTATGGGAACACAGGCCTATATGTGACAGGAGAGTATAGAGGATCCCAGCACTGTCACATATAGCACATTACAGTGTATTACAGGGAGGAGAGCTGTATGGGAACACAGGTATATATGTAACAGGACAGTATAGAGGATCCCAGCACTGTCACATATAGCACATTACAGTGTATTAAAGGGAGGAGAGCTGTATGGGAACACAGGTCTATATGTGACAGGACAGTATAGAGGACCCCAGCACTGTCACATAGAGCACATTACAGTGTATTACAGGGAGGAGAGCTGTATGGGAACACATGTCTTTATGTGACAGGACAGTATAGAGGATCCCAACACTGTCACATATAGCGCATTACAGTGTATTACAGGGAGGAGAGCTGTATGGGAACACAGGTCTATATGTGACAGGACAGTATAGAGGATCCCAGCACTGTCACATATAGCACATTACAGTGTATTACAGGGAGGAGAGCTGTATGGGAACACAGGTCTATATGTGACAGGACAGTATAGAGGAGCCCTGCACTGTCACAAATAGCACATTACAGTGCATTACTGGGAGGAGAGCTGTTTGGGAACACAGGTCTATATGTAACAGGACAGTATAGAGTATCCCAGCATGGTCACATATAGCACATTACAGTGTATTACAGGGAGGAGAGCTGTATGGGAACACAGGTCTATATGTGACAGGACAGTATAGAGGAGCCCAGCACTGTCACAAATAGCACATTACAGTGCATTACTGGGAGGAGAGCTGTTTGGGAATACAGGTCTATATGTAACTGGACAGTATAGAGTATCCCAGCACTGTCACATATAGCACATTACACTGTATTACAGGGAGGAGAGATGTATGGGAACACAGGTCTGTATGTGACAGGACAGTATAGAGGATCCCAGCACTGTCACATATAGCACATTACAGTGTATTACAGGGAGGAGAGCTGTATGGGAACACGGGTTTATATGTGACAGGACAGTATAGAGGATCCCAGCACTGTCACATATAGCACATTACAGTGTATTACAGGGAGGAGAGCTGTATGGGAACACAGGTATATATGTGACAGGACAGTATAGAGGATCCCAGCACTGTCACATATAGCACATTACAGTGTATTACAGGGAGCGGAGCTGTACGGTAACACAGGTGTATATGTGTCAGGACAGTATAGAGGATCCCAGCACTGTCACATATAGCACATTACAGTGTATTACAGGGAGGAGAGCTGTATGGTAACACAGGTCTATATGTGACAGGACAGTATAGAGGATCCAGCACTGTCACATATAGCACATTACAGTGTATTACAGGGAGGAGAGCTGTATGGGAACACATGACTATATGTGACAGGAGAGTATAGAGGATCCCAGCACTGTCACATATAGCACATTACAGTGTATTACAGGGAGGAGAGCTGTATGGGAACACGGGTCTATATGTAACAGGACAGTATAGAGGATCCCAGCACTGTCACATATAGCACATTACAGTGTATTACAGGGAGGAGAGCTGTATAGGAACACAGGTCTATATGTGACAGGACAGTATAGAAGAGCCCAGCACTGTCATATATAGCACATTACACTGTATTACAGGCAGGAGAGATATATGGGAACACAGGTCTCTATGTGACAGGACAGTATAGAGGATCCCAGCACTGTCACATATAGCACATTACAGTGTATTACAGGGAGGAGAGCTGTATGGAAACACAGGTCTATATGTGACAGGACAGTATAGAGGATCCCAGCACTGTCACATATAGCACATTACAGTGTATTACAGGGAGCGGAGAACTGTATGGGAACACATGTCTATATGTGACAGGAGAGTATAGAAGATCCCAGCACTGTCACATATAGCACAATACAGTGTATTACAGGGAGGAGAGCTGTATGGGAACACAGGTCTATATGTGACAGGACAGTATAGAGGATTCCAGCACTGTCACATATAGCACATTACAGTGTATTACAGGGAGGAGAGCTGTATAGGAACACAGGTCTATATGTGACAGGACAGTATAGAGGATTCCAGCACTGTCACATATAGCACATTACAGTGTATTACAGGGAGGAGAGCTGTATAGGAACACAGGTCTATATGTGACAGGACAGTATAGAGGATTCCAGCACTGTCACATATAGCACATTACAGTGTATTACAGGGAGGAGAGCTGTATGGGAACACAGGTCTATATGTGACAGGACAGTATAGAGGATTCCAGCACTGTCACATATAGCACATTACAGTGTATTACAGGGAGGAGAGCTGTATGGGAACACAGGTCTATATGTGACAGGACAGTATAGAGGATCCCAGCACTGTCACATATAGCACAATACGGTGTATTACATGGAGGAGAGCTGTATGGGAACACAGGTGTATATGTGACAGGACAGTACAGAGGAGCCCAGCACTGTCACATATAGCACAATACAGTGTATTACAGGGAGGAGAGCTGTATGGGAACACGGGTCTATATGTGACAGGACAGTATAGAGGAGCCCAGCACTGTCACATATAGCACAATACAGTGTATTACAGGGAGGAGAGCTGTATGGGAACACAGGTCTATATGTGACAGGACAGTATAGAGGATCCCAGCACTGTCACATATAGCACATTACAGTGTATTACAGGGAGGAGAGCTGTACGGTAACACAGGTCTATATGTGACAGGACAGTATAGAGGATCCCAGCACTGTCACATATAGCACATTACAGTGTATTACAGGGAGGAGAGCTGTACGGTAACACAGGTCTATATGTGACAGGACAGTATAGAGGACCCCAGCACTGTCACATATAGCACATTACAGTGTATTACAGGGAGGAGAGCTGTATGGGAACACAGGTCTATATGTGACAGGACAGTATAGAGGATCCCAGCACTGTCACATATAGCACATTACAGTGTATTACAGGGAGGAGAGCTGTATGGGAACACAGGTCTATATGTGACAGAACAGTATAGAGAATCCCAGCACTGTCACATATAGCACATTACAGTGTATTACAGGGAGGAGAGCTGTATGGGAACATGGGTCTATATGTGACAGGACAGTATAGAGGATCCCAGCACTGTCACATATAGCACATTACAGTGTATTACAGGGAGGAGAGATATATGGGAACACAGGTCTCTATGTGACAGGACAGTATAGAGGATCCCAGCACTGTCACATATAGCACATTACAGTGTATTACAGGGAGCGGAGAACTGTATGGGAACACATGTTTATATGTGACAGGAGAGTATAGAGGATCCCAGCACTGTCACATATAGCACATTACAGTGTATTACAGGGAGGAGAGCTGTATGGGAACACGGGTCTATATGTAACAGGACAGTATAGAGGATCCCAGCACTGTCACATATAGCACATTACAGTGTATTACAGGGAGGAGAGCTGTATAGGAACACAGGTCTATATGTGACAGGACAGTATAGAAGAGCCCAGCACTGTCACATATAGCACATTACAGTGTATTACAGGGAGGAGAGATGTATAGGAACACAGGTGTATATGTGACAGGACAGTATAGAAGAGCCCAGCACTGTCATATATAGCACATTACACTGTATTACAGGCAGGAGAGATATATGGGAACACAGGTCTCTATGTGACAGGACAGTATAGAGGATCCCAGCACTGTCACATATAGCACATTACAGTGTATTACAGGGAGGAGAGCTGTATGGAAACACAGGTCTATATGTGACAGGACAGTATAGAGGATCCCAGCACTGTCACATATAGCACATTACAGTGTATTACAGGGAGCGGAGAACTGTATGGGAACACAGGCCTATATGTGACAGGAGAGTATAGAGGATCCCAGCACTGTCACATATAGCACATTACAGTGTATTACAGGGAGGAGAGCTGTATGGGAACACAGGTATATATGTAACAGGACAGTATAGAGGATCCCAGCACTGTCACATATAGCACATTACAGTGTATTAAAGGGAGGAGAGCTGTATGGGAACACAGGTCTATATGTGACAGGACAGTATAGAGGATCCCAGCACTGTCATATAGAGCACATTACAGTGTATTACAGGGAGGAGAGCTGTATGGGAACACATGTCTTTATGTGACAGGACAGTATAGAGGATCCCAACACTGTCACATATAGCGCATTACAGTGTATTACAGGGAGGAGAGCTGTATGGGAACACAGGTCTATATGTGACAGGACAGAATAGAGGATCCCAGCACTGTCACATATAGCACATTACAGTGTATTACAGGGAGGAGAGCTGTATGGGAACACAGGTCTATATGTGACAGGACAGTATAGAGGAGCCCAGCACTGTCACAAATAGCACATTACAGTGCATTACTGGGAGGAGAGCTGTTTGGGAACACAGGTCTATATGTAACAGGACAGTATAGAGTATCCCAGCACGGTCACATATAGCACATTACAGTGTATTACAGGGAGGAGAGCTGTATGGGAACACAGGTCTATATGTGACAGGACAGTATAGAGGAGCCCAGCACTGTCACATATAGCACATTACACTGTATTACAGGGAGGAGAGATGTATCGGAACACAGGTCTGTATGTGACAGGACAGTATAGAGGATCCCAGCACTGTCACATATAGCACATTACAGTGTATTACAGGGAGGAGAGCTGTATGGGAACACGGGTTTATATGTGACAGGACAGTATAGAGGATCCCAGCACTGTCACATATAGCACATTACAGTGTATTACAGGGAGGAGAGCTGTATGGGAACACAGGTATATATGTGACAGGACAGTATAGAGGATCCCAGCACTGTCACATATAGCACATTACAGTGTATTACAGGGAGCGGAGCTGTACGGTAACACAGGTGTATATGTGTCAGGACAGTATAGAGGATCCCAGCACTGTCACATATAGCACATTACAGTGTATTACAGGGAGGAGAGCTGTATGGGAACACAGGTCTATATGTGACAGGACAGTATAGAGGATCCCAGCACTGTCACATATAGCACATTACAGTGTATTACAGGGAGGAGAGCTGTACGGTAACACAGGTCTATATGTGACAGGACAGTATAGAGGACCCCAGCACTGTCACATATAGCACATTACAGTGTATTACAGGGAGGAGAGCTGTATGGGAACACAGGTCTATATGTGACAGGACAGTATAGAGGATCCCAGCACTGTCACATATAGCACATTACAGTGTATTACAGGGAGGAGAGCTGTATGGGAACACAGGTCTATATGTGACAGAACAGTATAGAGAATCCCAGCACTGTCACATATAGCACATTACAGTGTATTACAGGGAGGAGAGCTGTATGGGAACATGGGTCTATATGTGACAGGACAGTATAGAGGATCCCAGCACTGTCACATATAGCACATTACAGTGTATTACAGGGAGGAGAGATATATGGGAACACAGGTCTCTATGTGACAGGACAGTATAGAGGATCCCAGCACTATCACATATAGCACATTACAGTGTATTACAGGGAGCGGAGAACTGTATGGGAACACATGTTTATATGTGACAGGAGAGTATAGAGGATCCCAGCACTGTCACATATAGCACATTACAGTGTATTACAGGGAGGAGAGCTGTATGGGAACACGGGTCTATATGTAACAGGACAGTATAGAGGATCCCAGCACTGTCACATATAGCACATTACAGTGTATTACAGGGAGGAGAGCTGTATAGGAACACAGGTCTATATGTGACAGGACAGTATAGAAGAGCCCAGCACTGTCACATATAGCACATTACAGTGTATTACAGGGAGGAGAGATGTATAGGAACACAGGTGTATATGTGTCAGGACAGTATAGAAGAGCCCAGCACTGTCATATATAGCACATTACACTGTATTACAGGCAGGAGAGATATATGGGAACACAGGTCTCTATGTGACAGGACAGTATAGAGGATCCCAGCACTGTCACATATAGCACATTACAGTGTATTACAGGGAGGAGAGCTGTATGGAAACACAGGTCTATATGTGACAGGACAGTATAGAGGATCCCAGCACTGTCACATATAGCACATTACAGTGTATTACAGGGAGCGGAGAACTGTATGGGAACACAGGCCTATATGTGACAGGAGAGTATAGAGGATCCCAGCACTGTCACATATAGCACATTACAGTGTATTACAGGGAGGAGAGCTGTATGGGAACACAGGTATATATGTAACAGGACAGTATAGAGGATCCCAGCACTGTCACATATAGCACATTACAGTGTATTAAAGGGAGGAGAGCTGTATGGGAACACAGGTCTATATGTGACAGGACAGTATAGAGGATCCCAGCACTGTCACATAGAGCACATTACAGTGTATTACAGGGAGGAGAGCTGTATGGGAACACATGTCTTTATGTGACAGGACAGTATAGAGGATCCCAACACTGTCACATATAGCGCATTACAGTGTATTACAGGGAGGAGAGCTGTATGGGAACACAGGTCTATATGTGACAGGACAGTATAGAGGATCCCAGCACTGTCACATATAGCACATTACAGTGTATTACAGGGAGGAGAGCTGTATGGGAACACAGGTCTATATGTGACAGGACTGTATAGAGGAGCCCAGCACTGTCACAAATAGCACATTACAGTGCATTACTGGGAGGAGAGCTGTTTGGGAACACAGGTCTATATGTAACAGGACAGTATAGAGTATCCCAGCACGGTCACATATAGCACATTACAGTGTATTACAGGGAGGAGAGCTGTATGGGAACACAGGTCTATATGTGACAGGACAGTATAGAGGAGCCCAGCACTGTCACATATAGCACATTACACTGTATTACAGGGAGGAGAGATGTATGTGAACACAGGTCTGTATGTGACAGGACAGTATAGAGGATCCCAGCACTGTCACATATAGCACATTACAGTGTATTACAGGGAGGAGAGCTGTATGGGAACACGGGTTTATATGTGACAGGACAGTATAGAGGATCCCAGCACTGTCACATATAGCACATTACAGTGTATTACAGGGAGGAGAGCTGTATGGGAACACAGGTATATATGTGACAGGACAGTATAGAGGATCCCAGCACTGTCACATATAGCACATTACAGTGTATTACAGGGAGCGGAGCTGTACGGTAACACAGGTGTATATGTGTCAGGACAGTATAGAGGATCCCAGCACTGTCACATATAGCACATTACAGTGTATTACAGGGAGGAGAGCTGTATGGGAACACAGGTCTATATGTGACAGGACAGTATAGAGGATCCCAGCACTGTCACATATAGCACATTACAGTGTATTACAGGGAGCGGAGCTGTACGGTAACACAGGTGTATATGTGTCAGGACAGTATAGAGGATCCCAGCACTGTCACATATAGCACATTACAGTGTATTACAGGGAGGAGAGCTGTATGGGAACACAGGTCTATATGTGACAGGACAGTATAGAGGATCCCAGCACTGTCACATATAGCACATTACAGTGCATTACAGGGAGGAGAGCTGTATGGGAACACGGGTCTATATTAGGGATGAGCGGGTTCGGTTCCTCGGAATCCGAACCCGCCCGAACTTCAGTTTTTTTTACACGGGGCCGAGCGACTCGGATCTTCCCGCCTTGCTCGGTTAACCCGAGCGCGCCCGAACGTCATCATCCCGCTGTCGGATTCTCGCGAGGCTCGGATTCTATCGCGAGACTCGGATTCTATATAAGGAGCCGCGCGTCGCCGCCATTTTCACACGTGCATTGAGATTCATAGGGAGAGGACGCGGCTGGCGTCCTCTCCGTTTATAGAGAAGAGAGTGAGACAGTAGAGAGAGACACAGTAGTAATTTTGGGGAGCATTAGGAGGAGTACTAGTAGTTACTTGCTGAAGTGATAGATAGTGTGACTGTATTATCTGACTTGTGGGGGAGACACTGACAGTGGGGAGCAGTTAGAGTCTGAGAGCAGGACTCAGGAGTACATATAACGTACAGTGCACACTTTTGCTGCCAGAGTGCCACACTGCCATTGTGACCACACTGACCACCAGTATAATATATATTGTGATTGTCTGCTTAGGAGTACTACTTGCAAGTTGCTGATAGTGTGACCAGTGACCTGACCACCAGTTTAATAATCACCACCAGTGAGTTTAATATATATATATATATATATATATAATTGTATATAATATATATATAATATTGTATACCACCTACCCGTGGTTTTTTTTTTTCTTTCTTCTTTATACATACTACTATAGTAGCTTA
Source organism: Pseudophryne corroboree (assembly GCF_028390025.1). Classification (NCBI taxonomy): domain Eukaryota; kingdom Metazoa; phylum Chordata; class Amphibia; order Anura; family Myobatrachidae; genus Pseudophryne; species Pseudophryne corroboree. The sequence goes on from NC_086451.1 coordinate 483,928,366, forward strand.
GTGTAGCAGTCTGCGGTGCTGCTGAGCTGACAGTGTCCAGCAGGTCCGTCATCAGTCATTACATAATAAATAAATATACCTGTCCGGCTGCAGTACTAGTGATATTATATATATATATATATATTTGGATTTCATCTCATTATCATCCAGTCTATATTAGCAGCAGACACAGTACGGTAGTCCACGGCTGTAGCTACCTCTGTGTCGGCAGTCGCTCGTCCATCCATAATTGTATACCACCTACCCGTGGTTTTTTTTTTCTTTCTTCTTTATACATACTACTATAGTAGCTTACTGTAGCAGTCTGCGGTGCTGCTGAGCTGACAGTGTCCAGCAGGTCCGTCATCAGTCATTACATAATAAATATATATACCTGTCCGGCTGCAGTACTAGTGTGATATAATATATATTGATTTCATCTCATTATCATCCAGTCTATATTAGCAGCAGACACAGTACGGTAGTCCACGGCTGTAGCTACCTCTGTGTCGGCAGTCGCTCGTCCATCCATAATTGTATACCACCTACCCGTGGTTTTTTTTTTTTATACATACTACTATAGTAGCTTACTGTAGCAGTCTGCGGTGCTGCTGAGCTGACAGTGTCCAGCAGGTCCGTCATCAGTCATTACATAATAAATATATCTACCTGTCCGGCTGCAGTACTAGTGATATTATATATATATATATATATATATTGATTTCATCTCATTATCATCCAGTCTATATTAGCAGCAGACACAGTACGGTAGTCCACGGCTGTAGCTACCTCTGTGTCGGCAGTCGCTCGTCCATCCATAATTGTATACCACCTACCCGTGGGTTTTTTTTTCTTTCTTCTTTATACATACTACTATAGTAGCTTACTGTAGCAGTCTGCGGTGCTGCTGAGCTGACAGTGTCCAGCAGGTCCGTCATCAGTCATTACATAATAAATATATCTACCTGTCCGGCTGCAGTACTAGTGTGATATAATATATATTGATTTCATCTCATTATCATCCAGTCTATATTAGCAGCAGACACAGTACGGTAGTCCACGGCTGTAGCTACCTCTGTGTCGGCAGTCGCTCGTCCATCCATAATTGTATACCACCTACCCGTGTTTTTTTTTTTTCTTTCTTCTTTATACATACTACTATAGTAGCTTACTGTAGCAGTCTGCGGTGCTGCTGAGCTGACAGTGTCCAGCAGGTCCGTCATCAGTCATTACATAATAAATATATCTACCTGTCCGGCTGCAGTACTAGTGTGATATAATATATATTGATTTCATCTCATTATCATCCAGTCTATATTAGCAGCAGACACAGTACGGTAGTCCACGGCTGTAGCTACCTCTGTGTCGGCAGTCGCTCGTCCATCCATAATTGTATACCACCTACCCGTGGTTTTTTTTTTTCTTTCTTCTTTATACATACTACTATAGTAGCTTACTGTAGCAGTCTGCGGTGCTGCTGAGCTGACAGTGTCCAGCAGGTCCGTCATCAGTCATTACATAATAAATATATCTACCTGTCCGGCTGCAGTACTAGTGTGATATAATATATATTGATTTCATCTCATTATCATCCAGTCTATATTAGCAGCAGACACAGTACGGTAGTCCACGGCTGTAGCTACCTCTGTGTCTTTTAGTTGTGCCTATTAAAATATGGAGAACAAAAATGTTGAGGTTCCAAAATTAGGGAAAGATCAAGATCCACTTCCACCTCGTGCTGAAGCTGCTGCCACTAGTCATGGCCGAGACGATGAAATGCCAGCAACGTCGTCTGCCAAGGCCGATGCCCAATGTCATAGTACAGAGCATGTAAAATCCAAAACACCAAATATCAGTAAAAAAAGGACTCCAAAATCTAAAATAAAATTGTCGGAGGAGAAGCGTAAACTTGCCATTATGCCATTTACCACACGGAGTGGCAAGGAACGGCTGAGGCCCTGGCCTATGTTCATGGCTAGTGGTTCAGCTTCACATGAGGATGGATTGAAGCACTCAGCCTCTCGCTAGAAAACTGAAAAGACTCAAGCTGGCAAAAGCACCGCAAAGAACTGTGCGTTCTTCGAAATCCCAAATCCACAAGGAGAGTCCAATTGTGTCGGTTGCGATGCCTGACCTTCCCAACACTGGACGTGAAGAGCATGCGCCTTCCACCATTTGCACGCCCCCTGCAAGTGCTGGAAGGAGCACCCGCAGTCCAGTTCCTGATAGTCAGATTGAAGATGTCAGTGTTGAAGTACACCAGGATGAGGAGGATATGGGTGTTGCTGGCGCTGGGGAGGAAATTGACAAGGAGGATTCTGATGGTGAGGTGGTTTGTTTAAGTCAGGCACCCGGGGAGACACCTGTTGTCCGTGGGAGGAATAGGGCCGTTGACATGCCTGGTGAAAATACCAAAAAAATCAGCTCTTCGGTGTGGAAGTATTTCACCAGAAATGCGGACAACATTTGTCAAGCCGTGTGTTGCCTTTGTCAAGCTGTAATAAGTAGGGGTAAGGACGTTAACCACCTCGGAACATCTCCCTTATACGTCACCTGCAGCGCATTCATAATAAGTCAGTGACAAGTTCAAAAACTTTGGGCGACAGCGGAAGCAGTCCACTGACCAGTAAATCCCTTCCTCTTGTAACCAAGCTCACGCAAACCACCCCACCAACTCCCTCAGTGTCAATTTCCTCCTTCCCCAGGAATGCCAATAGTCCTGCAGGCCATGTCACTGGCAATTCTGACGAGTCCTCTCCTGCCTGGGATTCCTCCGATGCATCCTTGCGTGTAACGCCTACTGCTGCTGGCGCTGCTGTTGTTGCTGCTGGGAGTCGATGGTCATCCCAGAGGGGAAGTCGTAAGCCCACTTGTACTACTTCCACCAAGCAATTGACTGTCCAACAGTCCTTTGCGAGGAAGATGAAATATCACAGCAGTCATCCTGTTGCAAAGCGGATAACTGAGGCCTTGACAACTATGTTGGTGTTAGACGTGCGTCCGGTATCCGCCGTTAGTTCACAGGGAACTAGACAATTTCTTGAGGTAGTGTGCCCCCGTTACCAAATACCAATTAGGTTCCACTTCTCTAGGCAGGCGATACCGAGAATGTACACGGACGTCAGAAAAAGACTCACCAGTGTCCTAAAAAATGCAGTTGTACCCAATGTCCACTTAACCACGGACATGTGGACAAGTGGAGCAGGGCAGGGTCAGGACTATATGACTGTGACAGCCCACTGGGTAGATGTATGGACTCCTGCCGCAAGAACAGCAGCGGCGGCACCAGTAGCAGCATCTCGCAAATGCCAACTCTTTCCTAGGCAGGCTACGCTTTGTATCACCGGTTTCCAGAATACGCACACAGCTGAAAACCTCTTACGGCAACTGAGGAAGATCATCGCGGAATGGCTTACCCCAATTGGACTCTCCTGTGGATTTGTGGCATCGGACAATGCCAGCAATATTGTGTGTGCATTAAATATGGCCAAATTCCAGCACGTCCCATGTTTTGCACATACCTTGAATTTGGTGGTGCAGAATTTTTTAAAAAACGACAGGGGCGTGCAAGAGATGCTGTCGGTGGCCAGAAGAATTGCGGGACACTTTCGTCGTACAGGCACCACGTACAGAAGACTGGAGCACCACCAAAAAACGCCTGAACCTGCCCTGCCATCATCTGAAGCAAGAAGTGGTAACGAGGTGGATGTTATGATTCCCGTACTCCAGACCAGAAGAGATCTTATGGCAGAGGTCTGAGTACTGGGAAGATATGCTGGTTGTGGGAGCAGGAGAGCCTAGTAACCCCTGGCGCCCTAACTCCGTTGTCTCGCCCGTGTTATCAGAAATCCCTTGCGAGACTATGGTTGCTTGAGCCCATGGCAGCCGCGTTCGAAGGGCGGATTATGTCTGCCCAACCCCGATGCCCCCGCAGGTCTTAATGGGAGACAAAGGGAAATCCGAGACAGGGTGATAACAAGGGGCCCTCTGACTAAGCAACCAGGCCAGGGGTTACAAGCTAACTAACTTTAACCAAAGGTATGTGCGGACTAGCCGCCAGGGAAAAGGACAACCAAAGAACCACTGATCCGTTACTCCTATCCAGCACCGCTGGATACCAGAGTGGATCTGTGGGAGCGGAATCCTCCGCAAAAGCTCCAGAACACAAATTAACTAAATAATAAACAGTAAGCGGACAAGCCGCAACACACGGCTGAGCCGCGACTCACGAACACCACAGGATGTTAAAGGTGCTCGGTCAGACTCCAGGAATAGATGGCAAACTTCCGAGTACAGGATCTCTGAGGACAGGAACAACCGGATTGAGCAGGACTGGAAACTCTCTGTAGCAGACACAGGCAAACAGGAAGCTATCACCGGCGTCTGTAAGAAGTCCTGAGGGTGCCTTTATTCAGGAACCCTCCAATCAAGATCCAGACAGGGTAATCAATGGAAATGCCGTGCAGCTTGCATGCTGCACGGCCAGCACATAATCAGGTAATTTAGGACAGACCCAGCAACGGGGAACGCGGCTGAACGTGGCGTCCCCGTTGCTAAGGTCAGAGCGGCTCTGTGCGCCCGGCGTCTAGCGTTGCCAGGGAGCCGGCGGCTGAACGCGCACGGCGTCCCTGGTTGCTAGGCGCCGGGCCGCACCGACGAGCGGACCCCGGCGCCTAACAGTACCCCCCCCTTGAGGAGGGGTCAAGGAACCCCTAAAGCCAGGTTTCTGAGGAAATTCTCGAAAAAATGCCCTTTTGAGCCTTGGGGCATGAAGGTCCTCATCCAGGACCCAAGACCTTTCCTCTGGCCCATAACCTCTCCAATGTACCAAAAAATAAAGCCGACCCCGGGACAACTTGGAATCGAGAACCTTCTCCACCAAGAACTCCTGCTGACCCTGTACATTTACTGGAGATCTCCCCTGAGATATTCTACGAGGAAATCTACTGGACGAAACATAAGGTTTAAGCAATGAGCAATGGAAGGTATTTCCGATCCGTAAAGTTTTTGGTAAGCGTAACCGGAAAGCAACTGGATTGACTTTTTTGATAATGAGAAATGGTCCAATAAATCTAGGACCCAATCTGGCTGAGGTTTGTCGGAGTTTAATGTTGCGAGTCGACAACCACACCCTGTCTCCTACTTTAAAAGTGCACGGCCGCCGGAGTCTGTCAGAAAATCTTTTTTCCCGGAATGCTGCTTTTCTGAGAGCCAGGTGCACTTTTTTCCAAATAAGTTTAAGATGAGAGGTCAGGGCCAGAGAGGAGACAGAGGAATGTTGAAAAAATGAATTAGCTCTGGGGTGAAAACCAAAAACTGCAAAAAATGGAGACACATTGGTGGAGGAATGACAGGCATTATTATAAGCAAACTCCGCCAATGGAAGAAACTCAGACCAGTCATTTTGGAGTTTGGCCGAGTACAAACGCAAATATTGTTTAAGAGATTGGTTAACTCGCTCAGTCTGTCCATTGGATTGGGGATGATAGCCGGAGGTTAATGATAATTTCATCTTCAACGAAGCACAAAAGAACTTCCAAAATTGTGCAATGAATTGTGGACCCCTGTCAGAGACAATATCAGTGGGTAAGCCATGGAGTCTGAAAACATGGCGGAGGAACAAGACTGCCAATCCCTGGGCAGATGGCAATCGGGGAAGAGCAATGAAATGGGCCATTTTGCTAAAACGGTCCACTACCACCTAGAGATGAGCGGGTTCGGTTTCTCTGAATCCGAACCCGCCAGAACTTCATGTTTTTTTTCACGGGTCCGAGCGACTCGGATCTTCCCGCCTTGCTCGGTTAACCCGAGCGCGCCCGAACGTCATCATGACGCTGTCGGATTCTCGCGAGGCTCGGATTCTATCGCGAGACTCGGATTCTATATAAGGAGCCGCGCGTCGCCGCCATTTTCACACGTGCATTGAGATTGATAGGGAGAGGACGTGGCTGGCGTCCTCTCCATTTAGATTATAAGAGACTGAGAGAGATTTACTGGAGCTGACTAGGAGGAGTACTGTTACTGTAGAAGTGTAGAGACTGAGTGGAGAGAGTTTACTAGTGAGGACAGTGCAGTTTACTTTATAATCCGTTCTCTGCCTGAAAAAAGCGATACACAGCACACAGTGACTCAGTCACATACCATATCTGTGTGCACTGCTCAGGCTCAGGCCAGTGTGCTGCATCATCTATTATCTATATATAATATTATATATATCTGTCTGACTGCTCAGCTCACACAGCTTATAATTGTGGGGGAGACAGGGGAGCACTACTGCAGTGCCAGTTATAGGTTATAGCAGGAGCCAGGAGTACATAATATATTATATAGTGAGTGACCACCAGACACACAGTGCAGTTTATTTAATATATCCGTTCTCTGCCTGAAAAAAGCGATACACACAGTGACTCAGTCAGTCACATACCATATCTGTGTGCACTGCTCAGGCTCAGGCCAGTGTGCTGCATCATCTATTATCTATATATAATATTATATATATCTGTCTGACTGCTCAGCTCACACAGCTTATAATTGTGGGGGAGACTGGGGAGCACTACTGCAGTGCCAGTTATAGGTTATAGCAGGAGCCATGAGTACATAATATATTATATAGTGAGTGACCACCAGACACACAGTGCAGTTTATTTAATATATCCGTTCTCTGCCTGAAAAAAGCGATACACACAGTGACTCAGTCAGTCACATACCATATCTGTGTGCACTGCTCAGGCTCAGGCCAGTGTGCTGCATCATCTATTATCTATATATAATATTATATATATCTGTCTGACTGCTCAGCTCACACAGCTTATAATTGTGGGGGAGACTGGGGAGCACTACTGCAGTGCCAGTTATAGGTTATAGCAGGAGCCAGGAGTACATAATATATTATATAGTGAGTGACCACCAGACACACAGTGCAGTTTATTTAATATATCCGTTCTCTGCCTGAAAAAAGCGATACACACAGTGACTCAGTCAGTCACATACCATATCTGTGTGCACTGCTCAGGCTCAGGCCAGTGTGCTGCATCATCTATATATATTATATATCTGTCTGACTGCTCAGCTCACACAGCTTATAATTGTGGGGGAGACTGGGGAGCACTACTGCAGTGCCAGTTATAGGTTATAGCAGGAGCCAGGAGTACATATTATATTAAAATTAAACAGTGCACACTTTTGCTGCAGGAGTGCCACTGCCAGTGTGACTGACCAGTGACCTGACCACACTGACCACCAGTATAGTTAGTAGTATACTTATATTGTGATTGCCTGAAAAAGTTAAACACTCGTCGTGTGACTTCACTTGTGTGTTTTGTTTTTTTTTATTCTATAAAAATAAAACTCATTCTGCTGACAGACAGTGTCCAGCAGGTCCGTCATTATATAATATATAATATATACCTGTCCGGCTGCAGTAGTGATATATATATATATTTTTTATATCATTTATCATCCAGTCGCAGCAGACACAGTACGGTAGTTCACGGCTGTGGCTACCTCTGTGTCTCTGCACTCGGCAGGCAGTCCGTCCATAATTGTAATACCACCTAACCGTGGATTTTTTTCATTCTTCTTTATACATACATAGTTACATAGACATCTTCTCTTTATCAACCAGTCTATATTAGCTGCAGACACAGTACAGTACGGTAGTTCACGGCTGTGGCTACCTCTGTGTCTGCACTCGGCAGGCAGTCCGTCCATAATTGTATACCACCTAACCGTGGTTTTTTTTCATTCTTCTTTATACATACATAGTTACATAGACATCTTCTCTTTATCAACCAGTCTATATTAGCTGCAGACACAGTACAGTACGGTAGTTCACGGCTGTGGCTACCTCTGTGTCTGCACTCGGCAGGCAGTCCGTCCATAATTGTATACCACCTAACCGTGGATTTTTTTCAGTCTTCTTTATACATACATAGTTAAATAGACATCTTCTCTTTATCAACCAGTCTATATTAGCTGCAGACACAGTACAGTACGGTAGTTCACGGCTGTGGCTACCTCTGTGTCTGCAGTCGGCAGGCAGTCCATAATTGTATACTAGTATCCATCTCCATTGTTTACCTGAGGTGCCTTTTAGTTGTGCCTATTAAAATATGGAGAACAAAAATGTTGAGGTTCCAAAATTAGGGAAAGATCAAGATCCACTTCCACCTCGTGCTGAAGCTGCTGCCACTAGTCATGGCCGAGACGATGAAATGCCAGCAACGTCGTCTGCCAAGGCCGATGCCCAATGTCATAGTACAGAGCATGTCAAATCCAAAACACCAAATATCAGAAAAAAAAGGACTCCAAAACCTAAAATAAAATTGTCGGAGGAGAAGCGTAAACTTGCCAATATGCCATTTACCACACGGAGTGGCAAGGAACGGCTGAGGCCCTGGCCTATGTTCATGGCTAGTGGTTCAGCTTCACATGAGGATGGAAGCACTCAGCCTCTCGCTAGAAAAATGAAAAGACTCAAGCTGGCAAAAGCAGCACAGCAAAGAACTGTGCATTCTTCGAAATCCCAAATCCACAAGGAGAGTCCAATTGTGTCGATTGCGATGCCTGACCTTCCCAACACTGGACGTGAAGAGCATGCGCCTTCCACCATTTGCACGCCCCCTGCAAGTGCTGGAAGGAGCACCCGCAGTCCAGTTCCTGATAGTCAGATTGAAGATGTCAGTGTTGAAGTACACCAGGATGAGGAGGATATGGGTGTTGCTGGCGCTGGGGAGGAAATTGACCAGGAGGATTCTGATGGTGAGGTGGTTTGTTTAAGTCAGGCACCCGGGGAGACACCTGTTGTCCGTGGGAGGAATATGGCCGTTGACATGCCAGGTGAAAATACCAAAAAAATCAGCTCTTCGGTGTGGAGGTATTTCACCAGAAATGCGGACAACAGGTGTCAAGCCGTGTGTTCCCTTTGTCAAGCTGTAATAAGTAGGGGTAAGGACGTTAACCACCTCGGAACATCCTCCCTTATACGTCACCTGCAGCGCATTCATAATAAGTCAGTGACAAGTTCAAAAACTTTGGGTGACAGCGGAAGCAGTCCACTGACCAGTAAATCCCTTCCTCTTGTAACCAAGCTCACGCAAACCACCCCACCAACTCCCTCAGTGTCAATTTCCTCCTTCCCCAGGAATGCCAATAGTCCTGCAGGCCATGTCACTGGCAATTCTGACGAGTCCTCTCCTGCCTGGGATTCCTCCGATGCATCCTTGCGTGTAACGCCTACTGCTGCTGGCGCTGCTGTTGTTGCCGCTGGGAGTCGATGGTCATCCCAGAGGGGAAGTCGTAAGCCCACTTGTACTACTTCCAGTAAGCAATTGACTGTTCAACAGTCCTTTGCGAGGAAGATGAAATATCACAGCAGTCATCCTACTGCAAAGCGGATAACTGAGGCCTTGACAACTATGTTGGTGTTAGACGTGCGTCCGGTATCCGCCGTTAGTTCACAGGGAACTAGACAATTTATTGAGGCAGTGTGCCCCCGTTACCAAATACCATCTAGGTTCCACTTCTCTAGGCAGGCGATACCGAGAATGTACACGGACGTCAGAAAAAGACTCACCAGTGTCCTAAAAAATGCAGTTGTACCCAATGTCCACTTAACCACGGACATGTGGACAAGTGGAGCAGGGCAGGGTCAGGACTATATGACTGTGACAGCCCACTGGGTAGATGTATGGACTCCCGCCGCAAGAACAGCAGCGGCGGCACCAGTAGCAGCATCTCGCAAACGCCAACTCTTTCCTAGGCAGGCTACGCTTTGTATCACCGCTTTCCAGAATACGCACACAGCTGAAAACCTCTTACGGCAACTGAGGAAGATCATCGCGGAATGGCTTACCCCAATTGGACTCTCCTGTGGATTTGTGGCATCGGACAACGCCAGCAATATTGTGTGTGCATTAAATATGGGCAAATTCCAGCACGTCCCATGTTTTGCACATACCTTGAATTTGGTGGTGCAGAATTTTTTAAAAAACGACAGGGGCGTGCAAGAGATGCTGTCGGTGGCCAGAAGAATTGCGGGACACTTTCGGCGTACAGGCACCACGTACAGAAGACTGGAGCACCACCAAAAACTACTGAACCTGCCCTGCCATCATCTGAAGCAAGAAGTGGTAACGAGGTGGAATTCAACCCTCTATATGCTTCAGAGGTTGGAGGAGCAGCAAAAGGCCATTCAAGCCTATACAATTGAGCACGATATAGGAGGTGGAATGCACCTGTCTCAAGTGCAGTGGAGAATGATTTCAACGTTGTGCAAGGTTCTGATGCCCTTTGAACTTGCCACACGTGAAGTCAGTTCAGACACTGCCAGCCTGAGTCAGGTCATTCCCCTCATCAGGCTTTTGCAGAAGAAGCTGGAGGCATTGAAGAAGGAGCTAAAAGGGAGCGATTCCGCTAGGCATGTGGGACTTGTGGATGCAGCCCTTAATTCGCTTAACAAGGATTCACGGGTGGTCAATCTGTTGAAATCAGAGCACTACATTTTGGCCACCGTGCTCGATCCTAGATTTAAAGCCTACCTTGGATCTCTCTTTCCGGCAGACACAAGTCTGCTGGGGTTGAAAGACCTGCTGGTGACAAAATTGTCAAGTCAAGCGGAACGCGACCTGTCAACATCTCCTCCTTCACATTCTCCCGCAACTGGGGGTGCGAGGAAAAGGCTCAGAATTCCGAGCCCACCCGCTGGCGGTGATGCAGGGCAGTCTGGAGCGACTGCTGATGCTGACATCTGGTCCGGACTGAAGGACCTGACAACGATTACGGACATGTCGTCTACTGTCACTGCATATGATTCTCTCAACATTGATAGAATGGTGGAGGATTATATGAGTGACCGCATCCAAGTAGGCACGTCACACAGTCCGTACTTATACTGGCAGGAAAAAGAGGCAATTTGGAGGCCCTTGCACAAACTGGCTTTATTCTACCTAAGTTGCCCTCCCACAAGTGTGTACTCCGAAAGAGTGTTTAGTGCCGCCGCTCACCTTGTCAGCAATCGGCGTACGAGGTTACATCCAGAAAATGTGGAGAAGATGATGTTCATTAAAATGAATTATAATCAATTCCTCCGCGGAGACATTGACCAGCAGCAATTGCCTCCACAAAGTACACAGGGAGCTGAGATGGTGGATTCCAGTGGGGACGAATTGATAATCTGTGAGGAGGGGGATGTACACGGTGATATATCGGAGGGTGAAGATGAGGTGGACATCTTGCCTCTGTAGAGCCAGTTTGTGCAAGGAGAGATTAGTTGCTTCTTTTTTTGGGGGGGTCCAAACCAACCCGTCATATCAGTCACAGTCGTGTGGCAGACCCTGTCACTGAAATGATGGGTTGGTTAAAGTGTGCATGTCCTGTTTTGTTTATACAACATAAGGGTGGGTGGGAGGGCCCAAGGACAATTCCATCTTGCACCTCTTTTTTCTTTTCTTTTTCTTTGCATCATGTGCTGATTGGGGAGGGTTTTTTGGAAGGGACATCCTGCGTGACACTGCAGTGCCACTCCTAGATGGGCCCGGTGTTTGTGTCGGCCACTAGGGTTGCTAATCTTACTCACACAGTCAGCTACCTCATTGCGCCTCTTTTTTTCTTTGCGTCATGTGCTGTTTGGGGAGGGTTTTTTGGAAGGGACATCCTGCGTGACACTGCAGTGCCACTCCTAGATGGGCCCGGTGTTTGTGTCGGCCACTAGGGTCGCTAATCTTACTCACACAGCTACCTCCTTGCGCCTCTTTTTTTCTTTGCGTCATGTGCTGTTTGGGGAGGGTTGTTTGGAAGGGACATCCTGCGTGACACTGCAGTGCCACTCCTAGATGGGCCCGGTGTTTGTGTCGGCCACTAGGGTCGCTAATCTTACTCACACAGCTACCTCATTGCGCCTCTTTTTTTCTTTGCGTCATGTGCTGTTTGGGGAGGGTTTTTTGGAAGGGACATCCTGCGTGACACTGCAGTGCCACTCCTAGATGGGCCCGGTGTTTGTGTCGGCCACTAGGGTCGCTAATCTTACTCACACAGCTACCTCATTGCGCCTCTTTTTTTCTTTGCGTCATGTGCTGTTTGGGGAGGGTTTTTTGGAAGGGACATCCTGCGTGACACTGCAGTGCCACTCCTAGATGGGCCCGGTGTTTGTGTCGGCCACTAGGGTCGCTAATCTTACTCACACAGCTACCTCATTGCGCCTCTTTTTTTCTTTGCGTCATGTGCTGTTTGGGGAGGGTTTTTTGGAAGGGACATCCTGCGTGACACTGCAGTGCCACTCCTAGATGGGCCCGGTGTTTGTGTCGGCCACTAGGGTCGCTAATCTTACTCACACAGCTACCTCATTGCGCCTCTTTTTTTCTTTGCGTCATGTGCTGTTTGGGGAGGGTTTTTTGGAAGGGCCATCCTGCGTGACACTGCAGTGCCACTCCTAGATGGGCCCGGTGTTTGTGTCGGCCACTAGGGTCGCTAATCTTACTCACACAGCTACCTCATTGCGCCTCTTTTTTTCTTTGCGTCATGTGCTGTTTGGGGAGGGTTTTTTGGAAGGGACATCCTGCGTGACACTGCAGTGCCACTCCTAGATGGGCCCGGTGTTTGTGTCGGCCACTAGGGTCGCTTATCTTACTCACACAGCGACCTCGGTGCAAATTTTAGGACTAAAAATAATATTGTGAGGTGTGAGGTATTCAGAATAGACTGAAAATGAGTGTAAATTATGGTTTTTGAGGTTAATAATACTTTGGGATCAAAATGACCCCCAAATTCTATGATTTAAGCTGTTTTTTAGTGTTTTTTGAAAAAAATACCCGAATCCAAAACACACCCGAATCCGACAAAAAAAATTCGGTGAGGTTTTGCCAAAACGCGTTCGAACCCAAAACACGGCCGCGGAACCGAACCCAAAACCAAAACACAAAACCCGAAAAATTTCAGGCGCTCATCTCTACTACCACCCATATGACTCGGCATCCGGCTGACAGAGGGAGGTCCACCACAAAATCCATGGAGATATGCGACCATGGCCTAAGGGGAACATTCAAGGGCATAAGTTGACCTATAGGCAAAGAACGGGGAACTTTATGCTGTGCACAGACCTGACAAGAAAAAACAAACTCTTTAATGTCTTTGGAAAGACCAGGCCACCATACTGAGCGGGAGACTAATTCAAAAGTCTTAGCGATTCCCGGATGCCCGGCAACCTTGCTATCATGAAACTCCGCCAAAACAGTAGCTCTCAAAAACTCAGGGACAAAAAGACGACCAGCAGGAGTATTTCCAGGAGCTTGATGTTGAAGCAGCTTTAACTGGGTAAATACATCCTGTGTGAGGCCTGCCCGAATGACTGAAGACGGAAGTATGGGAGTAACAGGACTGTTATCTTGAACTGGAAGAAAACTGCGTGACAGGGCATCTGCCTAAAGCCCAGTACTCACGGGCCGATCAAGGAGAGATGCGTGCTGAGCGAACCGCTCAGCACACATCTCTCCTGCCGCTCAGCACAGCGCGATCTGTGCTGAGCGTGCGGGGGGAGACGGGGGGGCCGCTCACTTCACCCAGCGGGTGAAGTGAGCGACCCGCTAGATTGGCCTGCATGCAGGCCAATCTAGCAGCGGCGATAGCGATGTGCGGGGCCGCGCATCGCTATCGCCGAGGGGGCTACACACGGAGCGATCCTGCCGATATTCTAAGCAATCTAGTCAGATTGCTTAGAATATCGCTCCGTGAGTACCCCCCTTTAGTATTCTTGGAACCTGGCCTGAAGGTGATAATGAATTTGAAACGAGTAAAAAATAAAGCCCAACGAGCCTGCCGGGCATTCAGTCGTTTGGCAGATTCAATGTATTGAAGATTTTTGTGATCAGTCAAAACTGAAATGGTATGGGTCGCTCCTTCAAGCCAATGCCTCCACTCCTCGAAAGCCCATTTAATAGCCAGCAATTCCCGGTTACCAACATCGTAGTTGGATTCTGCAGATGAGAATTTCCTGGACATAAAGGCACAAGGATGTAATTCAAGGGAATCTGGATCCTTCTGAGAAAGGATAGCCCCTACTCCAACCTCCGAGGCATCAACCTCAATAATGAAAGGCAATTCTGGGTTGGGATGTCTAAGGACAGGGGCTGAGACAAAGGCTTGTTTCAAGGCCTGAAAAGATAACTCAGCTTCACATGACCAATTGGTAGGATCTGCTCCCTTCTTAGTAAGTGCCACAATGGGAGCAACTAGGTCAGAGAAAGAGTGAATAAATCTTCTATAGTAGTTTGCAAACCCTAAAAAGCGCTGAATTGCTTTTAAATTGGTGGGTTGCGCCCAACTAAGGATGGCTTGGAGCTTCTTTGGTTCCATACGGAATCCCCGAGGGGAAATAATGTACCCTAAAAAGGATACCTCCGTGACATGAAATTCACACTTCTCCAGTTTGGCATATAGGTGATTTTCACGTAATTTCTTTAGCACCTGACGCACCTGGGTAACATGTTGTTCTTCAGAGTCAGAATATATCAAAATATCGTCTAAGTAGACTACAACGAATCTTCCAAGAAATTCACGGAGCACATCATTAATGAGATCCTGGAAAACTGCCGGAGCGTTTGACAGGCCGAATGGCATAACCAGATACTCATAGTGGCCTGATTGAGTACTGAATGCCGTTTTCCACTCATCCCCTGACTTGATTCTGATGAGGTTATATGCTCCTCTAAGGTCAATTTTGGAAAAAATCACAGCCGAACGTAGCTGATCAAAGAGGACAGAGATCAGCGGCAGAGGGTAAGTATTCTTTACTGAGATTTTATTCAAAGCTCTAAAGTCAATGCAGGGTCTGAGTGAACCATCCTTCTTCTCTACGAAGAAGAAACCTGCACTTAATGGGGATTTAGATGGCCTGATAAAACCTTTCCCAAGGCTTTCTTTCACATACTCATTCATGGCCACAGTTTCAGGACCAGACAATGCATATAACCTTCCTTTAGGCAACGTGGCACCAGGAATTAGCTCAATGGCACAATCGTAAGGCCTATGGGGAGGCAGAATATCCGCATTGCCCTTGGAAAACACGTCGACAAAATCCTGATATTCCTCAGGAATGGGTGCAGGAACGGCGGCAGCTACTCGGATAGGAAGCGTAATACATTCTTTCCTACAGATGGTACCCCATTGTAAGATCTCCCCCGACTGCCAATCAATGATGGGATTATGAAAGGCCAGCCAAGGGTGACCCAGAACCACAGGAACTGCTGGACAATGAGTAAGGAAAAACTCAATCTTTTCAGAATGCAGGGCACCCACCGAGAGTAAAACAGGAGGTGTACCTAGAGAAATAACCCCATTGGACAAGGGACTCCCATCTAAACCATGCATGGTGACACACCTACCCAAGGTTAACTGAGGAATACCTAAGGCCTTGGCCCATGTTAAATCCATAAAGTTCCCTGCAGCTCCACTGTCCACAAAAGCAGAGACCGAAGAACAGAGGCTGCCAAAGGAAACTTTAGCAGGAACTAACAGTGAATTATTTGAGGAGATGAGCTGCAGACCAAAGTGAACCCCCTCACAACTCACTTGGTCAGGAAGTTTCCCGATTTGTTCGGACAACTACGGGCAAAATGTCCCTTACCTCCACAGTATAAACAAAGACCAGAATTTTGCCTCCTGGTTCTTTCTTCAGGAGACAATTTGGAGAGACCTATCTGCATAGGCTCCTCCATGTCTACAGGAATGGAAAGCACACACGGAGAAGACCCGACAGATGCCCCTTTTTCAGCCCTCCGCTCTCTGAGCCGACGATCTATCTTAATAGAGAGCTCCATGAGTTTATCGAGAGTCTCAGGAGCGGGATACTGAAGGAGACTGTCTTTTATAGATTCAGATAAGCCGAGGCGAAACTGACTGCGCAGGGCTGGGTCATTCCATCCACAGTCGTTCGACCAACGGCGAAACTCCGTACAATAATTCTCTGCGGGATTCCTACCCTGTCTAAGAGCACGCAACTGACTCTCAGCGGACGCCTCTCTATCAGGGTCGTCATACAATAGCCCTAAAGATTTTAAAAAGGCGTCTACAGACGATAAGGCCGGATCGTCTGTCTTTAAACCAAAAGCCCAGGTCTGAGGATCCCCCTGAAGCAGAGAAATAATAATTCCAACCCGCTGAGCCTCCGTACCTGAGGAGACTGGTCTTAAACGAAAATAAAGTTTACAAGACTCTTTAAAATTAAAAAACTGTTTTCTATCCCCAGAAAAACGGTCAGGCAGATGCATTTTTGGTTCAGGGATGACCCTCGGGGAAGTCCGTAACAGATCTTCCTGTGACCTCACCCGGAGGGACAGATCCTGAACCATCTGAGTAAGTTCTTGAATCTGACTAACTAGAAGCTGGCCAGGATTTGGCCCAATACCGGCGGGATTCATGAGGCCGACAAAATCTCCCAACTGAATAAGTGAAAAAATTAACTCCTGTTAATTTAAATTTTTTCTTTTGTCTGGCCGGTGATAATGTTATGATTCCCGTACTCCAGACCAGAAGAGATCTTATGGCAGAGGTCTGAGTACTGGGAAGATATGCTGGTTGTGGGAGCAGGAGAGCCTAGTAACCCCTGGCGCCCTAACTCCGTTGTCTCGCCCGTGTTATCAGAAATCCCTTGCGAGACTATGGTTGCTTGAGCCCATGGCAGCCGCGTTCGAAGGGCGGATTATGTCTGCCCAACCCCGATGCCCCCGCAGGTCTTAATGGGAGACAAAGGGAAATCCGAGACAGGGTGATAACAAGGGGCCCTCTGACTAAGCAACCAGGCCAGGGGTTACAAGCTAACTAACTTTAACCAAAGGTATGTGCGGACTAGCCGCCAGGGAAAAGGACAACCAAAGAACCACTGATCCGTTACTCCTATCCAGCACCGCTGGATACCAGAGTGGATCTGTGGGAGCGGAATCCTCCGCAAAAGCTCCAGAACACAAATTAACTAAATAATAAACAGTAAGCGGACAAGCCGCAACACACGGCTGAGCCGCGACTCACGAACACCACAGGATGTTAAAGGTGCTCGGTCAGACTCCAGGAATAGATGGCAAACTTCCGAGTACAGGATCTCTGAGGACAGGAACAACCGGATTGAGCAGGACTGGAAACTCTCTGTAGCAGACACAGGCAAACAGGAAGCTATCACCGGCGTCTGTAAGAAGTCCTGAGGGTGCCTTTATTCAGGAACCCTCCAATCAAGATCCAGACAGGGTAATCAATGGAAATGCCGTGCAGCTTGCATGCTGCACGGCCAGCACATAATCAGGTAATTTAGGACAGACCCAGCAACGGGGAACGCGGCTGAACGTGGCGTCCCCGTTGCTAAGGTCAGAGCGGCTCTGTGCGCCCGGCGTCTAGCGTTGCCAGGGAGCCGGCGGCTGAACGCGCACGGCGTCCCTGGTTGCTAGGCGCCGGGCCGCACCGACGAACGGACCCCGGCGCCTAACAGTGGAATTCAACCCTCTATATGCTTCAGAGGTTGGAGGAGCAGCAAAAGGCCATTCAAGCCTATACAATTGAGCACGATATAGGAGGTGGAATGTACCTGTCTCAAGCGCAGTGGAGAATGATTTCAACGTTGTGCAAGGTTCTGCAATCTTTTGAACTTGCCACACGTGAAGTCAGTTCAGACACTGCCAGCCTGAGTCAGGTCATTCCCCTCATCAGGCTTTTGCAGAAGAAGCTGGAGGCATTGAAGGAGGAGCTAAAAGGGAGCGATTCCGCTAGGCATGTGGGACTTGTGGATGGAGCCCTTAATTCGCTTAACAAGGATTCACGGGTGGTCAATCTGTTGAAATCAGAGCACTACATTTTGGCCACCGTGCTCGATCCTAGATTTAAAACCTACCTTGGATCTCTCTTTCCGGCAGACACAAGTCTGCTGGGGTTCAAAGACCTGCTGGTGACAAAATTGTCAAGTCAAGCGGAACGCGACCTGTCAACATCTCCTCCTTCACATTCTCCCGCAACTGGGGGTGCGAGGAAAAGGCTCAGAATTCCGAGCCCACCCACTGGCGGTGATGCAGGGCAGTCTGGAGCGACTGCTGATGCTGACATCTGGTCCGGACTGAAGGACCTGACAACGATTACGGACATGTCGTCTACTGTCACTGCATATGATTCTCTCACCATTGAAAGAATGGTGGAGGATTATATGAGTGACCGCATCCAAGTAGGCACATCAGACAGTCCGTACTTATACTGGCAGGAAAAAGAGGCAATTTGGAGGCCCTTGCACAAACTGGCTTTATTCTACCTAAGTTGCCCTCCCACAAGTGTGTACTCCGAAAGAGTGTTTAGTGCCGCCGCTCACCTTGTCAGCAACCTGCGTACGAGGTTACTTCCAGAAAATGTGGAGAAGATGATGTTCATTAAAATGAATTATAATCAATTCCTCCGTGGAGACATTGAGCAGCAGCAATTGCCTCCACAAAGTACACAGGGAGCTGAGATGGTGGATTCCAGTGGGGACGAATTGATAATCTGTGAGGAGCAGGATGTACACGGTGATATATCGGAGGATGATGATGAGGTGGACATCTTGCCTCTGTAGAGCCAGTTTGTGCAAGGAGAGATTAATTGCTTCTTTTTCGGTGGGGGTCCAAACCAACCCGTCATTTCAGTCACAGTCGTGTGGCAGACCCTGTCACTGAAATGATGGGTTGGTTAAAGTGTGCATGTCCTGTTTATACAACATAAGGGTGGGTGGGAGGGCCCAAGGACAATTCCATCTTGCACCTTTTTTTTCTTTCATTTTTCTTTGCGTCATGTGCTGTTTGGGGAGTGTTTTTTGGAAGGGCCATCCTGCGTGACACTGCAGTGCCACTCCTAGATGGGCCAAGTGTTTGTGTCGGCCACTAGGGTCGCTTATCTTACTCACACAGCTACCTCATTGCGCCTCTTTTTTTCTTCTTTGCGTTATGTGCTGTTTGGGGAGTGTTTTTTGGAAGGGCCATCCTGCGTGACACTGCAGTGCCACTCCTAGATGGGCCAGGTGTTTGTGTCGGCCACTAGGGTCGCTTATCTTACTCACACAGCTACCTCATTGCGCCTCTTTTTTTCTTCTTTGCGTCATGTGCTGTTTGGGGAGTGTTTTTTGGAAGGGCCATCCTGCGTGACACTGCAGTGCCACTCCTAGATGGGCCAGGTGTTTGTGTCGGCCACTAGGGTCGCTTAGCTTACTCACACAGCTACCTCATTGCGCCTCTTTTTTTCTTCTTTGCGTCATGTGCTGTTTGGGGAGTGTTTTTTGGAAGGGCCATCCTGCGTGACACTGCAGTGCCACTCCTAGATGGGCCAGGTGTTTGTGTCGGCCACTAGGGTCGCTTAGCTTACTCACACAGCTACCTCATTGCGCCTTTTTTTTTCTTCTTTGCGTCATGTGCTGTTTGGGGAGTGTTTTTTGGAAGGGCCATCCTGCGTGACACTGCAGTGCCACTCCTAGATGGGCCAGGTGTTTGTGTCGGCCACTAGGGTCGCTTAGCTTACTCACACAGCTACCTCATTGCGCCTCTTTTTTTCTTCTTTGCGTCATGTGCTGTTTGGGGAGTGTTTTTTGGAAGGGCCATCCTGCGTGACACTGCAGTGCCACTCCTAGATGGGCCAGGTGTTTGTGTCGGCCACTAGGGTCGCTTAGCTTACTCACACAGCTACCTCATTGCGCCTCTTTTTTTCTTCTTTGCGTCATGTGCTGTTTGGGGAGTGTTTTTTGGAAGGGCCATCCTGCGTGACACTGCAGTGCCACTCCTAGATGGGCCAGGTGTTTGTGTCGGCCACTAGGGTCGCTTAGCTTACTCACACAGCTACCTCATTGCGCCTCTTTTTTTCTTCTTTGCGTCATGTGCTGTTTGGGGAGTGTTTTTTGGAAGGGCCATCCTGCGTGACACTGCAGTGCCACTCCTAGATGGGCCAGGTGTTTGTGTCGGCCACTAGGGTCGCTTAGCTTACTCACACAGCTACCTCATTGCGCCTCTTTTTTTCTTTGCGTCATGTGCTGTTTGGGGAGTGTTTTTTGGAAGAGCCATCCTGCGTGACACTGCAGTGCCACTCCTAGATGGGCCAGGTGTTTGTGTCGGCCACTAGGGTCGCTTAGCTTAGTCATCCAGCGACCTCGGTGCAAATTTTAGGACTAAAAATAATATTGTGAGGTGTGAGGTATTCAGAATAGACTGAAAATGAGTGGAAATTATGGTTTTTGAGGTTAATAATACTTTGGGATCAAAATGACCCCCAAATTCTATGATTTAAGCTGTTTTTTAGGGTTTTTTGAAAAAAACACCCGAATCCAAAACACACCCGAATCCGACAAAAAAAATTCGGTGAGGTTTTGCCAAAACGCGGTCGAACCCAAAACACAGCCGCGGAACCGAACCCAAAACCAAAACACAAAACCCGAAAAATTTCAAGTGCACATCCCTAGTCTATATGTGACAGGACAGTATAGAGGATCCCAGCACGGTCACATATAGCACATTACAGTGTATTACAGGGAGGAGAGCTGTATGGGAACACGGGTCTATATGTAACAGGACAGTATAGAGGATCCCAGCACTGTCACATATAGCACATTACAGTGTATTACATGGAGGAGAGCTGTATGGGAACATGGGTCTAAATGTGACAGGACAGTATAGAAGAGCCCAGCACTGTCACATACAGCACATTGCAGTGTATTACAGGGAGGAGAGCTGTATGGGAACACAGGTCTATATGTGACAGGACAGTATAGAGGATCCCAGCACTGTCACATATAGCACATTACAGTGTATTACAGGGAGAAGAGCTGTATAGGAACACAGGTCTATATGTGACAGGACAGTATAGAGGATCCCAGCACTGTCACATATAGCACATTACAGTGTATTGATAAAGCTAAATATATATCTTACTTAAAACCCTTTAAGAGGTTAAAGAACACAGTACGCTTTTTGGCGTATGGAATACCGTAAGGGTACGCACGTTGCGTAACAATCGCTTAGCCGTAGTCGAGACGCTCAAGCGTCACGTTCGCTCACGGCTAAGAGATCACAGGCAGGCACGCTATTGGCTGCCGACTAACGTAATGATACGCTATTAGCGTAGCGGACGCTCGGGACCACGAGGAGATCACAAGCGGCGCTGACGCTCACAGTGTAAAACCTTTATAACTATACCATAAAACAATGTATTATGCAGTAAACCTTGGTGTAGTGATAGGGTGTAAATGTAACACAGTGTAACCTTATTAACTTGAAAGATGTACGAGCGTCTCCGACGCTCAGAGAATACTTAGAAATATAAGAAATACACAGATACCGATCTTAGGTTCTAACACCTTATATAAACGTTCTATTTGCAAAAGAATAATACAATACAAGTCATACACTACCAATATAACATAGACTAACTAACCAGATAACTACACTTAAAATACAATAACAGTACAATAACAATTTAAGAGGAAAAGAGAGAGAAAAGAGGAGAAGAGAGAGAGATAGAGAGAGATATGGCTCACAATAACAATAAAGACAATATGATTGCGGAGAAACTTACGCACAAGGGGAACAATCGCATGCGCCTTTCTGAATATCCAGCTCCCGATTATCAGTGATGAGAACCGTTGAAGAGAGTAGAGTGGAGCTGGATCAGATCGGCTCGTCTATATATACACCACACACAATACAATACAATGGTCCCTACAATCTCATTGTTCATTGGACACAGGAATTTGTCTTCGCATTATAACAAAAGGTCATAGGTTGATTCATACAGGTGGGCTGTGACTATTTCCAACTGCTCAGGTGGGTGGGAAACTAGGTTTCCCGCCGCATGGATAATAAAGTGCAAATAATAGTAAAAGTCCATAAACTGCTTATGTCCATAACTATTCGCACGAGCGATTAATCCGCTTCAAACCAACACCGGAATATTGCTAATTAAATACTCTTCCGATGGATACTAAACTCCACTGTATAACCCTTGTCTGACCCTTCGTATCAAACAAAGAGGGATCTCTTTGTTCATGAACATGCTACATTAACTAAACTTTCAGATTCTATCAAAGGGACCATAATCTACAAAATACATTATATGGTTAAAATATGTAACGATCGAGTCGCCCGCTAGACGCACACAAACTCTACCGTAAATGCGCATACCGTGCGCCTGTGGGTGCACGCACCAGCGGGTATGCGTACGCACGGGAGAGCGTGGGCACGCGCAGCGGGGACACGCATGAGGTGCAAATATGGTAGTGTGCATCATGATATTTTTCTGACTTTGACAGTCCACCCTTTGGCAGTCACCAATAACTGCCACTTCCTAAAACATTTCAAAAAGAGAAAAATATATGTCATGTGTAAATATTTCTATGGTTGGGTAGGGGAGGAGAGGAGAAGGTGAGAAGGGTATGACCTAGTGAGATAGCAGAAGCATGTGTGTATGAATCCATGTTTGGGGGGGTCATGTATCATCATGCCGTACGTGTTGTAAATCAAGCTTCGAGGTATTGCGAAGTATACATTTGAATTCCTTCTTATCCCGTGGTACGGGTCTGTGGATGGGCTGTCAAACTTTACCGAGCTCGTTTCGGCTTTTAGTTGCAACAAAATGGGGGAGCACATTTTAGTTGATGATACATGAATGGGGGAATATGTGAATGCTGATATCTGTGCCTGTATTCCCTATCGACTATGTGTGTTGTTACCTGAAGGTTGTAGAGATGAAGATAAAGAACACTTATGGTAAATGCATTGATAAACTATGTGAGTTTAATATACATTTGCCGATTGAGGTCTTGTCTGAAGTCTTGTCTGAAGTCTCCTTTGGGCTTTTGCTATTAACGGTATGCAAAAAGCCTTGTCAATGTCCATAGACTTACAAAAAAGTTGGGCTAGCGTAAATTTAAAATTTCTAGGGAAACTGGGGGTCTATGGCATAGTCCATCTGTTGTTTGTGTACAAGGTTGTCAAACTTCTTCTTTAATCCATCTGTTGTCTGTATATAAGGTCATCAAATTCCTCTTCCAAGCGGGTCTTTTTATCTTGGAGAAAAGGAGAAACAGGTGAAAGAAACGGACCGTAGAATCACATTTTCATCACATCATTGTCTCTATCGTTGGGTCATAGATCAAATCCATTGGAATTACAATTTCCTCACTCCTTAGACTCATTACCCTGGTACTCCGTTTGCACTTCGTTAAAGCCTGACCGCATCTAAATATCAAGCCAATCGATATGACAACACCTAAGATACATAGAAGAAACTTCCCTACATCCATTATGACTCCTTGAGCCCCTTCTCCTAAACCAGAGAACCAATTTCGTGGGTTCAACCATGACACCCAACCAGTCAGCTCATTACCCACAGCAGCAAGGGTGAGATTGTGTCTCCTGCGAAATTCCCACTTTAATTGGAGAATATCGTCCATCTTTTGGTCTA
Organism: Pseudophryne corroboree; assembly: GCF_028390025.1. Lineage (NCBI taxonomy): Eukaryota > Metazoa > Chordata > Amphibia > Anura > Myobatrachidae > Pseudophryne > Pseudophryne corroboree. The sequence continues at coordinate 483,951,781 of NC_086451.1, forward strand.
TGACCTCGACCGGGTCCTCGGTGCTATTCGTAATATAAGTGCAGCATTTCACGCCGTACTGCGTTGCCAGTGTGACACAATATCCGCCTGTCACTGCCGTGAGATAATTAAGAACCATCCTATGCTGAACCAGTTCTGTTTTATAAGCTTGGAGCTCTCTTCCGGTATATCTAAAAGTGTCGTCATACATTTCAGTGATATTGTCTAATAAATTTGCAAGCGCAGATATATATCTATAGTTCAGCACTCCTCTAGCGGTGCGAGTGAAATCTAACGCAAGTAGAACCTGAATCCCGGTGGATTCATGGATCAGATCAGAGGCCGGGTGCTCTGTCCTTTCTGTCAGTTGCCTTTTAACGACGTGCTCGTAATGAGTGTGAGTATAAGGAGCTTGGGCACCACGGTGTATATCTTTCATTTTGGCATGTGATACAGTCATTACCTCAGGCAGTACTTTTCCAATATAACACAATCCTTCAGAGTTTGGGGCAAGCCACTTATACGCCTTCCTCCCGCATATGAAATATGCATCATCGGGGAGAACATATGGGACGGAGTAGGACATAACCATATTACACATCTTCCATGTGAAATCTCCTAACCCTAATTCTCCCATCTGTCTAGTACACGTATCTTTTTCGTATGATATGTGCACAGTATCCTGGTGATACCTCTCCAACTCTCATGATCCTATTTCCTAGGGTATACCTATATCGGAAAGATTTTTCCCTACCGGCTATGTGGCGTATAAGCTCTGTATCTGTAGGCATTCTATCTGCTCTATATGAAAAGGTCATGGTTTGGTTACTCCATGACACTTCCCAATTTCCCGGCTTTCGGGGATTGGAAATGTTAAAACATATTAGGGATCTATCCACATGATATTGGTGGAGCTTCAAACTAGGAGGGCTGGAGATATTAAACCTCCTGTCCACCGGTCTCCCACCCTTTAGCTCAAGTACCTCCCCTACCGTTAAGGGGAATGGTACTAATCCTGATTTGCTATGGCCTTGAGGTACTTGAGAGCATACCCAACAATCTGTCTGATTTAACACATTACCCACTAAGGAGTGATAGTCACTCAATGGATGCCGGTCCATGTGGATATTAAAACTGGACTGACATTTCTTGATGCACCCATCCTCAACTACATTGTCACAGAGCCTACAGATACAGTTTTCTTCAGCTAACAATCCTTCACAATTCCTTCTATTGTCAATGCTATCGGATCATTTTCTGATACTCGCCTTTACTTGTTGATTAAGTTGTTCTTGGAAAACTACGCCTCCATCTTTGTCATCAGAACCCATTCCTGAACCTCTCTCGACCTCCATGGTACTCTCGCCGGAACAGACTGCTCTGGTCAACATCATGGTCAACAGGAAAATCCGGATCACAGTCTCTTGGGGCAAGTCCATCTTATAGGAGGAAACGGAGAAGAGTAAGAAGGGGGAAAAAATAATTGAGGGAGATGGGATGGGAAGTGGAGAAAACAATAAAAGGGAGCAGGGAATCGACAACTGCTTTCGATCTTATGATTTTCAATGCTCAGGTGCCGCCTCAGTCCTCCTGAAACAGACACTCCAGTGATACAACTTCCTCTACCGTCTGTTCTTTATCACGGGACCTCTCTGGATCAGCAACCTTCTTACAATGGGACGAATGAACCCAAGTCTCTCTCTCGGCAACCTTCAATGCTGTAGTGCTAGTCAATAAGACTTGGTATGGTCCTTCCCATCTGTCAATAAGGCAACCTGAGCGTAGAAAATTCCGTATCATTACATAATCCCCAGGTTCAATGTCATGACAATTACTATCTGGTAAATCAGGAATCACTAATTTCAAATTATCATTTTGATTCCTTAGCTGTTTACTCATGTTAACCAGGTATTTTACAGTCACTTCATTGTTACACTTCAAATCATCCTGAGGGTTAATCATAACATGCGGTTGTCGACCAAACAAGATTTCAAAGGGGGACAGGTTAAGAGGGGACCTGGGAGTGGTTCTGATACTGTATAGTACAATGGGTAAAGCTTCTGGCCATGTCAATCCTGTTTCTGCCATAACTTTACTCAGTTTATTTTTAATAGTGCTGTTCACTCTTTCCACCTTCGCACTCGCCTGGGGGCGGTATGGAGTGTGCAGCTTACTATCAATTCCCATCAACTTACACATTCCTTGAAAGACATCACCTGTAAAATGGGTACCCCTATCACTTTCAATTATTCTAGGGATACCGTATCTACATACAAATTCCTGCACTATTTTCTTAGCAGTAAACATAGCGGTATTTGTGGCCGCAGGAAATGCTTCGACCCAATTTGAGAATACATCTATACAAACAAGTACATATTTCAAATTTCGACAAGGGGGTAATTGTATAAAGTCAATCTGTATTACCTGAAAAGGGCCGCCTGTAGGTGGGATATGAGATGGTTCTGTTGGTATTGCCTTTCCGATATTCTTCCTCAAACAGGTAAGGCATGACATTGCTCTCTTACCTGCATGGGATGAAAATCCTGGGGCGCACCAATATGCTCTTATTAACTTGCACATTCCCTCCTTGCCCAGATGAGTCAGCCCGTGTGCTGCTTCAGCTAAACATGGAAGATATGCTCTGGGGGCCACTGGTTTACCTTGTCCATCCGTCCAGAGTCCTGAGGACTCCTGGCCATATCCTTTTGCCTTCCAGACTGCCTTTTCCTGTGTGGAACACAAATTTTGCATTTCACACAACTTCTGTGTGTTGATGGTATTAAATACCATCAATTGTGTGGTGTCTGTCTGTCTGGGGGTACCGGCTGCTAACTTAGCAGCTTCGTCTGCTCGGCTGTTACCAAGTGATACTGGGTCCTGGCTATATGTGTGTGCTTTACACTTGATAACAGCCACTCTGTCGGGTTCCTGTATCGCTGTTAGAAGCCTTTTGATGTGAGCTGCATGCGCTACCGGTGTACCAGCTGCCGTCATGAAATTTCTGAGGCGCCATAGGGCTCCGAAATCATGGACTACCCCCGAAGGCGTATCTAGAATCGGTGTAGATATTGGCTGACTTGCCCTTAGCCAATTCACATGCTCTGGTTAGGGCAACTAGTTCAGCAACCTGGGCTGAGTGAGGTGGGCCTAGCGGTTCTGCTTCTATGGTGCCTTGGTCATCTACGACTGCGTATCCAGTACACAAGTCTCCCGAGTCCGACTGTCTGTGACAACTACCATCAGTGTAAAAAGTAAGATCTACATCTTCCAGTGGGTTGTCACTGATGTCAGGCCTTGCCGTGAAATTTTGGGTCAAATATTCCATACAATCATGCATGTCATCTTTTGTATTAAATCCTCCTTCCCCACCACTCTCATCTTCCACCCTTTGTGCCTGTGCAGGCACACCTGGGAGATATGTTGCAGGATTTAATGCACTGCATCTCCTTATGGTGATGTTTACGGGGGCCATTAGTGCCAATTCCCATCTTGTAAACCGCGCTGATGAGACGTGCCTGGTTTGGGCAGAATTTAACAAGGCTGACACTGCATGTGGTGTATGAATTGTGAGGTTGTGTCCTAGCACTACATCTTCGCTTTTCGTTACTAGCAATGCTATCGCAGCAACGCTTCGCAAGCATGTGGGGAGGGATCGCGCTACCGTATCTAGCTGAGCGCTGTAGTATGCTACCGGCCTGCTGGCATCACCGTGCTTTTGGTTTAGGACGCCTGCCGCGCAACCAGCACTTTCTGTTCCGTACAGCTCAAAGGGTTTCCCATAGTCTGGCATACCTAATGCTGGCGCCTGCGTTAGGCACTGTTTAAGTCTCTCAAATGCCATCTTGGATTCGTCTGTATGCGAAATCCGATCAGGTTTGTTTGATGAGACCATCTCCTGCAAAGGTAATGCTAGAATGGAAAATCCTGGGATCCAGTTACGGCAATACCCACACATTCCTAAAAACGTTCTGATCTGTTGCTGGGTTTGTGGCAGAGTCATGTCTCTAATTGCTTGGATTCTATCAGCGGTCAGGTGTCTCAGTCCTTGTGTTAGACAGTGTCCTAAATATTTTACTTTAGTTTGGCATAATTGCAACTTGTCTTTGGAAACCTTGTGTCCTGTGTCTGAAAGATGAAACAGGAGCTGTTTCGTATCCTTCAGGGACGCTTCCAATGAATCTGAACACAGTAGTAAATCGTCCACATACTGTATCAATATTGATCCACTCTCTGGTTGGAAAGACTGTAAACAATCATGCAAAGCCTGTGAAAATATACTTGGACTGTCTATGAAACCTTGTGGTAATCGAGTCCATGTGTATTGGACTCCTCTGTATGTAAATGCAAACAAATATTGGCTGTCAGGGTGCAGAGGTACCGAGAAGAAGGCGGAGCAGAGGTCAATAACAGTGAAAAATTTCGCAGTGGGAGGGATCTGCATAAGGATGACAGCTGGATTTGGCACTACGGGGAACTGACTCTCAACTATTTTGTTAATCCCCCTTAGATCCTGCACTAGCCTGTAACCCCTCTCCCCACTCTTTTTCACAGGGAAGATGGGACTATTGGCAGTGCTGGATGTTCTTACCAGAATGCCCTGTTGTAGCAAGCGCTCTATTACGGGATATACTCCTAACTCCACCTCTGGCTTCAGAGGGTATTGTGGGATTTTTGGAGCTATCCTACCATCTTTTGCTTGCACAACTACCGGAGCTACGTTTGCCATTAATCCAGTGTCTTGTCCATCTTTTGTCCAAAGTGACTCTGGTATTTGGGATGTCATTTCTTCTACTTGGGATGGAGTCCTATTTGTCATAACGGTATGTGTCATTAATTTTGATGGGGAGTCTAACATGTCTCGTACTTCCTGAGCGTTATTCTCAGGTATGTCCAAGAATACACCTTCAGGAGTACAATAAATGACGCACCCCATTTTACACAATAAATCTCTTCCCAGGAGATTAGTCGGTGCCGATGCAGCCAGCAAAAAGGAATGCTTGGTATGTAAAGGCCCTATTGTAATCTCGGCTGGTTTGCTAACAGGGTAGTGCTGGACTACTCCCGTTACTCCCATGGCTGGAATTGTCTTACCAGTGGTTCTCATGCCCACTGTCGAATTTATCACTGATTTGGCCGCCCTTGTATCTACAAGAAAGTTTAATGATTTTCCCGCTACATTAATTGCAATTTCGGGTTCACTTCCAAGACTTGCAATCAATTTTACTGGTTGCAGATTACAGGTGTGGCCACACCCCTATTGGGTATGGTGACCTCCCTGAATCCCGCTGGCAGCAACTACTTGAGAAGGGGTTAAATGGGAACTGCCAGAAGCTTGCCAGTCTCCTTTTGGGGGATATCTTTTTGTTTCCCCTGTATGTGGCTCATAACTCCGTCTCTGCGGACCCTGATCCCAAGTTCGTGTGTCATGTCGTTGTCTAGGGGGTTGGTATGATTTTTGTGAATTTTTCGCTCTACAGTCTCGTGCCATGTGTCCCTGTCTATGACAAAAATAACAAGTTACCACATTTGACTTACCCACAGGGGTCGGAGGTTTATACGAAGGTTGCCTTGTGGTCAAAGCCTGTATACTTACGGCCATTAACTTATCACCTTGTGACTCCCTGTGTCTGGTGATATTTCGATCGTGATCAACAGCGGCCTCTCTCAAAGTAGCCACCGACAGACCTCGCCAACATGGTTGCGTGGTCTGTACTCTTGCTTTCAATACCTCTTTTAAACCATCCATTAACACAGATACTGCTACTTCTCTATGATTTGCATTGGTCTTAATGTCCTCTATGCCAGTGTATTTTGCCATTTCTAGTAGTGCCCGATGAAAATAATCAGCAGCTGTTTCTGTCTCTTTTTGTTTAATGGAGAAAATTCTATTCCATTTGACTACAGCTGGAAAATACTCCTTCAACTGTAAATTTATCCTCTTTACATTGTCTGAGTTGTACACATCCGTAAGGGGTACCTCTCCATCTAATTTACAGTCAGCTAAAAACCTTTCTGGGTCGACATTGGAGGGTAAACATGCCCTCAGCAATATCTGCCAGTCTTTGTTATTGGGCTCTACAGTGTTCCCTAGGTCTCTGATGTATTTCTGGCTAGCAACTAGATCTTTCCTAGGATCACGGAATTCAGACACCATTGCTCTTAATTCCATTCGGGTAAACGGGCAGTGCATGGCAATGTTTCTGACAGGAGTGACTCCTGTAGTGTCAGTTTTCCCATTTGGCACTGCTATTACCCTAACGGGATTAAGTTTAATAATATCATTCTGAGTAGATTCTACAGCCTGTGGTGAAATGGTTTCAGCATAGTGTATGGTGCCGTACTTACCCGTTGATACGACCTCACCTGTCCCTCCGCTAGGGGCCTTTGATACTAATCTTACGGGTTGGGCCGTGCCTACTGTTGTTTCTGATATGGTGGCTGCTAGAGAGAGCGCCGATATTGTCGTCGATTCGTCCTCTTGATCACACTCCTGGGGAAAGTTTAAAACAGGGTACAACTTGCATGGGTTAATACTTGTATTAGTTAACTTATTAACATTATCCTTAACATTTATGCAGTTACTAAGTGTTTGTTTATTGCACCCTAGTGCGTCATTCTCCGCAACCAATTTCTCTCCTGATATATATGGTGGCGGTGGTGCCGTGGCTACCAGTTTCCTGATAGGGTTAGATCCCGCCGCCTGAGCCAATCCTCTCTGTATTTCACCCTCCTGTTGCCATAACTGTAAATAATCATAATGTTTGATCCGTCTCTTTGTTGATTTAATGAGACATATCCTCCTCCTTAGATTTAGTAACACATCTGGGCTAAAGCTGCCTACTCTTGGGAACTTCTCCCCGTCATGTACAGTCATTCTTTCCCATTCATCACATAAAACCTCTGTGTGTGAACCGTATTTTTCACACATTACATACCTTGCCGACCCGATTGGTCGGTTTACTAAATCAACCCGAACCGAGGTTGATCGCCCCCTACCTGAACAACTGGCCCCCATAGCTTGCAGGTGTTGCTTGCACTACCTCTGACCTTTATATCAGGGTCTTCAGCGAACCCTTACAAAAACCAAAATGTTCAAGATAGGCTGACGGTGGCGGTTTACCGAGTACCCCACTCACTCGCCCATGCCGACCAATATGCCTACACACTGTTTTAGCGCTGGCGTACTCGACCCAGGGCCCCTATGAACCTTTGTTTACTGGAACATGCGAGTGTGATCCGAAGAGCATTAACCCTTTCCAGTAACTGTTGGTTGTTGGATAATTCCTGAGTGACCAGCGAACTTCCCTTAAAAAATAAAAAATTACACAAATCACGTTAGAATGTACAAATAGCGTTTATGACCCCTTCCGTACGCAAATGGTACTGGGTCAGATTACTAACTAATGCACACAATTACGTGCGGTACAATCGTTCAGCACATAAGCAACTAATCTTATGTGCGGAGCGACCAGTGGAATCGAAATTCAGCAGCTGCGAATTCCTTCAGCCTGAGCTTTATGGCCTATATGGGTTCCGCACCAACCCTTCCTGGTGTTGGGCTACTTGTCTCTATAGCGGACTTTTTTGTCTGCTGTATCTAGACCTCCTGGTCTGTTCCGGACCTCCTGGTCTGCTACAGTATGACCTCCTGGTCTGCTACACTCTAATGCTCTTTATATGTTTAACAAGGGATGCCTCCCAAGCCACCATGTATGTCACTTACACGTATGTACTTCACGAGAACTCGATGATTTCCTGTGGTTCAATCCCAAAAATTGTAGAAACTTATATATGCAAACACTCACTCACCACATGTACACTTTACTTTTGTTTCTATTTCTATTTCTGCGCAGAAATTTCTTCCCTTTAGACCAGATGAGTCGTAAATTGGAGAAGGATCTATTAGCTTAAATTTCGGACACTAAAATCGACTTGCGCTATTTTTCTCTAACGTCCTAGTGGATGCTGGGGACTCCGTCAGGACCATGGGGAATAGCGGGCTCCGCAGGAGACAGGGCACATCTAAAAAGCTTTTTAGGTCACATGGTGTGTACTGGCTCCTCCCCCCATGACCCTCCTCCAAGCCTCAGTTAGGTTTTTGTGCCCGTCCGAGAAGGGTGCAAACTGGATGGCTCTCTTAAGGAGCTGTTTAGTAAAGTTTTTTTTTAGGTTTCTAATCAGTGATTCCTGCAGGCGACAGGATCACTGCAACGAGGGACTTAGGGGAGAGACTTGCAACTCACCTGCGTGCAGGAGGATTGAAGTTTTAGGCTACTGGACACTGAGCTCCAGAGGGAGTCGGAACACAGGTCAGCCTGGGGTTCGTCCCGGAGCCGCGCCGCCGATCCCCCTTACAGACGCTGAAGAAAGACGGCGGAACGGAGGTCCGGAAACAGGCGGCAGAAGACTTCACAGTCTTCAGAGAGGTAGCGCACAGCACTGCAGCTGTGCGCCATTGTTGCTACACGGCTCACTGACACGGTCACGGAGGGTGCAGGGCGCTGCTGGGGGCGCCCTGGGCAGCAATATAAATACCTATTTGGCAAATAAATACATCACTTATAGCCATTAAGGCTATATGTTTGTATTTAACCCAGGCCAGTTTTCCTAATAACCGGGAGAAAAGCCCGCCGTGAAAGGGGCGGAGCTTATTCTCCTCAGCACTCAGCGCCATTTTCCTGACCAGCTCCGCTGGTGAGGAAGGCTCCCACTCTCCCCTGCACTACAGAAACAGGGTTAAAGAGAAGGGGGGCATAAATTGGCGATATAATTATATATTAAGAGCCCATATATAGAAACAACACCTTCTAGGGTTGTTATATACATTATGGCGCTTTTGGTGTGTGCTGGCAAACTCTCCCTCTGTCTCCCCAAAGGGCTAGTGGGTCCTGTCCTCTATCAGAGCATTCCCTGTATGTGTGTGCTGTAGGTCGGTACGTGTGTGTCGACATGTATGAGGAAAATGTTGGTGAGGAGACGGAGAAAATTGCCTGTAATGGTGATGTCACTCTCTAGGGAGTCGACAACAGAATGGATGGCTTACTTATGGAATTACGTGATAATGTCAACACGCTGCAAGCCGGTTGACGACATGAGACAGCCGGCGGACAAATTAGTATCGGTCCAGGCGTCTCAGACACCGTCAGGGGCTTGTAAAAACGCCCATTTACCTCAGTCGGTCGACAGACACAGACATGGACACTGACCCCAGTGTCGACGGTGAAGAAACAAACGTATTTTTCCTTTAGGGCCACAAGTTACATGTTAAGGGCAATGAAGGAGGTGTTACGTATTTCTGATACCACAAGTACCACAAATAAGGGTATTTTGTAGGGTGGGAATAAACTACTTGTAGTTTTGCCTGAATCAGATAAATTAAATGAAGTGTGTGATGATACGTGGGGTTCCTCCGACAGAAAGTTATGGGCGGTATACCCTTTTTCCCGCCAGTAGTAAGGGCGAGTTGGAAAACACACCTTAGGGTGGACAAGGCGCTCACACGCTTATAAAAAAACATGGCGTTACCGTTTCCACATAACAGTATATACACACATACTGGTGTTATACTACGACCAGCAATCGCCTCAGCCTGGATGTGCAGCGCTGAGGGGGCTTGGTCGGATTTCCTGACTGAAAATTTTGATACCCTTGACAGGGACAGGATTTTATTGTCTATAGAGCATTTTAAGGATGCATTTCTATATATGTGTGATGCGCAGAGGCATATTTGCATTCTGGCATCAAGAGTAAATGTGATGTACATATCTGCCAGACGAAGACACGACAGTGGTCAGGTGAGGCAGATTCCAGACGGCATATGGAAGTATTGCCGTATAAAGGGGCGGTCCATTGGACCTGGTGGCCATGGCAACAGCTGAAAAATCCACCTTTTGTTACCCCGAGTCACATATTGGCAGAAAAGGACACAGTCTTTTCAGTCTCAGTCCTTTCGTCCCCATACGGGCAGGCGGGCGAAGGCCAGTCATATCTGCCCAGGGGGAGAGGAAAGGGAAGAAGACTGCAGCAAGCAGCTCATTCCCAGGAACAGAAGCTCCTCACGGCTTCTGCCAAGTCCGCAGCATAACGCTGGGGCCGTACAAGCGGACTCAGGTGCGGTAGGGGGTCATCTTAAGAGTTTCAGCAACACTCGCAAGGGATCTCCGGGATCCTACATGTAATATCCCAGGTGTACATTGGAAATTCGAGACGTCTCCCCCTCACACAATTCACAGGCTGTATTCCCAGCAGGTGATAATCAAAGTACCCTTCTTACAACAAGGAAGGGGGTAGTATTCCACACTATATTGTGGTACTGAAGCCAACCGGCTCGGTGAGATCTGAAATATTTGAACACTTACATACAAGCGTTCAAATCAAGATGGAGTCACTCGGAGCAGTGATAGCGAACCAGGAAGAAGGGGACGATATGATGTCACTGGATATCAGGGACGTTTACCTACAGGTCCAAATTTGCCCTTCTCACCAAGGGTACTTCAGGTTCCTGGTACAGAACTGTCACTATCAGTTCAGACGCTGCCGTTTGGATTGTCCACGGCGCCCCGGGTCTTTACCAAGGTAATGGCCGGAATGAGGATTTTTCTTAAAAGAAACATGGACGCTTTCCTGATAAGGGCAAGGTCCAGAGAACAGTTGGAGGTCGGAGTAGCACTATCTTAAGTAGTTCTACGACAGCACGAGTGGATTCTAAATATTCCAAAATCGCAGCTTTTTCCGACGACACGTCTACTGTTCCTAGGGAAGATTCTGGACACAGTCCAGAAAAACGTGTTTCTCCCAGTGGAGAAAACCAGGGAGTTATCCGAGCTAATCGGGATCCTCCTAAAACCAGGAAAAGTGTCAGTGCATCATTGCACAAGAGTCCTGGTAAAAATGGTGGCTTATTACGAAGCAATTCCATTCGGCAGATTTCCCGCAAGAACTCTTCAGTGGGATCTGCTGGACAAATGGTCCGGATCGCATCTTCAGATGCATCAGCGGATAACCCTATATCCAAGGAAAAGGGTGTCTCTCCTGTGGTGATTACAGAGTGCTCATCTTCTAGAGGGCCGCAGATTCGGCATTCAGGATTGGATGCCGGTGACCACGGAGGCCAGCCTGAGAGGCTGGGGAACAGTCACACAGGGAAAAAATTTCCAGGGAAGTGTGATTAAGTCTGGAGAATTCTCTCCGCATAAATAAGCTTAGAGCAAATTTATAATGCTCTAAACTTAGCTAGACCTCTGCTTCAAGGTCAGCCGGTATTGATCCAGTGGGATAACATCACGGCAGTCGCCCACGTAAACAGAAGGGCGGCACAAGAAGCAGGAGGGCAGTGAAAACTGCAAGGATTTTTCGCTAGGCGGAAAATCATGTGATAGCACTGTCAGCAGTGTTCTTTCCGGGAGTGGACGACTGGGAAGCAGACTTCCTCAGCAGGCATGACCTCCACCCGGGAGAGTGGAAACTTCATAGGGAAGTTTTTTTCAACATGATTGTGGACCGTTGGCAAAGACCAAAGGTGGACATGATGGCGTCCCGCCCGAACAAAAAACGGGACAGGTATTCCGCCAGGTCATGAGACCTTCAGGCGATAGCTGTGGATGTTCTGGTAACACCGTGGGTGTACCAGTCTGTGTATGTGTTCCCTCCTCTGTTTCTCATAACCAGGGTATTGAGAATTATAAGACATAGAGGAGTATGAACTATACTAGTGGCTCCGGATTGGCCAAGAGGGACTTGGTACCCGGAACTTCAAGAAATGCTCACAGAGGACTAAGGGCCTGGGGAGCTAAGAAGGGACTTGATTCAGCAAGTACCATGTCTATTCCAAGACTTACCGCGGCTGCGTTTGACGGCATGGCGGTTGAATGCCGGATCCTGAGGGGAAAAGGCATTCCATAAGAGGTCATACCTACCTTGGTCAAAGCCAGGAAGGAGGTGACCGCACAACGTCATCACCACATGTGGTAAAAATATGTTGCGTGGGTGAGGCCAGGAAGGCTCCACGACGGAAATTCAACTAGGTCGATTTCTACACTTCCTGAAAACAGGAGTGTTTTGGACCTCAAATTGGGGTTCATTAACATTTAAATTTCGGCCCTGTAGATTTTCTTCCAGAAAGAATTGACTTCAGTTCCTGAAGTCCAGATTGTAAAGGATGTATTGCATATACAGCTTTTTTGTGCCCCTAGGGGCACCGTGAGATCTCAACATAGTGTTGGGATTTCTTAAAATCATATTGGTTTGAACCGCTCAAATCTGTGGATTTGAAATATCTCACATGGAAAGTGACCATGCTGTTGACAAATATCTCACATGGGAAGTGACCATGTTGTTAGCCCTGGCCTCGGCCAGGCGATTGTCAGAATGGGCGGCTTTGTCTTACAAAAGCCCATATTAAAATTTTCCATTTGAACAGGACAGAACTGGGACTCGTCTCCAGTTTCTTCATAAAGGGGTGTCAGCGTTTTCACCTGAAACAACCTCTTGTGGTGCCTGCGGCTACTAGGGACTTGGAGGACTCCAAGTTACTAGACGTGGTCAGGGCCCTAAAAATATATATATATATATATAGTTAGGACGGCTGGAGTCAGAAAGTCTGACTTGCTGTTTATACTGTATACACCCAACAAGCTGGGTGCTCATGCTTCTAAGCAGTCTATTGCACGCTGGATTTGTAGTACAATTCAGCTTGCACATTCTGTGGCAGGCCTGCCACAGACGAAATATGTAGATGCCCATTCCACAAGGAAGGTGGGCTCATCCTGGGCGGCTGCCCGAGGAGTCTCGGCATTACAACTTTGCCGAGCAGCTACGTGGTCAGGGGAGAACACATTTGTAAAATTTTACAAATTTTGATACTCTGGCTAAGGAGGACCTGGAGTTCTCTCATTCGGTGCTGCAGAGTCATCCGCACTCTCCCGCCCGTTTGGGAGCTTTGGTATAATCCCCATGGTCCTGACGGAGTCCCCAGCATCCACTAGGACGTTAGAGAAAATAAGAATTTACTTACCGATAATTCTATTTCTCGTAGTCCGTAGTGGATGCTGGGCGCCCATCCCAAGTGCGGATTGTCTGCAATGCTTGTACATAGTTATTGTTACAAAAATCGGGTTATTACTATTGTTGTGAGCCATCTTTTCGGAGGCTACTTCGTTTTGTTATCATACTGTTAACTGGGTTCAGATCACAAGTTGTACGGTGTGATTGGTGTGGCTGGTATGAGTCTTACCCGGGATTCAAGATCCTTCCTTATTGTGTACGCTCGTCCGGGCACAGTACCTAACTGAGGCTTGGAGGAGGGTCATGGGGGGAGGAGCCAGTACACACCATGTGACCTAAAAAGCTTTTTAGATGTGCCCTGTCTCCTGCGGAGCCCGCTATTCCCCATGGTCCTGACGGAGTCCCCAGCATCCACTACGGACTACGAGAAATAGAATTATCGGTAAGTAAATTCTTATTATCGCGTTGCCACCTTTTCGCCTGTTAAAATAACACTATCGTGTGATTTGAGTTACGTGGGCGTACCCGGACACTCCGTTGCGTAATATACGCTGCGTGCGTCGGCCTTTGGGTTGCGTACGCGAGTCTCAGCCTTTTGTTAGAGACACGTGTACACAAGGCAGATATCCACCGTAACACAATTAACACGTTTATCAATGTAGATGATTCTCAATTATCTACCGAGCACCACACAGATCTCTCCTTGTATCTTTAGGCAAAGCTGTGTGCGTGCTTTACAAATTACCCCTTAAATGTATTACTTTTAATCTTTAACTACTGATAGCAACAAATCTTTCTTAGCACGTTAACAATTGTGAAATGGCAAACAGGAGAGTGATATGAAAATACACGAATAAAAAGAAATGCAGATATATGCGTGCGTGTGTGCGTACGCAAAACAGAAAAAAACAGTTTTAAAAGACACTAGCGTGTTGTTCTTACCTCCGGTTCCGGATTCCTTCAGCACCCTTTACTAAGCGAAGCAGACGCTTATCCAGGCAGCACTACGAGGAATATGATCTCCCGCCCTTTGCTGATGGATAATGTCTGCTGAAATTACCTAGCACAGATATGTGAAGGACGGACGAGCCGCCAATTGATAAAGCTAAATATATATCTTACTTAAAACCCTTTAAGAGGTTAAAGAACACAGTACGCTATTGGCTTATGGAATACCGTAAGGGTACGCACGTTGCGTAACAATCGCTTAGCCGTAGTCGAGACGCTCAAGCGTCACGTTCGCTCACGGCCAAGAGATCACAGGCAGGCACGCTATTGGCTGCCGACTAACGTAATGATACGCTATTAGCGTAGCGGACGCTCGGGACCACGAGGAGATCACAAGCGGCGCTGACGCTCACAGTGTAAAACCTTTATAACTATACCATAAAACAATGTATTATGCAGTAAACCTTGGTGTAGTGATAGGGTGTAAATGTAACACAGTGTAACCTTATTAACTTGAAAGCTGTATGAGCGTCTCCGACGCTCAGAGAATACTTAGAAATATAAGAAATACACAGATACCGATCTTAGGTTCTAACACCTTATATAAACGTTCTATTTGCAAAAGAATAATACAATACAAGTCATACACTACCAATATAACATAGACTAACTAACCAGATAACTACACTTAAAATACAATAACAGTACAATAACAATTTAAGAGGAAAAGAGAGAGAAAAGAGGAGAAGAGAGAGAGAGAGATATATGGCTCACAATAACAATAAAGACAATATGATTGCGGAGAAACTTACGCACAAGGGGAACAATCGCATGCGCCTTTCTGAATATCCAGCTCCCGATTATCAGTGATGAGAACCGTTGAAGAGAGTAGAGTGGAGCTGGATCAGATCGGCTCGTCTATATATACACCACACACAATACAATACAATGGTCCCTACAATCTCATTGTTCATTGGACACAGGAATTTGTCTTCGCATTATAACAAAAGGTCATAGGTTGATTCATACAGGTGGGCTGTGACTATTTCCAACTGCTCAGGTGGGTGGGAAACTAGGTTTCCCGCCGCATGGATAATAAAGTGCAAATAATAGTAAAAGTCCATAAACTGCTTATGTCCATAACTATTCGCACGAGCGATTAATCCGCTTCAAACCAACACCGGAATATTGCTAATTAAATACTCTTCCGATGGATACTAAACTCCACTGTATAACCCTTGTCTGACCCTTCGTATCAAACAAAGAGGGATCTCTTTGTTCATGAACATGCTACATTAACTAAACTTTCAGATTCTATCAAAGGGACCATAATCTACAAAATACATTATATGGTTAAAATATGTAACGATCGAGTCGCCCGCTAGACGCACACAAACTCTACCGTAAATGCGCATACCGTGCGCCTGCGGGTGCACGCACCAGCGGGTATCCGTACGCACGGGAGAGCGTGGGCACGCGCAGCGGGGACACGCATGAGGTGCAAATATGGTAGTGTGCATCATGATATTTTTCTGACTTTGACAGTATTACAGGGAGGAGAGCTGTATGGGAACACAGGTCTATATGTGACAGGACAGTATAGAGGATCCCAGCACTGTCACATATAGCACATTACAGTGTATTACATGGAGGAGAGATGTATGGGAACATGTATCTATATGTGACAGGACAGTATAGAGGAGCCCAGCACTGTCACATATAGCACATTACAGTGTATTACAGGGAGCGGAGCTGTACGGTAACACAGGTGTATATGTGTCAGGACAGTATAGAGGAGCCCAGCACTGTCACATATAGCACATTACAGTGTATTACAGGGAGCGGAGCTGTACGGTAACACAGGTGTATATGTGTCAGGACAGTATAGAGGATCCCAGCACTGTCACATATAGCACATTACAGTGTATAACAGGGAGGAGAGCTGTATGGGAACACAGGTCTATATGTGACAGGACAGTATAGAGGATCCCAGCACTGTCACATATAGCACATTACAGTGTATTACAGGGAGGAGAGCTGTATGGGAACACGGGTCTATATGTAACAGGACAGTATAGAGGATCCCAGTGTGAGAGGTGCGGCTGCGGTTTGTGTGGTGCCTGCTGCCGTGCAGGTGTAGACTCGGTACTCACCAGGCGCCGCTCTCTCTCACCTTCAGGTACCGGAACCTCCAACGGGCCTGGCAACTCTTCCCTCGGACCCGGACACGACGACCTAGGAGGAAGGAGATTTCTGAGTGCTGTCCTCCGGACTGTGGACCGAAACGCCCTCCGACCTAAAGAAAAATAGTGCTTTCGGGCTAGGTGAGGGTCATCCCAGGCGTCCGCCTCAGAGCCCGAATTTCACCTATTGGCACTCTCGCGCCAGGTGGAAATTCTACCTTGCACCGGCGTGCAAGGCTCACCGTTCGCCCTGAAGGAAGGGAGACAGATAGGGACACACACAGAAGGAACACACAGACCGATGTTACTCACCGTCCTACGTCTTGTACTCCGATCTTCTCCACTTACAGGTCCCTGTAAGGAGGCAAAGAGAGAAACAGCCGTGCAGGGCCTAACTCTAATCTAGTGTGCGTCCGCTACACTAACTGCATAACAAAGCCCTCAAACTGGCCTAAGTGTAAGTGGTGCAACACAACTATGCACAAACTCTATAACAACATTTTGCCCTGCACGGTAACAACACACACATCGGAAATACAACATAAAACGGTGCTGTCCCTTTTTAATCCCTACCTGCCGTTGGAAGGGGGTGGGCACCGCACGGCCTACCCACCTCCTGTGCCTTCCCTTATGTGGGCCTCAGGCCTGACTGCCTAAATACCTCAGTGTGGCCCGAGCCTAGTGCCCAGTGCCACCTTTATTCACCTTGGGGGGGTACTTACTCGCTGGGCCTAGCGCCCCCTGACTGCGCCCAGGCCGGAGGCCTGACTTCACCCATGGGCCTAGCGCCCGCCTAACTTATTGCCCGTTGGGTGACCTGGGCCTTGTGCCCAGGGTCACCTTAATATTCCCTAATTGTCAAAAATACACTAGGGCCTAACGCCCTCTAATGCCCACAGGCCTATTGCCTGATTTGCCCCCGGGCCTAGTGCCCGCCTAACTGGTGCCACAGGGGTAGGGTGGCTTGGGCCTAATGCCCAAACCACCTAATCAAATATTGGCCCCCAAACTCCTAGCTGCGCCACAGGCCTAGTGCCTGAATTGTGCCCTCGGGCCTAATGCCCGTCCCTGGTGGTCGAGGGAGGAAGAGGGGAGGGGGTGAAGGTTGCCTCACCGAGGCCTCACCTGCTCCAGGGAACTCCAGCGTCCTCTTCTGCCGCTTACCCGTCCTGGCCAGCGGCGTTGCCTCCGCTGCTCCGCGTCCAGCCGCCGCTGGACATCTTCCCGGAGCCCAACCGCTGACCTCCTCCTCGTGCTCTTCCGCGCGCGCGCTGACCTCTGTTCCCGCCCGTCGCGTCTTCTTCGTCCACACCGTCTTGGCTCCCCGTCCGGCTCTTCTTCTGCCTTCGCGCCCCCGCGCGCGGTCTTTTCTTCAGGCTCCCGCCCGGCGTCTGACGTCAGACGCCGGGGGCGGGGCCTATGACGCGGCGAGCGCCGATTGGCTCGCCGCGTCCCTCTCTGATTGGCTGCCGCTCCGGGAGCCGCGATTGGCTCCCGGAGGGCGCCAACATTCGAATGCCTCTGGTCCGGTGCAGGGAAAAGGGTAATCCCTGCACCGGACACCCGCCGCCACGCACCCAGCGCTGGGGACAGACAAGCTGCCCCAGCGCTGTCCCCAGCTAGGGACAGCACCACAGATGTGCCCACAGGGCACAGCTCTACACCAGCACTGTCACATATAGCACATTGCAGTGTATTACAGGGAGGAGAGATGTATGGTAACACAGGTCTATATGTGACAGGACAGTATAGAGGAGCCCAGCACTGTCACATATAGCACATTACAGTGTATTACAGGGAGGAGAGCTGTATGGGAACACAGGTCTATATGTGACAGGACAGTATAGAGGATCCCAGCACTGTCACATATAGCACATTACAGTGTATTACAGGGAGGAGAGCTGTATGGGAACACACGTCTATATGTGACAGGACAGTATAGAGAATCCCAGCACTGTCACATATAGCACATTACAGTGTATTACAGGGGGAGAGCTGTATGGGAACACATGTCTATATGTGACAGGACAGTATAGAGAATCCCAGCACTGTCACATATAGCACATTACAGTGTATTACAGGGAGGAGAGCTGTATGGGAACACAGGTCTATATGTGACAGGACAGTATAGAGAATCCCAGCACTGTCACATATAGCACATTACAGTGTATTACATGGAGGAGAGATGTATGGGAACACAGGACTATATGTGACAGGACAGTATAGAGGATCCCAGCACTGTCACATATAGCACATTACAGTGTATTACAGGGAGGAGAGCTGTATGGGAACACAGGTATATATGTGACAGGACAGTATAGAGGAGCCCAGCACTGTCACATATAGCACATTGCAGTGTATTACAGGGAGGAGAGCTGTATGGGAACACAGGTCTATATGTGACAGGACAGTATAGAGGATCCCTGCACTGTCCCATATAGCAAATTACAGTGTATTTGTCACAACTGAGGGCCTGAGCAGACGAGAGGCAGCCTCAGTTGTAGGGGCTGAGATGTACCGGAACCTGGGAGGTTGTATCAGACCCCTGGACATGTAAGTAACATGAATAATAACTGCCCGAAGGCGTGACCACGACAACTTGGATAAAAGTCAATGATGTTTATTATGACAACTCCGCAACACAGCAGCAGTAAAAGAAAACGTAAAAGTCAGCAAAGAATAAATACAGTTCCTGGGTACTACAGGATGGCAGGAGCCACAGGGCACTGGTAGTGTGAGATAGTTCTTATGATCTTCTAGATGGAAAGTCCTTACCAGGCCCAACTGTAGCAATGGAGATAACCCAGGATTGTGCCAGCTGGTGTTCCAGGAAAAGCTGGGTTGCTGAAGATAAAACAGCTGCTGTGGATACTGGCTGGAACCAGACTGTTGTTAGCACGGAGTGGATACTGGCTGGAACCAGTTAAATAATAAATGAACTTGGGAGCGATGAAATATGAACTGAAATGTAGAACTTGAGAGCGGAGAAATAATAATACCGGTGGAGAGTGGTAAAGTGTAGAAAGGACACCGGCCCTTTAAGGGAAGCTGTACTCTGCTGGAAGCTGAGCTGGAAGCAGGTAATGTTGTAGCTGGAAACAGATGAATCCACAATGGATTGGAGAGTCAGGCTACACCGCAGGTGGAATGCTGGTGCGGGTCTCTATGGTGGAAGTCTTGAGACAGGAGCTGGAACCTGGAAGACAATCACAGGAGAGAGACAAACAGGAACTAGGTTTGACAACCAAAGCACTGACGCCTTCCTTGCTCAGGCACAGTGTATTTATACCTGCAGCAAGGAAGGGATTGGCTAGGCAATTATGCAGATTATCAATACTGAGAACAGATTGGTGGAAATGATCAGCTGACAGAATCCAAGATGGCTGCGCCCATGCAGACACTTGGAGGGAAGTTTGGTTTGTAATCCATGTGGTAATGAAAACAGTAATGGCGGCGCCGGCCACCGGAGACAGGAGGCGCCAGGCTGACAGATGCACATCCAACCACGCGGACACAGCGGAGGCCGCGGCTGACGTAATCGCCACTCAGACACTCTGCATGCAGAAGTTCAGGGACGGCGGCGGAGGCCGCGGGAGACGCCATGCCAGGTGTAATATGGCGTTTACTGTGACAGCGTCCCAGAGTGACAGGAGAGGATACAGGAATGTACACATCAGGATAACAGATGGGATCCGGTCCTGGAGCGCTGAGCCAGCCTTAGGAGGCATCTGATGGGTAAGAAATGGCGTCCAGATACCCGGATCGTGACAGCACCCCCCCCTTTAGGAGTGGCCCCAGGACACTTCTTTGGCTTTTGAGGAAACTTGGAATGGAATCTCCGGACCAAGGCAGGAGCATGGACATCAGAAGCATTGGTCCATGAACGTTCCTCAGGACCATAACCCTTCCAGTCAATAAGATATTGTAGTTGACCGTAACGGTGACCTGAGTCCAGGATCTTGGCCACTTCATACTCAACGCCTCGTTGAGTTTGGACTTTCGGAGTTGGAGGAGGTGAGGAATGAAACCGATTCAAGATCAGCGGTTTCAACAGGGAAACATGGAATGTCCTGGGTATTTTTAAGAAGGGAGGCAACTGGAGTCTGTAGGCAACAGGATTGATGACTTGTTCAATCTTGAAAGGACCGATATAGCGAGGTGCAAACTTCATACTGGGAACTCTTAACCTCAAATTCTTCGTGGATAACCATACCCGATCACCCACCTTGAGAGCAGGAACTGCTCGACGCTTCTTATCCGCAAACTTCTTGTACCTGAACGATGCCTTGAGCAGAGCTGATCGTACGCTCTTCCAGATATTGGCAAACTGATGCAAGGTGATATCCACTGCGGGAACAGAAGTTGCTGGAAGCGGTTGGAACTCAGGGACTTTAGGGTGGAATCCAAAGTTAGTGAAGAATGGTGTTGAAGCAGATGAAGAATGATACTGGTTGTTATGACAGAACTCGGCCCAGGGAAGTAATTGAACCCAGTCATCTTGAGAGGAGGACACATAGATGCGGAGGAAGGCCTCCAAGTCCTGATTCACCCTCTCGGTTTGACCATTGGTCTGAGGATGGTAAGCCGTGGAAAACTTTAGCTTGACTTGGAGGACTTGACATAAACTTCGCCAGAATTTGGCTGTGAATTGAACTCCTCGATCTGAGATCATTTCTTCAGGAAAACCGTGGAGTCGGAAGATCTCTTGTATGAATACTTGAGCCAACTTGGAAGCTGATGGAAGACCGGTGAGAGGAATGAAGTGTGCCATCTTGGTGAACCGGTCAACTACCACCCAGATAGTATTGAACTTGTTGCACATGGGTAAGTCTGTAATGAAATCCATCGACAAGTGGGTCCATGGTCGACGGGGAACGGATAGTGGAACCAGTTGCCCCGCAGGCGACTGGCGGGATACTTTATGTTGGGCACACTTTGGGCAAGATGCAATAAACTCCAAGACGTCCTTTTTCAGAGTTGGCCACCAATAGGACCTAGAGATAAACTCCAGGGTTTTTTAAGTACCTGTATGTCCGGCAAAACGGGAAGCATGGGCCCAATGCATGAGCTTCTTCCTTAGCATCGGCTTCACAAAACTTTTCCCTGATGGGGGCGTAGAGTCCATCCCTACCGTGGAGAATGCCAACGGATTTATAATAGGATGCTTGTCTGAAGACTCTGACTCATTTTCTTGCTCCCATGAGCGGGAAAGGGCATCGGCCTTGCGATTCTGAGAGCCCGGACAGAACTGGAGTTTAAAGTCGAACCTGGAAAAGAAAAGTGCCCATCTGGCCTGACAAGGGTTGAGACATTGTGCGCCCTTCAGGTATAAAAGGTTCTTGTGGTCTGTAAGTATGGTGATTGAATGAGAAGCTCCCTCCAACAGATACCTCCACTCTTCTAGAGCGAGCTTGATGGCTAGCAACTCCTGGTCGCCAATGGCATAGTTGCGCTCAGCTGGGGAGAACTTCCGGGAGAAGAAACTGCAAGGGTGTAAATGGCCATCTTTAGCCCTCTGAGATAACACCGCTCCTACTCCAACGGAGGAGGCATCCACCTCTAAGATGAAAGGAGAGTCGATGTCAGGCTGTTTCAGAACAGGCGCAGAGATGAACCTTTGTTTTAAAAGATGAAATGCTTGCATGGCTTCTTCAGACCACTTGGACGGGTTAGCACCCTTCTTAGTGAAAGCAGTAATAGGCGCCACAATGGTGGAAAAGTCTCGTATAAACTTTCGGTAATAGTTGGCGAACCCTAAGAACCTCTGGACCCCTTTGAGGGTTAAGGGTACCGGCCAATTTTGGATTGCTTGTAGTTTCTCAGGATCCATCTCTAGTCCGGAACCGGACACAATGTACCCTAGAAACGGAATGGACTTGACTTCAAAGACGCATTTTTCTAATTTGCAATAGAGATGATTGACACGGAGACGGGACAGAACCTCTTTAACCCAAAAACGATGTTCCTCTAAATCGTTGGCAAAAATGAGGATATCGTCTAGATAGACCACGACATGACGGTATAGAATGTCTCTGAAGATCTCATTGACAAAATGCTGGAAGACAGCTGGAGCATTGCTCAATCCGAAGGGCATGACGAGGTACTCATAATGTCCGTCACGGGTGTTAAAGGCGGTCTTCCACTCGTCACCCTCACGGATCCGGATGAGATTGTATGCACCTCGCAAGTCCAGCTTTGTAAAGATGGTAGCTCCGCTAACTCTGTCAAAGAGCTCAGTAATCAGGGGTAAAGGATAACGGTTCTTGATGGTAATGTCGTTCAAACCTCTGTAGTCGATGCACGGCCGCAGACCACCATCTCTCTTTTTTACAAAAAAGAAGCCTGCGCCGGCTGGAGAAGAAGAAGTTCGAATGAACCCCTTTGCTAGGTTCTCTTTAATATATTCCTCCATAGAATGCGTCTCAGGCAGAGACAACGGATAAGTTCGGCCTCGAGGTGGAACCTTCCCTGGAACGAGATCAATCGGACAGTCCCATTCTCTATGAGGAGGAAGGATATCAGCAGAAGCTTTACTGAACACATCCGTGAAATCTTGATATGGAGGAGGTGGAACATCAGACGACCTGGGGGAGGAAGAACAGACAGGCAATACTTTAAACAAACATGTCTCAGCACAGGAGGAACCCCATGCCAGGATTTGCGTAGTCGTCCAATCAATTGTAGGATTGTGAAGACGGAGCCATGGAAGGCCCAGGACCACAGGATGTGTGGCTCTTGGAATCACTAAAAAAGAAATAAGTTCGGAATAAAGAACTCCCACTCTCAGACGAACTGGTAGAGTCCTTAAAGAAATAACTGCATCAAAAATTTTGCTGCCATCCACGGCAGTTAAAGAAATGGACGAAGGAAGTCTCTCGGTGGGTAGGGACCACCGCTTAACATAGGCTTCGGTAATAAAGTTCCCAGCTGCTCCGGAATCAAGGAGGGCAATGACGTTCCGATAACGTTGAGCAACTTGAAGCGAGACTGGGAGATTACAATCTTGAGGAGATGGAGAGGAGATCATTACTCCTAGCCGGCCCTCTCCTTGGCGAGCTAGGATTTGGAGTTTCCCGGACGGTTGGGACAGGCATTAATGGTGTGAGACGGAGCTGCACAATAGAGACAGAGAAACTCGGAGAGACGTCTTCGGCGCTCAGCAGGAGTTAAACGGGAACGGCCAAGTTGCATGGGCTCATCTTTAGATGGTGACAGTTGACGAGGAGGAGGAGCAGAAGATTTTGGAGCAGATGATCTTCCACGCTCAGTTGCTCTCTCTCTGAAACGTAAATCAACTTTCGTGCAGAGTGAGATTAGCTCATCTAACTTAGAAGGTAAGTCTCTGGTAGCTAACTCATCTTTAATACGCTCAGATAAGCCATGCCAGAATGCAGCATACAGGGCCTCGTCGTTCCATGCCAGTTCGGATGCCAGGATCTGGAACTGTATCAGATATTGTCCTACAGTACGTGACCCCTGGCGTAAACGGAGAATCTTGGATGAAGCTGAGGTTACCCGGCCTGGCTCGTCGAAGATGCGCCTGAATGTTGACACGAAGGCAGTGTAGGAAGATAGCAGGGTGTCGGACCTCTCCCATAACGGTGATGCCCAATCAAGGGCTGAGCCACTGAGAAGAGAAATAATGTAGGCAATTTTTGTACGGTCACTGGGAAAATTGCCAGGTTGTAGCTCAAACTGAATCTCACACTGGTTGAGAAATCCCCTGCAGAATCTTGGAGATCCGTCAAATTTTGCTGGCGTTGGAAGATGAAGACGTGGAGCAGAAATGGGTAAGGAGGGTGGGGTTATAGCTGGAGTCACTGTGGTTGACGCACCAGACGCGCCTGATCCACGGAGAGTTGTCTGAATCCCATCCAGCCGAGTAGAGAGATCCTGGAGACAGCGGATGATGTGGCCCTGTGCAGCCTCCTGATGTTCTAGTCGGGCTGCCAGTTCTTGCATCGGCCTGGCCGCTTGATCCTGGTCTCCGGCTGGATTCATTAGGTCAGTGCTTACTGTCACAACTGAGGGCCTGAGCAGACGGGAGGCAGCCTCAGTTGTAGAGGCTGAGATGTACCGGAACCTGGGAGGTTGTATCAGACCCCTGGACATGTAAGTAACATGAATAATAACTGCCCGAAGGCGTGACCACGACAACTTGGATAAAAGTCAATGATGTTTATTATGACAACTCCGCAACACAGCAGCAGTAAAAGAAAACGTAAAAGTCAGCAAAGAATAAATACAGTTCCTGGGTACTACAGGATGGCAGGAGCCACAGGGCACTGGTAGTGTGAGATAGTTCTTATGATCTTCTAGATGGAAAGTCCTTACCAGGCCCGACTGTAGCAATGGAGATAACCCAGGATTGTGCCAGCTGGTGTTCCAGGAAAAGCTGGGTTGCTGAAGATAAAACAGCTGCTGTGGATACTGGCTGGAACCAGACTGTTGTTAGCACGGAGTGGATACTGGCTGGAACCAGTTAAATAATAAATGAACTTGGGAGCGATGAAATATGAACTGAAATGTAGAACTTGAGAGCGGAGAAATAATAATACCGGTGGAGAGTGGTAAAGTGTAGAAAGGACACCGGCCCTTTAAGGGAAGCTGTACTCTGCTGGAAGCTGAGCTGGAAGCAGGTAATGTTGTAGCTGGAAACAGATGAATCCACAATGGATTGGAGAGTCAGGCTACACCGCAGGTGGAATGCTGGTGCGGGTCTCTATGGTGGAAGTCTTGAGACAGGAGCTGGAACCTGGAAGACAATCACAGGAGAGAGACAAACAGGAACTAGGTTTGACAACCAAAGCACTGACGCCTTCCTTGCTCAGGCACAGTGTATTTATACCTGCAGCAAGGAAGGGATTGGCTAGGCAATTATGCAGATTATCAATACTGAGAACAGATTGGTGGAAATGATCAGCTGACAGAATCCAAGATGGCTGCGCCCATGCAGACACTTGGAGGGAAGTTTGGTTTGTAATCCATGTGGTAATGAAAACAGTAATGGCGGCGCCGGCCACCGGAGACAGGAGGCGCCAGGCTGACAGATGCACATCCAACCACGCAGACACAGCGGAGGCCGCAGCTGACGTAATCGCCACTCAGACACTCTGCATGCAGAAGTTCAGGGACGGCGGCGGAGGCCGCGGGAGACGCCATGCCAGGTGTAATATGGCATTTACTGTGACAGCGTCCCAGAGTGACAGGAGAGGATACAGGAATGTACACATCAGGATAACAGATGGGATCCGGTCCTGGAGCGCTGAGCCAGCCTTAGGAGGCATCTGATGGGTAAGAAATGGCGTCCAGATACCCGGATCGTGACAGTATTACAGGGAGGAGAGCTGTATGGGAACATGGATCTATATGTGACAGGACAGTATAGAGGAGCCCAGCACTGTCACATAGAGCACATTACAGTGTATTACAGGGAGGAGAGCTGTATGGAAACACAGGTCTATATGTGACAGGACAGTATAGAGGATCCCAGCACGGTCACATATAGCACATTACAGTGTATTACAGGAAGGAGAGCTGTATGGGAACACAGGTCTATATGTGACAGGACAGTATAGAGGATCCCAGCACTGTCACATATAGCACATTACAGTGTATTACAGGGAGGAGAGCTGTATGGAAACACAGGTCTATATGTGACAGGACAGTATAGAGGATCCCAGCACGGTCACATATAGCACATTACAGTGTATTACAGGAAGGAGAGCTGTATGGGAACACAGGTCTATATGTGACAGGACAGTATAGAGGATCCCAGCACTGTCACATATAGCACATTACAGTGTATTACAGGGAGGAGAGCTGTATGGGAACACAGGTCTATATGTGACAGGACAGTATAGAGGATCCCAGCACTGTCACATATAGCACATTACAGTGTATTACAGGGAGGAGAGCTGTATGGGAACACGGGTCTATATGTGACAGGACAGTATAGCGGATTCCAGCACTGTCACATATAGCACATTACAGTGTATTACAGGGAGGAGAGCTGTATGGGAACACAGGTCTATATGTGACAGGACAGTATAGAGGATCCCAGCACTGTAACATATAGCACATTACAGTGTATTACAGGGAGGAGAGCTGTATGGGAACACAGGTCTATATGTGTCAGGACAGTATAGAGGATCCCAGCACTGTCACATATAGCACATTACAGTGTATTACAGGGAGGAGAGCGGTATGGGAACACGGGTCTATATGTGACAGGACAGTATAGAGGATTCCAGCACTGTCACATATAGCACATTACAGTGTATTACAGGGAGGAGAGCTGTATGGGAACACAGGTCTATATGTGACAGGACAGTATAGAGGATCCCAGCACCGTCACATATAGCACATTACAGTGTATTACAGGGAGGAGAGCTGTATGGGAACACAGGTCTATATGTGACAGAACAGTATAGAGGATCCAGCACTGTCACATATAGCACATTACAGTGTATTACAGGGAGGAGAGCTGTATGGGAACACAGGTCTATATGTGACAGGACAGTATAGAGGAGCCCAGCACTGTCACAAATAGCACATTACAGTGCATTACTGGGAGGAGAGCTGTTTGGGAACACAGGTCTATATGTAACAGGACAGTATAGAGTATCCCAGCACGGTCACATATAGCACATTACAGTGTATTACAGGGAGGAGAGCTGTATGGGAACACAGGTCTATATGTGACAGGACAGTATAGAGGAGCCCAGCACTGTCACATATAGCACATTACAGTGTATTACAGGGAGGAGAGCTGTATGGGAACACTGGTCTATATGTGACAGGACAGTAAAGAGGATCCAATCAGATATAGCACATTGCAGCATAGTTACCTACTATTTAAGTTCCTCTCCGGGAGATGTAGGACAGAGATAGGGGCGGGGCTGGACTAGGCATGTCATTAAGCCCCAATCCCTCACTGTAAAATGATATAATTACCATAGAATTTGTGATTAGGCCCCACCCCCTCCTTAATGACCACGTATTTCCTTTATTTTTCTCCCCATTTTGCCCACTTCACCAGGAAGGTTTGGCACTATTTCGGTGGTGCGTGGGTCTACCTGATGAATTGGGTGTCTGCCACAGGATCTGGGAGAGAAGGCAGGAATGCATTACAGTGTATTAATGGGAGGACAGTTATACGGGAACACGTGTCTCTCCTCCAATACTGTGCATTATAATTTGCTAAATACAGTATGATAGTGCTGGGTTCCTCTGTAATGCCTTGTCACGCATAGACAGATAATTATGGGGGGAATTCAATTAGGTACGAGTTTGATCTCACAAAGCGAATTCACAGCAATTTCGCTCTGCAAATGACATTTGAAATTCAATTCCAAACTCGCATTTCTTTTTCAGAGTAAATTTGCTTGTTTTTTGTCACACACCCCTAAGCAGGTGAAAAGGTAGGGCAAATACTGTATAGTGGCCCTCATTCCGAGTTGTTCGCTCGCTAGCTACTTTTTGCAGAAATGCACACGCTAAGCCGCCGCCTACTGGGAGTGAATCTTAGCTTTGCAGAATTGCGAACGAAAGATTAGCAGAATTGCGAATAGAAATTTCTTTGCAGTTTCTGAGTAGCTCGAGACTTACTCTGCCACTGCGATCAGTTCAGTTCTTTTCATTACTGGTTTGACGTCACAAACACACCAAGCGTTCGTCCAGACACTCCCCCGTTTCTACAGCCACTCCCGCGTTTTTTCCCGAAACGCCTGCGTTTTTTCGCACACTCCCATAAAATGGCCAGTTTCCGCCCAGAAACACCCACTTCCTGTCAATCACACTCCGATCACCAGAACGATGAAAAATCTTTGTTAGGCCGTTAGTAAAATATCAAATTTTTGTGCAAAATTACTTGGCGCAGACGCACTGTGAACATTGCGCATGCGCAGTTTGCGACTAATCGCTCCGATGCAAAGAAAAGTAACGAGCGAACAACTCGGAATGAGGGCCAGTGTTCTTACAAATGTCACACCTTTTAAGACTTAAACTGCAACCTCTCATTAGTGTGATGCCTTGAGGTGGTGGGATGTACTGACCTAGGGGTCCCAGGCTCTTAAACCTTGGTAATGTTAGAGACCCCCAGATGAGGTCAATGTTGGTGGGCCCATATTCTTGGCCAAAATTATACAGAGCACCTTAATTTTACTCTATGTTAAATTGCAGAGTTTATTGTAATTATTCAGAGTAGCAGTGTTTAGTATTTAGAGTGCACCTGTATTTTCTGTTGTTTCTATGAGGGACTACAAGTCTAAGCATGGTAGCATTACTCATTATTTTTAGAATTAGGGTGTGCAGCTCAAGGCATGGCCTCATTGCTGCCCTTAGGTCAAGTCGTGGCATCATTACAGCCATCGGGCAAAGGCGTGACATCATTACTGCCAATAGGCCAAGGCATGACATCATTGCAGCCATCAGGCCAAGGCGTGACATCATTGCAGCCATCAGGCGAAGACTTGGCCTCATTACTGCCATCAGGCCAGGGCGTGGCGTCATTACAGCCATCAGGCCAAGGTGTGGCATCATTACAACAATCTAGCCAAGGTGTGGCCTCATTACTGCAATCATGCCAAGTTGTGGCATCATTACAGCCATCAGGCCAAGGTATGGCCTCAATACAGTGATCAGGCCAAGGAGTTGCAGCATTACAGCCATCAGGCCAAGGTGTGGCATCATTATAGGCATCAGGCCAAGGTGTGACATCATTACAGGCATCAGGCCAAGGTGTGGTATCAATAAACCCATCAGGACAAGGTGTGGCATCATTACAACCAGCAAGCCAAGACGTGGCATCATTACAGTCATCAAGCCAAGGTATGGCATCATTACAGTCATCAGGCCAAGGAGTTGCAGCATTAAAGCCATCAGGCCAAGGTGTGGCATCATTACAGGCATCAAGCCAAGGTGTGGCATCATTACAGGCATCAGACCAAGGTGTGGCATCATTACAGCCATCAGGCCAAGGTGTGGCATCATTACAGCCATCAGGCCAAGGTGTGGCATCATTACAGTCATCAGGCCAAGGAGTTGCAGCATTAAAGTCATCAGGCCAAGGTGTGGCATCATTACAGGCATCAAGCCAAGGTGTGGCATCATTACAGGCATCAGACCAAGGTGTGGCATCATTACAGCCATCAGGCCAAGGTGTAGCATGATTACTGCCATCAGGCCAAGGTGTGGCATCATTACAGTAATAAGGCCAAGGTGTGGCATCATTACAGTCATCAGGCCAAGGAGTTGCAACATTACAGCCATCAGGCCAAGGTGTGGCATCATTACAGTCATCAGGCCAAGGAGTTGTAGCATTAAAGCCATCAGGCCAAGGTGTGGCATCATTACAGCTACCAGGCCAAGGTGTGGCATCATTACAGCCATCAGGCCAAGGTGTGATGTCATTACACCCGTCAGGCCAAGGTGTGGCATCATTACAGCCAGCAAGCCAAGGTGTGGCATCATTACAGTCATCAAGACAAGGCGTGGCATCATTACTGCCATCAGGTGAAGGCATGGCATCATTACAGCCATCAGGCCAAGGTGTGGCATCATTACAGCCATCTGGCCAAGATGTGACATCATTACTGCCATCAGGCCAAGGTGTGGCATCATTACAGCCAGCAGGCCAAGGTGTGGCATCATTAAAGCCATCAGGCCAAGGTGTGGCATCATTAAAGCCGTCAGGCCAAGGTGTGGCATCATAACTGCCATCCGGCCAAGGTGTGGCATCATTACAGCCATCAGGCCAAGGTGTGGCATCATTACTGCCATCAGGCCAAGGTGTGGCATCATTACACAGCCATCAGGCCAAGGTGTGGCATCATAACAGGCATGAGGCCAAGGTGTGGCATCATTACAGTCATCAGGCCAAGGAGTTGCAGCATTACAGCCATCAAGCCAAGGTGTGGCATTATTACAGCCATCAGGCTAAGGTGTGGCATCATTACAGCCATCAGGCCAAGGTGTGGTATCATTACTGCAATCAGGCCAAGGTGTGGCATCATGACAGCCATCAGGCCAAGGTGTGGCATTATTACTGCCATCAGGCCAAGGTGTGGCATCATTACAGGCATCAGGCCAAGGTGTGGCATCATTACAGCCATCAGGCCAAGGTGTGGCATCATTACAGCCATCAGGCCAAGGTGTGGCATCATTACAGCCATCAGGCCAAGGTGTGGCATCATTACAGCCATCAGGAAAAGGTGTGGCATCATTACAGTCATCAGACCAAGGAGTTGCAGCATTCCATCCATTAGGCCAAGGTGTGGCATCATTACAGCCATCAGGCCAAGGTGTGGCATCATTAAAGC
The DNA here is from genome assembly GCF_028390025.1 of Pseudophryne corroboree. NCBI lineage: Eukaryota > Metazoa > Chordata > Amphibia > Anura > Myobatrachidae > Pseudophryne > Pseudophryne corroboree. The sequence goes on from NC_086451.1 coordinate 483,982,214, forward strand.
CATCAGGCCAAGGTGTGGCATCATAACTGCCATCAGGCCAAGGTGTGGCATCATTACAGCCATCAGGCCAAGGTGTGGCATCATTACTGCCATCAGGCCAAGGTGTGGCATCATTACACAGCCATCAGGCCAAGGTGTGGCATCATAACAGGCATGAGGCCAAGGTATGGCATCATTACAGTCATCAGGCCAAGGAGTTGCAGCATTTCAGCCATCAAGCCAAGGTGTGGCATTATTACAGCCATCAGGCTAAGGTGTGGCATCATTACAGCCATCAGGCCAAGGTGTGGCATCATTACTGCAATCAGGCCAAGGTGTGGCATCATGACAGGCATCAGGCCAAGGTGTGGTATTATTACTGCCATCAGGCAAGGTGTGGCATCATTACAGGCATCATGCCAAGGTGTGGCATCATTACAGCCATAAGGCCAAGGTGTGGCATCATTACAGCCATCAGGCCAAGGTGTGGCATCATTACAGCCATCAGGCAAAGGTGTGGCATCATTACAGTCATCAGGCCAAGGAGTTGCAGCATTCCATCCATTAGGCCAAGGTGTGGCATCATTACAACCAGCAGGCCAGGGTGTGGCATCATTACAGCCATCAGGCCAAGGTGTGGCATCATTACAGCCATCAGTCCAAGGTGTGGCATCATTACTGCAATCGGGACAAGGTGTTGCATCATTACAGCCATCAGGCCAAGGTGTGACATCATTACAGCCATCAGGCCAAGGTGTGGCATAATTACTGCCATCAGGCCAAGGCGTGGCGTCATTACAGCCATCAGGCCAAGGTGTGGCATCATTACTGCCATCAGGCCAAGTTGTGGCATCATTACAGCCATCAGTCCGTTGAGTTGCATCATTACTGCCATCAGACCAAGTCGTGGCGTCATTACAGGCATCAGGCCAAGGCTTGGCGTCATTACAGGCATCAGGCGAAGGCTTGGCGTCATTACTGCAATAAGGCCAAGTCGTTGCATCATTACTGCCATCAGGCCAAGTCGTGGCATCATTACAGCCATTAGGCCAAGGTATGGCATCATTACAAAAATCTGGCCAAGGTGTGGCCTTATTACTGCCATCAGGCCAAGTTGTGGCATCATTACAGCCATCAGGCCAAGGTGTGGTGTCATTTCTCCTATCAGGCCAAGTCGTGGCATCATTACTGCTATCAGGCCCAGTCATGGAATCATTACAGCCATCAGGCCAAGGTGTGGCATCATTACTGCCATCAGGCCAAGTTGTGGCATCATTACAGCAATCAGGCCAAGGCGTTGCATCATTTCAGCCACCAGGCCAAGTCGTGGCATCATTACTGCCATCAGGGCAAGTCGTGGCATCATTACAGCCATCAGGCCAAGGTGTGGCATCATTACAACAATCTGGCCAAGATGTGGCCTCATTACTGCTATCAGGCCAAGTTGTGGCATCATTACAGCCATCAAGCCAAGGTGTGGCATCAAGGTGTGGCCTCATTACTTCCAACAGGCCAAGTCGTTGCATCATTGCAGCCATCAGACCAAGGCATTGCCTGATTACAGCCATCAGGACAAGGGGGATAATTCCAAGTTGATCGCTGCAGGAAAATTTTTAGCAGTTGGGCAAAACCATGTGCACTGCAGGGGGGGGGAGATTTAACATGTGCAGAGAGAGTTAGATTTAGGTGTGGTGTGTTCAATCTGCAATCTAATTTACAGTGTAAAAATAAGGCAGCCAGTATTTACCCTGCACAGAAACAAAATAACCCACCCAAATCTAACTCTCACTGCACATGTTATATCTGCCTCCCCTGCAGTGCACATGGTTTTGGCCAACTGCTAAAAAATTTCCTGCTGCGATCAACTTGGAATTACCCCCAAGGTGTGGCATCATTACAGTCATCAGACCAAGGTGTGGCATCATTACAGCCATCAGGCCAAGGTGTGGCATCATTACAGCCATCAGGCCAAGGTGTGACATCATTACTGCCATTTAGGCCAAGGTGTGGAATCATTACAGGCATCAGGCCAAGCAAGGTATGGCATCATTACAGTAATCAGGCCAAGGAGTTGCAGTAATACAGCCATCAGCCATGGTGTGGCATCATTACAGCCATAAGACCAAGGTGTGGCATCATTACAGCCATCAGGCCAAGGTGTGGCATCATTACAGCCATCAGGCCAAGGTATGGCATCATTACTGCCATCAGACCAAGGTATGGCATCATTATAGGCATCAGGCTAAGGTGTGGCATCATTACAGCCATCAGGTCAAGGTGTGGCATCATTACTGCCATCAGGCCAAGGTGTGGCATCATTACAGTAATCAGGCCAAGGAGTTGCCGCATTACAGCCATCAGGCCAAGGTGTGGCATCATTACTGCAATCAGGCCAAGGTGTGGCATCATCACAGCCATCAGGCCAAGGTATGGCATCATTACTGCCATCAGACCAAGGTATGGCATCATTACAGGCATCAGGTCAAGGTGTGGCATCATTACAGTCATCAGGCCAAGGTATGGCATCATTACTGCCATCAGGCCAAGGTGTGGCATCATTACAGTAATCAGGCCAAGGAGTTGCCGCATTACAGCCATCAGGCCAAGGTGTGGCTTCATTACAGCCATCAGGCCAAGGTGTGGCATCATTACTGCAATCAGGCCAAGGTGTGGCATCATCACAGCCATCAGGCCAAGGTGTGGCATCAGTACAGCCATCAGGCCAAGGTTTGGCATCATTACAGCCATCATTACAGCCATCAGGCCAAGGTGTGGTGTCATTACACCCATCAGGCCAAGGTGTGGCATCATTAAAGCCAGCAAGCCAAGGCGTGGCATCATTACTGCCATCAGGTCAAGGCATGGCATCATCAAAGCCACCAGGCCAAGGTGTGGCATCATTACTGCCATCAGGCCAAGGTGTGGCATCATTACAGCCATCAGCAAAGGTGTGGCATCATTACTGCCATCAGGCCAAGGTGTGGCATCATTACAGCCATCAGGCCAAGGTGTGGCATCATTACTGCCATCAGGCCAAGGTGTACCATCATTACAGGCATGAGGCCAAGGTATGGCATCATTACAGTCATCAGGCCAAGGAGTTGCAGCATTACAGCCTTCAAGCCAAGGTGTGGCATTATTACAGCCATCAGGCTAAGGCAATGGTATCCAAACTTGTTTGAATCACGGCGCCCTAGAATATCAGATTTTTTTTCACGGCACCCCTAGGCCAAAAATGTCTTATTTAGAAATAAATATTACATTAAGTAGATTGTGTTTATATGTCATCATTAGGGTCAGTTGTGTGGTGAGGGACAAGATTTGCTTCTGTTTGGCCACATATTTTATGACTGGCAGCCACCAGCACTGTTTTTGCTTATTATATTGACCATTAATAATTTGAATTGCTCCTGGACCACCAACCCAGAGCAACCCTGTAAGTGTCCCGAGGCACCCCAGGGAGCCACGGCACACAGTTTGGGAACCTCTGGGCTAAGGTGTGGCATCATTACAGCCATCAGGCCAAGGTGTGGCATCATTACTGCAATCAGGCCAAGGTGTGGTATCATTACTGCCATCAGGCCAAGGTGTGGCATCATTACAGGCATCAGGCCAAGGTGTGGCATCATTACAGCCATCAGGCCAAGGTGTGGCATCATTACAGCCATCAGGCCAAGGTGTGGCATCACTACAGCCATCAGGCCAAGGTGTGGCATCATTACAGTCATCAGGCAAAGGAGTTGCAGCATTCCATCCATCAGACCAAGGTGTGGCATCATTACAGGCATCAGGCCAAGGTGTGGCATCATTACAGGCATCAGGCCAAGGTTGGCATCATTACAGCCATCAGGCCAAGGTGTGGCATCATTACAACCAGCACGCCAGGGTGTGGCATCATTACAGCCATCAGGCCAAGGTGTGGCATCATTACAGCCATCAGGCCAAGGTGTGGCATCATTACTGCAATCAGGCCAAGGTGTTGCATCATTACAGCCATCAGGCCAAGGTGTGGCATCATTACGGCCATCAGGCCAAGTTGTGGCATCATTACAGCCATCAGGCCAAGGTGTGGCATCATTACAGCCATCAGGCCAAAGTGTGGCATCATTACGGCCATCAGGCCAAGTTGTGGCATCATTACAGCCATCAGGCCAAGGTGTGGCATCATTACAGCCATCAGGCCAAAGTGTGGCATCATTACGGCCATCAGGCCAAGTTGTGGCATCATTACAGCCATCAGGCCAAGGTGTGGCATCATTACTGCCATCAGGCCAAGGTGTGGCATCATTACAGCCATCAGGCCAAGGTGTGGCATCATTACAGCCATCAGGCCAAGTTGTGGCATCATTACAGCTATCAGGCCAAGGTGTGGCATCATTACAGCCATCGGGCCAAGGTGTGGCATAATTACTGCCATCAGGCCAAGGTGTGGCCTCATTACAGCTATCACACCAAGGTGAGGCATCATTACAGGCTTGGCGTCATTACTGCAATAAGGCCAAGTCGTTGTATCATTACTGCCATCAGGCCAAGTCGTGGCATCATTACAGCCATCAGGCCAAGGTATGGCATCCTTACACAAATCTGGCCAAGGTGTGGCCTCATTACTGCCATCAGGCCAAGTAGTGGCATCATTACAGCCATCAGGCCAAGGTGTGGCATAATTACTGCCATCAGGCCAAGGTGTGGCATCATTACAGGCATCAGGCCAAGGTGTGGCATCATTACAGGCATCAGGCCAAGGTTGGCATCATTACAGCCATCAGGCCAAGGTGTGGCATCATTACAACCAGCAGGCCAGGGTGTGGCATCATTACAGCCATCAGGCCAAGGTGTGGCATCATTACAGCCATCAGGCCAAGGTGTGGCATCATTACAGCCATCAGGCCAAGTTGTGGCATCATTACAGCTATCAGGCCAAGGTGTGGCATCATTACAGCCATCGGGCCAAGGTGTGGCATAATTACTGCCATCAGGCCAAGGTGTGGCCTCATTACAGCTATCACACCAAGGTGAGGCATCATTACAGGCTTGGCGTCATTACTGCAATAAGGCCAAGTCGTTGTATCATTACTGCCATCAGGCCAAGTCGTGGCATCATTACAGCCATCAGGCCAAGGTATGGCATCCTTACACAAATCTGGCCAAGGTGTGGCCTCATTACTGCCATCAGGCCAAGTAGTGGCATCATTACAGCCATCAGGCCAAGGTGTGGCATAATTACTGCCATCAGGCCAAGGTGTGGCATCATTACAGGCATCAGGCCAAGGTGTGGCATCATTACAGGCATCAGGCCAAGGTTGGCATCATTACAGCCATCAGGCCAAGGTGTGGCATCATTACAACCAGCAGGCCAGGGTGTGGCATCATTACAGCCATCAGGCCAAGGTGTGGCATCATTACAGCCATCAGGCATAGGTGTGGCATCATTACTGCAATCAGGCCAAGGTGTTGCATCATTACAGCCATCAGGCCAAGGTGTGGCATCATTACAGCCATCAGGCCAAAGTGTGGCATCATTACGGCCATCAGGCCAAGTTGTGGCATCATTACAGCCATCAGGCCAAGGTGTGGCATCATTACAGCCATCAGGCCAAAGTGTGGCATTTTTACGGCCATCAGGCCAAGTTGTGGCATCATTACGTCCATCAGGCCAAGGTGTGGCATCATTACTGCCATCAGGCCAAGGTGTGGCATCATTACAGCCATCAGGCCAAGGTGTGGCATCATTACAGCCATCAGGCCAAGTTGTGGCATCATTACAGCTATCAGGCCAAGGTGTGGCATCATTACAGCCATCGGGCCAAGGTGTGGCATAATTACTGCCATCAGGCCAAGGTGTGGCCTCATTACAGCTATCACACCAAGGTGAGGCATCATTACAGGCTTGGCGTCATTACTGCAATAAGGCCAAGTCGTTGCATCATTACTGCCATCAGGCCAAGTCGTGGCATCATTACAGCCATCAGGCCAAGGTATGGCATCCTTACACAAATCTGGCCAAGGTGTGGCCTCATTACTGCCATCAGGCCAAGTAGTGGCATCATTACAGCCATCAGGCCAAGGTGTGGTGTCATTTCTCCTATCAGGCCAAGTCGTGGCATCATTACTGCTATCAGTCCCAGTCATGGAATCATTACAGCCATCAGGCCAAGGTGTGGCATCATTACTGCCATCAAGCCAAGTCGTGGCATCATAACAGCAATCAGGCCAAGGTGTTGCATCATTACAGCTACCAGGCCAAGTCGTGGCATCATTACTGCCATCAGGACAAGTCGTGGCATCATTACAGCCATCAAGCCAAGGTGTGGCATCATTACAACAATCTGGCCAAGGTGTGTCCTCATTACTGCTATCAGGCCAAGTTGTGGCATCATTATAGCCAGCAAGCCATGGCGTGGCATCATTACAGTCATCAAGCTAAGGTGTGGCATCATTTCTGCCATCAGACCAAGGCATGGCCTGATTACAGCCATCAGGACAAGGTGTGGCATCATTACAGTCATCAGGCCAAGGTGTAGCATCATTACAGCCATCAGGCCAAGGTGTGGCATCATTACAGCCATCAGGCCAAGGTGTGACATCATTACTGCCATTAGGCCAAGGTGTGGAATCATTACAGGCATCAGGCCAAGCAAGGTATGGCATCATTACAGTCATCAGGCCAAGGAGTTGCAGCAATACAGCCATCAGCCATGGTGTGGCATCATTACAGCCATCAGGCCAAGGTGTGGCATCATTACAGCCATCAGGCCAAGGTGTGGCATCATTACTGCCATCAGGCCAAGGTTTGGCATCATTACAGTCATCAGGCCAAGGTGTGGCATCATTACTGCAATCAGGCCAAGGTGTGGCATCATCACAGCCATCAGGCCAAGGTATGGCATCATTACTGCCATCAGACCAAGGTGTGGCATCATTACAGGCATCAGGCCAAGGTGTGGCATCATTACAGCCATCAGGTCAAGATGTGGCATCATTACTGCCATCAGGCCAAGGTTTGGCATCATTACTGCCATCAGGCCAAGGTGTGGCATCATTACAGTCATCAGGCCAAGGAGATGCCGCATTACAGCCATCAGGCCAAGGTGTGGCATCATTACAGCCATCAGGCCAAGGTGTGGTGTCATTACACCCATCAGGCCAAGGTGTGGCATCATTAAAGCCAGCAAGCCAAGGCGTGGCATCATTACTGCCATCAGGTCAAGGCATGGCATCAATACAGGCATCAGGCCAAGGTGTGGCATCTTCAAAGCCATCAGGCCAAGGTGTGGCATCATTACTGCCATCAGGCCAAGGTGTGGCATCATTAAAGCCATCAGGCCAAGGTGTGGCATCATTACAGCCATCAGGCCAAGGTGGGGCATCATTACTGCCATCAGGCCAAGGTGTGGCATCATAACTGCCATCAGGCCAAGGTGTGGCATCATTAGAGGCATCAGGCCAAGGTAAGGCATCATTACAGTCATCAGGCCAAGGTAAGGCATCATTACAGTCATCAGGCCAAGGAGTTGCAGCATTACAGTCATCAAGCCAAGGTGTGGCATCATTACAGTCATCAGGCCAAGGTTTGGCATCATTACAGGTATCAGGCCAAGGTGTTGCATCAATACAGCCATCAGGCCAAGGTGTGGCATCATTACAGCCATCAGGCCAAGGTGTGGCATCATTACAGCAAGCAAGCTAAGGCGTGGCATCATTACAGTCATCAAGCCAAGGCGTGGCATCATTACAGGAATCATTTCAAGGTGTGGCATCATTACAGTCATAAGGCCAAGGTGTGCCATCATTACTGCCATCAGGCCTAGGTGTGGCATCATTACAGTCATAAGGCCAAGGTGTGGCATCATTACAGCCATCAGGCCAAGGTGTGGCATCATTACACCCATCAGGCCAAGGTGTGTCATCATTACAGCAAGCAAGCCAAGGCGTGGCATCATTACAGTCATCAAGCCAAGGTGTGGCATCATTACAGTCATCAGGCCAAGGTGTGGCATCATTACAGCCATCAGGCCAAGGTGTGGCATCATTACACCCATCAGGCCAAGGTGTGTCATCATTACAGCAAGCAAGCCAAGGCATGGCATCATTACAGTCATCAGGCCAAGGTGTGGCATCATTACAGCCATCAGGCCAAGGTGTGGCATCATTACACCCATCAGGCCAAGGTGTGTCATCATTACAGCAAGCAAGCCAAGGCGTGGCATCATTACAGTCATCAAGCCAAGGTGTGGCATCATTACAGGCATCAGGCCAAGGTGTGGCATCATTACAGCCATCAGGCCAAGGTGTGGCATCATTACACCCATCAGGCCAAGGTGTGTCATCATTACAGCAAGCAAGCTAAGGCGTGGCATCACTACAGTCATCAAGCCAAGGTGTGGCATCATTACAGCCATCAGGCCAAGGTGTGGCATAATTACTGCCATCAGGCCAAGGTGTGGCATCATTACAGGCATCAGGCCAAGGTGTGGCATCATTACTGCAATCTGGCCAAGGCGTGGCATCATTACAGTCATCAAGCCAAGGGGTGGCATCATTACTGCCATCAGGCCAAGGTATGGCATCAATACAGTCATGAGGCCAAGGAGTTGTAGCATTACAGCCATCAGGCCAAGGTGTGGCATCATTACAGCCATCAGGCCAAGGTGTGGCATCATTACTGCCATCAGGCCATGGTGTGGCATCAATACACCAATCAGGCCAAGGTGTGGCATCATTACAGCCAGCAAGCCAAGGTGTGGCATCATTACAGCCATCAGGCCAAGGTATGGCATCATTACAGTCATCAGGCCAAGGAGTTGCAGCATTAAAGCCATCAGGCCAAGGTGTGGCATCATTACTACAATCATTCCAAGGTGTGGCATCATTACAGTCATAAGGCCAAGGTGTGCCATCATTACTGCCATCAGGCCAAGGTGTGGCATCATTATAGTCATAAGGCCAAAGTGTGGCATCATTATTGCCATCAGGCCAAGGTGTGGTGTCATTAAACCCATCAGGCCAAGGTGTGGAATTATTAAAGCCAGCAAGCCAAGGCGTGGCATCACTACAGGCATCAAGCCAAGGTGTGGCATCATTACACCCATCATGCCAAGGTGTGGCATCATTACAGCCATCACGCCAAGGTGTGGCATCATTACAGGCATCAGGCCAACGAGTTGCAGCATTACAGCCATCAGGCCAAGGTGTGGCATGATTACAGCCATCAGGCCAAGGTGTGGCATCATTACAGCAATCAGGCCAAGGTGTGGCATCATTACAGGCATCAGGCCAAGGTTTGGCATCATTACTAGAGATGAGCGCCGGAAATTTTTCGGGTTTTGTGTTTTGGTTTTGGGTTCGGTTCCGCGGCCGTGTTTTGGGTTCGACCGCGTTTTGGCAAAACCTCACCGAATTTTTTTTGTCGGATTCGGGTGTGTTTTGGATTCGGGTGTTTTTTTCCAAAAAACCTAAAAAACAGCTTAAATCATAGAATTTGGGGGTCATTTTGATCCCAAAGTATTATTAACCTCAAAAACCATAATTTCCACTCATTTTCAGTCTATTCTGAATACCTCACACCTCACAATATTATTTTTAGTCCTAAAATTTGCACCGAGGTCGCTGGATGACTAAGCTAAGCGACCCTAGTGGCCGACACAAACACCTGGCCCATCTAGGAGTGGCACTGCAGTGTCACGCAGGATGGCCCTTCCAAAAAACACTCCCCAAACAGCACATGACGCAAAGAAAAAAAGAGGCGCAATGAGGTAGCTGTGTGAGTAAGATAAGCGACCCTAGTGGCCGACACAAACACCGGGCCCATCTAGGAGTGGCACTGCAGTGTCACGCAGGATGGCCCTTCCAAAAAACACTCCCCAAACAGCACATGACGCAAAGAAAAAAAGAGGCGCAATGAGGTAGCTGTGTGAGTAAGATAAGCGACCCTAGTGGCCGACACAAACACCAGGCCCATCTAGGAGTGGCACTGCAGTGTCACGCAGGATGGCCCTTCCAAAAAACACTCCCCAAACAGCACTTGACGCAAAGAAAAAAAGAGGCGCAATGAGGTAGCTGTGTGAGTAAGATAAGTGACCCTAGTGGCCGACACAAACACCGGGCCCATCTAGGAGTGGCACTGCAGTGTCACGCAGGATGGCCCTTCCAAAAAACACTCCACAAACAGCACATGACGCAAAGAAAAAAATAGGCGCAATGAGGTAGCTGTGTGAGTAAGATAAGCGACCCTAGTGGCCGACACAAACACCGGGCCCATCTAGGAGTGGCACTGCAGTGTCACGCAGGATGGCCCTTCCAAAAAACACTCCCCAAACAGCACATGACGCAAAGAAAAAAAGAGGCGCAATGAGGTAGCTGTGTGAGTAAGATAAGCGACCCTAGTGGCCGACACAAACACCGGGCCCATCTAGGAGTGGCACTGCAGTGTCACGCAGGATGGCCCTTCCAAAAAACACTCCACAAACAGCACATGACGCAAAGAAAAATTAAAGAAAAAAGAGGTGCAAGATGGAATTGTCCTTGGGCCCTCCCACCCACCCTTATGTTGTATAAACAGGACATGCACACTTTAACCAACCCATCATTTCAGTGACAGGGTCTGCCACACGACTGTGACTGAAATGACGGGATGGTTTGGACCCCCACCAAAAAAGAAGCAATTAATCTCTCCTTGCACAAACTGGCTCTACAGAGGCAAGATGTCCACCTCATCATCATCCTCCGATATATCACCGTGTACATCCCCCTCCTCACAGATTATCAATTCGTCCCCACTGGAATCCACCATCTCAGCTCCCTGTGTACTTTGTTGAGGCAATTGCTGCTGGTCAATGTCTCCACGGAGGAATTGATTATAATTCATTTTAATGAACATCATCTTCTCCACATTTTCTGGATGTAACCTCGTACGCCGATTGCTGACAAGGTGAGCGGCGGCACTAAACACTCTTTCGGAGTACACACTTGTGGGAGGGCAACTTAGGTAGAATAAAGCCAGTTTGTGCAAGGGCCTCCAAATTGCCTCTTTTTCCTGCCAGTATAAGTACGGACTGTGTGATATGCCTACTTGGATGCGGTCACTCATATAATCCTCCACCATTCTTTCAATGGTGAGAGAATCATATGCAGTGACAGTAGACGACATGTCCAAAATCGTTGTCAGGTCCTTCAGTCCGGACCAGATGTCAGCATCAGCAGTCGCTCCAGACTGCCCTGCATCACCGCCAGCGGGTGGGCTCGTAATTCTGAGCCTTTTCCTCGCACCCCCAGTTGCGGGAGAATGTGAAGGAGGAGATGTTGACAGGTCGCGTTCCGCTTGACTTGACAATTTTCTCACCAGCAGGTCTTTGAACCCCAGCAGACTTGTGTCTGCCGGAAAGAGAGATCCAAGGTAGGCTTTAAATCTAGGATCGAGCATGGTGGCCAAAATGTAGTGCTCTGATTTCAACAGATTGACCACCCGTGAATCCTTGTTAAGCAAATTAAGGGCTCCATCCACAAGTCCCACATGCCTAGCGGAATCGCTCCGTGTTAGCTCCTCCTTCAATGTCTCCAGCTTCTTCTGCAAAAGCCTGATGAGGGGAATGACCTGACTCAGGCTGGCAGTGTCTGAACTGACTTCACGTGTGGCAAGTTCAAAGGGCAGCAGAACCTTGCACAACGTTGAAATCATTCTCCACTGCGCTTGAGACAGGTGCATTCCACCTCCTATATCGTGCTCAATTGTATAGGCTTGAATGGCCTTTTGCTGCTCCTCCAACCTCTGAAGCATATAGAGGGTTGAATTCCACCTCGTTACCACTTCTTGCTTCAGATGATGGCAGGGCAGGTTCAGTTGTTTTTGGTGGTGCTCCAGTCTTCTGTACGTGGTGCCTGTACGCCGAAAGTGTCCCGCAATTCTTCTGGCCACCGACAGCATCTCTTGCACGCCCCTGTCGTTTTTTAAAAAATTCTGCACCACCAAATTCAAGGTATGTGCAAAACATGGGACGTGCTGGAATTTGCCCATATTTAATGCACACACAATATTGCTGGCGTTGTCCGATGCCACAAATCCACAGGAGAGTCCAATTGGGGTAAGCCATTCCGCGATGATCTTCCTCAGTTGCCGTAAGAGGTTTTCAGCTGTGTGCGTATTCTGGAAACCGGTGATACAAAGCGTAACCTGCCTAGGAAAGAGTTGGCGTTTGCGAGATGCTGCTACTGGTGCCGCCGCTGCTGTTCTTGCGGCGGGAGTCCATACATCTACCCAGTGGGCTGTCACAGTCATATAGTCCTGACCCTGCCCTGCTCCACTTGTCCACATGTCCGTGGTTAAGTGGACATTGGGTACAGCTGCATTTTTTAGGACACTGGTGACTCTTTTTCTGAGGTCTGTGTACATTTTCGGTATCGCCTGCCTAGAGAAATGGAACCTAGATGGTATTTGGTACCGGGGACACAGTACCTCCAACAAGTCTCTAGTTGGCTCTGCAGTAATGATGGATACCGGAACCACGTTTCTGACCACCCAGGATGCCAAGGCCTCAGTTATCCGCTTTGCAGTAGGATGACTGCTGTGATATTTCATCTTCCTCGCAAAGGACTGTTGGACAGTCAATTGCTTGGTGGAAGTAGTAAAAGTGGTCTTACGACTTCCCCTCTGGGATGACCATCGACTCCCAGCAGCAACAACAGCAGCGCCAGCAGCAGTAGGCGTTACACGCAAGGATGCATCGGAGGAATCCCAGGCAGGAGAGGAATCGTCAGAATTGCCAGTGACATGGCCTGCAGGACTATTGGCATTCCTGGGGAAGGAGGAAATTGACACTGAGGGAGTTGGTGGGGTGGTTTGCATGAGCTTGGTTACAAGAGGAAGGGATTTACTGGTCAGTGGACTGCTTCCGCTGTCACCCAAAGTTTTTGAACTTGTCACTGACTTATTATGAATGCGCTGCAGGTGACGTATAAGGGAGGATGTTCCGAGGTGGTTAACGTCCTTACCCCTACTTATTACAGCTTGACAAAGGCAACACACGGCTTGACACCTGTTGTCCGCATTTCTGTTGAAATACTTCCACACCGAAGAGCTGATTTTTTTGGTATTTTCACCAGGCATGTCAGTGGCCATATTCCTCCCACGGACAACAGGTGTCTCCCCGGGTGCCTGACTTAAACAAACCACCTCACCATCAGAATCCTCCTGGTCAATTTCCTCCCCAGCGCCAGAAACACCCATATCCTCCTCATCCTGGTGTACTTCAACACTGACATCTTCAATCTGACTATCAGGAACTGGACTGCGGGTGCTCCTTCCAGCACTTGCAGGGGGCGTGCAAATGGTGGAAGGCGCATGCTCTTCACGTCCAGTGTTGGGAAGGTCAGGCATCGCAACCGACACAATTGGAGTCGGACTCTCCTTGTGGATTTGGGATTTCGAAGAACGCACAGTTCTTTGCGGTGCTACTGCTTTTGCCAGCTTGAGTCTTTTCATTTTTCTAGCGAGAGGCTGAGTGCTTCCATCCTCATGTGAAGCTGAACCACTAGCCATGAACATAGGCCAGGGCCTCAGCCGTTCCTTGCCACTCCGTGTGGTAAATGGCATATTGGCAAGTTTACGCTTCTCCTCCGACAATTTTATTTTAGGTTTTGGAGTCCTTTTTTTACTGATATTTGGTGTTTTGGATTTGACATGCTCTGTACTATGACATTGGGCATCGGCCTTGGCAGACGACGTTGCTGGCATTTCATCGTCTCGGCCATGACTAGTGGCAGCAGCTTCAGCACGAGGTGGAAGTGGATCTTGATCTTTCCCTAATTTTGGAACCTCAACATTTTTGTTCTCCATATTTTAATAGGCACAACTAAAAGGCACCTCAGGTAAACAATGGACATGGATGGATACTAGTATACTTATGGATGGACTGCCGAGTGCCGACACAGAGGTAGCTACAGCCGTGGACTACCGTACTGTGTCTGCTGCTAATATAGACTGGATGATAATGATATGAAATCAATATATATATGTATATATAATATCACTAGTACTGCAGCCGGACAGGTAGATATATATTTATTAGGTAATGATGACTGATGACGGACCTGCTGGACACTGTCAGCTCAGCAGCACCGCAGACTGCTACAGTAAGCTACTATAGTAGTATGTATCAAGAAGAAAGAAAAAAAAAACCACGGGTAGGTGGTATACAATTATGGATGGACTGCCGAGTGCCGACACAGAGGTAGCTACAGCCGTGGACTACCATACTGTGTCTGCTGCTAATATAGACTGGATGATAATGATATGAAATCAATATATATATATGTATATATAATATCACTAGTACTGCAGCCGGACAGGTAGATATATATTTATTAGGTAATGATGACTGATGACGGACCTGCTGGACACTGTCAGCTCAGCAGCACCGCAGACTGCTACAGTAAGCTACTATAGTAGTATGTATCAAGAAGAAAGAAAAAAAAAAACACGGGTAGGTGGTATACAATTATGGATGGACTGCCGAGTGCCGACACAGAGGTAGCTACAGCCGTGGACTACCGTACTGTGTCTGCTGCTAATATAGACTGGATGATAATGATATGAAATCAATATATATATGTATATATAATATCACTAGTACTGCAGCCGGACAGGTATATATATTTATTATGTAATGACTGATGACGGACCTGCTGGACACTGTCAGCTCAGCAGCACCGCAGACTGCTACAGTAAGCTACTATAGTAGTATGTATAAAGAAGAAAGAAAAAAAAAACACGGGTAGGTGGCATACAATTATAATATTATATATATATTAATTATATACAATTATATATATATATATATTAATTAAACTGGTGGTGATTATTAAACTGGTGGTCAGGTCACTGGTCACACTATCAGCAACTTGCAAGTAGTACTCCTAAGCATACAATCACAATATATATTATACTATCACTTCACTTCAGCAAGTACTAGTAGTAGTAGTACTCCTCCTAATGCTCCCCAAAATTACTACTGTGTCTCTCTCTAGTGAGACTGTCTCACTCTCTTCTCGAATCTCTATAAAGTATAAACGGAGAGGACGCCAGCCACGTCCTCTCCCTATGAATCTCAATGCACGTGTGAAAAATGGCGGCGACGCGCGGCTCCTTATATAGAATCCGAGCCTCGCGAGAATCCGACAGCGTGATGATGACGTTCGGGCACGCTCGGGTTAACCGAGCAAGGCGGGAGGATCCGAGCCTGCTCGGACCCGTGTAAAAAACCCTGAAGTTCGGGCGGGTTCGGATTCCGAGGAACCGAACCCGCTCATCTCTAATCATTACAGGCATCAAGCCAAGGTGTGGCATCATTACAGGCATCAGGCTAAGGTGTGGCATCATTACACCCATCATGCCAAGGTGTGGCATCATTACAGCCATCACGCCAAGGTGTGGCATCATTACTGCCATCAGGCCAAGGTGTGGCATCATTACAGCCATCAGGCCAAGGTTTGGCATCATTACACCCATCATGCCAAGGTGTGGCATCATTACAGCCATCACGCCAAGGTGTGGCATCATTACTGCCATCAGGCCAAGGTGTGGCATCATTACAGCAATCAGGCCAAGGTGTGGCATCATTACAGCAATCAGGCCAAGGTGTGGCATCATTACAGGCATCAGGCTAAGGTGTGGCATCATTACAGGCATCAAGCCAAGGTGTGGCATCATTACAGGCATCAGGCTAAGGTGTGGCATCATTACAGGCATCAGGCTAAGGTGTGGCATCATTACACCCATCATGCCAAGGTGTTGCATCATTACTGCCATCAGGCCAAGGTGTGGCATCATTACTGCCATCAGTCTAAGGTGTGGCATCATTACAGGCATCAGGCTAAGGTGTGGCATCATTACACCCATCATGCCAAGGTGTGGCATCATTACAGCCATCACGCCAAGGTGTGGCATCATTACAGCCATCAGACCAAGGTGTGGCCTCATTACTGCAATCAGGCCAAGGTGTGGCATCATTACTGCCATCAGGCCACGGTGTGGCATCATTACAGGCATCAGGCCAAGGTGTGGCATCATTACAGTCATCAGGCCAAGGTGTGGCATCATTACTGCCATCAGGCCACGGTGTGGCATCATTACAGGCATCAGGCCAAGGTGTGGCATCATTACAGTCATCAGGCCAAGGTGTGGCATCATTACAGCAATCAGGCCAAGGTGTGGCATCATTACAGTCATCAGGCCAAGGTGTGGCATCATTACACCCATCATGCCAAGGTGTGGCATCATTACAGCCATCACGCCAAGGTGTGGCATCATTACTGCCATCAGGCCAAGGTGTGGCATCATTACAGCAATCAGGCCAAGGTGTGGCATCATTACAGCAATCAGGCCAAGGTGTGGCATCATTACAGGCATCAAGCCAAGGTGTGGCATCATTACAGGCATCAGGCTAAGGTGTGGCATCAGTACAGGCATCAGGCTAAGGTGTGGCATCATTACATCCATCATGCCAAGGTGTGGCATCATTACTGCCATCAGGCCAAGGTGTGGCATCATTACTGCCATAAGGCTAAGGTGTGGCATCATTACAGGCATCAGGCTAAGGTGTAGCATCATTACACCCATCATGCCAAGGTGTGGCATCATTACAGCCATCACGCCAAGGTGTGGCATCATTACAGCAATCAGACCAAGGTGTGGCCTCATTACTGCAATCAGGCCAAGGTGTGGCATCAATACAGCAATCAGGCCACGGTGTGGCATCATTACAGTCATCAGGCCAAGGAGTTGCAGCATTACAGCCATCAGGCAAAGGTGTGGCATCATTACTGCCATCAGGCCAAGATGTGGCATCATTACACCCATCAGGCCAAGGTGTGGCATCATTACTGCCATCAGGCCAAGGTATGGCATCATTACAGGCATCAGGCCAAGGTGTGGCATCATTACACCCATCAGGCCAAGGTGTGGCATCACTACACCCATCAGGCCAAGGTGTGGCATCATTACTGCCATCAGGCCAAGGTGTGGCATCATTACTGCCATCAGGCTAAGGTGTGGCATCATTACAGGCATCAGGCTAAGGTGTGGCATCATTACACCCATCATGCCAAGGTGTGGCATCATTACAGCCATCAGGCCAAGGTGTGGCATCATTACAGCCATCAGACCAAGGTGTGGCCTCATTACTGCAATCAGGCCAAGGTGTGGCATCATTACAGGCATCAGGCCAAGGTGTGGCATCATTACAGTCATCAGGCCAAGGTGTGGCATCATTACAGCAATCAGGCCAAGGTGTGGCATCATTACAGCCATCAGGCCAAGGTTTGGCATCATTACACCCATCATGCCAAGGTGTGGCATCATTACAGCCATCACGCCAAGGTGTGGCATCATTACTGCCATCAGGCCAAGGTGTGGCATCATTACAGCAATCAGGCCAAGGTGTGGCATCATTACAGCAATCAGGCCAAGGTGTGGCATCATTACAGGCATCAGGCTAAGGTGTGGCATCATTACAGGCATCAAGCCAAGGTGTGGCATCATTACACGCATCAGGCTAAGGTGTGGCATCATTACAGGCATCAGGCTAAGGTGTGGCATCATTACACCCATCATGCCAAGGTGTTGCATCATTACTGCCATCAGGCCAAGGTGTGGCATCATTACTGCCATCAGTCTAAGGTGTGGCATCATTACAGGCATCAGGCTAAGGTGTGGCATCATTACACCCATCATGCCAAGGTGTGGCATCATTACAGCCATCACGCCAAGGTGTGGCATCATTACAGCCATCAGACCAAGGTGTGGCCTCATTACTGCAATCAGGCCAAGGTGTGGCATCATTACTGCCATCAGGCCACGGTGTGGCATCATTACAGGCATCAGGCCAAGGTGTGGCATCATTGCAGTCATCAGGCCAAGGTGTGGCATCATTACTGCCATCAGGCCACGGTGTGGCATCATTACAGGCATCAGGCCAAGGTGTGGCATCATTACAGTCATCAGGCCAAGGTGTGGCATCATTACAGCAATCAGGCCAAGGTGTGGCATCATTACAGTCATCAGGCCAAGGTGTGGCATCATTACACCCATCATACCAAGGTGTGGCATCATTACAGCCATCACGCCAAGGTGTGGCATCATTACTGCCATCAGGCCAAGGTGTGGCATCATTACAGCAATCAGGCCAAGGTGTGGCATCATTACAGCAATCAGGCCAAGGTGTGGCATCATTACAGGCATCAGGCCAAGGTGTGGCATCATTACAGGCATCAAGCCAAGGTGTGGCATCATTACAGGCATCAGGCTAAGGTGTGGCATCAGTACAGGCATCAGGCTAAGGTGTGGCATCATTACATCCATCATGCCAAGGTGTGGCATCATTACTGCCATCAGGCCAAGGTGTGGCATCATTACTGCCATAAGGCTAAGGTGTGGCATCATTACAGGCATCAGGCTAAGGTGTAGCATCATTACACCCATCATGCCAAGGTGTGGCATCATTACAGCCATCACGCCAAGGTGTGGCATCATTACAGCCATCAGACCAAGGTGTGGCCTCATTACTGCAATCAGGCCAAGGTGTGGCATCATTACAGTCATCAGGCCAAGGAGTTGCAGCATTACAGCCATCAGGCCAAGGTGTGGCATCATTACAGGCATCAGGCCAAGGTGTGGCATCATTACAGCCATCAGGCCAAGGTGTGGCATCATTACTGCCATCAGGCCAAGATGTGGCATCATTACACCCATCAGGCCAAGGTGTGGCATCATTACTGCCATCAGGCCAAGGTATGGCATCATTACAGGCATCAGGCCAAGGTGTGGCATCATTACACCCATCAGGCCAAGGTGTGGCATCATTACTGCCATCAGGCCAAGGTATGGCATCATTACAGTCATAAGTCCAAGGAGTTGCAGCATTACAGCCATCAGGCCAAGGTGTGGCATCATTACAGCCATCAGGCCAAGGTGTGGCATCATTACAGCCATCAGGCCAAGGTGTGGCATCATTACAGACATCAGGCCAAAGTGTGGCATCATTACTGCCATCAGGCCAAGGTGTGGCATCATTACTGCCATCAGGCCATGGTGTGGCATCATTACACCCATCAGGCCAAGGTGTGGCATCATTACTGCCATCAGGCCAAGGTATGGCATCATTACAGGCATCAGGCCAAGGCGTGGCATCATTACAGTCATCAGGCCAAGGTGTGGCATCATTACAGTCATCAGGCCAAGGTGTGGCATCATTACAGGCATCAGGCCAAGGTGTGGCATCATTACAGGCATCAGGCCAATGTGTGACATCATTACAGCAATCAGGCCAAGGTGTGACATCATTACAGCAATCAGGCCAAGGTGTGGCATCATTACAGGCATCAGGCCAAGGTGTGGCATCATTACAGGCATCAGGCCAAGGTGTGGCATCATTACACCCATCATGCCAAGGTGTGGCATCATTACAGCTATCAGACCAAGGTGTGGCATCATTACAGGCATCAGGCCAAGGTGTGGCATCATCATAGCCATCAGGCCAAGGTGTGGCATCATTACTGCAATCTGGCCAAGGCGTGGCATCATTACAGGCATCAGGCCAAGGTGTGGCATCATTACAGCCATCAGGCCAAGGTGTGGCATCATTACAGCCATCAAGCCAAGGTGTGGCATCATTACAGTCATAAGGCCAAGGTATGGCATCATTACAGCCATCAAGCTGTGCGCGCGCATCCGTGACGCACATGTGCCCCATTCACTTTAATGGGAGCATCTCTGTGCACTCCCGTAGCGGGACTAGGCGCCGGATCGCCTAGTCCCGCCGGCAGTGCGGCTCTATCTATATATCACAGCCACCTCTCACCCATAAGCAAATGATGTCAGATAACAGTAACTATGGGGATATGGGGAAAACATTTCCACCAATTGTGCTCGATGTTTCTTTCACTGCATTATACCGAGCGCACATTAAGATTCCCAAAGTCTATTCTCCATCTCTTTCCTCTTGGCGGCTCCGCTGGCTACAACTGATTATCCGCTCTACCTACATTTCAGCAGAAGCCTTGTTCTCTCGGCAGGAGATGATATGTTTCCTTACAATACGATGTCTCAGGTCTGGCTGCCATAAAATGACGTATAGTTTTGCATTTTTCATCAGCCCATATATGATGTATTTGTTGAGCGGATCATGAGATGTCATTAGTCAAAACATTTTACTGCAGAATTGTTTGATTCACTAAGTGGTGACACAGATTCATAAAAGATGTATGTGATTTGATAGGTGAAATAACAGGTTTAATTAGCAATTATTATGTGATATACTAGATCTACAATCTGACACATGCGCTGCGGCAGGCGATAGATAGAACTTCATTTCATATTATACGTAGTGACAAATTCCGTGTGTGCACAGTATACGTGCGGCGCTGGTTTTGGCATTGCACAGTATATGTGCACCATTGGTAATGGAGAAGCTGGTGCTATACTTGTCTGGGTCAGGCCCAGCGGGTTTATATGGACCTCGAGGAGAAGGAGGCATCAGCGTACACGACATTAGAGACCGAGATACTGGCTCATGTCAGCATTACCATATGCGACGTTTCTCCAAAGAAACTCTGCTCAGTACTTAGTTGGCCGCCATGATCAAAATACTGAGCAGGTGGATGAAACCAGGGAAAACTGGCAATTGGCCACTGCGTACAAAGTCCTACCCATTGGTTTGCATGGGGCACCAGACACTTTCTAAATGGTAATGAACAGTGGGCCTAATTCAGAGTTGATCGCAGCAGCAAATTTATTAGCAAATGGGTAAAACCATGTGCACTGCAGGGGAGGCAGATGTAACATGTGCAGAGAGAGTTAGGTTTGGGTGGTTTATACTGTTTCTGTGCAGGGTAAATACTGTCTGCTTTATTTTTACACTTCAATTAAGATTTCAGTTTGAACACACCCCACCCAAATCTAACTCTCTCTGCACATGTTATATCTGCCCCACCTGCAGTGCACATGGGAGGTAATTCAGACTGGATTGCTGCAGGGGCAGCGATTGCAGTCTGAATTACTATGCGCAGTGCGCACACGCATGTGCAGCCAGTGAGACGCTATCAGCATCTCACTGGTGCGACCGCCTCTGCTTGATTAACAGGCAGAGGCGGTCGCGGGGCGGGAGGGGGCTTGCCAACGGTGTTAGAACGCCATTGGCGGGGCGTAACCCGGACAACGGAGGCGTGTCTGGATCATTGGGGGGGGGGCGGGCCTGTGCGCTGGCGGATCCTCCATTATGGGCCCGGTCACCGCGGGACATGGGTGTAAGCCACTCTGGGTGGCAGTGATCTCCCTCTGCTGACGTCGCTCATCTTCCTGCCCTGACTCCCCCGCCGTCAGCACCTGCAGCAGCCAGCACAGCCCAGCATCTCTCACCTGAAGGTGGATCCTTCATAGCGCCAGCATCCGGCTACCCGTACCAATACCTTGCACGCTGCAGCAACGCCAGCCCCATAGAATGGACAGGGGTCGTGCTGGCTCCCTGCGCTGCTGGGGCCGCCAGAGGTGGGGGCTGCTGCCAGATGATGGTGTGTGGCTGCAATGACATCCCTCCCCATCCTCCGTGTCCCCGGGCCTCCATCTGCCATCATCACATGCCATCACCCCCAGCTTTGGCAGTGTGTGCTGCACATCGGTGAGGTAGTAGTTACATGCAGTGGCGTAAGTTCGTCCCAGTTTCCCGGAGGCAAGATAAATATTGGTGCCCGCCTATTTTCTATATCAATATATATGTGTGTATGTATGTATGTGTGTATGGAGTGTTATGAAAAAAATGTATATACTGTATTTATATATTTAATTGTCTTTTATTTTAAATCACACATTTCTTAGCAATCATACCCAGGATTAGAACCCATGACCTGTTACACTGACAGCAGACACTTTACTGATGGAGCTATTTGCTCCTGTACAGGAAGCATGAAAATTCTAACTATATGAAGTTACATGTAATTGTCAGAGAAGTATCTTCATATAGTTAAAATTCTCATATTTTCTATACAGGACCAAACAGCTTCATCAGTAATGTGTCTGCTTCCAGTGTAATAGATTGTGGTTTCTAATCCTGGGCATAGGCGTGCGCACGGGGGGTGCCTGGTGCGCACAGGCACCCCCTAATGTCTGGCACCCCCCACACGCCTGCACACAGTCAGTGCAGCCCCTCCGTCCTCCTTTCCTGATGCATGTGACCAGCAGCGCACGGAGACCGGGTGACGGAGCAGGCTACAGGAGAGCGTAGAAGAGAAGGAGATCCTTCCCGCTCCCAGCCATAGAGAGAGGAGAGGTCCGTCTGTTAGGTGCGCCGCGGCCAATCGAAGCAGGCAGCAGGATGCAGACTCACTGAAGGTATTAGCCTGTCAGTGAGTATCTCGGCTGCCAGATGCCTTTAAAGTGTGTGCGGTGGCGGCGGCGGCAGGGGGTGCGTGGGGTGGGGGGGGAGAAGGAACTACGGGGGGCACTCCGGCTTGTTTATGGGGGATGTACCTGCCAGTGTTGGCCTCACCTTCAGCAGCAGAAATGTCTGACAGGCACCCATAAACACACTGATTGTCGGCCTCCTCAGTACTGCTGGAGGTGAGGCCAACAATCAGCGTGTGGGGGGGAGGGCGGGGGTATATACATATTTATTAAAGGATTTTATATCTATCTATATATATATATATATATATATATATAAAACACACAGGTGCCCAGCATTCACTGCAATCAATTGAAGTACCTGGGTGCCCTCAGCATAAATAAGCCATGTATATAATCCAAGAAAGGCAGCGGCACTCCAGGATTTGTAAGGTGCATAAATGCATACCTCCCAACTGTCCCAATTTTTCGCAGGACAGTCCCGTTCAGAGCAGTGCAGTGGTGAAAATTGGAGGCGTGGCTCGCGATTGTGCCATTCACGCGAAGCCATGCTCCCTTTTCAGTAGGCCATGCCCCCTTTTTGGCACCCTCCCTCTATCTCCCCCCATGCCTGTCACTATCTCCATGCCCCTTCACCCTTCATGCCCCCCCCTCTCCATGCCTCTCACTCTCCCCATGCCCCTCTCTGTCCCAATGCCCCTCTTGCTCTTCATGCCTCTCTCCTTGTGTCCCCCCCTCCATGCCTCTCTCTGCCCATAATAAATAAATATATATATATATATATATATATATATATAGTCCACACGGACCGGCACTCCCTCCTCCCCCTAGGTTAAAGCTCCGGTGCCCTCCAGGAACAGTTCAAACAGCAGCAGAAAAGAGGCGGCACTCGGAGACTTAAAAAGTGCAAAAAGTTGTATTACACAAATAGACTGACGTTTCGGGGTCAATATACCCCTTTGTCAAAGTGAACAAAGTGTACAAAGTGTGAGCGACATACCTTAAATAACAGAGAATCCCGCTTAGTCAGGATCCATATATAGTCCTTATGGTTCAGCTGTTGGTCTATTTATTTATTGGTTTTTGGTTCCATCTCTACAGGCTCCTTTCACGACCAGTCTGTGGTTCGTGATCGCCCTCTGTACCCCTTTAAACCTAAACCCTGAGTTAAGGTGTAAATATTCTATGCGGCTTCCCAACTGATTTGTGTTATCTAATTCATGCCTGATGTCTCAATGGTTGCCTTTCTTTCCAATATCTTTCTTCAATATGGTAGTAGGGTACTGTACTAACAGTCAGACACTTTTTGTTTTCACTCACACAGCGCCGTAGCCCGGCCGCTAGGCGTCTATGGTTACCACGGCAAGCAGACGCGATTCCAATGACGACATCAGTGGGAGACCGGAAGTGAAGCGGCTTGCAGCGCGGCCGGGACGGCGTCTGAGCACTGAGCGGGATTCTTTGTTATTTAAGGTATGTCGCTCACACTTTGTACACTTTGTTCACTTTGACAAAGGGGTATATTGACCCTGAAACGTCAGTCTATTTGTGTAATACAACTTTTTGCACTTTTTAAGTCTACGAGTGCCACCTCTTTTCTGCTGCTATATATATATATATATATATATATATATATATATATATATATATAAAATGTTGCTCATAGTGTGTGGCGTAATGTGAATTTCAGCTCACACTATGTGGCATAATGTAAATCTCGGTTCATACTGTTTGGTGTAATGTGACTTTCGGCTCATACTGTGTGGTATAATATGAATTTCGGCTCATACTGTGTGGTATAATATGAATTTCGGCTCATACTGTGTGGCGTAATGTGAATTTTGGCTCAAACTGTGTGAAGTAATGTGAATTTCTTCTCATACTGTGTGGCGTAATGTGAATTTCTTCTCATACTGTGTGTCGTAATGTGAATTTCAGCTCATACTGTGTGGTGTAATGTGAATTTTGCTCATACTTTGTGGCGTAATGTGAATTTCATCTCATACTGTGTGGCGTAATGTGAATTTTGGCTCATACTGTGTAGAGTAATGTGAATTTTGGCACATACTGGGTGGTGTAATGTGAATTTTGGCTCATACTGTGTGGCGTAATGTGAATTTGGCTCATACTGTGTGGCGTAATGTGAATTTGGCTCATACTGTGTGGTGTAATGTGATTAAGCCATGTGATTTTATTGAGAGAATGTAAAATAGTGCTAGACATGTCCCTGGGCGGTGCTAGACATGCCCAAAAGGCGGTGCTAGACACGCCCCTCCGGCGGTGCACCCCCTAATATAATTGGCTGCGCACGCCTATGATCCTGGGTGTGACACTTGTAAAATGTGTATAATAAAGAGGGTGTGATTTGTAAGGTGTAGGGACCAGTGAGGAAGTCGGCCACTGAAAAGACAGCGGCAGCTATCAATTAACTTAATTCAATGGTCTCACAGAACGGGAGGAGAGGTGCCCCCTTCAGAGCAGGAGCCCGGCGGCAGATGACTCCGTTGCCTCCCAGAGTTCTGCCTCTGGTTACATGTGCCCGGTGTGTGCTACATAAGAAGTACATGTGCAGCCTGGCAGTTGGGATGGGAAGTGGGAGGAGTAATGAGTGTAGGGGAGGAGTCAGGAATAAATAAACCACCCCACTAAGGTATTTCCTGGAACATCCCCCCCCCCCCACATAACCAGGGTATTTCCTGGGACATCAGCCCCTCATAGCCAGGGTATTTCCCGGGACATCACCCCTCATAGCCAGGGTATTAACCGGGACATCACCCCACATAGCCAGGGTATTTCCCGGGACATCAGCCCTCATAGCCAGGGTATTTCCCGGGACATCAGCCCTCATAGCCAGGGTATTTCCCAGGACATAAGCCCTCATAGCCAGGGTATTTACCGGGACTCACCCCCACATAGCCAGGGTATTTCCCGGGACATCCCCCCACATAGCCAGGGTATTTCCATGGACATCAGCCCTCATAGCCAGGGTATTTCCCGGGACATCAGCCCTCATAGCCAGGGTATTTCCCGGGACATCCCCCCACATAGCCAGGGTATTTCCCGGGATATCACCCCACATAGCCAGGGTATTTCCCGGGATATCACCCCTCATAGCCAGGGTATTTCCCAGGACATCAGCCCCTCATAGCCAGGGTATTTCCCGGGACATCCCCCCTTATAGCCAGGGTATTTCCCGGGACATCACCCCTCATAGCCAGGGTATTTCCCGGGACATCCCCCCACATAGCCAGGGTATTTACCGGGACATCAGCCCTCATAGCCAGGGTATTTACCGGGACATCACCCCTCATAGCCAGGGTATTTACCGGGACATCCCCCCACATAGCCAGGGTATTTCCCGGGACATCAGCCCTCATAGCCAGGGTATTTACCGGGATATCACCCCACATAGCCAGGGTATTTCCCGGGACATCACCCCTCATAGCCAGGGTATTTCCCAGGACATCAGCCCCTCATAGCCAGGGTATTTCCCGGGACATCCCCCCTTATAGCCAGGGTATTTCCCGGGACATCACCCCTCATAGCCAGGGTATTTCCCGGGACATCCCCCCACATAGCCAGGGTATTTCCCGGGATATCAGCCCTCATAGCCAGGGTATTTACCGGGACATCACCCCACATAGCCAGGGTATTTCCCGGGACATCAGCCCTCATAGCCAGGGTATTTCCTGGGACAGCACCCCTCATAGCCAGGGTATTTCCCAAGACATCAGCCACTCATAGCCAGGGTATTTCCCGGGACATCCCCCCTTATAGCCAGGGTATTTCCTGGGACATCACCCCTCATAGCCAGGGTATTTCCCAGGACATCAGCCCCTCATAGCCAGGGTATTTCCCGGGACATCCCCCCTTATAGCCAGGGTATTTCCCGGGACATCACCCCTCATAGCCAGGGTATTTCCCGGGACATCCCCCCACATAGCCAGGGTATTTCCCGGGACATCAGCCCTCATAGCCAGGGTATTTCCCAAGACATCACCCCACATAGCCAGGGTATTTCCCGGGACATCACCCCTAATAGCCAGGGTATTTCTCGGGACATCCCCCCTTATATCCAGGGTATTTCCTGGGACATCACCCCTCATAGCCAGGGTATTTCCCAGGACATCCCCCCTTATAGCCAGGGTATTTCCCGGGACATCACCCCTCATAGCCAGGGTATTTCCCGGGACATCCCCCCACATAGCCAGGGTATTTCCCGGGACATCAGCCCTCATAGCCAGGGTATTTCCCGGGACATCACCCCACATAGCCACTGTATTTCCCGGGACATCCCACTCCCATAGCCAGGGTATTTACCGGGACATCACCCCTCATAGCCAGGGTATTTCCTGGGACATCATCCCTCATAGCCAGGGTATTTCCCGGGACATCAGCCCTCATAGCCAGGGTATTTACCGGGACATCACCCCTCATAGCCAGGGTATTTACCGGGACATCACCCCTCATAGCCAGGGTATTTCCCAGGACATCACCCCTCATAGCCAGGGTATTTCCCAGGACATCACCCCTCATAGCCAGGGTATTTCCCAGGACATAAGCCCTCATAGCCAGGGTATTTCCCAGGACATAAGCCCTCATAGCCAGGGTATTTCCCGGGACATCCCCCCACATAGCCAGGGTATTTCCATGGACATCAGCCCTCATAGCCAGGGTATTTACCGGGACATCAGCCCTCATAGCCAGGGTATTTCCCGGAACATCCCCCCACATAGCCAGGGTATTTTCCGGAACATCCCCCCACATAGCCAGGGTATTTCCCGGGACATCCCCCCTTATAGCCAGGGTATTTCCCAGGACATCAGCCCCTCATAGCCAGGGTATTTCCTGGGACATCCCCCCTTATAGCCAGGGTATTTCCCGGGACATCACCCCTCATAGCCAGGGTATTTTCCGGAACATCCCCCCACATAGCCAGGGTATTTCCCGGGACATCCCCCCTTATAGCCAGGGTATTTCCCAGGACATCAGCCCCTCATAGCCAGGGTATTTCCTGGGACATCCCCCCTTATAGCCAGGGTATTTCCCGGGACATCACCCCTCGTAGCCAGGGTATTTCCCAGTACATAACCCCTCATAGCCAGGGTATTTCCCGGGACATCACCCCTCATAGCCAAGGTATTTCCCATGACATCACCCCTCATAGCCAGGGTATTTCCCGGGACATCCCAACATATAGCCAGGGTGTTTCCTGGGATATCACCACTTATAGCCA
Organism: Pseudophryne corroboree; assembly: GCF_028390025.1. Taxonomy (NCBI): domain Eukaryota; kingdom Metazoa; phylum Chordata; class Amphibia; order Anura; family Myobatrachidae; genus Pseudophryne; species Pseudophryne corroboree. The sequence continues at coordinate 484,009,813 of NC_086451.1, forward strand.
GGGTATTTCCCGGGACATCAGCCCCTCATAGCCAGGGTATTTCCCGGGACATCAGCCCTCATAGCCAGGGTATTTCCCGGAACATCCCCCCACATAGCCAGGGTATTTCCCGGAACATCCCCCCACATAGCCAGGGTATTTCCCGGGACATCCCCCCTTATAGCCAGGGTATTTCCCAGGACATCAGCCCCTCATAGCCAGGGTATTTCCTGGGACATCCCCCCACATAGCTAGGGTATTTCCCGGGACATCACCCCACATAGCCAGGGTATTTCCTGGGAAATCACCCCTTATAGCCAGGGTATTTCCCGGGACATCACCCCTCATAGCCAGGGTATTTCCTGGGACATCACCCCTCATAGCCAGGGTATTTCCCGAGAAATCACCCCTCATAGCCAGGGTATTTCCCAGTACATAACCCCTCATAGCCAGGGTATTTCCCGGGACATCACCCCTCATAGCCAGGGTATTTCCCGGGACATCACCCCTCATAGCCAGTGTATTTCCCGGGACATCACCCCTCATAACCAGAGTATTTCCCGGGACATCACCCCTCATAGCCAGGGTATTTCCTGGGACATCAGCCCTCATAGCCAGGGTATTTCCCGGGACATCACCCTCATAGCCAGGGTGTTTCCCGGGACATCACCCCTCATTGCCAGGGTATTTCCCAGGACATCACCCCTCATAGCCAGGGTATTTCCCGGGACATCAACCCTCATAGCCAGGGTATTTCCCGGGACATCAACCCTCATAGCCAGGGTATTTCCCAGGACATCACCCCACATAGCCAGGGTATATTCTGGGACATCACCCCTCATAGCCAGGGTATTTCCCGGGACATCAGCCCTCATAGCCAGGGTATTTCCCAGGACATAAGCCCTCATAGCCAGGGTATTTCCCAGGACATAAGCCCTCATAGCCAGGGTATTTCCCGGGACATCCCCCCACATAGCCAGGGTATTTCCATGGACATCAGCCCTCATAGCCAGGGTATTTACCGGGACATCAGCCCTCATAGCCAGGGTATTTCCCGGAACATCCCCCCACATAGCCAGGGTATTTTCCGGAACATCCCCCCACATAGCCAGGGTATTTCCCGGGACATCCCCCCTTATAGCCAGGGTATTTCCCAGGACATCAGCCCCTCATAGCCAGGGTATTTCCTGGGACATCCCCCCTTATAGCCAGGGTATTTCCCGGGACATCACCCCTCATAGCCAGGGTATTTCCCAGTACATAACCCCTCATAGCCAGGGTATTTCCCGGGAAATCACCCCTCATAGCCAAGGTATTTCCCATGACATCACCCCTCATAGCCAGGGTATTTCCCGGGACATCCCAACATATAGCCAGGGTGTTTCCTGGGACATCACCACTTATAGCCAGGGTATTTCCCGGGACATCAGCCCCTCATAGCCAGGGTATTTCCCGGGACATCACCCCTCATAGCCAGGGTATTTCCCGGGACATCCCCCCACATAGCCAGGGTATTTCCCGGGACATCACCCCACATAGCCACGGTATTTCCCGGGACATCCCACCCCCATAGCCAGGGTATTTACCGGGACATCACACCTCATAGCCAGGGTATTTCCTGGGACATCATCCCTCATAGCCAGGGTATTTCCCGGGACATAAGCCCTCATAGCCAGGGTACTTACCGGGACATCACCCCTCATAGCCAGGGTATTTCCCGAGACATCACCCCTCATAGCCAGGGTATTTCCCGGGACATCACTCCTCATAGCCAGGGTATTTCCCGGGACATTACCCCTCATAGCCAGGGTATTTCCCGGGACATCAGCCCTCATAGCCAGGGTATTTCCCGGGACATCCCCCCACATGGCCAGGGTATTTCCCTGGACATCAGCCCTCATAGCCATGGTAATTCCCGGGACATCACCCCACATAGCCAGGGTATTTCCCAGGACATCAGCCCCTCATAGCCAGGGTATTTCCCGGGACATCACCCCTCATAGCCAGGGTATTTCCCGGGACATCACTCCTCATAGCCAGGGTATTTCCCGGGTCATCAGCCCCTCATAGCCAGGGTATTTCCCGGGACATCAGCCCTCATAGCCAGGGTATTTCCCGGGACATCACTCCTCATAGCCAGGGTATTTCCCGGGTCATCAGCCCCTCATAGCCAGGGTATTTCCCGGGACATCAGCCCTCATAGCCAGGGTATTTGCCGGGACATACCCTAACATAGCCAGGGTATTTACCGGGAAAACCCCCCACACAGCCAGGGTATTTCCTTGGACATCAGCCCTCATAGCCAGGGTATTTACCGTGACATCAGCACTCATAGCCAGGGTATTTCCCGGAACATCCCCCCACATAGCCAGGGTATTTCCCGGAACATCCCCCCACATAGCCAGGGTATTTCCCGGGACATCACTCCTCATAGCCAGGGTATTTCCCAGGACATCAGCCCCTCATAGCCAGGGTATTTCCTGGGACATCCCCCCTTATAGCCAGGGTATTTACCAGGACATCACCCCACATATCCATGGTATTTCCCGGGACATCCCCCCACATAGCTAGGGTATTTCCCGGGACATCACCCCACATAGCCAGGGTATTTCCTGGGAAATCACCCCTTATAGCCAGGGTATTTCCCGGGACATCACCCCTCATAGCCAGGGTATTTCCTGGGACATCACCCCTCATAGCCAGGGTATTTCCCGAGAAATCACCCCTCATAGCCAGGGTATTTCCCAGTACATAACCCCTCATAGCCAGGGTATTTCCCGGGTCATCAGCCCCTCATAGCCAGGGTATTTCCCGGGACATCAGCCCTCATAGCCAGGGTATTTCCCGGGACATCACTCCTCATAGCCAGGGTATTTCCCGGGTCATCAGCCCCTCATAGCCAGGGTATTTCCCGGGACATCAGCCCTCATAGCCAGGGTATTTACCGGGACATACCCTAACATAGCCAGGGTATTTACCGGGAAAACCCCCCACACAGCCAGGGTATTTCCATGGACATCAGCCCTCATAGCCAGGGTATTTACCGTGACATCAGCCCTCATAGCCAGGGTATTTCCCGGAACATCCCCCCACATAGCCAGGGTATTTCCCGGAACATCCCCCCACATAGCCAGGGTATTTCCCGGGACATCCCCCCTTATAGACCAGGGTATTTCCCAGGACATCAGCCCCTCATAGCCAGGGTATTTCCTGGGACATCCCCCCTTATAGCCAGGGTATTTACCAGGACATCACCCCACATATCCATGGTATTTCCCGGGACATCCCCCCACATAGCTAGGGTATTTCCCGGGACATCACCCCACATAGCCAGGGTATTTCCTGGGAAATCACCCCTTATAGCCTGGGTATTTCCCGGGACATCACCCCTCATAGCCAGGGTATTTCCTGGGACATCACCCCTCATAGCCAGGGTATTTCCCGAGAAATCACCCCTCATAGCCAGGGTATTTCCCAGTACATAACCCCTCATAGCCAGGGTATTTCCCGGGACATCACCCCTCATAGCCAGGGTATTTCCCGGGACATCACCCCTCATAGCCAGTGTATTTCCCGGGACATCACCCCTCATAGCCAGAGTATTTCCCGGGACATCACCCCTCATAGCCAGGGTATTTCCCGGGACATCAGCCCTCATAGCCAGGGTATTTCCCGGGACATCACCCTCATAGCCAGGGTGTTTCCCGGGACATCACCCCTCATTGCCAGGGTATTTCCCAGGACATCACCCCTCATAGCCAGGGTATTTCCCGGGACATCAACCCTCATAGCCAGGGTATTTCCCAGGACATCACCCCACATAGCCAGGGTATATTCTGGGACATCACCCCTCATAGCCAGGGTATTTCCCGGGACATCAGCCCTCATAGCCAGGGTATTTCCCGGGACATCACCCCTCATAGCCAGGGTATTTCCCGGGACATCACCCCTCATAGCCAGGGTATTTACCGGGACATCACCCCACATAGCCAGGGTATTTCCCGGGACATCAGCCCTCATAGCCAGGGTATTTCCCGGAACATCCCCCCACATAGCCAGGATATTTCCCGGGACATCCCCCCTTATAGCCAGGGTATTTCCCAGGACATCAGCCCCTCATAGCCAGGGTATTTCCCGGGACATCCCCCCTTATAGCCAGGGAATTTCCAGGGACATCACCCCTCATAGCCAGGGTATTTCTCAGGACATAAGCCCTCATAGCCAGGGTATTTCCCAGGACATAAGCCCTCATAGCCAGGGTATTTACCGGGACTCACCCCCACATAGCCAGGGTATTTCCCGGGACATCCCCCCACATAGCCAGGGTATTTCCATGGACATCAGCCCTCATAGCCAGGGTATTTACCGGGACATCAGCCCTCATAGCCAGGGTATTTCCCGGGACATCCCCCCACATAGCCAGGGTATTTCCCGGGATATCACCCCACATAGCCAGGGTATTTCCTGGGACAGCACCCCTCATAGCCAGGGTATTTCCCGGGACATCAGCCCCTCATAGCCAGGGTATTTCCCGGGACATCCCCCCTTATAGCCAGGGTATTTCCCGGGACATCACCCCTCATAGCCAGGGTATTTCCCGGGACATCCCCCCACATAGCCAGGGTATTTCCCAGTACATAACCCCTCATAGCCAGGGTATTTCCCGGGACATCACCCCACATAGCCACGGTATTTCCCGGGACATCCCACCCCCACAGCCAGGGTATTTACCGGGACATCACCCCTCATAGCCAGGGTATTTCCTGGGACATCATCCCTCATAGCCAGGGTATTTCCCAGGACATAAGCCCTCATAGCCAGGGTATTTACCGGGACATCACCCCTCATAGCCAGGGTATTTCCCGGGACATCACCCCTCATAGCCAGGGTATTTCCCGGGACATCAGCCCTCATAGCCAGGGTATTTCCCGGGACATAAGCCCTCATAGCCAGGGTATTTCCCGGGACATCCCCCCACATGGCCAGGGTATTTCCCTTGACATCAGCCCTCATAGCCATGGTAATTGCCGGGACATCACCCCACATAGCCAGGGTATTTCCCAGGACAACAGCCCCTCATAGCCAGGGTATTTCCCGGGACATCCCCCCTTATAGCCAGGGTATTTCCCGGGACATCAGCCCTCATAGCCAGGGTATTTCCCAGGACATCACTCCTCATAGCCAGGGTATTTCCCGGGACATCAGCCCTTCATAGCCAGGGTATTTCCCGGGACATCCCCCCTTATAGCCAGGGTATTTCCCGGGACATCAGCCCTCATAGCCAGGGTATTTCCCAGGACATCACTCCTCATAGCCAGGGTATTTCCCGGGACATCAGCCCTTCATAGCCAGGGTATTTCCCGGGACATCACCCCACATAGCCACGGTATTTCCCGGGACATCCCACTCCCATAGCCAGGGTATTTACCGGGACATCACACCTCATAGCCAGGGTATTTCCCGGGACATCCCCACATATAGCCAGGGTGTTTCCTGGGACATCACCACTTATAGCCAGGGTATTTCCCGGGACATCAGCCCCTCATAGCCAGGGTATTTCCCGGGACATCACCCCTCATAGCCAGGGTATTTCCCGGGACATCCCCCCACATAGCCAGGGTATTTCCCGGGACATCACCCCACATAGCCACGGTATTTCCCGGGACATCCCACCCCCATAGCCAGGGTATTTACCGGGACATCACACCTCATAGCCAGGGTATTTCCTTGGACATCATCCCTCATAGCCAGGGTATTTCCCAGGACATAAGCCCTCATAGCCAGGGTATTTACCGGGACATCACCCCTCATAGCCAGGGTATTTCCCGGGACATCACCCCTCATAGCCAGGGTATTTCCCGGGACATCAGCCCTCATAGCCAGGGCATTTCCCGGGACATCAGCCCTCATAGCCAGGGTATTTCCCGGGACATCCCCCCACATGGCCAGGGTATTTCCCTTGACATCAGCCCTCATAGCCATGGTAATTCCCGGGACATCACCCCACATAGCCAGGGTATTTCCCAGGACATCAGCCCCTCATAGCCAGGGTATTTCCCGGGACATCCCCCCTTATAGCCAGGGTATTTCCCGGGACATCAGCCCTCATAGCCAGGGTATTTCCCAGGACATCACTCCTCATAGCCAGGGTATTTCCCGGGACATCAGCCCTTCATAGCCAGGGTATTTCCCGGGACATCACCCCACATAGCCACGGTATTTCCCGGGACATCCCACTCCCATAGCCAGGGTATTTACCGGGACATCACACCTCATAGCCAGGGTATTTCCTGGGACATCATCCCTCATAGCCAGGGTATTTCCCAGGACATAAGCCCTCATAGCCAGGGTACTTACCGGGACATCACCCCTCATAGCCAGGGTATTTCCCGGGACATCACCCCCCATAGCCAGGGTATTTACCGGGACATCACCCCTCATAGCCAGGGTATTTACCGGGACATCACCCCTCATAGCCAGGGTATTTCCTAGGACATCACCCCTCATAGCCAGGGTATTTCCCAGGACATCACCCCTCATAGCCAGGGTATTTCCCAGGACATAAGCCCTCATAGCCAGAGTATTTCCCAGGACATAAGCCCTCATAGCCAGGGTATTTCCCGGGACATCCCCCCACATAGCCAGGGTATTTCCATGGACATCAGCCCTCATAGCCAGGGTATTTACCGGGACATCAGCCCTCATAGCCAGGGTATTTCCCGGAACATCCCCCCACATAGCCAGGGTATTTTCCGGAACATCCCCCCACATAGCCAGGGTATTTCCCGGGACATCCCCCTTTATAGCCAGGGTATTTCCCAGGACATCAGCCCCTCATAGCCAGGGTATTTCCTGGGACATCCCCCCTTATAGCCAGGGTATTTCCCGGGACATCACCCCTCATAGCCACGGTATTTCCCGGGACATCCCCCCTCATAGCCAGGGTATTTACCAGGACATCACCCCACATATCCATGGTATTTCCCGGGACATCCCCCCACATAGCTAGGGTATTTCCCGGGACATCACCCCACATAGCCAGGGTATTTCCCGGGACATCACCCCTCATAGCCAGGGTATTTCCAGGGACATCACCCCTCATAGCCAGGGTATTTCCCGAGACATCACCCCCTCATAGCCAGGGTATTTCCCAGTACATAACCCCTCATAGCCAGGGTATTTCCCGGGACATCACGCCTCATAGCCAAGGTATTTCCCGGGACATCACCCCTCATAGCCAGGGTATTTCCCGGGACATCCCCACATATAGCCAGGGTGTTTCCTGGGACATCACCACTTATAGCCAGGGTATTTCCCGGGACATCAGCCCCTCATAGCCAGGGTATTTCCCGGGACATCACCCCTCATAGCCAAGGTATTTCCCGGGACATCCCCCCACATAGCCAGGGTATTTCCCGGGACATCACCCCACATAGCCACGGTATTTCCCGGGACATCCCACCCCCATAGCCAGGGTATTTACCGGGACATCACACCTCATAGCCAGGGTATTTCCTGGGACATCATCCCTCATAGCCAGGGTATTTCCCAGGACATAAGCCCTCATAGCCAGGGTACTTACCGGGACATCACCCCTCATAGCCAGGGTATTTCCCGGGACATCACCCCTCATAGCCAGGGTATTTCCCGGGACATCCCCCCACATGGCCAGGGTATTTCCCTGGACATCAGCCCTCATAGCCATGGTAATTCCCGGGACATCACCCCACATAGCCAGGGTATTTCCCAGGACATCAGCCCCTCATAGCCAGGGTATTTCCCGGGACATCACCCCTCATAGCCAGGGTATTTCCTGGGACATCAGCCCTCATAGCCAGGGTATTTCCCGGGACATCACTCCTCATAGCCAGGGTATTTCCCGGGTCATAAGCCCCTCATAGCCAGGGTATTTCCCGGGACATCAGCCCTCATAGCCAGGGTATTTACCGGGACATACCCTAACATAGCCAGGGTATTTCCCGGGAAATCCCCCCACATAGCCAGGGTATTTACCGGGACATCAGCCCTCATGGCCAGGGTATTTCCCGGAACATCCCCCCACATAGCCAGGGTATTTCCCGGAACACCCCCCCACATAGCCCGGGTATTTTCCGGGACATCCCCCCTTATAGCCAGGGTATTTCCCAGGACATCAGCCCCTCATAGCCAGGGTATTTCCTGGGACATCCCCGCTTATAGCCAGGGTATTTACCAGGACATCACCCCACATATCCATGGTATTTCCCGGGACATCCCCCCACATAGCTAGGGTATTTCCCGGGACATCACCCCACATAGCCAGGGTATTTCCTGGGAAATCACCCCTTATAGCCAGGGTATTTCCCGGGACATCACCCCTCATAGCCAGGGTATTTCCCGGGACATCACCCCTCATAGCCAGGGTATTTCCCGGGACATCACCCCTCATAGCCAGAGTATTTCCCGGGACATCACCCCTCATAGCCAGGGTATTTCCCGGGACATCAGCCCTCATAGCCAGGGTATTTCCCGGGACATCACCCTCATAGCCAGGGTGTTTCCCGGGACATCACCCCTCATTGCCAGGATTTTTCCCAGGACATCACCCCTCATAGCCAGGGTATTTCCCGGGACATCACCACACATAGCCAGGGTATATTCTGGGACATCACCCCTCATAGCCAGAGTATTTCCCGGGACATCGCCCCTCATAGCCAGGGTATTTCCCGGGACATCTGCCCTCATAGCCAGGGTGTTTCCCGGGACATCACCCCTCATAGCCAGGGTATTTCCCGGGACATCACCCCTTATAGCCAGGGTATTTACCGGGACATCACCCCACATAGCCAGGGTATTTCCCGGGACATCAGCCCTCATAGCCAGGGTATTTCCCGGAATATCCCCCCACATAGCCAGGATATTTCCCGGGACATCCCCCCTTATAGCCAGGGTATTTCCCAGGACATCACCCCTCATAGCCAGGGTATTTCTCAGGACATAAGCCCTCATAGCCAGGGTATTTCCTAGGACATAAGCCCTCATAGCCAGGGTATTTACCGGGACTCACCCCCACATAGCCAGGGTATTTCCCGGGACATCCCCCCACATAGCCAGGGTATTTCCAAGGACATCAGCCATCATAGCCAGGGTATTTACCGGGACATCAGCCCTCATAGCCAGGGTATTTCCAGGGACATCCCCCCACATAGCCAGGGTATTTCCCGGGATATCACCCCACATAGCCAGGGTATTTCCTGGGACAGCACCCCTCATAGCCAGGGTATTTCCCAGGACATCAGCCCCTCATAGCCAGGGTATTTCCCGGGACATCCCCCCTTATAGCCAGGGTATTTCCCGGGACATCACCCCTCATAGCCAGGGTATTTCCCGGGACATCCCCCCACATAGCCAGGGTATTTCCCAGTACATAACCCCTCATAGCCAGGGTATTTCCCGGGACATCACCACACATAGCCACGGTATTTCCCGGGACATCCCACCCCCACAGCCAGGGTATTTACCGGGACATCGCCCCTCATAGCCAGGGTATTTCCTGGGACATCATCCCTCATAGCCAGGGTATTTCCCAGGACATAAGCCCTCATAGCCAGGGTATTTACCGGGACATCACCCCTCATAGCCAGGGTATTTCCCGGGACATCACCCCTCATAGCCAGGGTATTTCCCGGGACATCAGCCCTCATAGCCAGGGTATTTCCCGGGACGTCAGCCCTCATAGCCAGGGTATTTCCCGGGACATCCCCCCACATGGCCAGGGTATTTCCCTTGACATCAGCCCTCATAGCCATGGTAATTCCCGGGACATCACCCCACATAGCCAGGGTATTTCCCAGGACATCAGCCCCTCATAGCCAGGGTATTTCCCGGGACATCCCCCCTTATAGCCAGGGTATTTCCCGGGACATCAGCCCTCATAGCCAGGGTATTTCCCGGGACATCACCCCACATAGCCACGGTATTTCCCGGGACATCCCACCCCCATAGCCAGGGTATTTACCGGGACATCACACCTCATAGCCAGGGTATTTCCTGGGACATCATCCCTCATAGCCAGGGTATTTCCCAGGACATAAGCCCTCATAGCCAGGGTACTTACCGGGACATCACCCCTCATAGCCAGGGTATTTCCCGGGACATCACCCCTCATAGCCAGGGTATTTCCCGGGACATCACTCCTCATAGCCAGGGTATTTCCCGGGACATTACCCCTCATAGCCAGGGTATTTCCCGGGACATCAGCCCTCATAGCCATGGTATTTCCCGGGACATCCCCCCACATGGCCAGGGCATTTCCCTGGACATCAGCCCTCATGGCCATGGTAATTCCCGGGACATCACCCCACATAGCCAGGGTATTTCCCAGGACATCAGCCCCTCATAGCCAGGGTATTTCCCGGGACATCACCCCTCATAGCCAGGGTATTTCCCGGGACATCAGCCCTCATAGCCAGGGTATTTCCCGGGACATCACTCCTCATAGCCAGGCTATTTCCCGGGACATCAGCCCCTCATAGCCAGGGTATTTCCAGGGACATCAGCCCTCATAGCCAGGGTATTTACCGGGACATACCCTAACATAGCCAGGGTATTTCCCGGGAGATCCCCCCACATAGCCAGGGTATTTCCATGGACATCAGCCCTCATAGCCAGGGTATTTACCGGGACATCAGCCCTCATAGCCAGGGTATTTCCCGGAACATCCCCCCACATAGCCAGGGTATTTCCCGGAACATCCCCCCACATAGCCAGGGTATTTCCCGGGACATCCCCCCTTATAGCCAGGGTATTTCCCAGGACATCAGCCCCTCATAGCCAGGGTATTTCCTGGGACATCCCCCCTTATAGCCAGGGTATTTACCAGGACATCACCCCACATATCCTTGGTATTTCCCGGGACATCCCCCCACATAGTTAGGCTATTTCCCGGGACATCACCCCACATAGCCAGGGTATTTCCTGGGACATCACCCCTTATAGCCAGGGTATTTCCCGGGACATCACCCCTCATAGCCAGGGTATTTCCGGGGACATCACCCCTCATAGCCAGGGTATTTCCCGAGAAATCACTCCTCATAGCCAGGGTATTTCCCAGTACATAACCCCTCATAGCCACGGTATTTCCCGGGACATCACCCCTCATAGACAGGGTATTTCCCGGGACATCACCCCTCATAGCCAGGGTATTTCCCGAGACATCACCCCTCATAGCCAGAGTATTTCCCGGGACATCACCCCTCATAGCCAGGGTATTTCCCGGGACATCAGCCCTCATAGCCAGGGTGTTTCCAGGGACATCACCCCTCATTGCCAGGGTATTTCCCAGGACATCACCCCTCATAGCCAGGGTATTTCCCGGGACATCACCCCTCATAGCCAGGGTATTTCCCAGGACATCACCCCACATAGCCAGGGTATATTCTGGGACATCACCCCTCATAGCCAAAGTATTTCCCGGGACATCACCCCTCATAGCCAGGGAATTTCCCGGGACATCACCCCACATAGCCAGGGTATTTCCCGGGACATCAGCCCTCATAGCCAGGGTATTTCCCGGGACATCCCCCCACATAGCCAGGGTATTTCCGGGGACATCACCCCTCATAGCCAGGGTATTTCCCGAGAAATCACTCCTCATAGCCAGGGTATTTCCCAGTACATAACCCCTCATAGCCACGGTATTTCCCGGGACATCACCCCTCATAGCCAGGGTATTTCCCGGGACATCACCCCTCAAAGCCAGGGTATTTCCCGGGACATCACCCCTCATAGCCAGAGTATTTCCTGGGACATCACCCCTCATAGCCAGGGTATTTCCCGGGACATCAGCCCTCATAGCCAGGGTATTTCCCGGGACATCACCCCTCATAGCCAGGGTGTTTCCCGGGACATCACCCCTCATTGCCAGGGTATTTCCCAGGACATCACCCCTCATAGCCAGGGTATTTCCCGGGACATCACCCCTCATAGCCAGGGTATTTCCCAGGACATCACCCCACATAGCCAGGGTATATTCTGGAACATCACCCCTCATAGCCAGAGTATTTCCCGGGACATCACCCCTCATAGCCAGGGTATTTCCCGGGACATCACCCCACATAGCCAGGGTATTTCCCGGGACATCAGCCCTCATAGCCAGGGTGTTTCCCGGGACATCACCCCTCATAGCCAGGGTATTTCCCGGGACATCACCCCTCATAGCCAGGGTATTTACCGGGACATCACCCCACATAGCCAGGGTATTTCCCAGGACATCAGCCCTCATAGCCAGGGTATTTCCCGGAACATCCCCCCACATAGCCAGGATATTTCCCGGGACATCCCCCCTTATAGCCAGGGTATTTCCCAGGACATCAGCCCCTCATAGCCAGGGTATTTCCCGGGACATCCCCCCTTATAGCCAGGGAATTTCCCGGGACATCACCCCTCATAGCCAGGGTATTTCCCAGGACATAAGCCCTCATAGCCAGGGTATTTCCCAGGACATCACCCCCACATAGCCAGGGTATTTCCCGGGACATCCCCCCACACAGCCAGGGTATTTCCATGGACATCAGCCCTCATAGCCAGGGTATTTACCGGGACATCAGCCCTCATAGCCAGGGTATTTCCCGGGACATCCCCCCACATAGCCAGGGTATTTCCCGGGATATCACCCCACATAGCCAGGGTATTTCCTGGGACAGCACCCCTCATAGCCAGGGTATTTCCCAGGACATCAGCCCCTCATAGCCAGGGTATTTCCCGGGACATCCCCCCTTATAGCCAGGGTATTTCCCGGGACATCACCCCTCATAGCCAGGGTATTTCCCGGGACATCCCCCCACATAGCCAGGGTATTTCCCAGTACATAACCCCTCATAGCCAGGGTATTTCCCGGGACATCACCCCACATAGACACTGTATTTCCCGGGACATCCCACCCCCACAGCCAGGGTATTTACCGGGACATCACCCCTCATAGCCAGGGTATTTCCTGGGACATCATCCCTCATAGCCAGGGTATTTCCCAGGACATAATCCCTCATAGCCAGGGTATTTACCGGGACATCACCCCTCATAGCCAGGGTATTTCCCGGGACATCACCCCTCATAGCCAGGGTATTTCCCGGGACATCAGCCCTCATAGCCAGGGCATTTCCCGGGACATCAGCCCTCATAGCCAGGGTATTTCCCGGGACATCCCCCCACATGGCCAGGGTATTTCCCTTGACATCAGCCCTCATAGCCATGGTAATTCCCGGGACATCACCCCACATAGCCAGGGTATTTCCCAGGACATCAGCCCCTCATAGCCAGGGTATTTCCCGGGACATCCCTCCTTATAGCCAGGGTATTTCCCGGGACATCAGCCCTCATAGCCAGGGTATTTCCCAGGACATCACTCCTCATAGCCAGGGTATTTCCCGGGACATCAGCCCTTCATAGCCAGGGTATTTCCCCGGACATCACCCCACATAGCCACGGTATTTCCCGGGACATCCCACTCCCATAGCCAGGGTATTTACCGGGACATCACACCTCATAGCCAGGGTATTTCCTGGGACATCATCCCTCATAGCCAGGGTATTTCCCAGGACATAAGCCCTCATAGCCAGGGTACTTACCGGGACATCACCCCTCATAGCCAGGGTATTTCCTGGGACATCACCCCTCATAGCCAGGGTATTTCCCGGGAAATCACTCCTCATAGCCAGAGTATTTCCCGGGACATTACCCCTCATAGCCAGGGTAATTCCCGGGACATCAGCCCTCATAGCCAGGGTATTTCCCGGGACATCCCCCCACATGGCCAGGGTATTTCCCTTGACATCAGCCCTCATAGCCATGGTAATTCCCGGGACATCACCCCACATAGCCAGGGTATTTCCCAGGACATCAGCCCCTCATAGCCAGGGTATTTCCCGGGACATCCCTCCTTATAGCCAGGGTATTTCCCGGGACATCAGCCCTCATAGCCAGGGTATTTCCCAGGACATCACTCCTCATAGCCAGGGTATTTCCCGGGACATCAGCCCTTCATAGCCAGGGTATTTCCCGGGACATCACCCCACATAGCCACGGTATTTCCCGGGACATCCCACTCCCATAGCCAGGGTATTTACCGGGACATCACACCTCATAGCCAGGGTATTTCCTGGGACATCATCCCTCATAGCCAGGGTATTTCCCAGGACATAAGCCCTCATAGCCAGGGTACTTACCGGGACATCACCCCTCATAGCCAGGGTATTTCCTGGGACATCACCCCTCATAGCCAGGGTATTTCCCGGGACATCACTCCTCATAGCCAGAGTATTTCCCGGGACATTACCCCTCATAGCCAGGGTAATTCCCGGGACATCAGCCCTCATAGCCAGGGTATTTCCCGGGACATCCCCCCACATGGCCAGGGTATTTCCCTGGACATCAGCCCTCATGGCCATGGTAATTCCCGGGACATCACCCCACATAGCCAGGGTATTTCCCAGGACATCAGCCCTCATAGCCAGGCTATTTCCCGAAACATCAGCCCCTCATAGCCAGGGTATTTCCCGGGACATCAGCCCTCATAGCCAGGGTATTTACCGGGACATACCCTAACATAGCCAGGGTATTTCCCGGGAAATCCCCCCACATAGCCAGGGTATTTCCATGGACATCAGCCCTCATAGCCAGGGTATTTACCGGGACATCAGCCCTCATAGCCAGGGTATTTCCCGGAACATCCCCCCACATAGCCAGGGTATTTCCCGGAACATCCCCCCACATAGCCAGGGTATTTCCCGGGACATCCCCCCTTATAGCCAGGGTATTTCCCAGGACATCAGCCCCTCATAGCCAGGGTATTTCCTGGGACATCCCCCCTTATAGCCAGGGTATTTACCAGGACACAGGGCCGGCGCCACCATTAGGCAGCTTTAGGCAGCTGCCTATGGGCGCTGGCCACTGGAGGGCGGTGCCGCGCGCTGCCGATGAATGAATCCTTCGTTGTTACTTTACCAGTGCTCCTCTTCCTTGATGAGGAGCAAGAATGCCGCAGCCGCCCATCACTTATTTCACTACTCCCTCTGCAATACTTCGAGTCTCTCCCCCTACGTCACCCACCGATCCCCCTCCCGCCGCGAATAAATCCTGCAATCTACCCCACTACCATTCATGATGGCACCCCCCCCCACACACCCGAGTGTGCTACCCTCCACAGGTCGGAACTGATCTCTATCAGAACCGCGGAACAGAGCTCCTGGCTCTCCACTGATAACGGACATGGACAGCTGCCCGCCGGCAATGCAGAGCAGCGATAGGCTCCTGCTGCCTAGCTATGTACCAGCCGTCCAATAGTGAGTTACAGTACGGGGCCTGCAGCCTGCAGCTCCGTGACTGGCTGGACGTGCAGGCTGCAGGGAAGAAGGGGGCGGGATCCCATTCAGTGTTCAGAGGACAGTCAGACTCAGAGAGTAATGTGCAGTCTCTCTCCTGGCTCCTGCTGTGTTTATATGTTATCACAGCCTGTCTGTTCAGTTAGCAAAGCAAAAGTAAGAAATGCTGTATTATTATTATTTTTCTTTTTCTGTTACCAGTTACATTTGAATTGTGCACTCTGGGCTTCATGTAGTTTTATATATATATATATATATATATATAACCCAAAGTCCAACAATATGGAGGTGCACTCATCAGGTTCAAATAGTCAACGGTTCTGGTTTGTTCATAACAGCTTTATTGCAGTGTATATTCGGCTCAATTAGTCGACGTTTCGATCCTAATTCACGGATCTTTCTCAAGACAAGCTTCGATTTTTATACAGTTTTTGAAAGCATCATACATTGATTACTACAAAAGACAAAAGACAATAGATAGAGTAATTCTCTTAAAGGAACAAACACAAAACATATATATATAGACTGCCACACTCCAACAGTATTTGGTTACAAGGGTCTCACAGACACCCATCGTGATTCGAATGTAATATCACACCTATGTCTATATTGGCCAAGCATGCTCACCAGTCCCACGTCCAGAAAAATAAACACCAATGTGAACTAGGGCATTTCTCTTAAACGTATAATGGCTGTAGTAACAGGACAACATCCACTTACTCAGGGAATCAATGTCTCATGTTCAGACAATGAACGTGCTGCATGGATGGGTCAGACTTAGTACTAACAGGTTTCTGTAGGGGTAAATAGATATATACATATAGACATGCATACATATATGGATGCATATGTACACTCACATATATACACAACAGCATGTGTATGGCCACATATTCAATAAACTTCAATAAATCCCCTCATTCCAGTACCACCAGTGAGACAACTTAAACTGCAATACTTACTGGTGTGCTTACTTAGCCACACAACCTCCGAGCAACTCTGACAACATAGGAGATCACTGTAAGGACAGTTCACATAGTTCATCCTCCAATAGTCAAAATGATATAGATCTACCAACTACTCATGCTAATGTAATAGCAGTACTCACCCACTCTACAGGAGATGCTGACACCTTCTACAGCCACAACTGTAACTGGCAAAATGACAGGACTTTATACCCCTTACCCCGGAAGTGCAGGGACGGCCTCAAATGCGTCCCCCTCCTCGATTTTCTTACCTATATAATTTCACCCCCTACATGCTTATTGCAGTGTGGATAAATGAACTAATAAGTTAGCAGTCAGGGCCATCCGCGCTGCTGAGTTCGGCTCAGTGTGGTTAATTACTTAACAGCGCCGCTGGTGGAACGCATATGCGTTCCACAGCTCGATTTCCGGAAGTGCCTAGTTCATGCAAATAACTGTTAACGGTGGCCGCAATGGGCCAAACTGAAAACTCGTTTTCCTTCTACAGGCTCTATACACATGAGGCTTATGTTACCAGGGGAACGTACAAGATAATTCATTCTTCTGGCTCACCTTATAGAGCTCAATGATGGAAGGACAATTCAATGTCCATTGAGCATCTGGTGGAAAAACTTCTTTAACACATCTTATTGACTATGTACACTCTAATCGTGCACATTCATGCAATATTAGGGTTGGGGCAAGTGTGTTTACATATATCGGTCCACTGGTCAGTCTGTCGGCTTAGGTAAATCCATATTGTGTCGCCAATGCCCTCCTTAGTGGTACATCCTATCTGTTAAATCACAAGGCACTGTATTCTGACTAATGGTGGAAATTATTGGATAGATAGCCTTTAACTGAAAATTCATAAAAAGACATTCATCGCAGAGTGCTCATTAAGGCCTTTAGGTGAGACAGTATTTAGATGTGAAATCCAAAAACTTTCTCTTTTACGTAGGACTAAAGCACGATCACCCCCATTGGGTAAGGGGGAAGTGTACTACCTGTAGATCTTTATTTACCGGCTCTACCTTTCCCCATCCACATTCAGGGAAGAAGATTAAGATAAGGTACCATCTACATTGTAGACTAGACTTTGTGGTCTATATACTTACATGTCCCTGTGGACTATGTTATGTAGGGCTCACAACCCGATGTTTTCGGGAAAGGATGGCAAACCATCGGCTGTCAATCAGAACAGCAATACAAACAGGTACCACAGATAAGCCGGTAGCCAGACATTACCTACAAAGAGGTCACCAGGTAGCCAATCTAAAATGCAGATTAATTGATTGGGTTCCGCCCTTACCTAAGCCGACATTAATAATTGTAGAATACATCAGATACCCTGATAGGGTTCATTTAGTTATCCTAGTGTAGCCTGAGTCCAATATTTTAAGTAGTTTCTTCTATTGTGATATGAAACTTGGGTATTTCGTCTTGTGTCGCTATGACCTTTGTTAATATATGTATTCTCTATGTTTCTATATACAAATGTATATTTTTAAATAAGTGTTTAGTTTAACTAAGTCTGTTTAATTATGACTGCCACACTCCATTAAAAGTTCTGGCCTATATGGATATCGAGATATTATTTGGCCAAGAGTGATAGCACCAGTACAGACTGACCAGTGGACCGATATATGTAAACACACTTGCCCCAACCCTAATATTGCATGAATGTGCACGATTAGAGTGTACATAGTCAATAAGATGTGTTAAAGAAGTTTTTCCACCAGATGCTCAATGGACATTGAATTGTCCTTCCATCATTGAGCTCTATAAGGTGAGCCAGAAGAATGAATTATCTTGTACGTTCCCCTGGTAACATAAGCCTCATGTGTATAGAGCATGTAGAAGGAAAACGAGTTTTCAGTTTGGCCCATTGCGGCCACCGTTAACAGTTATTTGCATGAACTAGGCACTTCCGGAAATCGAGCTGTGGAACGCATATGCGTTCCACCAGCGGCGCTGTTAAGTAATTAACCACACTGAGCCGAACTCAGCAGCGCGGATGGCCCTGACTGCTAACTTATTAGTTCATTTATCCACACTGCAATAAGCATGTAGGGGGTGAAATTATATAGGTAAGAAAATCGAGGAGGGGGACGCATTTGAGGCCGTCCCTGCACTTCCGGGGTAAGGGGTATAAAGTCCTGTCATTTTGCCAGTTACAGTTGTGGCTGTAGAAGGTGTCAGCATCTCCTGTAGAGTGGGTGAGTACTGCTATTACATTAGCATGAGTAGTTGGTAGATCTATATCATTTTGACTATTGGAGGATGAACTATGTGAACTGTCCTTACAGTGATCTCCTATGTTGTCAGAGTTGCTCGGAGGTTGTGTGGCTAAGTAAGCACACCAGTAAGTATTGCAGTTTAAGTTGTCTCACTGGTGGTACTGGAATGAGGGGATTTATTGAAGTTTATTGAATATGTGGCCATACACATGCTGTTGTGTATATATGTGAGTGTACATATGCATCCATATATGTATGCATGTCTATATGTATATATCTATTTACCCCTACAGAAACCTGTTAGTACTAAGTCTGACCCATCCATGCAGCACGTTCATTGTCTGAACATGAGACATTGATTCCCTGAGTAAGTGGATGTTGTCCTGTTACTACAGCCATTATACGTTTAAGAGAAATGCCCTAGTTCACATTGGTGTTTATTTTTCTGGACGTGGGACTGGTGAGCACGCTTGGCCAATATAGACATAGGTGTGATATTACATTCGAATCACGATGGGTGTCTGTGAGACCCTTGTAACCAAATACTGTTGGAGTGTGGCAGTCTATATATATATGTTTTGTGTTTGTTCCTTTAAGAGAATTACTCTATCTATTGTCTTTTGTCTTTTGTAGTAATCAATGTATGATGCTTTCAAAAACTGTATAAAAATCGAAGCTTGTCTTGAGAAAGATCCGTGAATTAGGATCGAAACGTCGACTAATTGAGCCGAATATACACTGCAATAAAGCTGTTATGAACAAACCAGAACCGTTGACTATTTGAACCTGATGAGTGCACCTCCATATTGTTGGACTTTGGGTTAAATATTGTGGATCCACCCTGCTTGGGGAGATTTCCACTAGGGAGCACCCTACTGTTGTCTATAGTACCGATGTGAGTGCAGGAACATACATGGTATATATATATATATATATATATATTTCTGTGTGTGTGTGTGTGTGTGTGTGTGTGTGTGTGTGTGTGTGTGTGTGTATATATATATATATATTTTTTTTTGTGTGTGTGTGTGCGTGCGTGCGTGTGTATATATATATATATATATATATCTATGTATGTCATGACATCTCATCCCCCGAGAAGGCGACAAGGTCTCGGGAGATTAGAGTTGGATTCTGAATCTTCCTGACCGTGTTGGGACCCGCAAGTGAACTCTGAGGTTAGTGAGGGGGAAAATATATATATTTATATATACATATATATATATATATATATAACCAATAAAAAAGAGGCGGCACTCGGAGACTTTAAGATGCAAAAGATGTATTCAACAAATGAACCAACGTTTCGGGGTCAGATGCACCCCTTTGTCAAGGTGAATGAAAAGTGTACAGTGTAATTGACATACCTTAAATAGAGAGGGTTACCTCCGTGGATCACGCCCGCCCGGCGGAGGGCACCGGAGCCAGTCCAGCAAGTGGAGGAGGGAGTGCCGGTCCGTGGGGATTATATATTATATATATATATATATATATATATATATATATATATATATATACAGGAGCATGGAGGCGGCACTCGCTGGGCTTTTTATAGAAAATGAAAGACACTTTACTGACCACTATACAGTACTAACCATTCGTATCTTTAATCCTTCATCGGAGTAATGTTTATTCAATTTCTTGTGAAAGGCACTGTGGCCCCTGTATACAGTATTGTGAGTGACGTGAGTGTTCGAAAATACGCACAATATGTTGCGTATTTTACACAATAATAGACAGCAGGTGGCTGGGGGCACTGGCGCACGCAGGGGAAGTGGGTAGTGTGTGCTCTGAGTACCTACCCCACCCCCGCCAGGCCGATCCATGCTGCTGCCGCACCAATGGTTTATTTCTTTAGATGCAGCTGCAGTGCTGCACTTGGGGCTTCAGTCAGGGATCGCGGCAGGGGGTAGACATGGAGGTATCTGGAAGCTGCTGCAGCACAAACTGTAGCTCCTTACAGCACAGCAGCTGACTGACTGCCCTTATCTCCTCAGCTCTGCTCCAGCCACATGGTGAGAATGCGGGGCCAGTGAGTGAAGTCGTAGTGGCTGGAATTGCTGTGGGGGTTTTCCGTGTGCTCTACCTGGTGCAATGTGTATAATGTGCTTTACTTGGTGCAGTGTGTATAATGTGCTTTACCTGGTGCAATGTATATAATGTGCTCTGCCTGGCGCAGTGTGTATAATGTGCTCTACCTGGTGCAATGTGTATAATGTGCTCTACCTGGTGCAATGTGTATAATGTGCTTCACTTGGTGCAGTGTGTATAATGTGCTTTAACTGGTGCAATGTGTATAATGTGCTTCACTTGGTGCAGTGTGTATAATGTGCTTTACCTGGTGCAATGTGTATAATGTGCTTCACTTGGTGCTGTGTGTATAATGTGCTCTACCTGGTGCAATGTGTATAATGTGCTCTGCCTGGGGCAATGTGTATAACGTGCTCTGCCTGGCGCAATGTGTATAATGTGCTCTGCCTGGCGCAATGTGTATAATGTGCTCTACCTGGCGCAGTGTGTATGACGTGCTCTACCTGGTGCAATGTGTATAATGTGCTCTACCTGCTGCAATGTGTATGACGTGCTCTACCTGGCGCAGTGTGTATGACTTGCTCTGCCTGGCACAGTGTGTATAATGTGCTCTACCTGGTGCAATGTGTATAACGTGCTCTACCTGGTGCAATGTGTATAACATGCTCTGCCTGGCGCAATGTGTATAACGTGCTCTACCTGGTGCAATCTGTATAATGTGCTCTGCCTGGCGCAGTGTGTAGAATGTGCTCTGCCTGGCGCAATGTGTATAATGTGCTCTACCTGGTGCAATGTGTATAATGTGCTCTACCTTGTGCATTGTGTATAATGTGCTCTGCCTGGCGCAATGTGTATAATGTACTCTGCCTGGCGCAATGTGTATAATGTACTCTGCCTGGCGCATTGTGTATAATGTACTCTGCCTGGTGCAATGTGTATAACGTGCTCTACCTGGTGCAATGTGTATAATGTGCTTTACCTGGCGCAATGTGTATAATGTGCTTTACATGGTGCAACGTATATAATGTGCTCTGCCTGGCGCAATGTGTATAATGTGCTCTACCTGGTGCAATGTGTATAATGTGCTTCACTTGGTGCAGTGTGTATAATGTGCTTTACCTGGTGCAATGTGTATAATGTGCTTCACTTGGTGCAATGTGTATAATGTGCTCTACCTGGTGCAATGTGTATAATGTGCTTCACTTGGTGCAGTGTGTATAATGTGCTTTACCTGGTGCAATGTGTATAATGTGCTTCACTTGGTGCTGTGTGTATAATGTGCTCTACCTGGTGCAATGTGTATAATGTGCTCTGCCTGGCGCAACGTGTATAATGTGCTCTGCCTGGCGCAATGTGTATAATGTGCTCTGCCTGGCGCAATGTGTATAATGTGCTCTACCTGGCGCAGTGTGTATAACGTGCTCTACCTGGTGCAATGTGTATAACGTGCTCTACCTGGTGCAATCTGTATAATGTGCTCTGCCTGGCGCAGTGTGTATAATGTACTCTGCCTGGCGCAATGTGTATAATGTACTCTGCCTGGCGCAATGTGTATAATGTACTCTGCCTGGCGCATTGTGTATAATGTACTCTGCCTGGTGCAATGTGTATAATGTGCTTTACCTGGTGCAATGTGTATAATGTGCTTTACATGGTGCAATGTATATAATGTGCTCTACCTGGCGCAATGTGTATAATGTGTTCTGCCTGGCGCAGTGTGTAGAATGTGCTCTGCATGGCGCAATGTGTATAATGTGCTCTACTTTGTGCAACGTGTATAATGTGCTCTGCCTGGCGCAATGTGTATAATGTACTCTGCCTGGCGCAATGTGTATAATGTACTCTGCCTGGCGCAATGTGTATAATGTACTCTGCCTGGTGAAATGTGTATAATGGGCTTTACCTGATGCAATGTGTATAATGTGCTCTGCCTGGCACAAAGTATAACGTGCTCTATCTGGCACAATATGTATAACGTGCACTACCTGGCGCAGTGTGTATAGGAGGTTCTACCTGGTACAATGTGTATAAGCGGCACTACTGTGTGGCGTAATGTGAATTGGCACTATTATGTGGCCAGGCCCCTTCCCCATAAAGCCATGCCCCAAAATTTTTGCTGCACGCCTTCGGCGAGCACTTTCCATACTGTGCAGTATGGGAGGTGGAGCACCAATTCACTTTGTGCCAAAGGGCGCCAAAATGTCTAGTTACAGCTCTGGTGCAGAGTGTCCTGTTTGGTACACAGCCCAGCAGCATTGTCACCCCCCCTCCTCCCCCTTGCAGCACTTTTGTAGTGTCCAAATCAAGTCTTTATTTTTATATTTGAATAATTAATAAGATTAATAAGATCCTTCATTCCGATGGGACCAAGAAAAGTACAGGTAGGACCCCAATTTTTAAAAGTGAGGGGTCCCTGGGACCCACTTCTTTTTCGGCCCAGCAGGATCACTGGACGTGCTCTATTACACACACACACACACACACACACACACACACACACACACACACACACACACACACAGACACACACACACATATATATAAAACCTACACAGGGGGGTTGGAGACACAGCGGCCACAGCTGGTGCTGACATGAGGGAGAGGGACCACCTGTCTTAAGTGCACAAGCACCCCCAAAAGTTTAATCCAGCTCTGGTATAGCGGTTCTTGTGTACCCCAGGTAGCGCACACTATCTTTCGTGAGATTAATTATTGCAAGAGAGATGTGTTCATGAGGCAAAAGCAGTAGTAACCAGTGGCCAACTAATCAATGTCATTACCATGTTATATATTTTGGATCACTAATGGCATATAGGACATTACCCTTACTGTCACAATCCAGGAATGTTTTATTGATTGCACCTCACTCTGAGAATTCTGTCCATTTTCCGTATATTCAGTATTGTGGGGCAGTCACTAAAATTATATCAATATTGTATAGCGGTCACAGTAATGCTCTCCGTTTTTTCTGGTGTTTACTTAACTGCTTTCTTTATTGTCTGGCGGTCACCGAAATGCTCTCTGTATTGTCTGACGGCCACTAAAATGCTCTCCATATTATCTGATGATCATTAAAATGCTCTCCGTATTGTCTGGCGGTAACTAAAATGCTATTAGTATTACATGGTGGTCCTGCAGACAGTGTTATTGGTATTACTTTTTATAGTGTTATTATTTTTATATTTGTGTTTTTCATAAATCTAAAAATTAATATACTATTTAAAGTAGTCAATTATGCATATGAGTGGCTGTGTGGAGGGTATTCGGGGGAGCAGGGGCGGTATTATTTAGCTTTGCCTAGGGTGTCTAGGAACCTTGCACCGGCCCTGCCAGGACATCACCCCACATATCCATGATATTTCCCGGGACATCCCCCCACATAGCTAGGGTATTTCCCGGGACATCACCCCACATAGCCAGGGTATTTCCTGGGACATCACCCCTTATAGCCAGGGTATTTCCCGGGACATCACCCCTCATAGCCAGGGTATTTCCGGGGACATCACCCCTCATAGCCAGGGTATTTCCCGAGAAATCACCCCTCATAGCCAGGGTATTTCCCAGTACATAACCCCTCATAGCCACGGTATTTCCCGGGACATCACCCCTCATAGCCAGGGTATTTCCCGGGACATCACCCCTCATAACCAGGGTATTTCCCGGGACATCAGCCCTCATAGCCAGGGTATTTCCCGGGACATCAGCCCTCATAGCCAGGGTATTTCCCGGGACATCCCCCCACATAGCCAGGGTATTTCCCTGGACATCAGCCCTCATAGCCATGGTAATTCCCGGGACATCACCCCACATAGCCAGGGTATTTCCCGGGACATCAGCCCTCATAGCCAGGGTGTTTCCCGGGACATCACCCCTCATAGCCAGGGTATTTCCCGGGACATCACCCCTCATAGCCAGGGTATTTACCGGGACATAGCCAGGGTATTTCCCAGGACATCAGCCCTCATAGCCAGGGTATTTCCCGGAACATCCCCCCACATAGCCAGGATATTTCCCGGGACATCCCCCCTTATAGCCAGGGTATTTCCCAGGACATCAGCCCCTCATAGCCAGGGTATTTCCCGGGACATCCCCCCTTATAGCCAGGGAATTTCCCGGGACATCACCCCTCATAGCCAGGGTATTTCCCAGGACATAAGCCCTCATAGCCAGGGTATTTCCCAGGACATAAGCCATCATAGCCAGGGTATTTACCAGGACTCACCCCCACATAGCCAGGGTATTTCCCGGGACATCCCCCCACACAGCCAGGGTATTTCCATGGACATCAGCCCTCATAGCCAGGGTATTTACCGGGACATCAGCCCTCATAGCCAGGGTATTTCCCGGGACATCCCCCCACATAGCCAGGGTATTTCCCGGGATATCACCCCACATAGCCAGGGTATTTCCTGGGACAGCACCCCTCATAGCCAGGGTATTTCCCAGGACATCAGCCCCTCATAGCCAGGGTATTTCCCGGGACATCCCCCCTTATAGCCAGGGTATTTCCCGGGACATCACCCCTCATAGCCAGGGTATTTCCCGGGACATCCCCCCTCATAGCGAGGGTATTTCCCAGTACATAACCCCTCATAGCCAGGGTATTTCCCGTGACATCACCCCACATAGACACGGTATTTCCCGGGACATCCCACCCCCACAGCCAGGGTATTTACCGGGACATCACCCCTCATAGCCAGGGTATTTCCTGGGACATCATCCCTCATAGCCAGGGTATTTCCCAGGACATAAGCCCTCATAGCCAGGGTATTTACCGGGACATCACCCCTCATAGCCAGGGTATTTCCCGGGACATCACCCCTCATAGCCAGGGTATTTCCCGGGACATCAGCCCTCATAGCCAGGGCATTTCCCGGGACATCAGCCCTCATAGCCAGGGTATTTCCCGGGACATCCCCCCACATGGCCAGGGTATTTCCCTTGACATCAGCCCTCATAGCCATGGTAATTCCCGGGACATCACCCCACATAGCCAGGGTATTTCCCAGGACATCAGCCCCTCATAGCCAGGGTATTTCCCGGGGCATCCCTCCTTATAGCCAGGGTATTTCCCGGGACATCAGCCCTCATAGCCAGGGTATTTCCCAGGACATCACTCCTCATAGCCAGGGTATTTCCCGGGACATCAGCCCTTCATAGCCAGGGTATTTCCCGGGACATCACCCCACATAGCCACGGTATTTCCCGGGACATCCCACTCCCATAGCCAGGGTATTTACCGGGACATCACACCTCATAGCCAGGGTATTTCCTGGGACATCATCCCTCATAGCCAGGGTATTTCCCAGGACATAAGCCCTCATAGCCAGGGTACTTACCGGGACATCACCCCTCATAGCCAGGGTATTTCCTGGGACATCACCCCTCATAGCCAGGGTATTTCCCGGGACATCACTCCTCATAGCCAGAGTATTTCCCGGGACATTACCCCTCATAGCCAGGGTAATTCCCGGGACATCAGCCCTCATAGCCAGGGTATTTCCCGGGACATCCCCCCACATGGCCAGGGTATTTCCCTGGACATCAGCCCTCATGGCCATGGTAATTCCCGGGACATCACCCCACATAGCCAGGGTATTTCCCAGGACATCAGCCCCTCATAGCCAGGGTATTTCCCGGGACATCAGCCCTCATAGCCAGGGTATTTCCCGGGACATCCCCCCACATGGCCAGGGTATTTCCCTTGACATCAGCCCTCATAGCCATGGTAATTCCCGGGACATCACCCCACATAGCCAGGGTATTTCCCAGGACATCAGCCCCTCATAGCCAGGGTATTTCCCGGGACATCCCTCCTTATAGCCAGGGTATTTCCCGGGACATCAGCCCTCATAGCCAGGGTATTTCCCAGGACATCACTCCTCATAGCCAGGGTATTTCCCGGGACATCAGCCCTTCATAGCCAGGGTATTTCCCGGGACATCACCCCACATAGCCACGGTATTTCCCGGGACATCCCACTCCCATAGCCAGGGTATTTACCAGGACATCACACCTCATAGCCAGGGTATTTCTTGGGACATCATCCCTCATAGCCAGGGTATTTCCCAGGACATAAGCCCTCATAGCCAGGGTACTTACCGGGACATCACCCCTCATAGCCAGGGTATTTCCTGGGACATCACCCCTCATAGCCAGGGTATTTCCCGGGACATCACTCCTCATAGCCAGAGTATTTCCCGGGACATTACCCCTCATAGCCAGGGTAATTCCCGGGACATCAGCCCTCATAGCCAGGGTATTTCCCGGGACATCCCCCCACATGGCCAGGGTATTTCCCTGGACATCAGCCCTCATGGCCATGGTAATTCCCGGGACATCACCCCACATAGCCAGGGTACTTCCCAGGACATCACCCCTCATAGCCAGGGTATTTACCGGGACATAGCCAGGGTATTTCCCAGGACATCAGCCCTCATAGCCAGGGTATTTCCCGGAACATCCCCCCACATAGCCAGGATATTTCCCGGGACATCCCCCCTTATAGCCAGGGTATTTCCCAGGACATCAGCCCCTCATAGCCAGGGTATTTCCCGGGACATCCCCCCTTATAGCCAGGGAATTTCCCGGGACATCACCCCTCATAGCCAGGGTATTTCCCAGGACATAAGCCCTCATAGCCACGGTATTTCCCAGGACATAAGCCATCATAGCCAGGGTATTTACCGGGACTCACCCCCACATAGCCAGGGTATTTCCCGGGACATCCCCCCACACAGCCAGGGTATTTCCATGGACATCAGCCCTCATAGCCGGGTATTTACCGGGACATCAGCCCTCATAGCCAGGGTATTTCCCGGGACATCCCCCCACATAGCCAGGGTATTTCCCGGGATATCACCCCACATAGCCAGGGTATTTCCTGGGACAGCACCCCTCATAGCCAGGGTATTTCCCAGGACATCAGCCCCTCATAGCCAGGGTATTTCCCGGGACATCCCCCCTTATAGCCAGGGTATTTCCCGGGACATCACCCCTCATAGCCAGGGTATTTCCCGGGACATCCCCCCACATAGCGAGGGTATTTCCCAGTACATAACCCCTCATAGCCAGGGTATTTCCCGGGACATCACCCCACATAGACACGGTATTTCCCGGGACATCCCACCCCCACAGCCAGGGTATTTACCGGGACATCACCCCTCATAGCCAGGGTATTTCCTGGGACATCATCCCTCATAG
This sequence comes from Pseudophryne corroboree, assembly GCF_028390025.1. Taxonomy (NCBI): domain Eukaryota; kingdom Metazoa; phylum Chordata; class Amphibia; order Anura; family Myobatrachidae; genus Pseudophryne; species Pseudophryne corroboree. The sequence goes on from NC_086451.1 coordinate 484,037,587, forward strand.
CCAGGGTATTTCCCAGGACATAAGCCCTCATAGCCAGGGTATTTACCGGGACATCACCCCTCATAGCCAGGGTATTTCCCGGGACATCACCCCTCATAGCCAGGGTATTTCCCGGGACATCAGCCCTCATAGCCAGGGCATTTCCCGGGACATCAGCCCTCATAGCCAGGGTATTTCCCGGGACATCCCCCCACATGGCCAGGGTATTTCCCTTGACATCAGCCCTCATAGCCATGGTAATTCCCGGGACATCACCCCACATAGCCAGGGTATTTCCCAGGACATCAGCCCCTCATAGCCAGGGTATTTCCCGGGGCATCCCTCCTTATAGCCAGGGTATTTCCCGGGACATCAGCCCTCATAGCCAGGGTATTTCCCAGGACATCACTCCTCATAGCCAGGGTATTTCCCGGGACATCAGCCCTTCATAGCCAGGGTATTTCCCGGGACATCACCCCACATAGCCAGGGTATTTACCGGGACATACCCTAACATAGCCAGGGTAATTCCCGGGACATCAGCCCTCATAGCCAGGGTATTTCCCGGGACATCCCTCCTTATAGCCAGGGTATTTCCCGGGACATCAGCCCTCATAGCCAGGGTATTTCCCAGGACATCACTCCTCATAGCCAGGGTATTTCCCGGGACATCAGCCCTTCATAGCCAGGGTATTTCCCGGGACATCACCCCACATAGCCACGGTATTTCCCGGGACATCCCACTCCCATAGCCAGGGTATTTACCGGGACATCACACCTCATAGCCAGGGTATTTCCTGGGACATCATCCCTCATAGCCAGGGTATTTCCCAGGACATAAGCCCTCATAGCCAGGGTACTTACCGGGACATCACCCCTCATAGCCAGGGTATTTCCTGGGACATCACCCCTCATAGCCAGGGTATTTCCCGGGACATCACTCCTCATAGCCAGAGTATTTCCCGGGACATTACCCCTCATAGCCAGGGTAATTCCCGGGACATCAGCCCTCATAGCCAGGGTATTTCCCGGGACATCCCCCCACATGGCCAGGGTATTTCCCTGGACATCAGCCCTCATGGCCATGGTAATTCCCGGGACATCACCCCACATAGCCAGGGTATTTCCCAGGACATCAGCCCCTCATAGCCAGGGTATTTCCCGGGACATCAGCCCTCATAGCCAGGGTATTTCCAGGGACATCCCCCCACATGGCCAGGGTATTTCCCTTGACATCAGCCCTCATAGCCATGGTAATTCCCGGGACATCACCCCACATAGCCAGGGTATTTCCCAGGACATCAGCCCCTCATAGCCAGGGTATTTCCCGGGACATCCCTCCTTATAGCCAGGGTATTTCCCGGGACATCAGCCCTCATAGCCAGGGTATTTCCCAGGACATCACTCCTCATAGCCAGGGTATTTCCCGGGACATCAGCCCTTCATAGCCAGGGTATTTCCCGGGACATCACCCCACATAGCCACGGTATTTCCCGGGACATCCCACTCCCATAGCCAGGGTATTTACCAGGACATCACACCTCATAGCCAGGGTATTTCTTGGGACATCATCCCTCATAGCCAGGGTATTTCCCAGGACATAAGCCCTCATAGCCAGGGTACTTACCGGGACATCACCCCTCATAGCCAGGGTATTTCCTGGGACATCACCCCTCATAGCCAGGGTATTTCCCGGGACATCACTCCTCATAGCCAGAGTATTTCCCGGGACATTACCCCTCATAGCCAGGGTAATTCCCGGGACATCAGCCCTCATAGCCAGGGTATTTCCCGGGACATCCCCCAACATGGCCAGGGTATTTCCCTGGACATCAGCCCTCATGGCCATGGTAATTCCCGGGACATCACCCCACATAGCCAGGGTACTTCCCAGGACATCAGCCCTCATAGCCAGGGTATTTCCCGGGACATCACTCCTCATAGCCAGGCTATTTCCCGAAACATCAGCCCCTCATAGCCAGGGTATTTCCCGGGACATCAGCCCTCATAGCCAGGGTATTTACCGGGACATACCCTAACATAGCCAGGGTATTTCCCGGGAAATCCCCCCACATAGCCAGGGTATTTCCATGGACATCAGCCCTCATAGCCAGGGTATTTACCGGGACATCAGCCCTCATAGCCAGGGTATTTCCCGGAACATCCCCCCACATAGCCAGGGTATTTCCCGGAACATCCCCCCACATAGCCAGGGTATTTCCCGGGACATCCCCCCTTATAGCCAGGGTATTTCCCAGGACATCAGCCCCTCATAGCCAGGGTATTTCCTGGGACATCCCCCCTTATAGCCAGGGTATTTACCAGGACATCACCCCACATATCCATGATATTTCCCGGGACATCCCCCCACATAGCTAGGGTATTTCCCGGGACATCACCCCACATAGCCAGGGTATTTCCTGGGACATCACCCCTTATAGCCAGGGTATTTCCCGGGACATCACCCCTCATAGCCAGGGTATTTCCGGGGACATCACCCCTCATAGCCAGGGTATTTCCCGAGAAATCACCCCTCATAGCCAGGGTATTTCCCAGTACATAACCCCTCATAGCCACGGTATTTCCCGGGACATCACCCCTCATAGCCAGGGTATTTCCTGGGACATCACCCCTCATAGCCAGGGTATTTCCCGGGACATCACCCCTCATAGCCAGGGTATTTCCCGGGACATCAGCCCTCATAGCCAGGGTATTTCCCGGGACATCAGCCCTCATAGCCAGGGTATTTCCCGGGACATCCCCCCACATGGCCAGGGTATTTCCCTGGACATCAGCCCTCATAGCCATGGTAATTCCCGGGACATCACCCCACATAGCCAGGGTATTTCCCAAGACATCAGCCCCTCATAGCCAGGGTATTTCCCGGGACATCCCCCCTTATAGCCAGGGTATTTCCTGGGACATCAGCCTCATAGCCAGGGTATTTCCCAGGACATCACTCCTCATAGCCAGGGTATTTCCCGGGACATCAGCCCTTCATAGCCAGGGTATTTCCCGGGACATCACCCCACATAGCCACGGTATTTCCCGGGACATCCCACCCCCATAGCCAGGGTATTTACCGGGACATCACACCTCATAGCCAGGGTATTTCCTGGGACATCATCCCTCATAGCCAGGGTATTTCCCAGGACATAAGCCCTCATAGCCAGGGTACTTACCGGGACATCACCCCTCATAGCCAGGGTATTTCCTGGGACATCACCCCTCATAGCCAGGGTATTTCCCGGGACATCACTCCTCATAGCCAGGGTATTTCCCGGGACATTACCCCTCATAGCCAGGGTAATTCCCGGGACATCAGCCCTCATAGCCAGGGTATTTCCCGGGACATCCCCCCACATGGCCAGGGTATTTCCCTGGACATCAGCCCTCATGGCCATGGTAATTCCCGGGACATCACCCCACATAGCCAGGATATTTCCCAGTACATCAGCCCCTCATAGCCAGGGTATTTCCCGGGACATCACCCCTCATAGCCAGGGTATTTCCCGGGACATCAGCCCTCATAGCCAGGGTATTTCCCGGGACATCACTCCTCATAGCCAGGCTATTTCCCGGGACATCAGCCCCTCATAGCCAGGGTATTTCCCGGGACATCAGCCCTCATAGCCAGGGTATTTACCGGGACATACCCTAACATAGCCAGGGTATTTCCCGGGAAATCCCCCCACATAGCCAGGGTATTTCCATGGACATCAGCCCTCATAGCCAGGGTATTTACCGGGACATCAGCCCTCATAGCCAGGGTATTTCCCGGAACATCCCCCCACATAGCCAGGGTATTTCCCGGAACATCCCCCCACATAGCCAGGGTATTTCCCGGGACATCCCCCCTTATAGCCAGGGTATTTCCCTGGACATCAGCCCCTCATAGCCAGGGTATTTCCTGGGACATCCCCCCTTATAGCCAGGGTATTTACCAGGACATCACCCCACATATCCATGGTATTTCCCGGGACATTCCCCCACATAGCTAGGGTATTTCCCGGGACATCACCCCACATAGCCAGGGTATTTCCTGGGACATCACCCCTTATAGCCAGGGTATTTCCCGGGACATCACCCCTCATAGCCAGGGTATTTCTGGGGACATCACCCCTCATAGCCAGGGTATTTCCCGAGAAATCACCCCTCATAGCCAGGGTATTTCCCAGTACATAATCCCTCATAGCCACGGTATTTCCCGGGACATCACCCCTCATAGCCAGGGTATTTCCATGGACATCAGCCCTCATAGCCAGGGTATTTACCGGGACATCAGCCCTCATAGCCAGGGTATTTCCCGGGACATCCCCCCACATAGCCAGGGTATTTCCCTGGATATCACCCCACATAGCCAGGGTATTTCCTGGAACAGCACCCCTCATAGCCAGGGTATTTCCAAGGACATTAGCCCCTCATAGCCAGGGTATTTCCCGGGACATCCCCCCTTATAGCCAGAGTATTTCCCGGGACATCACCCCTCATAGCCAGGGTATTTCCCGGGACATCACCCCTCATAGCCAGGGTATTTCCCGGGACATCACCCCTCATAGCCAGAGTATTTCCCGGGACATCACCCCTCATAGCCAGGGTATTTCCCGGGACATCAGTCCTCATAGCCAGGGTATTTCCCGGGACATCACCCCTCATAGCCAGGGTGTTTCCCGGGACATCACCCCTCAAAGCCAGGGTATTTCCCAGGACATCAGCCCCTCAAAGCCAGGGTATTTCCCGGGACATCCCCCCTTATAGCCAGGGAATTTCCCGGGACATCACCCCTCATAGCCAGGGTATTTCCCAGGACATAAGCCCTCATAGCCAGGGTATTTCCCAGGACATAAGCCCTCATAGCCAGGGTATTTACCGGGACTCACCCCCACATAGCCAGGGTATTTCCCGGGACATCCCCCCACATAGCCAGGGTATTTCCATGGACATCAGCTCTCATAGCCAGGGTATTTACCGGGACATCAGCCCTCATAGCCAGGGTATTTCCCGGGACATCCCCCCACATAGCCAGGGTATTTCCCGGGATATCACCCCACATAGCCAGGGTATTTCCCGGGACATCCCCCCTTATTGCCAGAGTATTTCCCGGGACATCACCCCTCATAGCCAGGGTATTTCCCGGGACATCCCCCCACATAGCCAGGGTATTTCCCAGTACATAACCCCTCATAGCCAGGGTATTTCACGGGACATCACCCCACATAGCCACGGTATTTCCCGGGACATCCCACCCCCACAGCCAGGGTATTTACCGGGACATCACCCCTCATAGCCAGGGTATTTCCTGGGACATCATCCCTCATAGCCAGGGTATTTCCCAGGACATAAGCCCTCATAGCCAGGGTATTTACCGGGACATCACCCCTCATAGCCAGGGTATTTCCCGGGACATCACCCCTCATAGCCAGGGTATTTCCCGGGACATCAGCCCTCATAGCCAGGGTATTTCCCGGGACATCAGCCCTCATAGCCAGGGTATTTCCCGGGACATCCCCCCACATGGCCAGGGCATTTCCCTGGATATCAGCCCTCATAGCCATGGTAATTCCCGGGACATCACCCCACATAGCCAGGGTATTTCCCAGGATATCAGCCCTTCATAGCCAGGGTATTTCCCGGGACATCCCCCCTTATAGCCAGGGTATTTCCCGGGACATCAGCCCTCATAGCCAGGGTATTTCCCAGGACATCACTCCTCATAGCCAGGGTATTTCCCGGGACATCAGCCCTTCATAGCCAGGGTATTTCCCGGGACATCAGCCCTCATAGCCAGGGTATTTACCGGGACATCACCCCTCATAGCCAGGGTATTTACCGGGACATCACCCCTCATAGCCAGGGTATTTCCCAGGACATCACCCCTCATAGCCAGGGTATTTCCCAGGACATATGCCCTCATAGCCAGGGTATTTCCCAGGACATAAGCCCTCATAGCCAGGGTATTTCCCGGGACATCCCCCCACATAGCCAGGGTATTTCCATGGACATCAGCCCTCATAGCCAGGGTATTTACCGGGACATCAGCCCTCATAGCCAGGGTATTTCCCGGAACATCCCCCCACATAGCCAGGGTATTTCCCGGAACATCCCCCCACATAGCCAGGATATTTCCCGGGACATCCTCCCTTATAGCCAGGGTATTTTCCAGGACATCAGCCCCTCATAGCCAGGGTATTTCCCGGGACATCCCCCCTTATAGCCAGGGAATTTCTCGTGACATCACCCCTCATAGCCAGGGTATTTCCCAGGACATCCCCCCTCATAGCCAGGGTATTTACCAGGACATCACCCCACATATCCATGGTATTTCCCGGGACATCCCCCCACATAGCTAGGGTATTTCCCGGGACATCACCCCACATAGCCAGGGTATTTCCTGGGACATCACCCCTTATAGCCAGGGTTTTTCCCGGGACCTCACCCCTCATAGCCAGGGTATTTCCCAGGACATCACTCCTCATAGCCAGGGTATTTCCCGGGACATCAGCCCTTCATAGCCAGGGTATTTCCCGGGACATCAGCCCTCATAGCCAGGGTATTTACCGGGACATCACCCCTCATAGCCAGGGTATTTACCGGGACATCACCCCTCATAGCCAGGGTATTTCCCAGGACATAAGCCCTCATAGCCAGGGTATTTCCCAGGACATAAGCCCTCATAGCCAGGGTATTTCCCGGGACATCACCCCTCATAGCCAGGGTATTTCCCGGGACATCAGCCCTCATAGCCAGGGTATTTCCCGGGACATCAGCCCTCATAGCCAGGGTATTTCCCGGGACATCCCCCCACATGGCCAGGGTATTTCCCTGGATATCAGCCCTCATAGCCATGGTAATTCCCGGGACATCACCCCACATAGCCAGGGTATTTCCCAGGATATCAGCCCTTCATAGCCAGGGTATTTCCCAGGACATCACCCCTCATAGCCAGGGTATTTCCCAGGACATCACCCCTCATAGCCAGGGTATTTCCCAGGACATAAGCCCTCATAGCCAGGGTATTTCCCAGGACATAAGCCCTCATAGCCAGGGTATTTCCCGGGACATCCCCCCACATAGCCACGGTATTTCCATGGACATCAGCCCTCATAGCCAGGGTATTTACCGGGACATCAGCCCTCATAGCCAGGGTATTTCCTGGGACATCACCCCTTATAGCCAGGGTATTTCCCGGGACATCAGCCCCTCATAGCCAGGGTATTTCCCGAGACATCACCCCTCATAGCCAGGGTATTTCCTGGGACATCCCCCCACATAGCCAGGGTATTTCCCAGTACATAACCCCTCATAGCCAGGGTATTTCCCGGGACATCAGCCCTCATAGCCAGGGTATTTCCCGGGACATCACCCTCATAGCCAGGGTGTTTCCCGGGACATCACCCCTCATTGCCAGGATATTTCCCAGGACATCACCCCTCATAGCCAGGGTATTTCCAGGGACATCAACCCTCATAGCCAGGGTATTTCCCAGGACATCACCCCACATAGCCAGGGTATATTCTGGAACATCACCCCACATAGCCAGGGTATATTCTGGGACATCACCCCTCATAGCCAGGGTATTTCCCGGAATATCCCCCCACATAGCCAGGATATTTCCCGGGACATCCCCCCTTATAGCCAGGGTATTTCCCAGGACATCACCCCTCATAGCCAGGGTATTTCTCAGGACATAAGCCCTCATAGCCAGGGTATTTCCTAGGACATAAGCCCTCATAGCCAGGGTATTTACCGGGACTCACCCCCACATAGCCAGGGTATTTCCCGGGACATCCCCCCACATAGCCAGGGTATTTCCATGGACATCAGCCCTCATAGCCAGGGTATTTACCGGGACATCAGCCCTCATAGCCAGGGTATTTCCCGGGACATCCCCCCACATAGCCAGGGTATTTCCCGGGATATCACCCCACATAGCCAGGGTATTTCCTGGGACAGCACCCCTCATAGCCAGGGTATTTCCCAGGACATCAGCCCCTCATAGCCAGGGTATTTCCCGGGACATCCCCCCTTATAGCCAGGGTATTTCCCGGGACATCACCCCTCATAGCCAGGGTATTTCCCGGGACATCCCACCCCCACAGCCAGGGTATTTACCGGGACATCACCCCTCATAGCCAGGGTATTTCCTGGGACATCATCCCTCATAGCCAGGGTATTTCCCAGGACATAAGCCCTCATAGCCAGGGTATATACCGGGACATCACCCCTCATAGCCAGGGTATTTCCCGGGACATCACCCCTCATAGCCAGGGTATTTCCCGGGACATCAGCCCTCATAGCCAGGGTATTTCCCGGGACGTCAGCCCTCATAGCCAGGGTATTTCCCGGGACATCCCCCCACATGGCCAGGGTATTTCCCTTGACATCAGCCCTCATAGCCATGGTAATTCCCGGGACATCACCCCACATAGCCAGGGTATTTCCCAGGACATCAGCCCCTCATAGCCAGGGTATTTCCCGGGACATCCCCCCTTATAGCCAGGGTATTTCCCGGGACATCACCCCTCATAGCCAGGGTATTTCCCGGGACATCCCACCCCCATAGCCAGGGTATTTACCGGGACATCACACCTCATAGCCAGGGTATTTCCTGGGACATCATCCCTCATAGCCAGGGTATTTCCCAGGACATAAGCCCTCATAGCCAGGGTACTTACCGGGACATCACCCCTCATAGCCAGGGTATTTCCCGGGACATCACCCCTCATAGCCAGGGTATTTCCCGGGACATCACTCCTCATAGCCAGGGTATTTCCCGGGACATTACCCCTCATAGCCAGGGTATTTCCCGGGACATCAGCCCTCATAGCCAGGGTATTTCCCGGGACATCCCCCCACATGGCCAGGGCATTTCCCTGGACATCAGCCCTCATGGCCATGGTAATTCCCGGGACATCACCCCACATAGCCAGGGTATTTCCCAGGACATCAGCCCCTCATAGCCAGGGTATTTCCCGGGACATCACCCCTCATAGCCAGGGTATTTCCCGGGACATCAGCCCTCATAGCCAGGGTATTTCCCGGGACATCACTCCTCATAGCCAGGCTATTTCCCGGGACATCAGCCCCTCATAGCCAGGGTATTTCCCGGGACATCAGCCCTCATAGCCAGGGTATTTACCGGGACATACCCTAACATAGCCAGGGTATTTCCCGGGAAATCCCCCCACATAGCCAGGGTATTTCCATGGACATCAGCCCTCATAGCCAGGGTATTTACCGGGACATCAGCCCTCATAGCAAGGGTATTTCCCGGAACATCCCCCCACATAGCCAGGGTATTTCCCGGAACATCCCCCCACATAGCCAGGGTATTTCCCGGGACATCCCCCCTTATAGCCAGGGTATTTCCCAGGACATCAGCCCCTCATAGCCAGGGTATTTCCTGGGACATCCCCCCTTATAGCCAGGGTATTTACCAGGACATCACCCCACATATCCATGGTATTTCCCGGGACATCCCCCCACATAGTTAGGCTATTTCCCGGGACATCACCCCACATAGCCAGGGTATTTCCTGGGACATCACCCCTTATAGCCAGGGTATTTCCCGGGACATCACCCCTCAAAGCCAGGGTATTTCCGGGGACATCACCCCTCATAGCCAGGGTATTTCCCGAGAAATCACTCCTCATAGCCAGGGTATTTCCCAGTACATAACCCCTCATAGCCACGGTATTTCCCGGGACATCACCCCTCATAGCCAGGGTATTTCCCGGGACATCACCCCTCATAGCCAGGGTATTTCCCGGGACATCACCCCTCATAGCCAGAGTATTTCCCGGGACATCACCCCTCATAGCCAGGGTATTTCCCGGGACATCAGCCCTCATAGCCAGGGTATTTCCCGGGACATCACCCCTCATAGCCAGGGTGTTTCCAGGGACATCACCCCTCATTGCCAGGGTATTTCCCAGGACATCACCCCTCATAGCCAGGGTATTTCCCGGGACATCACCCCTCATAGCCAGGGTATTTCCCAGGACATCACCCCACATAGCCAGGGTATATTCTGGGACATCACCCCTCATAGTCAAAGTATTTCCCGGGACATCACCCCTCATAGCCAGGGTATTTCCCGGGACATCACCCCACATAGCCAGGGTATTTCCCGGGACATCAGCCCTCATAGCCAGGGTGTTTCCCGGGACATCACCCCTTATAGCCAGGGTATTTCCCGGGACATCAGCCCTCATAGCCAGGGTATTTCCCAGGACATCAGCCCTTCATAGCCAGGGTATTTCCCGGGACATCACCCCACATAGCCACGGTATTTCCCGGGACATCCCACCCCCATAGCCAGGGTATTTACCGGGACATCACACCTCATAGCCAGGGTATTTCCTGGGACATCATCCCTCATAGCCAGGGTATTTCCCAGGACATAAGCCCTCATAGCCAGGGTACTTACCGGGACATCACCCCTCATAGCCAGGGTATTTCCCGGGACATCACCCCTTATAGCCAGGGTTTTTCCCGGGACATCACCCCTCATAGCCAGGGTATTTCCGGGGACATCACCCCTCATAGCCAGTGTATTTCCCGAGACATCACCCCTCATAGCCAGGGTATTTCCCAGTACATAACCCCTCATAGCCAGGGTATTTCCCGGGACATCACCCCTCATAGCCAGGGTATTTCCCGGGACATCAGCCCTTCATAGCCAGGGTATTTCCCGGGACATCAGCCCTCATAGCCAGGGTATTTACCGGGACATCACCCCTCATAGCCAGGGTATTTCCCAGGACATCACCCCTAATAGCCAGGGTATTTCCCAGGACATCACCCCTCATAGCCAGGGTATTTCCCAGTACATAACCCCTCATAGCCAGGGTATTTCCCGGGACATCACCCCTCATAGCCAGGGTATTTCCCGGGACATCACCCCTCATAGCCAGGGTATTTCCCGGGACATCCCACCACATAGCTAGGGTATTTCCCGGGACATCACCCCACATAGCCAGGGTATTTCCTGGGACATCACCCCTTATAGCCAGGGTATTTCCCGGGACATCAGCCCCTCATAGCCAGGGTATTTCCCGAGACATCACCCCTCATAGCCAGGGTATTTCCTGGGACATCCCCCCACATAGCCAGGGTATTTCCCATTACATAACCCCTCATAGCCAGGGTATTTCCCGGGACATCAGCCCTCATAGCCAGGGTATTTCCCGGGACATCACCCTCATAGCCAGGGTGTTTCCCGGGACATCACCCCTCATTGCCAGGATATTTCCCAGGACATCACCCCTCATAGCCAGGGTATTTCCAGGGACATCAACCCTCATAGCCAGGGTATTTCCCAGGACATCACCCCACATAGCCAGGGTATATTCTGGAACATCACCCCACATAGCCAGGGTATATTCTGGGACATCACCCCTCATAGCCAGGGTATTTCCCGGAATATCCCCCCACATAGCCAGGATATATCCCGGGACATCCCCCCTTATAGCCAGGGTATTTCCCAGGACATCACCCCTCATAGCCAGGGTATTTCTCAGGACATAAGCCCTCATAGCCAGGGTATTTCCTAGGACATAAGCCCTCATAGCCAGGGTATTTACCGGGACTCACCCCCACATAGCCAGGGTATTTCCCGGGACATCCCCCCACATAGCCAGGGTATTTCCATGGACATCAGCCCTCATAGCCAGGGTATTTACCGGGACATCAGCCCTCATAGCCAGGGTATTTCCCGGGACATCCCCCCACATAGCCAGGGTATTTCCCGGGATATCACCCCACATAGCCAGGGTATTTCCTGGGACAGCACCCCTCATAGCCAGGGTATTTCCCAGGACATCAGCCCCTCATAGCCAGGGTATTTCCCGGGACATCCCCCCTTATAGCCAGGGTATTTCCCGGGACATCACCCCTCATAGCCAGGGTATTTCCCGGGACATCCCACCCCCACAGCCAGGGTATTTACCGGGACATCACCCCTCATAGCCAGGGTATTTCCTGGGACATCATCCCTCATAGCCAGGGTATTTCCCAGGACATAAGCCCTCATAGCCAGGGTATATACCGGGACATCACCCCTCATAGCCAGGGTATTTCCCGGGACATCACCCCTCATAGCCAGGGTATTTCCCGGGACATCAGCCCTCATAGCTAGGGTATTTCCCGGGACGTCAGCCCTCATAGCCAGGGTATTTCCCGGGACATCCCCCCACATGGCCAGGGTATTTCCCTTGACATCAGCCCTCATAGCCATGGTAATTCCCGGGACATCACCCCACATAGCCAGGGTATTTCCCAGGACATCAGCCCCTCATAGCCAGGGTATTTCCCGGGACATCCCCCCTTATAGCCAGGGTATTTCCCGGGACATCAGCCCTCATAGCCAGGGTATTTCCCAGGACATCAGCCCTTCATAGCCAGGGTATTTCCCGGGACAACACCCCACATAGCCACGGTATTTCCCGGGACATCCCACCCCCATAGCCAGGGTATTTCCTGGGACATCATCCCTCATAGCCAGGGTATTTCCCAGGACATAAGCCCTCATAGCCAGGGTACTTACCGGGACATCACCCCTCATAGCCAGGGTATTTCCCGGGACATCACCCCTCATAGCCAGGGTATTTCCCGGGACATCACTCCTCATAGCCAGGGTATTTCCCGGGACATTACCCCTCATAGCCAGGGTATTTCCCGGGACATCAGCCCTCATAGCCAGGGTAATTCCCGGGACATCCCCCCACATGGCCAGGGTATTTCCCTGGACATCAGCCCTCATGGCCATGGTAATTCCCGGGACATCACCCCACATAGCCAGGGTATTTCCCAGGACATCAGCCCCTCATAGCCAGGGTATTTCCCGGGACATCACCCCTCATAGCCAGGGTATTTCCCGGGACATCAGCCCTCATAGCCAGGGTATTTCCCGGGACATCACTCCTCATAGCCAGGCTATTTCCCGGGACATCAGCCCCTCATAGCCAGGGTATTTCCCGGGACATCAGCCCTCATAGCCAGGGTATTTACCGGGACATACACTAACATAGCCAGGGTATTTCCCGGGAAATCCCCCCACATAGCCAGGGTATTTCCATGGACATCAGCCCTCATAGCCAGGGTATTTACCGGGACATCAGCCCTCATAGCCAGGGTATTTCCCGGAACATCCCCCCACATAGCCAGGGTATTTCCCGGAACATCCCCCCACATAGCCAGGGTATTTCCCGGGACATCCCCCCTTATAGCCAGGGTATTTCCCAGGACATCAGCCCCTCATAGCCAGGGTATTTCCTGGGACATCCCCCCTTATAGCCAGGGTATTTACCAGGACATCACCCCACATATCCATGGTATTTCCCGGGACATCCCCCCACATAGCTAGGATATTTCCCGGGACATCACCCCACATAGCCAGGGTATTTCCTGGGACATCACCCCTCATAGCCAGGGTATTTCCGGGGACATCACCCCTCATAGCCAGGGTATTTCCCGGGACATCAGCCCTCATAGCCAGGGTATTTCCCGGGACATCCCCCCACATGGCCAGGGTATTTCCCTGGACATCAGCCCTCATGGCCATGGTAATTCCCGGGACATCACCCCACATAGCCAGGGTATTTCCCAGGACATCAGCCCCTCATAGCCAGGGTATTTCCCGGGACATCACCCCTCATAGCCAGGGTATTTCCCGGGACATCAGCCCTCATAGCCAGGGTATTTCCCGGGACATCACTCCTCATAGCCAGGCTATTTCCCGGGACATCAGCCCCTCATAGCCAGGGTATTTCCCGGGACATCAGCCCTCATAGCCAGGGTATTTACCGGGACATACCCTAACATAGCCAGGGTATTTCCATGGACATCAGCCCTCATAGCCAGGGTATTTACCGGGACATCAGCCCTCATAGCCAGGGTATTTCCTGGAACATCCCCCCACATAGCCAGGGTATTTCCCGGAACATCCCCCCACATAGCCAGGGTATTTCCCGGGACATCCCCCCTTATAGCCAGGGTATTTCCCAGGACATCAGCCCCTCATAGCCAGGGTATTTCCTGGGACATCCCCCCTTATAGCCAGGGTATTTACCAGGACATCACCCCACATATCCATGGTATTTCCCGGGACATCCCCCCACATAGCTAGGATATTTCCCGGGACATCACCCCACATAGCCAGGGTATTTCCTGGGACATCACCCCTCATAGCCAGGGTATTTCCGGGGACATCACCCCTCATAGCCAGGGTATTTCCCGAGAAATCACTCCTCATAGCCAGGGTATTTCCCAGTACATAACCCCTCATAGCCACGGTATTTCCCGGGACATCACCCCTCATAGCCAGGGTATTTCCCGGGACATCACCCCTCATAGCCAGGGTATTTCCCGGGACATCACCCCTCATAGCCAGAGTATTTCCCGGGACATCACCCCTCATAGCCAGGGTATTTCCCGGGACATCAGCCCTCATAGCCAGGGTATTTCCCGGGACATCACCCCTCATAGCCAGGGTGTTTCCCGGGACATCACCCCTCATTGCCAGGGTATTTCCCAGGACATCACCCCTCATAGCCAGGGTATTTCCCGGGACATCACCCCTCGTAGCCAGGGTATTTCCCAGGACATCACCCCACATAGCCAGGGTATATTCTGGGACATCACCCCTCATAGCCAGAGTATTTCCCGGGACATCACCCCTCATAGCCAGGGTATTTCCCGGGACATCACCCCACATAGCCAGGGTATTTCCCGGGACATCAGCCCTCATAGCCAGGGTGTTTCCCGGGACATCACCCCTCATAGCCAGGGTATTTCCCGGGACATCACCCCTCATAGCCAGGGTATTTACCGGGACATCACCCCACATAGCCAGGGTATTTCCCAGGACATCAGCCCTCATAGCCAGGGTATTTCCCGGAACATCCCCCCACATAGCCAGGATATTTCCCGGGACATCCCCCCTTATAGCCAGGGTATTTCCCAGGACATCAGCCCCTCATAGCCAGGGTATTTCCCGGGACATCCCCCCTTATAGCCAGGGAATTTCCCGGGACATCACCCCTCATAGCCAGGGTATTTCCCAGGACATAAGCCCTCATAGCCAGGGTATTTCCCAGGACATAAGCCATCATAGCCAGGGTATTTACCGGGACTCACCCCCACATAGCCAGGGTATTTCCCGGGACATCCCCCCACACAGCCAGGGTATTTCCATGGACATCAGCCCTCATAGCCAGGGTATTTACCGGGACATCAGCCCTCATAGCCAGGGTATTTCCCAGGACATCCCCCCTCATAGCCAGGGTATTTCCCAGGACATAAGCCATCATAGCCAGGGTATTTACCGGGACTCACCCCCACATAGCCAGGGTATTTCCCGGGACATCCCCCCACACAGCCAGGGTATTTCCATGGACATCAGCCCTCATAGCCAGGGTATTTACCGGGACATCAGCCCTCATAGCCAGGGTATTTCCCGGGACATCCCCCCACATAGCCAGGGTATTTCCCGGGATATCACCCCACATAGCCAGGGTATTTCCTGGGACAGCACCCCTCATAGCCAGGGTATTTCCCAGGACATCAGCCCCTCATAGCCAGGGTATTTCCCGGGACATCCCCCCTTATAGCCAGGGTATTTCCCGGGACATCACCCCTCATAGCCAGGGTATTTCCCGGGACATCCCCCCACATAGCCAGGGTATTTCCCAGTACATAACCCCTCATAGCCAGGGTATTTCCCGGGACATCACCCCACATAGACACGGTATTTCCCGGGACATCCCACCCCCACAGCCAGGGTATTTACCGGGACATCACCCCTCATAGCCAGGGTATTTCCTGGGACATCATCCCTCATAGCCAGGGTATTTCCCAGGACATAAGCCCTCATAGCCAGGGTATTTACCGGGACATCACCCCTCATAGCCAGGGTATTTCCCGGGACATCACCCCTCATAGCCAGGGTATTTCCCGGGACATCAGCCCTCATAGCCAGGGCATTTCCCGGGACATCAGCCCTCATAGCCAGGGTATTTCCCGGGACATCCCCCCACATGGCCAGGGTATTTCCCTTGACATCAGCCCTCATAGCCATGGTAATTCCCGGGACATCACCCCACATAGCCAGGGTATTTCCCAGGACATCAGCCCCTCATAGCCAGGGTATTTCCCGGGACATCCCTCCTTATAGCCAGGGTATTTCCCAAGACATCAGCCCTCATAGCCAGGGTATTTCCCAGGACATCACTCCTCATAGCCAGGGTATTTCCCGGGACATCAGCCCTTCATAGCCAGGGTATTTCCCGGGAAATCACCCCACATAGCCACGGTATTTCCCGGGACATCCCACTCCCATAGCCAGGGTATTTACCGGGACATCACACCTCATAGCCAGGGTATTTCCTGGGACATCATTCCTCATAGCCAGGGTATTTCCCAGGACATAAGCCCTCATAGCCAGGGTACTTACCGGGACATCACCCCTCATAGCCAGGGTATTTCCTGGGACATCACCCCTCATAGCCAGGGTATTTCCCGGGACATCACTCCTCATAGCCAGAGTATTTCCCGGGACATTACCCTCATAGCCAGGGTAATTCCCGGGACATCAGCCCTCATAGCCAGGGTATTTCCCGGGACATCCCCCTACATAGCCAGGGTATTTCCCAGGACATCAGCCCCTCATAGCCAGGGTATTTCCCAAGACATCAGCCCTCATAGCCAGGGTATTTCCTGGGACATCCCCCCACATGGCCAGGGTATTTCCCTTGACATCAGCCCTCATAGCCATGGTAATTCCCGGGACATCACCCCACATAGCCAGGGTATTTCCCAGGACATCAGCCCCTCATAGCCAGGGTATTTCCGGGGACATCCCTCCTTATAGCCAGGGTATTTCCCGGGACATCAGCCCTCATAGCCAGGGTATTTCCCAGGACATCACTCCTCATAGCCAAAGTATTTCCCGGGACATCACCCCTCATAGCCAGGGTATTTCCCGGGACATCACCCCACATAGCCAGGGTATTTCCCGGGACATCAGCCCTCATAGCCAGGGTGTTTCCCGGGACATCACCCCTTATAGCCAGGGTATTTCCCGGGACATCAGCCCTCATAGCCAGGGTATTTCCCAGGACATCAGCCCTTCATAGCCAGGGTATTTCCCGGGACATCACCCCACATAGCCACGGTATTTCCCGGGACATCCCACCCCCATAGCCAGGGTATTTACCGGGACATCACACCTCATAGCCAGGGTATTTCCTGGGACATCATCCCTCATAGCCAGGGTATTTCCCAGGACATAAGCCCTGATAAAGCTAAATTATTTATCGTATATATAACCCTATATGAGGTCTTAGAACACTGTACGCTATCTACGTAAGAAGTACCGTAAGGGTACGCAAGTTGCGTATCGATCGCTTAGCCGTGATCGAGACGCTCAGGCGTCACGTTCACTCACGGCCAAGTGATCACAGGCAGGCACGCTATTGGCTGTTGACTATCGTAATGATTCGCTATAGCGTAGCGGCGCTCGGGACCACGAGGAGATCACCAGCGATGCAGACGCTCACAACGTTAAACCTTTATATCTATACCTTTGGCAATGAAATACACAGCAAACCTTAGTGTAGAGACAAAGTGTAAGTGCAACCTTGTGTAACCTGATTAACTACAAAGCTGCTTGAGCGTCACCGACGCTCAGGGAATACTTAACACTAAAAAGAATACACAGATACCTGGGCTTAGGGTCCGAAACCTATTATGTGTATTATGACTATTATACTTGCAAAAAGAATCACAGTACAAAGCATACACTACAATATAACATAGACCAACTAACCAGATAACTACACAGGAAATACAATACAATACAATTAAGTCTAATCAAGGGAAAATACGAGAGAAAGAGAAGAGAGGGAGAGAGAGAAATGGCTCACAGTAAGACAATATGATTACGGAGAGAACTTACGCACAAGGGGAAACGATCGCATGCGCCTCGATATCCAGCTCCCGATTATCAGCAATGAGAACCGTTGAAGAGAGTGAAGTTGGATATGGTCGGCCTGCCTATTTATGCCCCACACACAATACAATTCAATGGTCCCTACAATCTCATTGTTCATTGGACACAGGAATTCGGCTTCGCATTATAACAAAAGGTCATAGGTTGATTCATACAGGTGGGCTGTGACTATTTCCAACTGCTCAGGTGGGAGGGAAACTGGGTTTCCCGCCGCATGGGTAATAAAGTGCAAATAAAGTAAATGTTCATAAACTTCTTATGTCCATAACTATTCGCACGAGCGATTGATCTGCTTCAAACCAACACCGGAATATTTCTAATTAAATATTCTTCCGATGGATACTAAACACCACTGTATTACTCCTGTCTGACCCTTCGTATCAAACAAAGAGGGATTCCTCTGTTCATAAACATTCTATATTAACCAAACTTTCAGAATCTATCAAAGGGACCATGATCTACAAAATACATTATTAGTGAAAATATGTAATGATTGAGTCGCACGCTACAATCGCATAAACTCTACCGTAAATACGCATACCATGCGCCTGCGGGTGCCCGCGACTGTGAGTATGCGCACGTACGGGAGAGCGTACGCATGCGCAGCACAGACCTGAGTGAGGTGCAAATATGGTAGTGTGCATAGAGATATTTTTCTGACTTTGACAGTCCACCCTTTGGCAGTCAATAATAACTGCCACCTTCTAAAACATTTCAAAAGGAGAAAAATATATGTCAGGGGTTAATTCATTTCCATGGTTGGGTGAGGGAGGAGAGAGGAGTAGGTGTGAAGAGGGTATGACCTAGTGTGATAGCAGAAGCATGTGTGTATGAGTCCATGTTTGGGGGGTCATGTATCATCGTGCCGTACGTGTTGTAAATCAAGCTTCGAGGTATTGCGAAGTATACATTTGAATTCCTTCTTATCCCGTGGTACGGGTCTGTGGATGGGCTGTCAAACTTTACCGAGCTCTTTTCGGATTTTGAACAAAATGGGGAGCACATTTTAGTTGATGATACATGAATGGGGGAATATGTGATTGCTGATATCTGTGCCTGTATTCCCTATACTATGTGTGCCATTACCTGAGGGTTGTAGAAATGAAGAAAAGACATAATTACGGTAAATGCGGTGGTATTCTATGTCAGGTTAATGTACATCTGTCGGTTGAAGTTTTGTTCGGTATCAGTTGAAAGTCGTCTTCTTTGCGCTGTTTTGCTCATTAGGCGTGAGCAATAAGCTTTGTCAATGCCATTAGATTTACAAAAAAAATGTTGGGCTAGCGTAATTTTAAGAATTCTAGGGAAACTGGGGATCCATGGCAAAGTTCATCAAATGTCCATATCTCAAGTGGTCAAAACTCCTTCTTTGGTCCATCCGTTGTCTGTATAGCGTCTCATCAACTTCCTCGTCCAAGGGGGTCTTGTTATCTTGGAGAAAAACCAGAAAAACAGGTGAAAGAAACGGACCGTATAATCGCATTTTCATCACATCATTGTTTCTATTGTTGGGTCGTAAATCAAATCCAGGTTAATTACAGTTTCCTCACTCCTCAAACTCATCACTCTGGTACTTTGTTTGCACCTCATTAAAGCCTGCCCGCATCTAAATATCAATCCAATCGATATAACGACACCTAAGATACATAGTAGAAACTTCCCAACATCCATTATGACTCCTTGAGCCCAGTCTCCCAAACCGGAGAACCAATTTCGCGGGTTCAACCATGACACCCAACCAGTCAGCTCATTACCTACAGCAGCAAGAGTGAGATTGTGTTTTCGGCGAAATTCCCACTTCAATTGGAGAATATCGTCCATCTTTTGGTCTATGACCTCGACCGGATCCTCGGTGCTATTTGTGATATACGTGCAACACTTCACGCCGTACTGTGTTGCCAATGTAACACAATATCCGCCTGTCACTGCTGTGAGGTAATTAAGAACCATTCTATGCTGTACCAGTTCTGTTTTATAAGCTTGAAGTTCTCTTCCAGTGTATCTAAACGTGTCATCATACATTTCAGTGATATTATCTAACAAATTGGTGAGTGCGGAAATGTATCTATAATTCATCACTCCTCGAGCGGTGCGAGTGAAATCTAACGCCACCAGAACCTGAATCCCGGTAGATTCATGGATCAGATCAGAGGCCGGATGCTCTAACCTTTCTGACAGTTGTCTTTTAACGAGGTGCTCGTAATGAGTGTGAGTATAAGGAGCTTGGGCACCACGGTGTATGTCTTTCATTTTGTCATGTGTTACAGTCATTACTTCAGGCAATACTTTTCCAATATAACACAATCCTTCCGAGTTTGGGGCAAGCCACTTGTACGCCTTTCTCCCGCATATGAAATATGCATCATCGGGGAGAACATATGGGACGGAGAAAGACATTACCATATTACACACCTTCCAGGTGATATCTCCTAGCCCTAATTCTTCCATCTGCTTAATGCACTTATCAGGTTGTACGATATGTGCACAGTATCCTGGTGATACTTCTCCAACTCTAGTAATCCTATTTCCTAAGGTGTATCTATACCGGAAAGATTTTCCTCTACTGGCTATGTGGCATACAAGCTCTGTATCTGTAGGCATTCTATCTGCTCTATGTGAAAAGGTCATGGTGTGGTTACTCCATGATACTTCCCAATTTCCCGGCTTTCTGGGATTGGAGATGTTAAAACATAATAGGGACCTATCCACGTGGTATTGGTGGAGCTTCAAACTAGGAGGGCTGGAGATATTAAACCTCCGGTCCACCGGTCTCCCACCATTTAACTCAAGTACCTCCCCTATCGTTAAAGGAAATGGCACTAGCCCTGATTTGCTATGACCTTGAGGTACTTGAGAGCATACCCAACAATCTGTTTTGTTTAACACATTACCCACCAAGGAGTGATAGTCACTCAATGGATGCCGGTCCACATGGATATTAAAACTGGATTGGCATTTCTTAATGCACCCATCTTCAATGACATTGTTACAGAGCCTACAGATACAGTTTTCCTCAGCTAACAATCCGTCACAATTTCTTCTATGATCAATGCTATCGGATCGTTTTCTGATACTCGCCTTTGCTTGTTGGTTAGGTTGATCTGGGAAAACTACGCCTCCATCTTTATCATCAGAACCCATTCCAGAACCTCTATCGACCTCCATGGTACTCTCGCCGGAACAGACTGCTCTGGTCAACATCATGGTCAACAGGAAAATCCGGATCACAGTCTCTTGGGGCAAGTCCATCTTATAGGAGGAAACGGAGAAGAATGAGAGGGAGGAAAAATAAATTTGAGGGAGAGGGGATGGGAAGTGGAGAAAAACAATAAAAGGGAGTGGGGAGTCGACGACTGCTTTCGGTCTTCAAGGCTCAGGTGCCGCCTCAGTCCTCCTGGAACAGACACTCCAGTGATACAACCTCTACCGTCTGTTCCTTATCACGGGACTTCTCTGGATCAGCAACCTTCTTGCAGTGGGATGAATGGACCCAAGTCTCTCTCTCAGCAACTTTCAATGCTGTAGTGCTAGTCAATAAGACCTGGTATGGTCCTTCCCATCTGTCAATAAGGCAACCTGAGCGTAGAAAATTTCGTATCATTACATAATCCCCAGGTTCAATGTCATGACAATTACTATCAGGTAGATCAGGAATCACCAACTTTAGATTATCATTTTGATTCCTTAACTGTTTACTCATGTTAATCAAGTACTTTACAGTTACTTCATTGTTACATTTCAAATCATCCTGAGGGTTAATCATGACATGCGGTTGTCGACCAAATAAGATTTCAAAGGGGGACAGATTAAGAGGGGACCTGGGAGTGGTTCTGATACTGTACAGTACAATGGGTAAAGCTTCTGGCCATGTCAATCCTGTCTCTGCCATCACTTTACTCAATTTATTTTTAATAGTGCTGTTCACTCTTTCGACCTTCGCACTCGCCTGTGGACGGTACGGAGTGTGCAGCTTGCTATCAATTCCCATCAACTTACACATTCCTTGAAAGACATCACCTGTAAAATGGGTACCCCTATCACTTTCGATTATTCTAGGGATACCATATCTACATACAAATTCCTGCACAATTTTCTTAGCTGTAAACATAGCGGTATTTGTAGCTGCAGGAAATGCTTCGACCCAATTCGAGAAAACATCTATACAGACAAGTACATATTTCAAATTCCGACAAGGGGGTAATTGAATGAAGTCAATTTGTATTACCTGGAAAGGGCCGCCGGCAGGTGGGATATGGGATGGTTCTGTAGGTATTGCCTTTCCAATATTCTTTCTCAGACAGGTAAGGCATGACATTGCTCTTTTACTCGCATGAGAGGAGAATCCTGGGGCGCACCAATATGCTCTTACCAATTTGCACATTCCCTCCTTGCCTAGATGAGTCAGCCCGTGAGCTGCTTCAGCCAGACATGGAAGATATGCTCTGGGGGCCACTGGTTTACCATGTCCATCCGTCCAGAGCCCTGAGGACTCCTGGCCATATCCCTTTGCCTTCCAGACCGCTCTTTCCTGTGTGGAACACAAATTTTGCATTTTACACAACTTCTGTGTGTTGATGGTATTGAATACCATCAGTTGTGTGGTGTCTGTCTGTATGGGGGTAGCAGCTGCTAACTTAGCAGCTTCGTCTGCTCGGCTGTTACCAAGTGATACCGGGTCTTGGCTATATGTGTGTGCTTTACATTTGATAACAGCCACTCTGTCGGGTTCCTGTATCGCTGTTAGAAGCCTTTTTATGTGAGCTGCATGCGCTACCGGTGTACCAGCTGCCGTCATGAAATTTCTGAGGCGCCATAGGGCTCCGAAATCATGGACTACCCCGAATGCGTATCTAGAATCGGTGTAGATATTGGCTGACTTACCCTTAGCCAATTCACATGCTCTGGTTAGGGCGACCAGTTCAGCAACCTGGGCTGAGTGAGGTGGGCCTAGCGGTTCCGCTTCTATGGTGTCTTGGTCATCTACGACTGCGTATCCAGTACACAAGTCTCCCGAGTCTGACTGTCTATGACAACTACCGTCCGTGTAGAACGTGAGTTCTGCATCTTCCAGTGGGTTGTCACTGATGTCAGGCCTTGCGGTAAAATTTTGGGTCAAATATTCCATACAATCATGTGTATCTTCCTTTGTATTAAATCCTCCTTCCCCATCACTCTCACCTTCCACCATTTGTGCCTGACCAGGCACACCTGGGAGATATGTTGCAGGATTTAATGCACTGCATCTCCTTATGGTGATGTTTACGGGGGCCATTAGTGCTAATTCCCATCTTGTAAACCTCGCTGATGAGACGTGTCTGGTTTGGGCAGAATTCAATAAGGCTGACACTGCATGTGGTGTATGGATTGTGAGGTTGTGGCCTAGCACGACATCTTCGCTTTTTGTCACTAGCAATGCTATTGCAGCAACGCTTCGCAAGCATGTGGGGAGGGATCGCGCTACCGTGTCTAGCTGAGCGCTGTAGTATGCAACTGGCCTGCTGGCATCACCGTGTTTTTGGGTTAGTACACCTGCCGCGCAACCAGCACTTTCTGTTCCGTATAGTTCAAAGGGTTTCCCATAGTCTGGCATACCTAGTGCTGGTGCCTGCGTTAGGCACTGTTTGAGTCTCTCAAATGCTGTTTCGGACTCGTCTGTATGCGAAATCCTATCAGGTTTGTTTGAGGAGACCATTTCCTGCAAAGGTAACGCCAAAATGGAAAACCCTGGGATCCAATTACGGCAATACCCACACATTCCTAAAAACTTTCTGATCTGTTGCTGGGTTTGTGGCAGGGTCATGTCTCTAATTGCTTGGATTCTATCAGCGGTCAGGTGTCTCAGTCCTTGTGTTAGACAGTGTCCCAAATATTTTACCTTAGTTTGGCATAATTGCAACTTGTCTTTGGACACCTTGTGTCCGGTGTCTGAAAGATGAAACAGGAGCTGTTTCGTATCCTTCAGAGATGCTTCCAGTGAATCTGAACACAGTAATAAATCGTCCACATACTGTATCAATACTGATCCACTGTCTGGTTGGAAAGACTGTAAACAATCATGCAAAGCCTGGGAAAATATACTTGGACTATCTATGAAACCTTGGGGTAGTCGAGTCCACGTGTATTGGACTCCTCTGTATGTGAATGCAAACAAATATTGGCTGTCAGGGTGCAGAGGTACCGAAAAGAAAGCGGAGCAGAGGTCAATAACAGTGAAAAATTTGGCAGTGGGAGGGATTTGCATTAGGATGACAGCTGGATTTGGCACTACGGGGAACTGACTCTCAACTATTTTGTTAATCCCCCTTAGATCCTGCACTAGCCTGTAACCCTCCCCCCACTCTTTTTAACAGGGAAGATGGGACTATTGGCAGTGCTGGACGTTCTTACCAGAATGCCCTGTTGTAGCAAGCGCTCTATTACTGGGTAAACTCCTAACTCCACCTCTGGCTTCAGAGGATACTGTGGGATTTTTGGAGCTATCCTACCATCTTTTACTTGTACAACTACTGGAGCTACGTTTGCCATTAATCCAGTGTCCTGTCCGTCTTTTGTCCAAAGTGACTCTGGTATCTGAGATGTCATCTCTTCTACTTGGGATGGATTCCTATTTGTCATAATGGTATGTGACATTAATTTTGATGGGGAGTCTAACATGTCTCGCACTTCCTGAGCGTGATTCTCAGGTATGTCCAAAAATACACCTTCAGGAGTACAATAAATGACGCACCCCATTTTACACAGTAAGTCTCTTCCCAGGAGATTGGTTGGTGCCGATGCAGCCAGCAAAAAGGAATGCTTGGTATGCAAAGGCCCTATTGTAATCTCGGCTGGTTTGCTAACAGGGTAGTGCTGGCCTACTCCTGTTACTCCCATGGCTGGAATTGTCCTACCAGTGGTTCTCATGCCCACTGTCGAATTTATCACTGACTTGGCCGCCCCTGTGTCTACAAGAAAGTTCAAAGTTTTACCAGCTACATTAATTGCGACCTCGGGTTCACTTCCAAGGTTGGCAATCAATTTCACTGGCTGCAGATTACAGGTATGGCCACACCCCTATTGGGTATGGTGACCGGCCTGAATCCCGCTGGCAGCAACTACTTGTGAGGGAGTTAGCTGGGAACTACCAGAGGCATGCCAGTCTCTGTTCGGGGGATATCTTTTTGTTTCCCCTGTATGTGGCTCATAACTCCGTCTCTGTGGACCTTGCTCCCAATGTCGTGTGTCGTGTCGTTGTCTAGGGGGTTGGTATGATCTTTGCGAATTTTTCGCTCTACAGTCTCGTGCATAGTGTCCCTGTCTTTGACAAGAATAACATGTTACCATAGTTGACTTACCCACAGGGTTGGGTGGTACATACGCAGGCTGCTTTGTGGTCAGGGCCTGTATACTTACTGACATTAGCTTATCACTCTGCGACTCCCTGTGTCTGGTGATGTTTCGGTCGTGATCAATAGCAGCCTCTCTCAAAGTGGACACTGACAGACCTCGCCAACATGGTTGCGTGGTCTGTACCCTTGCCTTTAATGTTTCCTTCAAACCATCCATTAGTACAGATACTGCTACTTCTTGATGGTTTGGATTTGTCCTAATGTCCTCTATACCAGTGTACTTTGCCATTTCTAATAGTGCCCGGTGAAAATATTCTGCAGCTGTTTCTGACTCTTTTTGTTTAATGGAAAATATTTTGTTCCATTTAACAACTGCTGGGAAATGCTCCTTTAACTGTAAGTTTATCCTTTTTACGTTATCTTTGTTGTACACATCTGTAAGAGGTACATCCAGATCTAGTCCACAATCAGCTAAAAATTGAGCTGAGTCGACATTGGAGGGTAAACAAGCTCTTAGCAATATCTGCCAATCTTTATTATTGGGCTCTAAAGTGTTTCCTAAGTCTGTGATGTATTTTTGGCTGGCAACTAAATCTTTTCTAGGGTCAGGGAATTCAGACACTATGGTCCTTAATTCCATTCGGGAAAATGGGCTGTACATGGCAATGTTCCTTATGGGAGTGGCTCCTGATACATCTGTTTTCCCATTGGGAACTGCTATTACCCTAACAGGAGTAATTCTAACAACCTCATTCTGTGTAGATTCTACAGCTTGTGGTGAAATAGTCTCAGTATAATGCATGGTGCCGTACTTACCAGTTGATACGACCTCACCTATCCCTCCGCTAGGGGCCTTTACTAATCTCGTGGGTGTTGCTGTGCCTACTGTGGTCTCTGCTATGGTGGCTGCTAGAGAGAGCGCTGAAATCGTTGTCGCTTCGTCCTCTTGATCACACTCCTGAGGAAAGTTCAAAACAGGGTACAACTTGCACGGGTTAATACTTGCATGGGTTAATGGGTTAACATTATCATTAACATTTACACAGTTACTAAGTGATTTTGTGTTACACCTTAGTGCGTCTTTCTCCGTAATCAACTTCTCTCCTGATATATATGGTGGCGGTGGGGCCGTGGCAATCAGTTTTCTGTTAGAGCCAGATCCCGCCGCCTGAGCCAAACCTCTCTGTATCTCACCTTCCTGTTGCCACAACTGTAAATAATCATAATGCTGAACTCGTCTCTTTGTTGATTTTATGAGACATATCCTCCTCCTTAAATTTTGTAACACCTCTGGGCTGAAGCTACCTATTCTTGGGAATTTCTCCCGGTCTTGTACCGTCATTCTCTCCCATTCATCACATAAAACCTCTGTGTGACTTCCATATTTCTCACACATGATATACCTGGCCGACCCAATTGGTCGGACCACTGAATCAACCCGAACCGAGGTTGATCGCCCCCTACCTGAACAACTGGCCCCCATAACTCTGCAGGCGTTGCTTGCTCTACCTCTGATCTCTATATCAAGGTCTTCAGCGAACCCTTACAGAAAACCAGATTGTTCACAATAGGCTGACGGTGGCGGTTTACCGAGTACCCCACTCACTCGCCCACGCCGACCAATGCGACCTGATCACACCGAT
The DNA here is from genome assembly GCF_028390025.1 of Pseudophryne corroboree. Classification (NCBI taxonomy): domain Eukaryota; kingdom Metazoa; phylum Chordata; class Amphibia; order Anura; family Myobatrachidae; genus Pseudophryne; species Pseudophryne corroboree. The sequence goes on from NC_086451.1 coordinate 484,064,546, forward strand.
ATGGTGCTGGCGCACTCGACCCAGGGCACCTATAAAAACCTTTGTTTACTGGAACATGCGAGGGTTATCCGCAGAACACTTACTCTTTCCAGTAAAGGTGAGGTTGTCAGATAGTTCCTGAGTGACCAGCGAACTTCCCTTCTTGAAAAAATAAAAAATTACACAAATCACGTCAGAATGTACAAATAGCGTTTGTGACCCCTTTACTCTAATGGTACTAGGTCAGATTACTAACTACTGTACACAATTACGTGCGGTCCAGTCGTTCAGTACTCAAACAACTAAGCTTATGTACGGAAAGACCAATGGAATCGAAACTTACGACTGCGAATTCCTTCAGCCAGAGCTTGTACGGCCTATATGGGTCTTGCACCAACCCTTCCTTTGGTGTTGTGCCTCTGAACTGTATAGCGGACTTCCCTGTTTACTGTACCTGGACCTGCTGGTCTACTATGACCTCCTGGTCTTGTTCTGTACGACCTCCTGGTCTGACCTCCTGGTCTTGTTCTATACTGGTCCGCTATACTCTAATGCTCAAATATTATGTTTAACCAAGGATGCCTCCCTAGCCACCGTGCACGTCACTTACACGTATGTCCCTCACGAGTACTCGACTTTTCTTTTTGGTTCAACCTCTAAGTTATATAAACTTATGTAATACAAAAACACTCACTCATCACATGTACACTTTTGCTTCTATTTCTATTTCTGCGCAGAAATTTTTCTTTAGCCCAGCTGTGTTACCAATTAGAAGCAGGATCTGTTAATTTAAATTTTGGATTTCCAAAAATAGACTTGCGTTATTTATCGCCTGTGGCGCTATTTACCGCTTTGCGTTACTTATCGCGTTGCGTTAAAAATCAACTTATCGTGACTTGAGCTACGTGGGCGTAACCGGACGCTCCGTTGCGTAATGTACGCTGCGTGCGTCTGCCTTTGGATTGCGTACACAAGTCTTTTGTTAGGGACACGTGTACGCAAAGCAAAGATCCACCGTAACACAATTTATATTTTTATCAATGTAGATGATCCTTGATCATCTACCACACAACACACTGACTTCGCCTTATCTCCCAGGCAAAACTGTGTGTTTGTCTATCTTTTAACTATATTACCTTTACTCTTAAACTATGAAATAACGGCAAATCTTTTTTTAGCACTTCTATCAACTATAAAACTGGCAGACAGGAGAGTGATATACGAAAATGAAAAAGAAAAAGAAATGCAGATATATATGTGTGCGTGCGTGTGTACGCAAGACAGAAAAATACAGTTTTAAAAGACACTAGCGTTTTGTTCTTACCTCCGGTTCTCGGATTCCTTCAGCACTCTTTTATCTAAGCGAAGCAGACGCTTATCCCGTCAGCACTACGAGACAACCTCCCGCCCTTTGCTGACGGATAATGTCTGCTGATCTACCTAGTGCAGATATGTGAAGGACAGGACGAGCCTCCAATTGATATAGCTAAATTATTTATCGTATATATAACCCTATATGAGGTCTTAGAACACTGTACGCTATCTACGTAAGAAGTACCGTAAGGGTACGCAAGTTGCGTATCGATCGCTTAGCCGTGATCGAGACGCTCAGGCGTCACGTTCACTCACGGCCAAGTGATCACAGGCAGGCACGCTATTGGCTGTTGACTATCGTAATGATTCGCTATAGCGTAGCGGCGCTCGGGACCACGAGGAGATCACCAGCGATGCAGACGCTCACAACGTTAAACCTTTATATCTATACCTTTGGCAATGAAATACACAGCAAACCTTAGTGTAGAGACAAAGTGTAAGTGCAACCTTGTGTAACCTGATTAACTACAAAGCTGCTTGAGCATCACCGACGCTCAGGGAATACTTAACACTAAAAAGAATACACAGATACCTGGGCTTAGGGTCCGAAACCTATTATGTGTATTATGACTATTATACTTGCAAAAAGAATCACAGTACAAAGCATACACTACAATATAACATAGACCAACTAACCAGATAACTACACAGGAAATACAATACAATACAATTAAGTCTAATCAAGGGAAAATACGAGAGAAAGAGAAGAGAGGGAGAGAGAGAAATGGCTCACAGTAAGACAATATGATTACGGAGAGAACTTACGCACAAGGGGAAACGATCGCATGCGCCTCGATATCCAGCTCCCGATTATCAGCAATGAGAACCGTTGAAGAGAGTGAAGTTGGATATGGTCGACCTGCCTATTTATGCCCCACACACAATACAATTCAATGGTCCCTACAATCTCATTGTTCATTGGACACAGGAATTCGGCTTCGCATTATAACAAAAGGTCATAGGTTGATTCATACAGGTGGGCTGTGACTATTTCCAACTGCTCAGGTGGGAGGGAAACTGGGTTTCCCGCCGCATGGGTAATAAAGTGCAAATAAAGTAAATGTTCATAAACTTCTTATGTCCATAACTATTCGCACGAGCGATTGATCTGCTTCAAACCAACACCGGAATATTTCTAATTAAATATTCTTCCGATGGATACTAAACACCACTGTATTACTCCTGTCTGACCCTTCGTATCAAACAAAGAGGGATTCCTCTGTTCATAAACATTCTATATTAACCAAACTTTCAGAATCTATCAAAGGGACCATGATCTACAAAATACATTATTAGTGAAAATATGTAATGATTTAGTCGCACGCTACAATCGCATAAACTCTACCGTAAATACGCATACCATGCGCCTGCGGGTGCCCGCGACTGTGAGTATGCGCACGTACGGGAGAGCGTACGCATGCGCAGCACGGACCTGAGTGAGGTGCAAATATGGTAGTGTGCATAGAGATATTTTTCTGACTTTGACAGCCCTCATAGCCAGGGTACTTACCGGGACATCACCCCTCATAGCCAGGGTATTTCCCGGGACATCACCCCTCATAGCCAGGGTATTTCCCGGGACATCACCCCTCATAGCCAGAGTATTTCCCGGGACATCACCCCTCATAGCCAGGGTATTTCCCGGGACATCAGCCCTCATAGCCAGGGTATTTCCCGGGACATCACCCCTCATAGCCAGGGTGTTTCCCGGGACATCACCCCTCATTGCCAGGGTATTTCCCAGGACATCACCCCTCATAGCCAGGGTATTTCCCGGGACATCACCCCTCGTAGCCAGGGTATTTCCCAGGACATCACCCCACATAGCCAGGGTATATTCTGGGACATCACCCCTCATAGCCAGAGTATTTCCCGGGACATCACCCCTCATAGCCAGGGTATTTCCCGGGACATCACCCCACATAGCCAGGGTATTTCCCGGGACATCAGCCCTCATAGCCAGGGTGTTTCCCGGGACATCACCCCTCATAGCCAGGGTATTTCCCGGGACATCACCCCTCATAGCCAGGGTATTTACCGGGACATCACCCCACATAGCCAGGGTATTTCCCAGGACATCAGCCCTCATAGCCAGGGTATTTCCCGGAACATCCCCCCACATAGCCAGGATATTTCCCGGGACATCCCCCCTTATAGCCAGGGTATTTCCCAGGACATCAGCCCCTCATAGCCAGGGTATTTCCCGGGACATCCCCCCTTATAGCCAGGGAATTTCCCGGGACATCACCCCTCATAGCCAGGGTATTTCCCAGGACATAAGCCCTCATAGCCAGGGTATTTCCCAGGACATAAGCCATCATAGCCAGGGTATTTACCGGGACTCACCCCCACATAGCCAGGGTATTTCCCGGGACATCCCCCCACACAGCCAGGGTATTTCCATGGACATCAGCCCTCATAGCCAGGGTATTTACCGGGACATCAGCCCTCATAGCCAGGGTATTTCCCGGGACATCCCCCCACATAGCCAGGGTATTTCCCGGGATATCACCCCACATAGCCAGGGTATTTCCTGGGACAGCACCCCTCATAGCCAGGGTATTTCCCAGGACATCAGCCCCTCATAGCCAGGGTATTTCCCGGGACATCCCCCCTTATAGCCAGGGTATTTCCCGGGACATCACCCCTCATAGCCAGGGTATTTCCCGGGACATCCCCCCACATAGCCAGGGTATTTCCCAGTACATAACCCCTCATAGCCAGGGTATTTCCCGGGACATCACCCCACATAGACACGGTATTTCCCGGGACATCCCACCCCCACAGCCAGGGTATTTACCGGGACATCACCCCTCATAGCCAGGGTATTTCCTGGGACATCATCCCTCATAGCCAGGGTATTTCCCAGGACATAAGCCCTCATAGCCAGGGTATTTACCGGGACATCACCCCTCATAGCCAGGGTATTTCCCGGGACATCACCCCTCATAGCCAGGGTATTTCCCGGGACATCAGCGCTCATAGCCAGGGCATTTCCCGGGACATCAGCCCTCATAGCCAGGGTATTTCCCGGGACATCCCCCCACATGGCCAGGGTATTTCCCTTGACATCAGCCCTCATAGCCATGGTAATTCCCGGGACATCACCCCACATAGCCAGGGTATTTCCCAGGACATCAGCCCCTCATAGCCAGGGTATTTCCCGGGACATCCCTCCTTATAGTCAGGGTATTTCCCGGGACATCAGCCCTCATAGCCAGGGTATTTCCCAGGACATCACTCCTCATAGCCAGGGTATTTCCCGGGACATCAGCTCTTCATAGCCAGGGTATTTCCCGGGACATCACCCCACATAGCCACGGTATTTCCCGGGACATCCCACTCCCATAGCCAGGGTATTTACCGGGACATCACACCTCATAGCCAGGGTATTTCCTGTGACATCATCCCTCATAGCCAGGGTATTTCCCAGGACATAAGCCCTCATAGCCAGGGTACTTACCGGGACATCACCCCTCATAGCCAGGGTATTTCCTGGGACATCACCCCTCATAGCCAGGGTATTTCCCGGGACATCACTCCTCATAGCCAGAGTATTTCCCGGGACATTACCCTCATAGCCAGGGTAATTCCCGGGACATCAGCCCTCATAGCCAGGGTATTTCCCGGGACATCCCCCCACATGGCCAGGGTATTTCCCTGGACATCAGCCCTCATGGCCATGGTAATTCCCGGGACATCACCCCACATAGCCAGGGTATTTCCCAGGACATCAGCCCCTCATAGCCAGGGTATTTCCCGGGACATCAGCCCTCATAGCCAGGGTATTTCCCGGGACATCCCCCCACATGGCCAGGGTATTTCCCTTGACATCAGCCCTCATAGCCATGGTAATTCCCGGGACATCACCCCACATAGCCAGGGTATTTCCCAGGACATCAGCCCCTCATAGCCAGGGTATTTCCCGGGACATCCCTCCTTATAGCCAGGGTATTTCCCGGGACATCAGCCCTCATAGCCAGGGTATTTCCCAGGACATCACTCCTCATAGCCAGGGTATTTCCCGGGACATCAGCCCTTCATAGCCAGGGTATTTCCCGGGACATCACCCCACATAGCCACGGTATTTCCCGGGACATCCCACTCCCATAGCCAGGGTATTTACCGGGACATCACACCTCATAGCCAGGGTATTTCCTGGGACATCATCCCTCATAGCCAGGGTATTTCCCAGGACATAAGCCCTCATAGCCAGGGTACTTACCGGGACATCACCCCTCATAGCCAGGGTATTTCCTGGGACATCACCCCTCATAGCCAGGGTATTTCCCGGGACATCACTCCTCATAGCCAGAGTATTTCCCGGGACATTACCCCTCATAGCCAGGGTAATTCCCGGGACATCAGCCCTCATAGCCAGGGTATTTCCCGGGACATCCCCCCACATGGCCAGGGTATTTCCCTGGACATCAGCCCTCATGGCCATGGTAATTCCCGGGACATCACCCCACATAGCCAGGGTATTTACCAGGACATCACCCCACATATCCATGGTATTTCCCGGGACATCCCCCCACATAGCTAGGGTATTTCCCGGGACATCACCCCACATAGCCAGGGTATTTCCTGGGACATCACCCCTTATAGCCAGGGTATTTCCCGGGACATCACCCCTCATAGCCAGGGTATTTCCGGGGACATCACCCCTCATAGCCAGGGTATTTCCCGAGAAATCACCCCTCATAGCCAGGGTATTTCCCAGTACATAACCCCTCATAGCCACGGTATTTCCCGGGACATCACCCCTCATAGCCAGGGTATTTCCCGGGACATCAGCCCTCATAGCCAGGGTATTTCCCGGGACATCAGCCCTCATAGCCAGGGTATTTCCCGGGACATCCCCCCACATGGCCAGGGTATTTCCCTGGACATCAGCCCTCATAGCCATGGTAATTCCCGGGACATCACCCCACATAGCCAGGGTATTTCCCAAGACATCAGCCCCTCATAGCCAGGGTATTTCCCGGGACATCCCCCCTTATAGCCAGGGTATTTCCTGGGACATCAGCCTCATAGCCAGGGTATTTCCCAGGACATCACTCCTCATAGCCAGGGTATTTCCCGGGACATCAGCCCTTCATAGCCAGGGTATTTCCCGGGACATCACCCCACATAGCCACGGTATTTCCCGGGACATCCCACCCCCATAGCCAGGGTATTTACCGGGACATCACACCTCATAGCCCGGGTATTTCCTGGGACATCATCCCTCATAGCCAGGGTATTTCCCAGGACATAAGCCCTCATAGCCAGGGTACTTACCGGGACATCACCCCTCATAGCCAGGGTATTTCCTGGGGCATCACCCCTCATAGCCAGGGTATTTCCCGGGACATCACTCCTCATAGCCAGGGTATTTCCCGGGACATTACCCCTCATAGCCAGGGTAATTCCCGGGACATCAGCCCTCATAGCCAGGGTATTTCCCGGGACATCCCCCCACATGGCCAGGGTATTTCCCTGGACATCAGCCCTCATGGCCATGGTAATTCCCGGGACATCACCCCACATAGCCAGGATATTTCCCAGTACATCAGCCCCTCATAGCCAGGGTATTTCCCGGGACATCACCCCTCATAGCCAGGGTATTTCCCGGGACATCAGCCCTCATAGCCAGGGTATTTCCCGGGACATCACTCCTCATAGCCAGGCTATTTCCCGGGACATCAGCCCCTCATAGCCAGGGTATTTCCCGGGACATCAGCCCTCATAGCCAGGGTATTTACCGGGACATACCCTAACATAGCCAGGGTATTTCCCGGGAAATCCCCCCACATAGCCAGGGTATTTCCATGGACATCAGCCCTCATAGCCAGGGTATTTACCGGGACATCAGCCCTCATAGCCAGGGTATTTCCCGGAACATCCCCCCACATAGCCAGGGTATTTCCCGGAACATCCCCCCACATAGCCAGGGTATTTCCCGGGACATCCCCCCTTATAGCCAGGGTATTTCCCAGGACATCAGCCCCTCATAGCCAGGGTATTTCCTGGGACATCCCCCCTTATAGCCAGGGTATTTACCAGGACATCACCCCACATATCCATGGTATTTCCCGGGACATCCCCCCACATAGCTAGGGTATTTCCCGGGACATCACCCCACATAGCCAGGGTATTTCCTGGGACATCACCCCTTATAGCCAGGGTATTTCCCGGGACATCACCCCTCATAGCCAGGGTATTTCTGGGGACATCACCCCTCATAGCCAGGGTATTTCCCGAGAAATCACCCCTCATAGCCAGGGTATTTCCCGAGACATCACCCCACATAGCCAGGGTGTTTCCCGGGACATCACCCCTCATAGCCAGGGTATTTCCCGGGACATCACCCCTCATAGCCAGAGTATTTCCCGGGACATCACCCCTCATAGCCAGGGTATTTCCCGGGACATCAGTCCTCATAGCCAGGGTATTTCCCGGGACATCACCCCTCATAGCCAGGGTGTTTCCCGGGACATCACCCCTCATTGCCAGGGTATTTCCCAGGACATCACCCCTCATAGCCAGGGTATTTCCCGGGACATCACCCCTCATAGCCAGGGTATTTCCCAGGACATCACCCCACATAGCCAGGGTATATTCTGGGACATCACCCCTCATAGCCAGAGTATTTCCCTGGATATCACCCCTCATAGCCAGGGTATTTCCCGGGACATCAGCCCTCATAGCCAGGGTGTTTCCCGGAACATCACCCCTCATAGCCAGGGTATTTCCCGGGACATCACCCCTCATAGCCAGGGTATTTACCGGGACATCACCCCACATAGCCAGGGTATTTCCCGGGACATCAGCCCTCATAGCCAGGGTATTTCCCGGAACATCCCCCCACATAGCCAGGATATTTCCCGGGACATCCCCCCTTATAGCCAAGGTATTTCCCAGGACATCAGCCCCTCAAAGCCAGGGTATTTCCCGGGACATCACCCCTTATAGCCAGGGAATTTCCCGGGACATCACCCCTCATAGCCAGGGTATTTCCCAGGACATAAGCCCTCATAGCCAGGGTATTTCCCAGGACATAAGCCCTCATAGCCAGGGTATTTACCTGGACTCACCCCCACATAGCCAGGGTATTTCCCGGGACATCCCCCCACATAGCCAGGGTATTTCCATGGACATCAGCCCTCATAGCCAGGGTATTTACCGGGACATCAGCCCTCATAGCCAGGGTATTTCCCGGGACATCCCCCCACATAGCCAGGGTATTTCCCGGGATATCACCCCACATAGCCAGGGTATTTCCTGGAACAGCACCCCTCATAGCCAGGGTATTTCCCAGGACATTAGCCCCTCATAGCCAGGGTATTTCCCGGGACATCCCCCCTTATAGCCAGAGTATTTCCCGGGACATCACCCCTCATAGCCAGGGTATTTCCCGGGACATCCCCCCACATAGCCAGGGTATTTCCCAGTACATAACCCCTCATAGCCAGGGTATTTCACGGGACATCACCCCACATAGCCACGGTATTTCCCGGGACATCCCACCCCTCATAGCTAGGGTATTTACCGGGACATCACCCCTCATAGCCAGGGTATTTCCCGGGACATCATCCCTCATAGCCAGGGTATTTCCCGGGACATCAGCCCTCATAGCCAGGGTATTTCCCGGGACATCAGCCCTCATAGCCAGGGTATTTCCCGGGACATCCCCCCACATGGCCAGGGTATTTCCCTGGATATCAGCCCTCATAGCCATGGTAATTCCCGGGACATCACCCCACATAGCCAGGGTATTTCCCAGGATATCAGCCCTTCATAGCCAGGGTATTTCCCGGGACATCCCCCCTTATAGCCAGGGTATTTCCCGGGACATCAGCCCTCATAGCCAGGGTATTTCCCAGGACATCACTCCTCATAGCCAGGGTATTTCCCGGGACATCAGCCCTTCATAGCCAGGGTATTTCCCGGGACATCAGCCCTCATAGCCAGGGTATTTACCGGGACATCACCCCTCATAGCCAGGGTATTTACCGGGATATCACCCTTCATAGCCAGGGTATTTCCCAGGACATCACCCCTCATAGCCAGGGTATTTCCCAGGACATCACCCCTCATAGCCAGGGTATTTCCCAGGACATAAGCCCTCATAGCCAGGGTATTTCCCAGGACATAAGCCCTCATAGCCAGGGTATTTCCCGGGACATCCCCCCACATAGCCAGGGTATTTCCATGGACATCAGCCCTCATAGCCAGGGTATTTACCGGGACATCAGCCCTCATAGCCAGGGTATTTCCCGGAACATCCCCCCACATAGCCAGGGTATTTCCCGGAACATCCCCCCACATAGCCAGGATATTTCCCGGGACATCCTCCCTTATAGCCAGGGTATTTTCCAGGACATCAGCCCCTCATAGCCAGGGTATTTCCCGGGACATCCCCCCTTATAGCCAGGGAATTTCCCGGGACATCACCCCTCATAGCCAGGGTATTTCCCAGGACATCCCCCCTCATAGCCAGGGTATTTACCAGGACATCACCCCACATATCCATGGTATTTCCCGGGACATCCCCCCACATAGCTAGGGTATTTCCCGGGACATCACCCCACATAGCCAGGGTATTTCCTGGGACATCACCCCTTATAGCCAGGGTATTTCCCGGGACATCACCCCTCATAGCCAGGGTATTACCGGGGACATCACCCCTCATAGCCAGTGTATTTCCCGAGACATCACCCCTCATAGCCAGGGTATTTCCCAGTACATAACCCCTCATAGCCAGGGTATTTCCCGGGACATCACCCCTCATAGCCAGGGTATTTCCCGGGACATCAGCCCTTCATAGCCAGGGTATTTCCCGGGACATCAGCCCTCATAGCCAGGGTATTTACCGGGACATCACCCCTCATAGCCAGGGTATTTCCCAGGACATCCCCCCACATGGCCAGGGTATTTCCCTGGACATCAGCCCTCATAGCCATGGTATTTCCCGGGACATCAGCCCTTCATAGCCAGGGTATTTCCCGGGACATCAGCCCTCATAGCCAGGGTACTTACCGGGACATCACCCCTCATAGCCAGGGTATTTCCCAGGACATCACCCCTCATAGCCAGGGTATTTCCCAGGACATCACCCCTCATAGCCAGGGTATTTCCCAGTACATAACCCCTCATAGCCAGGGTATTTCCCGGGACATCACCCCTCATAGCCAGGGTATTTCCCGGGACATCACCCCTCATAGCCAGGGTATTTCCCGGGACATCCCACCACATAGCTAGGGTATTTCCCGGGACATCACCCCACATAGCCAGGGTATTTCCTGGGACATCACCCCTTATAGCCAGGGTATTTCCCGGGACATCAGCCCCTCATAGCCAGGGTATTTCCCGAGACATCACCCCTCATAGCCAGGGTATTTCCTGGGACATCCCCCCACATAGCCAGGGTATTTCCCGGGACATCAGCCCTCATAGCCACGGTATTTCCCGGGACATCCCACCCCCATAGCCAGGGTATTTACCGGGACATCACACCTCATAGCCAGGGTATTTCCTGGGACATCATCCCTCATAGCCAGGGTACTTACCGGGACATCACCCCTCATAGCCAGGGTATTTCCCGGGACATCACCCCTCATAGCCAGGGTATTTCCCGGGACATCACTCCTCATAGCCAGGGTATTTCCCAGGACATTACCCCTCATAGCCAGGGTATTTCCCGGGACATCAGCCCTCATAGCCAGGGTATTTCCCGGGACATTACCCCACATAGCCAGGGTATTTCCCGGGACATCACCCCACATAGCCAGGGTATTTCCCGGGACATCCCCCCACATGGCCAGGGTATTTCCCTGGACATCAGCCCTCATAGCCATGGTAATTCCCGGGACATCACCCCACATAGCCAGGGTATTTCCCAGGACATCAGCCCCTCATAGCCAGGGTATTTCCCAGGACATAAGCCCTCATAGCCAGGGTATTTCCCGGGACATCCCCCCACATAGCCAGGGTATTTCCATGGACATCAGCCCTCATAGCCAGGGTATTTACCGGGACATCAGCCCTCATAGCCAGGGTATTTCCCGGAACATCCCCCCACATAGCCAGGGTATTTCCCGGAACATCCCCCCACATAGCCAGGATATTTCCCGGGACATCCTCCCTTATAGCCAGGGTATTTTCCAGGACATCAGCCCCTCATAGCCAGGGTATTTCCCGGGACATCCCCCCTTATAGCCAGGGAATTTCCCGGGACATCACCCCTCATAGCCAGGGTATTTCCCAGGACATCCCCCCTCATAGCCAGGGTATTTACCAGGACATCACCCCACATATCCATGGTATTTCCCGGGACATCCCCCCACATAGCTAGGGTATTTCCCGGGACATCACCCCACATAGCCAGGGTATTTCCTGGGACATCACCCCTTATAGCCAGGGTATTTCCCGGGACATCACCCCTCATAGCCAGGGTATTACCGGGGACATCACCCCTCATAGCCAGTGTATTTCCCGAGACATCACCCCTCATAGCCAGGGTATTTCCCAGTACATAACCCCTCATAGCCAGGGTATTTCCCGGGACATCACCCCTCATAGCCAGGGTATTTCCCGGGACATCAGCCCTTCATAGCCAGGGTATTTCCCGGGACATCAGCCCTCATAGCCAGGGTATTTACCGGGACATCACCCCTCATAGCCAGGGTATTTCCCAGGACATCCCCCCACATGGCCAGGGTATTTCCCTGGACATCAGCCCTCATAGCCATGGTATTTCCCGGGACATCAGCCCTTCATAGCCAGGGTATTTCCCGGGACATCAGCCCTCATAGCCAGGGTACTTACCGGGACATCACCCCTCATAGCCAGGGTATTTCCCAGGACATCACCCCTCATAGCCAGGGTATTTCCCAGGACATCACCCCTCATAGCCAGGGTATTTCCCAGTACATAACCCCTCATAGCCAGGGTATTTCCCGGGACATCACCCCTCATAGCCAGGGTATTTCCCGGGACATCACCCCTCATAGCCAGGGTATTTCCCGGGACATCCCACCACATAGCTAGGGTATTTCCCGGGACATCACCCCACATAGCCAGGGTATTTCCTGGGACATCACCCCTTATAGCCAGGGTATTTCCCGGGACATCAGCCCCTCATAGCCAGGGTATTTCCCGAGACATCACCCCTCATAGCCAGGGTATTTCCTGGGACATCCCCCCACATAGCCAGGGTATTTCCCGGGACATCAGCCCTCATAGCCACGGTATTTCCCGGGACATCCCACCCCCATAGCCAGGGTATTTACCGGGACATCACACCTCATAGCCAGGGTATTTCCTGGGACATCATCCCTCATAGCCAGGGTACTTACCGGGACATCACCCCTCATAGCCAGGGTATTTCCCGGGACATCACCCCTCATAGCCAGGGTATTTCCCGGGACATCACTCCTCATAGCCAGGGTATTTCCCAGGACATTACCCCTCATAGCCAGGGTATTTCCCGGGACATCAGCCCTCATAGCCAGGGTATTTCCCGGGACATTACCCCACATAGCCAGGGTATTTCCCGGGACATCACCCCACATAGCCAGGGTATTTCCCGGGACATCCCCCCACATGGCCAGGGTATTTCCCTGGACATCAGCCCTCATAGCCATGGTAATTCCCGGGACATCACCCCACATAGCCAGGGTATTTCCCAGGACATCAGCCCCTCATAGCCAGGGTATTTCCCGGGACATCCCCCCTTATAGCCAGGGTATTTCCCGGGACATCACCCCTCATAGCCAGGGTATTTCCCGGGACATCACCCCACATAGCCAGGGTATTTACCGGGACATACCCTAACATAGCCAGGGTATTTCCCGGGACATCCCCCCACATAGCCAGGGTATTTCCATGGACATCAGCCCTCATAGCCAGGGTATTTACCGGGACATCAGCCCTCATAGCCAGGGTATTTCCCGGAACATCCCCCCACATAGCCAGGGTATATTCTGGGACATCACCCCACATAGCCAGGGTATTTCCCGGGACATCACCCCTCATAGCCAGAGTATTTCCCGGCACATCACCCCTCATAGCCAGGGTATTTCCTAGGACATCACCTCTCATAGCCAGGGTATTTCCCGGGACATCAGCCCTCATAGCCAGGGTGTTTCCCGGGACATAACCCCTCATAGCCAGGGTATTTCCCGGGACATCACCCCTCATAGCCAGGGTATTTCCCAGGACATTATCCCTCATAGCCAGGGTATTTACCGGGACATCAGCCCTCATATCCATGGTATTTACCGGGACATCACCCCTCATAGCCAGGGTATTTCCCAGGACATCAGTCCCTCATAGCCAGGGTATTTCCTGGGACATCACCCATCATAGCCAGGGTATTTCCCGGGACATCACCCCTCATAGCCAGGGTATTTCCCGGGACATCCCCCCACATAGACAGGGTATTTCCTGGGACATCACCCCTCATAGCCAGGATATTTCCCAGGACATCAGCCCCTCATAGCCAGGGTATTTCCCAGTACATCACCCCTCATATCCAGTGTATTTCCCGGGACATCACCCCTCATAGCCAGGGTATTTCCCGGGACATCACCCCTCATAGCCAGGGTATTTCCCGGGACATCACCCCTCATAGCCAGGGTATTTCTTGGGACATCACCCCTCATATTCAGGGTATTTCCCGGGTCATCACCCCTCATAGCCAGGGTATTTCCTGGGACATCACCCCTCATAGCCAGGGTATTTCCCGGGACATTACCCCTCATAGCCAGGGTATTTCCCGGGACATCCCCCCTCATAGCCAGGGTATTTACCAGGACATCACCCCACATATCCACGGTATTTCCCGGGACATCCCACCCCCATAGCCAGGGTATTTACCGGGACATCACACCTCATAGCCAGGGTATTTCCTGGGACATCATCCCTCATAGCCAGGGTACTTACCGGGACATCACCCCTCATAGCCAGGGTATTTCCCGGGACATCACCCCTCATAGCCAGGGTATTTCCCGGGGCATCACTCCTCATAGCCATGGTATTTCCCGGGACATTACCCCTCATAGCCAGGGTATTTCCCGGGACATCAGCCCTCATAGCCAGGGTATTTCCCGGGACATTACCCCACATAGCCAGGGTATTTCCCGGGACATCACCCCACATAGCCAGGGTATTTCCCGGGACATCCCCCCACATGGCCAGGTTATTTCCCTAGACATCAGCCCTCATAGCCATGGTAATTCCCGGGACATCACCCCACATAGCCAGGGTATTTCCCAGGACATCAGCCCCTCATAGCCAGGGTATTTCCCGGGACATCACCCCTTATAGCCAGGGTATTTCCCGGGACATCACCCCTCATAGCCAGGGTATTTCCCGGGACATCACCCCACATAGCCAGGGTATTTCCCGGGACATCTGTCCTCATAGCCAGGGTATTTACCGGGACATCACCCCTCATAGCCTGGGTATTTCCCGGGACATCAGCCCTCATAGCCAGGGTATTTCCCGGGACATCACTCCTCATAGCCAGGGTATTTCCTGGGACATCAGCCCCTCATGGCCAGGGTATTTCCCGGGACATCAGCCCTCATAGCCAGGGTATTTACCGGGACATACCCTAACATAGCCAGGGTATTTCCCGGGACATCCCCCCACATAGCCAGGGTATTTCCATGGACATCAGCCCTCATAGCCAGGGTATTTACCGGGACATCAGCCCTCATAGCCAGGGTATTTCCCGGAACATCCCCCCACATAGCCAGGGTATTTCCCGGGACATCACACCTCATAGCCAGGGTATTTCCCGGGACATCACCCCTCATAGCCAGGGTATTTCTTGGGACATCACCCCTCATATTCAGGGTATTTCCCGGGACATCACCCCTCATAGCCAGGGTATTTCCTGGGACATCACCCCTCATAGCCAGGGTATTTCTTGGGACATCACCCCTCATATTCAGGGTATTTCCCGGGACATCACCCCTCATAGCCAGGGTATTTCCTGGGACATCACCCCTCATAGCCAGGGTATTTCCCAGGACAACAGCCCCTCATAGCCAGGGTATTTCCCAGTACATCACCCCTCATAGCCAGGGTATTTCCCAGTACATCACCCCTCATAGCCAGGGTATTTCCCGGGACATCACCCCTCATAGCCAGGGTATTTCTTGGGACATCACCCCTCATATTCAGGGTATTTCCCGGGACATCACCCCTCATAGCCAGGGTATTTCCTGGGACATCACTCCTCATAGCCAGGGTATTTCCCGGGACATTTCCCCTCATAGCCAGGGTATTTCTCGGGACATCCCCCTCATAGCCAGGGTATTTACCAGGACATCACCCCACATATCCATGGTATTTCCCGGGACATCCCCCCCACATAGCCAGGGTATTTCCCGGGACATCACCCCACATAACCCGGGTATTTCCCGGGACATTTCCCCACATAGCTAGGGTATTTCCCGGGACATCACCCCTCATAGCCAGGGTATTTCCCGGGACATCACCCCTCATAGCCAGGATTTTTCCCGGGACATCACCCCTCATAGCCAGGGTATTTCCTGGGACATCACACCTCATAGCCAGGGTATTTCCCAGGACATCTCCCCACATAGCCAGGGTATTTACCGGGATATCTGCCCACATAGCCAGGGTATTTCCCGGGACATCTGCCCACATAGCCAGGTTATTTCCCGGGACATCACCCCTCATAGCCAGGGTATTTCCCGGGACATCACCCCTCATAGCCAGGGTATTTCCCGGGACATCTGCCCACATAGCCAGGGTATTTCCCGGGACATCTGCCCACATAGCCAGGGTATTTCCCGGGACATCAGCCCACATAGCCAGGGTATTTCCCGGGACATCCCCCCACATAGCCAGGGTATTTCCCGGGATATCACCCCACATAGCCAGGGTATTTCCTGGGACAGCACCCCTCATAGCCAGGGTATTTCCCAGGACATCAGCCCCTCATAGCCAGGGTATTTCCCGGGACATCCCCCCTTATAGCCAGGGTATTTCCCGGGACATCACCCCTCATAGCCAGGGTATTTCCCGGGACATCCCACCCCCACAGCCAGGGTATTTACCGGGACATCACCCCTCATAGCCAGGGTATTTCCTGGGACATCATCCCTCATAGCCAGGGTATTTCCCAGGACATAAGCCCTCATAGCCAGGGTATATACCGGGACATCACCCCTCATAGCCAGGGTATTTCCCGGGACATCACCCCTCATAGCCAGGGTATTTCCCGGGACATCAGCCCTCATAGCCAGGGTATTTCCCGGGACGTCAGCCCTCATAGCCAGGGTATTTCCCGGGACATCCCCCCACATGGCCAGGGTATTTCCCTTGACATCAGCCCTCATAGCCATGGTAATTCCCGGGACATCACCCCACATAGCCAGGGTATTTCCCAGGACATCAGCCCCTCATAGCCAGGGTATTTCCCGGGACATCCCCCCTTATAGCCAGGGTATTTCCCGGGACATCAGCCCTCATAGCCAGGGTATTTCCCAGGACATCAGCCCTTCATAGCCAGGGTATTTCCCGGGACAACACCCCACATAGCCACGGTATTTCCCGGGACATCCCACCCCCATAGCCAGGGTATTTACCGGGACATCACACCTCATAGCCAGGGTATTTCCTGGGACATCATCCCTCATAGCCAGGGTATTTCCCAGGACATAAGCCCTCATAGCCAGGGTACTTACCGGGACATCACCCCTCATAGCCAGGGTATTTCCCGGGACATCACCCCTCATAGCCAGGGTATTTCCCGGGACATCACTCCTCATAGCCAGGGTATTTCCCGGGACATTACCCCTCATAGCCAGGGTATTTCCCGGGACATCAGCCCTCATAGCCAGGGTATTTCCCGGGACATCCCCCCACATGGCCAGGGCATTTCCCTGGACATCAGCCCTCATGGCCATGGTAATTCCCGGGACATCACCCCACATAGCCAGGGTATTTCCCAGGACATCAGCCCCTCATAGCCAGGGTATTTCCCGGGACATCACCCCTCATAGCCAGGGTATTTCCCGGGACATCAGCCCTCATAGCCAGGGTATTTCCCGGGACATCACTCCTCATAGCCAGGCTATTTCCCGGGACATCAGCCCCTCATAGCCAGGGTATTTCCCGGGACATCAGCCCTCATAGCCAGGGTATTTACCGGGACATACCCTAACATAGCCAGGGTATTTCCCGGGAAATCCCCCCACATAGCCAGGGTATTTCCATGGACATCAGCCCTCATAGCCAGGGTATTTACCGGGACATCAGCCCTCATAGCCAGGGTATTTCCCGGAACATCCCCCCACATAGCCAGGGTATTTCCCGGAACATCCCCCCACATAGCCAGGGTATTTCCCGGGACATCCCCCCTTATAGCCAGGGTATTTCCCAGGACATCAGCCCCTCATAGCCAGGGTATTTCCTGGGACATCCCCCCTTATAGCCAGGGTATTTACCAGGACATCACCCCACATATCCATGGTATTTCCCGGGACATCCCCCCACATAGTTAGGCTATTTCCCGGGACATCACCCCACATAGCCAGGGTATTTCCTGGGACATCACCCCTTATAGCCAGGGTATTTCCCGGGACATCACCCCTCAAAGCCAGGGTATTTCCGGGGACATCACCCCTCATAGCCAGGGTATTTCCCGAGAAATCACTCCTCATAGCCAGGGTATTTCCCAGTACATAACCCCTCATAGCCACGGTATTTCCCGGGACATCACCCCTCATAGCCAGGGTATTTCCCGGGACATCACCCCTCATAGCCAGGGTATTTCCCGGGACATCACCCCTCATAGCCAGAGTATTTCCCGGGACATCACCCCTCATAGCCAGGGTATTTCCCGGGACATCAGCCCTCATAGCCAGGGTATTTCCCGGGACATCACCCCTCATAGCCAGGGTGTTTCCAGGGACATCACCCCTCATTGCCAGGGTATTTCCCAGGACATCACCCCTCATAGCCAGGGTATTTCCCGGGACATCACCCCTCATAGCCAGGGTATTTCCCAGGACATCACCCCACATAGCCAGGGTATATTCTGGGACATCACCCCTCATAGCCAAAGTATTTCCCGGGACATCACCCCTCATAGCCAGGGTATTTCCCGGGACATCACCCCACATAGCCAGGGTATTTCCCGGGACATCAGCCCTCATAGCCAGGGTGTTTCCCGGGACATCACCCCTTATAGCCAGGGTATTTCCCGGGACATCAGCCCTCATAGCCAGGGTATTTCCCAGGACATCAGCCCTTCATAGCCAGGGTATTTTCCGGGACATCACCCCACATAGCCACGGTATTTCCCGGGACATCCCACCCCCATAGCCAGGGTATTTACCGGGACATCACACCTCATAGCCAGGGTATTTCCTGGGACATCATCCCTCATAGCCAGGGTATTTCCCAGGACATAAGCCCTCATAGCCAGGGTACTTACCGGGACATCACCCCTCATAGCCAGGGTATTTCCCGGGACATCACCCCTTATAGCCAGGGTTTTTCCCGGGACATCACCCCTCATAGCCAGGGTATTTCCGGGGACATCACCCCTCATAGCCAGTGTATTTCCCGAGACATCACCCCTCATAGCCAAGGTATTTCCCAGTACATAACCCCTCATAGCCAGGGTATTTCCCGGGACATCACCCCTCATAGCCAGGGTATTTCCCGGGACATCAGCCCTTCATAGCCAGGGTATTTCCCGGGACATCAGCCCTCATAGCCAGGGTATTTACCGGGACATCACCCCTCATAGCCAGGGTATTTCCCAGGACATCACCCCTAATAGCCAGGGTATTTCCCAGGACATCACCCCTCATAGCCAGGGTATTTCCCAGTACATAACCCCTCATAGCCAGGGTATTTCCCGGGACATCACCCCTCATAGCCAGGGTATTTCCCGGGACATCACCCCTCATAGCCAGGGTATTTCCCGGGACATCCCACCACATAGCTAGGGTATTTCCCGGGACATCACCCCACATAGCCAGGGTATTTCCTGGGACATCACCCCTTATAGCCAGGGTATTTCCCGGGACATCAGCCCCTCATAGCCAGGGTATTTCCCGAGACATCACCCCTCATAGCCAGGGTATTTCCTGGGACATCCCCCCACATAGCCAGGGTATTTCCCATTACATAACCCCTCATAGCCAGGGTATTTCCCGGGACATCAGCCCTCATAGCCAGGGTATTTCCCGGGACATCACCCTCATAGCCAGGGTGTTTCCCGGGACATCACCCCTCATTGCCAGGATATTTCCCAGGACATCACCCCTCATAGCCAGGGTATTTCCAGGGACATCAACCCTCATAGCCAGGGTATTTCCCAGGACATCACCCCACATAGCCAGGGTATATTCTGGAACATCACCCCACATAGCCAGGGTATATTCTGGGACATCACCCCTCATAGCCAGGGTATTTCCCGGAATATCCCCCCACATAGCCAGGATATTTCCCGGGACATCCCCCCTTATAGCCAGGGTATTTCCCAGGACATCACCCCTCATAGCCAGGGTATTTCTCAGGACATAAGCCCTCATAGCCAGGGTATTTCCTAGGACATAAGCCCTCATAGCCAGGGTATTTACCGGGACTCACCCCCACATAGCCAGGGTATTTCCCGGGACATCCCCCCACATAGCCAGGGTATTTCCATTGTCGAAGTCAGAAAAATGTCTCTATGCACGTTGCCATATTTGCACCGCACACTGGTCCGTGCTGCGCGTGCGTACGCTCTCCCGTGGAGGCGCATACCCGCAATAGCGTGCACACGCAGGCGCGGTATGCGCATTTACGGTAGAGTTTATGTGATCGTAGCGTGCGACTCATTCGTTACAAATGTTCACAATTAATGTAGTTTATAGATTATGGTCCCTTTGATAGATTCTGAAAGTTTGGTTAATATAGAATGTCCCTGAACGGAGGAATCCCTCTTTGTATTGTGCGAAGGGTCTAACAGGAGTCAGACAGTGGTGTTTGGTACCTATCGGAAGAGTATTTAAATAGCAATATTCCGGTGTTGGTTTGGAGCAGATTAATTGCTCGTGCGAATAGTTATGGACATAAGAAGTTATGTCCATTTATTTATTTGTCCTTACTTAGTCATGCATCTGAACAGTTGGAGACAGGCATCAGTAGGTCTCAAATGTCTCTTTGACCTCAGAGATCCCCCAAACAATAGTTTGCATGTTAAGAGGGCCTCATACCTACACATGCATAAGGTAAACACAGGAATAGTAATTGAAGATCAATTGTACTCCAAATCAGTATCTTTCCCGCAGACGGAGTACAATAGTCTTTAATTACACTGAGCTTTTGAGACTCAATGAGGAGGGTCAACACCTGTGTTTACAAATGGGGCTGGATTTGTATACAGGAGAATGAGGGCTGAGATGTCATTGTCTCAACTGAAAGTGGACATCATGAATATAGAACAGAACCCAGACAGGATTCTGTTTTGTATTCGCCAAACAATACCCCCTCCAGAAGACAGGAATGTGTTAGTTATCACCCATTGTTTTGCATAACCAGGGCCACTGATATGAATCAACTTGTGACCTTTGTTATAATGCGAAGCCGAGTTCCTGCGTCCAATGGACAGTGAGACTGTAGGGACCAATAGATTGCATTGTGTGAGTAGCATAAATAGGCAGGCCGACCACATCCAACTCACTCTCTCATCAACGGTTATCTGCTGATAGCCGGGAGCTGGATATCGAGGCGCAGGCGATCATACCCTTTGTGCGTAAGTTTCTCTCCGTTATCATTGTCTTTCTGTGAGCCAATTTCTCTCATCTCATCTCTCTCTCTCTCTCTCTCTCTCTCTCTGTTCTGTTCTCTCATATCTCCCCTAGACTAGGCTAGTATTGTATTGTATTAGATAGTATTGTATTGTATTTCATTTACGTCAGAGTAGTATTGTCCTTTTGTATTTATTGTTTAGTTCTGTGGTTAGGAAGTCTCTGTTATATTGTAGTGTATCATTTGTACTGTTATCCCCTTTTACAAGTATATTAGACATAATACAGTTAATAGGCCTTGGAACCTAAACCAGTATCTGTGTATTTTCTATAGTGTTAAGTGTTCACTTGAGCGTCGGTGACGCTCAAGCAGCTTTGTAGGTAGTCAGGTTACACAAGGTTGCACTTACACCCTGTACTCACATTAAGGTATTCAGTGTATTTCATTAGTATAAGGTTTTAACATAAAGGTATAGTCTTGTGAGCGTCTGCATCGCTGGTGACCTCCTCGTGGTCTCGAGCGTAAGCTACGCCATAGCGAATCATTACCCTAGACATAACCAATAACGTGTCCTGTGATCACTGGGCCGTGAGCGAACGTGACGCTTGAGCGTCTCGCCTACGGCTGAGCGATCGTTACGCAGATAGCGTACCATTACGGTACTTCTTAAGTAAACAGTGTACAGTGTTCTTAGCTTCATAAAGGGTTGTTTATACGACAAAGGAATTTGGCATTGTCACCATGGACATCAGCCCTCATAGCCAGGGTATTTACCGGGACATCAGCCCTCATAGCCAGGGTATTTCCCGGGACATCCCCCCACATAGCCAGGGTATTTCCCGGGATATCACCCCACATAGCCAGGGTATTTCCTGGGACAGCACCCCTCATAGCCAGGGTATTTCCCAGGACATCAGCCCCTCATAGCCAGGGTATTTCCCGGGACATCCCCCCTTATAGCCAGGGTATTTCCCGGGACATCACCCCTCATAGCCAGGGTATTTCCCGGGACATCCCACCCCCACAGCCAGGGTATTTACCGGGACATCACCCCTCATAGCCAGGGTATTTCCAGGGACATCATCCCTCATAGCCAGGGTATTTCCCAGGACATAAGCCCTCATAGCCAGGGTATATACCGGGACATCACCCCTCATAGCCAGGGTATTTCCCGGGACATCACCCCTCATAGCCAGGGTATTTCCCGGGACATCAGCCCTCATAGCTAGGGTATTTCCCGGGACGTCAGCCCTCATAGCCAGGGTATTTCCCGGGACATCCCCCCACATGGCCAGGGTATTTCCCTTGACATCAGCCCTCATAGCCATGGTAATTCCCGGGACATCACCCCACATAGCCAGGGTATTTCCCAGGACATCAGCCCCTCATAGCCAGGGTATTTCCCGGGACATCCCCCCTTATAGCCAGGGTATTTCCCGGGACATCAGCCCTCATAGCCAGGGTATTTCCCAGGACATCAGCCCTTCATAGCCAGGGTATTTCCCGGGACAACACCCCACATAGCCACGGTATTTCCCGGGACATCCCACCCCCATAGCCAGGGTATTTACCGGGACATCACACCTCATAGCCAGGGTATTTCCTGGGACATCATCCCTCATAGCCAGGGTATTTCCCAGGACATAAGCCCTCATAGCCAGGGTACTTACCGGGACATCACCCCTCATAGCCAGGGTATTTCCCGGGACATCACCCCTCATAGCCAGGGTATTTCCCGGGACATCACTCCTCATAGCCAGGGTATTTCCCGGGACATTACCCCTCATAGCCAGGGTATTTCCCGGGACATCAGCCCTCATAGCCAGGGTATTTCCCGGGACATCCCCCCACATGGCCAGGGCATTTCCCTGGACATCAGCCCTCATGGCCATGGTAATTCCCGGGACATCACCCCACATAGCCAGGGTATTTCCCAGGACATCAGCCCCTCATAGCCAGGGTATTTCCCGGGACATCACCCCTCATAGCCAGGGTATTTCCCGGGACATCAGCCCTCATAGCCAGGGTATTTCCCGGGACATCACTCCTCATAGCCAGGCTATTTCCCGGGACATCAGCCCCTCATAGCCAGGGTATTTCCCGGGACATCAGCCCTCATAGCCAGGGTATTTACCGGGACATACCCTAACATAGCCAGGGTATTTCCCGGGAAATCCCCCCACATAGCCAGGGTATTTCCATGGACATCAGCCCTCATAGCCAGGGTATTTACCGGGACATCAGCCCTCATAGCCAGGGTATTTCCCGGAACATCCCCCCACATAGCCAGGGTATTTCCCGGAACATCCCCCCACATAGCCAGGGTATTTCCCGGGACATCCCCCCTTATAGCCAGGGTATTTCCCAGGACATCAGCCCCTCATAGCCAGGGTATTTCCTGGGACATCCCCCCTTATAGCCAGGGTATTTACCAGGACATCACCCCACATATCCATGGTATTTCCCGGGACATCCCCCCACATAGTTAGGCTATTTCCCGGGACATCACCCCACATAGCCAGGGTATTTCCTGGGACATCACCCCTTATAGCCAGGGTATTTCCCGGGACATCACCCCTCAAAGCCAGGGTATTTCCGGGGACATCACCCCTCATAGCCAGGGTATTTCCCGAGAAATCACTCCTCATAGCCAGGGTATTTCCCAGTACATAACCCCTCATAGCCACGGTATTTCCCGGGACATCACCCCTCATACCCAGGGTATTTCCCGGGACATCACCCCTCATAGCCAGGGTATTTCCCGGGACATCACCCCTCATAGCCAGAGTATTTCCCGGGACATCACCCCTCATAGCCAGGGTATTTCCCGGGACATCAGCCCTCATAGCCAGGGTATTTCCCGGGACATCACCCCTCATAGCCAGGGTGTTTCCAGGGACATCACCCCTCATTGCCAGGGTATTTCCCAGGACATCACCCCTCATAGCCAGGGTATTTCCCGGGACATCACCCCTCATAGCCAGGGTATTTCCCAGGACATCACCCCACATAGCCAGGGTATATTCTGGGACATCACCCCTCATAGCCAAAGTATTTCCCGGGACATCACCCCTCATAGCCAGGGTATTTCCCGGGACATCACCCCACATAGCCAGGGTATTTCCGGGGACATCACCCCTCATAGCCAGGGTATTTCCCGAGAAATCACTCCTCATAGCCAGGGTATTTCCCAGTACATAACCCCTCATAGCCACGGTATTTCCCGGGACATCACCCCTCATACCCAGGGTATTTCCCGGGACATCACCCCTCATAGCCAGGGTATTTCCCGGGACATCACCCCTCATAGCCAGAGTATTTCCCGGGACATCACCCCTCATAGGCAGGGTATTTCCCGGGACATCAGCCCTCATAGCCAGGGTATTTCCCGGGACATCACCCCTCATAGCCAGGGTGTTTCCAGGGACATCACCCCTCATTGCCAGGGTATTTCCCAGGACATCACCCCTCATAGCCAGGGTATTTCCCGGGACATCACCCCTCATAGCCAGGGTATTTCCCAGGACATCACCCCACATAGCCCTCATAGCCAAAGTATTTCCCGGGACATCACCCCTCATAGCCAGGGTATTTCCCGGGACATCAGCCCTCATAGCCAGGGTATTTCCCAGGACATCAGCCCTTCATAGCCAGGGTATTTCCCGGGACATCACCCCACATAGCCACGGTATTTCCCGGGACATCCCACCCCCATAGCCAGGGTATTTACCGGGACATCACACCTCATAGCCAGGGTATTTCCTGGGACATCATCCCTCATAGCCAGGGTATTTCCCAGGACATAAGCCCTCATAGCCAGGGTACTTACCGGGACATCACCCCTCATAGCCAGGGTATTTCCCGGGACATCACCCCTCATAGCCAGGGTATTTCCCGGGACATCACTCCTCATAGCCAGGGTATTTCCCGGGACATTACCCCTCATAGCCAGGGTATTTCCCGGGACATCAGCCCTCATAGCCAGGGTATTTCCCGGGACATCCCCCCACATGGCCAGGGTATTTCCCTGGACATCAGCCCTCATGGCCATGGTAATTCCCGGGACATCACCCCACATAGCCAGGGTATTTCCCAGGACATCAGCCCCTCATAGCCAGGGTATTTCCCGGGACATCACCCCTCATAGCCAGGGTATTTCCCGGGACATCAGCCCTCATAGCCAGGGTATTTCCCGGGACATCACTCCTCATAGCCAGGCTATTTCCCGGGACATCAGCCCCTCATAGCCAGGGTATTTCCCGGGACATCAGCCCTCATAGCCAGGGTATTTACCGGGACATACACTAACATAGCCAGGGTATTTCCCGGGAAATCCCCCCACATAGCCAGGGTATTTCCATGGACATCAGCCCTCATAGCCAGGGTATTTACCGGGACATCAGCCCTCATAGCCAGGGTATTTCCCGGAACATCCCCCCACATAGCCAGGGTATTTCCCGGAACATCCCCCAACATAGCCAGGGTATTTCCCGGGACATCCCCCCTTATAGCCAGGGTATTTCCCAGGACATCAGCCCCTCATAGCCAGGGTATTTCCTGGGACATCCCCCCTTATAGCCAGGGTATTTACCAGGACATCACCCCACATATCCATGGTATTTCCCGGGACATCCCCCCACATAGCTAGGATATTTCCCGGGACATCACCCCACATAGCCAGGGTATTTCCTGGGACATCACCCCTCATAGCCAGGGTATTTCCGGGGACATCACCCCTCATAGCCAGGGTATTTCCCGGGACATCAGCCCTCATAGCCAGGGTATTTCCCGGGACATCCCCCCACATGGCCAGGGTATTTCCCTGGACATCAGCCCTCATGGCCATGGTAATTCCCGGGACATCACCCCACATAGCCAGGGTATTTCCCAGGACATCAGCCCCTCATAGCCAGGGTATTTCCCGGGACATCACCCCTCATAGCCAGGGTATTTCCCGGGACATCAGCCCTCATAGCCAGGGTATTTCCCGGGACATCACTCCTCATAGCCAGGCTATTTCCCGGGACATCAGCCCCTCATAGCCAGGGTATTTCCCGGGACATCAGCCCTCATAGCCAGGGTATTTACCGGGACATACCCTTACATAGCCAGGGTATTTCCCGGGAAATCCCCCCACATAGCCAGGGTATTTCCATGGACATCAGCCCTCATAGCCAGGGTATTTACCGGGACATCAGCCCTCATAGCCAGGGTATTTCCCGGAACATCCCCCCACATAGCCAGGGTATTTCCCGGAACATCCCCCCACATAGCCAGGGTATTTCCCGGGACATCCCCCCTTATAGCCAGGGTATTTCCCAGGACATCAGCCCCTCATAGCCAGGGTATTTCCTGGGACATCCCCCCTTATAGCCAGGGTATTTACCAGGACATCACCCCACATATCCATGGTATTTCCCGGGACATCCCCCCACATAGCTAGGATATTTCCCGGGACATCACCCCACATAGCCAGGGTATTTCCTGGGACATCACCCCTCATAGCCAGGGTATTTCCGGGGACATCACCCCTCATAGCCAGGGTATTTCCCGAGAAATCACTCCTCATAGCCAGGGTATTTCCCAGTACATAACCCCTCATAGCCACGGTATTTCCCGGGACATCACCCCTCATAGCCAGGGTATTTCCCGGGACATCACCCCTCATAGCCAGGGTATTTCCCGGGACATCACCCCTCATAGCCAGAGTATTTCCCGGGACATCACCCCTCATAGCCAGGGTATTTCCCGGGACATCAGCCCTCATAGCCAGGGTATTTCCCGGGACATCACCCCTCATAGCCAGGGTGTTTCCCGGGACATCACCCCTCATTGCCAGGGTATTTCCCAGGACATCACCCCTCATAGCCAGGGTATTTCCCGGGACATCACCCCTCGTAGCCAGGGTATTTCCCAGGACATCACCCCACATAGCCAGGGTATATTCTGGGACATCACCCCTCATAGCCAGAGTATTTCCCGGGACATCACCCCTCATAGCCAGGGTATTTCCCGGGACATCACCCCACATAGCCAGGGTATTTCCCGGGACATCAGCCCTCATAGCCAGGGTGTTTCCCGGGACATCACCCCTCATAGCCAGGGTATTTCCCGGGACATCACCCCTCATAGCCAGGGTATTTACCGGGACATCACCCCACATAGCCAGGGTATTTCCCAGGACATCAGCCCTCATAGCCAGGGTATTTCCCGGAACATCCCCCCACATAGCCAGGATATTTCCCGGGACATCCCCCCTTATAGCCAGGGTATTTCCCAGGACATCAGCCCCTCATAGCCAGGGTATTTCCCGGGACATCCCCCCTTATAGCCAGGGAATTTCCTGGGACATCACCCCTCATAGCCAGGGTATTTCCCAGGACATAAGCCCTCATAGCCAGGGTATTTCCCAGGACATAAGCCATCATAGCCAGGGTATTTACCGGGACTCACCCCCACATAGCCAGGGTATTTCCCGGGACATCCCCCCACACAGCCAGGGTATTTCCATGGACATCAGCCCTCATAGCCAGGGTATTTACCGGGACATCAGCCCTCATAGCCAGGGTATTTCCCGGGACATCCCCCCTCATAGCCAGGGTATTTCCCAGGACATAAGCCATCATAGCCAGGGTATTTACCGGGACTCACCCCCACATAGCCAGGGTATTTCCCGGGACATCCCCCCACACAGCCAGGGTATTTCCATGGACATCAGCCCTCATAGCCAGGGTATTTACCGGGACATCAGCCCTCATAGCCAGGGTATTTCCCGGGACATCCCCCCACATAGCCAGGGTATTTCCCGGGATATCACCCCACATAGCCAGGGTATTTCCTGGGACAGCACCCCTCATAGCCAGGGTATTTCCCAGGACATCAGCCCCTCATAGCCAGGGTATTTCCCGGGACATCCCCCCTTATAGCCAGGGTATTTCCCGGGACATCACCCCTCATAGCCAGGGTATTTCCCGGGACATCCCCCCACATAGCCAGGGTATTTCCCAGTACATAACCCCTCATAGCCAGGGTATTTCCCGGGACATCACCCCACATAGACACGGTATTTCCCGGGACATCCCACCCCCACAGCCAGGGTATTTACCGGGACATCACCCCTCATAGCCAGGGTATTTCCTGGGACATCATCCCTCATAGCCAGGGTATTTCCCAGGACATAAGCCCTCATAGCCAGGGTATTTACCGGGACATCACCCCTCATAGCCAGGGTATTTCCCGGGACATCACCCCTCATAGCCAGGGTATTTCCCGTGACATCAGCCCTCATAGCCAGGGCATTTCCCGGGACATCAGCCCTCATAGCCAGGGTATTTCCCGGGACATCCCCCCACATGGCCAGGGTATTTCCCTTGACATCAGCCCTCATAGCCATGGTAATTCCCGGGACATCACCCCACATAGCCAGGGTATTTCCCAGGACATCAGCCCCTCATAGCCAGGGTATTTCCCGGGACATCCCTCCTTATAGCCAGGGTATTTCCCAAGACATCAGCCCTCATAGCCAGGGTATTTCCCAGGACATCACTCCTCATAGCCAGGGTATTTCCCGGGACATCAGCCCTTCATAGCCAGGGTATTTCCCGGGAAATCACCCCACATAGCCACGGTATTTCCCGGGACATCCCACTCCCATAGCCAGGGTATTTACCGGGACATCACTCCTCATAGCCAGGGTATTTCCTGGGACATCATTCCTCATAGCCAGGGTATTTCCCAGGACATAAGCCCTCATAGCCAGGGTACTTACCGGGACATCACCCCTCATAGCCAGGGTATTTCCTGGGACATCACCCCTCATAGCCAGGGTATTTCCCGGGACATCACTCCTCATAGCCAGAGTATTTCCCGGGACATTACCCTCATAGCCAGGGTAATTCCCGGGACATCAGCCCTCATAGCCAGGGTATTTCCCGGGACATCCCCCCACATAGCCAGGGTATTTCCCAGGACATCAGCCCCTCATAGCCAGGGTATTTCCCAAGACATCAGCCCTCATAGCCAGGGTATTTCCCGGGACATCCCCCCACATGGCCAGGGTATTTCCCTTGACATCAGCCCTCATAGCCATGGTAATTCCCGGGACATCACCCCACATAGCCAGGGTATTTCCCAGGACATCAGCCCCTCATAGCCAGGGTATTTCCGGGGACATCCCTCCTTATAGCCAGGGTATTTCCCGGGACATCAGCCCTCATAGCCAGGGTTTTTCCCAGGACATCACTCCTCATAGCCAAAGTATTTCCCGGGACATCACCCCTCATAGCCAGGGTATTTCCCGGGACATCACCCCACATAGCCAGGGTATTTCCCGGGACATCAGCCCTCATAGCCAGGGTGTTTCCCGGGACATCACCCCTTATAGCCAGGGTATTTCCCGGGACATCAGCCCTCATAGCCAGGGTATTTCCCAGGACATCAGCCCTTCATAGCCAGGGTATTTCCCGGGACATCACCCCACATAGCCACGGTATTTCCCGGGACATCCCACCCCCATAGCCAGGGTATTTACCGGGACATCACACCTCATAGCCAGGGTATTTCCTGGGACATCATCCCTCATAGCCAGGGTATTTCCCAGGACATAAGCCCTGATAAAGCTAAATTATTTATCGTATATATAACCCTATATGAGGTCTTAGAACACTGTACGCTATCTACGTAAGAAGTACCGTAAGGGTACGCAAGTTGCGTATCGATCGCTTAGCTGTGATCGAGACGCTCAGGCGTCACGTTCACTCACGGCCAAGTGATCACAGGCAGGCACGCTATTGGCTGTTGACTATCGTAATGATTCGCTATAGCGTAGCGGCGCTCGGGACCACGAGGAGATCACCAGCGATGCAGACGCTCACAACGTTAAACCTTTATATCTATACCTTTGGCAATGAAATACACAGCAAACCTTAGTGTAGAGACAAAGTGTAAGTGCAACCTTGTGTAACCTGATTAACTACAAAGCTGCTTGAGCGTCACCGACGCTCAGGGAATACTTAACACTAAAAAGAATACACAGATACCTGGGCTTAGGGTCCGAAACCTATTATGTGTATTATGACTATTATACTTGCAAAAAGAATCACAGTACAAAGCATACACTACAATATAACATAGACCAACTAACCAGATAACTACACAGGAAATACAATACAATACAATTAAGTCTAATCAAGGGAAAATACGAGAGAAAGAGAAGAGAGGGAGAGAGAGAAATGGCTCACAGTAAGACAATATGATTACGGAGAGAACTTACGCACAAGGGGAAACGATCGCATGCGCCTCGATATCCAGCTCCCGATTATCAGCAATGAGAACCGTTGAAGAGAGTGAAGTTGGATATGGTCGGCCTGCCTATTTATGCCCCACACACAATACAATTCAATGGTCCCTACAATCTCATTGTTCATTGGACACAGGAATTCGGCTTCGCATTATAACAAAAGGTCATAGGTTGATTCATACAGGTGGGCTGTGACTATTTCCAACTGCTCAGGTGGGAGGGAAACTGGGTTTCCCGCCGCATGGGTAATAAAGTGCAAATAAAGTAAATGTTCATAAACTTCTTATGTCCATAACTATTCGCACGAGCGATTGATCTGCTTCAAACCAACACCGGAATATTTCTAATTAAATATTCTTCCGATGGATACTAAACACCACTGTATTACTCCTGTCTGACCCTTCGTATCAATCAAAGAGGGATTCCTCTGTTCATAAACATTCTATATTAACCAAACTTTCAGAATCTATCAAAGGGACCATGATCTACAAAATACATTATTAGTGAAAATATGTAATGATTGAGTCGCACGCTACAATCGCATAAACTCTACCGTAAATACGCATACCATGCGCCTGCGGGTGCCCGCGACTGTGAGTATGCGCACGTACGGGAGAGCGTACGCATGCGCAGCACGGACCTGAGTGAGGTGCAAATATGGTAGTGTGCATAGAGATATTTTTCTGACTTTGACAGTCCACCCTTTGGCAGTCAATAATAACTGCCACCTTCTAAAACATTTCAAAAGGAGAAAAATATATGTCAGGGGTTAATTCATTTCCATGGTTGGGTGAGGGAGGAGAGAGGAGTAGGTGTGAAGAGGGTATGACCTAGTGTGATAGCAGAAGCATGTGTGTATGAGTCCATGTTTGGGGGGTCATGTATCATCGTGCCGTACGTGTTGTAAATCAAGCTTCGAGGTATTGCGAAGTATACATTTGAATTCCTTCTTATCCCGTGGTACGGGTCTGTGGATGGGCTGTCAAACTTTACCGAGCTCTTTTCGGATTTTGAACAAAATGGGGAGCACATTTTAGTTGATGATACATGAATGGGGGAATATGTGATTGCTGATATCTGTGCCTGTATTCCCTATACTATGTGTGCCATTACCTGAGGGTTGTAGAAATGAAGAAAAGACATAATTACGGTAAATGCGGTGGTATTCTATGTCAGGTTAATGTACATCTGTCGGTTGAAGTTTTGTTCGGTATCAGTTGAAAGTCGTCTTCTTTGCGCTGTTTTGCTCATTAGGCGTGAGCAATAAGCTTTGTCAATGCCATTAGATTTACAAAAAAAATGTTGGGCTAGCGTAATTTTAAGAATTCTAGGGAAACTGGGGATCCATGGCAAAGTTCATCAAATGTCCATATCTCAAGTGGTCAAAACTCCTTCTTTGGTCCATCCGTTGTCTGTATAGCGTCTCATCAACTTCCTCGTCCAAGGGGGTCTTGTTATCTTGGAGAAAAACCAGAAAAACAGGTGAAAGAAACGGACCGTATAATCGCATTTTCATCACATCATTGTTTCTATTGTTGGGTCGTAAATCAAATCCAGGTTAATTACAGTTTCCTCACTCCTCAAACTCATCACTCTGGTACTTTGTTTGCACCTCATTAAAGCCTGCCCGCATCTAAATATCAATCCAATCGATATAACGACACCTAAGATACATAGTAGAAACTTCCCAACATCCATTATGACTCCTTGAGCCCAGTCTCCCAAACCGGAGAACCAATTTCGCGGGTTCAACCATGACACCCAACCAGTCAGCTCATTACCTACAGCAGCAAGAGTGAGATTGTGTTTTCGGCGAAATTCCCACTTCAATTGGAGAATATCGTCCATCTTTTGGTCTATGACCTCGACCGGATCCTCGGTGCTATTTGTGATATACGTGCAACACTTCACGCCGTACTGTGTTGCCAATGTAACACAATATCCGCCTCTCACTGCTGTGAGGTAATTAAGAACCATTCTATGCTGTACCAGTTCTGTTTTATAAGCTTGAAGTTCTCTTCCAGTGTATCTAAACGTGTCATCATACATTTCAGTGATATTATCTAACAAATTGGCGAGTGCGGAAATGTATCTATAATTCATCACTCCTCGAGCGGTGCGAGTGAAATCTAACGCCACCAGAACCTGAATCCCGGTAGATTCATGGATCAGATCAGAGGCCGGATGCTCTAACCTTTCTGACAGTTGTCTTTTAACGAGGTGCTCGTAATGAGTGTGAGTATAAGGAGCTTGGGCACCACGGTGTATGTCTTTCATTTTGTCATGTGTTACAGTCATTACTTCAGGCAATACTTTTCCAATATAACACAATCCTTCCGAGTTTGGGGCAAGCCACTTGTACGCCTTTCTCCCGCATATGAAATATGCATCATCGGGGAGAACATATGGGACGGAGAAAGACATTACCATATTACACACCTTCCAGGTGAAATCTCCTAGCCCTAATTCTTCCATCTGCTTAATGCACTTATCAGGTTGTACGATATGTGCACAGTATCCTGGTGATACTTCTCCAACTCTAGTAATCCTATTTCCTAAGGTGTATCTATACCGGAAAGATTTTCCTCTACTGGCTATGTGGCGTACAAGCTCTGTATCTGTAGGCATTCTATCTGCTCTATGTGAAAAGGTCATGGTGTGGTTACTCCATGATACTTCCCAATTTCCCGGCTTTCTGGGATTGGAGATGTTAAAACATAATAGGGACCTATCCACGTGGTATTGGTGGAGCTTCAAACTAGGAGGGCTGGAGATATTAAACCTCCGGTCCACCGGTCTCCCACCATTTAACTCAAGTACCTCCCCTATCGTTAAAGGAAATGGCACTAGCCCTGATTTGCTATGACCTTGAGGTACTTGAGAGCATACCCAACAATCTGTTTTGTTTAACACATTACCCACCAAGGAGTGATAGTCACTCAATGGATGCCGGTCCACATGGATATTAAAACTGGATTGGCATTTCTTAATGCACCCATCTTCAATGACATTGTTACAGAGCCTACAGATACAGTTTTCCTCAGCTAACAATCCGTCACAATTTCTTCTATGATCAATGCTATCGGATCGTTTTCTGATACTCGCCTTTGCTTGTTGGTTAGGTTGATCTGGGAAAACTACGCCTCCATCTTTATCATCAGAACCCATTCCAGAACCTCTATCGACCTCCATGGTACTCTCGCCGGAACAGACTGCTCTGGTCAACATCATGGTCAACAGGAAAATCCGGATCACAGTCTCTTGGGGCAAGTCCATCTTATAGGAGGAAACGGAGAAGAATGAGAGGGAGGAAAAATAAATTTGAGGGAGAGGGGATGGGAAGTGGAGAAAAACAATAAAAGGGAGTGGGGAGTCGACGACTGCTTTCGGTCTTCAAGGCTCAGGTGCCGCCTCAGTCCTCCTGGAACAGACACTCCAGTGATACAACCTCTACCGTCTGTTCCTTATCACGGGACTTCTCTGGATCAGCAACCTTCTTGCAGTGGGATGAATGGACCCAAGTCTCTCTCTCAGCAACTTTCAATGCTGTAGTGCTAGTCAATAAGACCTGGTATGGTCCTTCCCATCTGTCAATAAGGCAACCTGAGCGTAGAAAATTTCGTATCATTACATAATCCCCAGGTTCAATGTCATGACAATTACTATCAGGTAGATCAGGAATCACCAACTTTAGATTATCATTTTGATTCCTTAACTGTTTACTCATGTTAATCAAGTACTTTACAGTTACTTCATTGTTACATTTCAAATCATCCTGAGGGTTAATCATGACATGCGGTTGTCGACCAAATAAGATTTCAAAGGGGGACAGATTAAGAGGGGACCTGGGAGTGGTTCTGATACTGTACAGTACAATGGGTAAAGCTTCTGGCCATGTCAATCCTGTCTCTGCCATCACTTTACTCAATTTATTTTTAATAGTGCTGTTCACTCTTTCGACCTTCGCACTCGCCTGTGGACGGTACGGAGTGTGCAGCTTGCTATCAATTCCCATCAACTTACACATTCCTTGAAAGACATCACCTGTAAAATGGGTACCCCTATCACTTTCGATTATTCTAGGGATACCATATCTACATACAAATTCCTGCACAATTTTCTTAGCTGTAAACATAGCGGTATTTGTAGCTGCAGGAAATGCTTCGACCCAATTCGAGAAAACATCTATACAGACAAGTACATATTTCAAATTCCGACAAGGGGGTAATTGAATGAAGTCAATTTGTATTACCTGGAAAGGGCCGCCGGCAGGTGGGATATGGGATGGTTCTGTAGGTATTGCCTTTCCAATATTCTTTCTCAGACAGGTAAGGCATGACATTGCTCTTTTACTCGCATGAGAGGAGAATCCTGGGGCGCACCAATATGCTCTTACCAATTTGCACATTCCCTCCTTGCCTAGATGAGTCAGCCCGTGAGCTGCTTCAGCCAGACATGGAAGATATGCTCTGGGGGCCACTGGTTTACCATGTCCATCCGTCCAGAGCCCTGAGGACTCCTGGCCATATCCCTTTGCCTTCCAGACCGCTCTTTCCTGTGTGGAACACAAATTTTGCATTTTACACAACTTCTGTGTGTTGATGGTATTGAATACCATCAGTTGTGTGGTGTCTGTCTGTATGGGGGTAGCAGCTGCTAACTTAGCAGCTTCGTCTGCTCGGCTGTTACCAAGTGATACCGGGTCTTGGCTATATGTGTGTGCTTTACATTTGATAACAGCCACTCTGTCGGGTTCCTGTATCGCTGTTAGAAGCCTTTTTATGTGAGCTGCATGCGCTACCGGTGTACCAGCTGCCGTCATGAAATTTCTGAGGCGCCATAGGGCTCCGAAATCATGGACTACCCCGAATGCGTATCTAGAATCGGTGTAGATATTGGCTGACTTACCCTTAGCCAATTCACATGCTCTGGTTAGGGCGACCAGTTCAGCAACCTGGGCTGAGTGAGGTGGGCCTAGCGGTTCCGCTTCTATGGTGTCTTGGTCATCTACGACTGCGTATCCAGTACACAAGTCTCCCGAGTCTGACTGTCTATGACAACTACCATCCGTGTAGAACGTGAGTTCTGCATCTTCCAGTGGGTTGTCACTGATGTCAGGCCTTGCGGTAAAATTTTGGGTCAAATATTCCATACAATCATGTGTATCTTCCTTTGTATTAAATCCTCCTTCCCCATCACTCTCACCTTCCACCATTTGTGCCTGACCAGGCACACCTGGGAGATATGTTGCAGGATTTAATGCACTGCATCTCCTTATGGTGATGTTTACGGGGGCCATTAGTGCTAATTCCCATCTTGTAAACCTCGCTGATGAGACGTGTCTGGTTTGGGCAGAATTCAATAAGGCTGACACTGCATGTGGTGTATGGATTGTGAGGTTGTGGCCTAGCACGACATCTTCGCTTTTTGTCACTAGCAATGCTATTGCAGCAACGCTTCGCAAGCATGTGGGGAGGGATCGCGCTACCGTGTCTAGCTGAGCGCTGTAGTATGCAACTGGCCTGCTGGCATCACCGTGTTTTTGGGTTAGTACACCTGCCGCGCAACCAGCACTTTCTGTTCCGTATAGTTCAAAGGGTTTCCCATAGTCTGGCATACCTAGTGCTGGTGCCAGCGTTAGGCACTGTTTGAGTCTCTCAAATGCTGTTTCGGACTCGTCTGTATGCGAAATCCTATCAGGTTTGTTTGAGGAGACCATTTCCTGCAAAGGTAACGCCAAAATGGAAAACCCTGGGATCCAATTACGGCAATACCCACACATTCCTAAAAACTTTCTGATCTGTTGCTGGGTTTGTGGCAGGGTCATGTCTCTAATTGCTTGGATTCTATCAGCGGTCAGGTGTCTCAGTCCTTGTGTTAGACAGTGTCCCAAATATTTTACCTTAGTTTGGCATAATTGCAACTTGTCTTTGGACACCTTGTGTCCGGTGTCTGAAAGATGAAACAGGAGCTGTTTCGTATCCTTCAGAGATGCTTCCAGTGAATCTGAACACAGTAATAAATCGTCCACATACTGTATCAATACTGATCCACTGTCTGGTTGGAAAGACTGTAAACAATCATGCAAAGCCTGGGAAAATATACTTGGACTATCTATGAAACCTTGGGGTAGTCGAGTCCACGTGTATTGGACTCCTCTGTATGTGAATGCAAACAAATATTGGCTGTCAGGGTGCAGAGGTACCGAAAAGAAAGCGGAGCAGAGGTCAATAACAGTGAAAAATTTGGCAGTGGGAGGGATTTGCATTAGGATGACAGCTGGATTTGGCACTACGGGGAACTGACTCTCAACTATTTTGTTAATCCCCCTTAGATCCTGCACTAGCCTGTAACCCTCCCCCCACTCTTTTTAACAGGGAAGATGGGACTATTGGCAGTGCTGGACGTTCTTACCAGAATGCCCTGTTGTAGCAAGCGCTCTATTACTGGGTAAACTCCTAACTCCACCTCTGGCTTCAGAGGATACTGTGGGATTTTTGGAGCTATCCTACCATCTTTTACTTGTACAACTACTGGAGCTACGTTTGCCATTAATCCAGTGTCCTGTCCGTCTTTTGTCCAAAGTGACTCTGGTATCTGAGATGTCATCTCTTCTACTTGGGATGGATTCCTATTTGTCATAATGGTATGTGACATTAATTTTGATGGGGAGTCTAACATGTCTCGCACTTCCTGAGCGTGATTCTCAGGTATGTCCAAAAAATACACCTTCAGGAGTACAATAAATGACGCACCCCATTTTACACAGTAAGTCTCTTCCCAGGAGATTGGTTGGTGCCGATGCAGCCAGCAAAAAGGAATGCTTGGTATGCAAAGGCCCTATTGTAATCTCGGCTGGTTTGCTAACAGGGTAGTGCTGGACTACTCCCGTTACCCCTATGGCTGGAATTGTCCTACCAGTGGTTCTCATGCCCACTGTCGAATTTATCACTGACTTGGCCGCCCCTGTGTCTACAAGAAAGTTCAAAGTTTTACCAGCTACATTAATTGCGACCTCGGGTTCACTTCCAAGGTTGGCAATTAATTTTACTGGCTGCAGATTACAGGTATGGCCACACCCCTATTGGGTATGGTGACCGGCCTGTATCCCGCTGGCAGCAACTACTTGCGAGGGAGTTAGCTGGGAACTACCAGAGGCATGCCAGTCTCTGTTCGGGGGATATCTTTTTGTTTCCCCTGTATGTGGCTCATAACTCCGTCTCTGTGGACCTTGCTCCCAATGTCGTGTGTCGTGTCGTTGTCTAGGGGGTTGGTATGATCTTTGCGAATTTTTCGCTCTACAGTCTCGTGCATAGTGTCCCTGTCTTTGACAAGAATAACATGTTACCATAGTTGACTTACCCACAGGGTTGGATGGTACATACGCAGGCTGCTTTGTGGTCAGGGCCTGTATACTTACTGACATTAGCTTATCACTCTGCGACTCCCTGTGTCTGGTGATGTTTCGGTCGTGATCAATAGCAGCCTCTCTCAAAGTGGACACTGACAGACCTCGCCAACATGGTTGCGTGGTCTGTACCCTTGCCTTTAATGTTTCCTTCAAACCATCCATTAGTACAGATACTGCTACTTCTTGATGGTTTGGATTTGTCCTAATGTCCTCTATACCAGTGTACTTTGCCATTTCTAATAGTGCCCGGTGAAAATATTCTGCAGCTGTTTCTGACTCTTTTTGTTTAATGGAAAATATTTTGTTCCATTTAACAACTGCTGGGAAATGCTCCTTTAACTGTAAGTTTATCCTTTTTACGTTATCTTTGTTGTACACATCTGTAAGAGGTACATCCAGATCTAGTCCACAATCAGCTAAAAATTGAGCTGAGTCGACATTGGAGGGTAAACAAGCTCTTAGCAATATCTGCCAATCTTTATTATTGGGCTCTAAAGTGTTTCCTAAGTCTGTGATGTATTTTTGGCTGGCAACTAAATCTTTTCTAGGGTCAGGGAATTCAGACACTATGGTCCTTAATTCCATTCGGGAAAATGGGCTGTACATGGCAATGTTCCTTATGGGAGTGGCTCCTGATACATCTGTTTTCCCATTGGGAACTGCTATTACCCTAACAGGAGTAATTCTAACAACCTCATTCTGTGTAGATTCTACAGCTTGTGGTGAAATAGTCTCAGTATAATGCATGGTGCCGTACTTACCAGTTGATACGACCTCACCTATCCCTCCGCTAGGGGCCTTTACTAATCTCGTGGGTGTTGCTGTGCCTACTGTGGTCTCTGCTATGGTGGCTGCTAGAGAGAGCGCTGAAATCGTTGTCGCTTCGTCCTCTTGATCACACTCCTGAGGAAAGTTCAAAACAGGGTACAACTTGCACGGGTTAATACTTGCATGGGTTAATGGGTTAACATTATCATTAACATTTACACAGTTACTAAGTGATTTTGTGTTACACCTTAGTGCGTCTTTCTCCGTAATCAACTTCTCTCCTGATATATATGGTGGCGGTGGGGCCGTGGCAATCAGTTTTCTGTTAGAGCCAGATCCCGCCGCCTGAGCCAAACCTCTCTGTATCTCACCTTCCTGTTGCCACAACTGTAAATAATCATAATGCTGAACTCGTCTCTTTGTTGATTTTATGAGACATATCCTCCTCCTTAAATTTTGTAACACCTCTGGGCTGAAGCTACCTATTCTTGGGAATTTCTCCCGGTCTTGTACCGTCATTCTCTCCCATTCATCACATAAAACCTCTGTGTGACTTCCATATTTCTCACACATGATATACCTGGCCGACCCAATTGGTCGGACCACTGAATCAACCCGAACCGAGGTTGATCGCCCCCTACCTGAACAACTGGCCCCCATAACTCTGCAGGCGTTGCTTGCTCTACCTCTGATCTCTATATCAAGGTCTTCAGCGAACCCTTACAGAAAACCAGATTGTTCACAATAGGCTGACGGTGGCGGTTTACCGAGTACCCCACTCACTCGCCCACGCCGACCAATGCGACCTGATCACACCGATATGGTGCTGGCGCACTCGACCCAGGGCACCTATAAAAACCTTTGTTTACTGGAACATGCGAGGGTTATCCGCAGAACACTTACTCTTTCCAGTAAAGGTGAGGTTGTCAGATAGTTCCTGAGTGACCAGCGAACTTCCCTTCTTGAAAAAATAAAAAATTACACAAATCACGTCAGAATGTACAAATAGCGTTTGTGACCCCTTTACTCTAATGGTACTAGGTCAGATTACTAACTACTGTACACAATTACGTG
Source organism: Pseudophryne corroboree (assembly GCF_028390025.1). NCBI lineage: Eukaryota > Metazoa > Chordata > Amphibia > Anura > Myobatrachidae > Pseudophryne > Pseudophryne corroboree. The sequence goes on from NC_086451.1 coordinate 484,104,223, forward strand.
CGGTCCAGTCGTTCAGTACACAAACAACTAAGCTTATGTACGGAAAGACCAATGGAATCGAAACTTACGACTGCGAATTCCTTCAGCCAGAGCTTGTACGGCCTATATGGGTCTTGCACCAACCCTTCCTTTGGTGTTGTGCCTCTGAACTGTATAGCGGACTTCCCTGTTTACTGTACCTGGACCTGCTGGTCTACTATGACCTCCTGGTCTTGTTCTGTACGACCTCCTGGTCTGACCTCCTGGTCTTGTTCTATACTGGTCCGCTATACTCTAATGCTCAAATATTATGTTTAACCAAGGATGCCTCCCTAGCCACCGTGCACGTCACTTACACGTATGTCCCTCACGAGTACTCGACTTTTCTTTTTGGTTCAACCTCTAAGTTATATAAACTTATGTAATACAAAAACACTCACTCATCACATGTACACTTTTGCTTCTATTTCTATTTCTGCGCAGAAATTTTTCTTTAGCCCAGCTGTGTTACCAATTAGAAGCAGGATCTGTTAATTTAAATTTCGGATTTCCAAAAATAGACTTGCGTTATTTATCGCCTGTGGCGCTATTTACCGCTTTGCGTTACTTATCGCGTTGCGTTAAAAATCAACTTATCGTGACTTGAGCTACGTGGGCGTAACCGGACGCTCCGTTGCGTAATGTACGCTGCGTGCGTCTGCCTTTGGATTGCGTACACAAGTCTTTTGTTAGGGACACGTGTACGCAAAGCAAAGATCCACCGTAACACAATTTATATTTTTATCAATGTAGATGATCCTTGATCATCTACCACACAACACACTGACTTCGCCTTATCTCCCAGGCAAAACTGTGTGTTTGTCTATCTTTTAACTATATTACCTTTACTCTTAAACTATGAAATAACGGCAAATCTTTTTTTAGCACTTCTATCAACTATAAAACTGGCAGACAGGAGAGTGATATACGAAAATGAAAAAGAAAAAGAAATGCAGATATATATGTGTGTGTGCGTGCGTGTGTACGCAAGACAGAAAAATACAGTTTTAAAAGACACTAGCGTTTTGTTCTTACCTCCGGTTCTCGGATTCCTTCAGCACTCTTTTATCTAAGCGAAGCAGACGCTTATCCCGTCAGCACTACGAGACAACCTCCCGCCCTTTGCTGAGGGATAATGTCTGCTGATCTACCTAGTGCAGATATGTGAAGGACAGGACGAGCCTCCAATTGATATAGCTAAATTATTTATCGTATATATAACCCTATATGAGGTCTTAGAACACTGTACGCTATCTACGTAAGAAGTACCGTAAGGGTACGCAAGTTGCGTATCGATCGCTTAGCCGTGATCGAGACGCTCAGGCGTCACGTTCACTCACGGCCAAGTGATCACAGGCAGGCACGCTATTGGCTGTTGACTATCGTAATGATTCGCTATAGCGTAGCGGCGCTCGGGACCACGAGGAGATCACCAGCGATGCAGACGCTCACAACGTTAAACCTTTATATCTATACCTTTGGCAATGAAATACACAGCAAACCTTAGTGTAGAGACAAAGTGTAAGTGCAACCTTGTGTAACCTGATTAACTACAAAGCTGCTTGAGCATCACCGACGCTCAGGGAATACTTAACACTAAAAAGAATACACAGATACCTGGGCTTAGGGTCCGAAACCTATTATGTGTATTATGACTATTATACTTGCAAAAAGAATCACAGTACAAAGCATACACTACAATATAACATAGACCAACTAACCAGATAACTACACAGGAAATACAATACAATACAATTAAGTCTAATCAAGGGAAAATACGAGAGAAAGAGAAGAGAGGGAGAGAGAGAAATGGCTCACAGTAAGACAATATGATTACGGAGAGAACTTACGCACAAGGGGAAACGATCGCATGCGCCTCGATATCCAGCTCCCGATTATCAGCAATGAGAACCGTTGAAGAGAGTGAAGTTGGATATGGTCGGCCTGCCTATTTATGCCCCACACACAATACAATTCAATGGTCCCTACAATCTCATTGTTCATTGGACACAGGAATTCGGCTTCGCATTATAACAAAAGGTCATAGGTTGATTCATACAGGTGGGCTGTGACTATTTCCAACTGCTCAGGTGGGAGGGAAACTGGGTTTCCCGCCGCATGGGTAATAAAGTGCAAATAAAGTAAATGTTCATAAACTTCTTATGTCCATAACTATTCGCACGAGCGATTGATCTGCTTCAAACCAACACCGGAATATTTCTAATTAAATATTCTTCCGATGGATACTAAACACCACTGTATTACTCCTGTCTGACCCTTCGTATCAAACAAAGAGGGATTCCTCTGTTCATAAACATTCTATATTAACCAAACTTTCAGAATCTATCAAAGGGACCATGATCTACAAAATACATTATTAGTGAAAATATGTAATGATTTAGTCGCACGCTACAATCGCATAAACTCTACCGTAAATACGCATACCATGCGCCTGCGGGTGCCCGCGACTGTGAGTATGCGCACGTACGGGAGAGCGTACGCATGCGCAGCACGGACCTGAGTGAGGTGCAAATATGGTAGTGTGCATAGAGATATTTTTCTGACTTTGACAGCCCTCATAGCCAGGGTACTTACCGGGACATCACCCCTCATAGCCAGGGTATTTCCCGGGACATCACCCCTCATAGCCAGGGTATTTCCCGGGACATCACCCCTCATAGCCAGAGTATTTCCCGGGACATCACCCCTCATAGCCAGGGTATTTCCCGGGACATCAGCCCTCATAGCCAGGGTATTTCCCGGGACATCACCCCTCATAGCCAGGGTGTTTCCCGGGACATCACCCCTCATTGCCAGGGTATTTCCCAGGACATCACCCCTCATAGCCAGGGTATTTCCCGGGACATCACCCCTCGTAGCCAGGGTATTTCCCAGGACATCACCCCACATAGCCAGGGTATATTCTGGGACATCACCCCTCATAGCCAGAGTATTTCCCGGGACATCACCCCTCATAGCCAGGGTATTTCCCGGGACATCACCCCACATAGCCAGGGTATTTCCCGGGACATCAGCCCTCATAGCCAGGGTGTTTCCCGGGACATCACCCCTCATAGCCAGGGTATTTCCCGGGACATCACCCCTCATAGCCAGGGTATTTACCGGGACATCACCCCACATAGCCAGGGTATTTCCCAGGACATCAGCCCTCATAGCCAGGGTATTTCCCGGAACATCCCCCCACATAGCCAGGATATTTCCCGGGACATCCCTCCTTATAGCCAGGGTATTTCCCAGGACATCAGCCCCTCATAGCCAGGGTATTTCCCGGGACATCCCCCCTTATAGCCAGGGAATTTCCCGGGACATCACCCCTCATAGCCAGGGTATTTCCCAGGACATAAGCCCTCATAGCCAGGGTATTTCCCAGGACATAAGCCATCATAGCCAGGGTATTTACCGGGACTCACCCCCACATAGCCAGGGTATTTCCCGGGACATCCCCCCACACAGCCAGGGTATTTCCATGGACATCAGCCCTCATAGCCAGGGTATTTACCGGGACATCAGCCCTCATAGCCAGGGTATTTCCCGGGACATCCCCCCACATAGCCAGGGTATTTCCCGGGATATCACCCCACATAGCCAGGGTATTTCCTGGGACAGCACCCCTCATAGCCAGGGTATTTCCCAGGACATCAGCCCCTCATAGCCAGGGTATTTCCCGGGACATCCCCCCTTATAGCCAGGGTATTTCCCGGGACATCACCCCTCATAGCCAGGGTATTTCCCGGGACAACCCCCCACATAGCCAGGGTATTTCCCAGTACATAACCCCTCATAGCCAGGGTATTTCCCGGGACATCACCCCACATAGACACGGTATTTCCCGGGACATCCCACCCCCACAGCCAGGGTATTTACCGGGACATCACCCCTCATAGCCAGGGTATTTCCCGGGACATCATCCCTCATAGCCAGGGTATTTCCCAGGACATAAGCCCTCATAGCCAGGGTATTTACCGGGACATCACCCCTCATAGCCAGGGTATTTCCCGGGACATCACCCCTCAGAGCCAGGGTATTTCCCGGGACATCAGCGCTCATAGCCAGGGCATTTCCCGGGACATCAGCCCTCATAGCCAGGGTATTTCCCGGGACATCCCCCCACATGGCCAGGGTATTTCCCTTGACATCAGCCCTCATAGCCATGGTAATTCCCGGGACATCACCCCACATAGCCAGGGTATTTCCCAGGACATCAGCCCCTCATAGCCAGGGTATTTCCCGGGACATCCCTCCTTATAGCCAGGGTATTTCCCGGGACATCAGCCCTCATAGCCAGGGTATTTCCCAGGACATCACTCCTCATAGCCAGGGTATTTCCCGGGACATCAGCCCTTCATAGCCAGGGTATTTCCCGGGACATCACCCCACATAGCCACGGTATTTCCCGGGACATCCCACTCCCATAGCCAGGGTATTTACCGGGACATCACACCTCATAGCCAGGGTATTTCCTGTGACATCATCCCTCATAGCCAGGGTATTTCCCAGGACATAAGCCCTCATAGCCAGGGTACTTACCGGGACATCACCCCTCATAGCCAGGGTATTTCCTGGGACATCACCCCTCATAGCCAGGGTATTTCCCGGGACATCACTCCTCATAGCCAGAGTATTTCCCGGGACATTACCCTCATAGCCAGGGTAATTCCCGGGACATCAGCCCTCATAGCCAGGGTATTTCCCGGGACATCCCCCCACATGGCCAGGGTATTTCCCTGGACATCAGCCCTCATGGCCATGGTAATTCCCGGGACATCACCCCACATAGCCAGGGTATTTCCCAGGACATCAGCCCCTCATAGCCAGGGTATTTCCCGGGACATCAGCCCTCATAGCCAGGGTATTTCCCGGGACATCCCCCCACATGGCCAGGGTATTTCCCTTGACATCAGCCCTCATAGCCATGGTAATTCCCGGGACATCACCCCACATAGCCAGGGTATTTCCCAGGACATCAGCCCCTCATAGCCAGGGTATTTCCCGGGACATCCCTCCTTATAGCCAGGGTATTTCCCGGGACATCAGCCCTCATAGCCAGGGTATTTCCCAGGACATCACTCCTCATAGCCAGGGTATTTCCCGGGACATCAGCCCTTCATAGCCAGGGTATTTCCCGGGACATCACCCCACATAGCCACGGTATTTCCCGGGACATCCCACTCCCATAGCCAGGGTATTTACCGGGACATCACACCTCATAGCCAGGGTATTTCCTGGGACATCATCCCTCATAGCCAGGGTATTTCCCAGGACATAAGCCCTCATAGCCAGGGTACTTACCGGGACATCACCCCTCATAGCCAGGGTATTTCCTGGGACATCACCCCTCATAGCCAGGGTATTTCCCGGGACATCACTCCTCATAGCCAGAGTATTTCCCGGGACATTACCCCTCATAGCCAGGGTAATTCCCGGGACATCAGCCCTCATAGCCAGGGTATTTCCCGGGACATCCCCCCACATGGCCAGGGTATTTCCCTGGACATCAGCCCTCATGGCCATGGTAATTCCCGGGACATCACCCCACATAGCCAGGGTATTTCCCAGGACATCAGCCCTCATAGCCAGGGTATTTCCCGGGACATCACTCCTCATAGCCAGGCTATTTCCCGAAACATCAGCCCCTCATAGCCAGGGTATTTCCCAAGACACCAGCCCTCATAGCCAGGGTATTTACCGGGACATACCCTAACATAGCCAGGGTATTTCCCGGGAAATCCCCCCACATAGCCAGGGTATTTTCATGGACATCAGCCCTCATAGCCAGGGTATTTACCGGGACATCAGCCCTCATAGCCAGGGTATTTCCCGGAACATCCCCCCACATAGCCAGGGTATTTACCAGGACATCACCCCACATATCCATGGTATTTCCCGGGACATCCCCCCACATAGCTAGGGTATTTCCCGGGACATCACCCCACATAGCCAGGGTATTTCCTGGGACATCACCCCTTATAGCCAGGGTATTTCCCGGGACATCACCCCTCATAGCCAGGGTATTTCCGGGGACATCACCCCTCATAGCCAGGGTATTTCCCGAGAAATCACCCCTCATAGCCAGGGTATTTCCCAGTACATAACCCCTCATAGCCACGGTATTTCCCGGGACATCACCCCTCATAGCCAGGGTATTTCCTGGGACATCACCCCTCATAGCCAGGGTATTTCCCGGGACATCACCCCTCATAGCCAGGGTATTTCCCGGGACATCAGCCCTCATAGCCAGGGTATTTCCCGGGACATCAGCCCTCATAGCCAGGGTATTTCCCGGGACATCCCCCCACATGGCCAGGGTATTTCCCTGGACATCAGCCCTCATAGCCATGGTAATTCCCGGGACATCACCCCACATAGCCAGGGTATTTCCCAAGACATCAGCCCCTCATAGCCAGGGTATTTCCCGGGACATCCCCCCTTATAGCCATGGTATTTCCTGGGACATCAGCCTCATAGCCAGGGTATTTCCCAGGACATCACTCCTCATAGCCAGGGTATTTCCCGGGACATCAGCCCTTCATAGCCAGGGTATTTCCCGGGACATCACCCCACATAGCCACGGTATTTCCCGGGACATCCCACCCCCATAGCCAGGGTATTTACCGGGACATCACCCCTCATAGCCAGGGTATTTCCCGGGACATCACTCCTCATAGCCAGGGTATTTCCCGGGACATTACCCCTCATAGCCAGGGTAATTCCCGGGACATCAGCCCTCATAGCCAGGGTATTTCCCGGGACATCCCCCCACATGGCCAGGGTATTTCCCTGGACATCAGCCCTCATGGCCATGGTAATTCCCGGGACATCACCCCACATAGCCAGGATATTTCCCAGTACATCAGCCCCTCATAGCCAGGGTATTTCCCGGGACATCACCCCTCATAGCCAGGGTATTTCCCGGGACATCAGCCCTCATAGCCAGGGTATTTCCCGGGACATCACTCCTCATAGCCAGGCTATTTCCCGGGACATCAGCCCCTCATAGCCAGGGTATTTCCCGGGACATCTGCCCTCATAGCCAGGGTATTTACCGGGACATACCCTAACATAGCCAGGGTATTTCCCGGGAAATCCCCCCACATAGCCAGGGTATTTCCATGGACATCAGCCCTCATAGCCAGGGTATTTACCGGGACATCAGCCCTCATAGCCAGGGTATTTCCCGGAACATCCCCCCACATAGCCAGGGTATTTCCCGGAACATCCCCCCACATAGCCAGGGTATTTCCCGGGACATCCCCCCTTATAGCCAGGGTATTTCCCAGGACATCAGCCCCTCATAGCCAGGGTATTTCCTGGGACATCCCCCCTTATAGCCAGGGTATTTACCAGGACATCACCCCACATATCCATGGTATTTCCCGGGACATCCCCCCACATAGCTAGGGTATTTCCCGGGACATCACCCCACATAGCCAGGGTATTTCCTGGGACATCACCCCTTATAGCCAGGGTATTTCCCGGGACATCACCCCTCATAGCCAGGGTATTTCTGGGGACATCACCCCTCATAGCCAGGGTATTTCCCGAGAAATCACCCCTCATAGCCAGGGTATTTCCTGAGACATCACCCCACATAGCCAGGGTGTTTCCCGGGACATCACCCCTCATAGCCAGGGTATTTCCCGGGACATCACCCCTCATAGCCAGAGTATTTCCCGGGACATCACCCCTCATAGCCAGGGTATTTCCCGGGACATCAGTCCTCATAGCCAGGGTATTTCCCGGGACATCACCCCTCATAGCCAGGGTGTTTCCCGGGACATCACCCCTCATTGCCAGGGTATTTACCAGGACATCACCCCTCATAGCCAGGGTATTTCCCGGGACATCACCCCTCATAGCCAGGGTATTTCCCAGGACATCACCCCACATAGCCAGGGTATATTCTGGGACATCACCCCTCATAGCCAGAGTATTTCCCGGGATATCACCCCTCATAGCCAGGGTATTTCCCGGGACATCAGCCCTCATAGCCAGGGTGTTTCCCGGAACATCACCCCTCATAGCCAGGGTATTTCCCGGGACATCACCCCTCATAGCCAGGGTATTTACCGGGACATCACCCCACATAGCCAGGGTATTTCCCGGGACATCAGCCCTCATAGCCAGGGTATTTCCCGGAACATCCCCCCACATAGCCAGGATATTTCCCGGGACATCCCCCCTTATAGCCAAGGTATTTCCCAGGACATCAGCCCCTCAAAGCCAGGGTATTTCCCGGGACATCCCCCCTTATAGCCAGGGAATTTCCCGGGACACCACCCCTCATAGCCAGGGTATTTCCCAGGACATAAGCCCTCATAGCCAGGGTATTTCCCAGGACATAAGCCCTCATAGCCAGGGTATTTACCTGGACTCACCCCCACATAGCCAGGGTATTTCCCGGGACATCCCCCCACATAGCCAGGGTATTTCCATGGACATCAGCCCTCATAGCCAGGGTATTTACCGGGACATCAGCCCTCATAGCCAGGGTATTTCCCGGGACATCCCCCCACATAGCCAGGGTATTTCCCGGGATATCACCCCACATAGCCAGGGTATTTCCTGGAACAGCACCCCTCATAGCCAGGGTATTTCCCAGGACATTAGCCCCTCATAGCCAGGGTATTTCCCGGGACATCCCCCCTTATAGCCAGAGTATTTCCCGGGACATCACCCCTCATAGCCAGGGTATTTCCCGGGACTTCCCCCCACATAGCCAGGGTATTTCCCAGTACATAACCCCTCATAGCCAGGGTATTTCACGGTACATCACCCCACATAGCCACGGTATTTCCCGGGACATCCCACCCCTCATAGCCAGGGTATTTACCGGGACATCACCCCTCATAGCCAGGGTATTTCCCGGGACATCATCCCTCATAGCCAGGGTATTTCCCGGGACATCAGCCCTCATAGCCAGGGTATTTCCCGGGACATCAGCCCTCATAGCCAGGGTATTTCCCGGGACATCCCCCCACATGGCCAGGGTATTTCCCTGGATATCAGCCCTCATAGCCATGGTAATTCCCGGGACATCACCCCACATAGCCAGGGTATTTCCCAGGATATCAGCCCTTCATAGCCAGGGTATTTCCCGGGACATCCCCCCTTATAGCCAAGGTATTTCCCGGGACATCAGCCCTCATAGCCAGGGTATTTCCCAGGACATCACTCCTCATAGCCAGGGTATTTCCCGGGACATCAGCCCTTCATAGCCAGGGTATTTCCCGGGACATCAGCCCTCATAGCCAGGGTATTTACCGGGACATCACCCCTCATAGCCAGGGTATTTACCGGGATATCACCCTTCATAGCCAGGGTATTTCCCAGGACATCACCACTCATAGCCAGGGTATTTCCCAGGACATCACCCCTCATAGCCAGGGTATTTCCCAGGACATAAGCCCTCATAGCCAGGGTATTTCCCAGGACATAAGCCCTCATAGCCAGGGTATTTCCCGGGACATCCCCCCACATAGCCAGGGTATTTCCATGGACATCAGCCCTCATAGCCAGGGTATTTACCGGGACATCAGCCCTCATAGCCAGGGTATTTCCCGGAACATCCCCCCACATAGCCAGGGTATTTCCCGGAACATCCCCCCACATAGCCAGGATATTTCCCGGGACATCCTCCCTTATAGCCAGGGTATTTTCCAGGACATCAGCCCCTCATAGCCAGGGTATTTCCCGGGACATCCCCCCTTATAGCCAGGGAATTTCCCGGGACATCACCCCTCATAGCCAGGGTATTTCCCAGGACATCCCCCCTCATAGCCAGGGTATTTACCAGGACATCACCCCACATATCCATGGTATTTCCCGGGACATCCCCCCACATAGCTAGGGTATTTCCCGGGACATCACCCCACATAGCCAGGGTATTTCCTGGGACATCACCCCTTATAGCCAGGGTATTTCCCGGGACATCACCCCTCATAGCCAGGGTATTACCGGGGACATCACCCCTCATAGCCAGTGTATTTCCCGAGACATCACCCCTCATAGCCAGGGTATTTCCCAGTACATAACCCCTCATAGCCAGGGTATTTCCCGGGACATCACCCCTCATAGCCAGGGTATTTCCCGGGACATCAGCCCTTCATAGCCAGGGTATTTCCCGGGACATCAGCCCTCATAGCCAGGGTATTTACCGGGACATCACCCCTCATAGCCAGGGTATTTCCCAGGACATCCCCCCACATGGCCAGGGTATTTCCCTGGACATCAGCCCTCATAGCCATGGTATTTCCCGGGACATCAGCCCTTCATAGCCAGGGTATTTCCCGGGACATCAGCCCTCATAGCCAGGGTATTTACCGGGACATCACGCCTCATAGCCAGGGTATTTCCCAGGACATCACCCCTCATAGCCAGGGTATTTCCCAGGACATCACCCCTCATAGCCAGGGTATTTCCCAGTACATAACCCCTCATAGCCAGGGTATTTCCCGGGACATCACCCCTCATAGCCAGGGTATTTCCCGGGACATCACCCCTCATAGCCAGGGTATTTCCCGGGACATCCCACCACATAGCTAGGGTATTTCCCGGGACATCACCCCACATAGCCAGGGTATTTCCTGGGACATCACCCCTTATAGCCAGGGTATTTCCCGGGACATCAGCCCCTCATAGCCAGGGTATTTCCCGAGATATCACCCCTCATAGCCAGGGTATTTCCTGGGACATCCCCCCACATAGCCAGGGTATTTCCCGGGACATCAGCCCTCATAGCCACGGTATTTCCCGGGACATCCCACCCCCATAGCCAGGGTATTTACCGGGACATCACACCTCATAGCCAGGGTATTTCCTGGGACATCATCCCTCATAGCCAGGGTACTTACCGGGACATCACCCCTCATAGCCAGGGTATTTCCCGGGACATCACCCCTCATAGCCAGGGTATTTCCCGGAACATCACTCCTCATAGCCAGGGTATTTCCCAGGACATTACCCCTCATAGCCAGGGTATTTCCCGGGACATCAGCCCTCATAGCCAGGGTATTTCCCGGGACATTACCCCACATAGCCAGGGTATTTCCCGGGACATCACCCCACATAGCCAGGGTATTTCCCGGGACATCCCCCCACATGGCCAGGGTATTTCCCTGGACATCAGCCCTCATAGCCATGGTAATTCCCGGGACATCACCCCACATAGCCAGGGTATTTCCCAGGACATCAGCCCCGCATAGCCAGGGTATTTCCCGGGACATCCCCCCTTATAGCCAGAGTATTTCCCGGGACATCACCCCTCATAGCCAGGGTATTTCCCGGGACATCACCCCACATAGCCAGGGTATTTACCGGGACATACCCTAACATAGCCAGGGTATTTCCCGGGACATCCCCCCACATAGCCAGGGTATTTCCATGGACATCAGCCCTCATAGCCAGGGTATTTACCGGGACATCAGCCCTCATAGCCAGGGTATTTCCCGGAACATCCCCCCACATAGCCAGGGTATATTCTGGGACATCACCCCACATAGCCAGGGTATTTCCCGGGACATCACCCCTCATAGCCAGAGTATTTCCCGGCACATCACCCCTCATAGCCAGGGTATTTCCTAGGACATCACCTCTCATAGCCAGGGTATTTCCCGGGACATCAGCCCTCATAGCCAGGGTGTTTCCCGGGACATAACCCCTCATAGCCAGGGTATTTCCCGGGACATCACCCCTCATAGCCAGGGTATTTCCCAGGACATTATCCCTCATAGCCAGGGTATTTACCGGGACATCAGCCCTCATATCCATGGTATTTACCGGGACATCACCCCTCATAGCCAGGGTATTTCCCAGGACATCAGTCCCTCATAGCCAGGGTATTTCCTGTGACATCACCCATCATAGCCAGGGTATTTCCCGGGACATCACCCCTCATAGCCAGGGTATTTCCCGGGACATCCCCCCACATAGACAGGGTATTTCCTGGGACATCACCCCTCATAGCCAGGATATTTCCCAGGACATCCCCCCACATAGACAGGGTATTTCCTGGGACATCACCCATCATAGCCAGGGTATTTCCCGGGACATCACCCCTCATAGCCAGGGTATTTCCCGGGACATCACCCCTCATAGCCAGGGTATTTCCCGGGACATCACCCCTCATAGCCAGGGTATTTCTTGGGACATCACCCCTCATATTCAGGGTATTTCCCGGGTCATCACCCCTCATAGCCAGGGTATTTCCTGGGACATCACCCCTCATAGCCAGGGTATTTCCCGGGACATTACCCCTCATAGCCAGGGTATTTCCCGGGACATCCCCCCTCATAGCCAGGGTATTTACCAGGACATCACCCCACATATCCATGGTATTTCCCTGGACATCCCCCCCACATAGCCAGGGTATTTCCCGGGACATCACCCCACATAACCCGGGTATTTCCCGGGACATCACCCCACATAGCTAGGGTATTTCCCTGGACATCACCCCACATAGCCAGGGTATTTCCTGGGACATCACCCCTTATAGCCAGGGTATTTCCCGGGACATCAGCCCCTCATAGCCAGGGTATTTCCCGGGACATCACCCCTCATAGCCAGGGTATTTCCCGGGACATCCCCCCACATAGCCAGGGTATTTCCCGGGACATCTGCCCACATAGCCAGGGTATTTCCCGGGACATCTGCCCTCATAGCCAGGGTATTTCCCGGGACATCACCCCACATAGCCACGGTATTTCCCGGGACATCCCACCCCCATAGCCAGGGTATTTACCGGGACATCACACCTCATAGCCAGGGTATTTCCTGGGACATCATCCCTCATAGCCAGGGTACTTACCGGGACATCACCCCTCATAGCCAGGGTATTTCCCGGGACATCACCCCTCATAGCCAGGGTATTTCCCGGGGCATCACTCCTCATAGCCATGGTATTTCCCGGGACATTACCCCTCATAGCCAGGGTATTTCCCGGGACATCAGCCCTCATAGCCAGGGTATTTCCCGGGACATTACCCCACATAGCCAGGGTATTTCCCGGGACATCACCCCACATAGCCAGGGTATTTCCCGGGACATCCCCCCACATGGCCAGGGTATTTCCCTGGACATCAGCCCTCATAGCCATGGTAATTCCCGGGACATCACCCCACATAGCCAGGGTATTTCCCAGGACATCAGCCCCTCATAGCCAGGGTATTTCCCGGGACATCACCCCTTATAGCCAGGGTATTTCCCGGGACATCACCCCTCATAGCCAGGGTATTTCCCGGGACATCACCCCACATAGCCAGGGTATTTCCCGGGACATCTGTCCTCATAGCCAGGGTATTTACCGGGACATCACCCCTCATAGCCTGGGTATTTCCCGGGACATCAGCCCTCATAGCCAGGGTATTTCCCGGGACATCACTCCTCATAGCCAGGGTATTTCCTGGGACATCAGCCCCTCATGGCCAGGGTATTTCCCGGGACATCAGCCCTCATAGCCAGGGTATTTACCGGGACATACCCTAACATAGCCAGGGTATTTCCCGGGACATCCCCCCACATAGCCAGGGTATTTCCATGGACATCAGCCCTCATAGCCAGGGTATTTACCGGGACATCAGCCCTCATAGCCAGGGTATTTCCTGGAACATCCCCCCACATAGCCAGGGTATTTCCCGGGACATCACACCTCATAGCCAGGGTATTTCCCGGGACATCACCCCTCATAGCCAGGGTATTTCTTGGGACATCACCCCTCATATTCAGGGTATTTCCCGGGACATCACCCCTCATAGCCAGGGTATTTCCTGGGACATCACCCCTCATAGCCAGGGTATTTCTTGGGACATCACCCCTCATATTCAGGGTATTTCCCGGGACATCACCCCTCATAGCCAGGGTATTTCCTGGGACATCACCCCTCATAGCCAGGGTATTTCCCAGGACAACAGCCCCTCATAGCCAGGGTATTTCCCAGTACATCACCCCTCATAGCCAGGGTATTTCCCAGTACATCACCCCTCATAGCCAGGGTATTTCCCGGGACATCACCCCTCATAGCCAGGGTATTTCTTGGGACATCACCCCTCATATTCAGGGTATTTCCCGGGACATCACCCCTCATAGCCAGGGTATTTCCTGGGACATCACTCCTCATAGCCAGGGTATTTCCCGGGACATTTCCCCTCATAGCCAGGGTATTTCTCGGGACATCCCCCTCATAGCCAGGGTATTTACCAGGACATCACCCCACATATCCATGGTATTTCCCGGGACATCCCCCCCACATAGCCAGGGTATTTCCCGGGACATCACCCCACATAACCCGGGTATTTCCCGGGACATTTCCCCACATAGCTAGGGTATTTCCCGGGACATCACCCCTCATAGCCAGGGTATTTCCCGGGACATCACCCCTCATAGCCAGGATTTTTCCTAGGACATCACCCCTCATAGCCAGGGTATTTCCTGGGACATCACACCTCATAGCCAGGGTATTTCCCAGGACATCTCCCCACATAGCCAGGGTATTTACCGGGATATCTGCCCACATAGCCAGGGTATTTCCCGGGACATCTGCCCACATAGCCAGGGTATTTCCCGGGACATCACCCCTCATAGCCAGGGTATTTCCCGGGACATCACCCCTCATAGCCAGGGTATTTCCCGGGACATCTGCCCACATAGCCAGGGTATTTCCCGGGACATCTGCCCACATAGCCAGGGTATTTCCCGGGACATCAGCCCACATAGCCAAGCCCACATAGCCAGGGTATTTACCGGGACATCAGCCCACATAGCCAGGGTATTTAACGGGACATCAGCCCACATAGCCAGGGTATTTCCCGGGACATCAGCCCACATAGCCAGGGTATTTACCGGGACATCAGCCCAAATAGCCAGGGTATTTACCGGGACATCACCCCTCATAGCCAGGGTATTTCCTGGGACATCACTCCTCATAGCCAGGGTATTTCCCGGGACATTTCCCCTCATAGCCAGGGTATTTCTCGGGACATCCCCCTCATAGCCAGGGTATTTACCAGGACATCACCCCACATATCCATGGTATTTCCCGGGACATCCCCCCCACATAGCCAGGGTATTTCCCGGGACATCACCCCACATAACCCGGGTATTTCCCGGGACATTTCCCCACATAGCTAGGGTATTTCCCGGGACATCACCCCTCATAGCCAGGGTATTTCCCGGGACATCACCCCTCATAGCCAGGATTTTTCCTAGGACATCACCCCTCATAGCCAGGGTATTTCCTGGGACATCACACCTCATAGCCAGGGTATTTCCCAGGACATCTCCCCACATAGCCAGGGTATTTACCGGGATATCTGCCCACATAGCCAGGGTATTTCCCGGGACATCTGCCCACATAGCCAGGGTATTTCCCGGGACATCACCCCTCATAGCCAGGGTATTTCCCGGGACATCACCCCTCATAGCCAGGGTATTTCCCGGGACATCTGCCCACATAGCCAGGGTATTTCCCGGGACATCTGCCCACATAGCCAGGGTATTTCCCGGGACATCAGCCCACATAGCCAAGCCCACATAGCCAGGGTATTTACCGGGACATCAGCCCACATAGCCAGGGTATTTAACGGGACATCAGCCCACATAGCCAGGGTATTTCCCGGGACATCAGCCCACATAGCCAGGGTATTTACCGGGACATCAGCCCAAATAGCCAGGGTATTTACCGGGACATCAGCCCACATAGCCAGGGTATTTCCCGGGACATCAGCCCACATAGCCAGGGTATTTCCCGGGACATCACCCACAAAGGGGTTCACTACGATATGCCGGCGGTCGGGCTCCCGGCGCCCAGCATACCGGCGCCGGGAGCCCGACCGCCGGCTTAACGACAGTGTGGTGAGCGCAAATGAGCCCCTTGCGGGCTCGCTGTGCTCGCCACGCTACGGGCACGGTGGCGCTCTACGCGCGCCACACTATTTTATTCTCCCTCCAGGGGGGTCGTGGACCACCACGAGGGAGATTAAGTGTCGGTATGCCGGCTGTCGGGATCCCGGCGTCGGTATACTGTGCGCCGGGATCCCGACAGCCGGGATACTGAAGATCACCCCCCACAAAGCCAGGGTATTTACTGGGATATCAGCCCACATAGACAGGGTATTTCCCGGGACATCACCCACATAGCCAGGGTATTTACTGGGACATCAGCCCACATAGCCATGGGTATTTACCGGGACATCAACCCACATAGCCAGGGTATTTACCGGGACATCAGCCCACATAGACAGGGTATTTCCCGGGACATCATCCACATAGCCAGGGTATTTACTGGGACATCAGCCCACATAGACAGGGTATTTCCCGGGACATCACCCACACAGCCAGGGTATTTACTGGGACATCAGCCCACATAGCCAGGGTATTTACCGGGACATCAGCCCACATAGCCAGGGTATTTCCCGGGACATAGCCCACATAGCCAGGGTATTTCCCGGGACATCGCCCACATAGCCAGGGTATTTACTGGGACATCAGCCCACATAGCCAGGGTATTTACCGGGACATTAGCCCACATAGCCAGGGTATCTCCCGGCTCATCACCCACATAGCCAGGGTATTTACTGGGACATCAGCCCACATAGCCAGGGTATTTACCGGGACATTAGCCCACATAGCCAGGGTATTTACCAGGACATCAGCCCACATAGCCAGGGTATTTACCAGGACATCAGCCCACATAGCCAGGGTATTTACCAGGACATCAGCCCACATAGCCACGGTATTTACCGGGACATCAGCCCACATAGCCAGGATATTTCCCGGGACATCAGCCCACATAGCCAGGGTATTTCCCGGGACATCACCCCTCATAGCCAGGGTATTTCCCGGGACATCACCCCTCATAGCCTGGGTATTTCCCAGGACATCAGCCCCTCATAGTCAGGGTATTCCCCGGGACATCACCCCTCATAGCCAGGGTATTTACCAGGACATCACCCCACATATCCATGGTATTTCCCGGGACATCCCCCCCACATAGCCAGGGTATTTACCAGGACATCACCCCACATATCCATGGTATTTCCCGGGACATCCCCCCACATAGCCAGGGTATTTCCCGAGACATCACCCCCATAGCCAGGGTATTTCCCGGGACATCACCCCACATAGCCAGGTTATTTACCACAACATCACAGCACATATCCATGGTATTTCCCGGGACATCCCCCCCACATAGCTACTGGCAGAGCTTTCTGACCAGAGGAGAGATAGGAGGGTGGGGAGAGCTGTAAGTGACACAGGGATCCCAGCTTCTCCTCCTCCCCACCAGGGTGTCTGAGTCCTGTGTAAACTTTTATGTAACTAAACCATTTGGGTCTATAGATAGAGACACACAGTGTGCTCCTGAGTCCTGTCCCAGTGTGTAAGTAGTACAGAGGATGCTGCTATTCTTCCATATGACAACATACAAATAGAAAAATAAAATAATGTATTTTAAGGTTAAGTTGTGTTTGTTCCACTTCAAGAAAATGTTATAAAATAGTTGTCTTTTAATAAAGTGTATAAACAGTACCCAGGCGTTATTAAACTATAAGTTTAAAACTAATATACAGCATTGGTTTAAATGTAATATAGACAATCTATACCTCCCACCATGACCCATTCCAGGAGGACAAAATGCTTTCTACCTGGACTTCCTTCTTCATTTATGATTGCAATCACCTGTGGTGAAACATCTTTCTTATCAATTAAATAGTTCAACGCAGGTGACACCAATCATATAGTAAGAGGGAAGTCCAGGTAGAGAGCATTTTGTCCCTCCTGGAATTAGACATGTTGGGAGGTATGCACAATCTAATATACACCCCCCCACCTTCCACCGGGGGGCCCCCTACCCAAAGTGCCCCGGGCACCCCTAAGGTTTAATCCAGCCCTGTAGCCAGTGTATTTGCCGGGACATCACTCCACACTCTCCAGTCAGTTGTGTTGTTTTGTGACACTTTATTGGAAGTGCAGAATTCTGCAGCATGTCAGGAATACATCACACAGCACTTATCTCCATGGAGAACATAAGAGATCTGCGTCTCGGCCTCGCGCCGGCGCCGCGTTATTTATTCTACCCTGATACGAGGCTTCTATCCTACCAGGACTTATTTTATGTCGCCTCTGCCTAACTCTTAATCAGCTCCTCACAGTTGGTTGCTTATGAATATAGACATAAAATGTTCGTTCTCTGTGAATTGCTTTGTGCCCGCATCTACAATAAGGAATTTCCATTTGTGATCTTCCAGTTGTTATTTATTTCTCTTCTACATGAATGCTCCGGCTGATACAAAGAAACAGGAGGCCGGAGAGAAGCACCAGGGGTGCCCCAACGGCCGCGAACAGGAACGACCATCCGTAATACACGCGGACGTGGGTGTCTGGGAAACACTTCTGGCTTCTTTCTAACAAGATATACTTCTCAAGGTCAGCGGCAAACTCCTTCCAGAGGGTGAAGAGGGCGATGAGAAGGGCGAGCAGCACGCCTGAAAGCAGATGAGAATTTCTGTCACTGAACGTGTTACACAGTCATTCGCGTTAGCGGCTGAGGCGGAGGGGCCGGGGGGGATGGGGGGGTAGTATGCAAAATCCCGACCCCGGGACCCTCACACGCCACCATAAATGTAACTAATTGTATAATGAAAACATTCACTTACCACTTGGTCACTTACCATCATCCAGCCCCCCCTCCCTACACACACCTATGTCTGGGTAAATGTAACTTATTATATAATGTATGACCATATTTACCTACCTTGAATGTCTCCTCTCTGGGAAAAGCCTGGAGAGAAGACGATGCAAGAGACTTCAAGGAGCAGGGGAGGGCAGTGACATCATCAAGCCCCGCCCGCACATCCGGAAAACATTGCGTTTTGTGTGTCCGCTGGAAGGGGGCGGGGCTAAAAGGACGCGATTCGCGTAATTTTAACCCCTTCCCCACTCCACGGATCCGCGAACTCAGGAGAATATCCCTCCATCCTGCCCGCATCACTAGGATGAAGCAGGATGCGGGAAACCTGCCTTCTCTTCCGGGGGTGCAGGGGGCTACCCCAAAAAACGGGAGCCTCCCGCAGCTTCCGGGAGAGTAGGTAAGTCTGTGTACAACTGTCACTTACCACTCGTCTATAACTGACATCCAGTCCCCCACCACCCCACACCTACGTACGTCTGGATAAATGGAACTTATTATACAGTATAATGTATAGCTTTCACCTACCACGTGGGGGCATATCCAGTCAGCCTGCAAGGTTTAACCCTCAGCTAATTGTCGGCTCCCCCGTGCGCTTAAGGGGGTCATTCAGACCCAATCGCACACTAGCTTTTTTTGCAGCGCTGCGATCGGGCCTGAACTGTGCATGCGTATGCTCTGCAATGCGCATGCCGCCGGCGACGCGGATCGACGGACAGCGACAGATCCAACGAAGAAATCGATCGCACCGGCGATCACAAGAAGATTGACAGGAAGAAACCGTTTATTGGTGGAAACTGACCGTTTTTAAGGAGTGTCCGGGCGAACGCAGGCGTGTCCAGCCGTTTCAAGGGAGGGTTCCTGACGTCAGCTCCAGGCCGGACCATAGCACTGGAAGAGTAAGTCCTGAGCTGTGCAGCTCCCTGCACAAGCGATCGCACCCCTGCACAGCGACTACCCCCTCCCCTTGTAGGCGGCACCTACCTGATTGCAGCACTGCAAAAAAATGCCTGTGTGCGATCAGGTCTGAATCCCCCCCTAAGCCCCCAGGGTGCACTTTTCCT
The DNA here is from genome assembly GCF_028390025.1 of Pseudophryne corroboree. Lineage (NCBI taxonomy): Eukaryota > Metazoa > Chordata > Amphibia > Anura > Myobatrachidae > Pseudophryne > Pseudophryne corroboree. The sequence goes on from NC_086451.1 coordinate 484,124,002, forward strand.
CCCAGCCAGGGGAGCTGCAAGAGAAAATCTGCATTAAAATGCACCCTCTGGGATTTAACGCGCAGCGAACCCCATAGAGTCCAGCATTTATACATGGGATCTATGGGTTACCGCGGGTTTCCCGAGGATTTACCGTGTGTGGAAAATGCAGAATAATTGAATAGCTCTGGGTGTGAAACTCTGAGTTTTCCCCCGTGCCTAATTGAATACAGTATGTCGCTAGGTCTGTTACCGTATCGGATCACCCAAACCACACCCACGTCTGAATAAATGTAACAATATATAATGTATAACTTACCACATCAGGTCCCCGTCAGAAGAGAGAATCAAGGGCGTAGGCGTGGGTGGTCTTCTGTATGCCGAATGTCGGTATCCAGGCGCACAGTATACCGGCGCCGGAATCCCGACACCCGGCATACCGACAAATATTCTCCCTCGTGGGGGTCCATGACCCCCCTGGAGGGAGAATAAAATAGTGTGGCGCGCGTAGCGCGTCACCGTGCCCGCAAGGGGCTCCTTTGCGCTCGCCACGCTGTCGGTATGCCGGCGGTCAGGCTCCCGGCGCCGGTATGCTGGTCGCCGGGAGCCCGAGCGCCGGCATACCGTACTACACTCGTAGGCGTAAGTCCTGTCCATTTTTCTATTTTGATACAGATGTAGCCGTGCTCATTATGGCTATGAAGTGGACGCACGGGCACTCCTTTAGCGCCTAGTCGCACCCATGCCGCGCCGGACTGTGGCTTTTGACACTCAATACAATGTTAATGGGCGCGGGCATGATTAAGATGCATGCTCACGCCAGCGTATGTGCGCATTGTGGCAAATGAGGCGCGCCCGTGCCTAGTCGTAGACACAGTGAGCGTGGCGGCATCTGTATCTTATATTCTTACCGCTAGTAATCCCTGCATTGTTAGGTCTGGGTCTCGCTATCCCGGTGTGGTATACAAGATCTACAATACTTACAACCACAGTCATTAGGTCGACCCCATGTGGCAGACATGCATTAAGTCGACATTGACAAAAGGACGACACGCACAAAATGTCTGGAGCAAAAGGTCAACATGGAAATGGTCGACACCAAAAAGGGTCGACACATTTTTGTGTGTGGCATTTTTGGGGTTAGTGTGGATAGTTTTTCCATCTGGGACCACCATTTGTAGAAACATGTCCGCTTGCCACGCTTCAGGCGTGGTATCTCGCTCTGCTCCGCGCGTCATAAGGTTACTAAAGGTTATGATTTGTGACATGGATAGTCAAGGATGGAAAAAGTCCAAAAACATGTGTTCATTATTGCCATGTCGACCATTTGAACCTGCTGACCTTTTGTCAGTGTCAGCCGAATGCACGTCGACAATATGGGGTCGACCTTGATATTATCGGCCTACCATATTGTCTAGATCCCATGCTATTCTTACATTAAAAGAATGTTTGCAGTGATAAGAATTTTTAACCCTTTGGTATATAGGGTGAAGCGATGAAAATGCATAGTGGCTCCCCTTTCAGTGTGTAATCTCCTGCTGTCCCGCACTGTAAATCAGAAACCCTGAATTCTTCACTACAGCTCAACTCAGCCTTCAGGGGGGCCACAAAGGGGTTTCTGGGCAAGGACATTGATTTGCTGCAGTCACTGTGATTGATGTAGCTGCTTAGGAGACCCTGTTGTTGGACCCGAGCCCAATGTGTCTTCTTATCTCTGCTGTGTGTGTAGTGATCCATAGTGTCTGCTCCTAATGCTTGGTTGTTCTATTGTGAGCTGTGATTGAGGGTAAGAGTTCTTATTAGTAGTATTTAAACACATTGGTTTAATTAAAGTGTCTGTGTCCATTACGGACACAGTTTACACTTTTAATTAAACCAATGTGTTTATGTGATTTGCAGTATACTGTAACTGTACGGAAAACAGCACAAACAATAAATATAGGTAGGGCTTACAAGGTGCAGGCAATCCAGTGTTCACAGTAAAATAACATCTAACACACAAAAACATACACAGTAAGCTTCAGGATGAATTCACACAAAGTCAAATTGCATACGGAATTTATTGTATAGGCATCACATTTATTATGTATAGTGGCCCTCATTCCGAGTTGTTCGCTCGTTATTTTTTTTCGCTACGGAGCGATTAGTCGCAAATTGCGCAATGTTTGCAGTGCGCCTGCGCCAAGTAAATTCGCACAAAAGTTTGGTCTTTTACTCACGGCCTAACGAGGTTTTTTCATCGTTCTGCTGATCGGAGTGTGATTGACAGGAAGTGGGTGTTTCTGGGCGGAAACTGACCGTTTTATGGGAGTGTGTGAAAAAATGCAGGCGTGTCAGAGAAAAACGCGGGAGTGGCTGGAGAAACGGGGGAGTGGCTGGGCGAACGCTGGGTGTGTTTGTGACGTCAAACCAGGAACGAAACGGGCTGAGCTGATCGCAGTGTAGGAGTAAGTCTCGAGCTACTCAGAAACTGCTAAGAAATTTCTATTCGCAATTCTGCTAATCTTTCGTTCGCAATTCTGCTAAGCGAAGATACACTCCCAGAGGGCGGCGGCTTAGCGTGTGCAATACTGCTAAAATTTGCTAGCGAGCAAACAACTCGGAATGAGGGCCATTGTGCTCAGCTAGATGAAAAGAAATATTACAGCAAATACTATAGCTGCAAACAAGAAATCCAGTACTACCAATAATTGCTAAATTTACAGAAATGTATTCTTACTAATGTTATATAGAAATATCCCACAAGCATATAAACATGGACACGCCCCCTGTGTGGAGCTAGACACGCCATTTTGGCAGAGTGCGACACCCCCCCCCCCTCAATCTTCCTGAATTTAGTTTCCAATCAAAGTTATATGTAAAACAGCCTTATGGGTAATGTACAACGCACCTATTGTGTCTCTCTGTGCCTCTATTCCCCCAGTATACACTGGGACACACTAGGCCATAAAAGACATTAACCCAAAAATTCTATTCAATATATTTAACAGGTCTTGAGCCTTTATAATATATTATATAAGATCTCGGTGCTTGTTTATATATTATTACATTTTGATTGCATTCGGGTTATAACAGTTTATGGGGGTCATTCCGAGTTGATCGCTCGCTGCCGATTTTCGCAGCGCAGCGATCAGGTGAAAAAATGGCATTTATGCGCATGCGTTTGCCCCGCAATGCGAATGCGCGACGTACGGGTACAAAGCCCTTTGTGGTTGTGCTCAGGTTCTAGCAAAGTTTTTCTTCGCACTGACAGTCGCAAGAAGATTGACAGGAAGGGGGCGTTTCTGGGTGTCAATTGACCGTTTTCAGGGAGGGTTTGCAAAAACGCAGGCGTGTCTGAAAAAACGCAGGCATGGCTGGGCGTTCGCTGGGCGGGTGTATGACGTCATATCCGTACAGGAATAGGCTGAAGTGATCGCAAGCGATGAGTAGGTTCAGAAACTGCACAAACTGTTTTTGCAGAGCTCGGCTGCACAGGCGTTCACACTTCTGCTAAGCTAAAATACACTCCCAGTGGGCGGCGGCATAGCGTTTGCACGGCTGCTAAAACTAGCTAGCGAGCGATCAACTCGGAATGACCCCCTATGTTTCTTGTTGCTGCGCAGACTGTCTTGGAAGGAGCCCTCTGCAGCGCATCTATTCCTCCTACTGTAAGACCGCACATTGTCTGCTGAGCGGAAAATTAGCAAAGTGATCTCCTCTGGCCTCCGTCCAGCGGGAAGCTGCCAAATAAAATAATACCCGTCTGCATTAAGGGGCCGTTAATTCATTAGAACACTGTTCCAGTACCAGAAAAGGTTCCTCGCTGCATGGATAAGGACACCCGTGAGAATGATGTAAGTCACATAAGGGGCAATTTAACAAAATGAAAAATAAATCTTTAGAAAACTATTTTTATTGGTGCAATGTTTAGTGCTTTTGCCCCTCTACAGTACACGAAGCCCCCCATGTAAGGGCAGCGTATCGCTAACTACCGGGGCCATTCTATGCTGCATGCGGAAGCCTATGTATCATGGGGAGCTGTCCCCCAAGAACCTACACATCCTAGGATGGCCTTAGCTGCGGTGCCCCCCCCCCCGGGAAAATTATTATATTATTATTATTATTATTATTATTATTATTATTATTATTATTATTTGTTTTTTACTTAAAATAAAAAAGGTATTTCATATTTTTTATTGAATCTAGAATTGGACGCCTGTGCGGTTCCACTCCCAGTGGGCACACAGGTGGCGGTGAGCTGGGTTACACATGCGCTGTATCGCGGCTGCCTGTCCAGGCTACCCTTACCACTGCCGTGCCACGTCGCCGGGGGTTTGTGTGCCACTCAACACAGAGATCAGCATCTAGGGGCATTTATTGCACCAACATAGCAGTAGCCATGTAGACAAGACTATGAGCTTCTTTTTGCAAAAAAAACACCCCAGACAGGGATCCAATGGCTGCGCGGACTGCGCCTGCGCACTTGGGCCCCCAGTACATAAACCCAGAAGTCTTTTCCTCCCTGGAGCAGCTGTATATCGGAGCAGCAGTCCTGGCCGGAAAGGACAGTAGCGCATGCAGACGAATGGGGGCCGGATAAATTGCGATGTATTTGCGCTGCGTGATGCATCCCACCTGTAATCAGGCTACGTAGTCTCACTGGGACCTGTTGTCGTCTTGCGCCAATAGCGGTCATTTTCCGGTCGCAATACTATCAGGCGTCAGAGTCGCAATGTGTGTACCCAGCCTAGCTGCCCCCACACTGACATGTATACCTTAGGGGTCCCGTGCCAGGAGCCCACACACATAGTCGCGATAATCTGCGATAAGTTTTCCACCGTATGACTGGAGGGAAAAAATTATAATGCCCCTTTTATAACAGAAATACGCAAACATAAATATCAGAACCCCCCACATACATAGGGCGGCGGTTTCTGGAAGCGGTCGCCATAAATCAGCTTTGCTCTTGCAATGATCTTTCCCTTCAGACACAGGATTTGGCACGCACGGCATCAGTGTATCTAATTACCGGACTTGGCATCTTACCAGAAGTGATGAGGAATCCACCGCCTACTTTATAGAGCTGGGCGGCCGCGAAGGGGACAGCGCACACCAACAGAAGCCCCCCCACCAGACTGGCAGCCACAGCGAGGATGATGAATGCCGTCCAGAAGCCTCTGTACACTGGCAATAAAAACAAATATCATTGTGTTGTTTAACGGCTGTAATCCCTGGTTAGTGCTCAGCCCCTGTCTGTGTCCAATGTACTGAGAGCTAAGAGACTGGTTCCAGCAGCCGGGACGCGGCCTGTTCTGCCTGAGAGGGAGAGAGGCGCAGGTCTGACTGCTCTGCCGCAGAACATTCCCACTACAGGGAGACGTCTGCAGCATCAGTGCAGTGTACTCTGTCCCCTTGTCAGCCCCTCAGAGGCGTCCCCAGCATCAGTGCAGTGTACTCTGTCCCCATGTCATCCCCTCAGAGACGTCTCCAGCATCAGTGCAGTGTACTCTGTCCCCATGTCAGCCCCTCAGAGGTGTCCCCAGCATCAGTGCAGTGTACTCTGTCCCCATGTCAGCCCCTCAGAGGTGTCTCCAGCATCAGTGCAGTGTACTCTGTCCCCATGTCATCCCCTCAGAGACGTCTCCAGCATCAGTGCAGTGTACTCTGTCCCCATGTCAGCCCCTCAGAGACGTCTCCAGCATCAATGCAGTGTACTCTGTCCCCATGTCAGCTACTCAGAGGTGTCTCCAGCATCAGTGCAGTGTACTCTGTCCCCATGTCATCCCCTCAGAGACGTCTCCAGCATCAGTGCAGTGTACTCTGTCCCCATGTCAGCCCCTCAGAGATGTCCCCAGCACTGGTGCAGTGTCCTCTGTCCCCATGTCAGCCCCTCAGAGACGTCTCCAGCATCAGTGCAGTGTACTCTGTCCCCATGTCAGCTACTCAGAGACGTCCCCAGCATCAGTGCAGTGCACTCTGTCCCCATGTCAGCCCCTCAGAGACGTCTCCAGCATCAGTGCAGTGTACTCTGTCCCCATGTCATCCCCTCAGAGACGTCTCCAGCATCAGTGCAGTGTACTCTGTCCCCATGTCAGCTACTCAGAGACGTCCCCAGCATCAATGCAGTGTACTCTGTCCCCATGTCAGCCCCTCAGAGACGTCTCCAGCATCAGTGCAGTGTACTCTGTCCCCATGTCAGCTACTCAGAGACGTCCCCAGCATCAGTGCAGTGCACTCTGTCCCATGTCAGCCCCTCAGAGACGTCTCCAGCATCAGTGCAGTGTCCTCTGTCCCTATGTCAGCCCCTCAGAGACGTCTCCAGCATCAGTGCAGTGTACTCTGTCCCCATGTCAGCTACTCAGAGACGTCCCCAGCATCAGTGCAGTGCACTCTGTCCCCATGTCAGCCCCTCAGAGACGTCTCCAGCATCAGTGCAGTGTCCTCTGTCCCCATGTCAGCCCCTCAGAGACGTCTCCAGCATCAGTGCAGTGTACTCTGTCCCCATGTCAGCTACTCAGAGACGTCCCTAGCATCAGTGCAGTGCACTCTGTCCCCATGTCAGCCCCTCAGAGACGTCTCCAGCATCAGTGCAGTGTCCTCTGTCCCCATGTCAGCCCCTCAGAGACGTCTCCAGCATCAGTGCAGTGTACTCTGTCCCCATGTCAGCTACTCAGAGACGTCCCCAGCATCAGTGCAGTGCACTCTGTCCCCATGTCATCCCCTCAGAGACGTCTCCAGCATCAGTGCAGTGTACTCTGTCCCCATGTCAGCCCCTCAGAGGTGTCTCCAGCATCAGTGCAGTGTACTCTGTCCCAATGTCAGCCCCTCAGAGGTGTCTCCAGCATCAGTGCAGTGTACTCTGTCCCCAATGTCAGTCCCTCAGAGATGTCCCCAGCACTGGTGCAGTGTATTCTGTCCCCATGTCAGCCCCTCAGAGACGTCTACAGCATTAGTGCAGTGTACTCTGTCCCCATGTCAGCCCCTCAGAGACGTCTCCAGCATCAGTGCAGTGTACTCTGTCCCCAATGTCAGCCCCTCAGAGACGTCTCCAGCATCAGTGCAGTGTACTCTGTCCCCATGTCAGCCCCTCAGAGGTGTCCCCAGCATCAGTGCAGTGTACTCTGTCCCCATGTCAGCCCCTCAGAGGTGTCTCCAGCATCAGTGCAGTGTACTCTGTCCCCATGTCATCCCCTCAGAGACGTCTCCAGCATCAGTGCAGTGTACTCTGTCCCCATGTCAGCCCCTCAGAGGTGTCTCCAGCATCAGTGCAGTGTACTCTGTCCCCATGTCAGCCCCTCAGAGATGTCCCCAGCACTGGTGCAGTGTACTCTGTCCCCATGTCAGCCCCTCAGAGACGTCTCCAGCATCAGTGCAGTGTCCTCTGTCCCTATGTCAGCCCCTCAGAGACGTCTCCAGCATCAGTTCAGTGTACTCTGTCCCCAATGTAAGTCCCTCAGAGATGTCCCCAGCACTGGTGCAGTGTACTCTGTCCCCATGTCAGCTACTCAGAGACGTCCCCAGCATCAGTGCAGTGCACTCTGTCCCCATGTCATCCCCTCAGAGACGTCTCCAGCATCAGTGCAGTGTACTCTGTCCCCATGTCAGCCCCTCAGAGATGTCCCCAGCACTGGTGTAGTGTCCTCTGTCCCCATGTCAGCCCCTCAGAGACGTCTCCAGCATCAGTGCAGTGTCCTCTGTCCCCATGTCAGCCCCTCAGAGGTGTCTCCAGCATCAGTGCAGTGTACTCTGTCCCCAATGTCAGTCCCTCAGAGATGTCCCCAGCACTGGTGCAGTGTATTCTGTCCCCATGTCAGCCCCTCAGAGACGTCTACAGCATCAGTGCAGTGTACTCTGTCCCCATGTCAGCCCCTCAGAGACGTCTCCAGCATCAGTGCAGTGTACTCTGTCCCCAATGTCAGCCCCTCAGAGACGTCTCCAGCATCAGTGCAGTGTACTCTGTCCCCATGTCAGCCCCTCAGAGATGTCCCCAGCACTGGTGCAGTGTCCTCTGTCCCCATGTCAGCCCCTCAGAGATCTCCCCAGCATCAGTGCAGTATACTCTGTCCCCATGTCAGCCCCTCAGAGGTGTCCCCAGCATCAGTGCAGTGTACTCTGTCCCCTTGTCAGCCCCTCAGAGGCGTCCCTAGCATCAGTGCAGTGTACTCTGTCCCCATGTCAGCTACTCAGAGACGTCCCCAGCATCAGTGCAGTGCACTCTGTCCCCATGTCATCCCCTCAGAGACGTCTCCAGCATCAGTGCAGTGTACTCTGTCCCCATGTCAGCCCCTCAGAGGTGTCCCCAGCATCAGTGCAGTGTACTCTGTCCCCATGTCATCCCCTCAGAGACGTCTCCAGCATCAGTGCAGTGTACTCTGTCCCCATGTCAGCCCCTCAGAGGTGTCCCCAGCATCAGTGCAGTGTACTCTGTCCCCATGTCAGCCCCTCAGAGATGTCCCCAGCACTGGTGCAGTGTCCTCTGTCCCCATGTCAGCCCCTCAGAGACGTCTCCAGCATCAGTGCAGTGTTCTATGTCCCCATGTCAGCCCCTCAGAGACGTATCCAGCATCAATGCACTGTACTCTGTCCCCATGTCAGCCCCTCAGAGATGTCCCCAGCACTGGTGCAGTGTACTCTGTCCCCATGTCAGCCCCTCAGAGACGTCTCCAGCATCAGTGCAGTGTCCTCTGTCCCTATGTCAGCCCCTCAGAGACGTCTCCAGCATCAGTTCAGTGTACTCTGTCCCCAATGTCAGTCCCTCAGAGATGTCCCCAGCACTGGTGCAGTGTACTCTGTCCCCATGTCAGCCCCTCAGAGACGTCTACAGCATCAGTGCAGTGTCCTCTGTCCCCATGTCAGCCCCTCAGAGACGTCTCCAGCATCAGTGCAGTGTACTCTGTCCCCAATGTCAGCCCCTCAGAGACGTCTCCAGCATCAGTGCAGTGTACTCTGTCCCCATGTCAGCCCCTCAGAGATGTCCCCAGCACTGGTGCAGTGTACTCTGTCCCCATGTCAGCCCCTCAGAGACGTCTCCAGCATCAGTGCAGTGTCCTCTGTCCCTATGTCAGCCCCTCAGAGACGTCTCCAGCATCAGTGCAGTGTACTCTGTCCCCATGTCAGCCCCTCAGAGATGTCCCCAGCACTGGTGCAGTGTCCTCTGTCCCCATGTCAGCCCCTCAGAGATCTCCCCAGCATCAGTGCAGTATACTCTGTCCCCATGTCAGCCCCTCAGAGGTGTCCCCAGCATCAGTGCAGTGTACTCTGTCCCCATGTCATCCCCTCAGAGACGTCTCCAGCATCAGTGCAGTGTACTCTGTCCCCTTGTCAGCCCCTCAGAGGCGTCCCCAGCATCAGTGCAGTGTACTCTGTCCCCATTTCAGCTACTCAGAGACGTCCCCAGCATCAGTGCAGTGCACTCTGTCCCCATGTCATCCCCTCAGAGACGTCTCCAGCATCAATGCAGTGTACTCTGTCCCCATGTCAGCCCCTCAGAGGTGTCCCCAGCATCAGTGCAGAGTACTCTGTCCCCATGTCAGCCCCTCAGAGGTGTCTCCAGCATCAGTGCAGTGTACTCTGTCCCCATGTCAGCCCCTCAGAGATGTCCCCAGCACTGGTGTAGTGTCCTCTGTCCCCATGTCAGCCCCTCAGAGACGTCTCCAGCATTAGTGCAGTGTTCTATGTCCCCATGTCAGCCCCTCAGAGACGTCTCCAGCATCAGTGCAGTGTACTCTGTCCCCATGTCAGCCCCTCAGAGATGTCCCCAGCACTGGTGCAGTGTACTCTGTCCCCATGCCAGCCCCTCAGAGACGTCTCCAGCATCAGTGCAGTGTCCTCTGTCCCCATGTCAGCCCCTCAGAGACGTCTCCAGCATCAGTGCAGTGTCCTCTGTCCCCATGTCAGCCCCTCAGAGGTGTCTCCAGCATCAGTGCAGTGTACTCTGTCCCCAATGTCAGTCCCTCAGAGACGTCTCCAGCATCAGTGCAGTGTACTCTGTCCCCAATGTCAGCCCCTCAGAGACGTCTCCAGCATCAGTGCAGTGTACTCTGTCCCCAATGTCAGCCCCTCAGAGACGTCTCCAGCATCAGTGCAGTGTACACTGTCCCCATGTCATCCCCTCAGAGACGTCTCCAGCATCAATGCAGTGTACTCTGTCCCCATGTCAGCCCCTCAGAGGTGTCCCCAACATCAGTGCAGAGTACTCTGTCCCCATGTCAGCCCCTCAGAGGTGTCTCCAGCATCAGTGCAGTGTACTCTGTCCCCATGTCAGCCCCTCAGAGATGTCCCCAGCACTGGTGTAGTGTCCTCTGTCCCCATGTCAGCCCCTCAGAGACGTCTCCAGCATTAGTGCAGTGTTCTATGTCCCCATGTCAGCCCCTCAGAGACGTCTCCAGCATCAGTGCAGTGTACTCTGTCCCCATGTCAGCCCCTCAGAGATGTCCCCAGCACTGGTGCAGTGTACTCTGTCCCCATGCCAGCCCCTCAGAGACGTCTCCAGCATCAGTGCAGTGTCCTCTGTCCCCATGTCAGCCCCTCAGAGACGTCTCCAGCATCAGTGCAGTGTCCTCTGTCCCCATGTCAGCCCCTCAGAGGTGTCTCCAGCATCAGTGCAGTGTACTCTGTCCCCAATGTCAGTCCCTCAGAGACGTCTCCAGCATCAGTGCAGTGTACTCTGTCCCCAATGTCAGCCCCTCAGAGACGTCTCCAGCATCAGTGCAGTGTACTCTGTCCCCAATGTCAGCCCCTCAGAGACGTCTCCAGCATCAGTGCAGTGTACTCTGTCCCCATGTCAGCCCCTCAGCGATGTCCCCAGCACTGGTGCAGTGTACTCTGTCCCCATGTCAGCCCCTCAGAGACGTCTCCAGCATCAGTGCAGTGTCCTCTGTCCCTATGTCAGCCCCTCAGAGACGTCTCCAGCATCAGTGCAGTGTACTCTGTCCCCATGTCAGCCCCTCAGAGATGTCCCCAGCACTGGTGCAGTGTCCTCTGTCCCCATGTCAGCCCCTCAGAGATCTCCCCAGCATCAGTGCAGTATACTCTGTCCCCATGTCAGCCCCTCAGAGGTGTCCCCAGCATCAGTGCAGTGTACTCTGTCCCCATGTCATCCCCTCAGAGACGTCTCCAGCATCAGTGCAGTGTACTCTGTCCCCATGTCAGCCCCTCAGAGGTGTCCCCAGCATCAGTGCAGTGTACTCTGTCCCCATGTCAGCCCCTCAGAGACGTCTCCAGCATCAATGCAGTGTACTCTGTCCCCATGTCAGCCCCTCAGAGACGTCTCCAGCATCAGTGCAGTGTACTCTGTCCCCATGTCAGCCCCTCAGAGATGTCTCCAGCACTGGTGCAGTGTCCTCTGTCCCCATGTCAGCCCCTCAGAGACGTCTCCAGCATCAGTGCAGTGTCCTCTGTCCCTATGTCAGCCCCTCAGAGGTGTCTCCAGCATCAGTGCAGTGTACTCTGTCCCCAATGTCAGTCCCTCAGAGATGTCCCCAGCACTGGTGCAGTGTATTCTGTCCCCATGTCAGCCCCTCAGAGACGTCTACAGCATCAGTGCAGTGTCCTCTGTCCCCATGTCAGCCCCTCAGAGACGTCTCCAGCATCAGTGCAGTGTACTCTGTCCCCAATGTCAGCCCCTCAGAGACGTCTCCAGCATCAGTGCAGTGTACTCTGTCCCCATGTCAGCCCCTCAGAGATGTCCCCAGCACTGGTGCAGTGTACTCTGTCCCCATGTCAGCCCCTCAGAGGTGTCTCCAGCATCAGTGCAGTGTACTTTGTCCCCAATGTCAGTCCCTCAGAGATGTCCCCAGCACTGGTGCAGTGTATTCTGTCCCCATGTCAGCCCCTCAGAGACGTCTACAGCATCAGTGCAGTGTCCTCTGTCCCCATGTCAGCCCCTCAGAGACGTCTCCAGCATCAGTGCAGTGTACTCTGTCCCCAAAGTCAGCCCCTCAGAGACGTCTCCAGCATCAGTGCAGTGTACTCTGTCCCCATGTCAGCCCCTCAGAGTTGTCCCCAGCACTGGTGCAGTGTACTCTGTCCCCATGTCAGCCCCTCAGAGACGTCTCCAGCATCAGTGCAGTGTCCTCTGTCCCTATGTCAGCCCCTCAGAGATGTCTCCAGCATCAGTGCAGTGTACTCTGTCCCCATGTCAGCCCCTCAGAGATGTCCCCAGCACTGGTGCAGTGTCCTCTGTCCCCATGTCAGCCCCTCAGAGATCTCCCCAGCATCAGTGCAGTATACTCTGTCCCCATGTCAGCCCCTCAGAGGTGTCCCCAGCATCAGTGCAGTGTACTCTGTCCCCATGTCATCCCCTCAGAGACGTCTCCAGCATCAGTGCAGTGTACTCTGTCCCCTTGTCAGCCCCTCAGAGGCGTCCCCAGCATCAGTGCAGTGTACTCTGTCCCCATGTCAGCTACTCAGAGACGTCCCCAGCATCAGTGCAGTGTACTCTGTCCCCATGTCATCCCCTCAGAGACGTCTCCAGCATCAGTGCAGTGTACTCTGTCCCCGTGCCAGCCCCTCAGAGGTGTCCCCAGCATCAGTGCAGTGTACTCTGTCCCCATGTCAGCCCCTCAGAGGTGTCTTAAGCATCAGTTCAGTGTACTCTGTCCCCAATGTCAGTCCCTCAGAGATGTCCCCAGCACTGGTGCAGTGTACTCTATCCCCATGTCAGCCCCTTAGAGACGTCTACAGCATCAGTGCAGTGTCCTCTGTCCCCATGTCAGCCCCTCAGAGACGCCTCCAGCATCAGTGCAGTGTACTCTGTCCCCAATGTCAGCCCCTCAGAGACATCTCCAGCATCAGTGCAGTGTACTCTGTCCCCATGTCAGCCCCTCAGAGATGTCCCCAGCACTGGTTCAGTGTACTCTGTCCCCATGTCAGCCCCTCAGAGACGTCTCCAGCATCAGTGCAGTGTCCTCTGTCCCTATGTCAGCCCCTCAGAGACGTCTCCAGCATCAGTGCAGTGTACTCTGTCCCCATGTCAGCCCCTCAGAGACGTCCCCAGCATCAGTGCAGTGTCCTCTGTCCCCATGTCAGCCCCTCAGAGATGTCTCCAGCACTGGTGCAGTGTCCTCTGTCCCCATGTCAGCCCCTCAGAGACGTCTCCAGCATCAGTACAGTGTCCTCTGTCCCTATGTCTGCCCCTCAGAGACGTCTCCAGCATCAGTGCAGTGTCCTCTGTCCCCATGTCAGCCCCTCAGAGACATCTCCAGCATCAGTGCAGTGTACTCTGTCCCCATGTCAGCCCCTCAGAGGTGTCCCCAGCATCAGTGCAGTGTACTCTGTCCCCATGTCAGCCCCTCAGAGACGTCTCCAGCATCAGTGCAGTGTCCTCTGTCCCTATGTCTGCCCCTCAGAGACGTCTCCAGCATCAGTGCAGTGTACTCTGTCCCCATGTCAGCCCCTCAGAGGTGTCCCCAGCATCAGTGCAGTGTACTCTGTCCCCATGTCAGCCCCTCAGAGACGTCTCCAGCATCAGTTCAGTGTACTCTGTCCCCAATGTCAGTCCCTCAGAGATGTCCCCAGCACTGGTGCAGTGTACTCTGTCCCCATGTCAGCCCCTCAGAGCCGTCTACAGCATCAGTGCAGTGTCCTCTGTCCCCATGTCAGCCCCTCAGAGACGTCTCCAGCATCAGTGCAGTGTACTCTGTCCCCAATGTCAGCCCCTCAGAGACGTCTCCAGCATCAGTGCAGTGTACTCTGTCCCCATGTCAGCCCCTCAGAGACGTCTCCAGCATCAGTGCAGTGTCCTCTGTCCCTATGTCAGCCCCTCAGAGACGTCTCCAGCCTCAGTGCAGTGTACTCTGTCCCCATGTCAGCCCCTCAGAGACGTCTACAGCATCAGTGCAGTGTCCTCTGTCCCCATGTCAGCCCCTCAGAGACGTCTCCAGCATCAGTGCAGTGTACTCTGTCCCCAATGTCAGCCCCTCAGAGACGTCTCCAGCATCAGTGCAGTGTCCTCTGTCCCCATGTCAGCCCCTCAGAGATGTCCCCAGCACTGGTGCAGTGTACTCTGTCCCCATGTCAGCCCCTCAGAGACGTCTCCAGCATCAGTGCAGTGTCCTCTGTCCCTATGTCAGCCCCTCAGAGACGTCTCCAGCATCAGTGCAGTGTACTCTGTCCCCATGTCAGCCCCTCAGAGACGTCTCCAGCATCAGTGCAGTGTCCTCTGTCCCTATGTCAGCCCCTCAGAGACGTCTCCAGCATCAGTGCAGTGTCCTCTGTCCCTATGTCAGCCCCTCAGAGATCTCCCCAGCATCAGTGCAGTATACTCTGTGCCCATGTCAGCCCCTCAGAGGCGTCCCCAGCATCAGTGCAGTGTACTCTGTCCCCATGTCAGCCCCTCAGAGATGTCCGCAGCACTGGTGCAGTGTTCTATGTCCCAATGTCCGCCCCTCAGAGACGTCTCCAGCACTGGTGCAGTGTTCTCTGTTCCCATGTCAGCCCCTCAGAGACGTCTCCAGCATCAGTGCAGTGTCCTCTGTCCCTATGTCTGCCCCTCAGAGACGTCTCCAGCATCAGTGCAGTGTCCTCTGTCCCCATGTCAGCCCCTCAGAGACGTCTCCAGCATCAGTGCAGTGTACTCTGTCCACATGTCAGCCCCTCAGAGATGTCCCCAGCACTGGTGCAGTCCTCGGTCCCCATGTCAGCCCCTCAGAGATCTCCCCAGCATCAGTGCAGTGTACTCTGTCCCCATGTCAGCCCCTTAGAGACGTCTCCAGCATCAGTGCAGTGTACTCTGTCCACATGTCAGCACCTCAGAGGTGTCTCCAGCATCAGTGCAATGTACTCTGTCCCCATGTCAGCCCCTCAGAGGTGTCCCCAGCATCAGTGCAGTGTCCTCTGTCCCCATGTCAGCCCCTCAGAGGTGTCTCCAGCATTAGTGCAGTGTACTCTGTCCCCATGTCAGCCCCTCAGAGGTGCCTCCAACATCAGTGAAGTACTCTGTCCCCATGTCAGCCCCTCAGAGACGTCACCAGCACTGGTGCAGTGTTCTATGTCCCCATGTTAGCCCCTCAGAGACGTTCCCAGCACTGGTGCAGTGTTCTCTGTCCCCAATGTCAGCCCCTAAGAGACGTCTCCAGCATCAGTTCAGTGTCCTCTGTCCCTATGTCAGCCCCTCAGAGACGTCTCCAGCATCAGTGCAGTGTCATCTGTCCCCATGTCAGCCCCTCAGAGACGTCTCCAGCATCAGTGCAGTGTACTCTGTCCCCATGTCAGCCCCTCAGAGATGTCCCCAGCACTGGTGCAGTGTCCTCTGTCCCCATGTCAGCCCCTTAGAGATCTCCCCAGCATCAGTGCAGTGTACTCTGTCCCCATGTCAGCCCCTCAGAGACGTCTCCAGCATCAGTGCAGTGTCCTCTGTCCCCATGTCAGCCCCTCAGAGACGTCTCCAGCATCAGTGCAGTGTACTCTGTCCTCATGTCAGCCCCTCAGAGACGTCTCCAGCATCAGTGCAGTGTCCTCTGTCCCCATGTCAGCCCCTCAGAGACGTCTCCAGCATCAGTGCAGTGTACTCTGTCCCCCTGTCAGTCCCTCAGAGATGTCCCCAGCACTGGTGCAGTGTCCTCTGTCCCCATGTCAGCCCCTTAGAGATCTCCCCAGCATCAGTGCAGTGTACTCTGTTCCCATGTCAGCCCCTCAGAGACGTCTGCAGCATCAGTGCAGTGTACTCTGTCCCCATGCCAGCCCCTCAGAGGTGTCCCCAGCATCAGTGCAGTGTACTCTGTCCCCATGTCAGCCCCTCAGAGGTGTCTCCAGCATCAGTGCAGTGTACTCTGTCCCCTTGTCAGCCCCTCAGAGGCGTCCCCAGCATGAGTGCAGTGTACTCTGTCCCCATGTCATCCCCTCAGAGACGTCTCCAGCATCAGTGCAGTGTACTCTGTCCCCATGTCAGCCCCTCAGAGGCGTCCCCAGCATCAGTGCAGTGTACTCTGTCCCCATGTCAGCTACTCAGAGACGTCCCCAGCATCAGTGCAGTGCACTCTGTCCCCATGTCATCCCCTCAGAGACGTCTCCAGCATCAGTGCAGTGTACTCTGTCCCCTTGTCAGCCCCTCAGAGGCGTCCCCAGCATCAGTGCAGTGCACTCTGTCCCCATGTCATCCCCTCAGAGACGTCTCCAGCATCAGTGCAGTGTACTCTGTCCCCATGTCAGCCCCTCAGAGGTGTCCCCAGCATCAGTGCAGTGTACTCTGTCCCCATGTCAGCCCCTCAGAGGTGTCTCCAGCGTCAGTGCAGTGTACTCTGTCCCCATGTCATCCCCTCAGAGACGTCTCCAGCATCAGTGCAGTGTACTCTGTCCCCATGTCAGCCCCTCAGAGACGTCTCCAGCATCAATGCAGTGTACTCTGTCCCCATGTCAGCTACTCAGAGGTGTCTCCAGCATCAGTGCAGTGTACTCTGTCCCCATGTCATCCCCTCAGAGACGTCTCCAGCATCAGTGCAGTGTACTCTGTCCCCATGTCAGCCCCTCAGAGACGTCTCCAGCATCAATGCAGTGTACTCTGTCCCCATGTCAGCTACTCAGAGACGTCCCCAGCATCAGTGCAGTGCACTCTGTCCCCATGTCATCCCCTCAGAGACGTCTCCAGCATCAGTGCAGTGTCCTCTGTCCCCATGTCAGCCCCTCAGAGGTGTCCCCAGCATCAGTGCAGTGTACTCTGTCCCCATGTCAGCCCCTCAGAGGTGTCTCCAGCATCAGTGCAGTGTACTCTGTCCCCATGTCATCCCCTCAGAGACGTCTCCAGCATCAGTGCAGTGTACTCTGTCCCCATGTCATCCCTCAGAGACGTCTCCAGCATCAATGCAGTGTACTCTGTCCCCATGTCAGCTACTCAGAGACGTCTCCAGCATCAGTGCAGTATACTCTGTCCCCATGTCAGCCCCTCAGAGGTGTCTCCAGCATCAGTGCAGTGTACTCTGTCCCCATGTCAGCCCCTCAGAGATGTCCCCAGCACTGGTGCAGTGTACTCTGTCCCCATGTCAGCCCCTCAGAGACGTCTCCAGCATCAGTGCAGTGTCCTCTGTCCCCATGTCAGCCCCTCAGAGACGCCTCCAGCATCAGTGCAGTATACTCTGTCCCCAATGTCAGCCCCTCAGAGACATCTCCAGCATCAGTGCAGTGTACTCTGTCCCCATGTCAGCCCCTCAGAGATGTCCCCAGCACTGGTTCAGTGTACTCTGTCCCCATGTCAGCCCCTCAGAGACGTCTCCAGCATCAGTGCAGTGTCCTCTGTCCCTATGTCAGCCCCTCAGAGACGTCTCCAGCATCAGTGCAGTGTACTCTGTCCCCATGTCAGCCCCTCAGAGACGTCCCCAGCATCAGTGCAGTGTCCTCTGTCCCCATGTCAGCCCCTCAGAGATGTCTCCAGCACTGGTGCAGTGTCCTCTGTCCCCATGTCAGCCCCTCAGAGACGTCTCCAGCATCAGTGCAGTGTCCTCTGTCCCTATGTCTGCCCCTCAGAGACGTCTCCAGCATCAGTGCAGTGTCCTCTGTCCCCATGTCAGCCCCTCAAAGACGTCTCCAGCATCAGTGCAGTGTACTCTGTCCCCATGTCAGCCCCTCAGAGGTGTCCCCAGCATCAGTGCAGTGTACTCTGTCCCCATGTCAGCCCCTCAGAGACGTCTCCAGCATCAGTGCAGTGTCCTCTGTCCCTATGTCTGCCCCTCAGAGACGTCTCCAGCATCAGTGCAGTGTACTCTGTCCCCATGTCAGCCCCTCAGAGGTGTCCCCAGCATCAGTGCAGTGTACTCTGTCCCCATGTCAGCCCCTCAGAGACGTCTCCAGCATTAGTGCAGTGTTCTATGTCCCCATGTCATCCCCTCAGAGACGTCTCCAGCATCAGTTCAGTGTACTCTGTCCCCAATGTCAGTCCCTCAGAGATGTCCCCAGCACTGGTGCAGTGTACTCTGTCCCCATGTCAGCCCCTCAGAGCCGTCTACAGCATCAGTGCAGTGTCCTCTGTCCCCATGTCAGCCCCTCAGAGACGTCTCCAGCATCAGTGCAGTGTACTCTGTCCCCAATGTCAGCCCCTCAGAGACGTCTCCAGCATCAGTGCAGTGTACTCTGTCCCCATGTCAGCCCCTCAGAGATGTCCCCAGCACTGGTGCAGTGTACTCTGTCCCCATGTCAGCCCCTCAGAGACGTCTCCAGCATCAGTGCAGTGTCCTCTGTCCCTATGTCAGCCCCTCAGAGACGTCTCCAGCCTCAGTGCAGTGTACTCTGTCCCCATGTCAGCCCCTCAGAGACGTCTACAGCATCAGTGCAGTGTCCTCTGTCCCCATATCAGCCCCTCAGAGACGTCTCCAGCATCAGTGCAGTGTACTCTGTCCCCAATGTCAGCCCCTCAGAGACGTCTCCAGCATCAGTGCAGTGTCCTCTGTCCCCATGTCAGCCCCTCAGAGATGTCCCCAGCACTGGTGCAGTGTACTCTGTCCCCATGTCAGCCCCTCAGAGACGTCTCCAGCATCAGTGCAGTGTCCTCTGTCCCTATGTCAGCCCCTCAGAGACGTCTCCAGCATCAGTGCAGTGTACTCTGTCCCCATGTCAGCCCCTCAGAGACGTCTCCAGCATCAGTGCAGTGTCCTCTGTCCCTATGTCAGCCCCTCAGAGACGTCTCCAGCATCAGTGCAGTGTCCTCTGTCCCTATGTCAGCCCCTCAGAGATCTCCCCAGCATCAGTGCAGTATACTCTGTCCCCATGTCAGCCCCTCAGAGGCGTCCCCAGCATCAGTGCAGTGTACTCTGTCCCCATGTCAGCCCCTCAGAGATGTCCGCAGCACTGGTGCAGTGTTCTATGTCCCAATGTCCGCCCCTCAGAGACGTCTCCAGCACTGGTGCAGTGTTCTCTGTTCCCATGTCAGCCCCTCAGAGACGTCTCCAGCATCAGTGCAGTGTACTCTGTCCACATGTCAGCCCCTCAGAGATGTCCCCAGCACTGGTGCAGTCCTCGGTCCCCATGTCAGCCCCTCAGAGATCTCCCCAGCATCAGTGCAGTGTACTCTGTCCCCATGTCAGCCCCTTAGAGACGTCTCCAGCATCAGTGCAGTGTACTCTGTCCACATGTCAGCCCCTCAGAGGTGTCTCCAGCATCAGTGCAATGTACTCTGTCCCCATGTCAGCCCCTCAGAGGTGTCCCCAGCATCAGTGCAGTGTCCTCTGTCCCCATGTCAGCCCCTTAGAGGTGTCTCCAGCATCAGTGCAGTGTACTCTGTCCCCATGTCAGCCCCTCAGAGGTGCCTCCAACATCAGTGAAGTACTCTGTCCCAATGTCAGCCCCTCAGAGACGTCACCAGCACTGGTGCAGTGTTCTATGTCCCCATGTTAGCCCCTCAGAGACGTTCCCAGCACTGGTGCAGTGTTCTCTGTCCCCAATGTCAGCCCCTAAGAGACGTCTCCAGCATCAGTTCAGTGTCCTCTGTCCCTATGTCAGCCCCTCAGAGACGTCTCCAGCATCAGTGCAGTGTCCTCTGTCCCCATGTCAGCCCCTCAGAGACGTCTCCAGCATCAGTGCAGTGTACTCTGTCCCCATGTCAGCCCCTCAGAGATGTCCCCAGCACTGGTGCAGTGTCCTCTGTCCCCATGTCAGCCCCTTAGAGATCTCCCCAGCATCAGTGCAGTGTACTCTGTCCCCATGTCAGCCCCTCAGAGACGTCTCCAGCATCAGTGCAGTGTCCTCTGTCCCCATGTCAGCCCCTCAGAGACGTCTCCAGCATCAGTGCAGTGTACTCTGTCCTCATGTCAGCCCCTCAGAGACGTCTCCAGCATCAGTGCAGTGTCCTCTGTCCCCATGTCAGCCCCTCAGAGACGTCTCCAGCATCAGTGCAGTGTACTCTGTCCCCCTGTCAGTCCCTCAGAGATGTCCCCAGCACTGGTGCAGTGTCCTCTGTCCCCATGTCAGCCCCTTAGAGATCTCCCCAGCATCAGTGCAGTGTACTCTGTTCCCATGTCAGCCCCTCAGAGACGTCTGCAGCATCAGTGCATTGTACTCTGTCCCCATGCCAGCCCCTCAGAGGTGTCCCCAGCATCAGTGCAGTGTACTCTGTCCCCATGTCAGCCCCTCAGAGGTGTCTCCAGCATCAGTGCAGTGTACTCTGTCCCCTTGTCAGCCCCTCAGAGGCGTCCCCAGCATCAGTGCAGTGTCCTCTGTCCCCATGTCATCCCCTCAGAGACGTCTCCAGCATCAGTGCAGTGTACTCTGTCCCCATGTCAGCCCCTCAGAGGCGTCCCCAGCATCAGTGCAGTGTACTCTGTCCCCATGTCAGCTACTCAGAGACGTCCCCAGCATCAGTGCAGTGCACTCTGTCCCCATGTCATCCCCTCAGAGACGTCTCCAGCATCAGTGCAGTGTACTCTGTCCCCTTGTCAGCCCCTCAGAGGCGTCCCCAGCATCAGTGCAGTGCACTCTGTCCCCATGTCATCCCCTCAGAGACGTCTCCAGCATCAGTGCAGTGTACTCTGTCCCCATGTCAGCCCCTCAGAGGTGTCCCCAGCATCAGTGCAGTGTACTCTGTCCCCATGTCAGCCCCTCAGAGGTGTCTCCAGCGTCAGTGCAGTGTACTCTGTCCCCATGTCATCCCCTCAGAGACGTCTCCAGCATCAGTGCAGTGTACTCTGTCCCCATGTCAGCCCCTCAGAGACGTCTCCAGCATCAATGCAGTGTACTCTGTCCCCATGTCAGCTACTCAGGGGTGTCTCCAGCATCAGTGCAGTGTACTCTGTCCCCATGTCATCCCCTCAGAGACGTCTCCAGCATCAGTGCAGTGTACTCTGTCCCCATGTCAGCCCCTCAGAGACGTCTCCAGCATCAATGCAGTGTACTCTGTCCCCATGTCAGCTACTCAGAGACGTCCCCAGCATCAGTGCAGTGCACTCTGTCCCCATGTCATCCCCTCAGAGACGTCTCCAGCATCAGTGCAGTGTACTCTGTCCCCATGTCAGCTACTCAGAGACGTCCCCAGCATCAGTGCAGTGCACTCTGTCCCCATGTCAGCCCCTCAGAGACGTCTCCAGCATTAGTGCAGTGTACTCTGTCCCCATGTCAGCCCCTCAGAGGTGTCCCCAGCATCAGTGCAGTGTACTCTGTCCCCATGTCAGCCCCTCAGAGGTGTCTCCAGCATCAGTGCAGTGTACTCTGTCCCCATGTCATCCCCTCAGAGACGTCTCCAGCATCAGTGCAGTGTACTCTGTCCCCATGTCATCCCTCAGAGACGTCTCCAGCATCAATGCAGTGTACTCTGTCCCCATGTCAGCTACTCAGAGACGTCTCCAGCATCAGTGCAGTATACTCTGTCCCCATGTCAGCCCCTCAGAGGTGTCTCCAGCATCAGTGCAGTGTACTCTGTCCCCATGTCAGCCCCTCAGAGATGTCCCCAGCACTGGTGCAGTGTACTCTGTCCCCATGTCAACCCCTCAGAGACGTCTCCAGCATCAGTGCAGTGTCCTCTGTCCCCATGTCAGCCCCTCAGAGACGTCTCCAGCATCAGTGCAGTGTCCTCTGTCCCCATGTCAGCCCCTCAGAGGTGTCTCCAGCATCAGTGCAGTGTACTCTGTCCCCAATGTCAGTCCCTCAGAGATGTCCCCAGCACTGGTGCAGTGTATTCTGTCCCCATGTCAGCCCCTCAGAGACGTCTACAGCATCAGTGCAGTGTACTCTGTCCCCATGTCAGCCCCTCAGAGACGTCTCCAGCATCAGTGCAGTGTACTCTGTCCCCAATGTCAGCCCCTCAGAGACGTCTCCAGCATCAGTGCAGTGTACTCTGTCCCCATGTCAGCCCCTCAGAGATGTCCCCAGCACTGGTGCAGTGTCCTCTGTCCCCATGTCAGCCCCTCAGAGATCTCCCCAGCATCAGTGCAGTATACTCTGTCCCCATGTCAGCCCCTCAGAGGTGTCCCCAGCATCAGTGCAGTGTACTCTGTCCCCTTGTCAGCCCCTCAGAGGCGTCCCTAGCATCAGTGCAGTGTACTCTGTCCCCATGTCAGCTACTCAGAGACGTCCCCAGCATCAGTGCAGTGCACTCTGTCCCCATGTCATCCCC
Organism: Pseudophryne corroboree; assembly: GCF_028390025.1. Classification (NCBI taxonomy): domain Eukaryota; kingdom Metazoa; phylum Chordata; class Amphibia; order Anura; family Myobatrachidae; genus Pseudophryne; species Pseudophryne corroboree. The sequence continues at coordinate 484,145,993 of NC_086451.1, forward strand.
TCAGAGACGTCTCCAGCATCAGTGCAGTGTACTCTGTCCCCATGTCAGCCCCTCAGAGGTGTCCCCAGCATCAGTGCAGTGTACTCTGTCCCCATGTCATCCCCTCAGAGACGTCTCCAGCATCAGTGCAGTGTTCTCTGTCCCCATGTCAGCCCCTCAGAGGTGTCCCCAGCATCAGTGCAGTGTACTCTGTCCCCATGTCAGCCCCTCAGAGATGTCCCCAGCACTGGTGCAGTGTCCTCTGTCCCCATGTCAGCCCCTCAGAGACGTCTCCAGCATCAGTGCAGTGTTCTATGTCCCCATGTCAGCCCCTCAGAGACGCATCCAGCATCAATGCACTGTACTCTGTCCCCATGTCAGCCCCTCAGAGATGTCCCCAGCACTGGTGCAGTGTACTCTGTCCCCATGTCAGCCCCTCAGAGACGTCTCCAGCATCAGTGCAGTGTCCTCTGTCCCCATGTCAGCCCCTCAGAGATGTCCCCAGCACTGGTGCAGTGTCCTCTGTCCCCATGTCAGCCCCTCAGAGACGTCTCCAGCATCAGTGCAGTGTTCTATGTCCCCATGTCAGCCCCTCAGAGACGCATCCAGCATCAATGCACTGTACTCTGTCCCCATGTCAGCCCCTCAGAGATGTCCCCAGCACTGGTGCAGTGTACTCTGTCCCCATGTCAGCCCCTCAGAGACGTCTCCAGCATCAGTGCAGTGTCCTCTGTCCCTATGTCAGCCCCTCAGAGACGTCTCCAGCATCAGTTCAGTGTACTCTGTCCCCAATGTCAGTCCCTCAGAGATGTCCCCAGCACTGGTGCAGTGTACTCTGTCCCCATGTCAGCCCCTCAGAGACGTCTACAGCATCAGTGCAGTGTCCTCTGTCCCCATGTCAGCCCCTCAGAGACGTCTCCAGCATCAGTGCAGTGTACTCTGTCCCCAATGTCAGCCCCTCAGAGACGTCTCCAGCATCAGTACAGTGTACTCTGTCCCCATGTCAGCCCCTCAGAGATGTCCCCAGCACTGGTGCAGTGTACTCTGTCCCCATGTCAGCCCCTCAGAGACGTCTCCAGCATCAGTGCAGTGTCCTCTGTCCCTATGTCAGCCCCTCAGAGACGTCTACAGCATCAGTGCAGTGTACTCTGTCCCCATGTCAGCCCCTCAGAGATGTCCCCAGCACTGGTGCAGTGTCCTCTGTCCCCATGCCAGCCCCTCAGAGACGTCTCCAGCATCAGTGCAGTGTACTCTGTCCCCATGTCAGCCCCTCAGAGATCTCCCCAGCATCAGTGCAGTATACTCTGTCCCCATGTCAGCCCCTCAGAGGTGTCCCCAGCATCAGTGCAGTGTACTCTGTCCCCATGTCATCCCCTCAGAGACGTCTCCAGCATCAGTGCAGTGTACTCTGTCCCCTTGTCAGCCCCTCAGAGGCGTCCCCAGCATCAGTGCAGTGTACTCTGTCCCCATGTCAGCTACTCAGAGACGTCCCCAGCATCAGTGCAGTGCACTCTGTCCCCATGTCATCCCCTCAGAGACGTCTCCAGCATCAGTGCAGTGTACTCTGTCCCCATGTCAGCCCCTCAGAGGTGTCCCCAGCATCAGTGCAGTGTACTCTGTCCCCATGTCAGCCCCTCAGAGGTGTCTCCAGCATCAGTGCAGTGTACTCTGTCCCCATGTCAGCCCCTCAGAGATGTCCCCAGCACTGGTGTAGTGTTCTCTGTCCCCATGTCAGCCCCTCAGAGACGTCTCCAGCATTAGTGCAGTGTTCTATGTCCCCATGTCAGCCCCTCAGAGACGTCTCCAGCATCAGTGCAGTGTACTCTGTCCCCATGTCAGCCCCTCAGAGATGTCCCCAGCACTGGTGCAGTGTACTCTGTCCCCATGCCAGCCCCTCAGAGACGTCTACAGCATCAGTGCAGTGTCCTCTGTCCCCATGTCAGCCCCTCAGAGACGTCTCCAGCATCAGTGCAGTGTCCTCTGTCCCCATGTCAGCCCCTCAGAGGTGTCTCCAGCATCAGTGCAGTGTACTCTGTCACCAATGTCAGTCCCTCAGAGAAGTCCCCAGCACTGGTGCAGTGTCCTCTGTCCCCATGTCAGCCCCTCAGAGACGTCTCCAGCATCAGTGCAGTGTACTCTGTCCCCAATGTCAGCCCCTCAGAGACGTCTCCAGCATCAGTGCAGTGTACTCTGTCCCCATGTCAGCCCCTCAGAGATGTCCCCAGCACTGGTGCAGTGTACTCTGTCCCCATGTCAGCCCCTCAGAGACGTCTCCAGCATCAGTGCAGTGTCCTCTGTTCCTATGTCAGCCCCTCAGAGACGTCTTCAGCATCAGTGCAGTGTACTCTGTCCCCATGTCAGCCCCTCAGAGATGTCCCCAGCACTGGTGCAGTGTCCTCTGTCCCCATGTCAGCCCCTCAGAGATCTCCCCAGCATCAGTGCAGTATACTCTGTCTCCATGTCAGCCCCTCAGAGACGTCTTCAGCATCAGTGCAGTGTACTCTGTCCCCATGTCAGCCCCTCAGAGATGTCCCCAGCACTGGTGCAGTGTCCTCTGTCCCCATGTCAGCCCCTCAGAGATCTCCCCAGCATCAGTGCAGTGTACTCTGTCCCCATGTCATCCCCTCAGAGACGTCTCCAGCATCAGTGCAGTGTACTCTGTCCCCTTGTCAGCCCCTCAGAGGCGTCCCTAGCATCAGTGCAGTGTACTCTGTCCCCATGTCAGCTACTCAGAGACGTCCCCAGCATCAGTGCAGTGCACTCTGTCCCCATGTCATCCCCTCAGAGACGTCTCCAGCATCAGTGCAGTGTACTCTGTCCCCATGTCAGCCCCTCAGAGGTGTCCCCAGCATCAGTGCAGTGTACTCTGTCCCCATGTCAGCCCCTCAGAGACGTCTCCAGCATCAATGCAGTGTACTCTGTCGCCATGTCAGCCCCTCAGAGACGTCTCCAGCATCAGTGCAGTGTACTCTGTCCCCATGTCAGCCCCTCAGAGATGTCTCCAGCACTGGTGCAGTGTCCTCTGTCCCCATGTCAGCCCCTCAGAGACGTCTCCAGCATCAGTGCAGTGTTCTATGTCCCCATGTCAGCCCCTCAGAGACGTATCCAGCATCAATGCACTGTACTCTGTCCCCATGTCAGCCCCTCAGAGATGTCCCCAGCACTGGTGCAGTGTACTCTGTCCCCATGTCAGCCCCTCAGAGACGTCTCCAGCATCAGTGCAGTGTCCTCTGTCCCTATGTCAGCCCCTCAGAGGTGTCTCCAGCATCAGTGCAGTGTACTCTGTCCCCAATGTCAGTCCCTCAGAGATGTCCCCAGCACTGGTGCAGTGTATTCTGTCCCCATGTCAGCCCCTAAGAGACGTCTACAGCATCAGTGCAGTGTCCTCTGTCCCCATGTCAGCCCCTCAGAGACGTCTCCAGCATCAGTGCAGTGTACTCTGTCCCCAATGTCAGCCCCTCAGAGACGTCTCCAGCATCAGTGCAGTGTACTCTGTCCCCATGTCAGCCCCTCAGAGATGTCCCCAGCACTGGTGCAGTGTACTCTGTCCCCATGTCAGCCCCTCAGAGACGTCTCCAGCATCAGTGCAGTGTCCTCTGTCCCTATGTCAGCCCCTCAGAGATGTCTCCAGCATCAGTGCAGTGTACTCTGTCCCCATGTCAGCCCCTCAGAGATGTCCCCAGCACTGGTGCAGTGTCCTCTGTCCCCATGTCAGCCCCTCAGAGATCTCCCCAGCATCAGTGCAGTATACTCTGTCCCCATGTCAGCCCCTCAGAGGTGTCCCCAGCATCAGTGCAGTGTACTCTGTCCCCATGTCATCCCCTCAGAGACGTCTCCAGCATCAGTGCAGTGTACTCTGTCCCCTTGTCAGCCCCTCAGAGGCGTCCCCAGCATCAGTGCAGTGTACTCTGTCCCCATGTCAGCTACTCAGAGACGTCCCCAGCATCAGTGCAGTGTACTCTGTCCCCATGTCATCCCCTCAGAGACGTCTCCAGCATCAGTGCAGTGTACTCTGTCCCCGTGTCAGCCCCTCAGAGGTGTCCCCAGCATCAGTGCAGTGTACTCTGTCCCCATGTCAGCCCCTCAGAGGTGTCTTAAGCATCAGTTCAGTGTACTCTGTCCCCAATGTCAGTCCCTCAGAGATGTCCCCAGCACTGGTGCAGTGTACTCTATCCCCATGTCAGCCCCTTAGAGACGTCCCCAGCACTGGTGCAGTGTCCTCTGTCCCCATGTCAGCCCCTCAGAGACGTCTCCAGCATCAGTGCAGTGTTCTATGTCCCCAATGTCAGCCCCTCAGAGACGTCTCCAGCATCAGTGCAGTGTACTCTGTCCCCATGTCAGCCCCTCAGAGATGTCCCTAGCACTGGTGCAGTGTACTCTGTCCCCATGTCAGCCCCTCAGAGACGTCTCCAGCATCAGTGCAGTGTCCTCTGTCCCTATGTCAGCCCCTCAGAGACGTCTCCAGCATCAGTGCAGTGTACTCTGTCCCCATGTCAGCCCCTCAGAGATGTCCCCAGCACTGGTGCAGTGTCCTCTGTCCCCATGTCAGCCCCTCAGAGATCTCCCCAGCATCAGTGCAGTATACTCTGTCCCCATGTCAGCCCCTCAGAGGTGTCCCCAGCATCAGTGCAGTGTACTCTGTCCCCATGTCATCCCCTCAGAGACGTCTCCAGCATCAGTGCAGTGTACTCTGTCCCCTTGTCAGCCCCTCAGAGGCGTCCCCAGCATCAGTGCAGTGTACTCTGTCCCCATGTCAGCTACTCAGAGACGTCCCCAGGATCAGTGCAGTGCACTCTGTCCCCATGTCATCCCCTCAGAGACGTCTCCAGCATCAGTGCAGTGTACTCTGTCCCCATGTCAGCCCCTCAGAGGTGTCCCCAGCATCAGTGCAGTGTACTCTGTCCCCATGTCAGCCCTCAGAGGTGTCTCCAGCATCAGTGCAGTGTACTCTGTCCCCATGTCAGCCCCTCAGAGATGTCCCCAGCACTGGTGTAGTGTCCTCTGTCCCCATGTCAGCCCCTCAGAGACGTCTCCAGCATTAGTGCAGTGTTCTATGTCCACATGTCAGCCCCTCAGAGACGTCTCCAGCATCAGTGCAGTGTACTCTGTCCCCATGTCAGCCCCTCAGAGATGTCCCCAGCACTGGTGCAGTGTACTCTGTCCCCATGCCAGCCCCTCAGAGACGTCTACAGCATCAGTGCAGTGTCCTCTGTCCCCATGTCAGCCCCTCAGAGACGTCTCCAGCATCAGTGCAGTGTCCTCTGTCCCCATGTCAGCCCCTCAGAGGTGTCTCCAGCATCAGTGCAGTGTACTCTGTCCCCAATGTCAGTCCCTCAGAGATGTCCCCAGCACTGGTGCAGTGTCCTCTGTCCCCATGTCAGCCCCTCAGAGACGTCTCCAGCATCAGTGCAGTGTACTCTGTCCCCAATGTCAGCCCCTCAGAGACGTCTCCAGCATCAGTGCAGTGTACTCTGTCCCCATGTCAGCCCCTCAGAGATGTCCCCAGCACTGGTGCAGTGTACTCTGTCCCCATGTCAGCCCCTCAGAGACGTCTACAGCATCAGTGCAGTGTCCTCTGTCCCTATGTCAGCCCCTCAGAGACGTCTCCAGCATCAGTGCAGTGTACTCTGTCCCCATGTCAGCCCCTCAGAGATGTCCCCAGCACTGGTGCAGTGTCCTCTGTCCCCATGTCAGCCCCTCAGAGATCTCCCCAGCATCAGTGCAGTATACTCTGTCCCCATGTCAGCCCCTCAGAGGTGTCCCCAGCATCAGTGCAGTGTACTCTGTCCCCATGTCATCCCCTCAGAGACGTCTCCAGCATCAGTGCAGTGTACTCTGTCCCCTTGTCAGCCCCTCAGAGGCGTCCCTAGCATCAGTGCAGTGTACTCTGTCCCCATGTCAGCTACTCAGAGACGTCCCCAGCATCAGTGCAGTGCACTCTGTCCCCATGTCATCCCCTCAGAGACGTCTCCAGCATCAGTGCAGTGTACTCTGTCCCCATGTCAGCCCCTCAGAGGTGTCCCCAGCATCAGTGCAGTGTACTCTGTCCCCATGTCAGCCCCTCAGAGACGTCTACAGCATCAATGCAGTGTACTCTGTCCCCATGTCAGCCCCTCAGAGACGTCTCCAGCATCAGTGCAGTGTACTCTGTCCCCATGTCAGCCCCTCAGAGATGTCTCCAGCACTGGTGCAGTGTCCTCTGTCCCCATGTCAGCCCCTCAGAGACGTCTCCAGCATCAGTGCAGTGTTCTATGTCCCCATGTCAGCCCCTCAGAGACGTATCCAGCATCAATGCAATGTACTCTGTCCCCATGTCAGCCCCTCAGAGATGTCCCCAGCACTGGTGCAGTGTACTCTGTCCCCATGTCAGCCCCTCAGAGACGTCTCCAGCATCAGTGCAGTGTCCTCTGTCCCTATGTCAGCCCCTCAGAGGTGTCTCCAGCATCAGTGCAGTGTACTCTGTCCCCAATGTCAGTCCCTCAGAGATGTCCCCAGCACTGGTGCAGTGTATTCTGTCCCCATGTCAGCCCCTCAGAGACGTCTACAGCATCAGTGCAGTGTCCTCTGTCCCCATGTCAGCCCCTCAGAGACGTCTCCAGCATCAGTGCAGTGTACTCTGTCCCCAATGTCAGCCCCTCAGAGACGTCTCCAGCATCAGTGCAGTGTACTCTGTCCCCATGTCAGCCCCTCAGAGATGTCCCCAGCACTGGTGCAGTGTACTCTGTCCCCATGTCAGCCCCTCAGAGACGTCTCCAGCATCAGTGCAGTGTCCTCTGTCCCTATGTCAGCCCCTCAGAGACGTCTCCAGCATCAGTTCAGTGTACTCTGTCCCCAATGTCAGTCCCTCAGAGATGTCCCCAGCACTGGTGCAGTGTACTCTGTCCCCATGTCAGCCCCTCAGAGACGTCTACAGCATCAGTGCAGTGTCCTCTGTCCCCATGTCAGCCCCTCAGAGACGTCTCCAGCATCAGTGCAGTGCACTCTGTCCCCATGTCAGCCCCTCAGAGACGTCTCCAGCATTAGTGCAGTGTACTCTGTCCCCATGTCAGCCCCTCAGAGGTGTCCCCAGCATCAGTGCAGTGTACTCTGTCCCCATGTCAGCCCCTCAGAGGTGTCTCCAGCATCAGTGCAGTGTACTCTGTCCCCATGTCATCCCCTCAGAGACGTCTCCAGCATCAGTGCAGTGTACTCTGTCCCCATGTCATCCCTCAGAGACGTCTCCAGCATCAATGCAGTGTACTCTGTCCCCATGTCATCCCTCAGAGACGTCTCCAGCATCAATGCAGTGTACTCTGTCCCCATGTCATCCCTCAGAGACGTCTCCAGCATCAATGCAGTGTACTCTGTCCCCATGTCAGCCCCTCAGAGACGTCTCCAGCATCAGTGCAGTGTACTCTGTCCCCATGTCAGCCCCTCAGAGGTGTCTCCAGCATCAGTGCAGTGTACTCTGTCCCCATGTCAGCCCCTCAGAGATGTCCCCAGCACTGGTGCAGTGTACTCTGTCCCCATGTCAGCCCCTCAGAGACGTCTCCAGCATCAGTGCAGTGTCCTCTGTCCCTATGTCAGCCCCTCAGAGACGTCTCCAGCATCAGTTCAGTGTACTCTGTCCCCAATGTCAGTCCCTCAGAGATGTCCCCAGCACTGGTGCAGTGTACTCTGTCCCCATGTCAGCTACTCAGAGACGTCCCCAGCATCAGTGCAGTGCACTCTGTCCCCATGTCATCCCCTCAGAGACGTCTCCAGCATCAGTGCAGTGTACTCTGTCCCCATGTCAGCCCCTCAGAGATGTCCCCAGCACTGGTGTAGTGTCCTCTGTCCCCATGTCAGCCCCTCAGAGACGTCTCCAGCATCAGTGCAGTGTCCTCTGTCCCCATGTCAGCCCCTCAGAGGTGTCTCCAGCATCAGTGCAGTGTACTCTGTCCCCAATGTCAGTCCCTCAGAGATGTCCCCAGCACTGGTGCAGTGTATTCTGTCCCCATGTCAGCCCCTCAGAGACGTCTACAGCATCAGTGCAGTGTACTCTGTCCCCATGTCAGCCCCTCAGAGACGTCTCCAGCATCAGTGCAGTGTACTCTGTCCCCAATGTCAGCCCCTCAGAGACGTCTCCAGCATCAGTGCAGTGTACTCTGTCCCCATGTCAGCCCCTCAGAGATGTCCCCAGCACTGGTGCAGTGTCCTCTGTCCCCATGTCAGCCCCTCAGAGATCTCCCCAGCATCAGTGCAGTATACTCTGTCCCCATGTCAGCCCCTCAGAGGTGTCCCCAGCATCAGTGCAGTGTACTCTGTCCCCTTGTCAGCCCCTCAGAGGCGTCCCTAGCATCAGTGCAGTGTACTCTGTCCCCATGTCAGCTACTCAGAGACGTCCCCAGCATCAGTGCAGTGCACTCTGTCCCCATGTCATCCCCTCAGAGACGTCTCCAGCATCAGTGCAGTGTACTCTGTCTCCATGTCAGCCCCTCAGAGGTGTCCCCAGCATCAGTGCAGTGTACTCTGTCCCCATGTCATCCCCTCAGAGACGTCTCCAGCATCAGTGCAGTGTACTCTGTCCCCATGTCAGCCCCTCAGAGGTGTCCCCAGCATCAGTGCAGTGTACTCTGTCCCCATGTCAGCCCCTCAGAGATGTCCCCAGCACTGGTGCAGTGTCCTCTGTCCCCATGTCAGCCCCTCAGAGACGTCTCCAGCATCAGTGCAGTGTTCTATGTCCCCATGTCAGCCCCTCAGAGACGTATCCAGCATCAATGCACTGTACTCTGTCCCCATGTCAGCCCCTCAGAGATGTCCCCAGCACTGGTGCAGTGTGCTCTGTCCCCATGTCAGCCCCTCAGAGACGTCTCCAGCATCAGTGCAGTGTCCTCTGTCCCTATGTCAGCCCCTCAGAGACGTCTCCAGCATCAGTTCAGTGTACTCTGTCCCCAATGTCAGTCCCCCAGAGATGTCCCCAGCACTGGTGCAGTGTACTCTGTCCCCATGTCAGCCCCTCAGAGACGTCTACAGCATCAGTGCAGTGTCCTCTGTCCCCATGTCAGCCCCTCAGAGACGTCTCCAGCATCAGTGCAGTGTACTCTGTCCCCAATGTCAGCCCCTCAGAGACGTCTCCAGCATCAGTGCAGTGTACTCTGTCCCCATGTCAGCCCCTCAGAGATGTCCCTAGCACTGGTGCAGTGTACTCTGTCCCCATGTCAGCCCCTCAGAGACGTCTCCAGCATCAGTGCAGTGTCCTCTGTCCCTATGTCAGCCCCTCAGAGACGTCTCCAGCATCAGTGCAGTGTACTCTGTCCCCATGTCAGCCCCTCAGAGATGTCCCCAGCACTGGTGCAGTGTCCTCTGTCCCCATGTCAGCCCCTCAGAGATCTCCCCAGCATCAGTGCAGTATACTCTGTCCCCATGTCAGCCCCTCAGAGGTGTCCCCAGCATCAGTGCAGTGTACTCTGTCCCCATGTCATCCCCTCAGAGACGTCTCCAGCATCAGTGCAGTGTACTCTGTCCCCTTGTCAGCCCCTCAGAGGCGTCCCCAGCATCAGTGCAGTGTACTCTGTCCCCATGTCAGCTACTCAGAGACGTCCCCAGGATCAGTGCAGTGCACTCTGTCCCCATGTCATCCCCTCAGAGACGTCTCCAGCATCAGTGCAGTGTACTCTGTCCCCATGTCAGCCCCTCAGAGGTGTCCCCAGCATCAGTGCAGTGTACTCTGTCCCCATGTCAGCCCTCAGAGGTGTCTCCAGCATCAGTGCAGTGTACTCTGTCCCCATGTCAGCCCCTCAGAGATGTCCCCAGCACTGGTGTAGTGTCCTCTGTCCCCATGTCAGCCCCTCAGAGACGTCTCCAGCATTAGTGCAGTGTTCTATGTCCACATGTCAGCCCCTCAGAGACGTCTCCAGCATCAGTGCAGTGTACTCTGTCCCCATGTCAGCCCCTCAGAGATGTCCCCAGCACTGGTGCAGTGTACTCTGTCCCCATGCCAGCCCCTCAGAGACGTCTACAGCATCAGTGCAGTGTCCTCTGTCCCCATGTCAGCCCCTCAGAGACGTCTCCAGCATCAGTGCAGTGTCCTCTGTCCCCATGTCAGCCCCTCAGAGGTGTCTCCAGCATCAGTGCAGTGTACTCTGTCCCCAATGTCAGTCCCTCAGAGATGTCCCCAGCACTGGTGCAGTGTCCTCTGTCCCCATGTCAGCCCCTCAGAGACGTCTCCAGCATCAGTGCAGTGTACTCTGTCCCCAATGTCAGCCCCTCAGAGACGTCTCCAGCATCAGTGCAGTGTACTCTGTCCCCATGTCAGCCCCTCAGAGATGTCCCCAGCACTGGTGCAGTGTACTCTGTCCCCATGTCAGCCCCTCAGAGACGTCTACAGCATCAGTGCAGTGTCCTCTGTCCCTATGTCAGCCCCTCAGAGACGTCTCCAGCATCAGTGCAGTGTACTCTGTCCCCATGTCAGCCCCTCAGAGATGTCCCCAGCACTGGTGCAGTGTCCTCTGTCCCCATGTCAGCCCCTCAGAGATCTCCCCAGCATCAGTGCAGTATACTCTGTCCCCATGTCAGCCCCTCAGAGGTGTCCCCAGCATCAGTGCAGTGTACTCTGTCCCCATGTCATCCCCTCAGAGACGTCTCCAGCATCAGTGCAGTGTACTCTGTCCCCTTGTCAGCCCCTCAGAGGCGTCCCTAGCATCAGTGCAGTGTACTCTGTCCCCATGTCAGCTACTCAGAGACGTCCCCAGCATCAGTGCAGTGCACTCTGTCCCCATGTCATCCCCTCAGAGACGTCTCCAGCATCAGTGCAGTGTACTCTGTCCCCATGTCAGCCCCTCAGAGACGTCTCCAGCATCAGTGCAGTGTACTCTGTCCCCATGTCAGCCCCTCAGAGATGTCTCCAGCACTGGTGCAGTGTCCTCTGTCCCCATGTCAGCCCCTCAGAGACGTCTCCAGCATCAGTGCAGTGTTCTATGTCCCCATGTCAGCCCCTCAGAGACGTATCCAGCATCAATGCAATGTACTCTGTCCCCATGTCAGCCCCTCAGAGATGTCCCCAGCACTGGTGCAGTGTACTCTGTCCCCATGTCAGCCCCTCAGAGACGTCTCCAGCATCAGTGCAGTGTCCTCTGTCCCTATGTCAGCCCCTCAGAGGTGTCTCCAGCATCAGTGCAGTGTACTCTGTCCCCAATGTCAGTCCCTCAGAGATGTCCCCAGCACTGGTGCAGTGTATTCTGTCCCCATGTCAGCCCCTCAGAGACGTCTACAGCATCAGTGCAGTGTCCTCTGTCCCCATGTCAGCCCCTCAGAGACGTCTCCAGCATCAGTGCAGTGTACTCTGTCCCCAATGTCAGCCCCTCAGAGACGTCTCCAGCATCAGTGCAGTGTACTCTGTCCCCATGTCAGCCCCTCAGAGATGTCCCCAGCACTGGTGCAGTGTACTCTGTCCCCATGTCAGCCCCTCAGAGACGTCTCCAGCATCAGTGCAGTGTCCTCTGTCCCTATGTCAGCCCCTCAGAGATGTCTCCAGCATCAGTGCAGTGTACTCTGTCCCCATGTCAGCCCCTCAGAGATGTCCCCAGCACTGGTGCAGTGTCCTCTGTCCCCATGTCAGCCCCTCAGAGATCTCCCCAGCATCAGTGCAGTATACTCTGTCCCCATGTCAGCCCCTCAGAGGTGTCCCCAGCATCAGTGCAGTGTACTCTGTCCCCAAGTCATCCCCTCAGAGACGTCTCCAGCATCAGTGCAGTGTACTCTGTCCCCTTGTCAGCCCCTCAGAGGCGTCCCCAGCATCAGTGCAGTGTACTCTGTCCCCATGTCAGCTACTCAGAGACGTCCCCAGCATCAGTGCAGTGTACTCTGTCCCCATGTCATCCCCTCAGAGACGTCTCCAGCATCAGTGCAGTGTACTCTGTCCCCGTGTCAGCCCCTCAGAGGTGTCCCCAGCATCAGTGCAGTGTACTCTGTCCCCATGTCAGCCCCTCAGAGGTGTCTTAAGCATCAGTTCAGTGTACTCTGTCCCCAATGTCAGTCCCTCAGAGATGTCCCCAGCACTGGTGCAGTGTACTCTATCCCCATGTCAGCCCCTTAGAGACGTCTACAGCATCAGTGCAGTGTCCTCTGTCCCCATGTCAGCCCCTCAGAGACGCCTCCAGCATCAGTGCAGTGTACTCTGTCCCCAATGTCAGCCCCTCAGAGACATCTCCAGCATCAGTGCAGTGTACTCTGTCCCCATGTCAGCCCCTCAGAGATGTCCCCAGCACTGGTTCAGTGTACTCTGTCCCCATGTCAGCCCCTCAGAGACGTCTCCAGCATCAGTGCAGTGTCCTCTGTCCCTATGTCAGCCCCTCAGAGACGTCTCCAGCATCAGTGCAGTGTACTCTGTCCCCATGTCAGCCCCTCAGAGACGTCTCCAGCATCAGTGCAGTGTACTCTGTCCCCATGTCAGCCCCTCAGGTGTCCCCAGCATCAGTGCAGTGTACTCTGTCCCCATGTCAGCCCCTCAGAGACGTCCCCAGCATCAGTGCAGTGTCCTCTGTCCCAATGTCCGCCCCTTAGAGACGTCTCCAGCATCAGTGCAGTGTACTCTGTCCCCATGTCAGCCCCTCAGAGGTGTCCCCAGCATCAGTGCAGTGTACTCTGTCCCCATGTCAGCCCCTCAGAGATGTCCCCAGCACTGGTGTAGTGTCCTCTGTCCCCATGTCAGCCCCTCAGAGACGTCTCCAGCATCAGTGCAGTGTCCTCTGTCCTTATGTCAGCCCCTCAGAGATCTCCCCAGCATCAGTGCAGTATACTCAGTCCCCATGTCAGCCCCTCAGGTGTCCCCAGCATCAGTGCAGTGTACTCTGTCCCCATGTCAGCCCCTCAGAGACGTCTCCAGCATCAGTGCAGTGTCCTCTGTCCTTATGTCAGCCCCTCAGAGATCTCCCCAGCATCAGTGCAGTATACTCAGTCCCCATGTCAGCCCCTCAGGTGTCCCCAGCATCAGTGCAGTGTACTCTGTCCCCATGTCAGCCCCTCAGAGACGTCCCCAGCATCAGTGCAGTGTCCTCTGTCCCCATGTCAGCCCCTCAGAGATGTCCGCAGCACTGGTGCAGTGTTCTATGTCCCAATGTCCGCCCCTCAGAGACGTCTCCAGCACTGGTGCAGTGTTCTCTGTTCCCATGTCAGCCCCTCAGAGACGTCTCCAGCATCAGTGCAGTGTCCTCTGTCCCTATGTCTGCCCCTCAGAGACGTCTCCAGCATCAGTGCAGTGTCCTCTGTCCCCATGTCAGCCCCTCAGAGACGTCTCCAGCATCAGTGCAGTGTACTCTGTCCACATGTCAGCCCCTCAGAGATGTCCCCAGCACTGGTGCAGTCCTCGGTCCCCATGTCAGCCCCTCAGAGATCTCCCCAGCATCAGTGCAGTGTACTCTGTCCCCATGTCAGCCCCTTAGAGACGTCTCCAGCATCAGTGCAGTGTACTCTGTCCACATGTCAGCCCCTCAGAGGTGTCTCCAGCATCAGTGCAATGTACTCTGTCCCCATGTCAGCCCCTCAGAGGTGTCCCCAGCATCAGTGCAGTGTCCTCTGTCCCCATGTCAGCCCCTCAGAGGTGTCTCCAGCATCAGTGCAGTGTACTCTGTCCCCATGTCAGCCCCTCAGAGGTGCCTCCAACATCAGTGAAGTACTCTGTCCCCATGTCAGCCCCTCAGAGACGTCACCAGCATCAGTGCAGTGTACTCTGTCCCCATGTCAGCCCCTCAGAGACGTCTCCAGCATCAGTGCAGTGTACTCTGTCCCCATGTCAGCCCCTCAGAGGTGTCCCCAGCATCAGTGCAGTGTACTCTGTCCCCATGTCAGCCCCTCAGAGGTGTCTCCAGCATCAGTGCAGTGTACTCTGTCCCCATGTCATCCCCTCAGAGATGTCCCCAGCACTGGTGCAGTGTTCTCTGTCCCCAATGTCAGCCCCTAAGAGACGTCTCCAGCATCAGTGCAGTGTCCTCTGTCCCCATGTCAGCCCCTCAGAGACGTCTCCAGCATCAGTGCAGTGTCCTCTGTCCCCATGTCAGCCCCTCAGAGACGTCTCCAGCATCAGTGCAGTGTACTCTGTCCCCATGTCAGCCCCTCAGAGATGTCCCCAGCACTGGTGCAGTGTACTCTGTCCCCATGTCAGCCCCTCAGAGACGTCTCCAGCATCAGTGCAGTGTACTCTGTCCCCATGTCAGCCCCTCAGAGACGTCTCCAGCCTCAGTGCAGTGTACTCTGTCCCCATGTCAGCCCCTCAGAGATGTCCCCAGCACTGGTGTAGTGTCCTCTGTCCCCATGTCAGCCCCTCAGAGATGTCCCCAGCACTGGTGTAGTGTCCTCTGTCCCCATGTCAGCCCCTCAGAGATGTCCCCAGCACTGGTGTAGTGTCCTCTGTCCCCATGTCAGCCCCTCAGAGACGTCTCCAGCATTAGTGCAGTGTTCTATGTCCCCATGTCAGCCCCTCAGAGACGTCTCCAGCATCAGTGCAGTGTCCTCTGTCCCCATGTCAGCCCCTCAGAGACGTCTCCAGCATCAGTGCAGTGTACTCTGTACCCATGTCAGCCCCTCAGAGATGTCCCCAGCACTGGTGCAGTGTACTCTGTCCCCATGTCAGCCCCTCAGAGACGTCTACAGCATCAGTGCAGTGTCCTCTGTCCCCATGTCAGCCCCTCAGAGACGTCTCCAGCATCAGTGCAGTGTCCTCTGTCCCCATGTCAGCCCCTCAGAGATGTCCCCAGCACTGGTGCAGTGTACTCTGTCCCCATGTCAGCCCCTCAGAGACGTCTCCAGCATCAGTGCAGTGTCCTCTGTCCCTATGTCAGCCCCTCAGAGACGTCTCCAGCATCAGTGCAGTGTCCTCTGTCCCCATGTCAGCCCCTCAGAGATCTCCCCAGCATCAGTGCAGTATACTCTGTCCCCATGTCAGCCCCTCAGAGACGTCCCCAGCATCAGTGCAGTGTCCTCTGTCCCCATGTCAGCCCCTCAGAGATGTCCGCAGCACTGGTGCAGTGTTCTATGTCCCAATGTCCGCCCCTCAGAGACGTCTCCAGCACTGGTGCAGTGTTCTCTGTTCCCATGTCAGCCCCTCAGAGACGTCTCCAGCATCAGTGCAGTGTCCTCTGTCCCTATGTCTGCCCCTCAGAGACGTCTCCAGCATCAGTGCAGTGTCCTCTGTCCCCATGTCAGCCCCTCAGAGACGTCTCCAGCATCAGTGCAGTGTACTCTGTCCACATGTCAGCCCCTCAGAGATGTCCCCAGCACTGGTGCCGTCCTCGGTCCCCATGTCAGCCCCTCAGAGATCTCCCCAGCATCAGTGCAGTGTACTCTGTCCCCATGTCAGCCCCTTAGAGACGTCTCCAGCATCAGTGCAGTGTACTCTGTCCACATGTCAGCCCCTCAGAGGTGTCTCCAGCATCAGTGCAATGTACTCTGTCCCCATGTCAGCCCCTCAGAGGTGTCCCCAGCATCAGTGCAGTGTCCTCTGTCCCCATGTCAGCCCCTCAGAGGTGTCTCCAGCATCAGTGCAGTGTACTCTGTCCCCATGTCAGCCCCTCAGAGGTGCCTCCAACATCAGTGAAGTACTCTGTCCCCATGTCAGCCCCTCAGAGACATTCCCAGCACTGGTGCAGTGTTCTCTGTCCCCAATGTCAGCCCCTAAGAGACGTCTCCAGCATCAGTTCAGTGTCCTCTGTCCCTATGTCAGCCCCTCAGAGACGTCTCCAGCATCAGTGCAGTGTCCTCTGTCCCCATGTCAGCCCCTCAGAGACGTCTCCAGCATCAGTGCAGTGTACTCTGTCCCCATGTCAGCCCCTCAGAGATGTCCCCAGCACTGGTGCAGTGTCCTCTGTCCCCATGTCAGCCCCTTAGAGATCTCCCCAGCATCAGTGCAGTGTACTCTGTCCCCATGTCAGCCCCTCAGAGACGTCTCCAGCATCAGTGCAGTGTACTCTGTCCTCATGTCAGCCCCTCAGAGACGTCTCCAGCATCAGTGCAGTGTACTCTGTCCCCATGTCAGCCCCTCAGAGACGTCTCCAGCATCAGTGCAGTGTACTCTGTCCTCATGTCAGCCCCTCAGAGACGTCTCCAGCATCAGTGCAGTGTCCTCTGTCCCCATGTCAGCCCCTCAGAGACGTCTCCAGCATCAGTGCAGTGTACTCTGTCCCCCTGTCAGTCCCTCAGAGATGTCCCCAGCACTGGTGCAGTGTCCTCTGTCCCCATGTCAGCCCCTTAGAGATCTCCCCAGCATCAGTGCAGTGTACTCTGTTCCCATGTCAGCCCCTCAGAGACGTCTGCAGCATCAGTACAGTGTACTCTGTCCCCATGCCAGCCCCTCAGAGGTGTCCCCAGCATCAGTGCAGTGTACTCTGTCCCCATGTCAGCCCCTCAGAGGTGTCTCCAGCATCAGTGCAGTGTACTCTGTCCCTATGTCAGCCCCTCAGAGGTGTCTCCAGCATCAGTGCAGTGTTCTCTGTCCCCATGTCAGCCCCTCAGAGACGTCTCCAGCATCAGTGCAGTGTCCTCTGTCCCCAATGTCAGTCCCTCAGAGATGTCCCCAGCACTGGTGCAGTGTACTCTGTCCCCATGTCAGCCCCTCAGAGACGTCTCCAGCATCAGTGCAGTGTCCTCTTTCCCCATGTCAGCCCCTCAGAGACGTCTCCAGCATCAGTGCAGTGTACTCTGTCCCCAATGTCAGTCCCTCAGAGATGTCCCCAGCACTGGTGCAGTGTCCTCTGTCCCCATGTCAGCCCCTCATAGACGTCTCCAGCATCAGTGCAGTGTACTCTGTCCCCATGTCAGCCCCTCAAAGACGTCTCCAGCATCAGTGCAGTGTCCTCTGTCCCCATGTCAGCCCCTCATAGATGTCTCCAGCATCAGTGCAGTGTACTCTGTCCCCATGTCAGCCCCTCAGAGATGTCCCCAGCACTGGTGTAGTGTACTCTGTCCCCATGTCAGCCCCTCAGAGATGTCCCCAGCACTGGTGCAGTGTCCCCTGTCCCCATGTCAGCCCCTCAGAGATCTCCCCAGCATCAGTGCATTATACTCTGTCCCCATGTCAGCCCCTCAGAGGTGTCCCCAGCATCAGTGCAGTGTACTCTGTCCCCATGTCAGCCCCTCAGAGACGTCTCCAGCATCAGTGCAGTGTACTCTGTCCCCATGTCAGCCCCTCAGAGGTGTCCCCAGCATCAGTGCAGTGTACTCTGTCCCCATGTCAGCCCCTCAGAGGTGTCTCCAGCATCAGTGCAGTATACTCTGTCCCCATGTCAGCCCCTCAGAGGTGTCCCCAGCATCAGTGCAGTGTACTCTGTCCCCATGGCAGCCCCTCAGAGATGTCTCCAGCATCAGTGCAGTGTACTCTGTCCCCATGTCAGCCCCTCAGAGGTGTCTCCAGCATCAGTGCAGTGTACTCTGTCCCCATGTCAGCCCCTCAGAGATGTCCCCAGCACTGGTGCAGTGTCCTCTGTCCCCCATGTCAGCCCCTCAGAGGTGTCCCCAGCATCAGTACAGTGTATTCTGATTCATGTTTGTAAGTAAAGCAAAAATTTAAGCACCCGGGTAACACCATGCTGCACTGCAGGGGGGCAGATGTAACATGTGCAGAGAGTTAAGTGTGGGAGGGGTCAGAGCTACATTGCAGTGTGAGAATAAAGCTGCCCAGCATGTGTGGGCTACATGCAGAAGCAGCCAGTAACTGAGCACCTGGGTAACACCATGCTGCACTGCAGGGGGCAGATGTAACATGTGCAGAGAGTTAGGTGTGGGAGGGGCGTTTCCTAGCTCAGAGCTACATTGCAGTGTGAGAATAAAGCTACCCAGCATGTGTGGGCTACATGCAGAATCAGCCAGTAACTTATCACCTGGATAACACCATGCTGCACTGCAGGGAGGCAGATGTAACATGTGCAGAGGGTTAGGTGTGGGAGGGGCGTGTCCTAGCTCAGATCTGCATTGCAGTGTGAGAATAAAGCTACCCAGCATGTGTGGGCTACATGCAGAAGCAGCCAGTAACTGAGCACCTGTAACACCATGCTGCACTGCAGGGGGGCAGATGTAACAGGTGCAGAGTGTATTAGGTTTTGGAGGGGAGTGGGCTACATGCAGAAGCAGCCAGTTACTGAGCACCTGGGTAACACCATGCTGCACTGCAGGGGGCAGATGTAACATGTGCAGAGAGTTAGGTGTGGGAGGGGCGTGTCCTAGCTCAGATCTACATTGCCCAGCATCTTTTAGCTACATGCAGAAGCAGACAGTTTTTACCCTACATGAGTGACATGTATTTCCCCTCTTTCATGCTGTATTTGGCTACTCTCCCGAATTGGCTGGGAGTCTCTTGAATTTCGGGTAGCACTACCAACTGCCTGAAAAAGTATTCACATCTTCCCGAGTAAAGTGGGTAGTCCGGGTGGCCGATGACGTGATTTGTGCTAAATTGCATCATTGCCGCTACGCTTTACAATGCCTGTAATCTTGGGTATGCCCCCTAGCAGGGTAGCATGGTGTACCCAGGGGCACCGTTATTGTCTTCTCTGCTTTGCTCCTAGGTCATCCCCGCAACACTCAGGGATTAGATGGAATAGGATACACCCGTAACACAGCAGCACTCAGGGATTAGATGTTTGTATAGGAATAGGAGACTCCCGGAAAACAGCAGCAATCAGTTACATTTGTTTCCTCTCTGTATAGTGGGTTTCCAGCTTCCCCCGTTATGTTTCCCCCCCAGTGATAAGGTGTTGGATGTGTGCCCAGGATGGCTGGGTTCTGTAGCAGCAGTAACTGGCGTTGGGGCAGTAATTGCAGGTAATGTATGCCGGCACATGGTCAGAATGTTTATTGTTACACCTATCGCATTACACAGTGTGGCATAATTACCTGCAGGTCGTGCAGAATAATACATGTAATTGGCTCATTAGGAAATGGATGGGTGATACAAATCTAGTTATTCACAATAAGTAATTGCTGAGGTCAGACGGTGTCGGTAACGCGGCTAATAGGGGTCAGCGGGGAGCAGATGGCAGAGAGACGGGGGGAGTCACAGCTCATGTGACATGACAGCGGAGGGACAGAATACTAAGGTGAAATATAAGAGCTGAGGAATTACAGTGTGGCCTCAGGAGGGCGCAATCTTTACCAGTAATGCATTAAAGAGAAAGTCCCCACTGTCCCTTAGGGTTAGGGGTCGTCTCCCTGGGGAACCTTTTATAAATTCACTGGTATTTTCAGCACCAGACAATCAATGCTTTCTCCATACCGGGACAAAGGGGGTCATTCAGAGTTGATCGCAGCGGCAAATTTGTTAGCAGTTGGGCAAAATCAAGGTGGTCATTCCGAGTTGTTCGCTCGTTGCCGTTTTTCGCAATGCAGCGATTAGGTGGAAAATGCGCATGCGCATGGTACGCAGCGTGCATGCGCTAAGTAATTTAACACAAAACTGTAGATTTACACAAGCTCGAGCGACGTTTTTTCATCGCTCGAGTGATCGTAGTGTGATTGACAGGAAGTGGGTGTTTCTGGGCTGAAAAAACTGACCGTTTTCAGGGAGTGTGCTAAAAAAACGCAGGCGTGTCAGGTAAAAACGCAGGAGTGTCTGGAGAAACGGGGGAGTGGATGGCCGAACGCACGGCGTGTTTGTGACGTCAAAGCAGGAACTAAACGGACAGCTGATCGCAATCTGTGAGTAGGTCCAGAGCTACTCAGAAACTGCTAAGAATTATTTAGTAGCAATTCTGCTAATCTTTCGTTCGCTATTCTGCTAAGCTAAGATACACTCCCAGAGGGCGGCGGCCTAGCGTGTGCAATGCTGCTAAAAGCAGCTAGCGAGCGAACAACTCGGAATGAGGGCCCATGTGCACTGCAGGGGGGGCAGATGTAACATGTGCAGAGAGAGTTAGATTTGGATGGGTTATATTGTTTCTGTGCAGGGTAAATACTGGCTGCTTTATTTTTACACTGCAATTTAGATTTCACTTTGAACACCCCGCACCCAAATCTAACTCTCTCTGCACATGTTACATCTGCCCCACCTGCAGTGCACATGGGGGGGGGGGCATTCCGACCCTATCGCTCGCTGCAGGTTATCGCAGTGCAGCGATCGGGTCGGATCTGTGCATGCGCCGTCGCCACAACCCCTCCCTGCCCGCAAACGGCTTCAGACTGTCTATCTGTTGATGTCTGAAGCTGCAGTGCATCCAACAACGCAGGACCTCTATGGTACACTTGCAGTACGGGTCCAGCGCAAAGTACCAAACATCGGTACAGTACTTTGTGCTATGTGCCTCAGATCCGCTGGGACCTGAATTAGGCCACTGTTCTTGCAGGTAATTTCTGCGGAGTGCGCCATTCCCGATTGTGCTCACTTGCACTGAGCCCACACAGCGGGGTCCAGTCTGACAATCGCAGTGTGGGAGACCTGATTGGCCAGTGAGGACGCTGGGGCGGATGCAGGTGAGAGTAGTACGCCGGTTTGCGCAGTCCTTATTTTCGCATGTTCTTTCTATGCTCATTTTGCTACCAACATGGTATCAGCCCCACTGCGTGCGATACTGACCATTACATGTGTCAGGATGGTCACCAAATGAAGGAATCTCCTCTGCGCCATGACGGCTGGTGACTGGATTGCACATGGGTGACCCCCATTATTTGCACTAGGTGTATGTGCTGTGTTTCCTCACCCACCCAGCAATAGAACACGCGTATCACCTACCTGCTGTTGGGTCATAAGATGGATGGGGAACCGGCCACGTGGCGATCGGCATGGGGAACAGATACCCCTGGATGCAGTGTTTAGGGTGGGCTTGGCTGGCTGAAAAGAAAGGTTTCATACAGCAGAATATTAGCTGAGGCCACTGATGGAGGCAGACAGAAATCATTTTATTATAACTGCAATGGTGAGCAACCAGTAACTAAACCAGTCCCTTCCCAGTAACACCACCCCCAACCCCAAGTAAACAGCTCCCCCTGTAACCAGCTACTTCCCAGTAATCAGCCCCACCCCCCAAGTAACCAGCTCCCCCAGTAACCCACCCCCTCTCAATAACCAGCTCCCCCAGTAACAAGCTTCTTCCCAGTAACCACCCCCACCCCCCAAATAACCAGCTATCCCCAGTAACCAGCTCCATCCCAGTAACCAGCTCCATCCCAGTAACCAGCTCCCCCAGTAACCAGCTCCCCCAGTAACCACCCCCACACACCAAGTAGCCAGCTATCCCCAGTAACCAGCTCCATCCCAGTAACCAGATCCCCCTGTAAACAGCTCCCCCAGTAACCAGCTCCCCCAGTAACCACCCCCACCCCCCAAGAAACCAGCTACCCCAGTAACCAGCTACCCCAGTAACCAGCTCCCCCTGTAACCAGCTCCATCCCAGTAACCAGCTCCCCCTGTAACCAGCTACCCAAGTAACCAGCTCCATCCCAGTAACCAGCTCGCCCTGTAACCAGCTCCCCCTGTAACCAGCTCCCCCAGTAACCAGCCCCCTCCCAATAACCAGCTCCATCCCAGTAACCAGCTCCCCCTGTAACCAGCTCCCCCAGTAACCAGCTCCTTCCCAGTAACCAGCTCCCCCTGTAACCAGCTCCCCCAGTAACCAGCCCCTTCCCAATAACCAGCTATCCTTAGTAACCAGCTCCATCCCAGTAACCAGCTCCCCCAGTAACCAACTCCTTCCCAGTAACCAGCTCCTTCCCAGTAACCAGCTCCCCCTGTAACCAGCTCCCCCTGTAACCAGCTCCCCCAGTAACCAGCTCCTTCCCAGTAACCAGCTCCCCCAGTAACCAGCTCCCCCAGTAACCAGCTCCTTCCCAGTAACCAGCTCCTTCCTAATATTCAGCTATCCCCAGCAACCAGCTCCATCCCAGTAACCAGCTCCTTCCCAGTAAACAGCTCCCCCAGTATCCAGTTCCTTCCCAGTAACCAGCTCCCCCAGTAACCAGCTCCTTTCCAGTAACCAGCTCCCCCAGTAACCAGTCCACCCTCCCCCTAAGTAACCAGCCCCCCTCCCCCCCAGTAACCATCTCCCCCTAGTAACCAGCAGCTCCTTCCCAGTAACCAGCTCCCCCCAGTAACCAGCTCCTTCCCAATAACCAGCTCCCCCCAGTAACCAGCCCCCCTCCCCCTTAGTAACCAGCCCCCCTCCCCCCCAGTAACCATCTCCCCCTAGTAACCAGCAGCTCCTTCCCAGTAACCAGCTCCTCCCAGTAACCAGCTCTTTCCCAATAACCAGATCCCCCCAGTAACCAGCCCCCCTTCCCCCCAGTAACCAGCCCCGCCTCAGTAACCAGCTCCCCCATTAACAAGTTTCTTCCCAGTAACCAGCTCCTCCCTCCAGTAACCAGCTCCTTCCCAGTAACCAGCAACTCCTTGCCAGTAACGCACCCCCAGTAACCAGCTCCATCCCAGTAACCAGCTCCCCTGTAACCAGCTCCCCCAGTAACCAGCTCCTTCCCAGTAACTAGCTCCCCCAGTAACCAGCTCCCGAGTAACCACCCCCACCCCCCAAGTAACCAGCTATCCCCAGTAACCAGCTCCATCCCAGCAACCAGCTCCCCCTGTAACCAGCTCCCCCACTAACCAGCTCCTTCCCAGTAACCAGCCCCTTCCCAATAACCAGCTATCCTTAGTAACCAGCTCCATCCCAGTAACCAGCTCCCCCAGTAACAAACTCCTTCCCAGTAACCAGTTCCTTCACAGTAACCAGCTCCCCCTGTAACCAGCTCCTTCCCAGTAACCAGCTCCCCCAGTAACTAGCTCCTTCCCGGTAACCAGCTCCTTACCAATAACCAGCTATCCCCAGTAACCAGCTCCATCCCAGTAACCAGCTCCTTCCCAGTAAACAGCTCCCCCAGTAACCAGCTCCTTCCCAGTAACCAGATCCCCCTGTAACCAGCTCCCCCAGTAACCAGCTCCTTTCCAGTAACCAGCTCCCCCAGTAACCAGTCCCCCCTCCCCCTTAGTAACCAGCCCCCCTCCCCCCCAGTAACCATCTCCCCTAGTAACCAGCAGCTCCTTCCCAGTAACCAGCTCCCCCCAGTAACCATCTCCTTCCCAATAACCAGCTCCCCCCAGTAACCAGCCCCCCTCCCCCCCAGTAACCAGCTACCCCAGAAACCAGCCCCGCCTCAGTAACCAGCTCCCCCATTAACAAGTTTCTTCCCAGTAACCAGCTCCTTCCCAGTAACCAGCAGCTCCTTGCCAGTAACCCCCCCCCCAGTAACCAGCTCCCCTAGTAACCAGCCCCCCCCCAGTAACCAGCTCCCCTAGTAACCAGCTCCCCAGTAACCAGCCCACCCCCCCCCCAAATAACCAGCTCCCCTTGTAACCAGCAGCTCCTTCCCAGTAACCAGCTCCCCCACAGTAACCAGCTCCCTTAGTAACCAGCTCCCCCAGTAACCAGCCCCCCTCCCCCCAAGTAACCAGCTCCCCTAGTAACCAGCAGCTCCTTCCCAATAACCAGTCCCCCCCCCCAGTAACCATCTCTCCTAGTTACCAGCTCCCCTCATTAACCAGCTCCCCTAGTAACCATCTCCCCCAGTAACCAGCCCCCCAAGTAACCAGCTCCCCTAGTAACCAGCAGCTCCTTCCCAGTAACCAGCTCCCCCAAAGTAACCAGCTCCCCCAGTAACCAGCTCCTTCCCAGTAACCAGCTCCTCCCTCCAGTAACCAGCTCCTTCCCAGTAAACCCCAGCTCCTTCCCAGTAACCAGTCCCCCCAGTAACCAGCTCCACCAGTAACCAGATCCTCTAGTAACCAGCTCCAACCAGTTACCAGCTCCTTCCCAATAACCAGCTTCCCCCAGTAACCAGCACCTTCAAGTAACCAGCCCCCCCCCCCAGTAGCCAGCTCCCCCACAGTAACCTGCTCCTTCCCAGTAACCAACTCCTTCCCAATAACCAGCTCCTTCCCCGTAACCAGCTCCCCCCCAGTAACCAGTCCCCCCTGTAACCAGCCCCAATAGTAACCAGCAGCTCGTTCCCAATAGCCAGCTCCACCAGTAACCAGCTCCTTCCCAATAACCAGCTCCTCCAGTAACCAGCTCCTTCCCAGTAACCAGATCCTACATCCAGTAACCAGCTTCTTCCCAGTGACCAGCAGCTCCTTCCCTGTAACCAGCCCCTCCAGTAACAAGCCCCCCCCCCCCCCAGTAACCAGCTCACCCAGTAACCAACTCCTTCCCAATAACCAGCTCCTTTCCAGTAACCAGATCCCCCCCCCAGTAACCAGCCCCCCCAGTAACCAGCCCCCCTCCCCCCAGTAACCAGCTCCCCTAGTAACCAGCAGCTCCTTCCCAGTAACCAGCTCCCCCAGTAACCAGCTCTTCCAGTAACCAGCCCCCCCTCCCCCCAGTAACCAGCTCCCCTAGTAACCAGCAGCTTCTTCACAGTAACCATCTCCCCCAGTAACCAGCTCCTTCCCAATAACCAGCTCCCCCCCAATAACTAGCTCCTTCCCAATAACCAGCTTACCCCAGTAACTAGCTCCTTCCCAATAACCAGCTCCCCCTGTAACCAGCTCCTTCTCAGTAACCAGCTCCCCCAGTAACCAGCTCCTTCCCAATAACCAGCTCCCCCCAGTAACCAGCCCCCCTCCCCCCCAGTAACCAGCTACCCCAGTAACCAGCTCCCCCATTAACAAGTTTCTTCCCAGTAACCAGCTCCTTCCCAGTAACCAGCAGCTCCTTGCCAGCAACCCCCCCAGTAACCATCTCCCCTAGTAACCAGCTCCCCCCCCAGTAACCAGCTCACCTAGTAACCAGCTCCCCAGTAACCAGCCCCCCCCCAATAAACAGCTCCCCTTGTAACCAGCAGCTCCTTCCCAGTAACCAGCTCCCCCACAGTGACCAGCTCCCTTAGTAACCAGCTCCCCCAGTAACCAGCCCCCCCCCCCCAAGTAACCAGCTCCCCTTTTAACCAGCAGCTCCTTCCCAATAACCAGTCCCCCCCCCCCAGTAACCAGCTCTCCTAGTAACCAGCTCCCCCCATTAACCATCTCCCCTAGTAACCATCTCCCCCAGTAACCAGCCACCCCAAGTAACCAGCTCCCCTAGTAACCAGCAGCTCCTTCCCAGTAACCAGCTCCCCCACAGTAACCAGCTCCCTAGTAACCAGCAGCTCCTTCCCAGTAACCAGCTCCTCCTTCCAGTAACCAGCTCCTTCCCAGTAACCAGTCCCCCCAGTAACAAGCCCCCCTCCCACCCAGTAACCAGCTCCCCCCAGTAACCAGCTCCACCAGTAACCAGATCCTCTAGTAACCAGCTCCAACCAGTTACCAGCTCCTTCCCAATAACCAGCTTCCCCCAGTAACCAGCACCTTCCAGTAACCAGCCCCCCCCCCAGTAACCAGCTCCCCCACAGTAACCTGCTCCTTCCCAGTAATCAACTCCTTCCCAATAACCAGCTCCTTCCCCGTAACCAGCTCCCCCCCCAGTAATCAGCCCCCCCAGTAACCAGCCCCAAGAGTAACCAGCAGCTCGTTCCCAATAGCCAGCTCCACCAGTAACCAGCTCCTTCCCAATAACCAGCTCCTCCAGTAACCAGCTTCTTCCCAGTAACCAGATCCTACATCCAGTAACCAGCTTCTTCCCAGTAACCAGCAGCTCCTTCCCTGTAACCAGCCCCTCCAGTAACAAGCCCCCCCCCCCAGTAACCAGCTCCTTCCCAGTAACCAGCTCCTCCAGTAACCAGCCCCCACCCCTCCCCCCAGTAACCAGCTCCCCTAGTTACCAGCAGCTCCTTCACAGTAACCAGCTCCCCCAGTAACCAGCTCCTTCCCAATAACCAGCTCCCCCCCAGTAACTAGCTCCTTCCCAATAACCAGCTTTCCCCAGTAACTAGCTCCTTCCCAATAACCAGCTCCCCCTGTAACCAGCTCCTTCCCAGTAACCAGCTCCTTCCCAGTAACCAGCTCCTTCCCAGTAACCAGCTATCCCCAGTAACCAGCTCCATCCCAGTAACCAGCTCCTTCCCAGTAACCAGCTCCCCCAGTAACCAGCTCCTTCCCAGTAACCAGCTCCCCCTGTAACCAGCTCCCCCAGTAACCTGCTCCTTCCCAGTAATTAACTCCCCCAGTAACCAGCTCCTTCCCAGTAACCAGCTCCTTCCCAATAACCAGCTATCCCCAGTAACCAGCTCCATCCCAGTAACCAGCTCCTTCCCAGTAAACAGCTCCCCCAGTAACCAGCTCCTTCCCAGTAACCAGATCTCCCCCCCAGTAACCATCCCCCCCCCCCCAGTAACCAGCCCCCCTCCCCCCAGTAACCAGCTCCCCTAGTAACCAGCAGCTCCTTCCCAGTAACCAGCTCCTCCAGTAACCAGCTCCTCCAGTAACCAGCCCCCCCCTCCCCCCAGTAACCAGCTCCCCTAGTAACCAGCAGCTCCTTCACAGTAACCAGCTCCCCCAGTAACCAGCTCCTTCCCAATAACCAGCTCTCCCCCAGTAACTAGCTCCTTCCCAATAACCAGCTTTCCCCAGTAACTAGCTCCTTCCCAATAACCTGCTCCTTCCCAGTAACCAGCTTCCCCAGTAACCAGCTCCCCCAGTAACCAGCTCCTTCCCAGTAACCAGCTCCTTCCCAGTGACCAGCTCCTTCCCAATTACCAGCTATCCCCAGTAACCAGCTCCATCCCAGTAACCAGCTCCTTCCCAGTAACCAGCTTCCCCAGTAACCAGCTCCCCCTGTAACCAGCTCCCCCCAGTAACCTGCTCCTTCCCAGTAACCAGCTCCCCCAGTAACCAGCTCCTTCCCAGTAACCAGCTCCTTCCCAATAACCAGCTCCATCCCAGTAACCAGCTCCTTCCCAGTAAACAGCTCCCCCAGTAACAAGCTCCTTCCCAGTAACCAGCTCCCCCTGTAACCAGCTCCCCAGTAACCAGCTCCTTTCCAGTAACCAGCTCCCCCAGTAACCAGTCACCCCTCCCCCTTAGTAACCAGCCCCCGTCCCCCCCAGTAACCAGTAGCTCCTTCCCAGTAACCAGCTCCCCCCAGTAACCAGATCCTTCCCAATAACCAGCTCCCCCCAGTAACCAGCACCCCTCCCCCCCAGTAACCAGCTACCCCAGTAACCAGCTCCCCCATTAACAAGTTTCTTCCCAGTAACCAGCTCCTCCCTCCAGTAACCAGCTCCTTCCCAGTAACCAGCAGCTCTTTGCCAGTACCCCCCCCCCAGTAACCAGCTCCCCTTTTAACCAGCTCCCCCCCAGTAACCAGCTCCCCTAGTAACCAGCTCCCCCCCCCAGTAACAAGCTCCCCTAGTAACCAGCTCCCCCAGTAACCAGCCCCCCCCCCTAAATAACCAGCTCCCCTTGTAACCAGCAGCTCCTTCCCAGTAACCAGCTCCCTTAGTAACCAGCTCCCCCAGTAACCAGCAGCTCCTTCCCAATAACCAGCTATCCCCAGTAACCAGCTCCATCCCATTAACCAGCTCCTTCCCAGTAAACAGCTCCCCCAGTAACCAGCTCCCCCTGTAACCAGCTCCCCCAGTAACCAGCTCCTTTCCAGTAACCAGCTCCCCCAGTAACCAGTCCCCCCTCCCCCTTAGTAACCAGCCCCCCCTCCCCCCCAGTAACCATCTCCCCTAGTAACCAGCAGCTCCTTCCCAGTAACCAGCTCCCCCCAGTAACCAGCTCCTTCCCAATAACCAGTTCCCCTCAGTAACCAGCCCCCCTCCCCCCCAGTAACCAGCTACCCCAGTAACCAGCCCCGCCTCAGTAACCAGCTCCCCCATTAACAAGTTTCTTCCCAGTAACCAGCTCCTTCCCAGTAACCAGCAGCTCCTTGCCAGTAACCCCCCCCCCCCAGTAACCAGCTCCCCTAGTAACCAGCTCCCCCCCAGTAACCAGCTCCCCTAGTAACCAGCTGCCCAGTAACCAGCCCCCCCAAAAAAAAAATAACCATCTCCCCTAGTAACCAGCAGCTCCTTCCCTATAACCAGTCCCCCCCAGTAACCATCTCTCCTAGTTACCAGCTCCCCCCATTAACCAGCTCCCCTAGTAACCATCTCCCCCAGTAACCAGCCCCCCAAGTAACCAGCTCCCCTAGTAACCAGCAGCTCCTTCCCAGTAACCAGCTCCCCCACAGTAACCAGCTCCCCCAGCAACCAGCTCCTTCCCAGTAACCAGCTCCTCACTCCAGTAACCAGCTCCTTCCCAGTAAACCCCAGCTCCTTCCCAGTAACCAGTCCCCCCAGTAACAAGCCCCCCTCCCACCCAGTAACCAGCTCCCCCCAGTAACCAGCTCCACCAGTAACCAGATCCTCTAGTAACCAGCTCCAACCAGTTACCAGCTCCTTCCCAATAACCAGCTTCCCCCAGTAACCAGCACCTTCAAGTAACCAGCCCCCCCCCCCAGTAGCCAGCTCCCCCACAGTAACCTGCTCCTTCCCAGTAACCAACTCCTTCCCAATAACCAGCTCCTTCCCCGTAACCAGCTCCCC
This sequence comes from Pseudophryne corroboree, assembly GCF_028390025.1. Lineage (NCBI taxonomy): Eukaryota > Metazoa > Chordata > Amphibia > Anura > Myobatrachidae > Pseudophryne > Pseudophryne corroboree. The sequence continues at coordinate 484,174,364 of NC_086451.1, forward strand.
CCCCCAGTAACCAGTCCCCACAGTAACCAGCCCCAATAGTAACCAGCAGCTCGTTCCCAATAGCCAGCTCCACCAGTAACCAGCTCCTTCCCAATAACCAGCTCCTCCAGTAACCAGCTCCTTCCCAGTAACCAGATCCTACATCCAGTAACCAGCTTCTTCCCAGTAACCAGCAGCTCCTTCCCTGTAACCAGCCCCTCCAGTAACAAGCCCCCCCCCAGTAACCAGCTCACCCAGTAACCAACTCCTTCCCAATAACCAGCTCCTTTCCAGTAACCAGATCCCCCCCCCAGTAACCAGCCCCCCTCCCCCCAGTAACCAGCTGTCCTAGTAACCAGCAGCTCCTTCCAGTAACCAGCTCCCCCAGTAACCAGCTCCTCCAGTAACCAGCCCCCCCTCCCCCCAGTAACCAGCTCCCCTAGTAACCAGCAGCTCCTTCACAGTAACCAGCTCCCCCAGTAACCAGCTCCTTCCCAATAACCAGCTCCCCCCCAATAACTAGCTCCTTCCCAATAACCAGCTTTCCCCAGTAACTGTTATGATTCCAGCACTCTGGTCAGAGGAGATCTTATGGAAAGGACCGGAGCACTGGAACGGAATGCTGGGGAAGGGAGCAGGACAGGAAAATAGCCCCTGGCGCCCTAACTCTGTTGTCTCACCCGTGTTGTCAGAAATCCCCTGCGAGACTATGGTTTCTTGAGCCCTTGGCAGCCGCGTTTGAAGGGCGGATTATGTCTGCCCAACTTCGATGCCCCCCGGTCTTAATGAGAGACAAAGGGAAACCCGAGACAGGGTGATAACAAGAGGCCCTCTAACTAAACAACCAGGCCAGGGGCTAAGCAAACTCAAAACTATAATATGTGCGGAGAACCCGCCAGGGAAAAGGACAACCAAAATATCCACTTGTCCAATTCTCCTACCCGGCACCGCCGAGTACCAGAGAGGACTTGTGGAAGCGGAACCCTCCGCAAATGCTCCAAACACAAAGTATAAAAGGTAAAGCGGCTGAGCCGCAACACACGGCAGAGCCGCAACTCACGAACACCACTGGATATAAAACGGTGATCAGTCAGGACTCCAGGGAACCAAACGGCCTCTTGGGATGAGATGACAACTCCCGAATACCGGACTTCTGAGGACTGGAATGACCGGATACAGCAGGACTGGAAACAGACTCTCAGCAAACAAAGGCAGCATGCAGGAAGCTATTACCGGCGTCTGTGAGAAGCCCTGGGAGTGTATTTAACAAGGAGTCCTCCAATCAGCTGCTAAAGGCTGATTAGAATAAATGCCGTGCAGCTGCCTTGCTGCACGGCCAGAGAGCAGGTGAATATCTTAATTTCCTAAAGCCTAGCAACGGGGAACGCAGTCCGTCAGTGGCGTCCCCGTTGCTAGGGTCCGTGCGGCTCAGCGCGCCCGGCGTCTAGTGTTGCTAGGGAGCCGACAGCTGTACGCGCACGGCGTCTCTAGTTGCTAGGCGCCGGGCCGCGCAGACAAGCGGACCCCGGCGCCTAACAGTACCCCCCCCCCTTGAGGAGGGGTCAAGGAACCCCAAAAGCCAGGTTTCTGAGGAAATTCCCGAAAAAATGCCCTCTTGAGCCTCGGGGCATGAAGATCCTTATCCAGGACCCAAGACCTTTCCCCCGGACCATAGCCTTTCCAGTGAACTAGAAAATACAGCCGACCCCGGGACAATTTGGAATCGAGAACCTTCTCTACCAAGAACTCTTGTTGTCCCTGTACATCCACTGGAGATCTACCCTGAGAGATCTTCCGATGAAATCTACTGGAAGAAACGTATTGTTTCAACAGGGAACAATGAAACGTATTTCCAATCCTGAGAGATCTTGGTAAACGTAACCGAAAGGCAACTGGGTTGACTCTTTTAATAATAAGAAATGGCCCAATAAATTTGGGTCCCAGTCTAGCCGAGGATTGTCGAAGCCTGATGTTGCGAGTCGACAACCACACCCTATCTCCCACCTTAAAAGTGCAAGGACGTCGGAGCCTGTCAGAAAATTTCTTCTCTCGAAAGGCCGCTTTTCTGAGAGCAAGGTGCACCTTTTTCCAAATGGCTCTGAGATGGGAGGTTAAGGTTAGCGAGGAGACTGAGGAATGATGAAAAAAAGAATTAGCTCTGGGGTGAAAACCAAAAACTGAAAAGAATGGAGACTCTTTAGTGGAGGAATGACAAGAATTATTGTAAGCAAATTCAGCCAACGGAAGAAACTCGGACCAATCATTCTGGAGTTTGGCTGAATACAAGCGCAAATATTGTTTCAATGATTGGTTAACTCGTTCGGTTTGCCCGTTGGATTGTGGGTGGTAACCGGATGTTAACGACAATTTCATCTTCAATGAGGCACAAAAACATTTCCAGAATTGTGCGATGAATTGTGGACCCCGATCAGAAACAATATCAGTAGGCAACCCATGAAGTCTGAATACATGGCGGAGAAACAAAACTGCCAACCCTTGGGCAGAAGGCAATCGGGGAAGAGCAATAAAATGAGCCATTTTACTAAAACGGTCCACTACCACCCATATGACTCGGAATCCGGCTGAAAGGGGAAGGTCAACCACAAAATCCATGGAAATATGAGACCACGGCCTGAGAGGAACATTTAAGGGCATAAGTTGCCCGATGGGCAAGGAACGGGGAACCTTATGCTGTGCACAAACCTGTCATGAATAAACAAATTCCTTGACGTCTTTAGAAAGACCAGGCCACCATACTGAGCGAGAGACTAACTCCAATGTCTTAGAGACTCCTGGATGCCCTGAAACTTTGTTATCATGGAATTCCGTTAAAACAGTAGCTCTCAAAAACTCAGGGACGTAAAGACGACCAGCAGGAGTAATTCTAGGAGCTTGGTGTTGAAGCTGTTTTAACTGGGTAAATAAATCTTGTGTGAGGCCCGCCCAGATGACCGAAGATGGAAGTATGGGGGTAACAGGATTGTTATTGTGAACCGGAAGAAAGCTACGTGACAGGGCATCAGCCTTAGTATTCTTGGAACCAGGCCTGAAAGTGATTATAAATTTGAAACGCGTAAAAAATAATGCCCAACGTGCCTGCCGGGCATTAAGCCGCTTAGCCGATTCAATGTATTGCAGGTTCTTATGGTCAGTCAATACCGAAATAGTATGTTTTGCTCCCTCCAGCCAATGCCTCCACTCCTCGAAAGCCCACTTTACCGCCAGTAACTCCCGATTACCAACGTCATAGTTGGATTCAGCGGAGGAGAATTTCCTGGACATAAAGGCACAAGGATGTAACTCCAGAGACTCCGGATCCTTTTGAGAAAGGATAGCCCCCACTCCAACCTCCGAGGCATCAACCTCCACCACAAAGGGCAATTCCGGATTAGGATGTCTGAGGACTGGAGCCGAGACAAAGGCTTGTTTCAAGGCCCGGAAGGACAACTCAGCTTCACGCGACCAGTTGGTAGGATCCGCTCCTTTCTTTGTCAGAGCTACAATGGGAGCAACCAGGTCAGAAAAAGAATGAATGAACCTCCTATAATAATTTGCAAACCCTAAAAAGCGCTGAATTGCTTTTAAATTGGTGGGTTGCGCCCCAACTAAGGATGCCCTGGAGTTTCTTTGGTTCCATGGAAAATCCCTGAGGGGAAATTATGTACCCTAAAAAAGATACTTTCGTGACATGAAACTCACACTTCTCCAGCTTGGCATATAAATGATTTTCGCGTAACTTTTGAAGAACCAGACGCACCTGGGTAACATGTTGTTCCATTGATTCAGAAAAAATCAGGATGTCGTCTAAGTAAACGACCACGAATTTCCCTAGGAAGTCACGGAGCACATCGTTAATGAGGTCTTGAAAAACTGCCGGAGCATTGGACAGGCCGAACGGCATCACCAGGTATTCGTAGTGACCCGACTGAGTACTGAAGGCCGTTTTCCACTCATCTCCAGATTTAATTCGGATGAGGTTGTACGCTCCTCTAAGGTCAATTTTAGAAAAGATCACAGCAGAACGTAACTGATCAAAGAGTACAGAAATCAACGGCAAAGGATAGGTGTTTTTAACTGAGATCTTATTCAGGGCTCTAAAATCAATGCAAGGTCTAAGCGAGCCATCCTTTTTCTCCACAAAGAAGAAGCCTGCACTTAAAGGAGATTTTGATGGTCTAATAAATCCTTTCTCAAGGCTCTCCTTTACATAATCATTCATAGCCGCAGTTTCTGGCCCGGATAATGCATATAATCTTCCCTTTGGCAATGCGGCACCAGGAATTAACTCAATAGCACAATCATAAGGCCGATGGGGAGGCAGAATGTCCGCATTGCCTTTGGAGAAAACATCAGCAAACTCCTGGTATTCCACCGGAATGGGTTCTGGAATGATAGCTGCTACTCTGACTGGAAACGTGATACATTCCTTATCACAAAAAGTACCCCATTGTGAAATCTCCCCCGACCGCCAATCAATGGTGGGATTATGAAAGGCCAGCCAAGGGTGGCCCAGAACAACTGGAACTGCTGGGCAATGTGTAAGAAAGAACTCGATTTTCTCGGAATGTAGAGCTCCTACTGTAAGTAGTACAGGGGGTGTATGGAGAGAAATAATCCCATTAGACAGCGGACTCCCATCTAAGCCATGCATGGTGACACACCTACCCAAAGGTAACTGAGGAATGCCTAAGGCCTTAGCCCAAGTTAAATCCATAAAGTTTCCTGCAGCTCCACTGTCAACAAAAGCCGACACCGAAGAACTGAGGCTGCCAAAGGAAACTTTAACTGGGACTAAAAGGGAGTTATTCGAGGAGATAAGCTGCAGACCTAGGTGAACCCCCTCACAATTCACCTGGTCAAAGCGTTTCCCGACTTGTTCGGACAATTACGAGCAAAATGTCCCTTACCCCCACAGTACAGACAAAGACCAGAATTTTGCCTTCTGGCTCTTTCTTCAGGAGACAGCCGGGAGAGACCCATCTGCATGGGCTCCTCTACGTCTTCAGGAATGGAATATACACACGGACTTGACCTTACAGGTGCTCCTTTTTCAGCCCTCCGCTCTCTGAGACGACGATCAATCTTAATAGAAAGCTCCATGAGTTTATCAAGAGTCTCAGGAGCGGGGTACTGAAGGAGACTGTCTTTTATAGACTCTGATAAGCCGAGGCGAAACTGACTGCGCAGGGCTGGGTCATTCCAGCCACAGTCGTTCGACCAACGGCGAAACTCCGTACAATAAACCTCCGCAGGATTTCTACCCTGTCTGAGAGCGCGCAACTGACTTTCAGCGGACGCCTCTCTATCAGGGTCATCATACAAGAGCCCTAAAGATTCAAAAAAAGCGTCAACTGACAACAATGCCGAATCCTCTGCTCTTAAACCAAATGCCCAGGTCTGAGGATCCCCCAGGAGCAAAGAAATAATAATCCCGACCCGCTGAGATTCAGTACCCGAGGAAGTCGGTCTTAAACGAAAATAAAGCTTACAGGATTCTTTAAAATTAAAAAACTCTTTTCTATCACCAGAAAAACGGTCAGGCAAATGCATCTTTGGTTCAGGGACTACCCTTGGGGAAGCTCGCAAAAGATCTTCCTGCGACTTCACCCGAAGAGAAAGATCCTGAACCATCTGAGTAAGTTCTTGAATCTGGCTGACTAAGAGCTGACCAGGATTTGGCACTAAACCTGTTGGATTCATGAGGCCGATAAACTCTCACAAAACTGAATGAGAAAAAATTAAACCCCGTTTAATTTTAAGTTTTGGTAGGGCCGGTAATAATGTTATGATTCCAGCACTCTGGTCAGAGGAGATCTTATGGCAAGGACCGGAGCACTGGAACGGAATGCTGGGGAAGGGAGCAGGACAGGAAAATAGCCCCTGGCGACCTAACTCTGTTGTCTCACCCGTGTTGTCAGAAATCCCCTGCGAGACTATGGTTTCTTGAGCCCTTGGCAGCCGCGTTTGAAGGGCGGATTATGTCTGCCCAACTTCGATGCCCCCCGGTCTTAATGAGAGACAAAGGGAAACCCGAGACAGGGTGATAACAAGAGGCCCTCTAACTAAACAACCAGGCCAGGGGCTAAGCAAACTCAAAACTATAATATGTGCGGAGAAACCGCCAGGGAAAAGGACAACCAAAATATCCACTTGTCCAATTCTCCTACCCGGCACCGCCGAGTACCAGAGAGGACTTGTGGAAGCGGAACCCTCCGCAAATGCTCCAAACACAAAGTATAAAAGGTAAAGCGGCTGAGCCGCAACACACGGCAGAGCCGCAACTCACGAACACCACTGGATATAAAACGGTGATCAGTCAGGACTCCAGGGAACCAAACGACCTCTTGGGATGAGATGACAACTCCCGAATACCGGACTTCTGAGGACTGGAATGACCGGATACAGCAGGACTGGAAACAGACTCTCAGCAAACAAAGGCAGCATGCAAGAAGCTATTACCGGCGTCTGTGAGAAGCCCTGGGAGTGTATTTAACAAGGAGTCCTCCAATCAGCTGCTAAAGGCTGATTAGAATAAATGCCGTGCAGCTGCCTTGCTGCACGGCCAGAGAGCAGGTGAATATCTTAATTTCCTAAAGCCTAGCAACGGGGAACGCGGTCCGCCAGTGGCGTCCCCGTTGCTAGGGTCCGTGCGGCTCAGCGCGCCCGGCGTCTAGCGTTGCTAGGGAGCCGGCGGCTGTACGCGCACGGCGTCTCTAGTTGCAAGGCGCCGGGCCGCGCAGACAAGCGGACCCCGGCGCCTAACAGTAACCTGCTCCTTCCCAATAACCAGCTCCCCCTGTAACCAGCTCCTTCCCAGTAACCAGCTCCCCCAGTAACCAGCTCCTTCCCAATAACCAGCTCCCCCCAGTAACCAGCCCCCCTCCCCCCCAGTAACCAGCTACCCCAGTAACCAGCCCCACCTCAGTAACCAGCTCCCCCATTAACAAGTTTCTTCCCAGTAACCAGCTCCTTCCCAGTAACCAGCAGCTCCTTGCCAGTAACCCCCCCCCCCCAGTAACCAGCTCCCCTAGTAACCAGCTCCCCCCCAGTAACCGGCTCCCCTAGTAACCAGCTCCCCAGTAACCAGCCCCCCCCCCCAAATAACCAGCTCCCCTTGTAACCAGCAGCTCCTTCCCAGTAACCAGCTCCCCCACAGTAACCAGCTCCCTTAGTAACCAGCTCCCCCAGTAACCAGCCCCCCCCAAGTAACCAGCTCCCCTTTTAACCAGCAGCTCCTTCCCAATAACCAGCCCCCCCCCCCAGTATCCAGCTCTCCTAGTAACCAGCTCCCCCCATTAACCATCTCCCCTAGTAACCATCTCCCCCAGTAACCAGCCACCCCAAGTAACCAGCTCCCCTAGTAACCAGCAGCTCCTTCCCAGTAACCAGCTCCCCCACAGTAACCAGCTCCCTAGTAACCAGCTCCTTCCCAGTAACCAGCTCCTCCCTCCAGTAACCAGCTCCTTCCCAGTAAACCAGCTCCTTCCCAGTAACCAGTCCCCCCAGTAACAAGCCCCCCTCCCACCCAGTAACCAGCTCCCCCCAGTAACCAGCTCCACCAGTAACCAGATCCTCCAGTAACCAGCTCCAACCAGTTACCAGCTCCTTCCCAATAACCAGCTTCCCCCAGTAACCAGCACCTTCCAGTATCCAGCCCCCCCCCCAGTAACCAGCTCCCCCACAGTAACCTGCTCCTTCCCAGTAATCAACTCCTTCCCAATAACCAGCTCCTTCCCCGTAACCAGCTCCCCTCCAGTAACCAGCCCCCCCAGTAACCAGCCCCAATAGTAACCAGCAGCTCGTTCCCAATAGCTAGCTCCACCAGTAACCAGCTCCTTCCCAATAACCAGCTCCTCCAGTAACCAGCTCCTTCCCAGTAACCAGATCCTACATCCAGTAACCAGCTTCTTCCCAGTAACCAGCAGCTCCTTCCCTGTAACCAGCCCCTCCAGTAACAAGCCCCCCCCCCCAGTAACCAGCTCCTTCCCAGTAACCAGCTCACCCAGTAACCAACTCCTTCCCAATAACCAGCTCCTTCCCAGTAACCAGATCCCCCCCCCAGTAACCAGCCCCCCCCCCAGTAACCAGCCCCCCTCCCCCCAGTAACCAGCTCCCCTAGTAACCAGCAGCTCCTTCCCAGTAACCAGCTCCCCCAGTAACCAGCTCCTCCAGTAACCAGCCCCCCCCTCCCCCCAGTAACCAGCTTCCCTAGTAACCAACAGCTCCTTCACAGTAACCAGCTCCCCCAGTAACCAGCTCCTTCCCAATAACCAGCTCCCCCCCAGTAACTAGCTCCTTCCCAATAACCAGCTTTCCCCAGTAACTAGCTCCTTCCCAATAACCTACTCCCCCTGTAACCAGCTCCCCCAGTAACCAGCTCCCCCAGTAACCAGCTCCTTCCCAGTAACCAGCTCCTTCCCAGTGACCAGCTCCTTCCCAATTACCAGCTATCCCCAGTAACCAGCTCCATCCCAGTAACTAGCTCCTTCCCAGTAACCAGCTCCCCCAGTAACCAGCTCCTTCCCAGTAACCAGCTCCCCCTGTAACCAGCTTCCCCCAGTAACCTGCTCCTTCCCTGTAACCAGCTCCCCCAGTAACCAGCTCCTTCCCAGTAACCAGCTCCTTCCTAATAACCAGCTCCATCCCAGTAACCAGCTCCTTCCCAGTAAACAGCTCCCCCAGTAACCAGCTCCTTCCCAGTAACCAGCTCCCCCTGTAACCAGCTCCCCCAGTAACCAGCTCCTTTCCAGTAACCAGCTCCCCCAGTAACCAGTCCCCCCTCCCCCTTAGTAACCAGCCCCCCTCCCCCCCAGTAACCATCTCCCCTAGTAACCAGTAGCTCCTTCCCAGTAACCAGCTCCCCCCAGTAACCAGATCCTTCCCAATAACCAGCTCCCCCCAGTAACCAGCACCCCTCCCCCCCAGTAACCAGCTACCCCAGTAACCAGCTCCCCCATTAACAAGTTTCTTCCCAGTAACCAGCTCCTCCCTCCAGTAACCAGCTCCTTCCCAGTAACCAGCAGCTCCTTGCCAGTAACCCCCCCCCCCCCCAGTAACCAGCTCCCCTTTTAACCAGCTCCCCCCCCCCAGTAACCAGCTCCCCTAGTAACCAGCTCCCCCCCAGTAACCAGCTCCCCTAGTAACCAGCTCCCCCAGTAACCAGCCCCCCCCCCTAAATAACCAGCTCCCCTTGTAACCAGCAGCTCCTTCCCAGTAACCAGCTCCCTTAGTAACCAGCTCCCCCAGTAACCAGCCCCCCCCCCCTAAGTAACCAGCTCCCCTAGTAACCAGCAGCTCCTTCCCAATAACCAGCTATCCCCAGTAACCAGCTCCATCCCATTATCCAGCTCCTTCCCAGTAACCAGCTCCCCCTGTAACCAGCTCCCCCAGTAACCAACTCCTTTCCAGTAACCAGCTCCCCCAGTAACTAGTCCCCCCTCCCCCTTAGTAACCAGCCCCCCCTCCCCCCCAGTAACCATCTCCCCTAGTAACCAGCAGCTCCTTCCCAGTAACCAGCTCCCCCCAGTAACCAGCTCCTTCCCAATAACCAGTTCCCCTCAGTAACCAGCCCCCCTCCCCCCCAGTAACCAGCTACCCCAGTAACCAGCCCCGCCTCAGTAACCAGCTCCCCCATTAACAAGTTTCTTCCCATTAACAAGTTTCCTCCCTCCAGTAACCAGCTCCTTCCCAGTAACCAGCAGCTCCTTGCCAGTAACCCCCCCCCCCAGTAACTATCTCCCCTAGTAACCAGCTCCCCCCCAATAACCAGCTCCCCTAGTAACCAGCTCCCCCCCAGTAACCAGCTCCCCCAGTAACCAGCCCCTCCCCAAATAACCAGCTCCCCTTGTAACCAGCAGCTCCTTCCCAGTAACCAGCTCCCCCACAGTAACCAGCTCCCTTAGTAACCAGCTCCTCCAGTAACCAGCCCCCCCAAGTAACCAGCTCCCCTAGTAACCAGCAGCTCCTTCCCAATAACCAGTCCCCCCCCCCAGTAACCAGCTCCCCTAGTAACCAGCTCCCCCAGTAATCAGCCCCCCCAAGTAACCAGCTCCCCTAGTAACCAGCAGCTCCTTCCTAGTAACCAGCTCCCCCACAGTAACCAGCTCCCCCAGTAATCAGCTCCTTCCCAGTAACCAGCTCCTCCCTCCAGTAACCAGCTCCTTACCAGTAAACCCCAGCTCCTTCCCAGTAACCAGTCCCCCCAGTAACAAGCCCCCCTCCCACCCAGTAACCAGCTCCTCCCCAGTAACCAGCTCCACCAGTAACCAGATCCTCTAGTAACCAGCAGCTACTTCCCAGTAACCAGCTCCCCCAGTAACCAGCTCCCCCCAGTAACGAGCTCCAACCAGTAACCAGCTCCTTCCCAATAACCAGCTTCCCCCAGTAACCAGCACCTTCCAGTAACCAGCCCCCCCCCCCTCAGTAACCAGCTCCCCCACAGTAACCTGCTCCTTCCCAGTAACCAACTCCTTCCCAATAACCAGCTCTTTCACAGTAACCAGCTCCCCCCCAGTAACCAGCCCTCCCAGTAACCAGCCCCCTTAGTAACCAGCAGCTCGTTCCCAATAGCCAGCTCCAGCAGTAACCAGCTCCTTCCCAATAACCAGCTCCTCCAGTAACCAGCTCCTTCCCAGTAACCAGCTCCAACCTCCAGTAACCAGCTTCTTCCCAGTAACCAGCCCCTCCAGTAACAAGCCCCCTCCCCCCCCCAGTAACCAGCTCCTTCCCAGTAACCAGCTCACCCAGTAACCAACTCCTTCCCAATAACCAGCTCCTTCCCAGTAACCAGCCCCCCCCCCCCCCAGTAACCAGCCCCTCCCCCCAGTAACCAGCTCCCCTAGTAACCAGCAGCTCCTTCCCAGTAACCAGCTCCCCCAGTAACCAGCTCCTCCAGTAACCAGCTCCCCCCAGTAACCAGCTCCTTCCCAATAACCAGCTCCTCCAGTAACCAGCTCCTTCCCAGTAACCAGCTCCAACCTCCAGTAACCAGCTTCTTCCCAGTAACCAGCAGCTCCTTCACAGTAACCAGCTCCCCCAGTAACCAGCTCCTTCCCAATAACCAGCTCCCCCCAGTAACTAGCTCCTTCCCAATAACCAGCTTTCCCCAGTAACCAGCTCCAACCTCCAGTAACCAGCTTCTTCCCAGTAACCAGCCCCTCCAGTAACAAGCCCCCTCCCCCCCCAGTAACCAACTCCTTCCCAGTAACCAGCCCCCCCCCCCCCCCAGTAACCAGCCCCTCCCCCCAGTAACCAGCTCCCCTAGTAACCAGCAGCTCCTTCTCAGTAACCAGCTCCCCCAGTAACCAGCTCCTTCCCAATAACCAGCTCCCCCAAGTAACCAGCTCCTTCCCAATAACAAGCTCCCCCCAGTAACCAGCCCCCTCCCCCCCAGTAACCAGCTCGCTCCCCCCCCCAAGTAACCAGCTCCCCTAGTAACCAGCAGCTCCTTCCCAGTAACCAGCTCCCCCAGTAACCAACTCCTTCCCAATAACCATCCCCTTCCAGTAACCAGCCCCCCCCCCCAGTAACCAGCTCCCCTAGTAACCAGCAGCTCCTTCCCAGTAACCAGCTCCCCCCAGTAACCAGCTCCTTCCCAATAACTAGCTCCCCCCAGTAACCAGCCCCTCCCAGTAACCAACCCCCCTCCCCCCCAAGTAACCAGTTCCCCCAGTAACCAGCCCCTTCCAGTAACAAGCCCCTCCCTCCCCCAGTAACAAGATCCCCCCCCCCAGTAACCAGCTCCCCTATTAACCAGCAGCTACTTCCCAGTAACCAGCTCCCCCAGTAACCAGCTCCTTCCCAATAACCAGCTCCCCCCCCCCCAGTAACCAGCTCCTTCCCAATAACCTGCTCCCCCCAGTAACCAGCTCCTTCCCAATAACCAGCTCCCCCCAGTAACCAGCCCCTCCCTGTAACCAGCCCCCCTCCCCCCCAGTAACCAACTCCCCCAGTAACCTGCTCCCCTAGTAACCAGTAGCTCCTTTCCAGTAACAAGCTCCCCCAGTAACCAGCCCCCCTCCCCCCCAGTAACCAGCTCCCCCAGTAACCAGCTCCCCTAGAAACCAGCAGCTCCTTCCCAGTAACCAGCTCCCCCAGTAACCAGCTCACCCCTCCAGTACTGCTCAACCTCCCCCAGTAACCAGCTACCCCAGTAACTAGCTCCCCCTCCAGTAACCAGCTTCCTCCAGTAACCAGCTTCCTCCAGCAACCAGCTCCCCCCTCAGTAACCTGCCCACCCCCACCCCCAGTAACCAGCTTCCTCCAGTAACCAGCCCTCCAGTTACCAGCTCACCCCTCCAGTAACCAGCTCCCCCCTGCAGTAACCAGCTCCAACAGTAACCGACTCCCCCCCAGTAACCATCTCCCCCAGTAACTAGCTCCCCCCTCCAGTAACCTGCTCATCCCCCCCCACATAACCAGCTTCCTCCATTAACCAGCTCCCCCTCGAGTAACCAGCCCTCAAGTAACTAGCTCACGCAACCAGCTCCCCCTGCAGTAACCTGCTCCAACAGTAACCGACTCACCCCCCCCCCCAGTAACCAGCTCCCCCCTCCAGTAACCTGCTCATCCCCCCCCCACATAACCAGCTTCCTCCATTAACCAGCTCCCCCTCGAGTAACCAGCCCTCAAGTAACTAGCTCACGCAACCAGCTCCCCCTGCAGTAACCAGCTCCAACAGTAACTGACTCACCCCCCCCCCAGTAATCAGCTCCCGCCTCCAGTAACCTGCTCACCCCCCCCCACCCCCATAACCAGCTTCCTCCAGTAACCAGCTCCCCCTCCAGTAGCCAGCTTCCTCCAGTAACCAGCCCTCCTGTAACCAGCTCACCCCTCCAGTGACCAGCTCCCCCCTGCAGTAACCAACTCCAACAGTAACCGACTCTCCCCCCCCCCAGTGACCAGCTCCCCCTGTAACCAGCTTCCTTCAGTAACCAGCTCCCGCCTCCAGTAACCTGCTCACCCCCCCCCCCACCCCTGTAACCAGCTTCCTCCAGTAACCAGCTCCCCCTCCAGTAACCAGCTTCCTCCAGTAACCAGCCCTCCAGTAACCAGCTCCCCCCTCCAGTGACCAGCTCCCCCCTGCAGTAACCAACTCCAACAGTAACCGACTCTCCCCCCCCCCCCAGTAACCAGCTCCCCCTGTAACCAGCTTCCTCCAGTAACCAGCTCCCCCCTCCAGTAACCAGCTCCCCCCTCCAGTAACCTGCTTACCACCCCCCCCCAGTTACCAGATCCCCCAGTAACCGACTCACCCCTCCAGTAACCCACTCACCACCACTATTAACCAGCTCCCTCCAGTAACCAGTTCATACAGTATCATTATACAGCATCAGACAGCGTAATACAGTATCTCATACAGTGTTATACAGCATCATACAGCGCCATGCAGTGTTATACAGCATCATACAAAGTAATACAGCATCATACAGCATCATACAGTGTTATACAGCATCATACAGTGTTATACAGCATCATACAGCATCATACAGTGTTATACAGCATCATACAGCGCCATGTTGTGTTATACAGCATCATACAAAGTTATACAGCATCATACAGCATCATACAGTGTTATACAGCATTATACAGTGTTATACAGCATCATACAGTGTTATACAGCGTTATACAGCATCATACAGTGTTATACAGCGTTATACAGTTATAAAGCATCATACAGTGTTATACAGCATCATACAGCGCCATGCAGTGTTATACAGCATTATACAGCGCCATGCTGTGTTATACAGCATCATACAAAGTTATACAGCATCACACAGCGTCATACAGTGTTATACAGCATCATACAGTGTTATACAGCATCATACAGTGTTATACAGCATCATACAAAGTTATACAGCATCATACAGCGTCATACAGTGTTATACAGTGTTATACAGCATTATACAGCGCCATGCAGTGTTATATAGCATCATACAGTGTTATACAGCATCATACAGCGCCATGCTGTGTTATACAGCATCATACAAAGTTATACAGCATCATACAGCATCATACAGTGTTATACAGCATTATACAGTGTTATACAGTGTTATACAGCATCATACAGTGTTATACAGTGTCATACAGCGTCATACTGTTTTATACAGCATTATAAAGTGTTATACAGCATTATACAGTGTTATACAGCGTGATACAGTACATATCCTCCAACATTTTAAACATGAAAAACAGTACAAATTAGGGATGGGGGTGTGGCCACTGGTAAAGGGGGTGTGGCCACGTCCCTTTTCCTATACTTTCTATGGAAGTTTGGAGAGCCAAAAATCGGTACAGACCATAAAAAAAGTACTGTACCACAGTATCATCCAGTGTTATACAGTATTATACAGCATCATACAACGTTATACAGCATAATACAGTGTTATACAGCATCATACAGCGTCATACAGTGTTATATAGTGTTATACAGCATCATACAACGTTATCCAGCATCATACAGTGTTATCCAGCATCATACAGTGTTATACAGCATCATACAATGTTATACAGCATCATACAGTGTTATACAGCATCATACAGAGTCATACACTGTTATATAGCATCATACAACGTTATACAGCATCATACAGTGTTATACAGCATCATACAGCCATGACGCTGTATGACCACTGTTATATAGCATCATACAATGTTATACAGCATCATACAGTGTTATACAGCATCATACAGTGTCATACAGTGTTATACAGCATCATACAACGTTATACAGCATCATACAGTGTTATACAGCATCATACAGCATCATACAGTGTTATACAGCATCATACAACGTTATACAGCATCATACAGCGTCATACAGTGTTATACAGCACATACGTTATACAGCATCATACAGCGTCATACAGTGTTATACAGCACATACGTTATACAGCATCATACGGTGTTATACAGCATCATACAGCATTATACAGTGTCATACAACGTTATACAGTGTTATACAGCATCATACAACGTTATACAGCGTCATACAACGTTATACAGCATCATACAGTGTTATACAGCATCATACAGCGTCATACAGTGTTATACAGCATTATACAGTGTTATACAGCATCATACAACGATATACAGTGTTATACAGTGTGATACAACGTTATACAGCATCATACCGTGTTATACAGCATTATACAGCGTCATACAGTGTTATACAGAATTATACAGTGTTATACAGCATCATACAACGTTATACAGTGTTATACAGTGTCATAAAACGTTATACAGCATTATACAGTGTTATACAGTGTTACACAGCATCATATAGTGTTATACAGCATCATACAGTGTTATACAGTGTTATACAGCATCATACAGTGTTACACAACATCATACAGTGTTATACAGTGTCATACAGTGTTATACAGCATCATACAGTGTTATACAGCGTCATACAGTGTTATGCAGTGTCATACAGTGTTACACAGCATCATACAGTGTTATACAGTATCATACAGTGTTATACAGCATCATACAGTGTTATACAGCATCATACAGTGTTATACAGTGTCATACAGCGTCATACAGTGTTATACAGCATTATACAGTGTCATACAGTGTTATACAGAATTACACAGTGTTATACAGCATCATACAACGTTATACAGTGTTATACAGTGTCATACAACGTTATACAGCATTATACAGTGTTATACAGTGTTACACAGCATCATACAGTGTTATACAGCATCATACAGTGTTATACAGTGTTATACAGCATCATACAGTGTTACACAGCATCATACAGTGTTATACAGCGTCATACAGTGTTACACAGCATCATACAGTGTTATACAGTGTCATACAGTGTTATTCAGTGTTACACAGCATCATACAGTGTCATACAGTGTTACACAGCATCATACAGTGTTATACAGTGTTATACGGTGTCATACAGCGTCATACAGTGTTATACAGTGTCATACAGTGTCATACAGCGTCATACAGGATCATACAGTGTCATACAGCGTCATACAGGATCATACAGCGTCATACAGTGTTATACAGCATCATACAGTGTTATACAGCATCATACAGTGTTATACAGTGTCATACAGTGTCATACAGTGTTATACAACATTATACAGCGTCATACAGTGTTATACAGAATTACACAGTGTTATACAGCATCATACAACGTTATACAGTGTTATACAGTGTCATACAACGTTATACAGCATTATACAGTGTTATACAGTGTTACACAGCATCATACAGTGTTATACAGCATCATACAGTGTTATACAGTGTTATACAGCATCATACAGTGTTACACAGCATCATACAGTGTTATACAGTGTCATACAGTGTTACACAGCATCATACAGTGTTATACAGTGTCATACAGTGTTATACAGCATCATACAGTGTTATACAGCGTCATACAGTGTTATACAGTGTTACACAGCATCATACAGTGTTACATAGCATCATACAGCGTCATACAGTGTTATACAGTGTCATACAGCGTCATACAGGATCATACAGTGTTATACAGCATCATACAGAGTTATACAGTGTCATATGGTGTAATACAGTGTTATACTGTGTCATACAGTGTCATACAGGATCATACAGTGTTATACAGTGTCATATACATTAGTGTTATACAGTGTTATTATACGGTGTTATACAGCGTCATACAGTGTTATACAGCATCATACAGAGTTATACAGTGTCATATGGTGTTATACAGTGTTATACTGTGTCATACAGTGTCATACAGGATCATACAGTGTTATACAGTGTTATACGGTGTCATACTACGTCATACAGTGTTATACAGCGTTATACATCATCATACAGCGCTATACAGTGTCATATACAGTAGTGTTATACGGTGTCATACAGTGTCACACTGCGTCATACTGCGTCATACAGTGTTATACGGTGTCATACGGCGTCATCTCCCTGTTTTACTTGACGGAACGTGAGAAAAGTGGGGAGAACGGGGTGTGGTCTGAGCAAACTTCGGGTCACACAACTGACGCCATGTATTGTAGTATCTAAGGAACTGCATAAGTAATGGGAAGAGAACCAGCAAATCCTTTTCCCCGCCACAGAGCTCAGACAGGGTTAGAGACGCCGTGATGGTAGTAGGGTTAGCACCTCATCCCTTTCATTCTGGACACATATTAATTACACAGGTTCTGGGGCTGGCTGACTTCAAGACTTCATTTCAGCTGGTTTGAATCAGCCACAGAACCTGGGTAATTAATATGTGTCCGGAATGAAAGGGGTGAGGTGGTGACCCTACCTGATAGTGCTGTCACCTGATAAACGTACAGCGCTGCTGTGTATACTGCAGGTTATACATTATACATAGCTGCAGAAATACTGAGGGTTAGAGACATTGCAGGTAAGTGTCTATAACAACCCAAACTAACACACTAAGGATAATGGACGGCTGAAAGGGGTTTCCATTACTCTCATGACTTCAACCACAAACATTTACATTAAAAAAACAAAGAGATAATTCATTATTGAAATCTTTATAATGTACACGGCTACGTCATCCGTAATAGCTCCCTCCCGTCCAATGTCGTCTGTAAGCTGTAGATCTACTGTATCTGGATAAATTAGCTGTTTCCATTCCTCACCCAACCTGACCCCATCGCCCCAGCTCTCGTCAGAAACTATGGGGGTCATTCCGAGTTGATCGCTCGTTGCCGATTTTCGCAATGGAGCGATTAAGGCTAAAATGCGCATGTGCATAGTACGCAGTGCGCATGTGCTAAGTATTTTAACACAAAACTTAGTAAATTTACTCACGTCCGAACGAAGAATTTTCATCGTTGTAGTGATCGGCGTGTGATTGACAGGAAGTGGGTGTTTCTGGGTGGAAACTGCCCGTTTTCTGGGAGTGTGCGGAAAAACGCAGGCGTGCCAGGATAAAACGCGGGAGTGTCTGGAGAAACGGGGGAGTGGCTGGCCGAACGCTGGCCGTGTTTGTGATGTCAAACCAGGAACGAAACTGACTGAACTGATTGCAATCTGTGAGTAGGTCTGATGCTACTCAGAAACTAAGAATTTTCTATTCGCAATTCTGCTAATCTTTTGTTCGCTATTCTGCTAAACTAAGATTCACTCCCAGAGGGCGGTGGCCTAGGGTGTGCAATGCTGCTAAAATCTGCTAACGGGCGAACAACTCGGAATCACCCCCTATGGGGTATATTTACCTAATGTCCTCTTTATCCATTTCAAATCAATAAAAAACATCTAAATCAACGTTGTGATTCCACGACTAAGATGCACATTTACTAACATTGAACAATTAATATAAAATAATCATCTGTTAGTAAATATCGGTATTAACCTCTGATTCACATGTCTCACCAGTGAGAAATACATACAAATCGTATGCAAAAATTGGGGGTAATACTGAGTTGATCGCAGCAGCAAATTTGTTAGCAGATGGCAAAACCATGGCCCTCATTCCGAGTTGATCGGTCGCAAGGCGAATTTAGCAGAGTTACACACGCTAAGCCTACGCCTACTGGGAGTGTATCTTAGCTTCTTAAAATTGCGACCGATGTATTCGCAATATTGCGATTACAAACTACTTTGCAGTTTCTGAGTAACTTCAACCTTACTCTGCCTGTGCGATCAGTTCAGTGCTTGTCGTTCCTGGTTTGACGTCACAAACACACCCAGCGTTCGCTCAGACACTCCCCCGTTTCTCCAGCCACTCCTGCGTTTTTTCCGGAAACGGTAGCGTTTTCATCCACACGCCCATAAAACGCCGTGTTTCCGCCCAGTAACTCCCATTTCCTGTCAATCACATTACGATCGCCGGAGCGATGAAAAAGCCGTGAGTAAAAATACTATCTTCATTGTTAAATTACTTGGCGCAGTCGCAGTGCGAATATTGCGCATGCGTACTAAGCGGATTTTCATTGCGATGCGATGAAAAATACCGAGCGAACGACTCGGAATGAGGGCCCATGTGCACTGCAGGGTGGGCAGATGTAACACGTGCAGAGAGAGGTAGATTTGTGTGGGGTATATTGTTTCTTTGCAGGGTAAATACTGGCTGTTTTATTTTTACACTGCAATTTAGATTTCAGTATGAACACACCCCATCCAAATCTAACTCTCTCTGCACATGTTACATCTGCCCCACCGGCAGTGCACATGGGGGGTCATTCCGACCTGATCGCACGCTAGGTTTTTTCGCTGCGCTGCGATCAGGTCAGAAATGCACAAGCGTATGCACCGCAATGCGCAGACGCGTCGTACGGCTACAAAGCGGATAATTGTTGAGCGATGGATTTAACGAAGAATCCATTCGCACAGCCGATCGCAAGGAGATTGACAGGAAGAGGGCGTTTGTGGGTGTCAACTGACCGTTTTCTGGGAGTGTTTGGAAAAACGCAGGCGTGTCCAAGCGTTTGCAGGCCGGGTGTCTGACGTCAATTCCGGGACCTGACAGGCTGAAGTGATCGCAGCGGCTGAGTAAGTCCTGGGCTGCGCAGAGACTGCAAAAAGTTTTATTGTACCGCTCGGCTGCACATGTGATCGCACACTTGCACAGCTAAAATACCCTCCCCTGTAGGCGGCGACTATCTGATCGCAGCGCTGCAAAAAACAGCTAGCGAGTGATCAGGTCTGAATGACCCCCGTGGTTTTGCCCAACTGCTAACAAATTTGCTGCTACGATCAACTCTGAATTACCCCCATTGACCTTTAGTATATACACCCCTATATATTGCCACAGATAAGGCCCAGATGAGCAATAAAAGCTTGAAGACCCCGTCACCGGAAAGTCGCACATCTGAGTAATTTCCAGCATCGCTGCAAAGTCAAAACAACATTTTGCCGCAACTTCCCTCATCTCTACATAGCAGCGGGTGGGGTCTGGAACCTCTGACTAGAAAGCAAGACGTCTTAGAATGGTACTTACTGAACCAGAAGTTCCAGATGGTCTCCTGGAATTCCTCCCCATTGAACCAGCATCTCCAGAAAAAACCCTCGTGGTGGAAATAGAGAGGAGGCGCCGCGGGGTCCGTCCCGTTCTACAGAAAGAAAAGAAAGGTTTATAGTCAGCGACTCCTCCTCAGGACACGGACCGGATTATGGGTCTCATTCAGCATAAGCTGCAAATGTGAATAATCACGCAGTGAGCGGTTATCGGAACACAGCGCCTGCGTACACAACCATACAGAAGACTCCAAGAAGCAGGCGCTAGGTCTGGTTTCTGTGTCCGTACCTAGGTATCTGCGAACACAGTAGCGATCACATTTAGCACCGAATACCAGAGGCGTGTCAGTGGGCGGGGTCCGCAATTTATGCAATGCGGGGCATGTAGTGGGTTTGTCGTGGGCATTGCAATCGCAATATATACGAAACAGATTGCGAACATTGCAAACGCTTCAATAGCACAGACTGGGGTAGTGATGGCAGCAGCAACAAACGTTCCGATGGTCAGGCTAATAATTTCAGAATCACTGGCAGATGATGGTGTCACAGTGACGCAGGGAATGCGGTGAGTGCGTGCCGACTGTAGGGACTATTCCCACTGGTGGGTGTCCTCGACACTCATGGAGCGGAAATAGAACCTGCTGTGTGCAGCTCGACCCCCACTGTCAACATAAACTTCTGGATCCCAACAGGCGGTCTCGTGAATGCTTCCCCTTCTGACAGGTGCATGACGTGTTAAATGCAGGTACTCCTATTTCACATCCAGCTAGTGGGTACTATAAATGTGCACATATAGGGGGTCATTCCTAGTTGATCGCTCGCTAGCTACTTTTTGCAGTGCTGCGATCAGATAGTCGCCGCCTATGGGGGAGTGTATTTTAGCTGTGCAAGTGTGCGATCGCATGTGCAGCCGAGCGGTACAAAAAAGTTTTGCGCAGTTTCTGAGTAGCCCAGAACTTACTCAGCCGCTGCGATCACATCAGCCTGTCCGGTCCCGGAATTGACGTCAGACACCCGCCCTGCAAACGCTTGAACACGCCTGCGTTTTTCCAACCACTCCCAGAAAACGGTCAGTTGACACCCACAAACGCCCTCTTCCTGTCAATCTCCTTGCGATCGGCCGTGAGAATGGATTCTTCATTAAATCCAACGCTCAGCAACGATCTGCTTTGTACCCGTACGACGTGCCTGTGCATTGCGGTACATATGCATGCGCAGTAGTGACCTGATCACTGCGCTGCGAAAAACGGGAGCGTGCGAACAGGTCTGAATGACCCCCTATAACGGTCACAGTTGGGTTGATGGCTTTAACTACTGTATAAGGCGGCCGCAGAGTTGAGCGCAAATGGAACGTAATCGCTCCCGCAATGGATGCACAGAGATCCCTGGTACCGAAGATCTGCCTGAAAGCGAGTATTGTTTTGCGTCCGTATAATTCTGCGCAGCCTGAAATTCCGCCAACACGCCCTCAACACCCCCCCGCTATACATAGCCCAGATGCCAACTCCCTGTTGCCCCCCAGTTACGCCGCTTCTGCTGAGAATGGAGTGCAACTTCCATGATTACATACACTGGGCTGTGGTGCGTACGCAGCGCAAAAGCTTCATGGCGCAGCCACAAAACTCACGTTCATCCACGCACCAGCGCCCACGTTTTCTGCTGATACTATACATCTAAGCGGCCTTTACAGTGTGGTCACACAATTGTAGGGGGGAGTTTGTTTAGAACTGGTGATGTTACCCATAGCAACCAATCAAATCCTATCTATTATCTTCTCGAAGCAGCTAGATAAATGTTACGTAGAATGTGACTGGTTGCTACGAGCAACATCGCCAGTTCTAAAAAACTCCCACCTGAGTAAATTTATCCCACCGTGTTTCGTATATGATTTCATATAAATACTAGAAATGTTCCGGTATATCTGCGGTTCCGTTGTGATTGTGAGGGGATAAACTTCCTACGCCCGGCAGCTATAATGTAAGTACCCTTGCGGGAGGACACAGCAGTCAGCTGATTGGCTGATAACAGAGAACACTAGCGTGTGTGGGGTAAGTGATGAAGAAAAAGCAATTTCTACACAAAACTGCAACAGAACGGGCACAATAATTCATTTCCTTTGAGGCAATAAGAAATAATGAGGGCGACATTTCAGTTGTAGATAAATACACTAGAGATGAGCGCCTGAAATTTTTCGGGTTTTGTGTTTTGGTTTTGGGTTCGGTTCCGCGGCCGTGTTTTGGGTTCGACCGCGTTTTGGCAAAACCTCACCGAATTTTTTTTGTCGGATTCGGGTGTGTTTTGGATTCGGGTGTTTTTTTCAAAAAACACTAAAAAACAGCTTAAATCATAGAATTTGGGGGTCATTTTGATCCCAAAGTATTATTAACCTCAAAAACCATAATTTACACTCATTTTCAGTCTATTCTGAATACCTCACACCTCACAATATTATTTTTAGTCCTAAAATTTGCACCGAGGTCGCTGTGTGAGTAAGATAAGCGACCCTAGTGGCCGACACAAACACCGGGCCCATCTAGGAGTGGCACTGCAGTGTCACGCAGGATGTCCCTTCCAAAAAACCCTCCCCAAACAGCACATGACGCAAAGAAAAAAAGAGGCGCAATGAGGTAGCTGTGTGAGTAAGATTAGCGACCCTAGTGGCCGACACAAACACCGGGCCCATCTAGGAGTGGCACTGCAGTGTCACGCAGGATGGCCCTTCCAAAAAACCCTCCCCAAACAGCACATGACGCAAAGAAAAAAAGAGGCGCAATGAGGTAGCTGTGTGAGTAAGATTAGCGACCCTAGTGGCCGACACAAACACCGGGCCCATCTAGGAGTGGCACTGCAGTGTCACGCAGGATGGCCCTTCCAAAAAACCCTCCCCAAACAGCACATGACGCAAAGAAAAAAAGAGGCGCAATGAGGTAGCTGTGTGAGTAAGATTAGCGACCCTAGTGGCCGACACAAACACCGGGCCCATCTAGGAGTGGCACTGCAGTGTCACGCAGGATGTCCCTTCCAAAAAACCCTCCCCAAACAGCACATGACGCAAAGAAAAAAAGAGGCGCAATGAGGTAGCTGTGTGAGTAAGATTAGCGACCCTAGTGGCTGACACAAACACCGGGCCCATCTAGGAGTGGCACTGCAGTGTCACGCAGGATGTCCCTTCCAAAAAACCCTCCCCAAACAGCACATGACGCAAAGAAAAAAAGAGGCGCAATGAGGTAGCTGACTGTGTGAGTAAGATTAGCGACCCTAGTGGCCGACACAAACACCGGGCCCATCTAGGAGTGGCACTGCAGTGTCACGCAGGATGTCCCTTCCAAAAAACCCTCCCCAAACAGCACATGATGCAAAGAAAAAGAAAAGAAAAAAGAGGTGCAAGATGGAATTGTCCTTGGGCCCTCCCACCCACCCTTATGTTGTGTAAACAAAACAGGACATGCACACTTTAACCAACCCATCATTTCAGTGACAGGGTCTGCCACACACGACTGTGACTGATATGACGGGTTGGTTTGGACCCCCCCCCAAAAAAGAAGCAATTAATCTCTCCTTGCACAAACTGGCTCTACAGAGGCAAGATGTCCACCTCATCTTCACCCTCCGATATATCACCGTGTACATCCCCCTCCTCACAGATTATCAATTCGTCCCCACTGGAATCCACCATCTCAGCTCCCTGTGTACTTTGTGGAGGCAATTGCTGCTGGTCAATGTCACTAAACACTCTTTCGGAGTACACACTTGTGGGAGGGCAACTTAGGTAGAATAAAGCCAGTTTGTGCAAGGGCCTCCAAATTGCCTCTTTTTCCTGCCAGTATAAGTACGGACTGTGTGACGTGCCTACTTGGATGCGGTCACTCATATAATCCTCCACCATTCTATCAATGTTGAGAGAATCATATGCAGTGACAGTAGACGACATGTCCGTAATCGTTGTCAGGTCCTTCAGTCCGGACCAGATGTCAGCATCAGCAGTCGCTCCAGACTGCCCTGCATCACCGCCAGCGGGTGGGCTCGGAATTCTGAGCCTTTTCCTCGCACCCCCAGTTGCGGGAGAATGTGAAGGAGGAGATGTTGACAGGTCGCGTTCCGCTTGACTTGACAATTTTGTCACCAGCAGGTCTTTCAACCCCAGCAGACCTGTGTCTGCCGGAAAGAGAGATCCAAGGTAGGCTTTAAATCTAGGATCGAGCACGGTGGCCAAAATGTAGTGCTCTGATTTCAACAGATTGACCACCCGTGAATCCTTGTTAAGCGAATTAAGGGCTGCATCCACAAGTCCCACATGCCTAGCGGAATCGCTCCCTTTTAGCTCCTTCTTCAATGCCTCCAGCTTCTTCTGCAAAAGCCTGATGAGGGGAATGACCTGACTCAGGCTGGCAGTGTCTGAACTGACTTCACGTGTGGCAAGTTCAAAGGGCATCAGAACCTTGCACAACGTTGAAATCATTCTCCACTGCACTTGAGACAGGTGCATTCCACCTACTATATCGTGCTCAATTGTATAGGCTTGAATGGCCTTTTGCTGCTCCTCCAACCTCTGAAGCATATAGAGGGTTGAATTCCACCTCGTTACCACTTCTTGCTTCAGATGATGGCAGGGCAGGTTCAGTAGTTTTTGGTGGTGCTCCAGTCTTCTGTACGTGGTGCCTGTACGCCGAAAGTGTCCCGCAATTCTTCTGGCCACCGACAGCATCTCTTGCACGCCCCTGTCGTTTTTTAAAAAATTCTGCACCACCAAATTCAAGGTATGTGCAAAACATGGGACGTGCTGGAATTTGCCCATATTTAATGCACACACAATATTGCTGGCGTTGTCCGATGCCACAAATCCACAGGAGAGTCCAATTGGGGTAAGCCATTCCGCGATGATCTTCCTCAGTTGCCGTAAGAGGTTTTCAGCTGTGTGCGTATTCTGGAAAGCGGTGATACAAAGCGTAGCCTGCCTAGGAAAGAGTTGGCGTTTGCGAGATGCTGCTACTGGTGCCGCCGCTGCTGTTCTTGCGGCGGGAGTCCATACATCTACCCAGTGGGCTGTCACAGTCATATAGTCCTGACCCTGCCCTGCTCCACTTGTCCACATGTCCGTGGTTAAGTGGACATTGGGTACAACTGCATTTTTTAGGACACTGGTGAGTCTTTTTCTGACGTCCGTGTACATTCTCGGTATCGCCTGCCTAGAGAAGTGGAACCTAGATGGTATTTGGTAACGGGGGCACACTGCCTCAATAAATTGTCTAGTTCCCTGTGAACTAACGGCGGATACCGGACGCACGTCTAACACCAACATAGTTGTCAAGGACTCAGTTATCCGCTTTGCAGTAGGATGACTGCTGTGATATTTCATCTTCCTCGCAAAGGACTGTTGAACAGTCAATTGCTTACTGGAAGTAGTACAAGTGGGCTTACGACTTCCCCTCTGGGATGACCATCGACTCCCAGCGGCAACAACAGCAGCGCCAGCAGCAGTAGGCGTTACACGCAAGGATGCATCGGAGGAATCCCAGGCAGGAGAGGACTCGTCAGAATTGCCAGTGACATGGCCTGCAGGACTATTGGCATTCCTGGGGAAGGAGGAAATTGACACTGAGGGAGTTGGTGGGGTGGTTTGCGTGAGCTTGGTTACAAGAGGAAGGGATTTACTGGTCAGTGGACTGCTTCCGCTGTCACCCAAAGTTTTTGAACTTGTCACTGACTTATTATGAATGCGCTGCAGGTGACGTATAAGGGAGGATGTTCCGAGGTGGTTAACGTCCTTACCCCTACTTATTACAGCTTGACAAAGGGAACACACGGCTTGACACCTGTTGTCCGCATTTCTGGTGAAATACCTCCACACCGAAGAGCTGAATTTTTTGGTATTTTCACCTGGCATGTCAACGGCCATATTCCTCCCACGGACAACAGGTGTCTCCCCGGGTGCCTGACTTAAACAAACCACCTCACCATCAGAATCCTCCTGGTCAATTTCCTCCCCAGCGCCAGCAACACCCATATCCTCCTCATCCTGGTGTACTTCAACACTGACATCTTCAATCTGACTATCAGGAACTGGACTGCGGGTGCTCCTTCCAGCACTTGCAGGGGGCGTGCAAATGGTGGAAGGCGCATGCTCTTCACGTCCAGTGTTGGGAAGGTCAGGCATCGCAACCGACACAATTGGACTCTCCTTGTGGATTTGGGATTTCAAAGAACGCACAGTTCTTTGCGGTGCTTTTGCCAGCTTGAGTCTTTTCAGTTTTCTAGCGAGAGGCTGAGTGCTTCCATCCTCATGTGAAGCTGAACCACTAGCCATGAACATAGGCCAGGGCCTCAGCCGTTCCTTGCCACTCCGTGTGGTAAATGGCATATTGGCAAGTTTACGCTTCTCCTCCGACAATTTTATTTTAGGTTTTGGAGTCCTTTTTTTACTGATATTTGGTGTTTTGGTTTTGACATGCTCTGTACTATGCCATTGGGCATCGGCCTTGGCAGACGACGTTGCTGGCATTTCATCGTCTCGGCCATGACTAGTGGCAGCAGCTTCAGCACGAGGTGGAAGTGGATCTTGATCTTTCCCTAATTTTGGAACCTCAACATTTTTGTTCTCCATATTTTAATAGGCACAACTAAAAGGCACCTCAGGTAAACAATGGAGATGGATGGATTGGATACTAGTATACAATTATGGACGGGCTGCCGAGTGCCGACACAGAGGTAGCCACAGCCGTGAACTACCGCACTGTACTGTGTCTGCTGCTAATATAGACTGGTTGATAAAGAGATAGTATACTCGTAACTAGTATGTATGTATAAAGAAAGAAAAAAAAACCACGGTTAGGTGGTATATACAATTATGGACGGGCTGCCGAGTGCCGACACAGAGGTAGCCACAGCCGTGAACTATCGCACTGTACTGTGTCTGCTGCTAATATATAGACTGGTTGATAAAGAGATAGTATACTCGTAACTAGTATGTATGTATAAAGAAAGAAAAAAAAAACACGGTTAGGTGGTATATACAATTATGGACGGGCTGCCGAGTGCCGACACAGAGGTAGCCACAGCCGTGAACTACCGCACTGTACTGTGTCTGCTGCTAATATATAGACTGGTTGATAAAGAGATAGTATACTCGTAACTAGTATGTATGTATAAAGAAAGAAAAAAAAAACACGGTTAGGTGGTATATACAATTATGGACGGGCTGCCGAGTGCCGACACAGAGGTAGCCACAGCCGTGAACTACCGCACTGTACTGTGTCTGCTGCTAATATAGACTGGTTGATAAAGAGATAGTATACTCGTAACTAGTATGTATGTATAAAGAAAGAAAAAAAAACCACGGTTAGGTGGTATATACAATTATGGACGGGCTGCCGAGTGCCGACACAGAGGTAGCCACAGCCGTGAACTACCGCACTGTACTGTGTCTGCTGCTAATATATAGACTGGTTGATAAAGAGATAGTATACTCGTAACTAGTATGTATGTATAAAGAAAGAAAAAAAAACCACGGTTAGGTGGTATATACAATTATGGACGGGCTGCCGAGTGCCGACACAGAGGTAGCCACAGCCGTGAACTACCGCACTGTACTGTGTCTGCTGCTAATATAGACTGGTTGATAAAGAGATAGTATACTCGTAACTAGTATGTATGTATAAAGAAAGAAAAAAAAACCACGGTTAGGTGGTATATACAATTATGGACGGGCTGCCGAGTGCCGACACAGAGGTAGCCACAGCCGTGAACTACCGCACTGTACTGTGTCTGCTGCTAATATATAGACTGGTTGATAAAGAGATAGTATACTCGTAACTAGTATGTATGTATAAAGAAAGAAAAAAAAACCACGGTTAGGTGGTATATACAATTATGGACGGGCTGCCGAGTGCCGACACAGAGGTAGCCACAGCCGTGAACTACCGCACTGTACTGTGTCTGCTGCTAATATATAGACTGGTTGATAAAGAGATAGTATACTCGTAACTAGTATGTATGTATAAAGAAAGAAAAAAAAACCACGGTTAGGTGGTATATACAATTATGGACGGGCTGCCGAGTGCCGACACAGAGGTAGCCACAGCCGTGAACTACCGCACTGTACTGTGTCTGCTGCTAATATATAGACTGGTTGATAAAGAGATAGTATACTCGTAACTAGTATGTATGTATAAAGAAAGAAAAAAAAACCACGGTTAGGTGGTATATACAATTATGGACGGGCTGCCGAGTGCCGACACAGAGGTAGCCACAGCCGTGAACTACCGCACTGTACTGTGTCTGCTGCTAATATATAGACTGGTTGATAAAGAGATAGTATACTCGTAACTAGTATGTATGTATAAAGAAAGAAAAAAAAACCACGGTTAGGTGGTATATACAATTATGGACGGGCTGCCGAGTGCCGACACAGAGGTAGCCACAGCCGTGAACTACCGCACTGTACTGTGTCTGCTGCTAATATAGACTGGTTGATAAAGAGATAGTATACTACTAATATTATATATACTGGTGGTCAGGTCACTGGTCACTAGTCACACTGGCAGTGGCACTCCTGCAGCAAAAGTGTGCACTGTTTAATTTTAATATAATATTATGTACTCCTGGCTCCTGCTATAACCTATAACTGGCACTGCAGTAGTGCTCCCCAGTCTCCCCCACAATTATAAGCTGTGTGAGCTGAGCAGTCAGACAGATATATAATATATATAGATGATGCAGCACACTGGCCTGAGCCTGAGCAGTGCACACAGATATGGTATGTGACTGACTGAGTCACTGTGTGTATCGCTTTTTTCAGGCAGAGAACGGATATATTAAATAAACTGCACTGTGTGTCTGGTGGTCACTCACTATATAATATATTATGTACTCCTGGCTCCTGCTATAACCTATAACTGGCACTGCAGTAGTGCTCCCCAGTCTCCCCCACAATTATAAGCTGTGTGAGCTGAGCAGTCAGACAGATATATATAATATTATATATAGATAATAGATGATGCAGCACACTGGCCTGAGCCTGAGCAGTGCACACAGATATGGTATGTGACTGAGTCACTGTGTGCTGTGTATCGCTTTTTTCAGGCAGAGAACGGATTATAAATAAAACTGGTGGTCACTGGTCACTATCAGCAAAACTCTGCACTGTACTGAGTACTCCTAATGCTCCCCAAAATTAGTAAATCAAGTGTCTCTCTAATCTATTCTAAACGGAGAGGACGCCAGCCACGTCCTCTCCCTATCAATCTCAATGCACGTGTGAAAATGGCGGCGACGCGCGGCTCCTTATATAGAATCCGAGTCTCGCGATAGAATCCGAGCCTCGCGAGAATCCGACAGCGTCATGATGACGTTCGGGCGCGCTCGGGTTAACCGAGCAAGGCGGGAAGATCCGAGTCGCTCGGACCCGTGAAAAAAAACATGAAGTTCTGGCGGGTTCGGATTCAGAGAAACCGAACCCGCTCATCTCTAAAATACACCCAGTTGCGCCTCTCATGATAAACCGTCCCCCATTCCGTGCGCTGAGTGCAGGCTGCCATGTTGTCTTCTCTGAATGTAAACAGAGGAATACTCATATAAAGGGACATGTATCAAGCCTTGGAGAGAAGTCGCCTGAAGCAGCCATTTATCCAGCACAAACTCTCTTAGAGGTTTAATACATCGGCCCCTTAAAGTTTTAACCAAATGGGTAAAAAATATATATATATACTGTATATATTTTCTAAAGAGAAAACTACTGTAGAATAAGGGGGACATGTACTAAGCAGTGATAAAAGTGGAGAAGTCAGCCAGTGGAGAAGTTGCCCATGGCAACCAATCAGCTGCTCTGTATACTTTCATAGTATGCAAATTATAAATGTTACGTCAATGCTGATTGGTTGCCATGGGCGACTTCTCCACTGGCTCACTTCTCCACTTTTATCACTGCTTAGTACATATCCCCCTAAGTTCCAACTTGTCAAAATGTTTTTAGCAATATAAATGACAATGAAGTCTACGGGGTAAATTTACTAAGATGGGAGTTCTATTTAAGATGGGATGTTGCCCTTAGCAACCAATCACATTCCATGTATTATCTTCTAGAAGGTGCTAAATAATTGAGAAGTAGAATATCATTGGTTGCTATGGGCAACATTCCATCTTACATAGAACTCCCATCTTAGTAAATTTACCCCTAGAGATCAACACGTCCTCACCCTAGCGCTACATTGCCTTATTCCGTGTTCCTGGAAACTGCTGCCAACCCTATGTGAGCATGTCCGCCCTGTGTCACCGTGTTACCTCAGGAGGGGGCGAAAGTCCGCCAATAGCCCCGCAGTTCTCGGTTGCCAGCAGCCAGTAGTCCGTGCCGAAGGCTACGAGGAATAAGAGTACCCCAATCCCTCCAATGAGGCCGGCCACCAGCGCTGCTGCTCCAACTCTCATGGTGACAGGTCCTGCAGCTACTCGCAGGGAGACACAGGCGGCCGGGGGTACAGGGCGAGGGCTGTGGGAGAGGCGGCTGCTATTTTCGGATATAGCTGTTCCTCCTAATGACTGGTGTGGGTTTCGCAGAGGAGTGGTAAATGAGCTATTATAAGCAGACGACCTTATCCCACAGAACAGTTGTGGTGCCCCAGGAATGCCGGGAACACATGGACAATATTTTGGTTTGTGGGGAGGATGATTGTGAAGAGAAACATTAAAGGATGTATATTCCTCTGTCGTCCTGAGGGAATCGTGAAGAAACCTTTCATGTCGTCAGCGATGAGCTGCGGGCGGGGTCATTCGCTGCAGACGTAGATAATATATAACACGTTGTATGTTATTAGTGCAGGTATGTGAGGAAGTCTCTGTGATGTGTATATACCCAGGAACAGTGTAATATATATAGGAAGAAAAGAAGATATTATTACGGCCTGATTCTAAGGTAGGAGTAGAGCAAAACACAGGCAGTAACTGAGCACCTGGGTAACACCATGCTGCGCTGCTGGGGGGGCAGAGGTAACATGTGCAGAGAGATGTAGGTTTGGGACGGGCATGTCCAGGGGCACATTAAGAGACTGTGGGGGTCATTCCGAGTTGTTCGCACGTTATTTTTTTGTCGCAACGGAGCGAATAGTCGCTAATGCGCATGCGCAATGTCGGCAGTGCGACTGCGCCAAGTAAATGTGCTATGCAGACAGTTAGGTATTTTATTCACGGCATTACAAAGTTTTTTCTTCGTTCTGGTGATCGTAATGTGATTGACAGGAAGTGGGTGTTTCTGGGCGGAAACTGGCCTTTTTATGGGAGTGTGTGAAAAAACGCTACCGTTTCTGGGAAAAACGCGGGAGTGGCTGGAGAAACGGAGGAGTGTCTGGGCGAACGCTGGGTGTGTTTGTGACGTCAAACCAGGAACGACAAGCACTGAACTGATCGCAGATGCCGAGTAAGTCTGGAGCTACTCAGAAACTGCTAAGAAGTGTCTATACGCAATTCTGCTAATCTTTCGTTCGCAATTTTAATATGCTAAGATTCACTCCCAGTAGGCGGCGGCTTAGCGTGTGCAAAGCTGCTAAAAGCAGCTTGCGAGCGAACAACTCGGAATGACCCCCTGTGGGCCTAATTCAGCGTGGATCGCTATTCAGAGAAATCACAAATCGATCGATTATCTAATGACTGCGCATGCGTAGCGTTCGTATTGCGCATACGCGAGGGGTAATAGCGACAGAAATTGCGTACAGGTCATAATCTCAATGTAGCCGCTGTTTCACTGACAGGAAGCCGGCGTTTCTGGGTGTGACAGGAAAAACGCAGGCGTGTCCAGTAGTGATGAGCGGGTTCGGTTTCTCGGAAACCGAACCCCCCCGAACTTCACGCTTTTTACACGGGTCCGAGGCAGACTCGGATCTTCCCGCCTTGCTCGGTTAACCCGAGCGCGCCCGAACGTCATCATCCCGCTGTCGGATTCTCGCGAGGCTCGGATTCTATCGCGAGACTCGGATTCTATATAAGGAGCCGCGCGTCGCCGCCATTTTCACACGTGCATTGAGATTGATAGGGAGAGGACGTGGCTGGCGTCCTCTCCGTTTATAGTAGACTAGAGAGTAGTAGAGACACTTGATTTACTAATTTTGGGGAGCATATTAGGAGTACTACTTGCTGATAGTGTGACCAGTGACCACCAGTTTAATTAATCCGTTCTCTGCCTGAAAAAAAACGATACACAGTGTGACACAGTCACATACCATATCTGTGCTCATCCTCAGTGTGCTGCATCATCATATGTAATACTGTATATCTGACTGTGCTGAGTGCTCACTGCTCACACAGCTTAATTGTGGGGGAGACTGGGGAGCAGTTATAGCAGGAGTACATATTTTTAACAGTGCACACTTTTGCTGCCAGAGTGCCACTGCCAGTGCCAGTGTGACTGACCAGTGACCACTGACCACCAGTATATTGTGATTGTCTGCCTGAAAAAGTTAAACACTCGTCGTGTGGTGTTTTTATTCTATAAACGCATTCTGCTGACAGTGTCCAGCAGGTCCGTCATTATATAATATATACCTGTCCGGCTGCAGTAGTGATATATATATATTTTTTATATCATTATCATCCAGTCTATATTAGCACTGCAGCAGACGCAGTACGGTAGTCCACGGCTGTAGCTACCTCTGTGTCGGCAGTCGCTCGTCCATCCATAATTGTATACCACCTACCCGTGGTGTTTTTTTTTTTCTATCTTCTTGATACTAGTAGCTTACTTTAGGAGTCTGCAGTGCTGAGCTGACAGTGTCCAGCAGGTCCGTCATTATATAATATATACCTGTCCGACTGCAGTAGTGATATATATATATATTTTATATCATTATCATCCAGTCTATATTAGCAGCAGACGCAGTACGATAGTCCACGGCTGTAGCTACCTCTGTGTCGGCAGTCGCTCGTCCATCCATAATTGTATACCACCTACCCGTGGTGTTTTTTTTTTTTTTTATATCTTCTTGATACTAGTAGCTTACTTTAGGAGTCTGCAGTGCTGAGCTGACAGTGTCCAGCAGGTCCGTCATTATATAATATATACCTGTCCGGCTGCAGTAGTGATATATATATATTTTTTATATCATTATCATCCAGTCTATATTAGCAGCAGACGCAGTACGGTAGTCCACGGCTGTAGCTACCTCTGTGTCGGCAGTCGCTCGTCCATCCATAATTGTATACCACCTACCTGTGGTGTTTTTGTTTTTTTCTATCTTCTTGATACTAGTAGCTTACTTTAGGAGTCTGCAGTGCTGACAGTGTCCAGCAGGTCCGTCATTATATAATATATACCTGTCCGGCTGCAGTAGTGATATATATATATTTTTTATATCATTATCATCCAGTCTATATTAGCAGCAGACGCAGTACGGTAGTCCACGGCTGTAGCTACCTCTGTGTCGGCAGTCGCTCGTCCATCCATAAGTATACTAGTATCCATCCATCTCCATTGTTTACCTGAGGTGCCTTTTAGTTGTGCCTATTAAAACATGGAGAACAAAAATGTTGAGGTTCCAAAAATAGGGAAAGATCAAGATCGACTTCCACCTCGTGCTGAAGCTGCTGCCACTAGTCATGGCCGAGACGATGAAATGCCAGCAACGTCGTCTGCCAAGGCCGATGCCCAATGTCATAGTACAGAGCATGTAAAATCCAAAACACCAAATATCAGTAAAAAAAGGACTCAAAAATCTAAAATAAAATTGTCAGAGGAGAAGCGTAAACTTGCCAATATGCCATTTACCACACGGAGTGGCAAGGAACGGCTGAGGCCCTGGCCTATGTTCATGGCTAGTGGTTCAGCTTCACATGAGGATGGAAGCACTCAGCCTCTCGCTAGAAAAATTAAAAGACTCAAGCTGGCAAAAGCACAGCAAAGAACTGTGCGTTCTTCGAAATCACAAATCCACAAGGAGAGTCCAATTGTGTCGTTTGCGATGCCTGACCTTCCCAACACTGGACGTGAAGAGCATGCGCCTTCCACCATTTGCACGCCCCCTGCAAGTGCTGGAAGGAGCACCCGCAGTCCAGTTCCTGATAGTCAGATTGAAGATGTCAGTGTTGAAGTACACCAGGATGAGGAGGATATGGGTGTTGCTGGCGCTGGGGAGGAAATTGACCAGGAGGATTCTGATGGTGAGGTGGTTTGTTTAAGTCAGGCACCCGGGGAGACACCTGTTGTCCGTGGGAGGAATAGGGCCATTGACATGCCTGGTGAAAATACCAAAAAAATCAGCTCTTCGGTGTGGAAGTATTTCAACAGAAATGCGGACAACATTTGTCAAGCCGTGTGTTGCCTTTGTCAAGCTGTAATAAGTAGGGGTAAGGACGTTAACCACCTCGGAACATCCTCCCTTATACGTCACCTGCAGCGCATTCATCATAAGTCAGTGACAAGTTCAAAAACTTTGGGCGACAGCGGAAGCAGTCCACTGACCAG
Source organism: Pseudophryne corroboree (assembly GCF_028390025.1). NCBI lineage: Eukaryota > Metazoa > Chordata > Amphibia > Anura > Myobatrachidae > Pseudophryne > Pseudophryne corroboree. The sequence continues at coordinate 484,208,718 of NC_086451.1, forward strand.
TAAATCCCTTCCTCTTGTAACCAAGCTCACGCAAACCACCCCACCAACTCCCTCAGTGTCAATTTCCTCCTTCCCCAGGAATGCCAATAGTCCTGCAGGCCATGTCACTGGCAATTCTGACGAGTCCTCTCCTGCCTGGGATTCCTCCGATGCATCCTTGCGTGTAACGCCTACTGCTGCTGGCGCTGCTGTTGTTGCTGCTGGGAGTCGATGGTCATCCCAGAGGGGAAGTCGTACTCGTAAGACCACTTTTACTACTTCCACCAAGCAATTGACTGTCCAACAGTCCTTTGCGAGGAAGATGAAATATCACAGCAGTCATCCTGCTGCAAAGCGGATAACTGAGGCCTTGGCATCCTGGGCGGTGAGAAACGTGGTTCCGGTATCCATCATTACTGCAGAGGCAACTAGAGACTTGTTGGAGGTACTGTGTCCCCGGTACCAAATACCATCTAGGTTCCATTTCTCTAGGCAGGCGATACCGAAAATGTACACAGACCTCAGAAAAAGACTCACCAGTGTCCTAAAAAATGCAGTTGTACCCAATGTCCACTTAACCACAGACATGTGGACAAGTGGAGCAGGGCAGGCTCAGGACTATATGACTGTGACAGCCCACTGGGTAGATGTATGGACTCCCGCCGCAAGAACAGCAGCGGCGGCACCAGTAGCAGCATCTCGCAAACGCCAACTCTTTCCTAGGCAGGCTACGCTTTGTATCACCGCTTTCCAGAATACGCACACAGCTAAAAACCTCTTACGGCAACTGAGGAAGATCATCGCAGAATGGCTTACCCCAATTGGACTCTCCTGTGGATTTGTGGCATCGGACAACGCCAGCAATATTGTGTGTGCATTAAATCTGGGCAAATTCCAGCACGTCCCATGTTTTGCACATACCTTGAATTTGGTGGTGCAGAATTATTTAAAAAACGAGAGGGGCGTGCAAGAGATGCTGTCGGTGGCCAGAAGAATTGCGGGACACTTTCGGCGTACAGGCACCACGTACAGAAGACTGGAGCACCACCAAAAACGCCTGAACCTGCCCTGCCATCATCTGAAGCAAGAAGTGGTAACGAGGTGGAATTCAACCCTCTATATGCTTCAGAGGTTGGAGGAGCAGCAAAAGGCCATTCAAGCCTATACAACTGAGCACGATATAGGAGGTGGAAAGCACCTGTCTCAAGCGCAGTGGAGAATGATTTCAACGTTGTGCAAGGTTCTGCAACCTTTTGAACTTGCCACACGTGAAGTCAGTTCAGACACTGCCAGCCTGAGTCAGGTCATTCCCCTCATCAGGCTTTTGCAGAAGAAGCTGGAGACATTGAAGGAGGAGCTAACACAGAGCGATTCCGCTAGGCATGTGGGACTTGTGGATGGAGCCCTTAATTCGCTTAACAAGGATTCACGGGTGGTCAATCTGTTGAAATCAGAGCACTACATTTTGGCCACCGTGCTCGATCCTAGATTTAAAACCTACCTTGGATCTCTCTTTCCGGCAGACACAAGTCTGCTGGGGTTCAAAGAACTGCTGGTGACAAAATTGTCAAGTCAAGCGGAACGCGACCTGTCAACATCTCCTCCTTCACATTCTCCCGCAAGTGGTGGTGCGAGGAAAAGGCTCAGAATTCCGAGCCCACCCGCTGGCGGTGATGCAGGGCAGTCTGGAGCGACTGCTGATGCTGACATCTGGTCCGGACTGAAGGACCTGACAACGATTACGGACATGTCGTCTACTGTCACTGCATATGATTCTCTCCCCATTGAAAGAATGGTGGAGGATTATATGAGTGACCGCATCCAAGTAGGCACGTCAGACAGTCCGTACTTATACTGGCAGGAAAAAGAGGCAATTTGGAGGCCCTTGCACAAACTGGCTTTATTCTACCTAAGTTGCCCTCCCACAAGTGTGTACTCCGAAAGAGTGTTTAGTGCCGCCGCTCACCTTGTCAGCAATCGGCGTACGAGGTTACATCCAGAAAATGTGGAGAAGATGATGTTCATTAAAATGAATTATAATCAATTCCTCCGTGGAGACATTGACCAGCAGCAATTGCCTCCACAAAGTACACAGGGAGCTGAGATGGTGGATTCCAGTGGGGACGAATTGATAATCTGTGAGGAGGGGGATGTACACGGTGATATATCGGAGGATGATGATGAGGTGGACATCTTGCCTCTGTAGAGCCAGTTTGTGCAAGGAGAGATTAATTGCTTCTTTTTTTGTGGGGGTCCAAACCAACCCGGCATTTCAGTCACAGTCGTGTGGCAGACCCTGTCACTGAAATGATGGGTTGGTTAAAGTGTGCATGTCCTGTTTATACAACATAAGGGTGGGTGGGAGGGCCCAAGGACAATTCCATCTTGCACCTCTTTTTTCTTTCATTTTTCTTTGCGTCATGTGCTGTTTGGGGGGTGTTTTTTGGAAGGGCCATCCTGCGTGACACTGCAGTGCCACTCCTAGATGGGCCAGGTGTTTGTGTCGGCCACTAGGGTCGCTTAGCTTACTCACACAGCTACCTCATTGCGCCATTTTTTTTCTTTGCGTCATGTGCTGTTTGGGGAGTGTTTTTTGGAAGGGCCATCCTGCGTGACACTGCAGTGCCACTCCTAGATGGGCCAGGTGTTTGTGTCGGCCACTAGGGTCGCTTAGCTTACTCACACAGCTACCTCATTGCGCCTCTTTTTTTCTTTGCGTCATGTGCTGTTTGGGGAGTGTTTTTTGGAAGGGCCATCCTGCGTGACACTGCAGTGCCACTCCTAGATGGGCCAGGTGTTTGTGTCGGCCACTAGGGTCGCTTAGCTTACTCACACAGCTACCTCATTGCGCCTCTTTTTTTCTTTGCGTCATGTGCTGTTTGGGGAGTGTTTTTTGGAAGGGCCATCCTGCGTGACACTGCAGTGCCACTCCTAGATGGGCCAGGTGTTTGTGTCGGCCACTAGGGTCGCTTAGCTTACTCACACAGCTACCTCATTGCGCCTCTTTTTTTTCTTCTTTGCGTCATGTGCTGTTTGGGGGCGTTCGAACCCAAAACACGGCCGCGGAACCGAACCCAAAACCAAAACACAAAACCCGAAAAATTTCCGGTGCTCATCACTAGTGGCCAGGCGTTTTGGGGGAGGGTCTCTGATGTCAGCACAGACCACTTCCAGCCCGTCTCAGTCGCAGATTACTGGCAGCCTCAGACCTACTCACATTCGCTCAGACAGCAAAGTTTCTTCGATGTTCCGGGAATTGCATATGGATAGCGATCTGCGATGCATTCTCCATTTTGCATGGGCTTTTTCTTCCTGTCGGGGCGGTGCCTTTCTACTCGCAGACAACTGCAATTTCTCACAATAGCGATCCATACTGAATAAGGCCCTGTGTGCAGTCTCCATCTCTAGCCAGCAGCTCCACTAGCCCAGAGTCGCATGTGTAGATCTCCGGGGGAAGTGGCGCGGCAGCCATTTTCCCAGTGAATTCCCTACATTGTACGTGCGAAACACTGGGAAAATGGCCACTGCACCATTTTTCCAGTGATATGTGCAGCGCTGCTGCTGGTGACGTAGGACACCAGAGGGGTAAGTGTTCAGTAAATGGGTGTGCGCAGAGGCAGAACTACCATTGATCCAGCAGATGCATTGCGCCGGGGCCCCTGAGGACTAAGGGGCCCACTGCTGCCCAGACCAGCAATGAGTTATCCTCTGGCCGTCATAATGTCGGATGAATGTACCAGTGCAGAGAGCAGGATGGGCCCCGCTGTCTGAGGGAGCTTAGGTGGGCATGGCTGACCCTGTGTGTGCCGGACTGATAGAGGACCCCTGCCACCTACCAGCGCTGGTGATCACAGCCACTTACTGCCTCTAATTAACACACAGCTGTACATTATTCTGACTCACTGCTGTCTGTGACTTACAGGCAGCTCACACCCGGAGTACCTGGCACTGTCAGAGTCTGCCCGACCGAGTGCCACACTGAGGAGAGCACAAGGGGTGGGGGCCCCTGTTACTGACAGAGCTGAGGCCGCTGTGTTCCTGCCCCTACCAAGATACATGCCCCAGGTTCTTCACACCACGCAGGACATTGTGCTTGTACCCCTGTCACCAACTGTCTCCCTGTCACCCACTGTCTGCCCCTGTCACCCACTGCCTCCCCGTCACCCACTGTCACCTACTGTCTCCCCCTGTCACCCACTGCCTCCCCCTGTCACCCACTGTCTCCCCGTCACCCACTGCCTCCCCTAGTGTCTGTCATCCGAGGAAAGGAGCGGCGCTGGCGGAGATCTGCAGCGGTTGGGAGCGGGGATAGTAAGTATTTTTTTTTCTTTCAGCGGCGCTACTCCACTGTACAGGGGGCGTAACTGACCACGCCCCCTATATGAAGCCACGCCCCCATTTTCCGCCCGGGGCGCCAAAGGGTCTAGAACCGGCCCTGCAGCTACGGCATGCAGTCATTATACAGCTACTGCACACAGTCATGACTCATTATACAGCTACTGCACACAGTCATTATACAGCTACTGCACACAGTCATTATACAGCTACTGCACAAAGTCATTATATAGCTACGGCACGCAGTTATTATACAGCTACTGCACACAGTCATTATACAGCTACTGCACACAGTCATTATACAGCTACTGCACACAGTCATTATACAGCTACTGCACACAGTCATTATACAGCTACTGCACAAAGTCATTATATAGCTACGGCACGCAGTCATTATACAGCTACTGCACACAGTCATTATACAGCTACTGCACACAGTCATTATACAGCTACTGCACACAGTCATTATACAGCTACTGCACACAGTCATTGTACAGCTACTGCACACAGTCATTATACAGCTACGGCTCACAGTCATTATACAGCTACGGCTCACAGTCATTATACAGCTACGGCACACTGTCATTATACAGCTACGGCACACAGTCATTATACAGCTACGGCACACTGTCATTATACAGCTACGGCACACAGTCATTATACAGCTATGGCACACTGTCATTATACAGCTACGGCACACAGTCATTATACAGCTACGGCTCACAGTCATTATACAGCTACGGCACACTGTCATTATACAGCTACGGCACACAGTCATTATACAGCTACGGCTCACAGTCATTATACAGCTACGGCACACTGTCATTATACAGCTACGGCACACAGTCATTATACAGCTACGGCACACTGTCATTATACAGCTACGGCACACAGTCATTATACAGCTACGGCACACAGTCATTATACAGCTACGGCACACAGTCATTATATAGCTACGGCACACAGTCCTTATATAGCTACGGCACACAGTGCCACTGTACACCCTCTCCCACACTGAACCATTACACCACACGTGCTGCAGCTGGAGGCTGTGACCACTTCCCTAAAAATAACACTTTATTGTTTCCACTGTGGGAGTGAATATTTATGTGTGTGACTCCGGATCTCATCCCTCTCTCCGGGCTGCCTCCGCCGTGTGTAGTCCCTGTCGGCTCCCATTTTATTGTCCCATCCATTCTTATTTTTATGGCTTTCTTTTTCTCTGAGAGTGTTGCTGGTGCCCCCGAGGTCCCCGGTTGGGGAAGACAGTAAAACTGCAGCAAATAAATAACATTGTGGAAGACCTGGAGGGGCCGGTGTATTAAACAAAGGAGCGTAACGATCCATTAATTGGGCCCCTGGTGTATTGTGTTTGGAGTGCTTTTGCTATGAGTAATATCCTCGTAAAACTGCGGCTCACATGGAGGTCTAAGCGGCCTTCATTCCTGGTTGCTGTCTTATCATATAACAACAGTGTTTGTCACCGGTAAGTGACGACTTAGAGCAGAGGATTATGCACCGTACACCGGACAATCCAGGAGGTGAATGAGCCCACGTTGGGCGTCGCCTCAAGGATAATGGGGGTTACTAAGAGTTGGTCACAGATTTCACTATTTTAGCAAAATCTGTGACCACTAAAATGCTGGGGACCGCCCAGTACAGGGCAAGGCGTCGCCCCACGATGCAACCGCAATTCAGTTGTGATCGCATCGCAAATACCTCACATAGAGGTTAACCCCTGCCACCATATTTCGATTTCAGGATACGCAGGTGACGCCATTGTGTTTCCGGTACACTCCCCCCCATCGCCATGCCTCCGTCAGCGACGTATTGATTGGTCGTGCACATGCACTCTGGCCGCGGCGCGGGTGCAGTGTTTCAAAAATTACCCCTTTGCACTTTTTGGGACACTGCGTCTATCTCTGAATAGCCCCCAATGTACAGAAAGATACTGAAATGTTTTTTTGTAGGTTTCCAAAATATAAATCAGGGGTATACAGATACATAACTGGGGTCCATATGAATTTTGTGAAAGGCCCCCCCCCCTCACCTTCACAACAACCATAAAAGTTGTGTCCTATATCTGTACTGAGCATAACAGGATTGTATTATGGTTATGTCCAGTGGTCAGATTAAGTTGTGGGTATAGTGTCCTACGTCTGTAGAGTAGGCTGGGTTGAATTTTTTTTTTTACGAGAATCGAAAAAAAAGTTGCCTCTTTGTGCAAATAAAACGTGTAAAAAAATGTCAGCTGGATTGGTTAATAGTATCTTCTGTTGTGTCGGAAGCGGAGGCCTGAATTTTGGAAATATCCGTAAAAAACCCACAAAACTCTGCAATGTTTTTGCCGTTCCTGTCCTCAGTAGGGTTATTTGTGCTCTAAATGAGAGGCGACATCACAATCAGCTGATTATCTGGTGCTAGATCAGATTGATTTACCAGATAAGATTGCTATGTGTGCAGCTCTTTGCCAACTTGGCGTAACAAAGTGCCCCAGAACCCTCCACACATTTTATATAAAAAAAAGAACCATACTGTAACTCTACTTACCGCCATACTATCTAGCACTAACGGGCGCTCTTACAGAGGATACTGGCTCTTGTTGTCAAACTTTGGGACTGTTTGTTGGGATAACAATGAGCAACGGATGGAACCATCGTTTGCATCACCGCCGTAGGATTAAGTGGATGTTTCTGGAATGAACCTGACTAAACGTTCCACTGCAACAGTGTGACAGGGATAGCAGGAGAATTACCAATTTCCATACTCGTGGTTACCCGACAACTTTTCTTTCAGCTCTTGGTTCAGTATGTTCTTGAAAAATGGCGGAGTCAACATTTAAACAGAGGACCAACGTATCATTCTGTGGTAGTCATCCGCACAGAAATTGATTTTCGGCAAAACACGGCTTGGTACATTTCCGCGTCCACCAATCACAGCGGCCGTCCCTCAGGCTTCCACAATGTTACTTAATGCTTCCATTCAAACTTCGAGCTTCTCGCCTGTCACCATGGAGAAATCCCTGCAGATGCCGCAAGGGCTGCTCTGGCCAATCATTTGCCCTAGGTTCCACCATGTCTCTCACAGATCTGACTGTAATCCGGTTCCAGTGGACCAATTGCAAGGCGCCATTTTCCACTCATACCCCGGCCCCGCTCCACCACGCTGTTGAGTTTTATTGATTTGGGGTTATTCATATGTCAAGGAAAGATAAAAATAACAGAGAAAAGATGCGTCTCACCAAACTCATGATGGGTGCAATACTGAGATTCCGGAAACTGTTACCGAAATCCACTCCCAATAAAATTGCATCAAATTCTGCATATTTGCTGCTCTCCTGAGGCTGGACTGAGATGGACTTAGATCTTTGGACTGAGGAAGGCACCGGGTCAACATTCTCTACTGTGGTGCCGGTTACTGCAAATATTCCAGCAGTGGAAGGGTCAGTATTGGAGAAGGGACTGAATGTAGGGGAAAAGGAAGTGGCAGAGGTAAGGGTGACTCTGAGACATTGGACTTGAGCAATGAAGGACAATGAGATATTAACAGATGAAGGAGGAGAGGATGGGAGGAGAGGGAACTTTGGATGGAGATAGACAATGAGTTCATATTTAGATATATTGAGTTCAGGAAGCCTTGTGCCATCCATGGTGAGCTGCCTGACAGACTGGAGGTGGCATGGGCGAGAGATGACCTTCCTAGTGGAGATGAATCGCTATAAAACAATGATGGACAGCAGCCCTTTGAGTTCACTTATGAGAACGAGCCTGGTCTTCTGAGTGTGTTCCCGCACAGTGTTTTATGGCATAGGGGTCTATGTACTAAACCTTGGAGAGAAATAAAGTAGATGGAGATAAAGTACCAGCCAATCAGCATAGCACCCCTGTCATTGAGCACACATCTTCATACATGGGGGAGAAGTGGTATCAGGGCATATTACGGAGCTGATAACGCTTCTCCCCATAATGAGCCTTCTTACATCTACCAGTCTATCTTCGTCACTTTATATCTCTCCAAGGCTTAGTACATAGACCCCCTATACCCTGTATGCACGGACCCTCTCACATGTGGGGTGTAGGGATGCCATGTCCCACCCCAGAGTCTTACCCAAGGATATTGTAGGACTCTAGGACCCAGCAGATGTGTGAGGCCACTTCCTCTCATCACAGATGTACTTTATCAACAACGGGGAGAAGAATCCAAATCTCGCCAACAAATAATGGAATGTAACGCCTCACGTCTGCCACATACATGTCTGATACACAGCGTCACTCCCTGGCCGGTCTGATCAGCAGCGTCTCTGCCAGAACATTGCCCGAGGAACACGTCACTACACATCATGATCCAATTGTAGCATCACTGGAGTCAGGAGAATCTCACATTGTTCAAATACTCGCTGCGAAAAAATATTCCACTTATTTAATCCCACTGAACCCACGCGGCCGTCATCACCACAGATGTCAGCGAGGCTCCGTACTGCTATTGCTGGCAGGAGAGGAGCAATGTATAAGTGGCTCAAGTGAATGGAAAATCCAATTCCAGACGAAAGGACTGAGCAATGTTTTCCTGGTCCATGGACCAGCATCGTGACGCAGTGGTAAGCAGTGCTGTTAAGTACTAGACATTGTTGTATGGTCTGAAATGAACATACGGGCATCATGATCATATATATATATATATATATTGCCTGAATTGCATGGACGGTGGTGCATCACAGGAGCCTAGGTTTGTGCCAATGCGAATCCTGTAGTTGTAGGTAAGTAGCAGGTGGTGGATCTGTATTCTGGGCATCCTATCTCCTTCCGCCAGTGTTAGAGAGATGCCCCTAACGCCAGTCTAACCATAGTGTTACCCTGGCACCCCCTCACAATGCCCTTCCAGTGTTCCTCTGCCTTAGCTCACTGCAACTGCATCTTATTAGTCAGTGAATGAAGTGGGATTGGGCAGGGCACAAATAATGCAGGTTACCCTACCTACCCATCTAATGCTGGGTACAGAGGAGGAACTACCATTGGTGCAGCAGGTGCATTGCACCGGGGCCCCTGAGGACCAAAGGGCCCACTGCTGCCCAGACCAGCAATGAGTTATCCCCTGGCTGCCATAATGTCGGATGAATGTCCCAGTGCAGAGAGCAGGATGGGCACGACTGCATGAGGGAGCTTATGTGGGCATGGCTGACCCTGTGTGTGCCGGACTGATAGAGGAGTCCTGCCACCTACCAGCGCTGGTGATCACAGCCACTTACTGCCTCTAATTAACACACAGCTGTACATTATTCTGACTCACTGCTGTCTGTGACTTACAGGCAGCTCACACCTGGTGTACCTGGCACCCTCTGTCTCCCCTTGCCCTCTGCTGTCACCCTCTGCCTCCCAGTGCCTTCTGCTATTACCCTCTACCTCCCCCTGCCTTCTGCTGTCACCCTCTGCCTCCCCTGCCTTCTGCTGTCACCCTTTTACTCGCCCTGTCTTCTGCTGTCACCCTTTTACTCCTCCTGCCTTCTGCTTTCACCCTCTGCTTCCCCCTGCCCTCTGCTGTCACCATCTGCCTCCCCCTGTCTTCTGCTGTCACCCTTTTACTCCCCCTGCCTTCTGCTTTCACCCTCTGCCTCCCCCTGCCCTCTGCTGTCCCCCTCTGCCTCCCCCTGTCTTCTGCTGTCACCCTTTTACTCCCCCTGCCTTCTGCTTTCACCCTCTGCCTTCCCATGCCCTCTGCTGTCACCCTCTGCCTCCCAGTGCCTTCTGCTATTACCCTCTGCCTCCCCCTTCCTTCTGCTGGCACCCTCTGCCTCCCCCTGCCCTCTGCTGTCACCCTCTGCCTCCCAGTGCCTTCTGCTGTTACCCTCTGCCACCCCCCTTGTCTTGTGCTGTCACCCTCTGCCTGCCTCTGTCTTCTGCTGTCACTCTCTGCCTCCCATTGCCTTCTTTTGTCAATCTCTGCCTCCCCCTGCCATCTGCTGTAATCCTCTGCCTCCCCCTGCCATCTGCTGTCATCCTCTGCCTCCTCCTGCCTTCTGCTGTTACCTTTTGCCTCCCCCTGCCTTCTGCTGTCACCCTCTGCCTCCCCCTGCCCTCTGCTGTTACCTTTTGCCTCCACCTGCCTTCTGCTGTCACCCTCTGCCTCCCCCTGCTTTCTGGTGTCAACCTCTGCCTCCTCCTGCCTTCTGCTGTCACCCTCTGCCGCCTCCTGCCTTCTGCTGTCACCCTCTGCCTCCCCCTGCCCTCTGCTGTTACCTTTTGCCTACGCCTGCTTTCTGCTGTCACCCTCTGCATCCCCCTGCCTTTTTGTTGTCACATCTACACCTCTATGACAACCTCTGCCTCCCTCTGCCTTCTGTTGGCACTCCTGCCTGTCTCTATCACCACCTGCCCTGTGGCACATTGTGGTCTTGGGATGGGGTGAAAGAGGGGGAAACAAATTATATTTTTGCACCTAGGCCCACCACCAGGGATGGACTGGCACTACATTTTGACCCTGGCATCCATGTGTGCGCGTGAAAGGGGGCGCGCATGCCGCAAAAGGGGCATGCGGACACTGCAAATGGGGGGTGTGGACTCATGGCACTCCCCCATATTGCTTAGCAACAGGGCACTACAGGCGGCAGCGGGGTACAAACCAGAAAGCTGCGCTGTGTGCCGCCTTCCTGTCTCTTTGTTGACCAGACCGGCCCATCGGCCCTTCTGGCAAGTGCCAGGTGGGCATTCCGGCTCTGCCCACCACTCACAAGTTCCACCACTGGCTGGGTACATCTGTCATCAGAATAATGCATGACTAAGGTAAACCAGAATGAGGGGGAAGCAATGAAGGAGAGAAGGTGTAAGACAGAGTACGCTTATGATGGGATGTAAGTGACTGCAGAATGACTGATGGCGCCGGACAGGGTGGTCTGAATATTACAGAAGCTAATGATCGCCTGGGATTATGGCTCATTACAGTCTCCAGCATTTGCATACAATGGTTCATACAACTAAAAGCATCCAGTGATCTGATTGGATCCCTTTCGATGCAAAACACAATAAGAAATCCATAGGCTTCTATTGGTTAACGCAATGTAAAGAATGGGCAGACAGGTGCAAGCTGACAGGAGGGAGACAGTAGCCATGCGTCATATCACCTCTGACCGCACAGCACGTCGCACCAGCAGGATACCGCACCGGGATCCACCCCTCTCAGCTAAGATCAGGAGCCTGCTGTGGAAAGTTACCCCAAGCACAGTGCCGTTTCTTGCGGCGGGCGAGCCACGCAACCGCACGGGGCGCCCGCTGCGGCACTTCTTGAGGACCCTCACCTCTCCTCCGGAGTGCCCAGCTCGGGGGGCGGGGTTTTGCGGAATGACGCAATTGCGTTGTGACGTCACAACGCAATCGCGTCATTCCATGAAACCCCGCCCCCCGAGCTGGGCACTCGGGAGGAGGCAGAAGGGGGAGCCAAGCCGGCCGGCGCCGCGCAGACGAAGGAGAGGCGGCTGAAGAGCGGGAAGAACTGCTTCAAATGTAAGTCAGCCCCTCTCCCTCTCTCTCTCTCCCTCCCCCCCCTTCCCCACCACCTGCCGTACTGTGTAAAATGGGGACACTTGCCTGCCGGAATGTGTAAAATGGGGACCCTTGCCTGCCGGAATGTGTAAAATGGGGACACTTGCCAGCGTACTGTGTAAAATGGGGACACTTGCCTGCCGGAATGTGTAAAATGGGGACACTTGCCTGCCGTACTGTGTAAAATGGGGGCACTTGTCTGCCGGAATGTGTAAAATGGGGACACCTGCCTGCCGCAATGTGTAAATTGGGGACACCTGTCTGCCGCAATGTGTAAATTGGGGACACCTGTCTGCCGCAATGTGTAAAATGGGGACACTTGCCTGCCGCAATGTGTAAAATGGGGACACTTGCCTGCCGCAATGTGTAAAATGGGGACACTTGCCTGCCGCAATGTGTAAAATGGGGACACTTGCCTGCCGCAATGTGTAAAATGGGGACACCTGTCTGCCGCAATGTGTAAAATGGGGACACTTGCCTGCCGTACTGTGTAAAATGGGGACACTTGCCTGCCGTACTGTGTAAAATGGGGACACTTGTCTGCCGGAATGTGTAAAATGGGGACACCTGCCTGCCGCAATGTGTAAATTGGGGACACCTGTCTGCCGCAATGTGTAAAATGGGGACACCTGCCTGCCGCAATGTGTAAATTGGGGACACCTGTCTGCCGCAATGTGTAAAATGGGGACACTTGCCTGCCGTACTGTGTAAAATGGGGACACTTGCCTGCCGTACTGTGTAAAATGGGGACACTTGTCTGCCGGAATGTGTAAAATGGGGACACTTGCCTGCCGCAATGTGTAAAATGGGGACTTTTTTTTTTTATCCTGTGGTGGCCGTGATGATGAGATCAGATGAGGCCACGCCCATCTTAACAAAGGCATGATTTTACTCTTTATATTTATGTGAATGGGGTGGGCACATTTTTAAATCTCGCACTGGGAGCCAAATTGGCTAGAAACGGCCCTGCCCAAGCATTTCATACTTACTTCTTCATCAGAGGTCTGACTTATTGCATCATTATGACAGTATTATTGATTGCTTAATTGTGTTTTATGGTAACACCCTATTAAATGAAATCTCTAATTATTGTTGATGCAAATTCACCTTAGTTCATTAATTTGGGAACTATATAAAACTTACACTATAACAGCAGTTTAATCACAATACAACCACATTGTTTCACAAACATGAAGTTGTACTTGACACATGATACTTTGGAGGCTATTTACTAAGCCTTGGATGGAGATAAAGTTGCTGGAGGTAAAGTACCAGCCAATCAGCTCCTGTCATATTTCAAACACAGCCTGTGACATGACAGCTAGGAGCCGATTGGCTGGTACGTTATCTCCAGCGACTTTATCTCCATTCAATGCTTAGTAAATAGACCCCTTTTTACCTAATAATGAATTCACATGACAAGGTGGCAGGGGCAAACTTTGTGCCCATTGTGGTGCCTCTCATCTCTATATTTCCCATCTCCAGTCCTCGGGGAACCCTAACATTGCATGTTTTCCAGGTCTCCTCACAGAACCACACATGAAACAATTAGCACCACTCGTGGATATTTAAAATGTGATAAAATACGACTGAGGCACAGTGGAGGGAGACTTACTGTTCAAGAAGAGCGCAGCTCATGGGTTCATGGGAACAAATGACACAAATATCTATTCTGCCCCCTTCATACCTGTGATGAAGAGACCAAGAAATATATTGAAGGTTATGATGAGGTGTAATGTGACGATGGTGATATCACCAGTAGCAGTAACACCGGGAATGATTATGTAAATCAGCTGTCTCACTTTATTATCCAGAATGTGTATATAGTAATATTAAATCCTCCTGCAGATGTTCTTAGTGTCGGACCTTTGTTATTAAGGGAAAACATTACAGCGCTTTGGGTGCATCTGTCAATGAGATGTGATGTAACATGAGAGAAGAACGAGTAGAATTTGGGCACTGGAAATTCTGTTTTTAAAAATGTGCTTTCAATTTGGGCATCAGCTACGTTATATATATATTTACAAAAAAGAGACTGCAGCACTCCAAATATTGCTACAAATTTTTTTTAGGGAGGCAGAATCATCATGCACAAGTGCAATATATATATAAATAGTTGTTTGTCTGAATCCACATTTTACCTACACATGTGAAAGCCGACGTGGACTACAATTGGGAATAGTAACCTGTGCTGAGCGCAGCGGTAGAGGGCGAGACACCTTGCCCGAAGCACGAGGGGACACGGTGCACTAATTGGGGTTCAAGGTCACTTTACGAAGAAAATGAGACAATTTTTTTTAAAACTAATTTTTCCACGTCGACCTTGTTCATGTTGAACTAATGGCCGTGTCGACCTATATCAGGTGTCGACCTAGCCACTGTCGACCAATAGTGGTCGATCTAATGACTCTCGACCTAAATGTGGTCGATCCGATGATCCACACCCCTATGTTATATGGGCACAATATTATATATGCCATGTAATAGGCACAATGCACCAAATTAGTGTCTTTTTATGGCTTAAATGTTGCATTCTATCTCATGGTTTGGTAACAATATAATCTCACAGCTCAGGCCATAAATCTGTGTCTGAGGCATTGTCACCTCAGTTGTGCACCTCTGAGGCATCATTATACAGATGACAATGTAGATGACATGGAAGCGTTACAAGGCACCAGCTTAGCCCCCATCTCGGTGCTGCACTTTTAGAAACGCTGCAAATTATTTGGAAATGTTTCTAGTTTTTGGGAGGAATATCTGGAAAAAGTATTGAAAACATAAAGTAATGAATAAGGCAAAATGTGTCAGTTTGAATGGAATACATACAGTATATGTATATATATATATATATATATATATATATATATATATATATATACAGTAGCGGATCTTGCCACGGGCAAGCAGGACTTTTGCCCGGGGTGCCGCCTTTTCGGAGGGCGCCGCACCATAGCAAGATCCGTTGCTGCTGTGCCCCCTGCTGCGGCTGCCGCTGCCCCCCGCTGTGAAGGGAACTAGACGTGTAGCGTCTAGTTTCCCTTCGTGAAGAGGACCTTTACTGTGCGGTGCGCGATTACGTCATCGCGCACCGCACAGCAAAGGTCCTCTCCACGAAGGGAACTAGACGCGCAGCGTCTAGTTTCCCTTCGTGGAGAGGACCTTTGCTGTGCGGTGCGCGATGACGTCATTGCGCACCACACATCATTTCAGCGGCGCTACTACTGTACAGGGGGCGTAACTGACCACGCCCCCTGTTTGAAGCCACGCCCCTATTGCCCGCCCGGGTCACTAAAAGCCCTAGAACCGGCCCTGTATATATATATTGTGGCAGGAGAGGTACTTTGCCATCTGGAAACAACCATAAGGAATTAATAGTGGCTTTGGCCACTGATAAAGTGGCTGGTGGAAGCTACTCATAGGGTCCTGGGGGTAGGTGGGAAGTGTGGATGGACCGGGCTCCCATCCATTGGGCCCAGACCAGGTCTTATAGGCTTCTTAGGCCAAGAAGCTGCTTCATCAGCCAGCACCTGGCTGCTGGGTTTAAAGCAGAGTCTCTCCCATGAGTCAGCGCTCCTGACAGCAGTTAGTGCCCAGGTGATAGGTCCGATAGGGATAGTGGGATCCGGAAGACTGGGGCACTAGTGTCAGGATGCCGGGACCTGAAGGGTTCCTTATTAAGTAACAGGGAGTGAGGAAGGGCCTAACCTCCCTGGTTGTTTATACTAAAGACAACAATCTTTGTTTTATGTGTATCTTTGTATTTGAGCAATCTTAATAAAAGGTATTTGTTGTTATTGCACAAGCCTGGAGTCGGTCGCTGGTGGAAATTTTGTAGCAGAGCACATTCTAGCAAGATTCCTCTTACTATATATATATATATATATATATATATATATCTATCTATCTATCTATCTATCTATCTATATATATATATATATATAAAATGCAGCAATCACTGATGTCTGAGCCCTGTAGCTTGCAGCATCATCTGCAATAGTTCCCTGATGTCCCGGGAACATAGGAGCTGGGAATTCATCCTCTGCCCATAGGAAATCTGTTCTGCATTGTGCAGTGCTTTCCTGTGACGATGTGGCGTGCCGCTAGAAGCTCTGGTCTTAATGTTATAAATAAAATAATACAGCGTCAGGACAAACTGACTAAGCCTCAGGATATTGCTGAGATTTATACTCTGGACCAGTTACAGGCTTCAGCCGTTCTCTGCCATCGCCTCATCCACCCTGACGCAGAGCTGCGCTGTCACAGTCTGACTCTGTATTCCATAGGGTGGGGGTCCCCCAAAGGTCAGGACGAAGAGATACAATGTAACGTTAGATATCAATAAAGCTGCATCAATGTTTTTTTGTTTATATGCCAACAATTATAACCCTATTCAATCGCATCGGCATACAACCTAATCACACATCTTACAGTCCGATTCTTTTTTTTATTTTTTTTATTTGTGAGTTATAAAATAGAAGATTGCTTCACACACATCACAACTGCAATCCTGTCTATGGATGCATTGATCCCAGTTACAGCTATAAAACTCTGCAAATGAATCTTATTCATTAATGGCAAAAAATATATTCTCTGTGGTCGCCAAAAATGTACGTGATTGTGCGAATGGCGCCGTATTACAGGATAATATTTGATTAACGCTCTCTTTCCTTCCCAGACACAGCTCAGATCAGTGCACTCACTTGTACAACACACACAGCACACAATGATTCACTGTTACTTTGTATAATAGAAAATCAACAATTGTGCGGAATATTCTGTGAAATGTGCTGTTGTGGCGCCATCTAGTGTCCACAAAGCAAACTTCTTAAGAAACAAATCACGAACCTAAAAGGCCCTACACACTGCCAGATAATCCTGAAAGATATGAACGATCTCGTTCATTATTGAACGAGATACCGTTCATATCTTTCATGGTGGAGGCACCAGCGATAAACGATGCGCGGCCCCGTGCTCGTTCATCGCTGGTGCCCGTGTCGCCTGTGCATGCAGACCAATATGGACAATCTCATCCATATTTGCCTGCATTGCTATGTAGCTGGGTGACGGGGGGAGTGAAGAAACTTCACTTTCCCAGTAAATGCCCCCCCGCCGCCGGGTCGCCCGTCTGCCGTATCGGCGGTCGGGCAGCTCAGCGGCGTAACACCGTATCTGTAGGGCCCTTTATACACATTGCAAACCAACGAAACTACCAACGTCCTATCCATACTGTATAATTGTAGTATTGTCACAGATATTAGCATGATTAAAATCATTCTTCATTGAACACTGTTGCAGAATTATTATGTATTACCAGTTATTTATATAGCACATACATATTCCGCAGCGCTTTACAGAGAATATTTTAGCCACTCATATCAGTCCCTGCTCCAGTGGAGCTTACAATCTATATTCCCTACCACATGTACACACACAAACATTCACACTAGGGTTAATTTTGTTGGGAGCCAATTAACACACAGTATATTTTTGGATTGTGGGAGGAAACCGCACACAAGCACGGGAAGAATATACAAACTCTGCACCGTTAGGGTCATGGTGGGAATTGAACCCATGACCTCAGTGCTGTGAGGCAGTAATGCTAACCACTACACCATGTGTGCTGCCCGTGCTGCGTCAGTGGCGTATAAATGTTACAGTAGGAGTAGCCTTTGGTTCTCTGTAATCACATTGGTTCTCTGTCTCACTGATATTATTTATATGTGTGTGTGTGGCTGTTTCTTCCAATCTATTCCACCAAATGTATTCAAACATTTCACACACTCTATAACCCAAGTCACTGACCTGGATCAATCAAATCACTTTGACTAGGCAGCAATATTATCCAGAGCCGGGCAGATGAAGCCTCTGTATCCTTATCTGCTGTCAGTGATGCGATGGCTGTCTGTGGGAATTTCCACGCTGGTTCTGTGCTCCCAGACAGTGTTAGTGTATCTGTAATAGTGGGGTCCATTCACACGTTGGGGCAAAAGTAAGCTACAAACACTGTGCATGGTATATACTGACTACTGCAATAACATATTGATGTATATACATTCTGTACCGTGAGAACTAGTAATATGCTTATTTTATTGTTTGACACTTCTATGAGAAGGCAGTATATGTTTCCTCTCACTGTACACGGCAGGATATCACAAGTAATAAGTAGTGGGGGAATTATTGGGGGTCATTCCGAGTTGTTCGCTCTGTAAAAATCTTCGCATCGCAGCGATTTTCCGCTTAATGCGCATGCGCAATGTCCGCACTGCGACTGCGCCAAGTAAATTTGCTATGCACTTAGGAATTTTACTCACGGCATTTTCATCGTTCTGGCGATCGTAATGTGATTGACAGGAAATGGGTGTTACTGGGCGGAAACAGGCCGTTTTATGGGCGTGTGGGAAAAAACGCTACCGTTTCTGGAAAAAACGCAGGAGTGGCTGGAGAAACGGGGGAGTGTCTGGGCGAACGCTGGGTGTGTTTGTGACGTCAAACCAGGAACGACAAGCAGTGAAATGATCGCAGATGCCGAGTAAGTCTGAAGCAACTCAGAAACTGCTACGAGGTGTGTAATCGCAATATTGCGAATACATCGTTCGCAATTTTAAGATGCTAAGATTCACTCCCAGTAGGCGGCGGCTTAGCATGAGCAAATCTGCTAAAATTCACTTGCGAGCGAACAACTCGGAATGACCCCCCATTATACCTTGTAGATATAACACAGTATATAGGGCGCTCAGATTACAGGGGAATTACCCTGTGTTGCAATGAATATGAAAATACACTTGTTGCAGGTTTGATTTAGATTGTAAGCTCATTCGCCCAACCTTTGATTCATGTACATAGAACAATCCCCTGATTGCACATTGCTGCATCATATACTTAGAGTATAGAAGTAATCGTTGTTACATATATTATATATCTGAGCATGGGGTGGAAGGTATATGCTCAGCTGGAAATGGTTCCGTATTTAATGCCACAGTTTATAAGAAGTGCCCCTATGGGGGTGAGTAGAAGTTACAGGGTATTTATCTAGGGTGTGTGCACTGGGGATATACTGTGAATGTTCCTTCCTACCCTGGGGTTGTGCCCATTGGCGGAGCTGGGTTTGGAAGCGAGGTGGAGCAGAGGGTAAAACAGGCAGAATGTCAGATAACTACATTGTCCATAGAGCAATACATGCTGCGTATTCGCACCACCCACTGCGCAGCCACACAGAGACGCCAAGGCTCAGATCCCTATAGGTAGGAGAGGCGTGCCGAGGGAGAGTCGGGAGGAGCAAGAAGCTGAGAGAGAGTCTCCTTACCTAATAGGATGGTCAGTATTTCACCCTTTCCAGCCCTGAGGTCAATTCTCTTGCTGTGTAGACCAGTGTCTGGGTGTTTTCTGGTGGAGCGTCCCCAGTGTGAACAGCGCGGTGAGCTGACGGAGCACGCAGTGTACGGTTGCCTATCATCAGCTTTAGGCTTGGACCTGCACCAGCGTGTAAAATTATTTTCTTAGCTACAAGCATTGCGGTGTTTATTGAAGGCAGGACATTTGTAGCATTCATGGGAATTGCGACCCCCACAATTCACGCAGCGTGTATGTTGCCGCACATGTTACTGGTGGTCATACATATCAGACTGTCTTTAGAGCTCCATTTCACTTTTATTGGACTGATCATGCAGCATGCATATGTGTATAGCAGTGTCCTGTGTTATTCCTGTCTCATGTAATGAACGTGCACGAGTTACATCATTATGAGTCCCACACACAATCCTGTCCCTGATGAGCTCACCTGCTAATGCACCATAATCACGTCTTTGCTAGTATCATCAGTCTGGCAGCATACTGTATGACAGGGTCCTCTCAGAGGGGCTCTGCACAGCAGTGGTAGAAGCACGGTCATGCCTGTCCAGTATAACATTTGTCACTGGTAAGCATACTGTATCTCATCAAATGTTTTTATTACTGTTTCTTGATCCTCCTGATCTTTGCCCTCTGAATAAACGAATGTGTCTTCCTTATCAGCAGCCTCAGCCCCAGCTAGGGTGAGCAAGGTATATGCCTGTACCTTTTGTATCTGAGAGCCGACACAGCAGGATATGCACCGTTCTTTCCTGAGCTTGAGCTATAAATCCCCAATAGCGTCATCGAAGACCAACGGATCTGTGTGTCAGGGACCTTGTGCCATCACAGCCAGGCTTCTGACACCATGTAAAGTGGTCTGATACCACAAGAATCTGGAGAGCTGTAGAAGTGTGTCTTTACTAGTTGCAGTCATGCTGATCAATGGGAGCAGAGGCACTTCCTGTATAACAATCACTTCTTATATAACAAGAGGCAATGATGCAACTTCCACGTCCACATATAGGGGGTCATTCCGAGTTGATCGCTCGCTAGCTACTTTTTGCAGCGCTGCGATCAGATAGTCGCCGTCTATAGAGGAGTGTATTTTCGCTTTGCAAGTGTGCGATCGCATGTGCAGCCAAGCGGTACAAAAAAAGTTTTGTGCAGTTTCTGAGTAGGTCTGAACTTACTCAGCCGCTGCGATCACTTCAGCCTGTCCGGGGCCGGAATTGACGTCAGATACCCGCCCTGAAAACGCTTGGACACGCCTGCATTTTTCCAACCACTCCCAGAAAACAGTCAGTTGCCACCCACAAACGCCCTCTTCCTGTCAATCTCCTTGTGATCGGCTGTGCAAATGGATTCTTCGTTAAATCCATCGCCCAGCAACGATTTGCTTTGTACCCGTAAAACGCACCTGCGTATTGCGGTGCATACGCATGCGCAGTTTTGACCTGATCGCACCGCAGCCAAAAAACCTAGCGTGCGATCAGGTCGGAATGACACCCACAGTGTACATCAACAATTATGATCAGGAGTAGGCAGCCTGTGGCACTCCAGCTGCTGTAGAACTACATATCCCAGCAAATACCACATTTTGCATTTGTGCCCAAACATGTACTAAGAACCACAATTACTGTATACCGCATGAAGATTGTAGTTTATATAATAATTGTTAGTACAGGTCCTTGCATTCTTACCTACATATTAGAATGGGAAAAGGTCTGGATGAATTAATATAATATGTCAGTATAAGAAATGTTAGGGACCCACGTGATGAAGTCACCGTTACCTGGTAGATGGGCAAGCATTTTGGCCAAACATCTACTAAGAACCTCCATGAACATTGCAGAGTTTATTATAATTATTCTGATTATCAGTATCTTAGCGTGTGCACCTGCATCATCCTAATCTTACAAGAACTGGATATTTGCAGCTCCCAGCTTTATGGCTCCTCTGCCGCAACTAGTAACGTAACCGCACTGAGAGTCATCCTGCTGCAACCAGAAACATAACCACACTGAGAGTCATCCTGCCGCAACCAGTAACGTAACCGCACTGAGGGTCATCTGGCCGCAACCAGTAACATAACCATACTGAGAGTCATCCTGCCGCAGCAAGTAACATAACCACACTGAGAGTCATCCTGCCGCAACCAGTAACGTAACCGCACTGAGAGTCATCCTGCCGCAACCAGTAACGTAACCGCACTGAGAGTCATCCTGCCGCAACCAGTAATGTAACCACACTGAGAGTCATCCTGCCGCAACCAGTAACGTAACCGCACTGAGAGTCATCCTGCCGCAACCAGTAACGTAACCGCACCGAGAGTCATCCTGCCGCAACCAGTAACGTAACCGCACTGAGAGTCATCCTGCCGCAGCCAGTAACGTAACCGCACTGAGAGTTATCCTGCCGCAACCAGTAACGTAACCGCACTGAGAGTCATCCTGCCGCAACCAGTAATGTAACCGCACTGAGAGTCATCCTGCCGCAACGAGTAACGTAACTGCACTGAGAGTCATCCTGCCGCAACGAGTAACATAACCGCACTGAGAGTCGTCCTGCCGCAACGAGTAACATAACCGCACTGAGAGTCATCCTGCCGCAACCAGTAACATAACCACACTGAGAGTCATCCTGCTGCAACCAGTAACGTAACCGCACTGAGAGTCATCCTGCCGCAACCAGTAACGTAACCGCACTGAAAGTCATCCTGCCGCAACAAGTAACGTAACCGCACTGAGAGTCATCCTGCCACAATCAGTAACGTAACCGCACTGAGAGTCATCCTGCCGCAACCAGTAACATAACCACACTGAGAGTCATCCTGCTGCAACCAGTAATGTAACCACACTGAGAGTCATCCTGCCGCAACCAGTAACGTAACCGCACTGAGAGTCATCCTGCTGCAACCAGTAATGTAACCACATTGAGAGTCATCCTGCCGCAACCAGTAACGTAACCGCACTGAGAGTCATCCTGCCGCAACCAGTAACGTAACCGCACTGAGAGTCATCCTGCTGCAACCAGTAACGTAACCGCACTGAAAGTCATCCTGCCGCAACCAGTAACGTAACCGCACTGAGAGTCATCCTGCCGCAACCAGTAACGTAACCGCACTGAGAGTCATCCTGCCGCAACCAGTAACATAACCGCACTGTGAGTCATCCTGTCGCATCCAGTAACATAACCGCACTGAGAGTTATCCTGTCGCAACCAGTAACATAAGCGCACTGTGAGTCATGTTGTCGCAACCAGTAACATAACCGCACTGAGAGTCATCCTGCTGCAACCAGTAACGTCACCACACTGAGAGTCATCCTGCCGCAACGAGTGATGTAAATGCACTTAGAATCATCCTGCCGCAAACAGTAACGTAACCGCACTGAGAGTCATCCAGCCGCAACGAGTAACATAACCGCACTGAGAGTCATCTTGCTGCAACCAGTAACATAACCGCAATGAGAGTCATCCTGCTGCAACCAGTAACGTAACCGCACTGAGAGTCATCCTGCCGCAACCAGTGACATAACCGCACTGACAGTCATCATGCCGCAACTAGTAACATAACCGCACTGAGAGTCATCCTGCCGCAATCAGTAACATAACCGCACTGAGAGTCTTCCTGCCGCAACCAGTAACGTAACCACACTGAGAGTCATCCTGCCGCAACCAGTAACATAACCACACTGAGAGTCATCCTGCTGCAACCAGTAACGTAACCACACTGAGAGTCATCCTGCCGCAACCAGTAACGTAACCGCACTGAAAGTCATCCTGCCGCAACCAGTAACGCAACCGCACTGAGAGTCATCCTGCCACAACCAGTAACGTAAACCGCACTGAGAGTCATCCTGCCGCAACCAGTAACATAACCACACTGAGAGTCATCCTGCCGCAACCAGTAACATAACCACACTGAGTCATCCTGCCACAACGAGTGACGTAACCGCACTGAGAGTCATCCTGTCGCGACCAGTAACGTAACCGCACTGAGAGTCATCCTGCTGCAACCAGTAGTGTAACGACACTGAGAGTCATCCTGCCGCAACCAGTAACGTTACCGCACTGAGAGTCATCCTGCCGCAACCAGTAACGTAACCGCGCTGAGAGTCATCCTGCTGCAACCAGTAATGTAACCGCACTGAAAGTCATCCTGCCGCAACCAGTAACGTAACCGCACTGAGAGTCATCCTGCTGCAACCAGTAACGTCACCACACTGAGAGTCATCCTGCCGCAACGAGTGATGTAAATGCACTTAGAATCATCCTGCCGCAAACAGTAACGTAACCGCACTGAGAGTCATCCAGCCGCAACGAGTAACATAACCGCACTGAGAGTCATCCTGCTGCAACCAGTAACGTCACCACACTGAGAGTCATCCTGCCGCAACGAGTGATGTAAATGCACTTAGAATCATCCTGCCGCAAACAGTAACGTAACCGCACTGAGAGTCATCCAGCCGCAACGAGTAACATAACCGCACTGAGAGTCATCTTGCTGCAACCAGTAACGTAACCGCAATGAGAGTCATCCTGCTGCAACCAGTAACGTAACCGCACTGAGAGTCATCCTGCCGCAACCAGTGACATAACCGCACTGACAGTCATCCTGCCGCAACTAGTAACATAACCGCACTGAGAGTCATCCTGCCGCAACCAGTAACATAACCGCACTGAGAGTCTTCCTGCCGCAACCAGTAACGTAACCACACTGAGAGTCATCCTGCCGTAACCAGTAACATAACCACACTGAGAGTCATCCTGCTGCAACCAGTAACGTAACCACACTGAGAGTCATCCTGCCGCAACCAGTAACGTATCCGCACTGAGAGTCATCCTGCCGCAACCAGTAACGTAACCGCACTGAGAGTCATCCTGCCTCAACCAGTAACATAACCACACTGAGAGTCATCCTGCCACAACGAGTGACGTAACCGCACTGAGAGTCATCCTGTCGCAACCAGTAACGTAACCGCACTGAGAGTCATCCTGCTGCAACCAGTAGTGTAACGACACTGAGTGTCATCCTGCCGCAACCAGTAACATAACCACACTGAGAGTCATCCTGCTGCAACCAGTAACGTAACCACACTGAGAGTCATCCTGCCGCAACCAGTAACGTAACCGCACTGAAAGTCATCCTGCCACAACCAGTAACGCAACCGCACTGAGAGTCATCCTGCCACAACCAGTAACGTAACCGCACCGAGAGTCATCCTGCCGCAACCAGTAACGTAACCGCACTGAAAGTCATCCTGCCGCAACCAGTAACGTAACCGCACTGAGAGTCATCCTGCCGCAACCAGTAACGCAACCGCACTGAGATTCATCCTGCCGCAACCAGTAACATAACCGCACTGTGAGTCATCCTGTCGCAACCAGTAACATAACCGCACTGTGAGTCATCCTGTCGCAACCAGTAACATAACCGCACTGAGAGTCATCCTGTCGCAACCAGTAACATAACCGCACTGAGAGTCATCCTGCCGCAACCAGTAACGTAACCGCACTGAAAGTCATCCTGCTGCAACCAGTAACGTAACCGCACTGAGAGTCATCCTGCCGCAACCAGTAACATAACCGCACTGACAGTCATCCTGCCGCAACCAGTAACATAACCGCACTGAGAGTCATCCTGCCGGAACCATCTTCCCCTCTCCTCTCCACGCCCAGACTTACCATCACCAGGCGCAATCTCGGGTCCTTGACCCCGCTATCCTGTCCTCCCTCGAGACTTTCCTCTCTTCTCTTTCCACTATGACTTGTCCCAACTAGGCGGCCTCCTTCTATAACTCTTCCCTTACTGTTGCTCCCCACTCTGTGGCCCCCCACTCCTCTGTCCCCATCCGCCGCTCCAAACCCCAACCCTGGCACACCAAACTAACCCGATTCCTACAAAAATGCTCACGCTCCGCTGAACGCTCCTGGAGGAAATCTCACTCTCTGGCGGGCTTCCTCCATTTCAAGTTTATTCTCTCCTCCTACAGCTCTGCTCTTTCCCTCGCCAAGCAATTCTTTTTCCAAGCACTCATGTCTTCTCAGTCCTCCAGTCCACGCCCACTCTTTGAAACTTTCAACACTATCCTTCGCCCCCCTCCCACCCTCCCTCACTGCCACTGACTTTGCCTCCTTCTTCATCTCCAAAATTGAGGATATCTAACATGACATCTCCTCCCGTCACCCCTCTGCTGCCCCCCTGCCCCCATCATCCCTCCCCTCCATCTATCCCACCCTGTCCTGCTTCCATCCCACCTCAGACAAGGAAGTCCACTCCCACCAACCTCGACCCTTCATCACTCACTAGCTACCGCCCCATCTCTCTTCTTCCATTCGGCTCCAAACTACTTGAATGACTGGTCTACAGCTGCCTCACAAGCTACCTCTCTGACAACTTTATCATTGATCCACTACACTCCACTGAGACTGCCCTGGTGAAAGTCACCAATGTCCTGCTTTTGGCCAAATCCAGGGGCCACTCTCTGCTCATCCTGTTGGACTTCTCTGCTGCTTTTGACACCATAGATCATCCTCTCCTCCTCCGCACACTACAAAATGCTGGCCTCTCTAGCACTGTCCTTACCTGGTTTACCTATTACCTCACTAACTGCTCCTTCTCTGTGTCTGCCTCCGGCACCATCTCACACCCTTCCATCCTTCTTGTTGGTGTCCCTCAGGGTTCTGTCCTAGGCCCCCTTCTGTTCTCCCTATACACCTCTTCCGTGGGCGCGCTCATTAACTCCTTTGGCCTTCAATACCACCTCTATGCTGATGACACACAACTCTACCTCTCATCTCCTGATCTGTCCCCCTCTGTCCTCTGCTGGGGGAAGAGAGATGCAGATGCACACTCTTAGCACTAAGAACACTGATAATAAAAATAATTTAAATAAACCCTCACAATTAACATGGAGTATAATAATAGAAGTTCTTAGCACACATTTGCGCAAGTATGTGGGCCCATGTACCGTGGCCAGGTGACTTCATCAGAGGTAAGTCCTGTATAAATTTATAGAATGTGATAGTATTAGGGATGTTAGGGACCCATGTGATGAAGTCACCTGGCCGCGGTACATGGGCCCACATATTTGCGCAAATGTGTGCTAAGAACTTCTATTATTATACTCCATGTTAATTGTGAGGGTTTATTTAAATTATTTTTATTATCAGTGTTCTTAGTGCTAAGAGTGTGCATCTGCATCTCTCTTCCCCCAGCAGAGTATTAGAAGCCTCAGCATGATAGCACCTCTTGATATCTTTAGTAGTAGGATGTGCAATCCAGGTTCCCCCCTTTTTCCCCTCTGTCCTCTCTCAGGTTTCCAGCTGCTTCTTTGCCATCTCCTCCTGGATGTCTGAGCGCTCTCTGAAGCTCAACATGGACAAAACTAAACTCATTATCTTTCCCCCAGCCAGAGCAACACCCCCTACCAATATCTCTATCACTGGTGACAACACCACCATCTCCCCCGTTCCCCAACTCTGCTACCTGGGTGTCACTCTTGACTCCTCCCTCTACTTTGCACCCCACATCCAAGCTCTGGCACAATCATCTCGGTTCCAGCTATGCAACATTGCTCGCATCAGGCCATTTCTCTCCCAGAGTGCAACTAAACTTATCATCCACTCACTGGTCATCTCACGTCTCGACTATTACAACGTTCTCCTCACTGGCCTCACTTACTCCCATCTTGCTCCCCTCCAATCTGTCCTCAACTCCGCAGCTAGGCTCATCTTCCTCTCCTGCCACTCCACATCTGCCACACCCCTTCAACAAAATCTACACTGGCTCCTATTCCCCCTTCAATACTCTTCACACTCCTCACCCTCACATACAAGGCCATCTCTAATTCCACTGCTCCCTACATCTCCAACCTCCTCTCCCTTCATACTCCCTCCCGCCCACTACGGTCGGCCAATGACTGTCGCCTCTCCTCTGCCCTGGTCACTGCTTCCCATGCATGAGTTCAAGATTTTGCCTGTGCTGCACCCCTACAGTGGAACGCACTCCCCCGCTCCATTAGACTCTCCCCAACCTTGCACTGAAAACTCACCTATTAATCAAAGCGTACCCTCCGATGCATAACCAAGTCCTGAAGCTGCTCCTCCACCCCCCTGCCTCATGCCTTGAACATCTCTGCTTTGCTTACATACTGCCATCAGGCTTCCTCCCACTTGCTTGCACCTCATGTCATCTGTCTGTCGCCCCTTCCCACTAGATTGTTAGCTCTTCAGAGCAGGGCCCTCTTCTCCTCACATTTCACTCGCAGCTCTCCCCTACTCAGTGACCATCTTTACCTGCTTTTTCTCCTGCTGGTAAAGGCTCATTGTAACGGACTCAGTCCCAGCTGGCTCATGAGGAGTACTTTTTGCATACCTCCCAACTTTGAGGTTAGAGGAGGGACAGCAGATCGCAAGCCATGCCCCCGTTTTTATCATTATGGGGGCATGAACAGCGCTGTGAGAGCTGCTGGCCATGCCCCCTGTCCCTCTCTGCCAGGAATAGACGCTGTGCGCATGCGCACAGCATCTATTCACCGCTGCTCTGCTCAGAGCAGCAAGTGACAGGGGGGGATCTCCCAACTGCCCCCCCCCCCACCCACGGGACACTGTGACCCGCGGGTGGGACAGCGGGACAGACTGTGAAAAACGGGACTGTCCTGCCAAAATCGGGACAGTTGGGAGGTATGCTTTTTCCCAGCCTGTTTCTGGATTCAGTGCGTAAGTGTAAAGAGTCAGGAAAGAACTGTGTTATCACCTATATACAGCATGCTGCCTGGATTCCCAATAGAACTGTAGAACTGGACATCACATATTGTTGTGAAACATAATCCCTCTGTTATATGTGTTTGTGCTTATCAGGGAATAATGGTGGTCATTCCGAGTTGATCGCTCGTTATATTTTTCTCGCAACGGAGCGATTAGTCGATAATGCGCATGCGCAATGTCCGCAGTGCGACTGCGCCAAGTAAATTTGCTATGCAGTTAGGTATTTTACTCACGGCATTACGAGGTTTTTTCTTCGTTCTGGTGATCGTAATGTGATTGACAGGAAGTGGGTGTTTCTGGGCGGAAACTGGCCGTTTTATGGGTGTGTGCGAAAAAACGCTACCGTTTCTGGGAAAAACGCGGGAGTGGCTGGAGAAACGGAGGAGTGTCTCGCCGAACGCTGGGAGTGTTTGTGACATCAAACCAGGAACGAAACTGACTGAACTGATCGCAGTTGCCGAGTAAGTGTGGAGCTACTCAGAAACTGCAAAGAAGTGTCTATTCGCAATTTTGCTAATCTTTCGTTCGCAATTTTGATAAGCTAAGATTCACTCCCAGTAGGCGGCAGCTTAGCGTGTGCAATGCTGCTAAGAGCAGCTTGCGAGCGAACAACTCGGAATGAGGGCCAATATCTCTAGCCTGATGTTTTGTACAGAATGCATATGATGATGTATATATATGAATGTATTGGTTATTGTGTCTTAGTTTGTAAAATTATGTTCCCCCCATGTGACTGCTCAGATAACCTGTTTGTTTTCTGTTGGAGATACAGCCAGTCTCAGATGTCAGCCCATACACCCCCCTCATTCTTCCTCACACAATGGATTCCAGGCCACATAATCAGATTAATTAAGTAAGGTTAATTTAGTTAACATGTAGTGTGGCCCAGGGGACATGCTGGGACATGTGAAAGTAGGTCTGATCTGAAACTGTTCTCTAGTCAGCCCCTTAATGTAACTCACCCAATACAGAGCCAGGGGGTGTCGCCTCATGGTAGGAAAGACAGAGGTTTGATAATAGAAAACAGGGGCTATTGAGAGAGTGCAGTGGAGTTCCTGGCCTGAGAGGAATGATGTGTTTGGCTTCTGAAAGCTACTGGTAAGATAGTGCTTCCAGTGTGCTGAGGCCTAGAAGCATTGTTGGGATCCGCTGGTTTCAAAAGGCTACTGGACGTGCACTGAGGGAGAGATCTGCACAGAAGATCAGAGAGTGGATGTACCTCTGGAGTGCAGGCGCTGACTAGGCATTGTGGTGCCGTCAGTGGTGAGAATCCATGATGCAGGACGCTGTGTGAGCTGGTATCCTAGACCAGGGGGACACAGAACCACGGCCAGTGTGTAAAAGCAGGAGGCCGCAGGCATCTGTAATCCTAAACTACTGTGGGGACTTAGTAAGTAAGATACCATCCTGGCTGGTAGTTGTAAATGTTATTGTGTACTGTGTGTGTATATATACAATAAAGGGCATTTGCCACTTTACTAAACTGTTTACCTGAGTGATCAGAGAATCCGTATCTTCACACTCATCTCTATCTATGGCCACCAGCCCCAAGCAGTATGATGATCACTCCCTCGCTCCTTACATCTTAGTGGTATTGTGTATGAGAATTGTGGTGCTCTTTGTTACCTGTACTCTATTTCTGTTATTTATTGACTGTAATGCTAAGTTTTGTCTCCCTGTACTGTCCTTTGTTCAGCGCTGCAAAACACTTGTGGTGCCCTATAAATAAAATGTAATAATAATAATAACCAGTAACATAACCACACGGAGAGTCATTCTGCCGCAACTAGTATCGTAACCGCACTGAGAGTCATCCTGCCGCAACCAGTAACGTAACCACACTGAGTCATCCTGCCACAACCAGTAACATAACCGCACTGAGAGTCATCTTGCCGCAACCAGTAAAGTAACCGCACTGTGAGTCATCATGCCGCAACCAGTAACATAACCGCACTGAGAGTCATCCTGCCACATCCAGTAACATAACCACACTGAGAGTCATTCTGCCACATCCAGTAACATAACCGCACTGAGAGTCATCCTGCCACATCCAGTAACATAACCACACTGAGAGTCATTCTGCCACATCCAGTAACATAACCGCACTGAGAGTCATTCTGCCGCAACCAGTAACATAACCGCACTGAGAGTCATCCTGCCACATCCAGTAACATAACCACACTGAGAGTTATTCTGCCGCATCCAGTAACATAACCGCACTGAGAGTCATTCTGCCGCAATCAGTAACATAACCACACTGAGAGTCATCCTGCCGCAACCAGTAACATAACCACACTGAGAGTAATTCTGCCGCAATCAGTAACATAACCACACTGAGAGTCATTCTGCCGCAATCAGTAACATAACCACACTGAGAGTCATTCTGCCGCAATCAGTAACATAACCACACGGAGAGTCATTCTGCCGCAACTAGTATCGTAACCGCACTGAGAGTCATCCTGCCGCAACCAGTAACGTAACCACACTGAGAGTCATCCTGCCACAACCAGTAACATAACCGCACTGAGAGTCATCTTGCCGCAACCAGTAACGTAACCGCACTGTGAGTCATCCTGCCGCAACCAGTAACATAACCGCACTGAGAGTCATCCTGCCACATCCAGTAACATAACCACACTGAGAGTCATTCTGCCGCATCCAGTAACATAACCGCACTGAGAGTCATCCTGCCACATCCAGTAACATAACCACACTGAGAGTCATTCTGCCGCATCCAGTAACATAACCGCACTGAGAGTCATTCTGCCGCAATCAGTAACATAACCACACTGAGAGTCATCCTGCCGCAACCAGTAACATAACCACACTGAGAGTCATTCTGCCGCATCCAGTAACATAACCGCACTGAGAGTCATTCTGCCGCAATCAGTAACATAACCACACTGAGAGTCATCCTGCCGCAACCAGTAACATAACCACACTGAGAGTCATCCTGCCGCAACCAGTAACATAACCACACTGAGAGTCATTCTGCCGCAATCAGTAACATAACCACACTGAGAGTCATTCTGCCGCATCCAGTAACATAACCTCACTGAAAGTAATTCTGCCGCATCCAGTAACATAACCGCACTGAGAGTCATCCTGCCGCAACCAGTAACATAACCGCACTGAAAGTCATCCTGCCGCAACCAGTAACATAACCGCACTGAGAGTCATTCTGCCGCAATCAGTAACATAACTGCACTGAGAGTCATTCTGCCGCAACCAGTAATGTAACCGCATTGAGAGTAATCCTGCCGCAACCAGTAACATAACCGCACTGAGTCATCCTGCCGCAACGAGTGACGTAACCACACAGAGAGTCATCCAGCCGCAACCAGTAACGTAACCGCATTGAGAGTAATCCTGCCGCAACCAGTAACATAACTGCACTGAGAGTCATCCTGCCGCAACGAGTGACGTAACCACACAGAAAGTCATCCAGCCGCAACCAGCTGCTACAAGTAACTGTGAAAGTGGGGATGACGAATTGCGCAGTATTGGGATTGGACAGCTGGCCATGTGGAGAGTGCTAGAGCTCCCTAAAATAGCTCAAAATAGATAAATGTGTGAGAAAAAGTGAACTCTCCTACTCAGGCGCTGGTCCCTCTGGTCTACCTGAATGATGCACATCCAGGATTGGCAGGCGATATAGCTGAGAGTGTATGGTTAGATACACTCATATGTCGTGGTGTTTGATAAAAGACAGTGATTTAATACACAATAATTAATAATACAAACACAGTACGGACATAAAATCAATAACTAAAATGGACTGAGACGTGCTGTATTGGAGAATGGATTCCTACCCGTGTAGGTGGAGGAGACGCAGGAGATGGAAAGGCAGGGTACCCCGGGAAAATACCCTGCTGGTGGCTCCTCAAATAAGATTCCCCAAATGCAGATAGGCAACAGTCCAAGGAGAGTCCAGCGGTCTAAGGTCACCACAAGGTATCACCAAAGCGTTTCAGGACAGCCCGGTCCCTTCCTCAAGGCTAGATACCTTTGTGGCTATGATCCTATGTTAATAAAGTGCCCCCTGGCCAATGGAAACGGCGGGAAATTGACTTCCGGTCTGGACTCACCCGGAACCGGAAGTAGATGATGCGCTCCAAACGGCGGAAGTGGCGCCCGTATGCGGAAGTCCTGTGCGTTCCAAATTCGAAGTCTGTGATGTAATTGATCCCCAGATGGCATGCAGGCCGTGATGGATATGTAGGGTCACAGAATGGAATGAGGATTTTTGGTATAATCTCTGAGAAGGCTTTCCATAACGATGAGAAATATAAAATGGAACAACTTATCCCGAAAGGACTACGGATCGAGAAATATCCATCCTTCACGGATGCATCGGAAGATTTCACTAAGGAGTGGATTATGATATTGGACAATTGTTCATTTGCACTGATCGATTTGATTCTAAAAGAAAGGACTCTTAAATTGAAAGAAACAAAGGACAGAATTGAATCCTTTCAGACCATCATAGAACCTTTCACCAAACTACCTAGATTTGAGGTCCTAGAAAAATACCTAGCCATCAAAATGGAACACAACACTAAGGAGATCATCCAAAAAAAGCAAAAGAAATTACAAAGAGATTGTGATTTTTATCGGTTTGGGATTACGAAATCAACTAAATTAAAAACATCCACTCACGTTCCATCTACAGAAGGTCTTTCCGAAAGAGATCAAACCATCCACCCAATCGTGCACCCGTAAGAACAATGGAGAGAGGATTATAAACACAATAGAAACCAATTCCATCGGACAACGTGGGACAGGAGAGAACGTCGGTATAATGAGGATATTAATATAAGAAGACCCCGTTACAATTACAACAGATATCACGACAATAGAATTGGTACCAATCACGGTAGCTGGAGGGAACAAATAGAACGAAGAGAGCGGGACAATGACGCATCCAGATCTCCAGACCGATACAGGAGGCACAAAAGCCTCTATGGAAGACATAGTCAATCACAGGGAAGGAAAGAATGGAACACTGACCGCAGGGTCGGTGTTAGGGTGTTCGGCGCCCCTGCAAACTATAAATTTGCACCCTCCCATACTTTACAAACGCACAGCGCACATAATACTTTTACACATAATGCTCCCTGTAGTAGTGCCACTTGCACACGTAACACCCCTGTGGTAGTTCCACTTATACACAACGCCCCCAGTAGTAGTGGCACTTACACACATAACTCCCCCTGCAGCAGTGACACACGCTTAACACCCCCTGCAACAGTGATGCTTACACATGTAACGCCCCCTGCAGCAGTGACGCTTACATACGCAACGCCCCTTGTACCAGTGCCACTTACACACATAACACCCCCTGTACCAGTGCCACTTACACACATAACGCCCCTTGTACCAGTGCCACTTACACACATAACACCCCCTGTACCAGTGACACTTACACACGTAACGCCCCCCTGTACCAGTGACACTTACACACGTAATGCCCCCCTGTACTAGTGACGCCTACACACATAACGGCCCCTGTACCGATGACGCTTACATGTAACGCCCCCTGTACTAGTGATGCTTACACACGTAACGCCCCCTGTACCAGTGCCACTTACACACGTAATGCCCCCCTGTACTAGTGACACTTACACAAGTAACGCCCCCTCTGTACCAGTGCCGCTTACACACGTAATGCCCCCTGTACCAGTGATGCTTACACACGTAACGCCTCCTGTACCAGTGACACTTACACACGTAATGCCCCCTGTACTAGTGACGCTTACACACATAACGGCCCCTGTACCGATGACGCTTACATGTAACGCCCCCTGTACTAGTGATGCTTACACACGTAACGCCCCCTGTACCAGTGGCACTTACATGTAACGCCCCCTGTACTAGTGCCGCATACACACGTAACGCCCCCTGTACCAGTGCCGCTTACACACGTAATGCCTCCTGTACTAGTGCCACTTACACATGTAACGCCCCCTGTACTAGTGCCGCATACACACGTAACGCCTCCTGTACCAGTGCCACTTACACACGTAATGCCCCCTGTACTAGTGACGCTTACACACGTAACGCCCCCCTGTACCAGTGCCACTTACACACGTAATGCCCCCTGTACTAGTGACGCTTACACACATAACGGCCCCTGTACCGATGACGCTTACATGTAACGCCCCCTGTACCAGTGCCGCTTTTACACGTAACGCCCCCTGTACTAGTGATGCTTACACACGTAACGCCCCCTGTACCAGTGGCACTTACATGTAACGCCCCCTGTACCAGTGCCGCTTACACATGTAACACCCCCTGTACTAGTGCCGCATACACACGTAACGCCCCCTGTACCAGTGCCGCTTACACACGTAATGCCCCCCTGTACTAGTGACACTTACACACAGTGTCGGACTGGGGCATGAAGGGCCCACCGGGGGAATGCTGTTATAGGGGCCCATACTTAGGGGTGTGGCCAGCCTACAAAGTGGGTGTGGCCAGCCTCCACAGAGGCTTGAAATACACAATAGTTTAGTGCAGTGTAATGCAACATATCTACCATGTATAATACAAGTGCACAGTCTGGAACCTGATCCCTAGAGGAAGGAGTGGGCCCTCAGGCAGTGGGGCCTACCGGTGGTTTCCCTGGTACACCTGTGGGCCAGTCCGACCCTGCTTACACAAGTAATGCCCCCTCTGTACCAGTGCCGCTTACACACGTAATGCCCCCTGTACCAGTGATGCTTACATGTAACGGCCCCCTGTACCAGTGACACTTACATGTAATGCCTCCTGTACTAGTGCCGCTTACACATGTAGCGCTCCCTGTACTAGTGCCGCATACACACGTAACGCCCCCTGTACCAGTGCCGCTTACACACGTAATGCCCCCCTGTACCAGAGACGCTTACACACGTAATGCCCCATGTACCAATGACGCTTACATGTAACGCCCCCTGTACCAGTGCCGCTTACACACGTAATGCCCCCTGTACCAGTGACACTTACACACATAATGCCCCCTGTACTAGTGCCGCTTACACACGTAATGTCCCCTGTACCAGTGATGCTTACACACGTAACGCCCCCTGTACCAGTGACGCTTACACACGTAACGCCCCCTGTACCAGTGACACTTACACACATAATGCCCCCTGTACTAGTGCCGCTTACACACGTAATGTCCCCTGTACCAGTGATGCTTACACACGTAACGCCCCCTGTACCAGTGACGCTTACACACGTAACGCCCCCTGTACCAGTGACGCTTACACACGTAACGCCCCCTGTACCAGTGACGCTTACACACGTAACACCCCCTGTACCAGTGACACTTACACACGTAACGCCCCCTGTACCAGTGACACTTACACAAGTAATGCCCTCTGTACCAGTGACACTTACACAAGTAATGCCCTCTGTACCAGTGATGCTTACATGTAACGGCCCCTGTACCAGTGACGCTTACATGTAACGCCCCCTGTGCCAGTGACGCTTACACACGTAACGCCTCCTGTACCAGTGCCACTTACACACGTAATGCCCCCTGTACTAGTGACGCTTACACACATAACGGCCCCTGTACCGATGACGCTTACATGTAATGCCCCCTGTACCAGTGACGCTTACACACGTAACGCCTCCTGAACCAGTGCCACTTACACACGTAATGCCCTCTGTACCAGTGCCGCTTACACACGTAACGCCCCCTGTACCAGTGCCGCTTACACACGTAATGCCTCCTGTACTAGTGATGCTTACACACGTAACGCCTCCTGTACCAGTGACGCTTACACACGTAACGCCCCCTGTACCAGTGCCGCTTACACATGTAACGCCCCCTGTACCAGTGCCACTTACACACGTAACGCCCCCTGTACCAGTGCCGCTTACACACGTAATGCCTCCTGTACTAGTGCCGCTTACACATGTAACGCCCCCTGTACCAGTGCCACTTACACACGTAACGCCCCCTGTACCAGTGACACTTACATGTAACGCCCCCTGTACTAGTGCCGCTTACACACGTAATGACCCCCTGTACTAGTGACGCTTACACACGTAATGCCCCATGTACCAGTACTAGGGAACCTAGAGAAGTTGTAAACAACCCGGCCACAATAGAAGAGACTGAGGAGATTGTACAAGACTCACTGCCTGGGAATATACAGGAAAAAGGCGTGAAGATCTTCAATCTAAGCTCACATGTTTTAACGGAACCAGAAAAGAGAGTATTAGAAAAAGGTCTGAAATACGCCCCTGTTACTGCAATCAATAAATTTGAAACATTTATTGATATTCACAAGAAAATTGTGTCTTAAAAATTTTTTTCTTTCCAAAGAGGAAACCAACTGGGAAGGAATTGAGTCAGTTGCTAGAACTCCTTACAAACCAAAGTCTGTTTTCTTTCCAACACACGTTAAGGGAAAATTTATAGACACTTTCTGTGATCTGATACAAGATGATCTGAGAATGATCAAACCTACCGGTTTGAACTTCAATCTAAGTTTTAAAGAAAGCCAGGCCAAAAATAACATCATTATAAATTTAGACGCAGAGAAGGCATTTGATAAACTTGCCTGGCCTCACCTATCTCGAGTACTCGCCCACCAGGGATTTGGCGCAGCGTTTTGCAACTTGATACAGACCTTATATACTAACCCAGTGGCGCAGGTCTTAGTCAACAATGTGACATCTCCATCCTTCGCGTTGGAAAGAGGCACTAGGCAAGGATGCCCTTTATCTCCCCTCCTTTTTGATTTAGCACTGGAACCCCTTATACGCCATATTCTGTTACACAAGAACTATAAGGGCATTGCTGTGGGTACACAGGAATTAAGAGTGGTGGCATTCGCAGATGACCTCCTCCTTTTTATGTCAGATCCTCACCGTACGATTCCGCAGCTAATTGCCATGATTGATCGTTTCTCCTCTTTCGCAGGATTTTCCATTAATTATAGTAAGTCGGAGGCGTTAGCCATATATGGACGGGCGAGACTGGGTTGGGGGACCACCTTTCCCTTTAAATGGGCGAATACACATATTATCTATCTAGGCGTGGAACTCCCTGCTCATCCCTGCCACCTATATAGGCTTAATATCACTCCGGTCCTACATAGGATTAGAACCGAACTTGACCTTTGGCAATCCCTCCCCCTTAATATGCTAGGGAGATGCAACCTATTTAAGATGGCCAGCTTCCCAAAGCTCCTTTATGTTTTACAGATGACCCCCCTATTATTATCTAAGTCGGATTTATCTTCTCTGAATACCTCTATCTCCAGATACATCTGGGCTGGTAAACGCCCAAGGATTAGCATGAAAAAATTATCCCAGACGGTACCTAGAGGGGGAATCAACCTACCTGATATTAAGCAGTACAATCTTGCGTGCCTCCTACGCATTGCTATGGATTGGCTTGGAGACAATAATTATTACACAGATTCCAGCCTAGATTCTCAACTTTGCGCCCCCTTGTCCCTCAGCTATCTTCTCCATGCCAAGCCCTCCAAGTTGACCTTACATATTACCACTAATTTGTTACTACTCCCCATCATACAGGCGTGGAAAATGGCGAGGAAATCTCTCAAACTTCAATATCTATACTCACTCTCACTGCCCCTTATCGGTAACCTGGAGTTTCAGGAGGGGGGGGCTCTACAGCCCTTCACTGCCTGGCATTCTCTTGGTATCCGCAACCTGCGCAGCTTGCTTAACTCCTCTCGCGTCCCGCTGGCTTTCGCAGAGGCACGGGAGAAATACGGCCTGCCTCCTCACCACGAGTTTGCCTATTTCCAGGCAATGCACTATCTTAAAACTGTACTATCTAAATTGACAGGGATCGACTTTCTTAACTCTCTAGACACACTACTCCAATCAACTTGCTACTCTATATCAACCATTTATACACGTATTCGTCTTGAACTCATCCCAGACACGGACCTTCCAGAGCTGTCCCAATGGTCCTCCCACATCCCAACGGTCACCCCTGACTCCCTCTTAAGTCACTTTCAACTGACCCTTAAGCTTATTCCTGCAAGCTCCTACCAAGAAATGGCCTATAAAATGCTCCATAGGGCATACATCTCACCTAAACGCCGATCTTTGATGGGCATCTCAGAAGACAGTAAATGCACTAAATGCCTACTGGAGGGGGCCGACCTCTTCCATTGCTTCTGGGACTGCGCTCTGGTGTCACAGTTTTGGCATGAAGTACATCATTATGGAACTACGTCCTTAGGCATATCCTTTAGTTGCACTGTTTCCTGGGCATTGTTCGGATGTTTGACTGACCAGCCAGACGTCCCTAAGTCTAACAAAAAACTGCTTATGATATTATCAGCGGCTGGCAGGAAGGCAATCCTACAACAGTGGATCCACAACATACCTCCTAATCTTTCGATGGTGACCTCTAGACTATTTTTTTTATTCACCATGGACTGGCTGGAGGCCTCTATCCATAAGGAAAGGCTCACCCCTGCTCTGTTCCAATGTTGGGACACCTACATTTTGACACTCCCCTTACATAATAAACAAGCCATTGACAAATGCTTCCAATCTACCTCATGGTACCTCCTCCATACCATAGACCACCCTAACCCCTTGAACATCTGACTTACCCTCTCTCTCTTTCTCTGGACCCCTCCTCCACTCAATTCTATATTCAACTGTTTACCGGGTTGATTGGAAATATGGACCCCCGATTTGGGAAGATTGTGCTGTGGATGGATCGACGGCTCGTGTCCCATAGTAGGCATTACATGTTAGTTTATTTTCTTATGTTTTAGGTATTATGTATATGTTTAGGGATTTTTAAGATAATTTGTCTTTGCTGGTGGAGAACCGATATTTGATCCATCTATTTTCATCTATAGTCTGCTCCGCTTTGGTAATTAAAACACATTATAAATTCCCTGATATCACTAGTTATACACACGTTCCCTTTCTTGGAAGGGTATAAAGGTTTTATGTGAAGAAAAGTTTGAAAATATGTTTTGATCTCTACCTGGTATTATATGAGACTGAATAATCTGTGACTCCCTGTCTATTGTCAGGGGGATTATGTATAATGTATATTATGTTATACAATGCTAACTATTTATTCTATTCTATGTCTCATAATGCTGTATATTTACTCTGTACGGTGTGAGATTATAATAAAAATAGTTTGAAAAAGAAAAAAGAAAGAGCAGCTTTGAAAGATCTGAGTAATAACTCAGATATCATCGTGAAGCCCCAGCTGACAAGGGGGGGGGGGGGGTGTTGTTATAATGGATATCGATTGGTATATTAAAGAAGTAGAGAATCACATAGGTGATAGGGTCACCTACTCTAAACTCCGATCAGATCCTACTGGAAGAATTATGTCGGAATTGAAGACCCTCATTGAAAAATATGAGACCTTAGGAGCTCTAGAACAAAGGGAGGCAAAATTTCTTCTTAATCCCAATCCAGTTATACCAACACTTTATTTGTTACCCAAAGTACATAAAAATGCCACCAATCCCCCCGGTAGACCTATAGTGTCTGGTATAGGGTCCATAACGGCCAATCTATCAGAATATATAGACTTTTTCTTGCAACCATTGGTGTTGGAAAATGTATCACACTTAAATGACACCAAAGATTTTTTGAATTTTTTACCAACCATATAATGGGAAGCTGATATGATAATGATCACTGCCGATGTTAAATATTTGTATTCCATAATCCAACATGAAGCAGGCATCAAAGCCCTTACATCTTACCTCAGAAGAAGCACTTTAGAAGAATGTATCCAGAATTTGATCATCGAAGGTGTCCATTTTATTCTCCATAATAATTATTTCATTTTTAATGGGGATTTTTATATACAAAAAATGGGCACCAGGTTCGCTCCGAGTTACGCGAATATCTTTATGGGACAATGGGAATTAGACACTGTTTGGAATAACAATCCCTTCGGAGCGAACCTGGTGTCATGGCGAAGATACATAGATGATGTTTTTTTTATATGGAGAGGTAATAGAGATCTTTTAGATGATTTTTGTGTCTATTTGAACACCAATGATTTAAATATCAACTTCACTTTTAATATTGATGAAGCATGTGTCAACTTTTTAGATGTTTCAGTTTTTATTAAGGATAATTCTTTACAAACCAAGACTTATACTAAACAAACAGATTCCAGGTCAAACATAGAATATGACAGCTGCCATCACAGAAACTGGCTGGATTCGATCCCTCATGGACAACTGAGACGGTTAAAGAGGAATTGTACGGAGGAAACAGTTTATGAACAACAAGCAATGGAACAGAAATGGATATAAAATGGAGAAGGTAGATTAAGCTATCCAAGATATAGATAGAGTTGAAAGGAAGGATCTTTTGAATATAAATCCAAATAAAAAGCCCAATCAGGATAATTATGAGTGGGCGTTTATAACGAGTTTTAACTCTCAGTATCGTATTTTAGAAAGATCAATTAAGAAACACTGGAATATTTTAAAGAAAGACCCAGTGATTGGCAAAGTAATCCCCGAGCGCCCAACATTTATCTATAAAAGAGCTCCAAATATCAAACAAAAAATAGTTAAGAGTTTCCTTAAACTAAAAAAACGGGAAGGGAGAATTGCGACAACTGGATTTCACCGTTGCGGTACATGTTTGGGATGTAGAGAAATTAAGAGCGATGGTTCTAAGAAATTGGAGAATATAGTTATTAATGAGAACATTTTTAAGTTAACAGATTTTATGACATGTAATATGAACAATGTGATATATTTTATCGAATGCACATGTCATTTGTTTTATATTGGACGTACATCCCGGGCATTAAAAGTTAGGATTGGAGAACATTGCCGAAATATTCTTAAAGGTTTGGAAACGCATGCTTTGTCCAACCATTTTAAGAAATATCATGGCAGCTCTACTAAAGATATAGTGATATTTGCTGGGCTACGTTTAATAAAAGGCAACTCAAGACAGAGGGATATAGCTTCCCAATTAGCCAAGTGGGAAATGCAATTTATTTATGATTTTAATACATTGCATCCCCATGGTTTAAACAATGATTTTGAGTTAAAATGGTTTTTATGAACTTTTATATCTTATCAGGTGTTATTTCTATTTTCTATGTGTGAATTTTATTCACTCTATTTTTTATCCTTATGTGGGTACATATATTAATATATTAACTTTTAAGAGAATTAATTTTGTTAATATATTAACTTTTAAGAGAATTTATTTTGTATTTTGAAATGTTTACATTTGTTCTATATCCACAGGGATATACATTTTCTTCAATGAAGCGGCCACCATGGTTAGTACCGACAACGTGAGTCCCGTATGAGTAAAAGGTTGGCAGTACGGATGGTGTAATGGTTAGCATTACTGCCTCACAGCACTGAGGTCATGGGTTCAATTCCCACCATGGCCCTAACTGTGGGGAGTTTGTATATTCTCCCCGTACTTGCGTGGGTTTCCTCCCACAATCCAAAAATATACTGGTAGGTTAATTGGCTCCCAACAAAATTAACCCTAGCATGAATGTGTGTGCGTGTACATGTGATAGGGAATATAGATTGTAAGCTCCACTGGGGCAGGGACTGATGTGAATGACCGAATATTCTCTGTAAAGCGCTGCGGAATATGTGTGCGCTATATAAATAACTGGTAATAAATAAATAATAATAAATAAGGTTGAATTTAGGGGATTTGGACAATGCCGGAGGTAGAAACCAGTGACGGCGTCCTGATCCCCATGGCAACAACGTTGATACGTGCTATGGAAACAGCGTCACGGCTATGGGAGCCGCTTCCGGGATCGGGTGTCCATGGTAACGGCGCCTATGACGCACTTCCTGCCGACGGGCCGAAGTGACGTAACGGGACGCCGGAGAAGGCCGCGGAGAACACGCGAGACTTACATTTGAAAGGGGGATGTCCCTCGGTTTTAAATACAAGATCGAGGATGCTGATTTGTCAAAGGGAGGGAGTCTATTGATGGGACGTTAGGATTGGACATAAATGTACTTATAAGGAGCACCGTGGAGAGGATGACTTCATTCACTACCTTGATAAAGAACCTAAGGACAGGTTCGAAACGCGTTGGCTCAATTTGGAACAGTGCATCCTAGAATTTCTGCTGTGGAGACGTGGGAGACCGAACTCTTGCCAAGAATCCATCCCAGACCGTCTACCCGGGAAGACCAAGCTGGTGATATTTTAAAGAACTTTGTTTGAGAACTGTTTTCCACCGGTTCTCATACCTTTCTGGTAATTGTGCAATCTATCCACAATATCCTAGCACCTAGGATTCCACTGTCACCTATTTTACAATATTTTTTACAAATTTTAAAGATTTGTCAGTTTATGTGTGATTAAATTTTACTGTACCACACATGTTGTACCATTTGTTTTCTCCCCATGTGCTGACGGGACGGAATTAGGATAAAAGCTCATGGAAAAGAATCTATCTACACACACAAGAGGGATGTATTATTGAATTTTTCCTTTCATCTTTTATTCTGTTGGTTTTTGTGTGGCTCACTGTGTGAATTAGTACCGTCCTCTTTTTTCTTCTTTGTCTATATTAAGTGTACTGGAGAGACACTTAGAATTGGTACTATATCTATTGAGCAGCCTACATTGCGCAGATTGTCTATTCATCACTTAGAGGTTTTTTTTTGCTTACACACGTAACGCCTCCTGTACCAGTGATGCTTACACACGTAACGCCCCCTGTACCAGTGCCACTTACACACGTAACGCCCCCTGTACCAGTGACACTTACATGTAACGCCCCCTGTACCAGTGCCGCTTACACACGTAATGCCTCCTGTACTAGTGCCGCTTACACATGTAACGCCCCCTGTACTAGTGCCGCATACACACGTAACGCCCCCTGTACCAGTGCCACTTACACACGTAATGCCCCCCTGTACTAGTGACGCTTACACACGTAATGCCCCCCTGTACCAGAGACGCTTACACACGTAATGCCCCCTGTACCAGTGACGCTTACATGTAACGCCCCCTGTACCAGTGCCGCTTACACACGTAATGCCCCCTGTACCAGTGACACTTACACACATAATGCCCCCTGTACTAATGCCGCTTACATGTAACGCCCCCTGTACCAGTGCCGCTTACACACGTAATGCCCCCTGTACCAGTGACGCTTACACACGTAATGCCCCCTGTACCAGTGACGCTTACACACGTAACGCCCCCTGTACCAGTGACGCTTACACACGTAACGCCCCCTGTACCAGTGACGCTTACACACGTAATGCCCCCTGTACCAGTGATGCTTACATGTAACGCCCCCCTGTACCAGTGCCGCTTACACACGTAATGCCCCCTGTACCAGTGACGCTTACACACGTAATGCCCCCTGTACCAGTGACGCTTACACACGTAACGCCCCCTGTACCAGTGACGCTTACACACGTAACACCCCCTGTACCAGTGACGCTTACATGTAACGCCCCCTGTACCAGTGACGCTTACACACATTATGTTGCACAGTCACACATACACCACATATACATATACATACACACACATACTGTCCATACAATACACACATACAGTACAAATACACATTCTGTAGACACTCACACACACTCACACTTTCTCACTCACTCTCCCTCAACTCACCATCTGGCTAGCCGGCTCTGTATTCTGCCTTCTGTCTTCCTCTGCAGCATGGCCATGGTCCCGTGTAGCTCCACCCCTCAGCGCCGGTAAGCCCCATCCCTTTTTCGGGCTGGACACACAATGACGCTGGACTGAAGGTGACACTGTCAGGTGGGGGGGTAGGGGGAAGCTTCATGCTGCCGGCACCGCTGCCTGTCAAACAGTGTGACAGGCACAGCAGCAGCAGCAGAGGCCCAGGCGAAGCAGCGGGGATGCAGAGCAGGGAGAGCGCCTCTCCAACCCTAGTGCCTACCTACTTTGCATCCCTTTGCTGAGCGGGTAGCGCCAGGCCTGACTGACCGTCGGCAAGCTACCCATTACCATGATCAAGATGTGACCCAGAGAGAATGTAGAACATTAAGAAATGAAGATAGAGTCACTGACAAACAGAGTAACTACAGACAGAGACTGTGGGACAAATACAAAAGAAACAGAAGTCATTCCAGAAGATGCAGGCGGTCGCGAGGAAGAAGAAATGTGACCATCGATCGTTGGCCAGTACCCGTGAACAGGGACCATCGTACTAACAACAGAGAAGAGAGACCGGTTAGAAATGGGAATATAGACAACAAAAGACAGGCCGATCACCGCAAAGACGACCAT
The DNA here is from genome assembly GCF_028390025.1 of Pseudophryne corroboree. Lineage (NCBI taxonomy): Eukaryota > Metazoa > Chordata > Amphibia > Anura > Myobatrachidae > Pseudophryne > Pseudophryne corroboree. The sequence goes on from NC_086451.1 coordinate 484,252,925, forward strand.
CAAACAGAACCACCTTTTCAAGGAGAAAGGTTAGGTTCCAAGAGACACTAGCTGTTAAGGTTCATAAAACACACTACAAGAAGAGGGGAAAAAGAGGAAGCACCAAAACCAAAAATAAAAAAAGATTGAAGAAATCAGTTACAAAGACTAATCTCATCCCGATCGACATATCGTCAGAAGAAGAAAAAATAACTATATTCAATCTTAGTAGGAGAATTCTCACTGATGTAGAAACCAGGGTTTTGAAGAAGGGTCTCAAATATGCATCCTCTTCCACTGCTGATGCCTTCGAAAAGTTCATTGATCTCCAGAAATTCACTAGAAAAATTACTCTAAGAAAATTCTTCGCAATAAAGGAGTCTAATCCATCGACGACAAAGAATACATCCAATGACGAGGAATTGAGTAGTGCATTTAAGAAGAAATCCCATTTCTACCCAGCCCATATCAAAGGTAACTTCATCGAGACATTCCAGAAATTGGCGACCGAGGACTTCAGAAAGAAGAAGAACAAAAAGATTAATTTTAACTTATCAAAGAAGGAACGACAAGCAATCATTGATCTGAGTAAAGATGAAAACATCACCATTAAACCTTGTGACAAGGGAGGAGGGGTAGCCATCCTCAATACGGAGGACTACATCAATGAGATCACAGGACAGTTAGCGGATACAAGTACCTATCAGAAGTTGAATCAGACCCCTCCTTACGAATTAAAAATCTCTATGACAAATTCATAGCAAAACACCTTATCCTGATGATGGATAACAGAAAATGAACATGGATATCTCATCAACAATAATCCGGTTACTCCCATGATCTACATTCTGCCTAAAGTGCACAAAAGTTTGACTGCCCCCCCAGGACATCCGATTATTACTGGAACTGGCAGCCTCACTGCGAATTTATCTACCATGGTAGACCACCTCCTCCAACCAAAAGTCACTAAAACACCATCATTTTTAAAGGATACTGGTGATGCTGTTAGAAGAATACAGGAGATAGAATGAGTTAGAATTGCTACCTCATCACCGCTGATGTGTCATCGCTTTACACAGTGATCGACCATACCGATGGGATCAAGGCTGTATGGTGGTTTTTAGACCAGACTGAAGAAAGCAGTGCAAGAAAGTCCTTCATTGTGGAAGCTATCGAATTTATTCTAACAAACAACTTCTTCTTCTTCAATGGCGAGTACTATCTCCAACCTAAAGGCACAGCTATGGGTACCGATTTTGCCCCAAGTTACGCCAATTTGTTCATGGAGTATTGGGAATTTCTAACCATTTATTCAGGCGTAACTTGGGGAACAAAATTGCGAAACTGGAGTCGATATATTGATGACATCCTCTTCACCTGGAATGGATGTAAGGAAGATTTGGATATCTTTTGTCAGAGTCTCAATGACAATCAGGTTAATCTGAACTTTGTTTTCACCATCAGTCAAACCGAAGTGAATTTCCTTGATTTTTCGATATACATTAAAGATGGAACAGTTCATACCAAAATCTTTTACAAACCTACAGACACACAAAATTATATATCTACAGATAGTGAGCACCATCAGAACTGGCTCAAAGGGATACCGAAGAGTCAATTTATCCGTATAAGGAGAAATTGCAGTGAGCAAATTGAATGTGAGACTCAGATCGATCAATTGAAAGGTGCTTTCATAAAGAAAGGATACCGGGGGTCATTCCGAGTTGTTCGCTCGCAAGCTGCTTTTAGCAGCTTTGCACACGCTAAGCCGCCGCCTACTGGGAGTGAATCTTAGCTTATCAAAATTGCGAACGAAAGATGAGCAGAATTGCGAATAGACACTTCTTAGCAGTTTCTGAGTAGCTCCACACTTACTCGGCATCTGCGATCAGTTCAGTCAGTTTCGTTCCTGGTTTGACGTCACAAACACACCCAGCGTTCGCCCAGACACTCCTCCGTTTCTCCAGCCACTCCCGCGTTTTTCCCAGAAACGGTAGCGTTTTTTCGCATACACCCATAAAACGGCCAGTTTCCGCCCAGAAACACCCACTTCCTGTCAATCACATTACGATCACCAGAATGAAGAAAAAACCTCGTAATGCCGTGAGTAAAATACCTAACTGCATAGCATATTTACTTGGCGCAGTCGCACTGCGGACATTGCGCATGCGCATTAGCGACTAATCGCTCCGTTGCGAGAAAAAAATAACGAGCGAACAACTCGGAATGACCCCCACCATTCAGAAGAGATTGAAACAACAGCTCAAGAGATCAAATCCATGGAAAGGACCTCACTCATACAGGATCGGAAAAAGACGAAACAGATATTTACTTCCGAAAGCCAATGGGCTTTCCTCACAGGTTTCGACTCGGATCATTAATATTTCGAAAAAATAATTCAAAAACATTGGCATGTTCTTCAAGGAGACCCAATATTGAAGAGTATTATTCCCAATAAACCTAAATTCATCTATCGGAAGGCAGCCAATCTTAAGAACAAACTGCTGCGGAGCGCCCTACCCGTTAAAAATACCAATCCCATTAGAACAGCCGGCTTTCACAGGTGTGGGTTATGTTTGGGCTGCAGAAACATCAAAACTGACAAATCCAAATACACGGAGATCAAGATCAATGGAAAAACATTGAAGATTCATGACTTTATCACCTGTAACACTTCTTGTGTCATCTACCTCATTACTTGCAAATGTGGCAAATCGTATGTGGGTAGAACCTCTAGCGCACTAAAAACACGCATTAGGGAACATCTCCGCAACATCCGTAAAGGACTCACCACCCACCATCTCTCGGATCACTTCCGGAAAGAACATCAGTGTTCCACAAATTCCATTTCGCATTTTGTAGGTCTTCTAAATACTAAAGCCACATGGAAAGATAGATATTTGGAATCCAACCTAGCCAAAGCAGAGATGAAGATGATATTCAATCTACAGACCCTTTCCCCCACCAGTCATCCTGCTGCAACGAGTATTGTAACCATACTGAGAGTCATCCTGCCGCAACCAGTAACGTAACCGCTCTGAGCGTCATTGTCAGGATTCGGCGTTCAGCAGCATCTCACTTACCAGCGCGCTGGTGTGCAGGCCTCCGGAGGTCACGGCCCCAGTCACGGCTGCATGAATGCACTGTCTGCGAGCGTCATGTTCATTGTCGCTAAGTACCCCTGAACCTCATCCAGTGTGTACCCCGCTGTGTGCCGGAATCTGTATAGCATGGACGCCACCATGACACCTGCGCTTAGCTGACCTGGACATCCAATCCTGCAATGTGTTTGCACACAGAGCCCAGCAACCAATCACTGCAGAGCAAGGGGTATAAGTTCATGTTCCTGGCTCACTCTCATCGCCTCGGACAATGAGTCACATTCTGTGAACAAGTTCTCCTGGTTCCGGTGTTCCTGTCTCCAGCGATTTCCTGGCTTCCTACTATGACATCTGATCTCCAGTTTCCAGCCGTTCTGCTTGTTGCAAACTCCAACCACAGTCAGCCACCATACAGCTAGCAGTAAGAGACTTTCTCCAGGTGATTCTCCATTTACTCAACCTGTGCATTCAATTACCAGCATTCAGCATTGTGCATTGCATTCAGCACTTAATATACAACTTGCTGTGTTAAGACTGTCTCCTGCTTGGGCCTTGCTTGGCTTCTTTTTTTTATATTAGCAGTTTCTTATATAGCGCAGCATATTCCGTTGCGCTTTACAATTAGAACAACAGTTATAGAACAAAACTGGGCAAAGACAGACATAGAGGTAGGAAGGCCCTGCTCGCAAGCTTACACTCTATAGGGAAATAGGCATTGATACACAAGGATAGATGCTACCTGTTACATAATGGTCCCCCAGATTGCTAGGTTCTTAGTGGGTTGTATGATATGATCACCCAGCAATGTTGGAAGACAAAATGTGAGGTTATGGGGACTATACAGAGGGGATGTAACTGGATAGGGAAGCATTGAAGGTTATGTGTGTGGGTCAGGAATTTGGTAGGCTTGTCTGAAGAGATGAGTTTTCAGGGAACGTTTAAAGGTTTGGAGACTAGTGGAGAGTCTTATTGTGCGTGGGAGGGCATTCCACAGAGTGGGTAAAGCCCGGGTAAAGTCCTGTAATTTTGAGTGGGAACAGGTAATACATCTGGATGAGAGACGCAGATCTTGTGCAGAGCGGAGGGGTCTGGTAGGGAGATATTTTGAGATGAGTGAGGAGATGTATGATGGTGCAGTTTGGTTAATAGCCTTGTATATAAGTAAAAGTATTTTATATTTGACACGGTAGAATACCGGTAACCAATGGAGGGACTGACAGAGCGGATCAGCAGATGAAGAACGTCTGGCGAGGAAGATTAGCCTCGCAGCTGCATTTAAAATGGATTGAAGTGGTGAGAGCCTATGTTTGGGAAGACCAGTAAGGAGACTATTACAATAATCAATGCGGGAGATGATGAGTGCATGGATTAGAGTTTTTGCAGTGTCTTGTGTAAGATAAGGGCGTATTTTGGATATGTTTTTAAGGTGCATGTAACATGATTTAGAGACAGATTGAATGTGTGGAACAAACGACAGTTCAGAGTCAAGGATGACACCTAGGCAGCAAGCTTGTGGGGTAGGGTGGATAGTTGCATTGTCAACAGTTATGGCAATATCAGGTTGGTAACTACCCTTAGCTGGTGGGAAAATAATTAATTCTGTTTTGGAAATGTTGAGTTTGAGGTGGCGAGATGACATCCAAGATGAAATGGCAGACAGGCATCCAGTGACACGAGCCAATACAGATGGTGATAAATCTGGGGAGGATAGGTAGATTTGAGTATCCTCAGCGTACAAATGATACTGAAATCCGAAGGAGCTGATTAGTTTACCAAGAGAGGAGGTATAGATTGAGAAAAGCAGAGGACCTAAGACTGAGCCTTGCAGTACTCCAACTGATAGAGGTAGAGAAGAGGAGGTAGAATCAGAGAAGTGAACACTGAAAGATCGATTAGATAGGTAGGATGAGAACCAAGTAAGGGCTGTGTCCTGAAGACCTAGGGACTCTAGTGTTTGTATGAGAAGAGAGTGGTCAACAGTGTCAAAAGCAGCAGAGAGATCTAGAAGAATAAGTAGTGTGTAATGGCCTTTTGATCTAGCAGTGACCAGATCATTCACTACTTTGGTCAGTGCCGTCTCCGTGGAGTGTTGGGCACGAAAGCCTGACTGGAGTGGGTCCAGTAAGTTGTGGGAGTTAAGAAAGTGTGTAAGGCAAGTGTAGGCAAGTCTCTCAAGTAGCTTGGAGGGACTGGGTAGCTGAGAAATGGGACGGTAGTTAGAGAGTGTGTTTGGGTCAGAGTTGTGTTTTTTCAGAATGGGAGTAATCACTGCATGTTTAAACAGAGATGGAAAGATGCCAGTAGAGAGAGAGAGACTACAGATTTTAGTTAAGGTTGGGATAAGCACAGGAGACAAACTTTTACTGACCTGTGAGGGTATAACAGAGCCGGCCTTAACCAATATGATGCCCTAGGCAAGATTTTGGCTGGTGCCCCCTAGCACCGCCTCTAGTTCTGCAAGACATGCCTGGCGTGAGTCAGCAGGCAGCTCTGCTGGCATTGGGGCGCCTTTTGTTTATGAAAATGCGTCTTATTTGCATTACTATTTGGCTAGGATGCACAAGCAGCTTCTGCTGATTAAAATAATATGCGGCATGCCTATATTCTGTGTGCGACTGCGGCTGTATCTGCATACGAAATGCTACATAACAGTGATTTCCAGGAATACACTGCAACGTAGCATTTCGTATGCACATACAGCCGCAGTCACACACAGAATATAGGCATGCCGCATATCATTTTAATCAGCAGAAGCTGCTGGTGCCCCTAAGCATACCAAATGCGCTAGGCATTTGCCTAGTTTGCCTATGCCTAGGGCCAGCTCTGAGGTATAGGATCAAGAGGATAGGTAGTGGAGCAGGAGGATGAAAAGAGTGTTGATACTTCATCTTCACTTGTGGGCTTAGGAACGTGTGCTTACATACAGACTGTATGCTTTATTTGTTGGCTTCTCATCATACATCGGAGTTCTGTTTAATTTCATCTGTTCATCCAGTTCAATTTCATTATAACCAATTTCCAAGTTACCAGCATTTATATTTGTTATCAGCATAGTTGCCTACCCTCCCTCATTCTGCAGTAGACTCCCTGAAATAGTAGCAATCTCCCTCACTCCCTGAATAGTTCCTCAATCTCCCTGAAAAAAAGAGAAATCAGAGATACATACATTCAAATGGGATAATCAGTGCCATTTCCCTGTATTGGTTATAAGGCACAATGATCCCTATGGCTACATGCATTGTAAAGGTTTCTTGTGGCCACTTACAGTATATGGAACCTCTTGTAAAACACAATACACAAAAAAATCCTGCAAAATATCAGTCGTTTCTTCAACAAGTAGATCTTACGAACTTTGGGGCTCATTTACATTTGGATGTAAGTTATTTTCATGACACGCCTCTCAGATGTAGCAGTACGCGCCCACGCTGATAGGCGTTACTGTCACACTCTCCCTGAAATGCTTTTTCAAAAGTAGGTAAGTATGGTTATCAGTGACTTTTCAAACCTCATTCCATCAGATTCATTTATCACCATTTATCCCTGATATCAACTGTGTTTGTTTACCATTCATATATCATTTCTGCTGTTGCTGACTTCCAAGTCAATCATCATTTTGTTCTCCTCATTGATTTTCCAAACGTCAGTTTTATCATTGTGTTCCAGTTTGCTGTATACCCGTGCGTGCCAATAAACACCAAGCGCACATGCGCAGGACTTTAATTCAGCCTCCTCGTTTCCTCTACCGCACCTACACTGACCCACTAGTGCCCACTCCGGGGACAGACAAAACTACAGACCTGACAGTCATCCTGCCGCAACGAGTATTCTAACCGTACTGAGTCATCCTGCCGCAACCAGTAACGTAACAGTACTGAGAGTCATCCTGCTGCAATGAGTAACATATCCGCACTGAGCGTCATCCTGCCGCAACGAGTATTGTAACTGTACTGAGAGTCATCTTGCTGCAACGAGTATTGTAACCATACTGAGAGTCATCCTGCTGCAATGAGTAACATATCCGCACTGAGAGTCATCCTTCCGCAACGAGTATTGTAATCGTACTGAGAGTCATCCTGCCGCAACGAGTATTGTAACCGTACTGAGAGTCATCCTGCCGCAACGAGTATTGTAACCACACTGAGAGTCAACCTGCCGCAACCAGTAACATATCCGCACTGAGAGTCATCCTGCCGCAACGAGTATTGTAACTGTACTGAGAGTCATCCTGCTGCAACGAGTATTGTAACCGTACTGAGAGTCATCCTGCTGCAACGAGTATTGTAACCGCACTGATAGTCATCCTGCCGCAACCAGTAACGTAACCGTACTTAGAGTCATCCTGCCGCAACCAGTAATGTAATTGCACTGAGAGTCATCCTGCCGCAACGAGTATTGTAACTGTACTCATAGGCGTGCGCAGGGGGGGTGCCTGGTGCGCACAGGCACCCCCTAATGTGCGGCACCCCCCACACGCCACGCCTGCTGCTGCACAGTGGAGTGGTGATTGCTGTGGTCTGCCGCCGAGCCCGGCTTGCTGCTCTGCACTGACTGAAATCCCGTGCGCCTCCTCTCCCGGCCTGACAGGGCAGTTCCTGCTAATTTAGAGGGGTCTTTCTAAAAGTGGGCGTGGCCACGGGGGGTCCGCGATTAGGCCACACCCCCATATTTCCCTGGGTTCGGCAATCTGTGTGCAGCTCTGCCTTCTATTGCTGGTGCAGGTGGATCTCTAACAGCAGCCATACAATCAGTGGCGGTTCTTGCCACGGGCAAGCAGGACTTTTGCCCGGGGCGCCGCCTTCCGGAGGGCGCTGGCGCCATCCGGAGGGCGCCGCACCGTGGCAAGATCCGCCACTGCTGCCCGCTGTGTCCCCCGTCCGCCTCCGCTGCCCGCTGCCGTCCCCGGCGCCTCCTGTGAAGGGAACTAGACGCTATGCGTCTAGTTTCCCTTCGTGGAGAGTAACTGCTGAGCGGTGCGCGATGACGTCATCGCGCACCGCACAGCAAAGGTCCTCTCCACGAAGGGAACTAGACGCATAGCGTCTAGTTTCTCTTCGTGGAGAGGACCTTTTGCTGTGCGGTGCGCGATGACGTCATCGCGCACCGCTCAGCATTCAAGCGGCGCTTTCAATGTACAGGGGGCGTGACTCACCACGCCCCCTGTATTAGGCCACGCCCCTTTCCTGCCCGGGGCGCTCTGCGCCCTTGAACCGGCCCTGCATACAATGGTGCCCGGCTAGGAAAGAGAAGGTAAGGTTTGTGTCAGTGTGTGTGTCAGTGCATTTGACAGTGTGTGTGTGTGTGTGTGTGTGTGTGTGTGTGTGTGTGTGTGTGTGTGTGTGTGTGTGTGTGTGTGTTTGTATTAGGGCTATCTTTATTACATGTGTTACCTTTATGTCTGTGTAAGGCTTTCTGTTACATTGATCAGCATGTTTCTAGCATTGTACATCTTCCCTGACTATTGAGGCACAGAATAGTTGTTATTAAAAGTACAGGATGAGACTAAAAGAACTGGTGTGCAATTATGATGTGCGCATGCATATTCACGCAAACGCTGGCTGCAGCTATTCGCAACATGGCATTCAGTGCAGCTTGTCGTCATGCGTATGCTCGTGGGTACGCACTGCGACATCTGTAGTGGCAGTGCTAGGGGCATCAAATTAATTAGCGCTAGCTCTGGGCATAATGTGAATTTGGCTCATACCGTGTGGCATAATGTGAATTTCAGCTCATACCGTGTGACATAATGTGAATTTCAGCTCATACCGTGTGACATAATGTGAAATTCAGCTCATACCGTGTGGCATAATGTGAATTTGGCTCATACCGTGTGGCATAATATGAATTTGGCTCATACCGTGTGGCATAATGTGAATTTGGCTCATACCGTGTGGCATAATATGAATTTCGGCTCGTACCGTGTGGCATAATATGAATTTGGCTCATACCGTGTGGCATAATGTGAATTTCAGCTCATACCGTGTGACATAATGTGAAATTCAGCTCATACCGTGTCGCATAATGTGAATTTGGCTCATACCGTGTGGCATAATATGAATTTGGCTCATACCGTGTGGCATAATGTGAATTTGGCTCATACCGTGTGGCATAATATGAATTTCGGCTCGTACCGTGTGGCATAATATGAATTTGGCTCATACCGTGTGGCATAATGTGAATTTCAGCTCATACCGTGTGACATAATGTGAAATTCAGCTCATACCGTGTCGCATAATGTGAATTTGGCTCATACCGTGTGGCATAATATGAATTTGGCTCATACCGTGTGGCATAATATGAATTTCGGCTCGTACCGTGTGGCATAATATGAATTTGGCTCATACCGTGTGGCATAATGTGAATTTGGCTCATACCGTGTGGCATGATGTGAATTTCAGCTCATACCATGTCGCATAATGTGAATTTGGCTCATATCGTGTGGCATAATATGAATCTCGGCTCATACCGTGTGGCATAATATGAATTTGGCTCATACCATGTGGCATAATGTGAATTAGGCTCATACCGTGTGGCATAATGTGAATTTGGCTCATACCGTGTGGCATGATGTGAATTTCAGCTCATACCATGTCGCATAATGTGAATTTGGCTCATATTGTGTGGCATAATATGAATCTCGGCTCATACCGTGTGGCATAATATGAATTTGGCTCATACCATGTGGCATAATGTGAATTTGGCTCATACCGTGTGGCATAATGTGAATTTGGCTCATACCGTGTGGCATAATGTGAATAAGGGGCACTACTGTCAGTAGCTGGTGAGCATGGGGACACATATGACAAATGCTGGGTCCTGCGGAGGTGGGGTCTGATGGCATAGAAAGAGGCAGATGTGGCTCTGATGGCATACGTGTATATTTTAAACTGTACTTGTGTTATATTAATATTCAAATGTTCAGCCCCCTAAGTCTCCCATACTTTTCAGAATGTCCCACTCAAAATTAGGGTGTAGGTGCTTGGGGTGCAAGGGGAGGGTGGTGCATATGCACCTAGGCCCACCACTCTCTAGTTCTGCTGCTGGGTCAGAGATAGATTGGGGGAAGTGTAAGCAGCGATAGGGTGCAGCGGCAGCTAGGACTCAGGGTTATGCCGTAGCGGACAGTCAGTATCGGCCGGTGGTCACACCATTATATTTAATTTTATTTCTCTGGGGTGTATTATAGAGATGAGCGGGTTCGGTTTCTCTGAATCCGAACCCGCACGAACTTCATGTTTTTTTCACGGGTCCGAGCAGACTCGGATCCTCCCGCCTTGCTCGGTTAACCCGAGCGCGCCCGAACGTCATCATGACGCTGTCGGATTCTCGCGAGACTCGGATTCTATATAAGGAGCCGCGCGTCGCCGCCATTTTCACACGTGCATTGAGATTGATAGGGAGAGGACGTGGCTGGCGTCCTCTCCATTTAGATTAGGGTTGAGAGAGAGAGAGATTGACCTGAGGCTGTGATACTGTAGAAGAGAGTGCAGAGTTTAGTGACTGACGACCACAGTGACCACCAGACAGTGCAGTTGTTTGTTTTATTTAATATATCCGTTCTCTGCCTGAAAAAAACGATACACACAGTGACTCAGTCACATACCATATCTGTGTGCACTGCTCAGCCCAGTGTGCTGCATCAATGTATATATATATCTGACTGTGCTCAGCTCACACAGCTTATAATTGTGGGGGAGACTGGGGAGCACTGCAGTGCCAGTTATAGGTTATAGCAGGAGCCAGGAGTACATAATATTATATTAAAATTAAACAGTGCACACTTTTGCTGCAGGAGTGCCACTGCCAGTGTGACTAGTGACCAGTGACCTGACCACCAGTATATATAATATTAGTAGTATACTATCTCTTTATCAACCAGTCTATATTAGCAGCAGACACAGTACAGTGCGGTAGTTCACGGCTGTAGCTACCTCTGTGTCGGCACTCGGCAGCCCGTCCATAATTGTATATACCACCTAACCGTGGTTTTTTTTTCTTTCTTTATAGTCATACTAGTTACGAGTATACTATCTCTTTATCAACCAGTCTATATTAGCAGCAGACACAGTACAGTGCGGTAGTTCACGGCTGTGGCTACCTCTGTGTCGGCACTCGGCAGCCCGTCCATAATTGTATATACCACCTAACCGTGGTTTTTTTTTCTTTCTTTATACATACATACTAGTTACGAGTATACTATCTCTTTATCAACCAGTCTATATATTAGCAACAGACACAGTACAGTGCGGTAGTTCACGGCTGTGGCTACCTCTGTGTCGGCACTCGGCAGCCCGTCCATAATTGTATATACCACCTAACCGTGTTTTTTTTTTCTTTCTTTATACATACATACTAGTTACGAGTATACTATCTCTTTATCAACCAGTCTATATTAGCAGCAGACACAGTACAGTGCGGTAGTTCACGGCTGTGGCTACCTCTGTGTCGGCACTCGGCAGCCCGTCCATAATTGTATATACCACCTAACCGTGGTTTTTTTTTCTTTCTTTATACATACATACTAGTTACGAGTATACTATCTCTTTATCAACCAGTCTATATTAGCAGCAGACACAGTACAGTGCGGTAGTTCACGGCTGTGGCTACCTCTGTGTCGGCACTCGGCAGCCCGTCCATAATTGTATATACCACCTAACCGTGGTTACGATTACGGACATGTCGTCTACTGTCACTGCATATGATTCTCTCCCCATTGAAAGAATGGTGGAGGATTATATGAGTGACCGCATCCAAGTAGGCACGTCACACAGTCCGTACTTATACTGGCAGGAAAAAGAGGCAATTTGGAGGCCCTTGCACAAACTGGCTTTATTCTACCTAAGTTGCCCTCCCACAAGTGTGTACTCCGAAAGAGTGTTTAGTGCCGCCGCTCACCTTGTCAGCAATCGGCGTACGAGGTTACATCCAGAAAATGTGGAGAAGATGATGTTCATTAAAATGAATTATAATCAATTCCTCCGCGGAGACATTGACCAGCAGCAATTGCCTCCACAAAGTACACAGGGAGCTGAGATGGTGGATTCCAGTGGGGACGAATTGATAATCTGTGAGGAGGGGGATGTACACGGTGATATATCGGAGGATGATGATGAGGTGGACATCTTGCCTCTGTAGAGCCAGTTTGTGCAAGGAGAGATTAATTGCTTCTTTTTTGGTGGGGGTCCAAACCAACCCGTCATTTCAGTCACAGTCGTGTGGCAGACCCTGTCACTGAAATGATGGGTTGGTTAAAGTGTGCATGTCCTGTTTATACAACATAAGGGTGGGTGGGAGGGCCCAAGGACAATTCCATCTTGCACCTCTTTTTTCTTTTCTTTTTCTTTGCGTCATGTGCTGTTTGGGGAGGGTTTTTTGGAAGGGACATCCTGCGTGACACTGCAGTGCCACTCCTAGATGGGCCCGGTGTTTGTGTCGGCCACTAGGGTCGCTTATCTTACTCACACAGCTACCTCATTGCGCCTCTTTTTTTCTTTGCGTCATGTGCTGTTTGGGGAGGGTTTTTTGGAAGGGACATCCTGCGTGACACTGCAGTGACACTCCTAGATGGGCCCGGTGTTTGTGTCGGCCACTAGGGTCGCTTATCTTACTCACACAGCTACCTCATTGCGCCTCTTTTTTTCTTTGCGTCATGTGCTGTTTGGGGAGGGTTTTTTGGAAGGGACATCCTGCGTGACACTGCAGTGCCACTCCTAGATGGGCCCGGTGTTTGTGTCGGCCACTAGGGTCGCTTATCTTACTCACACAGCGACCTCGGTGCAAATTTTAGGACTAAAAATAATATTGTGAGGTGTGAGGTATTCAGAATAGACTGAAAATGAGAGGAAATTATGGTTTTTGAGGTTAATAATACTTTGGGATCAAAATGACCGCCAAATTCTATGATTTAAGCTGTTTTTTAGGTTTTTTGGAAAAAAACACCCGAATCCAAAACACACCCGAATCCGACAAAAAAAATTCGGTGAGGTTTTGCCAAAACGCGGTCGAACCCAAAACACGGCCGCGGAACCGAACCCAAAACCAAAACACAAAACCCGAAAAATTTCCGGCGCTCATCTCTAGTGTATTATATCTACTTTATTATTAGGAACTAGGGAGAAATTAAATTAAGTCATGTGATTTTACTGAATGTAAATTAGTGCTAGACATGTCCCTGTGTGGTGCTAGACACGCCCAAAATGTGGTGCTAGACACGCCCCTCCTGCGGTGCACCCCCTAATAAAATTAGCTGCGCACGCCTATGACTGTACTGAGAGTCATCCTGCCGCAATGAGTAACATATTCACACTGAGAGTCATCCTGCTGCAACGAGTATTGTAACCATACTGAGAGTCATCCTGCCGCAACCAGTAACGTAACCGCACTGAGAGTCATCCTGCCGCAACGAGTATTGTAACGGTACTGAGAGTCATCCTGCCGCAACGAGTATTGTAACCATACTGAGAGTCATCCTGCCGCAACGAGTATTGTAACGGTACTGAGAGTCATCCTGCCGCAACGAGTATTGTAACCATACTGAGAGTCATCCTGCCGCAACCAGTAACATAACCGCACTGAGAGTCATCCTGCCGCAACCAGTAACATAACCGCTCTGAGCGTCATCCTACCACAACGAGTATTGTAACCGCACTGATAGTCATCCTGCCGCAACCAGTAACATAACCGCTCTGAGCGTCATCCTACCACAACGAGTATTGTAACCGCACTGATAGTCATCCTGCCGCAACCAGTAACATAACCGCTCTGAGCGTCATCCTACCACAACGAGTATTGTAACCGCACTGATAGTCATCCTGCCGCAACCAGTAACGTAACCGCTCTGAGCGCCATCCTGCCGCAACCAGTAACCTAACCGCACTGAGAGTCAGACTGCTGCAACCAGTAACATAACTGCTCTGAGCGCCATCCTGCCGCAACCAGTGACGTTACCTAGAATATCGCAGATCATAAATATATTTCATATACTTTTAATTTCAATCTTTATGACTCCATGTGATTCATGTCTGTCATTCCTGCTATTTCCCTGTGTTGTACAGTAATACGTTATAATGACCTATATATAGTAATATAGATTCAGCATTACAGAATAGCTATAACTGTCATGTGACTAATCCTACAATGAATCATTCCTGTCTCCCGTGTGTTCTGATTCATCATTGGTCAGAATTCCTGTCTCCCGTGTGTTCTGATTCATCATTGGTCAGAATTCCTGTCTCCCGTGTGTTCTGATTCATCATTGGTCAGAATTCCTGTCTCCCGTGTGTTCTGATTCATCATTGGTCAGAATTCCTGTCTCCCGTGTGTTCTGATTCATCATTGGTCAGAATTCCTGTCTCCCGTGTGTTCTGATTCATCATTGGTCAGAATATTCTATCAGAAAGATTGATGTAAATGTTCCTATAACCCCCGTATCTGTATCTTCTGTATTCTGTGTTTTCTGCGCGGGAAAGTGAAGACGCTCCTGCCACGTTGTACTGGCGGGAGATAAGGGATGGAGGGGGCACATATTAGCATCATCACATGGTCTCTATGGGGGCGTATGGCGGAGATTAGCTGTTTCCAATTCCTACCCTGGTAATTAGACCATTTGTGTGCGTCCATTTCGCTGTAAGGTTCAGCGCACTCTGACGCATGTAATAGAGAGAATACACCCCATGTATTACACACTATCAGTGTCACCTACATTCTGAGGATTCAGCTGTTAATAAGAAGTATTTTGAAGGAAAATGGAAAAGTTTTATACCATGAATGGGCAACATATAAAGTGGTCAGAGGGCATAGCCAGATTAAGGGGGGGGGGGGGGGACGCAGGGCATACTGTACCCCGGGCCCCCCTTTGTCTGGAGGCCCCCTGGCCAGAGCACACTGACATCACTAGCTTTCCCTCTTATGCAGCAGCAGAACCAGCAACCAGAATGTGAGCAGTATGCAGTGCAGGCAGAGACACAGGAATATCAGGTTTCATGAGCTACATATGGAGCTTCCTGACCAGAGTAGAGATACAGTAGGAGGGTGGAGAGAGCTGTAAGTGACACAGGGATCCCAGCTTCTCCTCCTCCCCGCCTCAGTGTCTGAGTCCTGTGTAAACTGTTATGCAAATAAACCATTTGGGTCTAGAGATAGAGACACACACAGTCCTCCTGAGTCCTGTCCCAGTGTGTAAGTAGTACAGAGGCTGATGCTATTCTTGCATGTGACAAGAAAAAATTATTTTATTTCTCTATGTATATTTTAAGGTTAAGTTGCTTTGTTCCACTACACGAAAAGTTTATAAAATAGTTGTCTTTCAATTAGGTGGAGCTATAAACAGTACCCAGGCATTATTAAACTATTGGTTAAAACTAATATACACCATTGGTTTAAATTTAATATACACAATCTATACCTCCCACCATGACCCATTCCCGGAGGGATAAAATGCTCTCTACCTGGACTTCAATCTTAATTTATGATTGTAATCACCTGTGTTAAAGTACTTTATTATCAATTAAATAGTTCAACACAGGTGACGTCAATCACATATTAAGTGGGAAGTCCAGGTAGAGAGCATTTTGTCCCTCCTGGAATGGGACATGTTGGGAAGTATGCACAATCTAATATACATCCCCCCTGTTTTATGTGCCCGGGGCACCCCCAAGGCTTAATCTGGCCCTGTCGGGGGGTGGTAATATTATGACAGTGTAAATAGGGCCGGCGACAGGGGGGGGTCAAAGGGGACACCTGTACTGGGCACCAAGGATCAGAGGAGCCCCAAGTATATGCCGCTTAGTGCCCGGCAGGGATGTGAGCCTCAGAGTGACAGGAGCCTCTCCCACAGTGTGACTGTGCGGCCCGAGTGTGCGCCCACTCTTCCAGGTCCAGCTCTGTTGTGGGCAGTTTTGGGTTTCCGCTGCCCAGGATTCCTGTGCCCCGTACCGGGCTCTTCTGGTGGGGTGTGTGGGCCACATGGTTCCTGCTGTGCGGTGCTTAGGTGTGGATACTGGGAAGTGCAGCGCAGGTGAGTCTCTACCTTGTGTAACCATGGATTGGTAAAGGAATATAGGGCTTTGGGATGGGGTGGGGCAGCTGGGAATGCAGCATGGAGTCATTTGGGAGAGACAGCAGACTGTGGTGTGCAGAGCAGGATTAAGGCTATGGGGGGCCCGGGGCACATCAAACAGCGGGGCCCCTAAGAGTGAGGCAGGCAAATATATATTTTTATATATATATACATATACACAAAGAACTGAATCCGGCACTCCCCTGATGTCGGCTTTACACTGAAGGTGCTCTGGTGCCTCCCTGACAGCTTGGTGCAGTCTGTCTGTCTGGATTAAATTGCACCGTTGTTCACCTCAATATCAGTCTCGTGAGTGCCGCCTTTCCAGACCCATATATATATATATATATATATATACATACATATATATATATATATATATATATATATATATATACAGGGCTGCCATCGGAAATGGTGGGGCCCGGGACTGACAAAATAGAAAGCCCCCCCCAAAAAAAAAAAAGTAAAAAAAGAAATTATATATATAAAATATATATATATATATATATATATATATATATATATATATTAAATATATATATATATATTTTTTTTTTCATTTTTAAACAGTGTTAGATATTTATAATTCATATTTCAGCTCTAATACTTTATGTTCTAATAACACACACAGGCACACACTCCTACCTCTGCTTCTCCCCAGAGCTCCCAGCTGCCTCCGAACTCAGAGTTCCGCTCCAGGACAGTTCCCCCATCACTCCCCCTACACTACATTTTCTCATACAGCCTGCGCGCTCAGACGGTGACTGAGCCGCAGGCTGTTACACTATTGGACAGCTGAGCCGTCGCTCAGCTGTCCTGTACTGATAGGCGGCGCCGGAGCCATGGCTCAGATGTTAGGTTGCCAGGGCAACCATACGGGAGCCGGTAAGAGCTCCGATCTGCGGCGGGGGGCCCTTTTAGGAACGGGGGCCCGGGGTACATACCCCCCGGGCCCCCCCTTAATCCGGCTCTGGTGGTGTGTGTGTGGGAGGAAGGAAGGAGATATAGATAGATAGATAGATAGATAGATAGATAGATAGATAGATAGATAGATAGATAGATAGATAGATAGATAGATAGATAGATAGATCTCTGAGAACCGAACCCTACCGGACTTTACCATTCAAGTCCAGATCCGAGCTAGGCTTGGGTTTTCCCGCCTGTCTCGGAAACCAGAAAGAGGCAAAACGTCATCATCCTGCTGTCGGATTCTCGTGGGATTTGGATTCCATATAAGGAGCAGCGCGTCGCGGCCATTTTCACTCCAGTCTCGGAGAGTGTGGTGAGAGGACGTGTCTCTGTCCTCAGTGTCTGTGTGGGGGCGGGAAAGTGGGGTGGTGAGTCTTGTGCTGCTCAGTCCAGTGTAGTCAGTGTATTGTGCTGCATCAGTCCAGTGACCAGTCACAGTGTTGGTGTTCTCTGCTGCTATATGTCTCCAGTGTTACTGTCATATAATACTAGTGATATTGCTGTATAATTCCCGTGATACTGCCGTATAATTCCGTAGTGTTTGCCCTGTGAGGTGTAGGGGTACACTCTCTTGTGCCGCATATTGTGTTATATAACTCAAGAAAAATAATGGAGAACAAACATTTGGAGGATAAAATAGGGAAAGATCAAGAACCACTTCCTCCTAGTGCTGAGGCTGCTGCCACTAGCCATGACATAGACGATGAAATGCCATCAACGTCGTCTGCCAAGGCCGATGCCCAATGTCATAGTAGAGGGCATGTAAAATCCAAAGAGCCAAAGTTCAGTAAAAAGACCCCAAAAATTGAAATGGTCTGAGGAGAAACGTAAACTTGCCAATATGACATTTACGACACGGAGTGGCAAGGAACGGCTGAGGCCCTGGCCTATGTTCATGACTAGTGGTTCAGCTTCACATGACGATGGAAGCCCTCATCCTCCCACTAGAAAAATTAAAACAGTTAAGCTGGAAAAAGCACAGAAAAGAACTGTGCATTCTGAGATGGTATCACAAATCCCCAAGGAGAATCCAAGTGTGTCGGTTGCGATGCCTGACCTTCCCAACACTGGACGAGAAGAAGTGGCTCCTTCCATTATTTGCACGCCCCCTGCAAGTGTTGGAAGGAGCACCCTCAGTCCAGTTCCTGATAGTCAAATTGAAGATGTCACTGTTGAAGTACACCAGGATGAGGATATGGGTGTTGCTGGCGCTGAGGAGGAAGTTGACGATGATGATTCTGATGGTGATGTGGTTTGTTTAAATCAGGCACTGGGGGAGACACCTGTTGTCCGTGGGATGAAGAAGTCCATTGTGATGCCTGGGCAAACTACCAAAAAAGCCACCTCTTCGGTGTGGAATTATTTCTCCACAAATCCGGACAACAGGTGTCAAGCCGTGTGTTGCCTCTGTCAATTTGTAATAAGTAGGGGTAAGGACGTAAACCACCTCGGAACATCCTCCCTTATACGTCACCTGGAGCGCATTTATCAGAAGTCATTGACAAGTTCAAAAACTTTGGGTGACAGCAGAAGCAGTCCACTGACACCTAATCCCTTCTTCCTCCTGTACCCAAGCTCCTGCAAGCCACACCACCAACTCCCTCAACGTCAACTTCCTCCTCAGCCATGAACGTCAGTAGTCCTGCAGGCCATGTCCCTGGCAAGACTGAGGAGTCCTCTCCTAACCGGGATTCCTCCAGAGGATCCTTGAGTGGTATGCCTGCTGTTGCTGCCGCAGCTGCTTTTGTTGCTGCTGGGAGTTGATCGTCATCCCAGAGGGGAAGTCGGAAGACCACTTGTACTACTTCCAGTAAGCAATTGACTGTCCAACTGACCTTTGTGAGGAAGATGAAATATGACAGCAGTTATCCTGCTGCAAAGCGGATAACTGAGGCCTTGACACTAATGTTGGTGTTAGACGTGCATCCGGTATCCGCCATTAGTGCAGTGGGATTTAGACAGTTGATGGAGGTATTGTGTCCCCGGTACCAAATCCCATCTAGGTTCCATTTTACTAGGCAGGCGATACCGAGAATGTACAAAGACGTCAGAAAAAGTCACCAGTGACCTACAAAATGCTGTTGTATCCAGTGTCCACTTAACAACGGACATGTGGACAAGTGGAACAGGGCAGACTAAGGACTATATGACTGTGACAGCCCACTGGGTAGATGTATTGCCTCCTGCAGCAACAACAGCAGCGGCGGCACCAGTAGTAGCATCTCGCAAACGCCAACTCGTTCCTAGGCAGGCTATGCTTTGTATCAACGCTTTCCATAAGAGGCACACAGCTGACAACCTCTTACGGAAACTGAGCAACATCATTGCAGATTGGCTTACCCCAATTGGACTCTCCTGGGGATTTGTGTGATATCGGACAATGCCACCAATATTGTGAGTGCATTACATGTGGGCAAATTCCAGCACGTTCCATGTTTTGCACATACAATTAATTTGGTGGTGCAGAATTTTTTTTTAAATGTCTGGGGTGTACAGCAGATGCTGTCGGCGGCCCGAAAAATTGCAGGCCACTTTCGACATTCTGTCACCGCGTGCCAAAGACTAGAGTGCCAGCAAACACTCCTGAACCTGCCCTGCCATCAACTGAAGCAAGAGGTGGTAACGAGGTGGAATTCAACACTCTATATGCTTCAGAGGATGGAGGAGTAGCAAAAGGCCATTCAAGCCTATACATCCACCTACGATATAGGCAAAGGAGGGGGAATGCACCTGACTAAAGCGCAGTGGAGAATGATTTCTGTCTTGTGCAAGGTTCTCCAACCCTTTGAATTTGCCACACGTGAAGTCAGTTCAGAAACTGCCAGCTTGAGTGAGGTCAATCTCCTCATCAGGCTTTTGCAGAAGCAGCTGGAGAAATTGAAGGAGGAGCTAATACGGAGCGATTCCGCAAAGTATGTGGGACTTGTGGATGGAGCCCTTCATTCGCCTTGCCAGGATTCAAGGGTGGTCAATCTGTTGGAGCACTACATTTTGGCCACCGTGCTCGATCCTAGGTTTAAAGCCTATGTTGTATCTCTCTTTCTGGCAGACACAAGTCTGCAGAGGTGCAAAGACCTGCTGGTTAGTAAATTGTCAACTCAAGCGGAATGTGACCCATCAACATCTCCTCCTTCAATTTCTCCCGCCACTGGGGCTGCGAGGAAAAGGATAAGTGTTCCTAGCCCACCTGCTGGCGGTGATGCAGGGCAGTCTGGAGCGAAAGCTGACATCTGGTCCGGACTGAAGAACCTGCCAATGATTACTGACATGTCTACTGTCACTGCATATGATTCTGTCACCATTGAAAGAATGGTGGAGGATTATATGAGTGACAGGATCCAAGTAGGCATGTCAGACAGTCCGTACGTATACTGGCAGGAAAAAGAGGCAAATTGGAGGCCCTTGCACAAACTGGCTTTATTTTACTTAAGTTGCCCCCCCTCCAGTGTGTACTCCGAAAGAGTGTTTAGTGCAGCCGGTAACCTTGTCAGCGATCGGCGTACGAGGTCACTTCCACAAAATGTGGAGGAGATGATGTTCATAAAAATTTATTATAAATTCCTCCGGGAAGACCTTTACCAGCAATTGCCTCCAGAAAGTACAGAGGGACCTGTGATGGTGGATTCCAGTAGGGACGAATTAATAATCTGTGAGGAGGAGGATGTACACAGTGAAAGGGGTGAGGAATCGGAGGATGAGGATGAGGTGGACATCTTGCCTCTGTAGAGCCAGTTTGTGCAAGGAGAGATTGATTACTTCTTTTTTTGGTGGGGGCCCAAACAAACCAGTCATTTCAGCCACAGTCGTGTGGCAGACCCTGTCGCTGAAATGATTGGTTTGTTAAAGGGGGCATGTCCTGTTTATACAACATAAGGGTGGGTGGGAGGGCACAAGGACAATTCCATCTTGCACCTCTTTTTCTTCTTTGCATCATGTGCTGTTTGGGGACTAGTTTTTTAAAGTGCCATCCTGTCTGACACTTCTGTATATGTCCAATGGTACTGCCATGTAATTCCAGTGATTTGGACGTATAATTCCAGTGATTTGGACGTATAATTCCAGTGGGAATTGTTTGTGTCGCTTGGCTTAGTCATACAGCTACCTCATTGCAGCTCTTCAACATCTTTGCGTGAGGTGCTATTTGGGGCCTAGTTTTTGAAAAGTGCCATCCTGTCTGACACTGCCGTATGAGTCCAGGGGTACTGCTGTATAAGTCCTGGGGTACTGCCGTATAAGTTCACCAATTGCAGAATTTAAAAAAAATAATGACAGGGGCGTGCTGGAGATGCTGTCAGTGGACCGAATAATTGCGGCCCACTCTCGGCATTCAGCCACTGCATGACACTACTAGATGAGCCAGGTGGTTGTGTTGCTTAGCGTAGTCATACAGCAACCTTGGTGCACCTTTTTTTCTTCTTTGCATGATTTGCTGTTTGGGGCCTCTTTTTTATATCTGCCCTCCTGTCTGCCACTGCAGTGCCACGCCTAGATGGGCCAATTGTTTGTGTCGCTTGGCTTAGTCACACAGCTACCTCATTGCACCTCTTCTACATCTTTGCATCATGTGCTGTTTGGGGCCTAGTTTTTGAAAAGTGCTATCCTGTGTGACACTGCAGTGACACTCCTAGATGGGCCAGGTGTTTGTGCCGCACACTTGTGTCGCTTAGCTTAGACATACAGCCAGTGGCGTAACTAGAAATTTTTCTCCCCCAAGCCAAAAAAGTCTTCGGCACCCCCCCCCCCCCATCCCCCATAATTGGCACCATTAAAGGGATAAATGTGCGCGCATGGGGTGTGGCTTCGTTGGGATGGGCATGGCTTCACATAAAGGGGCGTGGCATTGCAGGAAAAGACTACGTTATACCCCAGTTTTCCAACCTGCACGCCCAGACGTTAGCCACCACTGGAAAGAAAAATAATCCTGATTCATGCCCCTTACATTATTTGTAATTTTTCCTCCTTATAGTAATGCCACATACTGCAATGGCCCTTAGACATTATGCCACACACAATAATGCACATGACACAATATGCACACACCATAATGCCCCCGACACATTATGCCACACACCGTAATGCCCCCGACACATTATGACAGGAATTGCAATGCCCGTTATACATTATGCTACACACTGCAATGCCCCTGATACATTATACCACATACCACAATGCCCGTGATATAGTATACAACACACCGTAATGCCTGACACATTATGACAGGAATCGCAATGCCCGTTATACATTATGCTACACACTGCAATGCCCCTGATACATTATACCACATACCACAATGCCCGTGATATAGTATACAACACACCGTAATGCCTGACACATACCGCAATGCCCGTTATACCCTATGCTACACACCGCAATGCCCGTTATACAATATGCCACACTGCAATGACCCTGAGACATTATACCACATACCACAATGCCCGTGATACAGTATGCCACACACCGTAATGCCTGTGACACATTATGACACACACCGCAATGTCCGTGATACATTATGCCACACACCGTAATGCCCATTACACATTAAGTCCTACAGTAAGGCTTCTAATTACTTTTAAATGACCTGCTCGTTGCCAGGGGTTTTCATGCTCAGGGTGTCATGCTCGTTGCCAGGGGTTTCATGCACTGGGTGTCATGCTCGTTGCCAGGTGTTTCATGCACTGGGTGTCATGCTCGTTGCCAGGGGTTTCATGCACTGGGTGTCATGCTCGTTGCTAGGGGGTAGTGCTTGTTGCTAGGGCTGTGCTCCCAGTGCCACATATGTCCCCAGTGCCAGATATTACCCCACGGTGCCAGGTACTCACATGACCCCAGTGCACAATATAGCCCCCCCCCTATGTGCCAGGTACACATATACCCCCCCAGTGCCACATATGCCCCCAGTGCCAGATATTCCCCCTCAGTGCCACATATGCCCCCAGTGCCAGTTATCCCCCCCCCAGTGCCACATATGCCCCCAGTGCCAGATATTCCCCCCCAGTGCCAGCTATGCTCCCAGTGCCAGATTTCCCCCCCCCAGTGCCACACATGCCCCCAGTGCCAGACATTCCCCCCAGTGCCACATATGCCCCCAGTGCCAGATATTACCCCCCCCAGTGCCAGATATGCTCCCAGTGCCAGATCCCCCCCCCCCAGTGCCACATATGCCCCCAGTGCCCAGATATTCCCCCCCCAGTGCCATATATGCCCCCCCCCCCGCTGCTGCTCCCCCGCTGGTTTGTGTTGGAGGGACACGGAGGGCACAGCGCGCGCCTCTGCTGTGTCCCTCCTGCATCATCTCCGGCGGCCGCGGGTCTAATAAACGAAGTGCCGTTCGTGAGCTCTGATTGGCTCATGAACCGGCACTTCTTCTATTAGACCCGCGGCCGCCGGAGATGATGCAGGAGGGACACAGGAGAGGCGCACGCTGTGCCCTCCGTGTCCCTCCAACACGGCAGGGAGGGTTAGTAGGAGCAGATTGACATGCGGACGCTCGTCCGCATGTCAATCTGTGCTAAATCAGTGGCGCCCCCGCAGCCCCTCGCCCCCAAGCCACCGCGAGGGCTGTGGGGGCAGTAGTTACGCCACTGCATACAGCCACTTCGGTGCAACTTTTAGGCCTAAAAACAATATTGTGAGGTGTTCAGAATAGACTGGAAATAAGTGGAAATTAATGTTATTGAGGTTAATAATACCGTAGGAACAAAATTACCCCCAAATTCTGTGATTTTAGCTGTTTTTATGTTTTTTTCAAAAATCATCCAGATCCAAAACCAAAGCACGAAAGGGTGGTTTTGGCAAAACCAAGCCAAAACTAAAACACGAAAGTGGAATTAGAACCAAAACCAAAACACAAAACATGAAAAGTGCCAGCCGCATATCTCTAGTAATATGATGCCGGTGTAAAGTGGTCAGAGGGTGGTAATATGATGCTGGTGTAAACTGGTGGGAGGGTGGTAATATGATGCTGGTGTAAAGTGGTCGGAGGGTGGTAATATGATGCCGGTGTAAAGTGGTGGGAGGGTGGTAATATGATGCCGATGTAAAGTGGTCAGAGGGTGGTAATATGATGCTGGTGTAAAGTGGTCGGAGGGTGGTAATATGATGCCGATGTAAAGTGGTCAGAGGGTGGTAATATGATGCTGGTGTAAAGTGATTGGAGGGCGGTCATATGAAGCAGGTGTAAAGTGGTCGGAGCGCAGTCATATGAGGCAGGTGTAAAGTGGTCGGAGGGCGGTCATATGAGGCAGGTGCAAAGTGGTTGGAGGGCAGTCATATGAGGCAGGAGGTGTAAAGTGGTTGGAGGGCGGTCATATGAGGCAGGAGGTGTAAAGTGGTCAGGGGGCGGTCATATGAGGCAGGAGGTGTAAAGTGGTCGGAGCGCGGTCAAATGAGGCAGGAGGTGTAAAGTGGTCGGAGCGCGGTCATATGAGGCAGGAGGTGTAAAGTGGTCGGAGGGCGGTCATATGAGGCAGGAGGTGTAAAGTGGTCGGTGGGCGGTCATATGAGGCAGGAGGTGTAAAGTGGTCGGAGCGCGGTCATATGAGGCAGAAGGTGTAAAGTGGTGGGAGGGTGGTAATATGATGCCGATGTAAAGTGGTCAGAGGGTGGTAATATGATGCCGGTGTAAAGTGGTCGGAGGGTGGTAATATGATGCCGATGTAAAGTGGTCAGAGGGTGGTAATATGATGCTGGTGTAAAGTGGTCGGAGCGCGGTCATATGAGGCAGGAGGTGTAAAGTGGTCGGAGGGCGGTCATATGAGGCAGGAGGTGTAAAGTGGTCGGAGCGCGGTCATATGAGGCAGAA
Organism: Pseudophryne corroboree; assembly: GCF_028390025.1. Classification (NCBI taxonomy): domain Eukaryota; kingdom Metazoa; phylum Chordata; class Amphibia; order Anura; family Myobatrachidae; genus Pseudophryne; species Pseudophryne corroboree. The sequence goes on from NC_086451.1 coordinate 484,277,832, forward strand.
GGTGTAAAGTGGTCGGAGGGTGGTCATATGAGGCAGGAGGTGTAAAGTGGTTGGAGGGCGGTCAAATGAGGCAGGAGGTGTAAAGTGGTCGGTGTAGGATTGTGCTGTGTATAATATAATGTAATATAGTGCTGTGTACTATCTGTGATATGAGGGAGGTGGGCTGTGTGAAATGTAATGTGCTAATCGGTGTAATATTGTGGGGACTGTAGGCTGTGTAATGTAAGGGTGGTCTTCAGTATGCCGACTGACGGGATCCCGACAGCCGGCATACCGACACTTATTCTCCCTCGTGGGGTTCCACGACCCCCCTGGAGGGAGAATAAAATAGCGTGGCGCGCGTAGTGCGCCACCGTGCCCGTAGCGTGGTGAGCGCAGCGAGCCCGCAAGGGGCTCATTTGCGCTCGCCACACTGTCGGTAAGCCGGCGGTCAGGCTCCCGGCGCCGGTATGCTGGTCGCCGGGAACACGACCGCCGGCATATCGTAGTGAACCGTAATGTAATATGGTACTGTGTGTACTGGCTATAATATGAGGGAGTGGGGCTTATATAATATAATATGGTACTGTGTGTACTGGCTGTAATATGAGGGAGTGGGGCTTATATAATGTAATATGGTACTGTGTATAATGGTTGTAATATGAGGGAGTGGGGCTTATATAATATAATATGGTACTGTGTGTACTGGCTGTAATATGAGGGAGTGGGGCTTATATAATGTAATATGGAGCTGTGTGTACTGGCTATAATATGAGGGAGTGGGGCTTATATAATATAATATGGTACTGTGTGTACTGGCTGTAATATGAGGGAGTGGGGCTTATATAATGTAATATGGTGCTGTGTGTACTGGCTGTAATGTGAGGGAGTGGGGCTTATATAATGTAATATGGTGCTGTGTGTACTGGCTGTAATATGAGGGAGTGGGGCTTATATAATGTAATATGGTGCTGTGTGTACTGGCTGTAATATGAGGGAGTAGGGGTTATATAATGTAATATGGTACTGTGTGTACTGGCTGTAATGTGAGGGAGTGGAGCTTATATAATGTAATATGGTGCTGTGTGTACTGGCTGTAATATGAGGGAGTGGGGCTTATATAATGTAATATGGTGCTGTGTGTACTGGCTGTAATATGAGGGAGTGGGGCTTATATAATGTAATATGGTACTGTGTGTACTGGCTGTAATATGAGGGAGTGGGGCTTATATAATGTAATATGGTACTGTGTGTACTGGCTGTAATATGAGGGAGTGGGGCTTATATAATGTAATATGGTGCTGTGTGTACTGGCTGTAATATGAGAGAGTGGGGCTTTATATAATGTAATATGGTACTGTGTGTACTGGCTGTAATATGAGGGAGTGGGGCTTATATAATGTAATATGGTGCTGTGTGTACTGGCTGTAATATGAGGGAGTGGGGCTTATATAATGTAATATGGTGCTGTGTGTACTGGCTGTAATATGAGGGAGTGGGGCTTATATAATGTAATATGGTGCTGTGTGTACTGGCTGTAATATGAGGGAGTGGGGCTTATATAATGTAATATGGTACTGTGTGTACTGGCTGTAATGTGAGGGAGTGGGGCTTATATAATGTAATATGGTGCTGTGTGTACTGGCTGTAATATGAGGGAGTGGGGCTTATATAATGTAATATGGTGCTGTGTGTACTGGCTGTAATATGAGGGAGTGGGGCTTATATAATGTAATATGGTACTGTGTGTACTGGCTGTAATATGAGGGAGTGGGGCTTATATAATGTAATATGGTGCTGTGTGTACTGGCTGTAATATGAGGGAGTGGGGCTTATATAATGTAATATGGTACTGTGTGTACTGGCTGTAATGTGAGGGAGTGGGGCTTATATAATGTAATATGGAGCTGTGTGTACTGGCTGTAATATGAGGGAGTGGGGCTTATATAATGTAATATGGTGCTGTGTGTACTGGCTGTAATATGAGGGAGTGGGGCTTATATAATGTAATATGGTACTGTGTGTACTGGCTGTAATATGAGGGAGTGGGGCTTATATAATGTAATATGGTGCTGTGTGTACTGGCTGTAATGTGAGGGAGTGGGGCTTATATAATGTAATATGGTGCTGTGTGTACTGGCTGTAATATGAGGGAGTGGGGCTTATATAATGTAATATGGTGCTGTGTGTACTGGCTGTAATATGAGGGAGTGGGGCTTATATAATGTAATATGGTGCTGTGTGTACTGGCTGTAATATGAGGGAGTGGGGCTTATATAATGTAATATGGTACTGTGTGTACTGGCTGTAATATGAGGGAGTGGGGCTTATATAATGTAATATGGTGCTGTGTGTACTGGCTGTAATATGAGGGAGTGGGGCTTATATAATGTAATATGGTACTGTGTGTACTGGCTGTAATATGAGGGAGTGGGGCTTATATAATGTAATATGGTGCTGTGTGTACTGGCTGTAATGTGAGGGAGTGGGCTTATATAATATAATATGGTACTGTGCAGGGCCGGTTCTTGGCCTTGTGGCGCCCCGGGCAAAGTATAGGGGCGTGGCTTCAAATGGGGGCGTGGTCAGTTACGCCCCCATTTATGCCCCCTGTAGCGACGCTGAAAGAAAAAATAAAATAAAAAAAAGTATGCTTACCATCCCCGTTCCTGATCCAGACTGCTGCAGACCTCCTCCTCCGCCGGCGCCGCTCTTCTTCTCTCCTCTCCTCGATCTATGGGAGAGACGTTACTACGTCTCTCCCATAGAACAGCATAGACACTAGAGGTCAATTATGACCCCTAGTGTCTGTGCCACTATGCTGTGCGGTGCGCGATGACGTCATCGCGCACCGCACAGCAAAGGTCCTCTACATGAAGGGAAACTAGACGCTACGCGTCTGGTTCCCTTCAAAGCGGGGGGGCACTGCGGGGGGCACAGTGGCGGATCTTGCCCTGATGCGGCACCCTCCGGATGGCGCCGGCGCCCTCCGGAAGGCGGCGCCCCGGGCAAAAGTACCGCTTGCCCGTGGCAAGATCCGCCACTGGTACTGTGTGTACTGGCTGTAATATGAGGGAGTGGGGCTTATATAATGTAATATGGTGCTGTGTGTACTGGCTGTAATATGAGGGAGTGGGGCTTATATAATGTAATATGGTACTGTGTGTACTGGCTGTAATATGAGGGAGTGGGGATTATATAATGTAATATGGTGCTGTGTGTACTTGCTGTGATATGAGGGAGTGGGGCTTATATAATGTAATATGGTACTGTGTGTACTGGCTGTAATATGAGGGAGTGGGGATTATATAATGTAATATGGTGCTGTGTGTACTGGCTGTAATATGAGGGAGTGGGGCTTTATATAATGTAATATGGTGCTGTGTGTACTGGCTGTAATATGAGGGAGTGGGGCTTTATATAATGTAATATGGTGCTGTGTGTACTGGCTGTAATATGAGGGAGTGGGGCTTATATAATGTAATATGGTACTGTGTGTACTGGCTGTAATATGAGGGAGTGGGGCTTTATATAATGTAATATGGTGCTGTGTGTACTGGCTGTAATATGAGGGAGTGGGGCTTATATAATGTAATATGGTACTGTGTGTACTGGCTGTAATATGAGGGAGTGGGGCTTTATATAATGTAATATGGTACTGTGTGTACTGGCTGTAATATGAGGGAGTGGAGCTTATATAATGTAATATGGTGCTGTGTGTACTGGCTGTAATATGAGGGAGTGGGGCTTATATAATGTAATATGGAGCTGTGTGTACTGGCTGTATGAGGGAGTGGGGCTTTATATAATGTAATATGGTACTGTGTGTACTGGCTGTAATATGAGGGAGTGGTGCTTATATAATGTAATATGGTACTGTGTGTACTGGCTGTAATATGAGGGAGTGGGGCTTATATAATGTAATATGGAGCTGTGTGTACTGGCTGTAATATGAGGGAGTGGGGCTTTATATAATGTAATATGGAGCTGTGTGTACTGGCTGTAATATGAGGGAGTGGGGCTTATATAATGTAATATGGTACTGTGTGTACTGGCTGTAATATGAGGGAGTGGGGCTTTATATAATGTAATATGGTGCTGTGTGTACTGGCTGTATGAGGGAGTGGGGCTTATATAATGTAATATGGTACTGTGTGTACTGGCTGTATGAGGGAGTGGGGCTTATATAATGTAATATGGTGCTGTGTGTACTGGCTGTAATATGAGGGAGTGGGGCTTATATAATGTAATATGGTACTGTGTGTACTGGCTGTATGAGGGAGTGGGGCTTATATAATGTAATATGGTACTGTGTGTACTGGCTGTATGAGGGAGTGGGGCTTATATAATGTAATATGGTGCTGTGTGTACTGGCTGTAATATGAGGGAGTGGGGCTTATATAATGTAATATGGAGCTGTGTGTACTGGCTGTATGAGGGAGTGGGGCTTATATAATGTAATATGGTACTGTGTGTACTGGCTGTAATATGAGGGAGTGGGGCTTTATATAATGTAATATGGTACTGTGTGTACTGGCTGTAATATGAGGGAGTGGGGCTTTATATAATGTAATATGGAGCTGTGTGTACTGGCTGTAATATGAGGGAGTGGGGCTTATATAATGTAATATGGAGCTGTGTGTACTGGCTGTAATATGAGGGAGTGGGGATTATATAATGTAATATGGTACTGTGTGTACTGGCTGTAATATGAGGGAGTGGGGCTTTATATAATGTAATATGGTACTGTGTGTACTGGCTGTAATATGGGGGACTGGGGCTTTATATAATGTAATATGGGTCTGGTGTACTATCTGTGATATGGGGAGGAGGGCTGTGTGAAATGTAATGTGCTAATCGGTGTAATATTGTGGGGACTGTAGGCTGTGTAATGTAATGTAATATGGTACTGTGTGTACTGGCTGTAATATGGGGAACTGGGGCCAGGGCCGTAACGAGGTGTGTGCCAGGACCACCGGCAACACCCACCTGGCTGCTCCATCGCACTGGGGGTCCGGCCCCACTTCCGCCATCACCGCTACTCTCACCTAGGTAGCCTTCCTATGTGCTGGGAGAGATGAAGTCTCTCCCAGCCCACCCACAATGCCCTGTGCTGCGAAGAGTGCAATGTAGGGTGGGAAGAGGAGAGGCATGCCGGCTTGTCAAAGGTGAGTATCTCTTTCTCTCTCTCTCTCTCGCTTGCCATAATGTGTAAATAAGGTGGACTGCCTTTCATAATGTGTTAAAAAAAAAAGGGGGGGGACTGCCTGCCACACTGTGTAAAAAAGGGGGTCTATGCTGCTGTAATGCGTAAAAAAAGGGGACTATGCTGCTGTAATGTGTAAAAAAAAGGGGACTATGCTGCTGTAATGTGTAAAAAAAGGTTACAATGCTGCTGTAATGTGTAAAAAAGGGGGACTATGCTGCTGTAATGTGTAAAAAAGGGGGACTCTGCTGCTGTAATGTGTAAAAAAGGGGGACTCTGCTGCCGTAATGTGTAAAAAAGGGGACTTTGCCTGCCGTAATCTGCAAAAGGGAGCTCTGTGGCCACGCCACTTCCCTATGAAGCCACGCCCCTAAATTTTGGTTCGCACGCGCCTGCGACACACACTTGCCATGTTTTTTTTATAGGGGGGCACCGATGCTGTTTCTTGCACACAGTGCTAAAAAAATGTCTAGTTAAGGCACTGACTGGGGCTATGTATAATGTAATGTTATGTGGTACCGGCTGTAATATGGGGGAGTGGGGCTGTGTATAACGTAATGTAATATGGTACTGGGTACAATATGTGGAGGGGGGCTGTGTATAATATAATGTATTATATGCTGTGTGTACTGGGTGTAATGTGTAATACACCTTCCGTTTCTTCTCAGAAATGTACACGGTATCATAATTTAGTGCACCTGTATTATTACTCTAGTGTACCTATAGTATTACCCTTTTTTTTTGTTGCTGTTTTTAGTACTAATTTTCACCTGCCATTGCAGGACAAACCCCTGAGTGTCAATAAATACGCCTATAGGTAGTCCTCAACACGCACTTTGGGGAAGCATGACCCCCCTCCCCCCCCCCCTTTCAACGGCGTGCCGCGCTTTGTGCGGCGTATTATGCTGCCGCCTGGAATCTCCCTGAAACTAGTTTTCAAAATTAGGCAAGTATGCATATAGCTGCTGTGTGACCTCCATTTCCTGTCTCTCACTCAGATTGCTATCCCTATATTCTGTAACCTGAGGGGGCTTGGTGCGTCAGGTTTGTCATAATATAGGCAGTTCACAGGATATACTCAGTGTGTATTTTTCTCTGTGATTTTTAGTCACCATATACCTCTGGACAGGGTTGGACTGGCCCACAGAGGTACCAAGGAAACCACCGGTAGGCCCCACTGCCTGAGTGCCCACTCTTTCCTCTAGGGATCAGGTTCCAGACTGTGCACTTGTATTATACATGGTAGATATGTTGCATTACACTGCACTAGACTATTGTGTATTTCAAGCCTGGCCACACCCCCTTTGTAGACTGGCCACACCCTTAAGTATGGGCCCTTATCACTGCATTCCCCCGGTGGGCTCTTCATGCCCCAGTCCGACACTGGAACTCTCTGTTTGTGCTGATACACTACACTGGGGGTTATTGTCAGGTGTTGGCTGCTGATATTGTACTGTGTTGCCCTGAATTGAGCTTTCAGATATGTCAGCTACAAGGGGCGACGGAGCTGGGGCTGATCCCACAGTGTGTGGTGGTGACACTGCAGACACGTTTGAGGAAAATATAGCAGCAGAGGGTTCAGGTTCTGGGGGTTCCTTACCCCCCCAGTGGGACCGTAGCAACGGGGGTTCAAAAAGATCCACCTTGGGCTACTTTCCCCACGTTATTGAATACGCTGGTAACTAAACTTACGCCCCGTATGGGACCTCCTGTGCCGGTACAACCGCTTATGGTCCCTGCGGTTAATCCACCGTGGGCAGATCAACTGTCCACTCAGTTACAGCAATTGAACCAATCACTGACTAAACAGAAATCTCACCCTCGTCCGCCTAAGACCAAGGGGTCCTCTAAACGGGCCAGTACTTCCTCACAATCCACCCACGTCCCAGACACCTCGTCTGATGAGGATGGCGTGTATACTGATCCCACAGATACTGATCCAGATAATTCTGATGGGGAATCTGTTTCACAGGTGGATGTTCCTGACTTATTGGAGGCTATCAGACTAATTCTTCAAATTACTGATGACCCAGAGCCTGATACTGCCCCTAAGAAACCGGACAGATTTAAACGTCAGAAAGTGGTTAAACAAGTTTTACCTCACTCTGACCATTTAGTTGACATACGTCAGGAATCCTGGGAAAATCCGGGAAAGAAATTCACGCCTCACAAGAAGATGCTGGCTCGCTATCCCCACGCGGCGGAGCTAAGTAAAATTTGGGAGACACCCCCGACAGTGGATTCGCAGGAGGCGTGGCTGGTGGTATCCTCAGCTCTGCCTGTAACGACCGTCACGTCTCTGAAAAACCGACGGATAAGCGTGTAAAGGGTTGTTTAAAGGTGATTTACACCCTAGCAGGTGCTGCGCATCTGACCACCATTGCAGCGACTTGGGCTGCCGAGGCTATTGAAGCGTGGGATCAGGAGTTGGGAGCTGAGCTGCCTTCCAACGTTTCTGATCATGCTAGACAATGTCTGTCGTATATTGTCACAGCTTCTCATTACATTAAGGAGGCGGCTTCTGATGCCGGTATTCTGGCGGCCAAGGCTTCTACTATGTCCATTTTGGCTCGCTGGATTCCCTGGTTGCAGTCCTGGTCTGTGGATCTGGACTAAGAAAACCCTGGAGGTGCTCCCTTTTAAGGGAGACATTTTTTTCGGAGAAGACCTCAACAAGATAGTGGCTGGCTTAGCTTCTGCTAAAACAGCTTGTCTACCTAGTACTGCTCCTTTGGTACCGAAGGCTAAGAGTACTTCCTTTCACTCCTTTCGTCCTTCAGGGAAAGCAAAGGGTCAGGCGTACCCGAAACAGGCTCGCACTTCCAAACCCACTAAGCCCAAACCTAAACGGGTCTGGGTTGCCCGTCAGCCTGCTACCAAAACTGACAAGCCTGCTGCATGACGGGGCGGGCCTCCCTCTGGGGGATCCCAGGGTGGGGGGTTGACTTCTAGGGTTTACCCAGGAATGGTTGAAGACCACTTCAGATGCCTGGGTACGGGAAGTCATCACTCAAGGTTACGCCATATCCTTCAAGAATCGTCCCCCTCATTGATTTTGCCTGACAGACGTCCCTTTGGATCAAGTGAAGGCAAACACTCTTCATTCCATGGTACAGTCCCTCCTGTACAGGTGCCTCTGGCTCAGAGAGGCAAGGGGTACTATTCACAACTGTCCCTAGTCCCGAAACCGAATGGGTCCTCTCGACCCATTCTCAACCTCAAGTCCTTGAACAAATTTGTGAGGGTCTCCAAGTTTCGTATGAAAACTCTTCGCTCTATTGTTCTGGCCTTGGAACCTGGGGATTATATGGTCTCCCTGGACATACAGGATGCTTACCTGCATATTCCCATTGCAATATCGCATCAGCAGTACCTGAGATTTGCGGTTGGCAACCTCCATTACCAATTTCCGGCATTACCTTTTGGTTTGACCATGCCTCCGCGGGTCTTCACCAAGGTCATGGCAGTAATGACGGCTGTGCTCCGCCATCAAGGGGTCAGGATCCTGCCGTATCTGGACGACTTGTTGATCCTGGCGAATTCCCCAGAAATTCTCCTACGCCATTTGGATCTGACTATCCAGTTTCTTCATACCCACGGGTGGCTCATCATCTGGAAGAAATCTTCCCTGGTTCCTGCTCAGAGCATGGTACACCTGGGGGCATTGTTGGACACTCAAAACCAGCGGTTGTTCTTGTCTCAGGAGAAAGTCCTGAAACTTCAGGACAGGATTCGATGCTTCCTATCTCGTCTGCAAGTGTCGATACACTCGGCGATGCAAGTGCTAGGTCTCATGGTGTCGGCCTTCGAAATGGTGGAGTATGCTCAATTCCATTCCCGCCCTCTACAGAAATTGATTCTTGCCAAGTGGGATGGCCTGCCTCACCGGATCAGGTCTCACATGATCTTCTTGTCTCCGGAGGTCCGTCTGTCACTGAGCTGGTGGCTACAGGACCATCGATTGAGCAGGGGTCGTCCCTTATGGATCTCCAACTGGGTCCTTCTGACGATGGATGCCAGTCCGAGGAGTTGGGACGCGGTGTTGGAGCAACACTCGCTTCAGGGTCGGTGGACCAGGGAGGAGTCTCTCCTCCCAATATACATTCTGAAACTGCGGGTGGTGTTCAACTCACTGAA